>NC_085843.1:268425958-270825958 GCF_035594765.1 Anolis carolinensis
CTCCAAGTCTGAATGGCCTGTTTGTGCTTCAGCTCTTTCTCTCCTGTGGTCCTCGCATCCCACTGTAAGCAACCAGACACGCTATTAATTTACCCAATGCTGCCCAGGGTCCTGAACCCAATTAATTTCTAATAATTATAGCCCAAGGGGGCCCATGGGGGGGTTGGGTTCCTTCCCGCCCCATGGCCTCCCTCCCTCCTCTTCCTCTCCCTGCCACCGGGGTCAGCCTAGCATAATAAAAGTGTGTATTTTGAAAGCGATCTCGAGAACAGTGAGTTATGGCAATGGCTGGAAATTGTTTCCATTTTGGCTAATTGAGCCCCATGGCTGAAGGCTGGGAGTCCCCAGATCTTAAATAATAATAATCTCTCTCCCTCTGTGAGGGCTCTGTGTGTGCATTACACACACACACACACAAACACATATGTACACACCCACACACAGACACACAGATAAATACACACACATATACCTATATATACACACACACATATATACAGACACACACATAAATGCACACAGATACACACACATATATGTATACACATATATACATATCATATATATGCACACACACACACACAAATTCACACACATATATATATACACACATATACATATATATACACAAACAAACATACTAACACATATACACACACAAATACACACAGATGCACCCACACACATGTATATATATATACACACACATGCCAACACATATACACAGACACGCACATAAATACACACAGATACACACACACACACACATATATATGTGTATGTATAATACACATATATATACACACACTCACATATACACACTCTTGTATATATACACATACACATATACACAGACATACAACTGTATATACACATACATTATCCACATACATATACAGACATATAGGCACAAATACATATATAGAGAGAAACACATATTATATAAACACTCATAAATACAGATACATACATATATTTAGACACACACACACACAAATACACACATATACATATATATATACTCATACATATACATACAGATACACACACATAAACCCATAGATACACACACATATATATTTATATACACACACATACGGTATATATATTATGTATATTCACATATACATACATATTCATAAATACAGTACAGATACATATACAGTAGAGTCTCGCTTATCCAACGTAAACGGGCCGGCAGAACGTTGGATAAGTGAATATGTTGGATAATAAGGAGAGATTAAGGAAAAGCCTATTAAACATCAAATTGAGTTATGATTTTAAAAATTAAGCACCAAAACATCATGTTATACAACAAATTTGACAGAAAAAGTAGTTCGATAGATATACGTACTGTATTTGTGAATTTAGCACCAAAACATCACAATGTATTGAAAACATTGACTACAAAAATGCGTTGGATAATCCAGAATGTTGGATAAGCGAGTGTTGGATAAGTGAGACTCTACTGTATATAGACACATATATCCATACATATACACACCTTTATATACACATATATCTACATACATATACAGACATATATGAACAAACACACATATATGGGGACACATATTATACACATACTCATAAATACAGATACATACATATAGACACACACATATATATATCTACACATATACACAGACACATACAGACATATATACACATACACACATATATACACAGAGAGAGACACAGACACATATTACACACATATTTGCACACATATATGTGTATATATGTATTCATGACATACACATATATGCACATATACACATACATATACACAGATATTATATATACACAGGCATATATGTACATACAGATATATACAGAGAGAGCAAGAGAGAGATCAGACACACACAAACACACACATATTTACACACATAAATATACCAGTATGCACACACAGTATATATAGAGACATACACGAACACACGTGGAAAGAGAGAAACATATACAGACAGATATACAGATAGACAGGCACACATATGCACATGCACATACATATGTACACATACATGTACACACATATACACACATGCATAAAGAGAAAGAGAGATATGTGTGAAGGAGTGTGTGTGTGTGTCACTTCCACTGGGCCTGGCAAAGGCTCCCCTTCTAATTATCATCAGCTCCTCTGGTCAACTAGCGAGAGATTTAATTTCTTTAACAGCAAACCCTGAAATCAAGTGCAGGGTAAACAGTCTTAATAATTACAGGACAATGCTTGAATTAATCTTCTTGTGTTGGTAGCTAGGAGAAGTGTCTATATAGGGATGTGGGGCTGAGCGTGAAGAACAACAGGCAGAGTTCACTGCACAAAAACAATGGCGCAACAAACACCAAGATCAAGGAAAGAAGTTGGGTTTTTTTTCTCCAAAAATGGGCAAAACAACAACTGGCCCTTTTCTTCCCATTTGGTGACCTGTGAGGAGCAGGGAAAAATACACACTGCATTAATATTACAGTGTAGATCAGGTATGAAAAGGAAAGGGCCTGAGGCTGTTAGGAATGGTGGGAGTTGAAGTCCAAAACACCTGGAGGGCTCAATTTGCCCATATCTGATCCACACTGTAACATTAATGCAGTTTGGCATCACTTTGTGTTCTCAAAGAGAATGGTCTACGCTGCCCCCTCCTGGCCACAACTGGAACTGCACGTTGAGGAATGGCAGTGGAAGAAGCTGAGCTGGGAAAAAGTTATCTTTCTCAGGGTGCATTTCCAATGTAGAATTCATTTATTTACTTACTGTATTTATATCCGACCCTTCTCACCCCCAAATGGGACTCAGAGCAGCCTTAAAATAGGCAATAATACAATGCCACAACAAAACAGACATAATAAAATACACATATACTACATTAAAGGTAAGGTAAAGGTTTTCCCCTGACTTTAAAAGTCTAGTTGTGTCCGACTCTGGGGGTTGGTGCTCATTTCCATTTCTAAGCCTCCAAGTTAATTGGCAGGCATGACTGCATGGAGCGCTGTTTGCTTCCCGCAGGTACCTATTGATCTACTCACATTTGTATGTTTTTGAACTGCTAGGTTGGCAGGAGCTGGGGCTAACAGCGGGAGCTCATCCCGCTCCCTAGATTCAGATCACCAACCTTTCAACCAGCAAGTTCAGCAGCTCAGCAGTTTAACCTGCTGCACCATTGGGGGCTTCTTTAGCAACATAAAATTAAAAATGTATAACATAAAAACCAATTACAGTAGAGTCTCACTTATCCAACGTTCTGGATTATCCAACACATTTTTGTAGTCAATGTTTTCAATATATCGTGATATTTTGGCGCTAAATTCATAAATACAGTAATTACTACATAGCATTACTGCGTATTGAACTACTTTTTCTGTCAAATTTGTTGTCTAACATGATGTTTTGGTGCTTCATTTGTAAAATCATAACCCAATTTGATGTTTAATAGGCTTTTCCTTAATGCCTCCTTATTATCCAACATATTCGCTTATCCAACATTCTGCCGGCCCGTTTATGTTGGATAAGTGAGACTCTACTGTATTAAAAACCACACAATCTAAAATCATAATCCAGGAGTCGTTCAGTAGTAATTGCACATATTCCATCTTCACTTATTGGTTGCCATAACTTATGATGAACTTTCATATGCAGGCTAGGTTTATGGAAATCAGCCACTGAAAGTTTATTTTACGAAACCAGAAACGAAGAATCGGTCATTTAAATTTTATCCTAAAATTAAGGGAAACAATGCAATAGCAGGACTATTTAAATTAGCCCATACTTACATCATCGAGAGCTTTGGCCCAAATATAATTAAAATAAGGGAACTCCATGAAAATATTTCTAAATTGACCAGCTTGAAATCATATTAAGATTTGAATCAATTTGTAGAAAACCGAAACAACACTTTGACACTCAAATATTTTATCTAAAAACATGGTTTGAAATTCCATTAAAAGCCTGCTTATACATGTTTGTTTGAGAAATCATTAAATGGACAGTCAGTAATTTTTGCACTATAGGAAACCTTTTGAAGTAGTAAAAGAAGTAACATACCTTTCAAGGAATAAAACATATATTTTGTGAAAACTGCAATTAAAGCTGAAATATGTGTAAATATATTAAGGAGCGCATGGTGGCGCAGCGGATTAAACCACTGAGCAGCTGAACTTGCTGGCCAAAGGGTCAGCGGGTCAAATCTGGGAAGTAAGCTCCCATTATTAGCCCCAGCTTCTGCCAACCTAGAAGTTCGAAAACATGCAAATGTGAGATCAATAGGTACCGCTTCTACAGGAAGGTAACAGCGCTCCATGCAGTGATGCTGGCTACATGACCTTGGAGGTGTCTATGGACAACACCGGCTTTTGGCTTAGAAATGGAGATGAGCAACAACTCCCAGAGTTGGACGTGACTAGACTTAATGTCAGGGGAAAACCTTTACCTTTACCTATATTGACTTATTGAACTAAGCATTTATTCATCATCTGAGCAAAAAACCCTTTTGCTGACATATTCAATATTATGGAATCCTGGGAGCTGTAGTTTAGTGAGCCGCCAACACACGTTGGCAAATAAGGCTAAAGGCCTTTTAAAACTACAATGACCATAGTTCCATAACATTGAGCCATGGCAGTTCGAGTGAGGCCAAACTGCATTAATTCTACAGTGTAGATGCTCCCTAAAATGGGAGATACTGAATCCTGGTAGCACCAGAGAAACCATTCACAGATGCCCTCTTTTCTGTATTTTCTCCAAAATCTCCAAGAGTTTTTATTTCCTCCGCCAGTGTTATGCATTAAATAAAAAGTTCAAGAACAAGACTCATGTCCAGATAAAAATCTGCCTTCCCTCTCCAGCAATCACATACTACAGGGAAATCAATTTGATCTCTTTCTATTGCCCCATTCAGGCTGGTTTTGTTTCCTGGTCACACTATAATCAAAGAAAATTTTCAGAGGGTTGCTGTGAGTTTTCAGGACTGTATGGCCATGTTCCAGAAGCATTCTCTCCTGATGTTTTGCCCACACCTACGGCAGGGGTTGTGAAGTCTGTTGGAAACTAGGCAAGTGGGGGTTATATATTTGTGAAATGTCCAGGATGGGAGAAAGAACTCTTGTCTGCTTGAGGCAAATGCAAATGTTGCAATTGGCCACCTTGATTACCACTGAATGGCCTTGAAGCTTCAAAGCCTGGATGCTTCCTGCCTGGGGGAATCTTTTATTGGGGGGTGTTAGCTGTAATTAGGAGCCCCGGTGGTGAAGTGCGTTAAAGCACTGAGCTGGAGACTGAAAGGTCCCAGGTTCAAACCCCGAGAGCGGCGTGAGCGGCCGCTGTTAGCTCCAGCTCCTGCCAACCTAGCAGTTCGAAAACATGCCAATGTGAGTAGATCAATAGGTATTGCTCCGGTGGGAAGGTAATGGCGCTCCATGCAGTCATGCTAGCCACATGACCTTGGAGGTGTCTACAGACAACGCTGGCTCTTCGGCTTAGAAATGGAGATGAGCACCAACCCCCAGAGTCAGACATGACTGGACTTAACGTTAGGGGAAACCTTTACCTTTTTACCTTAGCTGTAATTGTAAGAATTACATTTTCTGGTGCATAGAGGGGAAGAGGTCTCACTTCTGCTTAGGCACAGGTATATTCGGCCTGCATTACTTGTGTGCTAGTATATCTCTGCAGTTGACATGGATATCATAGCTCAAACACCAAGGCAACTCAATGGAAGAAGGAACAGCATGTCCTCCATGCTTTTCAAGCAGCCTTTCCCAACTCATGCTTTTTGCTGGTTGATAACTCCCACCATCTCCAACCACAATGATAATTGTGAATGACGGGGAATATGAATTTGTACTTCTGGAGGGTGCCAAGAGAAGGGAGGCTTAAGCTGCTATGTGCAAAGTTGAATGTATGTCATTTTCCTGGAATATGGCTCAGAAAAACTTGGGCCATCCCTAGTAATTAGGAAGAATAAAATCATGCCTTGTCCTAGTGCAAAAAAGTGGAATGCTAACTTGATAAGGAAACCATACATGTGCCCGTCTCATATTTTCTTTCTATCTTCACCCCCCCCCCCCACACACACACACACATACACACACTGTGTGTTGCAGTGTTTATTGGTATTTGTGTGCTGCTCTCCATAGGCTTCATTGTCAGAAGACTTTAGGGACAATAAATCGTACATCCCTCTCTTGATGAAATTGCGGGAAGGCAATTGGAAAGCTGGCCTGCCCTCTGCCCCTTCTTACATACACAGTGTGGCACAGGGCGAAGTGCAGCGCTATTTCTGTGCTCGCAGTCTAAATAATGGATTGTGGTGAACTTTCTCTTACAGCATTTTTAAAAACTCGCTGCCATGCTCTCAACCCACAAGTGATTACATTGTGGGCATTTATTTATTCCTTTGTCTTTGGTGCTTTGGCTGCTTGTGCCTCACTATATCGAATTAGCTGGCTTCAGTGTGTGCTTCTGTTAGTGGACAGATTCAAGGCACACAACATTTATGAAGCATACTCTTTCCTGAAACACTCCATTAAATAACTTCTTCTAATCCATTATCTTGTTTTCCACAAGGAGTAGCCCAGACATGGACAAACTTCGGCTCTCCAAGTATTTTGGACTTCAATTCCCACAATTCCTAACAGCCTACTGTCTGTTAGGAATTGTGAGAGTTAACGTCCAAAACACCCGGAGGGCTGAAATTTGCCCATGCCTGGGGTAGCCTATGGCTTCCACAAGAAAAGCAAGAATTCAATAGTCTCCTCTCATGGTGTATCTGGTGATCAGAGATGTTCTTGTTACATGCCTTCAGGATGACTCAATTCTATGGTGACCTTCTCATAGGGTTTCCTTGGCAAGATTTCTTAAGAGATGGTTTATCATTGCTGTCCTCTGAGACTGAGAAAATGTGACTTGTCCAAGGTTACCCGGTGTGTTTCCAGGACAAGAGAGAATCTGAACTCTAGGTCTCTCAGAATCAAGAAATGAAATGTATAAACAATGCAATACATGGAGTGCTAAAGTGGGTAGGAATGGGATATTTTCACTCAGATAATTGCATGGTGTTTTGCTCAGGAAATGAAAATAGTGCTAAAAATGAAGAACGTTATAGCAAAAGCAGTCAGGGGGTACAATGCCATGTATAACTGAAAAGCATAAATGAAAAACCATAATCAAATGTGTATGCTTTGCCAACAGAGGCAGAAGAGGAAGACGTTTAAATGTTACGTGCTAGGTTCCAGGAAGAAACTGGTCACACACTAAAACAGAGCATGATGATCATCATAGGCAATGCAAAAGTAGGAAACAGAATTTAACTTAGCATCAAAAAATGAAGTAAGAAAGCATTTTATCAACTTTTGTCAGCAGTTCATTCTGCAAACAACCAAAAAGGTGACTATATATATGATCATTACTAAATGGTTTCAATGCAGACACCAAATGGACTACATATCTGGAAACAGAAGACAAAGAATTTCCATTCCCCCTGCCAGCACGAAATTGTGGCACAAACTCTATATCAAAAAACTAAATTTAAAGTACACTCAGTCAATCTTTATGAAAAATACTACAGTAGAGTCTCACTAATCCAAGCCTCACTTATCCAAGCCTCTGGATTATCCAAGCCATTTTTGTAGTCAGTTTTCAATATATCGTGATATTTTGGTGCTAAAATCATAAATACAGTAATTACAACATAACATTACTGTGTATTGAACTACTTTTTCTATCAAATTTGTTGTATAACATGTTGTTTTGGTGCTTAATTTGTAAAATCATAACCTAATTTGATGTTTAATAGGCTTTTCCCTAATCCTGCCTTTTTATCCAAGATATTCGCTTATCCAAGCTTCTGCCGGCCCGTTTAGCTTGGATAAGTGAGACTCTACTGTATATGGAAAAAAATCTCTGCAGAGTTTAAAGACCGTGTCATGCATAGATTTCTGCTCTTAAGCTTAATATAGACTAGGAACCAAAGTAACTCTGGAACAAAACACCAGGGACTGCAATAACCACTGGAATATTGCAAGAATCTCTCATGCAAGCAACGCAATAAAGGCTTTTACTCTATATGAAATGTAAAATGTCAGTGGTCCAAACTGAGTTCAGAAAAGGAAGAGGCACTAGGGGTCAAATTGCAAACAAGACTTGGATAATGGAGCACACTAAACTATTTCAGGAGAAAATCAACCTGTTTTTAAATGGATTGTAGCAAGGGCTTTGATTGTGTACATCATGAAAAGCTATAGATGATGCTAAAAGGAATGGGTGTGCCACAACATTTGAGTATCATGATGCACAACCTACACTCAGGGGAAGAAGTCACTGTTGTGACAGAATAGGGAGAACCAAAATGGTTTTTGTTTGACAAGGAAGTCACACAAGGCTACATGTTATTAACCTTTCTGTTTGAATTAAAACACAGAACATATCATTCAAAAAGCTGGAGTAAATTTGAAGGAAAGATTACAAAAAAAATTAAGTTATCTAGATAATACCATGCTACTGGCATAAAGTAGCAAAGACTTGGGATGATTATTGAGGAAAATCAAGGTGGAAAGTACAAAAGCAGGTTTAAAGCATAACATCATCGTGATCCTGCTATATCATTATCCTGTTAGCTATAAATGTCATGAACTGAACTTGGGATTTTCATCATCCAAAGTGAATGGACTGAAACTGAATGGTGGTCCTTCTCTAGGAATGTGCAACTCTTCTGACTGAACCAGGAACCAATCCAATCCAATCAGAAACTTTCTGGATATGATCCTTCTTATTGGTGTCCCAAAAAAAGAAATGTAGGAACTGTGGTGGATAGTTCATTGAATGCGTCACTGAAAACAATGGCTGTGAAATATGCAGGTTCCAAGCCAGGAAAAAATAATAGGAGCACAATTAAAATAACTTGCCGACGTTGTAAACCTTTTAATACAAATATGATGCAACTGCCCTTGGAATGCAGCATAAAATGCTAGTCACAATATCTCAGAAAATATATTGTGGAGCAGGAAAAAGGTATAAAAATGGCTACCAAAATGTCCAAGGGACTGGAATAACTCCTCTGTAATAGAGGGTTAAGATATTTAAAGTAATTTAGGTTTGTGGGGGAAATGTGAATAAGAGAAGAGATTATATAGAAGGATAAGATTATGTATGCATTGAGATAATCTTTCCTCTCTTCTCATAGAACTAGAACCTAAGTGCCCACTGAATTTCATATCCATTCAGGACAGATCAAAAGGAGAACTTCATATATCACACTATCCAATCTGCCATCATAAGATGTAGTGATGGCCACCAAATTGGATAGCTTTAAAAGATAAAACAAATTCATGAGGATATCAAAGGCTACAAATCATCCTGGCTATATAACTGATGGGAAACATGCATGGCTAGATGCTACTGTACTCATATCCAAATTTGGACTTCTCATGTGGACCTGGCTGGCCACAATGTGGACAAAATGCTAGAATAGATTGGCCTCTGCTCTGCTCTGGCTCTACGGATGTTCTTCACAAGGTCTTCAATAGGTTCCAAAATTTTGTTTTGGTCAGACCTCACCTGAAACACTGTACCAAGTTTTGAGCAGCACAATTCAAGAAGAACACCAATAAGCTGGAACGCAAATAATGACCAATGAGGGATGGTTTAGGGAACAGGGTAAGAGCTGTTTGACAGTAGAATAGGCTGCCCTGTCATGTGGTGGACTCTCCTCCTTGGAAGGTTTTTAAACAGAGGCTGGATGGCCATCTTTTGGGAGTGCTTTGATTGTGTTTTCCTGCATGGAAGGAAATTGGACTTTGTGGTCTCTTCTAGCTCTGAGGTTCTATAATTCTATGAATTCATGATCTTCTTGGGATTGCAAATCCAGGAGATTATCAAGCAGGTGACATCTTGGAATCGATGGTGGAAGTGAGTATTGCATTCAGTGCTATAGGTCAAAATCATGCAAGTTTACATATGGGCTAAATATTGGGTTGCTGTGAGTTTTCCAGGCTGTATGGCCATGTTCCATGTATGGCTAAGTATTGGTTGCATATCCAGAATCAAACAAGAGATTTTGTTGCCTGAGAAAAATCAAATGGTGGTCTTTCATCAAAATACAGCCACATGCAAGTTTTTCAGGCACCCGAAAGTACCACAAATACTACTGTCCCTTGTTGGCAATAAAAACACAAATTCAAAACAATTTATTGTCCTTCGGGACACCCAAAATCTGCAGTTTGAGGAGATGGTCTCATTCTGTTAATGGTTTGGCCCAACTCTCTGTGTGTCAAACAATGTCTCATTAAGCACAATCTCATGGGAAGACAATGTAATCCATATACAACTTAATAAATGGGCTCTTCCTGCAGAATAATGCTGGAAAGTTTCTCTTGCCTTGGTCTACACCCGCTTCTTTCAGCAAAAGTTCAGGGTACTCAACGCCTCTGAACAAGCCATCAGCACCTAATCGACTGGGAGGATGCAAATGCACAGCACTGTCACTGTGATGGAGCTTTCTCTTTTTCTTTTCATAAGACTAGCCTCAAACTCATTTTAGGAGAGGTCAAATTCACATATGTGACCCGCCTGCCCTTTCCTGCTCTCTGGTGATAACATCTAACATAACATAGGTTGAACTCCTGTTCTCTTGGCTGCTCGTGAGTCATCTAGCAGCTGAAGAAAAGCTCCATAAATAACCCAAACACATGTGCTTCATGAGATGGATGACAATGGTAATTAAAATGGTCTTTCCACTGGTGGACACCATTAGCTCGGCAACAGCAGAAGGTAAATTGTTAACTGTAGTCAACATATTACAGTGTGTCAGGCAGATTCCTTGTGGCACTAATGCATTCTGGAGATTAAGTAGTACCAAATGAGGGTTAATATTCAGGAACACACTCCAGTCAATATTTGTTATGAGTCTTCTTTTTCGTTTTGTATTTTGGGTTTTTTCCCCTAACAATTTTACTTCTGCTACGAGAGAAAGAAGCACCTGGAATTCAGCTTCAACTTGGAAATAGAAGGTACGATTCTACAAACTTATTTAGAACTCTTTTGCTGTTGTGTGCCTTCAAGTTGTTTCCAACTTATGGCAACCCTTAGGTGAAGCCATCTTGAGGTTTTCTTGGCAGGTTTTATTCAGAGGGGATTTTACTATTGCCTTCCTCTAACGCTGAGAGTGTCACCCAGTGGGTTTTCATTTACACCTGTAGTCCTAATTTTCGAAGCACTACACCAAACTGTTTCTCTTCTTAGGGTGTGAAGAGTCTCCATTTCTGTCTCGATTCCTCAGCACATATACCAGGAAACATATCAGCACAGCATCCTAAATGATACTGGGTGATTAGTCTTGGCACACACCGAGTACCAAAACAGCTTCACATTTAAAAACACACACAAAAAAAAACCCTTGCACCTAAGAAACCAAAAGAACAATAGCTATTTGCCTCAACCATCAGAGGCAGATATTTCAGTTGTTATCCTGTAGACCTTGACAAACAATAGTGCTTTGTTTAATACCCTGTTCTCTAGACTTGAGATGCATTCTTTTCATCTTTATTTTCTGCTTCAAAGGTTACATTTCAATCTTGCATAATGTTCATTACTGGAAAAATACACATGCACTAAATAGTTGCTCTGTGGCTGAAATTGTGTCCACGGTTGATTAAGCATGATGCTTATTTTTCAGATGAAATAAGTGGTTGTAATTAATTGTATATCCTTTAGTGCCATTGCATTCTCTGCTCTCCTAAATCCGCTGGGGATAATTTGAGGACACATGTTCCATTGTCACAAAATAAAAAGAGGCCAACTTTCATCAAATAATAATCTGTGTCTATAGTCTTTAACATGATTTTTGACATCACTTTGTCTTGATTTGGCACTCATATCCCAAACAGAATTATTTTCAGCTAAGTTTCATTGATTTTAATGGAAGCTATTCCCTGTTAGGCTGCAGGCCAATAAATGAAGACATATTTCACTGCAATGGTAAATAGTAGTTTCATGGCAGTATCTAAAATAAAAATCCTAAGCATTTTTTCTTTCTTCTACCCCAGCTCATAGGCCACATTTACATTGGGCAGGTTACTCCGATGTAAATCTGTTGCAGAGCAGCCCTGGATCTAGAATGTATTTGCTATATTCAGATCCAGTGGGCAGCCAGGTCTGGACTGCATTGGCAGCACAAGGTCATCACCTCGTCATCTGTGTCACCGCTACCTCTCCCTGCTGGACATGGACATCCATCCAAGCATCTGGGACACCTGCACAATCCACAAGAGGTAGGCAAATCGAACCTCCTCCTACTTGCTGGCAGCACAGGTATCCAGTTCCACATAAGCAAACACAACTGTATCAGCCAGGTGCTTGGATAGAGCTGTGGACTTGATGGGATGTAATGGTGACATAGGGATGGTGGCACTGGTGTCTGTCTGGACAGGGGATTGGGTTGAATTGGGCCCGATCCAGCTGTTCAAACATTCACAAAGCCTTAGTATATGCCAGTTTCCAGCAAACTTTGGTGCATTCTCCAACTTTGCTTAAAGCTTTAAAAAATCCCATGAGCTTCTCACTAGAACTTGCTGTGTATCATGAGGACTCTCAGTGGCACATTCATGGTGAATCCAGTTCTTTTTGGTGAGTGTTGACAGCCGGTAGGCTGTTAGGAATTGTGGGGATTGGAAGTCCAAAATACCTGGAAGGCTGAAGTTAGCCCATGCCTGGTCTAGCACACCATATCGGGCCCAATTTGAGTCAGTATAGATGTGCTCAAAGTGACAGGCTTTGCTTTAAAATGAAAAGTGCTATCTATCCAAACGCATACACATACACAAAAGTTTTGTAAAACATGTAAAACACACACATTGCATTTATGCTGTGCAACACAAGGGTGCCTAGCACATCAGTGAAGGAGAATTAGGGAAGGTTTTTCTTTAATTGCTTTTTTCTGGTTGCTTTATCAAGTTCAGTTTTATTAGTTTGAATCTTATGGGAAGTATCTACTTTAATAATGTATAAAAGAACTGTCTAGTAGTTGACTCCTGGCATTTGCTTGATAGTTAATGTAATCTGTAATTACCCTAGTAGTTTCATTGTTGGCTAGCATGTTAAGGTCATTGGCAAGCTATACCATGCGGTACTTGGAGTACAAGAACATCCTTACATTGATTGATGTCTCAGCTCGTAGAGTGTTTTAATTTTGTCCTTGAAGCATGTCTTCAAAAATGCTGTCAACATGGATCCGTTCCTTTCAAGCATTACAGTGTATCAAGAGATCTGAAGACAGATTAAGAGCTGTTTTGCTTGTAGAAGTTCCACATGTCCTTTCAATCAAGTCCTAAACCAAGCATACGCAACTAGCAATACAAGTAGACCACACATCTTTACAATACTAATTTAGCATTTGATTATAAGTAGTTATTATATTACATTCAAACATACACCTTTTATAAAATGCTTTCCCAATCAACTGCTAAAGCCAGTCCAATGGAGTAGCAACATGGAACAAGCTCATTTTGTTTCAAGAAATCAATTTATTGATGATTTATTGATCTATTAAAATATTTATATCTTGGCCCATATCTAAAGATCTCAGAGAACCATACAAAACTAATTATACAGTGTAAAAATGAAATGAAAGGACTTTCAAAGGATTAAAAACATATTAGACAACTTAAAAACACATATTCAAAGATAACGGCACAAGATTATGGATGCTGAACAAACTGTCTATATCATATGATGTTCCTTCATTTTGCAGTATTGGGATTGCAGTGGAAGGAAAGGATTATACAATAAAATGTAGTGAAACAAAAGCGATATTAGGTTCATTGTTTCCCCATCAACGAAGAGAAGATGCCATCACCATTTAAATGCAATGCAACTATAGTAGAAACACAATGCCATGAAATATGCCCCATCCAAAGGAGCATTTATCCTGTTGTAATTGCATTTTTTTCAGTCCAACACTCTATTTTCAATAGCCCCAAAATACATTTGTAAAAAAAATATATAGCTTAATGTGCGAGGGCCTTCTTTGCACACAAATCGCAGAATCAATCCCTGACATATGCAGGCTAAGCAGTAACCATGTCTAAAACTGCTAGGGTTTTTTTTGGTATGTAATATGTATTTTAAGTGGCTAAATTGATTTAAAATGTAATGTTCTAAAGGAGGGTAAACATGTAATACTTTAAAATGGTTGTATTCAATATTGTTTTAGCGGTTCTTTTTCAATGTATACAGTAATTAGCTATGAGTCCCATTCGAGAGGAAGCAAGGTATAAATCAAATAAATAAACAAACAAACCTTAAGATCTTGTGTTGACAATATTGAGCTAGATGGACAAATAGTCGGACTCAGTGTAATGTGGCTTTCTTTGCAATAGAATATGTGCATGAAGGAGAGAACAGATCCCCTCATTTCACATCAAAGCCAGGTGTTTTATAGTACTTCAAATGAACAATTTTTCCGTTGAGCCATTTTCTCATACATTCAGCTCATTTGATACACCATAACCAATCACAGAGTTACTTCTTATGCACATGCATGTGATATTTCAAGGTTAATTGATTTATGTTTTCCTGAGCTTGTGGATATGCATGTGCCGTCAAGTCGCCCGTCTACGTATGTCAACTCTGGATTCTCATAGGATTTTCTTAGCTTAACACACATTAAGAAAATGATTGTGAATTTCAAAAGACAGCTCCCGTGACTCTGAAATATAGACCCATAAGTCAGCAAGTGGTTCAAGACTTTAAACATAAAAGAGAGATCTGTTGTCGAAGGCTTTCATGGCCGGGATCACAGGGTTGTTGTATGTCTTTCGGGCTGTGTGGCCATGTTCCAGAAATATTCTGTCCTGACGTTTCACCCACATCTATGGCAGGCATCCTCAGAGGTTGTGAGGTATGGAAAAGAGATCATCTAGACCAGTGGTACCCAACCTTTGGGTCTCCCGGTGTTTTGGGCTTCAGCTCCCACAGTTCCCAACAGTTGGTATGCTGACTGGGATTTCTGGGAGTTGAAATCCAAAATATCTGGAGGCCCAAAGGTTAGGAACCACTGATCTAGACCAAGCCCTTTAGGCCAATGTAAATCTGCCCTGGAGCAGCTCTGGATTTTGCTAATTTGAGCCAAATCTGGGGCTACTGTCTGGCCTATTGGGTCTCATATCTTCTGTGCCACCGTCTACACAACTACCTCTCTCTTCCTGCTAGTTGCATGGGTACCCTTTTTGACACTAGCAGAGGCAGCAGCAATGGCCTGGAGCTCAGATGATGCTCATGGTTGGCTAGGAACAATGGCAACACAAACACAATCCAGTGCTGAGCACAAGGAAATGGTGATGGCACCAGTGTTTAATCTGGACAGTGGATTGGACTGAATCCATCCTGATCCCATTGTCCACACACCCACAAAGTAACAAGATGCTCCAGAGTTTCTAGCAAGCTCTGGAATATCCCCAACTCCATAGGCTACTCCAAGTAGGGCAGAGTTGGTTGAAATCATAAAAACTCCTTACAACTGTCACCGAAAGCCACTGTGGGACAGCCATTCATGATGAATACATTTTTTGTTGTTGCCAGTATAGATAAACCCAGAGCATGTTTTACAATATGTTTCTAATACACTTCAACACAAGAGAAATGTTTCAGGACATCTGTGTTTAAATTGTATTCATAAGTTAAGTATTAGAGCAGCAATCAATTAATCTTAGGTCACATCTTAAGACCAGATTTGATGCACGGCCAACACAGATGTAAATGAAATACGTTCCTAGTCACTTGCAATGAACAAGCGACACATGTTTACACGATGCTCTGTTTAATCTCCTAACTAACAATCCTAAACTTAGGGGCCAACAAGCTTCAGGCTTTAAAGGAGCCTTTTGACAGCTTTCGGAGAAAAATGTGTTGTGTTCTGCCTGTCAACTGTGTGGCCTCATTCTCTTCAGGGACGTCGGCAGACTTAAGAACAGGCACATCAAAATAATGGCATACAATCTCTAGTTAACAGGATCACGATCAGATATGTCTTAAGACTGAAAGAATGCAGATTTTTTTATTGCAAAGAAAAATATACTAATACCACGTAACAGAAGGAGAGAAAACTTCACAAGAAAGTACACAAGATTTACCTTCTCCCGCTTCCCACTTTATCTGTTAATAGTCCTGCTCTAATCCTAGATAATTTCTTGGAATGGGATCAGAGGCATGCAAGCGCTATCAAACACCCCAGGAAAAAAGATATAGAAAAACATGAAAAACAGTCATTTTCTGGCATTCTGTTTGGAAGAACACATGAAAAGATCCAAAACAAACTGTCTTAACGATTTCAGCACCTTCTTGTAAATATGCAGATAGACACTTAACCAGAGGGAAGAGGAAATAAGAAACAGAGAGGAGAGAAATTAGCAGATGTTAGTTATGCATTCCTTTCATTGCCATGCTCTGCTTACTCAAACCCGTTTGTCTAAAGCAACTGCCAATAGATTGTGATCATGCAAAACGAGATAAGAACTGTGGCTTATAATGAAAACACAAATATCTTTAGCTATAGCAAAACTAAAATTTAAAACATCTATAACCAGAGGAACAGAAATATTTTGGATCAAGATAAGGGTTATGGTTTGTAAATCATCAGTAGTTCAAGCTGTTTTCTGTGTTGAAAAGTTTGCAGATATTCTGTAGGAAAACAGTGGCTCTCATTATAGTAAAAATACGTTAAAGTGGACCAAAATTCAAGATTAAAGAGGTGCTTTAGACATTAGTATAAACCTCATTCTAAGAGTTACTCGGAGTTCTGAATACTCTTTAACCTCTTTAATCTTGAATACAGTACAACCTCTGTATCTGCAGAAGATATGTTCTTGGATTTTGTGTGAACACAGCAGAGTTTTCTAAACGTTTCATGTTGGTGACACACTTTTAAGACCAGCATAATTTCACGACAGTCATTCAATCAGACATTAAATCAATGTATATATATAAAAGGGTAATGAAATTTCAGCCTAGGACAAAACAACAAAACTACACATCCCAGAAACACTAAACTTGGCAGCACAACCCCTCATCCATGCCTCTACGTTCATACAACAAAAAGAAAAGAAAAATAAAGTCCTAATTAGAGGGAGAGGAATAATTGTTTTTATCCAATTGCTGCCAGTTAGAAGGCTAAGCTCCGCCAACTTGGTCTCCTAGCAACCCACTCAGCCCAGGGGACAGGCAGAATTAGGCCTCACTTAGGCCTCTTCCACACTGCCTATAAAATACAAATTATCTGTTTTTAACTGGATTATATGGCAGTGTAGACTCAAGGCCCTTCCACACAACTACATAACCCATTTATAATGGACTTAATGTCAGGGGAAAACCTTTACCCTTTACCTTAACTCCCACCAATTCCTCAATACCTTATTTCTCATTCCACCATACTTCGCCACAGCAACGCGTGGCCGGGCACAGCTAGTCCCTTATAAAATATACGAACACATACATCAATTGTAATAACGAAATGTATGGGAGAATAATGTATCTCATGAAAACCTTTCATTCATATTTTTAAAGTATATGATTTGTTAGATAATAACCTATATTTCAAAAATAATTGTCATTGCTTATTATGCTTGCATGACATACCTACACACTGTAGCGGAGGCACTAACATGTCACTACACAGAGCTTGGAAAACTCTGCCCCAGATAATAGTGAACCCTATTGAAATAAAGGACTACTGGCTCAAGAATATCATAGTCGTATTAGATAATGTCGAGAGAGAGGATATTTTGTCAGACATGACAAAATGAACCTGTGGGTACCAGTCACACAGATACTGGTTTTCTGTACTTTCAATGTTATTTATTCACACTAGTTGTGAGTCAACACCAGAAGAAACAAGATATCCCATCAGTGCTGACACACTGGTGTCTTGACAACCCTTAAAGAATTAAGTCTATGCTTTCATCAAGTACTGTACAAGAGTTTGGTTATGACCAAAAAACACAGGCTGGAGTATCTTTCTCATCTGACAAAAAGTGAGCACCATCTAGTAGTGCCACATGATGGGGAAATTACATACATATACCATAGAAAATCTAATTTCTTCATAACCCTGGCACACGGTTCAAAGCTACAACTTGCTCATGTTCAGATATGAGACCAATTTTTCAAAGCAATAAAGAACAACTTATAAATCCCAGGTGCATCTACACTATAGAATTAATGCAGTTTGACACTACTTTGACTGTTGAGCTTGTGAATAATCAAAACCGTGAGAGTGAAGCCCACAAAAGTGAAGAGACAAACTGAACTTTGGCAAGTCCACCTCCCTTGTACAACGACAGAAATACCCTGTTCAAACCAGTTGCATGTCCTCACAGTACTGGCTGCAAAATGTCAAACTAGAGAGATAGAAAACTAAATCTGTTCCTAACAACATCAGCTCATTTGCAGACTGCACAAATTTGACTTTGTCAAGGTCAGTGATATATACATTTAAGAGCTGGAAATGTTCTTAAGTATGGGACATATTATTATGCACAAAATCCTTAACTGTGAAATTCAAGGAACTCCAATAAAAGCAATTACATTTGCTTCCCTGAAGGAAGTAATCCTTCATTGTTACACATACTTAAGTCCAATTTATTCTTCTCTCCCATCCAGGCTATGCATAAGTTATCTGAACAAGGAAACAGGCTAGCTTTGCTCCAGCCTTCTTCACAACAAGGGCTGAGCAATGGTGTGCAAACCCAATGCTTCGGAGACCCATTTGCCACAATTGTGGCACATTCCAAGATGGGGGTGAGACGGTGGGAAATGAACTAACCATAAGCAGAAATTTCATGTGACCCTGCTTACAGTCCCATTGCTGTCAATGGGTTTTGGAGCAAATTGCCAGGTGCAGCTTTGATTCAGAATGTCTAGTCTTTTGGTATTCCAACAAAACATATGCATTAAATATATGTACCCATTCCCATTGTTCAGAAATGGCGCTATATAACAAGGTGTTCCTACGAAAGTCATATATTCCAAATGAGACCTAATAATTTTAGGCAGCAAAATGTATTTTAGAGAACAGTACTCTCAATTTCCTACTAACAAGTTTAGGCTAAGCAAGTATATGCATTTTAAGAACTAAATCCACTCACACATTTTTTTGAAAATACTTTTTTTTGGCCAAAGGGTTATCTACACTATGGAATTCACGCAGTTTGACACCACTTTAACTGCTACAGCAAAATGCTATGGAATCATGGGAATTGCCACTGTACAATGTCATTAGCCTTCTGTTCCAAAGAGCAGTTGTACCTCACCAAACTGAAACTCTCCTTATTCCACAACTACGGCAGTTAAAGTGGTATCAAACTGCATTAATTCTGCAGTGTAGATGCACTCCAAGTGCATCATTTCTTGCATTTTAACTCACTATTCTACTATCATTTTATTAATATTACCTTATGCTGAAATTAAACCATTAGGGCATCTAGGTCAGTACTGATTGTATAGGTACAGAATAATCCAATTTGTCTCAGGATCTTTTCTAATGTTGATAGCTGTGATTTTTAAAAATCTTCAGTGATTGAACTGGAGCCTTTTGTATGTCAAATGTTTATTTTATGCCTGAACTGTAGTCTTTTCCTGCCCTGTTCATTATCTAACACGGAAATCATATTGTAAGTTCAGATGAAATGCATCCATCTGACTAGTTGGTTAAGCACATTTTTTATGGCTATGGTAAATTAACTGTGGCAACTCTCATCATGTAATATTGGTCGATTAAAGATGTACACAAACCTAAATGTACATTCTTGATCATCACGGCACTGCAAAACACAACTAAGAGCATTGTTCTAAATTTCCCTACATGGGAATAATCCTCCTAAGTGTTAATTTATATGTAAATAGACAAAATTTAAGTTTAGTGAGGCACCAGCACTCTTAGAAAGGGAGGGCTGAAGACCTTATGAAACTACACCTCCCACAATGCCACAGCATTGATCCATGGCAGTTAAAGTGATGTCAAACTGCATTAATTCTGCAGTGTAGACGCATCCTATGTTTCCCAATTAGTGTGTTATCAGGGGTTTGATTGGTTCTAACTTATTAGACTACATGCAGTAAGGACTAGGTGAAGCAGTGAACAACTCATATCTAAATGTAAACATCTCTGCATATATGATTCCTACATTTCTTGCTATATCAGACAGACATATGAAAGAAGGATTAACATCCAGGCCAGCATTTCTTCCACGCTTCATCACAAAATCTGGATTATATATATATTGAAACAAGAAATGCCACTTCACTGTAGAACTAATGCAGATTCACATCACGTTAATTATGAGAAAAGAGCTTTGATTTATTTTCCAATTTCTTTCTGATGCAATCTCTTCTAGTCATCACAAGTACTGTATGAAAATTTCAACACACCAGTAGATGGCAGTAGTCAAGCATGTAAAATTATGGTATACCTGTACTTAAATTATTGTTTGCATTTTTGGTCCAGATTAAACAAGTATCAGACCTGATATTTTGAGGCTGGTATTAAATCCTATCCAGAGTGCTGCCTAAATGATTTAGGAGAAATTCTGAGATGTACATCCACACAGCTTGACACCTTGTTTCTAATTTATGGCACTATTTTGGGCAAAATTTATTCAGTTGGATTGTGCTTCTTTGCCTTCCCCTGACGCCGAGTCAGTGTGCTTCACACCCAGTGGGTTCCTATGGTCAAGCAGGGATTTGAAGCCTGGTCTTTGGAGTGATAGGCCAATGCTCACATCACCACCACACTGGCTCTTGCTTTCCCAAAAATGTGGGAAAAAATAAAATAAGGTTTTAAAAAAGCACTGTTCTATGCCTTTAGTCATTCCACTTATGGCAATAAGGAGACCAGAATAAGATTCAAGAATAAGTTATTAGCAGTGATACATAAATCTATATATTAATCAATTTATATCAAATAGATTTATATTAATCCTGACTATAAGAGCTGTTCAACCGTGGAACTCTCTGCCTCAGTGTAGTGGAAGTTCCTTCCTTGGAGGCTTTTAAATGGAGGCTGAATGGCAATCTGATGGGGGTACTTTGATTGTGCTTTTCCTGCATGTCGAGGTTGAACTAGATCTATTTATTTATTTAAAACATTTTATTCTGCCCTTCTCACCCCAAAGGGGACGCACAGCAAAGTACAACATATATATGGCAAGCACTCCATGCCGGGGCATAAAAAAATGCTAAATATACACAAACATCAGTTATATCTACTTTAAAATCAGCTATTAAAACCAATTCAGGACACCATGATGGTCAGTGAAGTAGGTTTCCTATTATTGCCCATTGCACAGCCTCAAAGATATGGTCCCACAGTCATGTCTTTACCATCTTTCTGAAGGACAGGAGGGAGGGGGCAGATATAATCTCACCAGGGAGTTCCATAATCAGGGGGTAATCACTGAGAAGGCCCTGTCTCTCATTCCCACCAATCATGCCTGTGATAGTGGTGGGATCGAGAGCAGGTCCTCCCCAGATCTTAGTTTTCACTGTGGTTTGTAAAGGGAGATGCGTTTGAACAAGTAAACTGGCCTGGGGACTTTTAGGGCTTTATAGGCCAAAACCAGCACTGTGAATTGTGCCCAGTAGCAAACAGACAGCCAGTGGAACTGCCGTAACATGAGAGTTGTATGCTTCCTATATGCCACTGCAGTTATTAACCTGGCTGCTTCTCGTTAAGACTATTTGTAGCTTCCGGACAGTCTTCAAAGACAACCCCACATCTATCCTGGATGTAATGAGAGTGTTGTCCACCATGGCCAAGTCTGACTTCCCAAGGTACGGGTGCAACTGGGGCACAAGTTTTAATTGTACGAAAGCCCCCTAGGCACCACCGCAACCTAAAGTTCCAGGCTCAGCAATGTGTCCAGGACTCCCAAGCTACAAACCTGTGCCTGCCCATGAGGTCTCTTCCAACTCTATTACAGGCAATCCCCATGTTACAAACACCTGACTTATAAATGATTAAGTTAAGAGGAGGTTGAGACAATAGGAAGTGAGAGGAACCTACCTCTAGAAAGGGAAATTCACTCCTGAATTATCATGGGGAAAAGGGGTCTCCCCCTGAAGCTTTCTCACCAATCCTTGTTTCCACAACAGGCCCGGGCTGTGGCGCAGGGGGAGAGCAAGCCAGTGCAATTAACTGCAATGAATCACTCTGACCAGGAGGTCATGAGTTCGAGCCCCGCTCGGAGCCTATGTTTGTTTGTCTTTGTTCTATATTAAAAGGCATTGAATGCTTGCCTATATGTGTAATGTGATCCGCCCTGAGTCCCCTTCGGGGTGAGAAGGGCGAAATATAAATGCTGTAAATAAATAAATAAATAAATGTGATTTAGTTTAGTAAAGCAAGCCAATGAAAGAAAAGTACTCATTTTTTGTTTAAATTTATTTTTCATATATAGTATTTATTTCCTGAATTTATATCTCACTCTCTCGTTCACCCCAAAAGGGACTCAGAGAGGCTTATAGCATGGCAATATTCAATGCAGCATATACAATCAAATAAAATACATCAAATATATAAATACAGGTAAAAACATATAAATACAGTAGAGTGTCACCTATCCAACATAAACGGGCCGGCAGAACGTTGGATAAGCGAATATGTTGGATAATAAGGAGAGATTAAGAAAAAGCCTATTAAACATCAAAATAGGTTATGATTTTACAAATTTAGCACCAAAGCATCATGTTATACAACAAATTTTACAGAAAAAGTAGTTCATTACACATTAATGCTATGTAGTAATTACTGTATTTACGAATTTAGCACCAAAATATCACAATGCATTGAAAACATTGACTACAAAAATGTGTTGGATAATCCAGAACGTTGGATAAGTGAGACTCCACTGTATGTAAAAACATGTATCAAAACTGTTTGAAATGGTTTTGATATATGCAGCTGCAAATAAAGCACAAATGCAGGGTGGTAAGACGGGGGGGGGGGGGGGAAGAATACCATATTAGCATCTTGTGGCACAATAGTTTATGTGCATAGAGCAATTTCAGGGAACTTTAAAGGGAAAATATTAAACTTACATGTCCCTAGAAGCCATGTGTATACAATATATTATTAGCATTACCACAATATCAGCATTATATACATTACTATATGGTACTATAGGGGCCCCTGGTGGCACAGTGTATTAAAGCACTGAGCTGCTGAACTTGCAGCCTGAAAGGTCGCAGGTTCAAATCCCGGGAGCGGAGTGAGCGCCTGCTGTTAGCTCCAGCTCCTACCAATCTAGCAGTTCGAAAACATGCAAATGTGAGTAGATCGGCGGGAAGGTAAGGGCGCTCCATGCAGTCATGCCGGCCACATGACCTTGGAGGTGTCTTTATGAACAATACCGGCTCTTCGGCTTAGAAATTGAGATGAGCACCAACCCCCAGTCGAACACGACTGGACTTAACTTTACTACGGTACTATACGATCAGTAATATTAACATTTCAGTTTCCCAAACTCACAAGTCCTTTGGACTTCCAACTCCCAGAATTGCTGACCACTGGCCAAAGCGGTCGAGGCCTCTGGGAGTTGAGAGGGCCCAAGGCTATAGAGATGCCTGTCGGGACCTGCCTTACGCCGCACGCCCTACCGATCAAGAGCGCAGCGCCCCCTTGCGGGGGGAAAGGCGTGCCCGCTTTTCTCTGGCGCTTCTCTGCCGTTCCCCTCAGCTGCCTTCGCTCCTCAGCCGGAGCCTCCTCCGCCCTAAGGCTGACAGGGGCGAACCCTTCGCGACAGGAAAGCCTGGCCGCGGCCTCGTAGACGGGACGGCGAGGCCCAACTGGAGGGAAACCATGAAGGCGAAGAAGAGGCGCGGGGCCTCCCGGGTAGGAGGCTCTCGCCGTTGACTTTTTTGAGTGTTCAAATCGCTGAAAGTCAACGAGAAAAACAGCGCATGCGTAATAGATGTCAAGAAAGACCAGTTAGGGTTAGAATAGCGAGAGCCTCCCAGCCGGAGATCGGAAGAAACCTGCGCTAGTGTCTCATATAGACATTCTGATTTCCCGCCTCCTTCAATCCCATTGGCTACCGAGAAAAGTCTCGGCGTTTCTCATTGGCGGGATTGCTTAGAGTGGCGTTTTGCAAAGTTCCAAGCCACGCCCTTATTTCCACAGGACTTGCCCGGGCAAAGCACTTTTTGTGGCCTCTGTTTTGGGGTTTTTTCAAGGTTTAAAAGTGGATGGAAGAGTAGGAAAGGGATTGTGTTGTTGAAGTTAGATAACATCTCTGAACAAAAGATTCCCCCAGGCAGGAAAAAGCCAGGAAATGAATCTGGCAATGCCATTAAAGCTAATCAAGGTGATTAATTAAAACATTCACACTGGCCTCCAAGAGACAAGAGTTCCTTTTCCCACACAATGGACCTTCCACAGATATATAAACCTTCCTTGCTTAGTTTTTCTAATATACCTCACAACCTCTGAGGATGTCTGCCATAGATGTGGGTGAAACGTCAGGAGAGAATGCTTCTGGAACATGGCCATACAGCCCGGAAAACACACAACAACCCGACGTGGCTGAGGTTGGAGAGTTTACGCTTTGCCACCTGAAATCCTGAAAAATCCTGTTTTGAGTAGGCCAAGTAGGGACCATCATGGCTGGAATAATAATAATAATTTCCATTTTAAAGCACCTTTTCCACAATATAAATACTTCTGAACATGTTCTGTTACTTAAAATTGCAGGTGGGTGTGTTGCATCTATATTGGAGCTTTAATGCAGTTTCAATCAATCAAACCTTATTTAAATCCCACTTCATCTCCCCATGGGGACTCAGGGCAGCTTACAACATGAAATAATAATCAATTAAGCCAAACAGATAAAATAATATAAACATTCAATCATAAAAATAAATCATAATTAAACCAATAAAACACATGTGGGTTTCAATGGGGTTCAAAGCAATATCCATAGTTTAAAAGTGGTCGAGTTGATACCACTTTTTACCACTTTCTAACTCCCATGGCTCATTGCAGTGGAATCATGAAGGTTGTAGTTGTGTTTGGTGTTTAGCTTTCCTTATCAAAGAGATCTGGTCCTCAGCAAACTACAAATCCCAAAGTGCCATACTACTGGTATTGTAGTTTGGTGAGGCACCGGCGCTCTTAAGACAGAGAAAGCTGAAGATCTTGTAAAACTACAACTCTCCTGATTTCATAGCATTGCACGATAGCAGTTAAAGTGGTGCTAAACTGCATTAATTCTGCAGAGTAGATGCATCCAAAGTCTTCAGTAAGTCTAAAGTTGTGGCAAGCATGTTGCTTGATTTATTGGAAACTTGTGTACTAACCCAGCAATTTATTTGTGGCTCTTATTACCTTCCTCCCTTTCCCTCATACAACTTTCTTTCGTTCTTTACACTAATGGAGTAAAGGGGGCATGTTTGATAATTGTACCTGTGCCATAGACAGGTATTGTTTGTGTTGCTGACATTTAAATATTTTAAAAAATGTCACATTGAAAGGAAAGGAGTTTGTTTTCTGCAGCTCTGGAGACTAGGGCCCGTTCCACACAGCTGTATAGAATCCACACTGAATTGGATTGTATGGCAGTGTGGACTCAGATAACCCAGTTCAAAGCAGATATTGTGGATTATCTGCCTTGATATTCTGAGTTATATGGCTGCGTGGAAGGGCCCTAGGACACTGAATAATGGATTCAAATGGTAGAAAAAGATATTCCACTCAAACATTAGGAAGAACTTCTTGACTGTAAAGGATTTGTTTGGCATTTGAATATGTTTGCTTGAAGTGCAGTGGAGTCTCCTTCTCCGGAGCTTTTTAAACAGAGCCTAAATGGCCATCTGTTGGAAGTGCTTTGATTGTATTTTCCTCCATGGCAGGGGGTTAAACTGGATGGTTTAACTGTTGTGGTTTGCAAAGGCACTGTGCTGTGTGTGTTTACTGAAAAATGAAGTGCATGAAGCCGATTGGCTGAGCCTGCAAAGACCTGGGAATTGTTTTGATACTGTTTCTGTTTTGCTGCTGCAGAACCAGTTTGGACAAGTTTTCATTCCTGATTGAGTACTGCTGGTGATGAGAGCAGTGTACTCAGAGAGGCCTTGCTATTTTGAGGCCTGTTATGCTGCTGAGAACCAGGACTGTATTCTTCTCTGAAGCAGAGGGACCATTGTCAATACAGTAGAGTCTCACTTATCCAACATAAACGAGCCGGCAGAACATTGGATAAGCGAAAATGTTGGATAATAAGGAGGAATTAAGGAGTGGTAGCAAGAAAAAGCCAATTAAACATCAAATTACTTTATGATTTTACAAATTAAGCACCAAAACATCATGTTTTACAACAAATTGACAAAAAACAGTTCAATACACAGTAATGTTATGTAGCAATTGCTGTATCTACAAATTTAGCACCAAAACATTGCAATTTATTGAAAACATTGACTACAAAAACATTGACTACTAAAAGGCAGACTGAGTTGGATAATGCAGAATGTTGGATAAGCGAAGGCTGGCTAAGTCAGACTCTACTGTACTACTCTTTTGGAATCAGTAAAGTTCCTGCATGTTTGTTTTGCAAACCTGAGTGTCATGTTATTTTTCTGCGGGTGACTCTGGATTGTGGGCAGACATAAGAACTTCCATTTATCATCATCAATCCGTAACAATTTCTTCCAAATCTTTGATTCTCAAGACACACTAAACAAACATGCCTGGAATTGATTGTTACCTTTATTCATCTTTCAGAAAGCAGTGAGGCTCCAAGCCCCACCAAGGATGCCATGAATTTGAGGTTCTTCCCCACAGCTTTTTAAATAAAAATGTTTCCGTACGAGAGGGATCTAGAAGCACTTCCTGTGCACTATGTTGGGCCCGACTTCGGCATACTCTTCCTTGGAGATCCACATCTCCTGGAAGGCAGAGAGCGACGCCAGGATGGATCCCCCCATCCACACCGAGATCTTCCTGTCGGGAGGGGCATTGACCATCACTTCGGTGTCCTTGGGTGCCATGCGGATCAGCTCCTTGGTTAAGCGCTCTGCAATCCCAGGGAAGAGGCTGGAGCCGCCAGAGAGGAGCACGTTGGCGTACAAAGTGGTCCTCAAGTCAATGTCGCACTTCATGATAGTGTTGAAGAGGAGCTTATCAATCCCCGGGGCCTCCATGCCCACATTCGCCGGGCGGAAGAGCGTCTCGGGGCAGCGGAACAACTGGTTGTGGATCTTAATGATCTGCCCATCGGGCAGCTTCCAAGTCTTCTCTATCGCCGTTGGCTTTTTAGCCATCTCTTCCTCTGGGTTCAGGCAGACGTAGCACAAGGCTTCCTTGATGATCCGCACAATTTCCCTCTCGGCTGTGCTCACTAAGGCAATGCCACTCTCTCTCAGGATCCTCATGAGATATTCAGTGAGGTCCCGGCCCGCCAGGTCCAGCCGGAGGACGGCATGAGGCAAGCAGTAGCCTTCAAATATGGGCACGGTGTGGGTGACACCATCGCCAGAATCCATCACGCAGCCCGTGGTGAGGCCCGCTGCGTAGAGCGCCAGTACGGCTTGGATGGCCACGTAAAGGGCTGGCACCTCAAACTTTTCAAAGAGCAGTCGCGTCATTTGTTCACGGTTAGCCAACGGGTTCAGTGGTGCCTCGGTTAATAGCGCAGGTCTGTTGCAGGCATTGAGCTTGAGTTCATTCTCATACACATGTTTCCAAATTTTCTCCATGTCTGGCCAGGAAGTGACAATTCCATGTTCCACTGGGTATCTAAATTGTATTCATACAAATAAAAGAAAGATGATGGTGATATATTATCAAATGGAAACATGCCCACCACCATGGAAAGTCATCACTCATAAGCACACCCCAAAATCACATTATACTAGTTCACATGGACACTAAGTTTACCGACTATATTCAGTCCCCAGTCCCTACTTTTTCACCTAACAAACAAATACTACTTCTCTAAGAATACAGTAGAGTCTCGCTTATCCAACATAAACAGGCCAGCAGAACGTTGGATAAGCGAATATGTTGAATAATACGGAGAGATTAAGGAAATGCCTATTAAACATCAAATTAGGTTATGATTTTACAAATTAAGCACCAAAACATCATGTTATACAACAAATTTTAAGGAAAAAGTCGTTCAATACACAGTAATGCTATGTAGTAATTGCTGTATTTATGAATTTTGCACCAAAATATCACGATGTATTGAAAACATTTACTACAAAAATGTGTTGGATAAACCAGAACGTTGGATAAGCGAGTGTTGGATAAGTGAGACTCTACTGTATTTAGGTACTCCAGGTCATTTGGTGTTATGCCTCTTCTGGAAATTACCATGGAGTTGTATTGGAGGTTCTAGAGATTTTCCAAGATGGTTCTATAGCAGGCATTGGCAAACTTCGGCCCTCCCGGTGTTTTGAACTTCAACTCCCACAATTCCTAACAACTGGTAGGCTGTTAGGAATTGTGAGAATTGTAGTCCAAAACGCCTGGAGGACCAAAGTTTGTCCATGCCTGCTGTGTAGTAAATTCCAATACAACTTTTTCATTTCAACAGTCTGCTATTATCTGTGTTTTCATGTTTCCACTATATGTTCAGATACATATCCCCAACAGATACAAGGGTGGGTTTTTTTTAAACTAGAAATGCAAGTATTTATTAAACATCCCAAACCAAAAAAAAAGTACAAAAATGCTAAATATCCCATGCAGGTCGTATTTCTGTGGTCAGTCTGAACCACCAGTGTTTAACACTCTAAAAGCTACTGTTCCTGGAGAGTTTGCTTTGTTTTTAATATGGAATGACAGGTCATTTATTAAACTTAAACCTATTGAATTTATAGGACAGCAGTATGTAGAATAATCAATATATTTTTAAGGGACCTAATTCCTAGTAAAACAGTCATTGCACTACTGTTGTAATATGAAAACAGAGTCAAACTGCTTCCAGTTAACCTACTCCTATGCAATGTCTTTAAGATGGGGTGAAAAGTTCACTGTGCAACGAAATTCATGGCAACGATCAGTCCATTAAAAACAACATTTCTAAAGTTTTCCCAACTTGCTACAATACATGCACACTTGAATTGGACCATGAACCTTCTTGAACAAGTTAACCCAACTTATGAAGTACAAAATGCCCCTCTTATTTCTCATGCTTTATTAATTTTAGCATGGGGCGGGAAAATTTAGCACATAGTGGTGGATGGCATCTCAACCAAAATGGTGCAGGATTTCAAAACTAAAAGTTGAGGCTGGATCTACTTTGCCAAATAATGCAGTTTCAGAATGCAATATATGAGTCTACTATACTATACAATCCAGTTCAATGCAGTTATACCACATTATATGGCAGTGTAGATCCAGCCTCCGTGAATGCCCACTTTTGACTTTGGGAAAAGAACAGAAATACCTCACTTTAAAAGGAGATGTGCTATGCCTGAAGGCTTCCTGAACCACAAATTTCCTTGATAGAACAATATTTTGCTAGTACAGTAGTCTCTCACTTATCCAAGCTAAACAGGCCGGCAGAAGCTTGGATAAGCGAATATCCTGGATAATAAGGAGGGAATAAGGAAAAGCCTATTAAACATCAAATTATGCTATGATTTTACAAATTAAGCACCAAAATATCATGCTTTACAACAAATGGATAGAAAAGGCAGTTCAGTAAACTATAATGATATGTAATAATTACTGTATTTATGAATTTAGCACCAAAATTTCACAATTTATTGAAACATTGACTACTAAAAGGCAAACTGCGTTGGATAATACAGAACCTTGGATAAGCGAGACTCTACTGTAATTGCAAGTTGGTTAAAAGGGACTAAGAAATTACCTCTTATCTGATTCCTAGTGCCAAATAAAACAAATCCACTGAATCAATTACATGTACCTAATCTTTGATTTATCATTCAACAAGGATTTAATAGATCCATTCTAATTGGGATTCGCAGGTGGCTTTGAAATCTTTTTTGTTAGGTTGCACCATGGAAGCAAAAAGCTAGTTCCAAGCCTTGTATTTCCCTCAGTCTAACCCAAATTGTCTTCTACCTGTGGTGAAGGACAAGATATCTGCAATACAGCCCCAGATTGCATTACAACATCTGATCAAATTCACAGCTGAGTCATATTGAAACACAACCATGCTGCAGCTAAGGAAAGAAGTTTAGGAGGGACAAGCTAAATGGCACACACAGCTCTGTCTTTCCAACTTAAATGCTCTGGTTCCCAAGCATCTGCTGCCTGAGGTTGGACCCAAGTGACTTATTACAGTCTTTTCTGTCCAGAGAGGGAAGCATCCACCAGCTAAGCACATCTATGGCCCCATCTCCACTTCGATATACTATAATGCAATTTAACTGTATTGAACTGCATTCTATGGTGGTGAAGACTCATATAATATCTTAGGTAGTGGAGATGCGGCCTCTGCTTGAATTCAGCTGTTCTTTAAACACCTACCATCCAGCTTCCAATGCCACTATATTAACCACAGAAAAAGAACAGCAAACATATCCCTAGTGCCAGAAGTCAAACTATTGAGAAGAACCATCAATTGTAAAGTCTTTTGCTGTAACTGCTGGACAAATAATTGAAGGCCTTCAACATCACAGGTGAACACAATGTCCATCTGTGGTTTTGCACATTGCAAGGTGTATTGCCTTCTGGCTACTTAGGCATAATGGTTAACACACTGATTTTCTCCTTCTCAACTGACAACTAGTTCCTGCTATTTCAGCAGGTTTCCTAGACCCTTATCATCTAGCTTAGTGGTTCTCAACCTGTGGGTCCCTATATGTTTTGGCCTACAACTCCCAGAAATCCCAGTAGTTTTGCCAGCTGTTAGGATTTCTGGGAGTTGAAGGCCAAAACATCTGAGGACCCACAGGTTGAGAACCACTGATAGCTCATAGTAAGCACTGAATCTCTTCTCTTTCTATCCTTTTCCACCTATGTGTCATGTTTTTAGAGGGCAGAGAATGTCATATATAATCTATCATGTTAGATGCCCTGACCAGACCTTTTGATAAAAAGGACAGGCTATAAATACTAGAAAGGAAGGGAGGAAAGAATCCGGAGAGTGCCAGAAAGCTAGATGGAAGGAGGGGGAAGATGATGGATAGATAGATATGCAGACAGCTAGATAGATAGTGCTTGTCCTGCCTAGGCAGTCTCCACTGCTGCATAGCCACCCAATGCTCAGGTTAGCCAACACTTATCGATTCCTTGTGGTTCACAAGGGCGATCGGAGCACCTGAGGGAGAGGATCCCTCGCTTGGCTTGTGCTTCGTCTCCAATGTAGTAGTCCTTCTGGCCGGCTCCTAGCATCACAGACTTGGCCTTGGGACGCCCGACCAAGTTGGTGAATATGACCCGTGGCTCCTTGTCCCCGGCGACCCCAGCTTTGAGCAAGCCAGAGCCATTGTCGATCACTATAGCTGGTGGCAGTTCCCCCATTCCTGGACGATGGTCTTGCTTCTGCTTGTTCCTGCTCAGGGCCCTTGCCCCTCAGTGGGTCTATCTTTCACTGGGGGGAAAGTGAGGCTCACAATCTCCCAAGGCAGGTGTTGCTGGCTCTATTGTGACTTGCATGTTGCTATGATACCTTCTCCTCCAGCTGTGCAGAGGCTCCCACAATTGGGTGCCCCCGGTATCCACTGACCCTCTTGTGTGTGTAAAATACCATATTTTATATTTTATACAAACTTTGGAGATATGAAGCCACCAATCAAGACTCAGGTAACCTTTCACCGGCACCTCTTGATCCTGGAATTCCCTCCAGTGTTTTCCTGGTCATCATATCAACAATGGATCCAAGCACCCATTATCTCTGGAACCAATCCATCTCTATTAGTTCCCTGTTCAAGGAATAACAGGGACCTAAGTGATTGGGTCACCTTCCTTTGTGCAGTCATATGGATACAAAAGGGACAGTAATCACCTGGCGCTCTTCCCTGATACTGGGAGGTCCTGCCCCATTTTCCAAGATGCCATTTCCACGTTTCCCAGGAATGGATTCCATAATCCCATCATTTTGGACAATGCCTTGGCATGGATACAATGGACATGGGTGCAGTGAGTGCCCGACCAACCTTGATGGGTCACTCACAATACAAATGACAAATCCATAATTATCAGGGACCTGATGGCCCTGCTTTGTTCATCTCAAGAGAATGGGAGATGGTCCAACCCCAAATCTTACATACTATTTTCCACGCTTCAATATCCATGAAATTGTTATTCTCCCCTTCTCGTAACTGGAAAGTGATAATACAATGTGAAAACATGTTGCTGTTTCATTATGACTTCATTCCTTTCCACTTTGCTCACCTTGGGAGGGAAATCTTTAGATAATATCCAAGTTACCTTCTCTGTAGTTTTCAGAAAAATAGGCGAACAGACACACTGTGGTGTGAATGGAAGAGAATTATAGTTACCTGGGAAATTTTTGTGCCCATGTATCAGTCTTAACGTGTTTCCCCGAAAATAAGACAGTGTCTTATATTCATTTTTGCTCTCCAAGATGCACTAGGTCTTATTTTCAGGGGATGTCTTATTTTTCCATGAAGAAGAATTCACATTTATTGTTGAACAAAAAAATGAACATGTATTATATGCTGTACAGTAGTTGTCATCACAAACCAGCATAACCAGACAAACTGTGAATCTTATGAAGAATTTCTTGTTACTACCATTATTTCCATGTACAACAATCTATGGTACGTATACTTACCAATCCTGCATGCTCTGGTGTTCTGTTTGGTGAGCATGCTTCCATACAAAAACTTTGCTAGGTCTTATTTTCGGGGGAGGCCTTATATTTAGCAATTCAGCAAAACCTCTACTAGGTCTTATTTTCAGGGGATGTCTTATTTTCTGGGAAATAGGTAAAGCAGTGTTTCTTGTGGAAAGTCAGTCATTCTTCCTCTAATGTACCAGGGACTGGCACTACATTTGTACCCATTGGGTACAATTGCTTCCCTTCCCCTCCTGGAAACATGCCTATGGCTTAAGAATTAGAACTAGCCCTGGATTTGCTTCAAACATCACTATCTTGTAGGAATTTCCATATATTAAATCCATTACAGATCCAACCAACAGCATTCAGTGCTCTGAGAATACTAGTTTTTCCCCCTTTTAAGTAAGTCTGAAAATGTTTGTACAATACCTGGTGAAATCTTTGTATCCGGAAGGGGATCTGATTGGGATTTGTAGTCATCAAATGGGTTAGGCTTTATGTGTAAAAAGATCCAGTGTTTCGCAAAACAGACTTCATTTGGGTTGCTGTGAGTTTTCCGGGCTGTATGGCCATGTTCCAGAAGCATTCTCTCCTGACATTTCACCCACATCTATGGCAGGCATCCTCAGAGGTTGTGAGATCTATGGAAACTAGATCAGTGAGGTTAATTCATCTGTGAAATAATGTCCAGAGAGGGAGAAAGAACTATTGTTTGTTTGAGGAAAGTATGACTATTGCAGTTGACCACATTGATTAGCACTGAATGGCCTTTCAGCTTCAAAGCCTGACTGCTTCCTGCCTGGAGGAATCCTTTGTTGGGAAGTGATTAGCTGGCCCTGATTGTTTCTTGTCTGGGATTCCCCAGTTTTCCTTTGACTGTGAGCAGTCTTCCTTTTACTGTGAGCAGATTGAGAAGAGAGGAGAAATGTGTTGTCGAAGACTTTAATCACTAGGTTGTTGTGCCTTTTCCGGGCTGTATGACCATGTTTCAGAAGCATTATCTCCTGACATTTCACCCACATCTATGGCAGGCATCCTCAGAGGTATACTGCACAACCTCTGAGGATGCCTGCCATAGATGTGGGTGAAATGTCAGTAGAGAATGCTTCTGGAACATGGCCATATAGCCCAGAAAATGCACAACAACCTAGAAGGGAAACCTTTTTAAAGTACAGTAGAGTCTCACTTATCCAACATAACTGGGCCGGCAGAACGTTGGATAAGCGAATATGTTGGATAATAAGGAGGGATTAAGGAAGAGCCTATTAAACATCAAATTGGGTTATGATTTTACAAATTAAGCACCAAAACATCATGTTACACAACAAATTTGACAGAAAAAGTAGTTCAATACGCAGTAATGCTATGTAGTAATTATGATATTTACGAATTTAGCACCAAAATATCATAATGCATTGAAAACATTTACTACAAAAAAGCGTTGGATAAACCAGAACGTTGGATAAGTGAGACTCTACTGTAGTAGTAATAGTGGGTTTGTGTTTTCTTTGATAGGGTGCATCTACACTGCAGAATTAATGCACTTTGACTGCACTTTGCCATGAATCAATGCTATGGAATCCTGGGATTTGTAGTTTGGTGAGGCTCCAGCACTCTGTCATAGAAGGCTATAAAGTCCTTATAAGACTACAACTCCCATGACTCCATAGTATTGAGCTATGGTCAGGAAAGTGGTATCAGACTGCATTAATTCTATAGTGTAGGTGCACCCTATAATCTGTTTTGCTCTTTAGAAGTTGATACCAGCCCTACAGACTTACCTGGTCTCATTGAACTCAGTGGGTTTTAAATTATAAATAGGTTTACTGTACATAGATTCACACTGTGCTTCTATTTTCTCAGGAAAGAGGGCAGCATCAGTTTACATGGAGGTTTCCGTAGTGTAGTGGTTATCACGTTCGCCTAACACGCGAAAGGTCCCCGGTTCGAAACCGGGCGGAAACACATTTTCCAAATCTTAATTATTTTCCAGGACAGCCACCAAAAATTAAGCCAACAGCGTGCTATGCGTGCGACTTATTCCCAGAGGCAAGGGATACTTAATGCAAACAATTTCTAGCTTCAGAAACAATTAAACTTTTTATTAAAAGTACTATTGGGAAGCCAGTTTTGCTTTGCTCTTTACTGCAATCCTGAAAACCAGGCAAAAAAAGTTCCTCTACGAATAATTTTTTTTAAAAAACTTAGCAAAACAAGAGACTTCTGTGACTATTTTTTTGCAATACACCACATGAGAAAATGTTAGTAATTTGTGAAGTGGGAAGAATAGAGGGGCTTAAAATTTCCACTAAAGAGTGTGCATGTTATCTCCCCAAAAGGTTTTAAGACTCCAAGGGATCAATTACTTTTAACAGTCTTTCTAATATTAGTTTTCTAATTGATGTTTGATTCGTCTATAAGGAATATAATTTTCAATGGTTCCCTATGTGAGTTTCCGTAGTGTAGTGGTTATCACGTTCGCCTAACACGCGAAAGGTCCCCGGTTCGAAACCGGGCGGAAACACAAGCTTTTAATTTGACTTAATAATATTTCATATCCTTGTTAAAATGTTTCTTTAATTCAATGTGTATGTAAGAATGGAAATTTCATGGGTTTGGGAAAGATAGAGGAGCTTGGAGAAGTTTATTTTTAACTTTTCCAAAGTAGATAGGCACACTTAGGGCAGAATTAATGCACTTTCATGGGGCTTTATATATACGCCAACATTAAATGTGCATTTCCCCGCTGTGTTGTCATTGGTTTAAAAGTAATGTTAAATTTTATCTCTCAATCACAAAAATAAAATCCCTAATATGGGATTTAAAGTAGAATACATACACATATACATACATATACATTGTAATATATATGTATGTGTGTGCCATTTTTCAAAAATATTAATTTTTAATTCTCTTGAGAGTGTATAAATTGGATTCAGAATTATAAACTGTTAAAGGGGTGTGTATACATGTGCTTAGAACTATATAGACATTAAAAACTACGTTTCCCATGATGCTGAGCGCCACAAAGCTGCACTACACACTGCGTGTCCAATAAAGAGTTGTGGCGCGAAGCATCACGGGAAGTGTAGTTTTTTAAACCCCTCTCTCCATTTTCCAGAATTAATATACTTTCACGGGGCTTTGTTGTCATTGGTTTAAAAGTAATGTTATGTCTCTCCATCACAAAAAATAAAATCCCTAATATGGGCTTCAAAGTATAATACATACATATACATACAAAGAGCGCCATGTTTTGTAATACAGTAGAGTCTCACTTATCCAACTCTCGCTTATCCAACGTTCTGGATTATCCAACGCATTTTTGTAGTCAATGTTTTCAACATATCGTGACATTTTGGTGCTAAATTCGTAAATACAGCAATTACTACATAACATTACTGCATATTGAACTACTTTTTCTGCCAAATTTGTTGTCTAACATGATGTTTTGGTGCTTCATTTGTAAAATCATAATCTAATTTGATGTTTAATAGGCTTTTCCTTAATGCCTCCTTATTATCCAACATATTCGCTTATCCAACATTCTGCCGGCCCGTTTATGTTGGATAAGTGAGACTCTACTGTATATATTTATGTGTGTATATATTTGTGTGTACCATTTTTCAAAAATATTAATTCTCTTGCGAGTGTATAATTTAGATTCAGAATTATAAACTGTTAAAAGTGTGTGTGTATCTGTATAAAGCTATATAGACATTAAAAACTACGTTTCTCGTGATTCTGAGCGCCACAAAGCTGCACTACACACTGCGTGTCCAATAAAGAGTTGTGGCGCGAAGTATCACGGGAAATGTAGTTTTTTAAACGCCGCTCTCCCTTTTCCACCATATTCCCATTGAAGACCATTGAAACCGGAAGTGAGATTCCAGCCCCCTCCAAAGGAGGCGTCGACCGTCACGTCAACACAAAATGGCGGCCTGAAGCGAAGGAGGGTTTGTGTGCCCAGTTTTCCCACCTCCCCCCCGCCTCCTCCAGGTGGGTCATCCCAACTCATTTGGAAAAGGGTTTTGGACGCGACCAATATGACCTTTGCGGGGGGTGGTAGGAAAAGAAGGGCTCAAGGAAAAGTTGGGAAGAAGAGCTGCTGCGAGAGGGAAAGGGGATGGGAGAAGATCCAGTTGGGATATATGGGAGGGACTTCACTAAGCCATTGGCTTTTGGAGGGTGTTTGTGACGTCACATTTGGGGGGGGGGGTTAACCCATGTTTAAAGCTTTGAGAAGATTTGTAAAAGCTGTCACATATTTCAGGTAGTTTCAGGTCTGTCTCAGGCTTAGACTAGCAAGGGTGTCTCTTTCCTCACTGGGACCAAAGCAAAATGACTGGCAAGGATTATGTTTCCTATTGGAAGGTGTCCAGAGTAGGGCGACTAAAAGGATCAAAGGTCTGGAGACCATGAATCCATATGAGGAGCGGCTGAAAGAGCTGGGCATGTTTAGCCTGCCTAAGAGAAGGCTGAGAGGAGACATGGTTGCCGTATATAAATATGTGAAAAGGTGTCATAAGGAAGAAAGAGCAGGCTTGTTTTCTGCTGCCCTGGAGACTAGGATCAGGAGCAATGGGTTCGAATTACAGGAAAGGAGATTCCATTTGAACATTAGGAAGAACTTCCTGACCGTAAGAGCTGTTCAACAGTGGAACTCTCTGCCTCAGTGTGTGGTGGAAGCTCCTCCCTTAGTAGCTTTTTAAACAGGCCGGATGGCCATCTGTCAGGGATACTTTGTGCTTTTCCTGCATGACAGGGGGGTGAATTACATGGCCCATGTGGTCTCTTCCAACTCTATTATTCTGTGATTCTATGACTTATGGCACAAAAACAAACTTACTTCTCTTCCTCCCTAAACAGGGCAATATTGGGACGTCCAGAAACCAGATTTTTGGGTTTATGGGCTGGCTTTTGTTGTGTGCCTTCAAGTCATTTCCAGATTATCGCAGGGCTTTCTTTCTTTGCAATCTTTGTTCAGGAGAGGTCTATCATTGCTTTCTTTAGGGGTTGAGACAGTGTGACTTGGCTGAAGAGAAGCATGACCTTTTAGAGATCATAGTCTTTTTGAAAATGATATTCATAACCTTTTAGAGAAGAGCCAAAAACCCGTTTGAGTAGAATCTTAAGTGGTATACAACCAAATGTAATTATGCAAGGCAATTGGGTTCCGTTGTTAGACTGAATAACCGAATGTCTCTGATCCGTTAGGAAACAGAGAATATGCCAGGGCATAAAAATAGCAGTTTTTCAGAAATATTTTTTAGGGCCCAAAAATATATCTACTCTCTCATAAAACAACTTGTTTTATATTATGCAGTCATGAGACAAAATAAAGTAGACTTTAGTAAAAAAAATAACATATTTGGTTTACTCACTACCATCATGTGTTCAGCATAAACACCGTACACAACTTATCAGTCAGTTACAAATATGTTTGAGATCGTTTCTGTGTCATCCGATCAGAACATCTCTTACAATAAATAACAAACATTTACAAATCTGCGATCTGAGCAGTCCCAAAGTCTAAAGAAGTCTGTGCTCAGCTCAGAGCAGATCATGTGGTCTGCAGTCCTTCCCACAATTTCTCTGGAAAAAATAGAGCAAGGAAAGAAGGCTGCATACCCAGAACATACATACAATAAATAAGCAACAGGATTATAGATGAACAAATTAATAGAGGAGGCTGGAAGAAGGTTGTAATTTCCAACAGCGAGGATTTGAACCTTATTCTCCAGAGTTGTAGTTCAATATGCAAACTATTACACAAATCTCTGTGCTTAAAAGTTTTTTCCCATTCTGTGTATTTTTTACACCAGGTTCCCATTAAAAAAAATCTGTAGATGTCGCAGATCATTGGTATCGGAAATGGGAGAATGGGGCCTGAATGTTAACAACAACAACAACAAAATTAAACATTAGAAGGATTTCCCTGTTAAGTAGGAATACTTCAGATACGGAACAAACTTTGTCAGACAGGTAGTTTGTGAGCAAAATTAATTACCTTAGGGTCAGCTCAAATTCTACAAAATGTGTGCAAGCTTTTGAATAACCCAGAACACTAATAATCAGGTAAGAGTCACAGATAGGGAAGACACTGAGACCTTTTCTACACTGCCATATAATCCAGATTGTTAAATCTGATAACCCACATTATCTGCTTTGAATTGGATTACATGGATCTACACTTCCAGTTCAAAACAGGCTATCTGGATTTTAAATGGCAGTGTAGAGGGGGGCTGAAAAATCTTGGTGTTTTGCCAAATGTCAGGCCACAAAATCAGTAATTTAGGTACAATGTCAAACTGAGACTGCTTACTATTACGTATAGACTTGTAGCTGCACAGGTGTCACATCTGACCTAGTACTGGATCTGGGAGAAAGAAGCCACAACTCTACTGACTTGGCATAGTCCAGTACAACTGGGTGGCATCAGGTTTGAGTTTTAGCATGGATTCTGGATTCAGCTCTTCTTGATATTGATCAGAAGATAACTGCTAAACTCAGCTTTTCTGGACATGAATGCCAGATGTTCCCAGTAATGATGGGGTATACTTCTTATATAGTATTTAACTGTAGTAGCAGTGTGTTATTGGCATCTCTTGGATAACTTACATTTTTGTGTGCGGGTCTAATTATTGGAATGCTGCTTTTGATACCTAGAATAGTTTCCTATATAACAGGCATGGGCAAACGTTGGCCCTCCAGGTGTTTTGGACTTATTTTATTTATTTACATCACTTTTACCCCGCCTTTCTCTCCGAGGAGACTCAAAGTGGCCGGTAGGCTCTTAGGAATTATAAGAATTGAAGTTCAAAGCACCTGGAGGGCTAAAGTTTTCCCATGTCTGTTCTATAGTCTTTTTCTGATACCCTCCATATGTCTTTGACTGCAAGTCTGGTAGGCCCTAGACAGCATGATCAGTGATCACATATTGAGAGAACTGTAGTCCCAAGCTTCTGGAGAACACCTGCTTGTGTGGCCTGGTTTATATGACTGTTTGTATAGGGACTATTTTACCTGTGCCTTCCATTCTGAACATTGCACACTGGTGCTAAGTATGTTCCTTTGCCTTCACAGGCCAGAGCAAAACACCATCTCCCATTGCTGAAAATGCAGTGTGCCCATCACTGTGAGCACCTACTGGAGAGACTGAACAAGCAACGAGAGGTGGGCTTCCTTTGTGACTGCACCATCATTATTGGTGAATTCCAGTTCAAAGCTCATCGAAATGTTCTGGCTTCCTTTAGCGAATACTTTGGGGCTTTTTACAGGGATACTTCAGAGAGTAACGTGTTCTTGGATCAGAACCAAGTGAAGGCCGATGGATTTCAGAAACTTCTAGAGTTTATATACACAGGAGACTTAAGCCTTGACAGGTAATACATTAGAGATGGGGATATATTTGCTTAGGGTCCAAAATAAACACTTTCTGGAGAATTACAAAGATAGGTCTTTGCCTGAAATAGTCCCAGTTAAGGACATAATCGCAGATGGGTCAAGGAGGATGTGAAAAGGACCTAGAATACGCATGTGTCAAACACTAGTTAGTGTGTTCTGGTTTCCAAGGTCCTGGTTTGATTGAAGTAACTGGCCATGTCATGAGTCAGAATTAGACCTGTTGAAAAGGGTACGGTGAATGACTTGGAAAAGCTGGAGGTTTTTTTTTCACCCTGGCTCCTGCAGGCAGCAAGGAAACTTTTTAGTTCACAAAGAATTGTGTGTGTGTGTGTGTTTAAAAAATGATGTAGAAAATTAACTTTCTTTTAAAAGAGAATATGATCCTTTTGAGGTTTAATTCTTCCACTATTGCACGCTGTAGCGTGCCCTGGTTTTACATCATTTCTGTGGACCACATGATTTCAGTGGACAGTTGCCCATACTCAATTTTCCCTGAGCTGGAGCCCCCTGTGGCGCAGTGGGTTAAACCCTTGTGCTGGCAGGACTGATGACTTGAAGGTTGGGTTGCTGACCTGAAAGTTGCCAGCTTGAATCCAACCCTGGGAGATCGCAGATGAGCTCCCTCTATCAGCTCCAGCTCCATGCGGGGACCTGATAGAAGCCTCCCATAAGGATGGCAAAACATCAAAAACATCCAGGCATACCCTGGGCAACGTCCTTGCAGACGGCCAATTCTCACACCAGAAGCGACTTGCAGTTTCTCAAGTCGCTCCTGACACGAAAAAACTCCATTTTACATCTGTTTCAATTTCCTTTTGCTGGGACACCAATAGCTAACACCATAATAATCTAGTTTAAAAGCAAATCTCAATTTGAGAATGTTATTTTTCTGGCTTTTTTGTATGGTGTTGTCACTTTAATATCAAGTTTATATGGAAATGTTTCATGTCTTCACTTGGCTGTGAAGATCACCAGAAACCCTTGAGCAAGTCAATAACATATTTTGCATGTTATCCCATAGCATAATTTTTTGCACGTATTGCAAAGGGAACAAGCTTGAGCAGCAAGCCTTGAATTCATACACTCAGCCGTACTTTTTAAGTGTATCTGCAAAAACATTAGCTTTTCATCTAGTTTAGACTGTTTAGAATTTGAATTGATTCTACAAGATCACTATTTTTATTCACTTAGTACATTCATATTTACCTTTCACCCCTTGCAGTTGGAATGTTAAAGAAATACACCAGGCTGCTGACTATCTCAGAGTGGAAGAGGTAGTCACTAAATGTAAAATAAAGATGGAAGACTTTGCTTTTATTGCTAATCCGTCTTCTACAGAAATCTCTAGTATTACTGGGAACATTGCACTGAATCAGCAGACTTGCCTGCTAACTCTTCGTGACTACACTAGCCAAGAGAAATTGGATGCCCCTTCAGTGGATCCAGTCCCATCCCCAGTTTTAACAGCAACCTTGGGGAAAAAATCTGCTCAAACCAAAAAGCGGAAGAAGGCATTTGGTTCCCCCAAAACGCTGCCAGACAAGCCTGCACAATATCCAAATGATGTCATAGAGAACACTGCCATAGAGATGTTTTTGGATGCAAATAAACTGGCAACAGAGATAACAGAGCAAGCTGCCCAAGGTGGGGATAATTCTGAGCTGCAGCTCACTCCTGTAGTGGAGAGTGAAACGTTTGCTGCCCAGGAGATCCTTATCCAGACTATGGCTGTGAAACCCAAGCGAAGCAAAGCGCAGCAAAGTTGCGCTTTGAAAGAGCACTGCTTGTCTAACATCACCAGTGACAAGAACTCTTATCAGCTGGAAAGCTCAGGAGAGGAACTGGACCCGAAATACCCTAAGACCAAGCCAGTATGTAACACCTGTGGCAAGGTGTTCTCTGAAGCCAGCAGCCTGAGGCGGCACATGAGGATCCACAAAGGTGTCAAGCCCTATGTGTGTCAGCTCTGCGGAAAAGCCTTTACACAGTGCAACCAGCTGAAAACTCATGTAAGAACTCACACAGGTAGGTTTTCTGCTTGATGTTGGGAGTTGCCTCATGGGAGTATGAGTAGGAAAGCCCACCAATTGCCTCAAATTAGTTGTCTCATCCTTGGCAATGGGGATTGATTAGAGCACATGTGTCAAAACTCAAGGTCCATGGGCTGAACCTGGCCCACCGTGTCACTTTATGTGGCCCTCCAGATGCTGGACTACAACTCCTGTATTTCTCATCATTAGACATTACTACAACTGATGGGAATTGTGATACAGTAACATCTGGAATGCTCAGTTTGCTCTGTTAGTCAGAATAGTGGGCTTTGGATTTAGCTATAAGATCTGTGGATTTGATGCCTGACTTTAAAATATCCTTTAACCTTTCCCCATCCCCAGAGCCAAAAGTCCTATTGGGTTGTAATTCCCGTTATTTATTTATTTATTTATTTACAGTATTTATATTCCGCCCTTCTCACCCCGAAGGGGACTCAGGGCGGATCACATTATAACACACATAAGGCAAACATTCAATGCCCATAAACACATCAAACAGAGACAGTTATTCCCAGTCAACACAACAGATCATCAAAAGTGATGGGAATTGTTTAATAACATCTAGGTAAAAACTAAAGAGCACTGACCACTATGTGAAAAAAATATAGTTGGCCCTCTATCCATGGATTCTTTGTCCATTGATTCAACGGCCCTTTGAAGGTAACCACAGGTATAAAGGAGATTCTGGAATTAACCTCATTATTACACTTTTATTTTTATTATGATAATTGTGAAATATGAAATAATTTTTGAAGGTAATGTTATTAGCTCTTTTTTTGAAAGGAATATTCAAAGTTCTGTGTAAGTCAAAAACTATTTTTCTGTAGTCTTCACCAAGCCCCTGCCAGACTTGGCTAGTAAGATGTGTTCAACTTGATGTCACCTATATTGTGCAAGTCTGCTGGTACAAGCATTCATTTTGCTAGCTCATCTGGTAACTGCTATGCTAGTTGTTGCTGTGTACCTTCTTTCCCAACTTATAATTATCTAAGGCGAATGTATTACAAGGTTTTCTTAGCAAGATTTGTTCAGAGAGGTTTGCCTTTCCCTTCATCTGGATTCGGAGAGTGTGAGTTGCCCAAGGTCACCAGTGAGTTTCCATGGATGAGCAAGAATTTGAATCCTCATCTCCAGAGTCATAGTCCAATGCTCATGTTATTACATTATGCTGGTTCTCTTACTGGTTTGCTTAGCAGTCGTTTGCTAAATGTTGTACCTGAGAATTCTTATTAGTTTCTCTGCCCCACTAGCTCCAACTTTTGAAGTAAATATTTGAGTAAATTCAAATCCTAGCTGATTTGAATTTAGATAGAGTGAAACTTGATTTTGGAATTCTTTTCCCCCTAATTTTGAATTTTGCCTGTTTCTTTGGTTATGTCATTATAATCTGCTACTGAAACACCTCATCCTTCACCCACCAATGCTAAAATGAACAGTTTTATTCTCTCCATAGGGGAAAAGCCATACAAATGTGAACTCTGTGACAAAAGCTTTGCTCAGAAATGTCAGCTGGTTTTCCACAGCCGTATGCATCACGGGGAGGAGAAACCATACAAATGTAACGCTTGCAACCTGCAGTTTGCAACCTCTAGCAATCTGAAGATTCATGCCCGGTGAGTAAATGGGCATTGCCTACAATAGATCTGGAGGAGGTCGTTGAGGAGGTTATTGTTCAGAGAAGTGGTTGATAGATACATTGATAGAATTTAACCATCTTTTCTTTTTTCCAATTTAGGAAGCACAGTGGAGAGAAGCCATATGTCTGTGATAGATGTGGTCAGCGCTTTGCACAGGCGAGCACGTTGACCTATCATGTGCGGCGACACACAGGAGAAAAACCGTATGTTTGTGATACTTGCGGGAAAGCTTTTGCGGTCTCAAGCTCGCTTATTACACACTCAAGAAAGCATACAGGTGATTCTTAAATAGTAGAGTTGAAGGGGGAAGTGTATCCCAGGCATGGGCAAACTTGGGTCCTCCAGGTGTTTTGGACTTCAATTCCCACAATTCCTAACAGCCTATGGCTGAGAGTTGAAGTCCAAATCACCCTGGAAGGCCCAAGTTTGCCCATGCCTGATGTAGCCAAAAGGATAGATGGAGTCAGGAATGATATGAAAGCCACCAGAGCTGGAGATGTACACCTTTCTTAGTTAGTGGGGCAGTAAAACAAATGAAAAATCGTTAACTTGCCTTGAGTAGATTAGCAGCTTTTCCTCGCTGCCTGATTGACCGATGATGAGCACATGTGAGACAACTCTATGCCTTGAAATAAGACTGGATAACTTGTAACTTTAAATATACTTCTGGATCCTAGCTCTCATCATTCATAGCTAGTGGTCAGAGACAATAGGATTTGTAGTCCCAAAACATCTTGTTCTAGAAAAATTGGTAGCCTACATCACAATATATATTTTAAAGACAATCACAAAAATATAGGAAAAAATAGAAAGATTTCTAGCTGAGAAAACATTCGCGTGTTTATACAGTTCTGATTTGGGGAGCATATTCACAACCTGTAAATTGGGTATTGAGTTACTTAATTCCACTTCTTTCTGTAGGAGAGAAACCATATATATGTGGCATTTGTGGCAAAAGCTTCATTTCTTCAGGAGAACTCAGCAAACACTTTCGGTCTCACACAGGTTAGTTTTCAGGCATATATCTCCTTTTAGGTTTAATCTTGTTTAATGTCAAAAACCATTTTAAAAGAGATCATGACACTGTTTCTGTATGAAAAAAACCATGGCACTTTTAAGACTAATCAGCTTAATTTAGCAATAGTTTTTATGGATTGCAGTTCACTTTACCGGATGCATGGTATCGTATAATATTGATTCCTCGGACATGTATAAACAGTTATGTAACTATAAACTAATCTATGTAACTATAAACAGTTAGATAGTTGTGGAGGTTGGTTAAAGTAAAGTGGGACACTGAAAACATGGGTGAAGCGAACCATAATAGGAATGTACATATATTTTCTCTTTTTCTTATTGTGATTATGCTAAAGTAAATAAAACATCAGCTTTAAGCTCACTGATTAGAAAATAAATCATTATTTGGAGTATACACACTCTAGATTATTTCATCTTCTTGTACATGCATGTAATTTAACGAGGGGTTTTTTGTTTTGTTTTGTTTTCCCAAGGTGAAAGACCATTTATCTGTGAGCTGTGTGGAAATTCTTACACAGATATTAAAAACCTAAAGAAACACAAAGCAAAGGTTCATACAGGTAAGAGCTGGTCTCAGAAGGTCATCCACACAGCCTTTATGCTCATAAAAAACCCTTAGCTCAACTTCAACAAACATGGTCGGCTGTTAGTTATCTATCAAAATTAAAATATTTGTGTTGAGGTGGCTGTAGTGAATACCCACATCATATACCATGAAATTAAATACATTTGTCATCCTTTTGTGTGGACTCCCTCTTCCCCTTTTGTTTATTTTGCTGAAAAGGTGCCCTCATGTCTTCAGAAGGCTATGGAGTGAGCAATTCCATCCTCTAGGAGGGAATCTGCACATGTTTTAAGATGAGCAGACTTTCTACCATAATGGAAATTATTTCCAGCCAATTTCTGATTAGGAAAGAGACTTTTTCTAGATCTGAAACAGAATGAAATTGCCACTCAGGGCTTCCCAAGGGCACTGGCAAGATTTTTCCAGCAAAAAGAGGGGGGTTGAGATCTTGTCTCTCAGGTCCTGGGTATGGAAAGTGGTAGTTGTCCCTGGATCTGATGTATCTACTGTAGCTTTGCTTTCAAGGAATGCCCAGGCTTAAAATTCTGTTTGTCTCCCCAGGTTCTGAGGATGGTCTGGACCCCGTCACACTTGAGCATTCCTTTAATGACCAGGACTCACTTCCACAAGAGAAAAGCCCTTTGCTGGAGTCTGTCGACGTGAAGCCTTCAGACATCACCTTGCCTCTCCCTATTGGGACAGAAGACCACCAAGTGCTGTTGCCGGTAACGGACAGCCAGTCTCCCCCATCAGACACGCTCCTGAGGTCAACCATTTCTGGATATTCAGAACCTCAGTTTATTTTTCTCCAGCAGTTGTACTGAAATCCCCTCTGTGGAGAAAGATTCGGCAGCAAGGGCATCTTTGGTAAAGCGAATGTAATTATGTGGCTGTTTTTAAGCCAGACTTTCTCTTTGATTCATGTAGACACTTGCAGTGCCCTTTTTTCATTCTTATGGTTTGTTAATCAAGAACAAAAGATTCTGGGGTTTCTTTCTCTTTGGAATAATTAAGTTTGCATTTTCTAGAAGATAAAGATGTCTTTCTCCCCTCCAACACCTGCCTTAAGCAGTCTTTCAGTTAATCTGGACAACTCAATTGAAGTTCATGCTGTTCATCTTCTGTAATCAATATATGATCAGTTCTTGTTGCCCACTCACCAGCTAATTCACTTTCTTAAGTGCTCAGTAAAGTTCCTTTCTTGGGCTAAAACTTCCACTTTAGATTTCCAGGAGCTGTATTCTTAGAAAAAGGAACTTTTCAGAGCTCCTAAGTGAAAATTAGTGAATAGCGACAGCAAAAGAAGCTCTTCTTCATGAATTCTGACATCTGTACTTAGAGTTGGCTGTTTTCTGCATCCAAGTAGTTCAAACGTATGTGTTGAGAGCTGAATTCTATATTTGAACTAAATTTGCATGATTTTTTTCTTACTTTGTATAACAGGTTTGGGTGGCCCTGTCAAGGGCTTTGCAGGGCATTAAAACTGTCACAGAGACAAATCCCATTTCATCAATCCTGACTTCTAACACGTCAACAGGCACTGCTTACAAATTTTCACAGATTTTTTAATAGCTATAATGATTTCTAAAACTGTATGAAATGAAAGTGAGATTTTTTTTGTAAAGCTGGACTTAACATGACAGTCGAGGCTTTTTCTATACTATTCCCCTAATCATGAAGCAGTTTGATATGGAGATGTGATTACTTGTAGACAGTGGATAGGATAGGCGTTGAACTTGTTCATGGAACTGTGGTGCATTTTGAAGCTAATTTTACATGGCATCAGAGGAAATCTAAGTGGCTATGGGTATCATAACTACAGTGTAAATACCTTTGCTCATGAGAGTGTGATTACAGAAATTAGTATTAAAATATATGTTTTGTGAGGGGTGTTTAGCCATACTAAGTTTGGAATAGCAGAAGCAACTAAGGTTCACAGAGTGGTTGTGTGCCTTTGTTTCCAACTTTTGGGGACTCTCTCATGGTTTTCTTGGCACAATTTGTTCAGAGTTGGCTTACCCTTGCTTTCCTCTGAGGCTGAGGGTGAAACTCGCCCAAATTCGGGCAGTGGGTTTCCATGGACAATCAGGGATTTGAACCCTGTTTCAATGCTCAAATTAATTCAGAGATTTAGTTGGTCCAAATTCCAGCCCATATTTTTTCCTAGTAAGATGTCTTCAAAAGAAGCCCTTGGCTGGGCACCATAAAAAAGTCCAATTCTTGATTTTCCTTTAACATCAATATTCAGACGCCCTGCTTCTGAGGTTGTGAGATGCTCATTTCCTTGCTGTGAGGTGTAGTGGCCATGATTAGGCAGAAACTGATATTCTCTGTCCATTCCTTGTCCTTGGTGTGCTTAAACAGATTAGCAAATGAATACATTGATTATGTTATGCAGGGGTTTTCAGGATTGCTGAGTGGTGCAGGCTTAACAGCACATGAACAAAAAAGGGTGTTTTTATATTTTCATTCTTTAACAGATCAAAATGATGCTTTTATAATGGCCTTACTCTTGTTACGTTTAACAAGTGATATTATGCGGGCTTCGTTGCTATTCTGTGTTGGGAGTTTTGGGAAGCAACAAATGAAGAGGGCTAAAGGGATCAAGAAATGCTGTTTTGGGACATGATGCTTTAAAAATGTATCCAGTGCAACAAATGCATTTCTATTCACTGTACCATACAAAATCCACAAAATTGTTTAGTGATATTTGATCTTGAGGGAACTTTACATTTGGCTTAAAGTAGATTGGAGGTTTGGACAGAATTAGATGTGCCTAAATTTACTTCATTTGGATGAAGGGTCTTCAAATATGGAAAGTACAAATCTGTCCAATTGAATGTAGGCTCTTCTGCTTTCACTACTTGGTGTGAGTGGGACAGAGAGAAATGGACACTGGACATTGGGGAAAATAGATCTTTTCTTTTGTAATCATGAAGGTTAGAAACCTGGTTAAACAAAACCCAGCTATTTGTGAAGTGAGGACTCTTATTTCCCAAGCCTATCATGCTGACCTACTAAAATCAGAGCAACAGGGAATACTATGCTCATATCCTTTGATACTACATCAATCCCTTAGAAAGGTTGCAGCATAGATCTGTCTATCCACTATCCATCAAGAGATTTCAGTTGTTTTGTTCTCAAGGATCAACTTCTTTTGCTACCAGAAACTTCCGACGATACGAAATTTAATACAGACTTTGTACATGGTACAGTATTGATTCTATCATGTATCTGGGAATGCAGAATCCTTGTTTTTTTCTGAAAAGCGTTAATGATCTAAATTTAAGAGTCAGTCCCAACTGTAGTATATGCATTACATTAATGGAAACTTAGTAAGTCAGTTCTTAAGTTCTATTGATTGGATAGTCCCTCGTCCCCCTGCAGTATTAAGTCTTGTTTCATTTATTAAGAATATGACTGCCATTTGTCTTGTGGAGAAGAGGGAAATGAACTTGACTGTTTAATATTTATATTTCATATGAGAATTTCTACTTGGGTTTTGTGTCTTGTCACCTTTTCTTTCAAAAAAGCATACTGTACTTTTAAAAAGGCCCATTCTTAGATTTTTCTTAGATTCTAGTTAGCTATTTAATATTTATAAAGATGTTTTACTTTATAGATCTCATTTGACTTTTGTACATGAAGTATTTTTCAGAGCTCTTTTTTGAGTCCGTTTCCCCATAACACTAACAGACTCTTGAGAGAGCGGAAATCTATTGTAGCAATAATGGAAGAAATATCCCTTTTAGTTTCCAAACTTGGAAGTACTTACTGCCGTGTGCAAAGGCCCCATGCCCCTTTAAAATATATGTACATTTATATTGTTGGGAAGAACATGATTTGTGGGGTCCTATCAGGATTGCATCTTATCAACCATAGGGCTATGTTACTTGTATCTGTTAAGTAGAGCTTGGTACTCCATGAACCTTACCTGGATGACATATGCAGCTGGATTTATCCAAATTGACCATCTAAAGTTCATCATCTGCTATGAATATATGGATTTGTTTTCAATCTGAGGCCCTACTTTGATGGGGGGAAAGAATGTGTACTCCAACCTTTCTTCTCCTTGGTGTTTTGTACTTCAGCTCCCGTGATTCCTCACCATGTGACCATATTGGTTGGGCTCAGTGGTAGCTGTTCCCCAAAACGGAAGGACCTCAACTTGGAGTTTTACTTTCTCTACATCCATACTCGTATTTCAAGCTTCAGTGGAGTTCATGGAACCCTCCAGATATTATTGAACTGAAACTTTCACCAACCCTAGCCTTCATAGCCAGTGGTGAGGAATGCTGGGATTTGCAATTTAGCAACATCTGGAGGACCATATATTTCCTACTAAGTTCTTATTCAAAATGCTACTTTTACTAGTATAAAGGGATTTTCTTAAGAGCTAGTCTTAAGTCACCCTTTCTGATTTAATTATGTCTGACATGTTTCACAAACATATTTGTTCCTCGTTCTCTGTGTAGAGCTTGCTTTTTGTATTTATACTTTCCTATAAGGTTTTGTGTACATAACTAACTTGCAATATTTCAGTGTTAGCCTTGAATAAAACTTGTTTTGTAGCACTTCTTTGTTCCTGATGTTACTGTTTTAAATATAATTGCTCTGGAGAGAGATGTGGGATGGAAAAGCCTAATTCCAGAATGATTTGTTTCATTGCTAAGCAAAGTACCAGTATAATTTGATAAAAGAATTGATAATGTCTTCACCAGTTACATGTCGCATTGTTTCATTACTTTGACTGTAACAGGTAGTTCTGTTTTAACTATTGCCAGGGTCAGGGAAAAGTAAATCAATGAAATTATGTGCTGCTTGAAAAAGCTGGTTATGAAATTGACTAATTGCTGATCTAGTGCAAACTAGGAAAAAAGCCCTCTAATTTTAAAGATGGATGCAGTTTATTTAAGTTAAGCTGTTCTAAAGAGTTGGTCTATTTCATATATTGAGATTATGCAACAAGAACTGCTACTGACAGAGAAGGAGGCACACATTTCTGCTACAGGAACTAATGTTCACGATGTCCCAAATGCAGTGTTTTTCACTGGAGATCATGCACATAGTCCAGTGCAGTAAATCTATAATTTGGAAGTTAATTGATTAATATACACATGTCAGTTTATAAATTAGCAAAGGCTTCAGGCAGAGATAAAATTGCTTTAGAAAAAAACAAAGCTACAGAGAAATCTCTTTTAATGCTCTTTTACCTTGAAAAAGGCTGTCTTATGAATTCATATTTAGAGCCAAGAAGTCATTAATGGATTTCCTGATCTAGTAAAGGAATACAGTGCATGCCCAGCACCACCATAGCTGTAGTACCACAAGCTAATAATGTTCTTGAATGTATAAAACTCACAACTGAAGACTGACGGGTCAGACCATTTTTCTCAAATCAACAGGATTTCTATGAGTAAGTAATTATTCTTTTTATGCTTGTTAATTCAGAATGTCTGGTAGGTTTTCACTTCTTACAAGCAATGTTTGTTGACAAATCATGAACTGCAGGTTTAATTCTGCTGATATAACTTTTTGTTTCTGTTTCCCCGTATCCAACAGGGTGCTTATATTATATCTTTCACTTACAAATAGGTTAGTAAAATAAATTTCCAATTTGAAAGATACTTATACTGAAATCTTACTGATTCTGGTAAGTTATCATTTTATTTCTAAACATATATGTTCAGGGCTGCTGCCTTTCTTTCAAAAACCGTACTCCTTGATTTCTCCTTCGTATACAGTTCTAATGCTATAAAATGATGCTTTGTTTCACTACTTTCAATCTTGATTCAATAGTTTTAAATGTTTGCAATGATTAACATCCATCAAAAACAATAGAACAATTTAATTGAAACTAAATTCAGTTTTACTCTCTTTAATAAGCATACATTATGATAACTTTTGCTGGTTTAGGACTCAAGTGTAGAATCAAAGTACCTTCATATTGTGACCCGATGTCAAAATGATGGTCCCAAACTTTATAGCATTCACATAACTATGTAATTGTTTTAAGGCCGATACACAAATCATATATAACTTTAAAAATCCCAAGATATAAGGAGTCCGATTCATAGGTTTTCAGTAACCGGAGATAATGCCAGAGAGGCATTGGCATGTTTGCTTTCAGGGTCTCCATAACTTGGAGTCCAATAGTAATACTGTTTCAAGCCATGGGAGACTTCTGCAAAGTATGTCGTCCCATCCACTTCATATGGCTCCACATCTGTGCCGGTTGGCGCTAGGCGGCCACTCTTAATTAAGTCTGCAAATGCCTGAAAGACAGAAAGATATCAAAATGATTGAGGGCCCAACTGTGTGCAATGACAATGAGATTTCTTTTAAAGGTGCAACTGCAATTGTTGGCTGTACTACTGAAAGAAAGGAATTGAGCTTCCCAGCACCATTTTTAAATTGAAATCCTCCCAATCCTACATCCTTATCCTCTATAGTGTAAATAATTAAACTACTTAACTGTATAAGAAAATGAAGAAGACATACCACACAGGTGTCGTTATCAAATTTGTTTCCCCATATATAGATGTAGGAAAGGACTGGGTTTATTTTCATTGACTCCGATAGGGCAACCAATCCTTGCCCAGTGATATTGTTGTGCGTCACTGCTAACCTAGTAACCACAGGGACACAAGGCAGAAAAGAGTCACTATTCAATGACAGACAATCCAGTTTCCTTGGCCTGCATGAACCACAAACCAACACTGTAGTTTTTGCCTTAGGATTGCTACCCACCCAACAGTCTATTTCTTTACCCACAACATTCAAACGGAAAGAGGGTGAAGGTGTCATTCCTTCAGGTTACAAGATTAGTCCTAGTTTCCAAGACTTGAAACTTCCTGCTATTTTCAACTTTTTCTTACAACCTTGTTATCTATTCAGTGTGCTCAACTAAAGATCTGTTAATGTGGATTATAAATCATAACACTGGTGATAGAATGAAAAAGACTCCAGATTTCAAAGGAATATCCTGAGTTTCTCTGCAGCTTTCTCAAAGGATGCTGAGCTGAAACTTTTGGATCTCTCATGGCCACCGCAATGATTACATGACCATTTCAGCAAATTTCTCAACCCAGGCCCGTATGTTCCTGTCCTGGTTACCACCGTGGCATTTTGCTGTGAAGTGTAGCATCCTTTGTTGCCATATCCAAAAGCCTGCTCTTACAAAGCGGGGATTCTAGGAGCTTTGCATACTAACGCCTGAAGGGTCCGGTTATAAGAAGTCAATGCCTCACTCAGGTAGAAAGCGCCATCATCTTCTATCCTGTTAAAATTCAGATCCAGGATTTCCAAGGTGCTGTTAATTTTCAACAGCCGTCCCAGAAACTGGACACCGTCTCGAGTAATTTTGTTACTGAAAAGAGACAAAGGCAGTTTTACTTTGCAATAAAATTTCAGAGGATCAGTTTTGAAAATACATCTGAAATCCCTTCCTCTTCTCATCTCTCTCATACATGCACAGAGCAAAGTTAAATTCACCAGCCATTGTTCATAGTCTTTGCTAGAGAAGATCCTTTCTGCAAAGTCATTTTATGCCCTTCCAGTCTGCCTTTCTCCCTGTCGAGGTGGAAGTGCTACCGTGTTTCCCCGAAAATAAGACAGTGTCTTATATTAATTTTTGCTCCCAAATATGCGCTAGGTCTTATTTTCAGGGGATGTCTTATTTTTCCATGAAGAAGAATTCACATTTATTGTTGAACAAAAAATGAACATTTATTATATACTGTACAGTAGTTGTCATCACAAACCAGCATAACCAGACAAACTGTGAATCCTATCAAGAATTTCTTGTTATTACCAATATTTCCATGTACAACACTTTATGGTACGTACATTTACCGATCCTGTATGCTCTGGTGTTCTGTTCGTTGGGCATGCTTCCAAACAAAAACTTTGCTAGGTCTTACTTTCAGGGGAGGCCTTATATTTAGCAATTCAGCAAAACCTCTACTAGGTCTTATTTTCTGGGGATGTCTTATTTTAGGGGAAACAGGGTAGTAGCACTGGTTTTGAGAGAATAGTGAAAAAAAACTAGAGAAACGGATTTTTGATTGCAGCAGCATGACTGCAGAAAACAATGCAATAAATCTTATACTGGGAAAAATGGATTTTAATGTTGCCAATCCTACGGTAGCTATGTGTGTTTGCCTAAAACATGAAAGATAACGGCAGCTGTCTCTGGAATACATAACTGTCATTAATGAAAAGCAAAACAGAAATAGGAAAAGCCTGCCTCGCTAGCTACCCTCAACACATTAAAGAAGCACAAATATATACATTTGAATACTGAAATGAAAATCATTAGAAACATGGGGGATGGTGGAAGAACTTTTTTTGTCCTTGGATATATTTTGGAGGACACTTTCAAGTGGTCTCTAGAAGGTTCAAAATGTTCTTGTTTACTTTGCATAGCTTACTTTGCCTGGTTGGTTCATTATTCTGGTCAAAGCTATGAGTTGCCATCCCTACCAAATAATGCTGCACATCCATCCAATATAAATATTAGTTGCACTGCATTAATTTTAAGAATGTCATCACTGAATTACATATGCTAATGCTTAACTGTTTTCCAAATGTGATATCTTATGAAACCAAAAAGGCATCTTCCAAACATGAAAAGGAGGAACAAATTAGTGATTCAGAAGTCACTCCATCTAGGACAACTAAATGAGAACCCTTCACGCTCAGAAAACATAAAACACCAGGACTTTCTTGCTGGGTTGCAGGAGAGAGAAAATGAGGAAATTAATGCCATATTGAGAGTCATGAATAAAAGCACACTCTTCTGCAATATTTCTCCCACTTGTACTATTCTATAATATCCATATGACAAGTCTTTCTTACCAGCTAAGATCAAGATACCGAAGAGTGGTATTCTCGTATAATGCATCACACAGGCGTTCCACGCCAAAATTCTTCATTTCATGCTTGCACAAATGCAGTTCAACAAGGACGCTGTTGACTTTCAGCATGAGGGCTAGGTGGACAGTGGGCTCTTCCTAAAGTTGAATAATAATAAATTACAACTGGAACATTGGGGGTCAAACAATACATCTGTTCCATATGAAACATTTAGCCAGATCAGCTGGGGGGAAATTATCATTGCTGCACAGACATGGATGAGAAAATGCTTATTACATTATGATGATATTTCAACTACCCAACTCTGGGATTAACATGGTTGTCTACAACATGAAGATGGCAGTGCCCTGTGTCTATATTATGACTATCCCTGGAGTGCAGGACCTTAGCCTGACCTCAAATTAACATCTTTATAACTAATTTTTTCCCCCTCCCATATAAAACTAACTACGGTAGTTGACAATTAATTATACCATTGAACAAAGAATATCGCTCCAGCTGAGATGTGAAAGAACACAGATAAAGATAAATGAGGTGAAAAATAAGCATTCAAGCACCTTTTAGACAACGAAAAGCTTACTGCATAGAGTTTTACATTCTAGAGATTTTCACACTGCCATTTTACCATAAAGGGACAGTAATTTTAAAAAAATCACAAATAAAGCTTGCAAGAAACAGCAGCTGTGAAGGCAGACCTAGTTCATGTCCCCAATAATATGCTTCCAGTATTCCTGTTGGTATTTATTTTCTTTTTCCCATTATTCTTGTGGCTGTAGCATTTCTGCTTTACACACCCACTGCAAGTCAATGTATCCATGATGCTTACCTCTTCACTGTAAAGTATTGGCCGGTTTAGGTTTATGGCTCTGATGGATTCGTGCTGATTCAGAACGGTTGCTAAAGCTATGAGACTCTGTGTGCGCTGAAAATAAAAGAGGGACATCATCCATAAAACCTCATTTAATCCTCTCTGTTGGAAATGACAAAGTACCATTCAACTTCCATGTGATGCAGTCAGAGAAGTAACTGGAGCAGAAATGGGCAACCGATAGCTCAGGTGGCTCCCAATTCCTCTTTTGGAACATACCAAATTTTCCCCGACTGCCCTTTTTATCCCTCCCCAAAATGATGGCATTACTTATCCTGGGGAGGTGAGCTCCAGCTTCCCATGTGGGACGTAAGAAAAGCCTCCCACAGAATCCGGGCATCCCTTGGGCAACATCCTTGCAGACGGCCAATTCTCTCACACCAGAAGCGATTTGCAGTTTCTCAAGTCGCTCCTCACACACACACACACACAAAACCCTATCTTGGAGCCTTCTATGGCTGCAATTCATTTTTTTAAAAGATTACAGCCCCCTACTTACATATAATGTTAATTATGGGCTGGGAACCCTACATTTTAAAACCAGACATGGAATTCAGACCACTTCAGGGTTTTGTTTTGTTTTTTGCAGGGGAAAAGAGTTGGCATTTTTGGCTGGGTGCACAATGTGAGCCAGTATGGATGGCATAGTGGTTTGAGAACTGGATTATGGAGACAAAAGGTCCAAATCCTTATTCAACCATGAAACCCACTGTGTGACCTTGAGCAAGACACACTCTCTTAGCCTCAGAGGAAGGCAATGGCAAACCTCTTCTGAACAAGTCCTGCCAAAAAAACCTTGTGATAGAGTCACTTTCAGTTTGCTGTAAATCGGAAACAACTCTAAGTCACCCAACAAAACTGCCTCCCATAGTCCCAGTGGCAGGAGACTGGCATCCAGATGCACTACAGTTGCCAGCCCCAAGGCTAGAGAAACTGCCTCAGATTTCCATTATTTGTTTTGACCTTCACTGTCCCTTATTCATATCCTAGAAACGGTTCCGGCCCAGCTTATCTGTCCGAACGTGTCTCCCACTATGACCCACCTCGAAGCTTAAGATCATCAGATGAGGCCCTGCTCACGGTCCCGTCAGCTTCACAGGTGCGGCTGGCAGGGACGAGAGACAGGGCCTTTTCAGTAGTGGCTCCCCGCCTATGGAATGCCCTCCCCATTGATGTCAGGCAGGCTCCCTCCCTCCTATCCTTCCGTAGGAAGGTTAAAACTTGGTTCTGGGGCCAGGCTTTTGAATAATTGGCAGCGTTAATTATTATCATGTACGCTGGAACTCAATTGACAGACCCAGTTTTTTGAACTGAACATGCCTACTTGTATTTTATAATGTGTTTTATGAATACTGATGTAAGTTAATAATTTTTTAACTGATTTATATTGTACTGTATAATTTTTATATATGCGTTTTATTGTAAGCCACCCTGAGTCCCCTGTTGGGTGAGAAGGGCGGGATATAAATATTGTAATAAATAAATAAATAAATAAATAAATTGATAGTCTTGGAGTCTGTTTTCTTTTTTTTCTTTTTTTTAAAGGTAATTCGGCTTTGCTTTGATTTCACTTACCAGGTCACAGTCTGCAAAATCTAACTTCTGTATTGTGGTATTAACCTGCAACATTGCTGCAAAATACATTCCTCCCTTGTTTTCGATCTTGTTGCCAGTCATTCTGAGGTGAAGCAGGGTTTCATTCCTCTAAGCAGGAAAAATCAATTATTGGCTTGCAAACATCTCTAAAATTTGCTATGGACTTACAAGCTTGCAAAAAAAAATCAGGTTCTTTTTGCTAGCATTCAGTTGATTGCAATGAAAAATAATAATAAAATAATAATAATAATTTTTTAAAAGTATGCTGGTTTTGCATTCAAAATCCAAGAATGACCTCAAATTTGCTCCATTATATACAATTGTTTTCACAACTGGCTTTGATGTTTTATTTTTGTAATATGGGACTGCACGTAAATAGTAAGAATGGGGTTAAAGTAGACTTGGGCAAACTTGGGCCTTCCTTCCAATTGTTTTGGACTTCAACTCCCGCAATTCCTAACAGCCTCAGGCCCCTTCCTTTTTCCCCTTAGCCGCTTAAGCGGCTAAGGGGAAAAAGGAAAGGTCCTGAGGCTGTTAGGAATTGCGGGAGTTGAAGTCCAAAACACCTGGAGGGCCCAAGTTTGCCCATACCTGGGCTAAAGTCTACTAATAGGCTTTCAAAACATTTTCATTTACTGATATTAAACACAAAAATCTGCTCAAAAAGCACGACAAGAAGTCACACTGGAACGTCAATATATGCACTTAATCAAAACTGAGTAACGAATGAATTGATACAAAATTTCACATTTATAAAAGAACTATGACATTTTAATTTTTTTTTTCAAATTCACAACCCAAAACTCATGAAACTGGGCTACAATAATGCAAACGGTTTATTTATTGCAGGGCTATGAATTCTTTTCATTCATTGTAATGTGGGTTAGGAAGCGTAAAATATCCCCATCGCCAACCTCTCAGACCTAATGCTAGAGAACTGATACCTACAGCATTGCTTTTAATGAAACGTTAGCTTTATTATAGCTTTACACATTTCACAGTACAATCCTGTTCCACCAGTATGTCTTTATTTCTAGACAGCACCCACTGGAAGCAAACGCTGAGTGCGTTATATTTAAAGTTTTTTCTTATCAAGATCTGAGGCAGATGTGACTTGCCCAAAGTCACTGAGTAGGTTTCCAGGCTGAATGGAGACTTGAAACCTGGTCTCTGAGAGCCCACCACTCAAACCATTACACCACACTGTCTCTTTTCCTCTTCTACACAACAAATAAAGGTACAGAGCCTATTTCCCTTATTCCACCTGGAAACCCAGAGGTGAGGCTCTTGGTTGGCCCCACATCTCTGTTAAATTAGGGTTGCTCAGCCAATGACTCCTTGATTCCACAATGAAGCTGAGCATAACAAAAGGAAGTCTTCTTTTTAATCCTAGAATTAAGCCTACTGATAACCAACATTAACTGCTGAGTTCTCCAGGATTTTGCTTCAAATGAGATGCCAATATATTTGCATTCCTTTCAACCCCAACCCAACTGATAAATACTTACATGCAGAGCTTTTGCTATGAATTCTGCTCCAATGGTACCAATGTCATTAAACATCAGATTGAGGTAAAGTAAGGTGTGATTATCCTAAAATACAAGGAAAGACAAGTCCTTGTTAGCAGGGCTATTGGGAGGTGTAGTTCAAGAATTTTTTTTTCGTGTCAGGAGCAACCAGAGTTGCTTCTGGAGTGAGAGAATTGGCCGTCTGCAAGGACGTTGCCCAGGGGACGCCCGGATGTTTTGATGTTTTTCCATCCTTGTGGGAGGCTTCTCTCATGTCCCCGCAAGTTCAAGAGTAATGGAGGGCCATCTAATTCCCATCCCCAGACATAGATCAGTAGTGTCTATTGCTTTACATGCCAATAGGGCAAGCACATAAAATCCACCCAGATATCCAGCAGCTTTTCCCATCGTTATGCATTTATGCAGAGCATAATTTCATGTGAAAGGAGGGTACATGGGGATGACTCTAACTCTACATCACACTCCCCATTTAAACCATACATGACAGGGGATTGCATGAAGCCCACCCATGTTTATTCCAGAACAGTGTATCCTAACCTCAAGTCACAGTTGTTGCAGGACTACAACTTCTGGAAACCATTGGGCTATTCTACTAGGCTATACAGAGGCTGAAGGCACATTGATTAATATACACATAGAATTGCAAGGCTAATCCCATTTTCTGGAAGGGAAAAGTTATATGAATTAAACTTACAGACTTCTTAAGAGGGCATCTGTGTTCCTTTTACAGTGGGCTAAATCTTAACAGCCATGGAAACCAGCCAATAAGAGAAATCTATGGTCTTTACAATCACACAACACATACCTGGAGGAAAGCTGCAACGTGTACTGCACCAGCATCTGTTAACAGGTTATATCTCAAGTCCAATCCTGAAACAAGTCAATGAATACAGAAATGAGTGGATTGGGTTTTGCAGAGCCTAATCACTTTTGTTATACTCTACTGATTTTATCCACCAAATGATCTAAACTGTTTTTCTCGTCTAATTGCAGCTTCATACGAGACAAAAGGTGCATCTACACTGCAGTCTGACATCAGTTTGACTGCCATGGTTCAATGCTATGGAATCATGAGTGTTGTAGTTTGGTGAGGAACCTGCACTGTTTGGCAGAGAAAGCTAATGATCTTTACTAAATAACAGCTCTCATGATTCAATCTGAGCCAATGAGTTTATACATACATTCAAAAGGATAGAAAGGGAGAACTTGGGTGAAAAATCTGCTTGCATTTCCAAGGTTGAAATAAAGAGACATACCTGTAAGGAAGATGTTGTTTGTAAACAGAGTCGCAAGGATCTGGAAGTCAGCATCTGTCACTTTCTGCACAGGTACCAAGCGATTATTCCCAGCTATTTTTATGGTGATCTTTTTTGCCACTCTGTTACAATGTGAGCAAAAAGGATTTGAGATTTTAGTTGTTGGTTTTATTTTTCTTAAGTCCATTAAAAGTATCTCACAAACTTATAGGTGCCCCCCTCCATATAAATATTTAGTTAAACAATGAAAGTATACAATCTGAAAAGAAATCAGTGTATATGTACAGGACTTTTGAAGGTAAATTTCATTTTAAGGCAGCCATTTTAGCTGTTTTAAAAGTCTAGAGTTGCACAGATTGCCAAAAGGCAAAACCAACCAACCAACTTGGAAGTGGCTGGAAATTCACTTGTTATTTTTTTTTCCTTTTTAAAAAATCATGTTAAACGGTGCAACCTATTTATAAAAGGTGAAGTGCTGCTCCTGGAAGCTGCTAAAATCAATTCACTCCAATTTTCTTGCCAGAAAAGAGGCAATTTAGGAAGTCTGTTGGAACCTAGAACTGTAGAAACAGCCTTCTGGGCCATAAATAGTTCATGCCACAGTCTAAGCAAGTGATTTGACACTCTCCACCTTCATGCAAGGAGACAACAAAGGAACGGGGAAAGGCAATGGGCTTTGAACAACCTGTTTTTGAATGCCTGGCTTTGAGGGGCCCTGAGAGCCAAAACAGGACAGGAGCGATGGCTTCCAAAATTGCCTGGACCACAGCCACTGAGGGCTAACTCCATGCCTGAGAAGTGTGTGGTCATGGTCAGTCCAATGTTTCCTTAGCTAAACAGAAAACACACAGAGGGGGAAAACTAGCTTCCATGTGGCCAGGATAAAACACAAACAAACTCTTCAAACAATGTTTAGTAATACATGCAGTCCCAAAGTTACAAACAAGATAGGTTCTGTAGGATTGTTCTAAAGTTGAATTTGTTTGTAAGTTGGAATATATACATTTTTAAGTCCAACTCCAGTCAAATATACATACGTATTAGCTTAGGATATCATAGGGACGGGTTTACATCCTTATAATGTTTGTTTTGCTGTCTGTGCCCCTGTTCAGAAAGTTTCACTTCACTCTCTGTTCCTGTGATAATTGGAATCTGAAAAAAAATTGGCTTCTTGTGGAATCAAGGATTGGTGATAAAGCTTCAGTGGAGACCTCTTTTCCCCCTGATAACTCTTTCAGGAGTTAATTTCCTTTCCTAGGGTTAGATTTCTATCACTTCCTGTTGTCTCACCTCCATTATTAACTATGAGTCAGAGTTTTGTAACTCAGGGACTGCCTGTACTCTAAAACACACTACTGATCTGTTTAATCTTTCACTTCCAGAGCTCAAATATATATACGTATAGATATAGATATGTCCACATACATATTGGTGGGATGCATTATTACAATTATAGATTTAATGCACTTCGCCCCAGTGGCGAAGTGTGTTAAAGCGCTGAGCTGCTGAACTTGCAGACCGAAAGGTCCCAGGTTCAAACTCCAGGAGCAGCGTGAGCGGCCGCTGTTAGCTCCAGCTCCTGCCAACCTAGCAGTTCAAAAACATGCCAATGTGAGTAGATCAATAGGTACCGCTCCGGCGGGAAGGTAAGGGCGCTCCATGCAGTCATGCCAGCCACATGACCTTAGAGGTGTCTACGGACAACGCCGGATCTTCGGCTTAGAAATGGAGATGAGCACCAACCCCCAGAGTTAGACATGACTGGACTTAACGTCAGGGGAAAACCTTTACTTTTACCTTTAACTGCTCTATGGGTCCAATATGGGGGAAAAGCAAGATAGAAACTACGTAAATAAATAAAATAGTAGTTCTATGTAGTCTTACTGATAATATGTAAATGCCACCTTAAGTCCACCTTAAGAGCCAACAGCTGAGTTGTTGGTCTGTTAGGTTTTCAATCAGGTTGCAATGAAATGACATTTCCTAACTACAACAATCTGAAGCAGGACTTCTATCTCAATCCCTCCTTGAAGCCTCATTCACATTCTTTGCCCAACCCAGTTGCTGGGTTTCAAGGTGGACTGAAGAGAGATTGGGACACAAGGCATTACTTTGTTATGAAAATGCTCTTACCCATATCTGGCAGATTGTACAAAAACAAGGAAATATAGACAGTTTCAGGCAAACCTGGATAATGTACATATTTTATACTTGGAGTGGGCAACTTTAGCATATACAAAAGCCAATTTTCCTCTTTGCAAACCTGTGGAGATCCACAACATTTTCTCTCTAAAAGAGATTCAAAGGAGCATAAAAGGTTGACCAAATGTCGACTTCCAGTTCCAGGATTTACAGCTGATTTTCCAGGCATGCTGCTTTATCACTTTGCCTCAAAATTGGAAGGGCTGTGTGTTGGAAGATGGACACTGTAGACCCTGGCCACCCATGAATTGCACTTGCCCCATTACTGTTTCATTTATTCCACAGAATCCAAATGGTCTTGCATCAGAATTTGGATTACAATTGCACCGGATTTTCCATTGTCAAAGAACAGACTTTTAAAAGCCTCATTTGAGTATTGAGAAGACATTGTCTGAGCCCCATAATAATTGGTTGCCTTACATTTCTTCAGTTTCTTCAGTTTCTTCATCCTGCTTCAATTCTCGGAGAATGTGAGCTACATATGGATTTTCAGGCTGTTTGTGTTCTTCACAGGCTTGGGAATACTGTTCGTCAAAGCTTGTTGACATTCCCGACTGTGGGATGGCATGGATGGAAAAAAAAAACAGGCAAAGTTACTTTATTGCATATCATATGTGAAGGAAATCATATATTTCCCCCCTGAAATGAATACAAATGTGTAAAAAAACTGGTTCATAATTTCACAGGGATCAAAGCACTGAAAAGGCATTTTGGATAATGATTCCAGAAGCCCTAAATCAGCAGAAACGTTGTCCCTGTTCTTAGAGATTCGTGGAACTGAAGTCTAAAACGGCTAAACCTCTCTTTGTTTGGGTAAAGAAAGGCTCTCAAGATGGTTCAAACACATATGGAAGAACTCCCTTTCAGATGGTGCCAAAGTTGGCATCATTTCCTTTTCCATCAAAATTTACTTATTTGAAAACGACATGCAGAAATGAACTACAGTAGAGCCTCACTTATCCAACATAAACGGGCCGGCAGAATGTTGGATAAGCGAATATGTTGGATAATAAGGAGGCATTAAGGAAAAGCCTATTAAACATCAAATTAGGTTATGATTTTTACAAATTAAGCACCAAAACATCATGTTATACAACAAATTTGACAGAAAAAGTAGTTCAATATACAGTAATGCTATGTAGTAATTACTGTATTTACGAATTCCGCACCAAAATATCATGATGTATTGAAAACATTGACTACAAAAATGCATTGGATAATCCAGAATGTTGGATAAGCGAGTGTCGGATAGACTCTACTGTAATACAGTCCAAACAGAATAGCCTTTTCTAATGCAGTTGTAGTGTGCTACAACCCTTACCATTTTCTCTTCTTAACCCCCAGTATCCAGTGCCCATTCAATATATTTTGTTGCAAATATATTTTGAAGCAAAATAACACATGAACCACACACACATTCATTCTATAGTACTTGAAACCAGCCAGGTGTAAGGGGAACCGCCTAATACTTTCTCTACCTTTGGCAGTAAAATACAATAAAGTAAATAACTACCAATGTGACTGACACTAGTTCCTGGAGGTGAACCCACTCCTGGTTTTAGTCTGAATTTTATAGCATTCTAAAATGCTACACTTATTTGGGGGTTTGGGTCCTGCACCTTGGATAGGTCCTCTTAGGCTGGATCCACACTGCCCTATATCCCTGGATCTGATCCCAGATTATTTTCTTATCCTAGATTATCTGACAGTGTATTTATTTATTTACATCATTTATAAAGCGGTTTACAGCATACTATACAAACAATGAACATACAGTAGTGTTAAAATGGTCAAACCCATTGCATTTAAAACATCCCAAGTAAAAACAGATTAAAACATTGCAAGTAAAACAGTTAGCAGGGCCGGCCCCACTCATGCGGCAGCTGACGCCGCCGCCTCGGGCGCAGGCCCGGGGGGGCGCCGTCAGGCTGGGCGGGAGGCGGGGCACCGCCCTGACGGTGCCCCGCCTCCCGCCCAGTGCGCCCTGGCCCGTCTGGCCTGCTTGAAAAGGCCAGACGGGCGAGCGGGAGTAGCGTGGGAGGCGGGGCCAGCTCTGACGCCGCTCCCCCCCCCCGCCCAGCGTGCCTTGGCCCCGCCTCCCACGCTGCGTGGGAGGCAGGGCCAAGGCACGCTGGGCGGGGGGGGAGCGGCGTCAGAGCTGGCTCCGCCTCCCACGCTACTCCCGCTCGCCCGTCTGGCCTTCCTAGAAGGCCAGAAAGCAGCGGAGGTCCCTCCAGGCCGCGATTGCGGCCTGGAGGGACCTCCGCTGCTTTCTGGCCTGGTAGGAAAGGCCAGACGGGCGAGCGGGAGTAGCGGAGGCGGAGCCAGCTCTGACGCCGCTCCCCCCCCGCCCAGCGTGCCTTGGCCCTGCCTCCCACGCAGCGTGGGAGGCGGGGCCAAGGCACGCTGGGCGGGGGGGGAGCGGCGTCAGAGCTGGCTCCGCCTCCGCTACTCCCGCTCGCCCGTCTGGCCTTTCCTACCAGGCCAGAAAGCAGCGGAGGTCCCTCCAGGCCGCAATCGCGGCCTGGAGGGACCTCCGCTGCTTTCTGGCCTGCTAGGAAGGCCAGACGGGCGAGTGGGAGTAGCGTGGGAGGCGGGGCCAACTCTGGCCCCGCCCCCCCGCCCAGCGTGCCCTGGCCCCGCCTCCCACGCAGCGTGGGAGGCGGGGCCAGGGCACGCTGGGCGGGGGCGGGGCCAACTGTGGCCCCGCCCCCTCACTAATCGCCATGGCCCCGCCTCCCACGCAGCGTGGGAGGCGGGGCCAGGGCGCGGGAGGCGGGGCCGGTGGCGGGGGCGCTTTTCAGCACCCCCGCTTCCCATTAAAAATTATCTCCGGCCGGCCCTGACAGTTAGGCTCATATAAACCAGTTAAAGGTGATAATCTGGAATCAGATCCTGGGATACAGGGCAGTGTAGATCCAGCACAAAATTCAGATTAAAACCTGGAATGGATTCCTCACTTAAGCACCAGTGACATCAAAGGGTGCATCTACATCAGGGGTCCCCAAACTAAGGCTCGCGGGCCACATGCGGCCCATTGAAGCCATTTATCTGGCCCCCACGGCACAAAGGCAGAATGAGGTCGGGCTAAATGGCCCAAGGGGTCTCTGCCAACCCTCTTTATTATTATTATTATTATTATTATTAAACATTGAGGGTGGGAGGCCATCTGTCGGGGTGCTTTGCTTGTGCTTTTGGTGCACAAAAGCAGAAGGGGGTTGGGCTAAATGGCCCAAGGGGTTTCTTCCAACCCTCTTTATTATTATTATTATTATTATTATTATTATTATTATTATTATTATTATTAACGTTGAGGCTGTCAGGGGTGATTTACTTGTGCTTTTGGTGCACAAAAGCAGAAGGGGTTGGACTAAATGTGTCAAGGACAGAACGCCACGAGATTCAAAGTAACAGAGTTTATTAGGTTACAGAACTCAAAACAAGCCCGTAAAACACAAGGGCCAGGCAGTATTTGCCTTTAGGAGCAAAAAGGGGCAAAATAAATGTTCAAAAGATAAACCGGATTAAACCGGAGTTTAATCCGGGTAAAAAACAAACTGCTTGCTTCAGCCTGAATATAAACAAAACGAGAGCCAAGAACAAAAGATACAAAGAATGCAGCTAATTGGCAGCAGATTCCTCTCTGCTGCCAACACAGTGTTTACAGTAACTTGCGTCGCTCCCACACACACACAGCAGACAGGATTTCCAGCACGAACAAATCAGCCAGGGAATGCAACAGTAGAGTAGACCAGTTCCGTTCCGTAGTTCAAAGCCAGAAGCAGACGTTTGTAGTTTTCCCAAGTCCAAGAAGGGGATGAAGCCAAGCCGTGGTCAGTTCAGTCCGGGTATTCAAAGCAGGAGATGGCGTCCGTCAAGAAGACGACGGAAGGTCAAGCTAATAAGAGTAAGCACAGGTTTGCACAAACAAATGCCCACACAATCCCTCCCGCCGTCTGACCCTGGATTCCAATCAACTTACGTCTCAGCACAGGAAAGCACACAAGTCTTCAGGGAAGCGTCCCACACACACACGGATCCCAAGCGTTTGCCCAGATTACCTTGCCCAACGCAATTTGCAATTGCTCTCAAGCCCCATTTTATGCCAGTTACAAATCTTCATCACTGTCAGCTGTCCTCCTTAACCCGGGCGTTTCCTCATCACTTTCCTCGTCAGAGCTGGAACACCTCTGACTACGCCCAGCAGCATCTCCAGCTGTGGATCCCGTCCCATCCCTCCAGCTAAGCCATGGATCTGATCCTGAAGGTCCCCATTCATCTTCTGCCCCATCATGGCCAGTGGCACCCAATTCCTCCCTTACCCGAGTCCAATCCATCTCATCCTCCTCCGAGCTAACCTGCCCCTCCTCCATTCTCTCCGTAAACCCCTCGAAAGACTCTTCATCAGATGGTGCTGCAAATATGTCTCGCAGTCTTTTTCTCTCTCGCTCATCGAGAGTATCTGACTCTCGAGGAGTCTTACGCCCACGCCTGTCAGTAACAGAGCCACGAGGCTCAATCATAACAAAATGGCCCAAGGGGCATCTTCCAACCCTCATTATTATTATTATTATTATTATTATTACACAGCAAACAAGATAGATATGCTGGATTTCATATCACAAAATCACAAGTCGAACACTTCCCAAGTGTCTAGGACTGGGTGATGTATTTTCGGATGATGCGTGCAGATCCCAGCAGGGTGGCCTTTTGCAGTTGGCAGATCGTAATTTTGTCAATGTCTATTGTTTCCAAATGCCAGCTGAGCTCTTTTGGCACCGGGTGGTGATGGGCATCCGGTGGTGTGCCCATCACCACCGGGACCACCTGCACTGGTTTCTGCCAGAGTCTTTGAAGTTCAATCCTGAGGTCCTGATAGCGGCTGAGTTTTTCCTGTTGTTTTTCGTCAATGCGACTGTCACCTGGGATAGTGACATCAATGATCCAAACCTTTTTCTTTTCCACAACTGTGATGTCTGGTGTGTTGTGTTCTAGAACTTTGTCAGTCTGGATTCGGAAGTCCCACAGTATCTTTGCGTGCTCATTTTCCAATACTTTTGCAGGTTTGTGATCCCACCAGTTCTTTGCTGCTGGGAGGTGGTACTTGAGGCATAAGTTCCAATGAATCATTTGGGCCACATAGTTGTGCCTCTGTTTGTAGTCTGTCTGTGCAATTTTCTTACAGCAGCTGAGGATATGATCAACGGTTTCGTCAGTTTCCTTGCACAGTCTGCCGAAACCATTGATCATATCCTCAGCTGCTGAAAGAAAAATTGCAGACAATTTTATTATTATTATTATTGTTGTTGCTCAGCCAAGTATAGTCTGGCCCTCCAATGGTCTAAGGGATCATGAACTGTCCCCCAGTTTAAAAAGTTTGGGGACCCTTGATCTACACTGTAGAAGTAACGCAGATTGACAGCACTTAACTGCCCTATCTCAATGCAGTGAAATCCTGGGGATTGTAGTTTGGTAAACCACCAGAACTGTTTAGCATAGCACTTTCTGAGCAAAGCAGCACACGACTGCAGGCGCACACTTTGTATGAAGCAGTGCTTGCTTATGTGCCTCCTGCTGTTGCAGCAAAAAAAGGAAGAAAGCGTTCATGTCCACTTGTCTCTGTGCATTTACGAAACTTGGCAATGCACTCCCTGCCTTCCCCCTCTCCAGTTGTCTTTTTGTGCCCATTTACCTGCTGCTGTTGTGCAAAGGTGTTTTTCTCTCCGGCTAGTGATCAAGCTGGAGGGCAACATCCAAGCAGCTCCTCCCGGGCCGCGGTTGCCGGGGCAACAGGGCGCGCGCCTCCTTTGTCCTCTCCAACCCAGGCAGACTTGGCTTTCGCCTGCAATTCCTGCCCGCCGGAGCCCAAGGAAGGACAAGGACGTGCGGAAGCCTGCCTTGTGGTACTAGAGTGTATCTATGCTGTGGAATTAGCGCAGTTTGATGCCAATTAACTGCCGTGTTCAGTGCTGTGGAATCCTGGGAGTTGTGGTTTTACAAGGTCTTCTCAGCCAAAGGAGTGCAAAGAGTGTTGTTTAGTGGGCACCACCACTAAACGACAGCTCCCAGGATCCCATAGCGTTGGGGCACGGCATTTAAAGTGGCGTCAAAATACATTAAAGGTTGTTGTGTGTTTTCCGAGCTGTTTGGCCATGTTCCAGAAGCATTCTCTCCTGACACTTCATCCACATCTATGGCAGGCATCCTCAGAGGTTGTGAGGTATATTGGGAAAAAAAACTAAGCAAGGAAGGTTTATATATCTTGCTTAGTTTTTTCCCAATATACCTCACAACCTCTGAGAATGCCTGCCATAGATGTGGATGAAGTGTCAGGAGAGAATGCTTCTGGAACATTTACAGTTACCCTGGGGTGAATGTGAGTACTGCATCTTAACTTTCACCAAACAAGGAATGACCCCCTTCTCTGAGTAGAGTCAAAAACAGGCAAGGGCACATTGTCAAAATCCATAACTTTGGCCCCAAAACCTGACCTTGACTTATCCATGAAGTCAACTTATCCACCAGTTGCCTACTATACTTTTGTCTACAACAATTATCTACCTTAAATTGTGAGGAAAGACTGGTGCTTTTTCCTCTCTCTGGAATGATCCTTAACTTATCCATGAGCCTGTCAAAATTCATCATTTTTGCCCCCAAAACTGCCCTCAACTTATATACAAGGTTGACGTATATATGAGTATGTATGGCATGTACATTAAATTGCAGAATAGACTGATCACAGGCTAAAAATTTCTCAAAAGGTGATGTAACTACTTCTAAGAAAAATTAAGGGAATTGCTAATAGAAACAGCCTTGATTCTTTCTCATCTTGCAATGCTGTTAGCCAGACAACACAAAACCTATCGGGATCTTTTTATGTTCCCACATTTGCATACCATACCCATTGAGCATCCCTCACCTGGAATTGCAAAGTCCCAAATACTGTACTTCAAATTTGTTTATATAAGTGACTGAGACCATAAAACTTTTGCTTTCTGATGTACACACACTTTATTCCATGCACAAAATTATTAAAAGGCAATGTATAAAATTACCTTCAGGCTATGTGTATAAGGTGTGCAAGAAACATAAATGAATTTCATGTTTGGTCTTAGCTCCATAATATTTCCATAATATTATATTGTATACATATATGCTAATGTAGATATTCCAATCCCCCTACCTCCAATGAAATCCAGAACACTTCTGGTCCCACACATTTCAAATAAGGTCTGCTTTAAACCAGCATCTCCAGGAGGCACTTCCACTGACCGTAGCAGATTGGACGTTGAGACATATTTTAGCATTGGAGATAGATGGCAAACTCTACTGTCAGTGAGGTCTCAAGCCAACTTTGGAGATTTAGGAGACCTTCAACATCTCATTGCTGCTGTATGTTCACCATTTCTCTCATCAGCATCAGCTGTCTCATTACGTAAAAATATCAATTCACCTATATCAGTGATTCTCACCCTGTGGGTCCCCAAGTGTTTTGGCCTACAACCCCCAGAAATCCCAGCCAGTTTACCAGTGATTAAGATTTCTGGGAGTTAAAGGCCAAAACATCTGGGACCAACAAGTTGAGAACCACTGACCTATATGGTTTGTCATTTGTGGATTTTATTATGTATTTACAGGTTTAGATTAAAATGTTTTCTCTATGAATTTCTACGTAGATCAGGCCTTCACATCCTGTGACCCTCCATCCTGTGACTCTAATTCCCCAGAAGCCATAACCAGCTTGTCCCAATAGCCAGGAATTCTAGGAGCTGAAGTCTAAAACACCTGGAGGGCTACGGGTTGTGCAGACCTGATATGTATCCTTCATTGTGACACTATAGTCAGCTTCTTCCAGTTATGCTGGAGGACCTAGGTCTGGCAAACTTTGGTCCTCTGGGTGTTTTGGACTTCACCTCCCACAATTCCTAACAGCCTGCCAGATGTTGGGAATTGTGGGGGTTGAAGTCCAAAATATCTGGTAGGCTGAAGTTTGCCCATGCCTGACCTAGAGATTTCCAGACAGAACATTGCTCTGGGAATCTCTAGGTTCCTCAATGGGATTCTGTGGTTGGCTTGGAAGATTTAGAAAAGTGTTCTCTCAGGTACAAAAAATAGCATTTCTTTGTTCTCTTTGTTTCACTTTTATGGATTTCCCGTGCCCCTAACCCCAGCAAATGTAGAAGGATGGCTGTTTGACAACACTGGGCTAAACTTTTTGTATTTTGAGTGTGTATTCTGGTTAGGGCCACCAGCTTGCAACTGGAGAGAGCTACTGTCCCTGTAATAATTGTGTAGAAGAAGGAATTTCAGACAGAGATGCTTGCCGTGCAGCCAGGTAACAAGCAACACCTGTTGAAATTCTCTCTTTAAGAGGTAGGAACCTTTTCCAGTTTTCACTCTGTCAACTCAAGGACTACTGATGAAGCATTGGTGCTCATCTTCTAACTCAGCCCCTGTCTATAGTTAACAATTGTTATCTAGTTTTAAGTGCTGTCAGATGGAAATTGGTGGTGAATCTAGCCAAGCCATTTTTGATGATGTTAAATGGATGGTGCAAAACAACCCAACCTTGGATTTGTTTATGGTCCCTCCCGTAAAAAGAGGTGGGTGGTTAAAGTATAATATTTGCAGCTTCAGCCTTCCAAGGAATTTGGAGTGGCATATATCAGATGAAAACATCTTGTCTTCATCACCACCAGATTAGGCTGAAAGTATGACCCCTGCACCAAATTCCATGGTCTAGAACAGTGGTTCCCAAACTTTTGGTCCTCCAGGTGTCTTGGACTTCAACTCCCAGAAACCCCAGTCAACTTGACTATGGAACTATGGAAACTAAAGTCCAAAATATCTTGAAGATCAAAGTTTGAGAAACACTGGAAACTATAGAAAAGGTATCCCCCGGACCACTATTACTAAGCTTCTTAAACTGTTGGCGGCAACCCCATTTGTGGTCCCTTAACTGAATCTGGGGGTAATGAAAATGTATGTAGCTGGCTGTTTTAGACATTTACATGAATCCAGGAGAAAAAAAAGAGAGGCAACAGAACATATTCTGTTGCTTGAGGCTGCAAAGTAAACATGCCAGCATGGCATGGACAGTGTTGATGATGCTCTATGTGCTGTAGTGTCAAATATTCAGCCAAATTCTGATTCTTTATGTAAAAATAAATTAGCACATCCATCACATTAGTATGCAAATTTGCTTTAATCTTTAATTAATGGTAAAATTATATATATACAAAAATGGATTTAAAACAAAATTCTTTATGATTTATTAGTAATTTTTTTTGCATGCCTATTTTATATACCAATATCCCTGGGGTCACATAAAATATTTATTGGACAAAAAGGGGTCACGAATGGAAAAAGTTAACTATTGAACCCAAACACACTGGTAGCCATGATTATACCATTACAATAGAATTTGGTATCTTTGTTATCAGATTATGAAAGCTACTTTTATAGTACCCATACCTTTTCAGTGCTTCACCTACCCTATTGCTTGTTTTCTTCTCTTCTGTGCCCTCCACATCTGTCTCTACTGATACCTCGGAAGAAGATACGGTTAAGTCCTGGAGGAAGCTGCTCATGATGGCCTTATTATGATCTCTAAGACAAACGTGAGCTCATCAGCTGAACTTGGCCTCCCGCCCCAACTCTCTCCTCCTCTTTTTCGTTCCTCTCATTTTGATGCCTGGCTGCCGGAGATCAGAAAGCGTCATCCATCCCAACGTAGTTTTATGACATCAGAGGTATGTGGACGAATCATCTTTGAAAAGGGCTTGTGCTGGGGATATGACAGTTGCGTTAGAACGCAGGGAAAACTGCCAACAGTTGAAAAACAAAAGCAAGCGGCTCTTAGAGTTTGTTGTTGTAGACTGGTCCTTATGGGCACCGGAAAAAGAGAATATGCCCAGTGTTTTATGTCATCATTCCACTATTTCATCACTATACAGCTCTAATCTATGTGACTTGCAGCACTGTAAATATTTTCTACCAAGATGATGCACAAGTATTGCCTCAATTCAAAAGCATTATTTCTGGTAAAAGTCTCATAATATCTCATCTCCAGAAGAGGGAGGCCAAAATAGTAAAAGTCCTGGAAACTATGCCCTTTTAGGAGTAACTAAGGAAGCTGGGTATGTTTAGCCCAGAAAAGATTGAAAGATGAAATGACAGCCATGTTGAAATATTTGAAAGGATCTCAAATTGAAGATGGAGCCAGATTGTTTTCTGCTACTCCAGAAACTAGAACACAAAACGAAGCATTCAAACCACAGGAAAAGAGATTCCTCCTAAGCATTAGAAATAACTCCTTAATGGTAAGAGCTGTTTTGGCAATGAAAGTTTGGTTGATTCTCCTTCTCTGAAGTTTTTAAGGCTGTCTGTTGGAAGTGCTTTACTTGTTTTATTCTGCATGATCGGGGTTTGAACTGGATGGCCCTCAGAACCTCTTCCAGCTCTGTATTTTTATGATGCTATGCAATGACTCCAGGCCATATTTATGAAAACGTTTTTGGAGATTTCTCAGTCCCAAAACAAGCCTGCTTCTTGTTGTATGCCATGAAGTCATTTCTGACTTACAGCAATTTTAAGGCAAACATATCATGGGATTTTCTGGGACTGAGACTGTGTGACACGTGGGTTTCTCCATGACTGAGAGATAATCAAACCCTGGTCTCCAGACCTATAATCCAATGCTCAAACCACTACATCATGCTGGCACTCAACTCTAAACAAAACATCCATGCTGTTGGGGATGTCTTGTATGATGCACACACATCTGTTGCAACTCTTAATATTGTCCGACTAAAATTTCCCTAGTCAGGCCCTTAGTTATTGACAGTAATTGTTTGAGAAAAAGAGACCAAAACTCATTGGTGAGGACAGACCCTCTTTCATCACCAAGGTCTCTTTCATACTATATCATTATAGAATTCTGAAACCACGAGTGATCTTTGGAAGCTTGGGATTTGTAGTCCTGTGGGATATTGGAGAGCACTAGTGTATCGCCAAGCTATAAATCCCAGGTTTGTAGAAGGCTGCTGTCGCAATTCATGTAGTATATAAAGTACTAAAGTAGTGTATGATACTGTAAAAAGATTTGAGTTCTACCATCCTTAATTAATTGGAAGTGGATCAAGTTATTTTCTTGGACAACAACTCCCACAATTACCACCAAACACTGGGGTCTTTGGCAAGTTGTATCCCAAAAAGTAATGTTTCTAAACTCTGATTGGCAATAGTAGCACAATCTCAAATGAGAATACAAAGCAGCTATGATGTGCTAAGTCAGACTAATGACATCATAACAAAGAAGGGCTCTTCCACACAGCCCTATATCCCAGAACATCAAGGCAGAAAATCCCACAATATCTGCTTTGAACTGAGTTATCTGAATTCACACTGACATATATTGCAGTTCAAAGCAGATAATGTGGGATTTTATTCAGCTGCGTGGAAGGGGCCCAAGAAGCCAGCCTCGGCCTTCTTTGCAAAACATATAGAGTCATAGAATAATAATATAAAACTGGCTTTACTTACAAATTAGTTGTGCATAGCTAAAAATCAGATCTAATAAAGTAGAAACGGGAAAAATGGGGGCAGTGGGCTATGGTGGTGCAGGAAGAGTATGGATATGGAAAAGCAAACAAACAAACATGCAAATTAACAGCTAGTGAGTATAGGCATTTAAAGATTGCTAACTCTGACAGTACAAGCCACAAACCTTGCTTTGCTTAAATTAATTAGATTCGCTTGTTATTTCATTTCAGATTTAAAAGAAGTTAAGTGGAATTAGAAAACATTTCTAGCAGTCAGTATTCAACCACCACATATCCCAAATTGTTGGGAGGTGGGAACCACCTATAGCTCTTACCCCATAGAACTGTATGCAGCTTCAGCTTATAATAAACAGTTAAGAGTAAATTCATACAACCAGAATGGCATGGATCATATTCAATCTGAAAATGCAAAGAACAAAATAAAAAACGGGGTCCAAAACATTGCGAGGTACTTTATATCCAAAGGTAAAGGTTTTCCCATGACATTAAGTCTAGTCGTGTCCAAAATTGGGGGTTGGTGCTCATTTCCATGTCTAAGCCGAAGAGCCGGCATTGTCCATAGACATCTCCAAGGTCATGTGGCCAGCATGACTGCATGGAGTGGCATTACGGAACGGTACCTATTGACCTACTCACATTTGCATGTTTTGAACTGCTAGGTTGGCAGAAGCTGGGGCTTAAAGCAGGAGCTCACACTGCTCTCCGGATTCGAACCGCTGACCTTTTGTCAGCAAGTTTAGCAGCTCAGCGGTTTAATTTGTTGCGCCATCGGGGGCTCCACTTTATATCTTACTCAATAAATTACTCAATAAATATTCGAACCTCATTAAATGCTTTCATTCATAATTCCAGTGTTCTGTTTCTGCCACTGTTCTCAGCATTCTGTCTATTTTTCTTCTTCCTTTTTCTTCATAGTCAAATCTAGATAAACGATGGTTGATACTTCCAAAAGCTTTGTCGGAAAAACAGACTCTTACAGATCCAGATCTAGTGATTTTATTTTTGAAGATCTCAGTGAGGCAGAGATAGAAGAAGAAGAGGTAACAAATGGAAGTCAGGACATAATAATTGAAGACATAGTAGTTGAAGAACCAATAGAGGAAATTTTTGTTCCAGTGCAGATCACAGATCGGATCTTTTTTGTTGATTTAGCCAACAAGAAACTGACAGCGATCCCTTGCCAGGTTTTTGATCTGAAAGACTTGGAGGAATTGCATTTGGAAAGAAATATGATTGAGAGCATCCCTGAAAGCATTGATCAACTCAAGAATGTGAAAGTCCTTTATCTGAATAAGAATAACATTGGAACCTTATGCAAGGAATTTGGAGAACTGAAATGTCTTCAGAACTTGGATTTAAGCAATAACCCACTTTCTTATGATTCACTGAATATTGTCAGTAAACTGCGAGCACTTTGCCAGCTCCGATTATATGATGTCAACCTGGATGAATTTCCAGTCGAAATCTGCAAGCATCTCCATCACCTGAAGCTCCTTGGCCTGTCTACAAATAATCTAACTTGCCTTCCCAAAGAAGTGGTCAACATGACCAAACTTACAGAGATCTATTTAAAAAGCAACAAATTTGAAAATTTCCCCCAAGAACTTTGTCATCTGTATAATTTAGAGATAATAGATCTAGAAAAAAATGAACTGAACTCCATACCAGAAGAAATTTGCTCCCTGAAACGTCTGGCCCAGTTCTTCATTGCATATAATAGCTTGACAGCTGTCCCTGATACATTGAGCAAGTGCTCAAAATTGTCCATTTTGGATTTGTCCAATAACCTTCTACACAAACTTCCTCGAAGTCTAAAAGAGTTGACAGAAATAAAAGAATTTGGGTTGTCCGGGAACCCTCTGGCAAACTTCCCACGCCAGATTCGTCGCTGGAGGTCTCTCATTGTGGTTTACTTGAAAAACTGTACATTACAGATGGTGCACCCCTCTTTAGCCAAGCTCACCAACATGATGATATTAGACCTGAGTGAAAATCTCCTGGATACCTTTCCAAGGGAGATTTGCACAATGGAAAACTTGGAGGTGCTGGCATTGGATGACAATCAGATAACTGAGGTATGGATAGAAACTCTAATGAGATCTAGACAATTTTAGGGCCAAATTAGTTCCCAGATTTCTAGCATTTCAGTGACTTGAAACTTTAGTTGAGCATTTGGAAATATAGTTTAGCTATCCAAAAAAGGGCAAGCAACATTATCGCGGGAATGCAGACACAGCAAATATTTGCATCTGAGGAAGTAGATTGATTCAGTTGCCCACATGAGCAAAATAATACAGGTCTAGTATACAGTATTCCACCCTGGAGCTTGTCCAGATTTACCCTTTTAGTGCCATACTTGTAATATACCAGATTGAAATGTATTGACAATCACATGTTTCCCCAGCCAAATTTCAAGTTGGCACTGTGTTTTTTCTTTTTCTTTAGGGCCATCGTCCCATCCCCAGGTGAACTTAGCCATGAGACCCAGCCATTAAATCAGCAGCCTTCTTTCCTAATCAAAATAGTGTTCATATTAAACGCACACCCCAGCAAGTAGCACTGGGTATTAAAAGGAATGGTGCCACTTGTCGGATAGAGTATGCCACCTACAAATCTATCCCACTATTCCCTAATGTCGCACACTAACAAAAATAACAAACTTTCTTTCCCCCGGAAACAAAGCAAAAAATTAGGTTTTTAAAAATTGCATTAAAACAGTGAAAAATGCTTTTTCTCTTAAAACATTCATATGCCACATATTCTTATAGCACCAAAATAGAGGTTGATAAGGCCTTATTATCTAGAGCAGGGTTTCTCAAACTTCTGCTCCCACAATTCCTAACAGCTGGAAACTGGCTGGGATTTCTGTGAGCTGAAGTCCAAAACATCTGTAAGAGCACAGTTTGAGAAACACTGCTCTAGAGTTGTTGAAGGCTTTCATGGGCGGAATCACTAGGTAGTTGTGAGTTTTCCAGGCTGTATGGCCATGTTCCAGAAGTATTTTCTCCTGACATTTTACCTGCATCTGTGGCAGGCATTATCTGAGGTTGTGAGGAGGTCACACCTCTGAGGATGCCTGCTATATATATGGGCGAAACATCAGGAGAGAATGCTTCTGAAATATGGCCATACAGCCCGGAAAACTCACAGCAATCCACTGCTCTAGAGTGTTACAAGATCACTTTGCTTAATGATATTCCAAATTGATATACCTGTATCATTAAACAGCAAACATAAGAGTTTTCAGTACAGACCATTATCTCTTGGAAATGTTAGCATGGATTGATGGAAAATTTCATGGAGGCAGAGAGGAAATACTCTCATTTTGCCCCCTCCTTTGTAGCTGTACTCTTAGGATATTATTATTAGTATTATTATTATTATTATTATTAGTAGTAGTAGTAGTAGTAGTAGTAGTATACCACTTTTTTTCTTTCAAAGAGAATCAAAATGAAGAACAATGGTAAAAATAATATAATAATAACATTCCTTGTCTTCAGATTTCCTTTATACCATCTCCTTGCTATGCATGAGATTGGAAGAGACATCCATTTGTTTCTTTGTTTAATACCTGCATATGCCATCTGGATTCCAAACAACTGAAATTGTTTTCACCCCACAATCCTAGTCCTATATCCATTTTTTCAGAATATTGATTTTGAAAAAAATAATAACGATAATTCAAGGTACCTCCAGAAGTACACAGACTTTCTCGGCTAAAATGCCTCGGCCTGACCAGCAACAGATTCGCCTGGTTCCCAGAGGAAATATTTCATCTTCAGTCACTAGAGAAACTGTACATGGGGCAAGACAAAGGAACCAAGCTTGCAGATTTACCAGAAAACATCAGTCAGTTACAGGTAAGAAAATGAGCAGAGATGGCTTCCAGTAGTAGCTCCCCTTTCGCAGGTTAACTGCAATGGGTTTTTCACAGTGTACAGTTATAGCATTGTGTTTCCATTTTAGCTTTCTAAATATTTGTATCTGAGGAAGTAGTCTTTCTAAATATCCCTCCCTAAACTACAAATCCCAGAACTCCATAAAGTGGAACCATAGTACTGTCATTATGTAGTGTGAAACGACATCAAAACACAATCATGATGAAGATATTGAGACCACATAAATTTTGATTTTTGTGCTTCATTTTATGGCAGAACTGATTGCCAGAGATATTTTAAATCTATGATACATGTTGTATTTTTCACATGGGGAGGGGTAAAAATATTATTGTTATTAATATTAATACTTATTTATTTATTTTGGTGTTGTTGTACCCTGTTTGTGGAATATCTTCCCTTAGAAGGTTCAGATGCAACATTGCAATCTTTGGGAATGGTGGTGTGGGCATGTTGATCTATTTTTATTTCCCCATACATTACATTTTAACGTTTATGTTTGCTTTAATTGCTTTGTTGTTCTATTACCTCTCAATTTGTTGTTTGTGAGAAAGTTGTTTTACTGTATTGAATCTGGTGTGGTAACTTTATTTATACTTTATGTACCCCACCCTGGAATCTCCTTGTAGAAAAGAACAGCTTGGAAATTTCTATCTATACACATAATTATCTATCTATCTATCAGCTATCTATCTATCTATCTCCACATAATAAAAGTGAAAATGTGTGTGTGTGTGTGTGGAGGTGTCCACTTACACCTACAGCCTCCTGCCCTCACAAAAAGCTACAATCCGTAGTGCTGAGGAGCCACCCAAGGCCCTCACTCGAAGGAACATTGTAGGTTATAGCGAGCGCCATGAACGTGTAGCCAAAACACTGCTAATATCCTCCCCAAACACTATGGCCCACCACCCAAGGAAGGCTTTCATTCAGGGATAATTTCATCCTAGATTTTACGTGTTTCCTCCGCCACAGGCAGCCATCCCAGGCTTCCTTTCTCCATTGGTGTGGAATTTGCATGACCCCACCCACTGGCTCTCCCTTAACCCTTTCCTGCTCTTTTCAATTCTGTCTCCATAACAAACAGAGCAGAACTGAGCAGCAACTAAACATACTGGAGGGGTTTGGGGGGAGTTCGCCTTGATTTATAGCTATTGTAGGTACTGGGATGTATAGTTCACCTGCAATCAAAGAGCACTCTGGACCACACCAACAATGTCCCTGGGCCTAACTTAACACACAGAATCCCCATGACCAACAAAAATTCAGGTGGACCTTGGGGGTAAATCACTTTGATTTATAGGAATTATAGTTCACCTACATCCATAGAACACTGTGAACGCAAACGTCAATAGATCTGCACCAAATTTGCCACACATTCCCAATATGGCCAAATTTGATTACTGGTGGATTTGGGATGGAATTGGCCTTGACATTTGTTAGTTGTAGGTACTGGGATTTATAGTTCACCTGCAATCAAAGAACACTCTGAACCCCACTGATGTTGGACCTGGACCAAACTTGGCAAACAAAACCCCCATGATCAACTGAATGTACTGGAGGGATTTGACGGGACTGACCCATCATTCATTCTGCAGCTGGAGAACATACCAAAGCTCCTAAATCCCCCCCCCCCCTTTCAAGAAACCTCACTCTGCATTCCCTCGGGATACCATTGTGGCTTTCGCCAGGGAGAAAACTAGAGATCTTAAAAAAACTGAGGACTATCTGGAACCTATGTTATAAGGATTACAAAATATTTATATACCCAGATCTGACAAAGGAAACGCGGCAGGACCGGGAGGCTCTACAACCAATAACTAGATGTCTAAACAAGGCTGGAATTAGATTTATGTGGAGTTTCCCTGCCACAATACTATTTCATAAAGATGGGAAAAATATACAGTCAAAACTTTGGGAGAAGGCATCAAACTGCTCAAACAGTTTAATCTTTACCAAGACATGGCCGGAGATAAGACATTTGGCAGAGGGCCAGAAGATGGACGTGAAGAGCCAAAGGACATCCCACGAGAGGAGAGAGGAGGAGAAGAGGCAGAGAGAAAAAAAGACAAAAAACTGCAAAGAAAGACAATTATCAAGGCATGCAAACCAGAAGCATAGACAAACAGTCTAACTAACTTTAAAGTCCAAAGGGGCAGGAGACTTATGTTACCCAGTAATTGTTGTTTAAAGGGAAGATTGTAAATAATTATAAGGGAAAATCCACAATTAGGGGGTGGCTGGGTTTTGGTATGTTGTATAATGGTTTAAGGGAAGGTGACTACCTTCGAGACAAAGGGAGTTATAAATCTAGGAGGACAATGTCCTTGAGTCTAGGATAAGGGATTAATGTTGTACCAAAATAATTAAGGAGGGAGGGTAGGCAAGAGAACATACTGAACCTCACTGATGTTGCATCTAGAGCACATTTGCCCAGCATGACAAACTTTCAAGCATTGATACGAGTTTCAGGGGGTTAACTTGGCATGATGTGAGTTGTAGTATAGCCACAACCTTATGCATTTTGTAAAATTGAACTTCTTCCAATAACCTGGGCAACGCCCGACACCCAAGCTAGTTTTAAATAAAAAGATTTTCACCTTTTCCCTTCAGAATTAGAACCCATTGCTCTGTGTCCAAGTCTCTGGAGCAAAAAAAAACAAAACAAGCTGGTTCCCTCTTTGATATAGAATCTTTTCAAATATTTAAACATGGAAATATTCCCCCCACCCCCAAGAATAATGGGACTTCTGGCAGTTTGCAGATTATTAAAACAAGAGCTCACCAGGGAGTGATGAAAACATTCCTACACAGTTCTAAAAAAAGATATCACTCATATATGTGTTCACAATCCAATCCCAAAAATTGAGTATATGGAAGTTAAATATTAAGATGGGAGTGTTGTGTCTTCAAACTATTTGTGACCTTAAAGTGAACCTATTAAGGAGTTTTCTTACCAGAATTTGTTGAGAGGATGATGATGACGCTGATATTTGTTCCCAGCTTTTACTTGCCTTTCTTTGAGGCTGAGAGTCTGACTTCCTCAAGGTCCTCCAGTGAGTTTCCATGGCCAAGCTGGGATTCAAACTCTCAATGCCTAGCTCAATAGATAGGTGTGAATTTCTCTCCTTCCAGAACTTGAAGGAACTGTACCTTGAGAAGAATGATTTGGAGTATCTTCCAACAAGCATTGGCTTACTGAATAACCTGGAAATACTTGACTGTCACAACAACTTTCTTATAGAGCTGCCTGACTCCATATGCCGCCTACAAGGTAAAATAAAGAAAACGAATGATCCTGACAAAGGCTTACTCCAATGCCTTTCCTCACTCAAAGAACATCATTTTGGTGTAACTACAGATTATTTAGGTACCTGTTTTGTGTTTCTTCAAAGCTGAGGTCTCTGTATAAATTAGAGAAAGCAAGTAAAGCGACTCTCTACATTCACTTGCTTCAATCCACAATGGTCACCAACTGCAGATCATCACATCCTACACATAAAATGCTGGCGACATAAATGTGCTGGAGTGTCTGTGCATGCATCACTGTCATTCAATAATATGGTCTGTAATCCTCTCCCTTATTTGGCATTTGCAGGGGTCCCAGAATTTAACCCTTTTGGATCCAGAGGACCCACTCTACCAAAGCCTTTTATCTTTGCATAATTTGAATGACTCCCATGGTTTTAAAATCTGACTTCAAGTCAACCATTTCAGTCAGCCCCATCCTTCTGCTTCTCGCGCTTCTGGGAAGGTGGAGGACGTTCTTATTTATTTGAAGCACATTTATCCTGCCCTTCAAACAAAAGGAGGCCTACTGTCACTTAGAAAAAACAAGATGATCCTTGAGTGTTAGATTGTAGTCTAAACACAAAAGGAAGAAAACAGTATAGATGAAGGACTGTAGCAGTTGGGTTCATTATCTTTCCTAGCTCATATTCTTCTGGCGTATCCTGATGGAATACAAGGGTTGAGATACAACATGGGATTGATGCAAGATTGAGTTGCTAAGAAAAAGACTATATCTAACTGCATTGCTTTTGGGAACTAGGCAGTCTCTAAGGCCCCTTCCACATAGCTGGATAAAATTCCACATCTGCTTTGAACTAGGATATATTGCAGTGTAGACTGAAATATTCCAGTTCAAAGCAGATATTGTGAGTTATTTTGTTTTGATATTCCGGGTCATATGGCTATGTGGAAGGGCTCGAAGACAAAAGTGGAGTTCTTTTTATCCAGAGGGCCAAATACCAGTATATTTCAACTCTGAAATCTCTATTAGTAAGGAACTTTTATGAGAAGCATTTCAAGCTTTTAGACTGTGGCATTTGCGATCAGATTCATTCCTAGAGATTGAGGTCTCTTAACTTAACTTAAGCAAACTGGAATTCACCTGGCTTCTGCTGAGCCTGTTATTGAGGCTGAATATACATTTTCTAAGACCAAGATAATTTCAGCACTTGTAGCTGAAAACATTGCCAACAAACCAATGATTAATTTGAGCTTCAAAGTAAGCATTAAGCAAACACAGCTTGGAAACATTTCACTTTTATGATTCTCTGTGTTTAGGTTTGCAAAAGCTACTACTTCACAGCAATCAGTTATTTCAACTCCCGGAGAACTTGGATAGCTTAGAGAAACTGCAGGTTCTTTCCCTCGAGGGAAACCCACTGATGGATCCACCGGTGGAAGTGTTTTCCGAAGGCCTGCCAGCCATATGGCAGTACTTAAAAGATGCAAGACTGCGGAGGGCCTGGGCTGTCAAGGTACAAATCAACTTCAGAACAATACAAGAAGAATGCCAGGCAGCATTGTGGAGGTTGGATGATTTGTGTAATCCATGTCATTTTAAATCTGCTTGTAAACTAACTAGATATTTGATCAGGCAAATGTTTTGATGGATATCTAATCTTTAAATACATTTGTATGGCATTGCTCTGCCAGAATGTGGTGAAGTTCAGGGATAAGAGAGCAAAGCTGAAAGTACAGTGTGCGAAAAAAACAGGTTATGATCAGTGCCTCCCCTGTCTTGAGAGTGATGCACAAAATGGCATAGGGGACCGACCATAATGGCTGATAGCCGCAATGATGAGGCAATGCCAACCTTTAACTTGAACTTTAAAGGAGTTATCCAAGGTGCTGAACCTAACCTATTGCTAAACTTTGGTACTTTGGATAACTTCTATGGAGCAGAAATTACAACATGGAGCAAATTCAGCATGTGACTGATCTAGAAATCACTAAGCAGTCCAGTGGCTGCAGTCTTGTGATGAACTATTTTTCTTAATCAATGATCTGCTGAAAACTTTTGCTCTCCATTGTTTCCTCTGGGCCAGCTCACTCCTCACCTCCCCAGGGTCCACTCCTTCTCTGAAGAGTGGAAGGCCTTAAAAGGCCTCTTTTGACTTGCAAAATGGGAGTGACAGTGAAAAGAGGGCCAGAGTTAAAGTATTAAAACCCCTACAAGATATACTCCCTACAAGTATTAAATATCCTAAATGCACCAGAGCCTGTCTGATCTTGGAAGATAAACAGAATCAGCTCTGGTCAATATTCGGATGGGAGATTGCCAGTTAATACCAGGTGCTGTAGACTATATTTCAGAGTAAGAAACTGGCAAGTCATTTCTGAGTATTTCTTGCCTAAGAAAATGCTCTGAAAAGTATGTGGTCATCATAATTCAACACCCGACTGATTGCATATTCTTTTGGAAAGAAGGTGATTACTCTGTAATCTTTTTCACTCTACCCAGTTATAACAATTTGATACCATTTTAACTGCCATGACTACATTTAGTTCAATCCTCAGATTTATAATTTGGGGAAGACCTGGGTTGATATTGTAGCTTGGGGAGATATTAGTGCTCCCTGGCACAAAATTCTCAAAGCTTATCTCAAAACTATCAATCCAGGATTCCTCAGCATCCAAACATGACAGTTAAACTGCTATAATTATGGGATGTGAAAGAGACCAACACCACCTTCAAAATATCCAAAATGAGCCTTTTATCATTTTTGTCATTCTCACCTTAACCCATAGGTCCAGGCTTGCTGGCGTGGCATCATGGTGCGCAAGGGTCTCGGGCCCTATGCAGAGATCCAGAAAATGATAAAGAAAGCCAAGAAAGAGAAGAAAGAAAAGAAAGGCAAAGATAAGGGGAAGGAGAAGGGGAAAGGGAAGGACAAAGATAAGGGCAAGGCTAAAGGCAAGGGAAAGAAGAAATAGTTCTTCTGTGGTTGAAACATAAAGCAGATTTTAAAAGCCAATGGAGCCAGGGAATAAAAACAAAGCAGAACAAATGTGCGAACAATACTTTTTATAGATTTTAGAAAATGTTTTTTTTTTTTTGATACTTGCACACTCCAACTAATGCAGAACATTGTCCAGTGAAGCAAACATTATATTCTTAGGGTGAAATTTCAAAAGTTGCAGACAACAGCCACGAATGATAAGACGGCTACCAGTCAATTCAAAGGTCTTTGGTATTGCCCATCTAAGTAAGATTCTTTGCTGTCCTCTTCCCCTCTCTTCTTCTATATTATACTATGTCAGGTCAACAGTGATGTAGTGAAGTCAAAGCTTTGCCAGATCAAAGGGTTTTTTGAGAAACAGCAATGATTGCACCATTCTCTCACCAGACTTTTCTGTTTCCTCTAAATGTAGTTGTCTTACTCACCTAACAATGTGGGGAGGAAATTGTTTCCTAACAGCTATATATCCAAATGCAAGTATTTTGATGTCACTTGGTCCTGAAGGAGGAATTAAGACCCATTCGCTTTGCAAAGGACCTATTCTGCATGAAGGTGAGAGAGCTAAAATTGGTTTGTTGATATAGATCAACACAAGTAGCTGTATTTGGTGGGTTCCCAAGGGGTCACTCCTTGGCTTTGAAGACTATCAAGATGAGCAATATACTTCCAAAGGTTACTACTATATCATGGCAGGTAGTGCTGAAGAAACAACATATGGAAGTTCTTAGTTGCTTGTTGCTATTACACTACTTCATAGTGTCAAGTTTCACTCCAAATGTCAAAACGAACATTTCGTTTATTCTCTCCATTGAACTGTTCCAGCTGCTGTTGCTGAACTTTGGAAAGGACCCAACCTTGTAGTCCCAGCTCTGTGAATAAAGATAGCTTTTGCAAGGCAGCCAACAGTTGGCCAAACCATTCCCCGCAGTCACAGTGCAATGAAGGCCGAAGGCTGAGATCCAGTTCAGAAAGCTGATCCAGTGCAACTAACGCTTGGCAAAATATTGTCCATCCATGGTTAGAGACATGGTGGTTGTAGCTAAGGTCCAGCTTCTGTAGTTGACCCAAGCTCCTGTCTTGAATAACAGCAGCTGAAAGAAAGCAATGACAGGTCAGTTGGTAATGCTGAATTTATCATTATAAGGCATTTGCTTGATAGCAATTTGAGGCTGCTAGCTCACTGGGATTGTAAATCCAGAATAGGTTTCAGAGCCAAATCTAAAATGACTATTCACAGTTCTAAACCATATCCCTCATATAGGTTCAGCACTTTAGAAACCTTCAACAAATGCCCAAAATGAATTCATGGATGTCGAAACCATCTGCTACTACTGATGCCACATGTTGCAAATATTTTGGATCAAGAGGGAAAAGGCTGTTCTAAAAAAAAAAAAAAACCAAGGTCTAAAAACCAGATGTATGGAGGAAAAGGGAAATACTAGGAGTGTGTTTACATGTCTTTTTACTAACCAAGGCCAAGGATATCCTCATCCACCAGGCTGCAGCTGCTCAGTCTTAACACTTGCATCTCAGCTCCGGGGTTTAGCGCCTTTAAAATCAGCTTTAGGTTCCCACCAACGCATTTATTCCAAGAAAGGTCTAATATCATCAGTTCAGGAAGGTGAAGGGCAGCCTCAGCTGAAAAGATTAGCAACAGCATTTTGTGCTTACTGAAATAAATAGGCATGGACCAGACACACATACATGCACAGCCCTATCCATGAAATATATGAAAGTCTACTTTATTCTACTCTATGTAACCAAAGTCTGTTTGTCTTATCTAGGCTGCTTCTACGCTGTAGAATGAATGCAGTTTAATAGCACACAAAAGTGATGAATATTTGCTTAATTATATGGGTTCAAGACTCCCTTTCCTGCAGTCGTTCCCATCCAATTCTCACAGGCACAGGGACCAAATTTAGTACATAACAGCTGCCTATTTTTATTATGATTTTTAATTAAAGTGATATATGCACTAGTGGCGAAGTGCGTTAAAGCACTGAGCTGGAGACCGAAAGGTCCCAGGTTCAATCCCCGGGAGCAGCGTGAACAACCGCTGTTAGCTCCAGCTCCTGCCAACCTAGCAGTTCGAAAACATGCCAATGTGAGTAGATCAATAGGTACCGCTCCGGCGGGAAGGTAACGGCGCTCTATGCATTCATGCCGGCCACATGACCTTGGAGGTGTCTACGCACAACGCTGGCTCTTCGGCTTAGAAATGGAGATGAGCACCAACCCCCAGAGTCAGACATGACTGGACTTAATGTCAGGGGAAAACCTTTACCTTTACTATGCACTAAATATCACCCATGTGTGATGCTTCCAAACAGAATATTTCTTGTCTGCAGTTGTTTGCCAGACAGACTAGGGAATATTCTCTTTTGTCACATACTACAATATTTCACAGATGAAAACCAAAATACATATGATTAAGCAATGTCAGAGTGTTGTCAGGATAGCAAAGGTAATGAATGAGGAAGAATAAACTAGGAGAGGCTGCAGCAGTTTGTTTTTGCCCAAGCTTATTGGGAAGGGCAAGATGCTCCTCTTTCCTCTCTTCTGTCCTTTGCTGTCCCAATTTATGTGGCGTGCTGCTCTAGAACTGGAGGTTTCATCTCTTTTTTTTTCCGCCTGCAATCTTACACAGTGCCAAACACCTTCTGGAATGAGTTTTCGTGATCTTTGAAGCAACTTCTTGGTTAAGTCTCCCCAACACTAGTATACACTTTAATGCTTTTAAAGTCATAACACTGAAATTTTGAAAAATTAAAGTAACTGTTAATAACTAATTTCAAGAAAGAAATAAAATAACGCATTCACCTGTGTGAACACCAGGCATGGGCAAACTTGGGCCCTCTTTCCAGGTGTTTTGGATTTCAACTCCCACCATTCCTAACAGCCTCAGGCCCTTTCCTTTTCCCCCTCAGCCGCTTAAGTGGCTGAGGGGGAAAAGGAAGGGGCCTGAGGCTGTTAGGAATGGTTGGAGTTGAAATCCAAAACACCCGGAGGGCCAAAGTTTGCCCATGCCTGGTGTACACAAACACAGAGACATCCAACTTTTAACTTGTCAGTAAGCAATCTAGAAAAATAATGGAACATATACCAATTTGGTGTTACTCAAGAAGTGCATAATGGCAGGAACACTTATAAGTATTTACAAAAGACTAAGCATGAATAAACATTGATTTCCACAGTGCATTTTGTTTTCTGACATTCAATGAAAGGATTGCGTTCATTCAAGTACTTTAAATTTCGTGGTCTATCAAACTGCCTCACTTAATTGTCCTACTCGCCAAACTTTACTGACCCACTCTTTCTCTGTAATGAACAGTGCCCTCCTTTATTTCCTGCAAGAGCTAGTATTGCCATAATCATCAGATTAGCTATCTCTGGCTAAATGAGTACCTCTTGAATGGGAAAGTCTTAACAGCTTTGGCACTGAACGATCCATTTCAACAGATGACCACATGATGGCAGCTGTGTGTATGACGGCCCTTATCAGCACAGCACCAGAGATATAATCCAGAGGTTATGCATGTGTGAATGGGTTATCTTATCGCAGATCAGCTTCATTCATGCAACAAAAAGCATCACTGATATCAATGTGGCTTATGCATGGCCAACATCTATAATGCCAAATTATTGTAATTATTTCTGCAATAAGAGGACATTTACATTTTTGCTTGCTTATTGATGCAGTATGCTTTTTGTTGGTAAGATCATATAAACCCAAAATAGGATTAAGCCTCGCAGGGCCCTTCCACACAGCCATATAACCAAGATTATCAAGGCAGATAATCCACAATATTGAGTCCACATTGCCATATAAAATGCATTGCACAAAATCCATTGTGCAATGGATTTTGGAACGGAATCGACCTTGCTTTTGGATGACATGTCTCATATTGGGATGTATTTTAACTGTTTTATGTCTGTTTTATTTTTTTTAATAATTCTATTTTATGTCTATGCTTTATGCTCAAGGCACTGTATCATGCTGTTTGTAAGCCACCTTGAGTCGCCCTCAGGGTAGAGAAAGGCGGGGTATAAATATGGTAAATAAATAAATATAATCCAGTTCAGTGTTACTTTTATACAGCTGTGTGGAAGGGGTGTTAGTGAGCCTCATAAACTCCATTTTGACAATAGCTGGCCCCTCCCCATAGCCTGTACTGTTTGCTGCAGTCTCTCATTTGTTTGCTGCTGAAAATGATGCAACAGCAATTATATGTGCCCAGGGCTAATAATCAAAAGATCTGGTTACATTCAGTGCCAGATTCTGAGAACATCTTCTTAAACCACAAAACTACATTCTGTGCAGGTCACGGTGACCTCAGATAAGGATTACCAAATATGCTTTAGGCATTGCTCATGTTGTCTGTGTAACTCTGAAGCTTTACAAAACACCAGCGCTTGCAATGAATTATCTCAATCAGTGGTACGCATAGGATGGATTGCAAGCAGTTCTGAGAATTGGTAAATCCTTCGACCAAAGATTTTGTCTGTTGCCTATTTGCCTTGCTGCACAGTTTCGGCATTTATTCCAGCTCCGCGTTCCATGTGGAAAATACCGAAGGACTGATATTTCAGTCCTACTCAGTAAGAGACTGCCATGCCCTCAAACATTTCTCAGTTCCAAACCGGGACATGTGCAGCCAAGATATAGCAGAGTAGAGAAGTTATTTTCTTTTGCCTGGGCTGACTGGGAAGGGGAGGATTCTACCCCAGGCATGGGCAAACTTCAGACTTCCAAGTGTTTTGGGCCCCACCTCCCACAATTAGATTTGCCCATGCCTGTTCTACCCCCTTCATTCCTCTCTCTCCTGCTGAATTACTTGAGTACAAAGAACTTTTGCCTTTTGAACTCAGTTTTCAGCAATGGAAATGTGCCTGGGACAAAGCAGGAAAGGGGGAGAGAAACTGGGACATTTTAAAAGCAGATGAGAAAGTGGAACACTAATTGGGACTGTCCCTGCCAAATCAGAACAGCTGGGTAGTATTATGGACTTATGCAAAATCATAGGAATATCTAGTTCAACCTCCTGCCATATTGATATCTAAATAAATCTCTCAAAATTGGCGGTCTCCCAGAATCTATAGTGTTCCAGATATCATGGGAAACAGGCCCGCTGTCTCCACTAGCAATATACTTGTAGGGATAATGGGATCTGCACATCAACACATCTGGAGGTGTGCAGGTTGGAAAGATTGCTATAAGATAATGGAACTTTCGTAAGACTGCTTTAAAGAAACACAACGTTTTCTTTAAAGCTATCATAGTACACAATTAAATTAAGCATTTTATAGGGTAAGCTGTTATGGGTAAGTTCTTTAATTTTATTAAGTTGTACCACCTAGGAAACTTAGATTTAATGTTTAATACTTTAGCTATTTCAGAAGAGCAGGTACGGTAGGTGTGAAATATGCTGTCCCCATGCAGGAAAATGTTTCAAGATTGAAAAAATAATACTGCCCAACTGTACCATTATTATGATTATTAGTAGTAGAAAAAGTAGCATTTATGCACCACTTTTCACTGCCAAAGAAGACTCAAAGCAGCTAAAAGTAAAAGTTATAACAATATGTGAATTAAAACTAAACACATGCAAAAATTAAAATAGCATAGATAAAATCTGGAATGACATTTAAAAATATACCTGTCCCAACGTACAAACCAATCAACATAAGAACAAACCTGCAGTACCTATCTTGTCCATAACTTAGGGACTGCCTGTAATCAAAGGATGGCATTCCCAGTCTTCAAACCAAAATGTGATTTTGAAACATTTCCAAATCAGTGTGATCTAGCTCCATTTCCATACATTCTAAAGTAAACACTGATAGGGTTGATTATACTCACCCTGATGAGAGTAGATTGTGTTATACTTCACTTCTGTCCCCTTAATAAATGTTCTTTGAATTATGTTCCAAGTGATCCTTATCCAAAAATTAATGCTAGGTTGATGTGCTTTCTTTGCAAAGATGGATAACCAAAGCCAAACCAAAGCAATAGATTAGGAGGAGGATTCTTACCTAAAGATGCAAATGAATCATGTTGTAAAGAACAATTGCTGAGGAGCACAGAAGTCAGTCTGGGCAGAAACCGGAGCCTGCTGAATAGCTGATCGGAGGAGAGGCCAACACTTTTATTTGACGATAAATTCAGCTCTTGAAGACTTGACAAAAGGGGTATTATCTGGGCTATGAAAAAACCAAAACAGGTAGTACACAGGCTTTGAAATAAATGAATGCAGTGTATGGGTCATTTTCTGTTCAGAGTAGGCAACAGTATATACTTTTACTCCTCTTATCAACCTGACCTTTTATGGAATCCTGGAGATTGTGTTTTGTATAAGGCTGTTCATTATTTTTCTTACTTAAAATGGCCATGTCCTCTTCTGTAATACAGCACTGGTGAAGATCCAAAATTTCAAGGTGGCTTAAGCCAGCCAAATGGGCTGCTAAGTTTTGGAAACCTCCTCCAATTTCTTTATTGCAAGATACATCTAATTTCCTTAATTCCAATAAATGCTGCAAGGCAGTCCCTGAAATTGAACAAGGATAAAGAGTTGTCAATAACCAAAGTGCCGTCAATATATTCTTTATTTATTTATTATTGTTGTTGTTTATTTTTAAACTTCATTATACTTCATTTGTACTTCATTCCAGTGCAACCGATATAATATTTTTAAAACCCTAATAGGGCAGTGACTCTGCCACAATTCCCCCATCCCAACCACATACATAATTTTACATATTTCTTCTGAAAAGAGAGTTGAGGTTGTATAGCAGGCATCGGCAAACTTCGGCCCTCCAGGTGTTTTGGACTTCAACTCCCACAATCCCTAACAGCCTACCGGCTGTTAGGAATTGTGGGAGTTGAAGTCCAAAACACCTGGAGGTCTGAAGTTTGCCTATGCCGGTTGTATAGGGATCATAAAATTCTTTATTTAGGTCTTTTTTCTGCCATGATTCACTAAATGATCTAATTCCAAACTGTTTCAATCTTATTTTCCCTAGAGTCTATACAGACCTTGGTAAATATAACTCTTGATGACTTGTGACTCCCATATTCATGGGTGCATTGCATCCGTTCCTGGGTTTTGTCTCAACTTTCAGGAAGCAATCAAAGATGCTGAATCTATTTGGTAGATGGGGATCATCACCTTGTGTAGTTTCTTTAAAGTTTAGACTAAAACCTAGATTACATTCACTGTGTCTCATACGGAGGCCACTAACTACCAGTTTTTTTTATTGTGTCAGAAGCAACTTGGCAAGACCCTTCTGGTGTGTGAGAATTGGTTGTCTACAGAGATGTTGCCCAGAGGACGCCCAGGAAGCTTCTCTCATGTCCCCTCATGCTAGAGCTGACAGATGAGAGCTTACTCCGTTTCACAGATTCAAACCGGCAACCTTCAGGTCAGCAGTCCAGCTGGCACAACGGTTTAACTCATTGCACAGCTGTGGCTCCTAAATCCTAAATCCTGCCAGTGATTATATATATTAAAATTCCCAGTTCCAGGCCAACCTCTGTACTTACCTAAACACTGGAGTCCACCCTGTTTTAATCCACACATGCTCAAATTTAGTACTTTCAAGCTTGAGACATATTTTAGTTCCTGGGCAATACTGTTCAGGCTCCATCCTATCATTTTGTTAATAGACAGGTCCAGTTCTTCAAGGTCATGCATCCTATTTAGGAGCTGAGCTGAGAAGAAAGCCAGACATGAGTCAGAGACAACAAATCCATAACCATTGTGCATTTACGCAGGTACAGGCAAGAGTCATGTAACTATATATATGCACACACATACATATAGGTTTTTAATTATCTAATTGGAGGTTCAGTCCCAAAAAGTAATTTTTTTCTAAGCATTGCATGGCATCTACTTGGCTTCCAAGTCTACCAACATAGTCATTTCAGGTTGAGTATCTGAAGTGCTTGGAACCAGAAGTGTTTCATATTTCTGATGTTTTTGAATTTTGAGAGAGAGAGAGATATATATATATACACACACACACACACACACACACACACACACACACACACACACAGAGATACCCAAGTGCATGTATGTTTGATGTACACATTACACACATAGCCAGGTATGCTATACACATTTTATACACAACCTTTTCACTAATTTTGTACATGAATTAAAGTTTGCATCTACTGAACTATCAGAAAGCAAAGGCGTTCCTATCTCAGCCACCTTGTGGGAAGTTTGAGATTTTAGGGTAATTTGGATTTCAGAATATCAGACAATGGGGCCGGGCTGTGGCGCAGGCTGGTAAACAGCTGCTGCAATAAATCACTCTGACCATGAGGTCATGAGTTTGAGGCCAGCCCGTGGCAGGGTGAGCACCCATCAATTAAAAATAAAATATAGCCCCTGCTCATTGCTGACCTAGCAACCCGAAAGATAGTTGCATCTATCAAGTAGGAAATAAGGTACCACTTATAAAAAAGTGGGGAGGCAAGTTTAACTAATTTACAACGTTGGAATGAGGAAGTGAGGAAGTGCCATCAGAGTGGATGATGAAGCAGCTGCTCCCCCCTGTGGCCAGAATCGAACATCCCCTCAGGAGAAGGTTAAATTGCCTCTGCGTCTGTCTGTCTGTTGTCTCTGTCTCAGTTCGATGTGTTTATGGGCATTGAATGTTTGCCCTATATGTACATAATGTGATCCGCCCTGAGTCCCCTTTGGGGTGAGAAGGGTGGAATATAAATACTGTAAATTAAATAAATAAATAAATAAATAAAGGGATGCTCAACCTGTATTCAAATGCATAGGCTTCATACCATCATTTCATACTAAAGGGAATTTAGCTTGATGTCTACATTAGGTAACAAAATACTAAAATGTCACATTGTTATGCCATGCATTCTCACCCAATGATTCGCCATCTTCAGGAGTCAGATTGCAACCTATGACTTTTAGTGTTTTGAGTGCACAAGCTTTTGGTATTTTATGGGTTAGAAGGGAAAATCTCCCACCCACATTGGTATTCCATGATAAATCCAGAATTTCGAGATGAGGAATAACTTGAAGTCCTTCTCCTGTAAAAAAAAAAAAAAACAAAAAAAACAACAACAACAACAATAATAAAAAGAAGCTGACATTTGGAACAGACCTTGGAAGAATTATGTTTTTGGACTTCAATTCCCAGAACTCTACATATTGACTGAAGTATACAAGGAGAACTAGGAAAATGCTATTATATTTTCTATTTAGGCTCCAACACATACACACATCTATTTTTTCCAGACAAACATGTAACCATTAAATCAAAATAACGATGGACAATTCCTGCATCCATGCTAGAAATAATTTGTAGCAACATCTGGCCATCCGGACAACTAATCCAGACTTCACTGAGGACCTGTGGTACCCAATGTGAGGTGATAACATTCATGGAATAAGAAATGAGTTGCATTGTTTTCCCACTATCTCAATCTTGAGCACAATAAAGAAGCCAGTGGAGAAAGCTGATGATTTCTGCATTAGTAGGATGAAGAATTTGCTCTAATTTAGTCTCAACTTTAAAGAAAATACCCAAGGATTCGGGATTGTGAATTTCTCTCTTAAAGTTCAAACTAAAATCTAGACAGATTTCATCACTTTAAAAGACATGGAAATCATCAATTGGAGCTGAATGGGGTCTTCACACTCACTCCTAGCAGGCAATGCAAAGTAAGGTGAATGGTAAAATTCGTCCCAGCTACCGAACTGAGCACAGGGTTTTGCAATCACAATTCTTAAGGTCTAAATTGGCTATTTTGAATTAGTGCATATACTAGAAACAGTTTGAAGTTTAGTCCAAATTGGATTTGCAGTGCTAAATTTTCCGAACACAGATCAGGGGTCTGGAAGGAGCTTGAAACAGTACATTTCCCAGAAAAAGTCAGCTAGAATGGCCACTGGCAAATTAGAAAAAAGACTACAGGAGCTTCAGTCTAAACAATGTAACTTTTCTCAATGTGGATATGGCAGAATTCAACAGCATTGCTTAAGAAAATGACCCATTCTTGGAATAACTTATTTGACAGTACCTAAGTAAACAATGTCTTTGGCTGTGAGCCTGCAGTTGCTCAGTTGGAGGACTTTTAGTTTCTGCAGATGTCTGAATTGCTGTGTAAGAGGTCCTAATGTCCCTCCTATACAATCATTCCAGGAAAGATCAATCTCTTCCAGCGCTGGTAGCAGAGGTATGATGCCAACTGTGACAGGAGAAAAAAGCAGACCAACAGATTAAAAATACAGCTGATAAGGTAAGGGCATTACATTTTTTTTTTGAGAAACTGCAAGTCTCTTCTGGTGTGAGAGAATTGGCCGTCTGCAAGGATGTTGCCCAGGGGACGCCCTGATGTTTTGATGTTTTTACCATCCTTGTGGCATTAGGTGAGCATACACATTTAATTTAATTTTCACTTTTTAAAGTACAATACAGCCCTCTTATTCATGATGGAAGAGTTATTGAACTTACAGTGGAAACAGGAAATAGTAGACAATAAAGAATCCAATTGAGATGAATGACTTCCAATAAAAGTTACTACAGAATTGTGCTATGGTAACTTCTAGCAGAAGTATACAATAGAATTGTCTGGAAAACCTAGAAAACTGCTCGAGATGACATATTTTGATGGATGATGGTATATGAAAACATAAATACCCATCCCATGGGTACAGGAGTCATTCTACATACAAAACTGAGAGATAATATTATCTTCTATTTACAATTTAGCTTTTCCCAAAGCTGCTCATGCCTTATCAGAGTGGATACACTGACACAAAACAATTTACAAAACGTAGGTCTATGTATTCTCCCACTTCATCTAGTGTTAATCAAGGAGAAGTTGGAAGAGACCTGCTTCACTCTTTGAATTGTTTATACCATATCTTAACTCTAAATTATGGTTAAAATTAAAATTTAGCCAAACAAGCCAGCATCGTCAACCACAACTTGGCTTATTTTAATAACCATACCTGTTGGAAGTGAAGAGGCATAATGAGATTCACTAATAATAAGAAGAAAAAACTAGGAAGATATCACTAGGGGCCCTTCCACACAGGCATAAAATCCAGTATATCAAGGCAGATATCCATAATATCTGCTTTGAACTGGGCTACCTGAGTCCACACTGCCATATAACCCAGTTCAGTGTGGATTCTATACAGCTGTGTGGAAGGGGCCTAGGATAAAGTTACCATAGCATTCAGCATTGCAAAATGTATACTTACTCAATTCTGTTACGTCTGATGCACCCAGTACACAATTATTTAAGTCCAAAATCTTGTTGGAAGGCTGTTTGCCCAATTTGTTCAGGAACTGCTTAACTCTCCACTCACACAAAGCTAATTCTTCTTTAGTCGCAGAAGATGGAGCATTATCTGTAGAACCAAAATACTGAGGATGGAGTGGCTTTGGCTCCATGGTTTCCAAAATAAAACTGTTCTTTTGGTGACACCAAAAACACCTTACCTTGCAGATCAGTGATTCCCAACCTTTTGTCCTTCAGGTGTTTTGGACTTCCAGCTCCCAGATTTCCTGACGTTGGGGCCTTGGGATGCTGGTCCCAAATACCTGGAGGACCAAGCATTGAAAACCACTGTTCTAGATTATGGATATGATCACTATCTCTGGAAAAGAGTATGTCTGGGCCAATGCAAAATGGGGAGGAGGATTAATAGTTCTTGGACCTAGTCTGGCCTGGGGGAGATTTCCTATCTGACTCACACAAGATATGGAAGAAAATTCCCCAGAGCCATCTCCATTCTTGGTTTTCCCACTTTGGAGCATAAGATGCATACAGGAATCCTGCTTTTATCCCCAATCATTGATGATATCAGGAGATATCAAAGTTTGTTGGTTTCCTTCCAGCCAGTCCCCTGTACACCAGGAACCAATGAGGTTTTTTGTGATGTGTCCCATTCCAAATTAGGTCCTTAACTCTGGTGTAAAAGATTTTGTCCTGTCCTCTCCTGAGAAATGTGCAAGCTGACAATTCATATAGAAACTTCTGTATGAGTAATTTGCTTCCACAAAGGCAAATGGCAGGCTGAAGCTTTATGGGCCTCACTCTAGCAGTGCTAAGCTCCATCCCTCCTTACTCAAAGGATAGACCTTTCCCCCCAAAGCTGCATGACTAAATTGCAAAAAACACAATTTAAACACTATACTGGCCTTAAAAATTGCTGCAAATGCACAAGTTTTTCTGATAATATTAACGAAGTGCACAAAATAAATATTATGTCTAAGGAGTTGGTATTAATTACTATAGATTTTTTTCATAATCAAACATATTTGGCCCACTTTGCTGAGAGACATGAAGAATCTACTCCTTCATGGGTGGCAGAGAAAAGAGGTCTTTACTATGCTAAATGTTCCCATTCCGTCAGGAGCAAAATGCCAGATTTCACGACCTGGCCCTTCTTCTCCACTCCCCTGAGAGAAGAGGAAGAATCTCAGAGTGAGAGTAATGCCTCCTTATTTGTTTTATTTGAATGGCATATTCTATACATCTGCAGTTGATGCTTAGCATGTCATGTTTAATGACATAACAAGAGGCAGCCTTCTATGGATCATCCTTGGATCTCAGGTTTTGCTGCTAAAATCTCAGACTTGAGTTAATTCAGACTTGGTAACTCTAAAAAAATTATATTTTAAAATCTATGAATTTACAACTCTTACCTTCTGCAGGGAGAGCTTTCTCCACACTTTGAGTTTCTGATCTAGACGTATCTGTTGAGTTTCCTTTCCTGCTTTCATCTTCTGATTTCTCACAGTGTGAGTTTTGGGGAAAGAATCTGCTCTTTGATGGATGCCGAGATTTCCCCTTCTCAGCGGAAGATTTCTTCTTCTGGATCTGATTTATAAACAAGCTGAATGGGGATCTCTGAAACAGTCTACCTTCACCATTTCTTGGAGTTCCTGGCATTGGGTTTTTACAAAGATAGATAAGAGTCAGAGAATGTATTTTGAACTGTATTTGCTCTTGAGTTTGGCTGGTCACCAATAGTTATGTAAACTTTGTCACATGGATCCTCAAAATCAAATAATAGAAAATAGTATATTTCCCTTGCCACAAAATATAGCTTTACATGTTTACCTCTTCTTAACTATCTTTTTGCAAGATGGCAAGTACCGTATATACTCGAGTATAAGCCAAGTTTTTCAACCCTTTTTTTAGGGCTGAAAAAAGCCCCCTCGGCTTATATTCAAGAGAGGGTCCTGGCTGGCTTATATTCGGGTCAGTTTATACTCGAGTATATTGGTAATCAGAGTTGGACAGTCTTTTCTTATTAAAGTCTTATTATCTTAAATTACACTTTTATGTAAATATTAAAAAACATTTAATCTACTGATGCCTCAATTAATGTAATTTTATTGGTATCTATTTTTATTTTTATTTTTGAAATTTACGCGAGTCAACAAGTTTTCCCAGGTTTTTTGTGGTAAAATTACATGCCTCAGCTTATATTCAGGTCGACTTATACTCAAGTATATACGGTAGGTCTTCTTGAAACTTTACCTATATATACATGCATTTAATGTATCTAGAGTTTGGAAAAGTTCTCATTTATGGTCTGCCCAGGCTGCCTGAGAGTTGAGAATTATGGCCCACCAAAATAACTTTTCCAAGCTACATGATAAATTTTGGTACACTGGCTTTTTATAACATCAGCTCAAACCTGATCCAAATATTTGTGCCTAAAGCCAACTTGCTAATACAATTTTAAATGGTCATGTTGGAAAGCTTTCTGAATTAATCTTGTCATCTTGACTAAGTATTATATGACCCTAGTGTATTGTAAGAAACTTGTTGGATCAGATCACAAAGCTATCTAGACGAATATCCTGTTTCTGCCATTAGTCAGCCAGATGCTTTCGGAATGCCTTCAAACAATGATAATTCTGATTACTTTCAGGAGAAAAAGACAAATGTAAACAAGACAGCCTATGGTTTTAATCCATAATACTCAAAAAGAATTAGAGTCTACATGTCTCTAAAAGCATGGGTGGGAAACATGTGGCTCCCCATATGTCGTTAGTCTGCAACACTTGTTAGCATAACTAATGATGGGGATAATGGCAGTTGCAGTCTGACATCTGGAGGACCAGATGTTCCTCATCCCTGTATTAGAGATACTAACAAACACAAACACATAGATATAATTAATATTCTTGCAATGCTGGTGTAATAACTCATCATTATGCTGCTGAAGCACCATTGCTACTTTCCTTGCCAATCATCTTCCATGGAGAAGAGCAAACCACAGACCACTTATTATAATGCAACCTGAGCCCTGCCACACGATCAGTGAAGGGCCTTCCTACAGTGACACCAGAGGCATACATCAAAGGAAATTTAGTATAATGCCAAGTTTTTAACTTTGTTTGTGGTTTTTCTATACATTATAACTCAATTCGCTTCTGACACGATAAATAAATCTCCATAGTGGAGTCTTCCTATTGATTATATGGCTGGGTGTCTTGTTCTGACCTCAAAATTAATGGAGCTCTGCTGGGGAGGTGCCTGACAGAGGAGGTAGCAGCAGTGCTTTGGCAGCTCCAAGGAGAAAGACAACATCTGGCCATCTGTCGGGGTGCTTTGAATGCAAATTTCCTGCTTCTTGGAAGGGGGTTGGACTGGATGGCCCATGAGGTCTCTTCCAACTCTATGATTCTCTGATTCTATGTCTCTAAGTGATTCAAGCAAATATATAAAAGGCCAATTGATTTCAGGGCTTGCTGATGAATGGTGTACTGTGTATGTCTTTTTCACACTCAGAATTTCATTATGGTTCAGCAAGCAAGCAACTATGAAGTAACTCAAATATAGTAAACCTGTATTTGTGGTGTTATATAATTTTATATAATATTTATATTATTATTGGGTATTTATTCTGTTGCTTTCCCCCTCTTTTGGACATTGATTCTTTAGCTTTGACATGCAAAATTCTAAACACTCCACAGATTGAAATAACAGAAACATTGACAGAGATTTTTAGAAGATAAAATAACCTACCGTCGCTATCCATTCCTGATACTGCAGAGTTTCAGCTTTCCAAGTATTTTCATCGTTCCTTAAAGACTCAAGCTTTGGAGTTGCATTCCCTAGATTTGCTTGCGCTGGTTGTATTCCTTCTCCTCAGATGATGTCTGCAGTTAAGCCAGAAGAACTGTTCAAAGTTCAAAAGACATATATATCCACCTCAAGAAATACGTTAGTCCTGTGAAAGAGGTTGCCATAACTTTTTCTTCCATTAGACTTTGCAGTTTATCAGTCTTACCGGAGGCTGAACAAACAGTTTTGTTCAACTGCTTCCTTGGGCATTTCAATTAAATATCTTCATCAGCTTTCTATCCATCTTAATTTCTTTTGTTTTCTGGTCAAATTTCCAAAACCAAAGAGGAAATAGCTGTGTAGACTTTGACACCGATGCCTTCTACGTGTGACGGATTGCTGGGTGCTGGTTTGCTTTGTGAAGGCTGAGTCAATTTACAGCTCACGTTACAAGGCTAACAGAATAAAAAGTTCATTGTGTTCTCAACTGTTTCCCTCCCTCCACTTATGCTGGAGCTTTGAGAAAGCTGAGAGAGAAATCAAATACTTCTGTGGGAATTATTTTATGAAGCAGTAGTGCAGTGTAACATTCCCCTCCTCCCTATAAAATATTGTTCAGCTGTTGTGATTTTCAGTAACACTTACTGCAGAGTTAATCCAAGATGAAGTTAATCATTGCAGTTAAAGTATGGTTCATAATGAAATTTGTCAAAATCCATGAAAGAATGTTTTTCAAGTGTTGTCGGGCTTAGTACAGCAGGCTAAATTACGGTGCTGCAGAAAAACTCTGCCGATTGAAAGGTCGGCAGTTCGAGCCTGGGTCGGGGTGAGCACCCGCTGTTAGCCACAGCTCACCTGCCCACCTAGCAAATCGAAAACAGAAATGTGAGTAGACAAATAGGTACCACTTTTAGCGGGGAGGTAATAAAGGCACCTTTAAGGACATAGATTGGGAGAAAACACTCCTCGGCATGGAAGATGGAGCAATAGCACCCTCTGTGGCCGGAGCACAGCCTCCAAGATGCCGGAAAAAAGATGGAACAAACTGCCTTTACCTCTGTTTGTGTTGTCTGTCCTTGTTAATTGTGTAATCGGCATTGAATGTTTGCTGTATGTGCATTCTGCGCTCTGAGTCCCCTTCAGGGTGAGAAGAGCATGGTATAAATACTGTAAATAAAGAAAGAATGACCGGACACTTATTTAAAGTCACGGCAACTGGAGCTGAGTTGATTTATATTTAAGAATAAAAAAACTATGGTAGCTTAACATCTCATATATAATCATATTTTACAGGGAAAGAAGGGAGTTTCAGATGTCCAAAAATATTATTGTTTCATTTTTTTAAAAAAAATTACTCTCCATTCTAAATAAAGATGTCAATAACTCATGGGTTGTTAGGGAGTTCACATGATCTTCAGGTAAAATATGTATTTCTGCAAAAGGAATACTCCAAATAAGATAATTCATCAGGGCAATCCATTCTACATTATTTCTGTTGATAAATAGCAAACATGTCACTCTCCCCCAAACTCTCCATTTATGAATTTCTTTGGTGATTCGCCCTTTTTTTCTAGAACTTGGAGACATTTTATTTGCCAATTATGATTGTGCCAAAGAAGATTTGCATTTGTACTTTTTAATTGTAAAGATGATAGAAACATACATTGAAGAACCACATAAAAGAAATGATGTAGTAGATTCATTCAAGGAAGACCCATTAGAAGGGCTTATCCCAGGCATGGGTAAACTTTAATTATATAAAATATATTTAATTATATGGAATTAATTATATATACGTTTTTAAGGTTTTATAATGTGTTTTAACAATGTTATTAATAGATCTGTTGTTGTTTTGTTTTTATGATTGTATTTTGGGCATTAAATTTTGCCAATTTTTGTAAGCCACCCTGAGTCCCCTCGGGTGAGAAGGGCAGGATATAAATGTTGTAAATAAATAAATAAATAAATAAATAGAAGATGAAACCAATTTTAGGACCTTATCCCATGCAAGTTTCCACACGTTTTCTCTCCGTTTTTGCATGCTGGCGAAATGGATCCCCACAAAGGCCATCCCATGATGCACAATTGCTTCCAGTGGCCACCCGTGGGAGTTGGTCTTGCCAGAGTGCAAAAATGGAGGAAAGACTCCATTACCTGACTTCTGATTGAAGAAAGAGGGGGGAAGCGGGGGAAAGCATGAAGAAGACAGGGGAACAATGTGGAATGGCTGGCCAACCCTGAAAATGAGTCCCCACTCTTTCCCCCAGTTCCCTCTCACCCATGGGATAATGTCCTTAGAAAGTGAAGTGGAAGCCGTATTCGGAGCACTTGGGAGAAATAAATCCCCGGGAACTGATGGGTGAACAATAGAACTTCTTCAGAGTCAACTCTATTTCTAAAATTTGTGAACAAATATGGAAATCAAAATAATGGCCCACATATTGGTAACACCCACCCCAAGAAAGGAGACACTAGTAACTATGGGGCCATTGCATTAATTTACCATGCAAGGAAAGTGATACTCAAACAACAAATACTTTACCTTGTATAGAGCAAGAAATGTCCAAGCTGCGTTCAGAGGAGGAAGAGGCCCTAGAGACCATATTGTAAATAAATATTAATATACTTTATTGTACTTTAAGGATTAAAGAAATCTATAGTTGGTCGATCACGAAAAACCTTGAATTGCTCTTAAAGAAACAGGTGTGCCATAACATATGATCTCCCTGATGCATAACCTGTACATTGGAGAAGAGGCAAGCATCAGGGTAGAGAAATGAAATGGTTTCCAACTGGCAAGGAATTCAGGCAAGGCTGTGTTTTGACATATAACAGTAATCTTGGCAAAACTCTGTCTTCAATAACTGGAAAAAGTAAAAACGCCGATCAAAGGCTTGGCTGAATTACGTGAATCTATACTGCTACATATTATTGCCAGAAGACAGAATGGCACATAGCCAAGAAATAACACACCAAATTATTGGAGAGAATGTTAGAACTGAGCAAAAGAAAACCTGTGAAGGATTGATGTCAGAGTGAGTGCACAGCATGCTAGTTAAAATACAGGTAAAGCTGGGTAAACACATCATTCTGCAAATATACAAAGGGTGTGAACACAAAGCATAAGAAAAACTTATCTCTAGCAATGTACATAGTTATGGTATAGCAACAGAACTGATAACAGACAGAAGGAAGACTATTTGGTTTCCAAACTCCCAGAGTGAAGTCAGTTGCTCACAAACTACCAGAATAGCTCAGAGAACTGCAAACAGAACAGGTTAAGTTGTGCTTATTTACAATACTGCACAGGATGCTTCCAGATGGAGGGTTCTTACTATTTGCAAATGAAAATGCACAGCACATATGGCAATATCTTCTTTTCCTAATGATTTGGCTGATTTCCTTCACTGAGACAAATATAAAGTCAGAACTACGACATTTCTCTCCTCCAAGACTATCTTTAGCCCAAATCAAAGGGGCAAAGTGCTGTCCTTTGAGGGTGCAGTTTTATACAGGGTTTTTTTTAAAAAAAACTTGTAAAAATGCAACTAACCATTTATATTTTTACATTAAGATAAATACTACAACACTGCTTTGGCACAAGTTAACTTTCAAGTCTTATAAAAATGTCCCATACCCTCTTTTCAATTTATTCTTCTTATGTATATTTTTAGTTTTGAAAATTAGTGCTATTTTACTAAAAAAACAAAACAGTTATTTGGGACTACAGCTCCTATAATTCCTTAGCTTTCATGGCACGTCACCACGTTGATTGGGAGATTCCAGGAATGATAGTTCCAAAATCATGTTTCCAAGTTTTGCCATGGTATCCCTGCAAAAACAGCACTAGACAGGATATACAACATTAACCAGACATCTTTTAACCAAAACAACATTGTCTGAAAGAGAGCACTCATGACTACAGTATTTTCTTTTCTACAGGATAGTTTTCTTGGTCTGGAGGTCTGTAAATATGATCACTTTTTGTATTATTTTTGTATGATTTGCCGGAAAGCTGGCATCCAGCTGTACCAGGAGGAGGTAAATTCCCTAAGCCTCCTGGCATTCATAAAGAGCATGGATCTCTGACAACTGAAATGATCAAGCAGCTAATGATTGACCAGATAACCAATGACTGATGCCTGGAAAGGTGGTTTCTAATTTCAACAGACCTGTTTGTGAGTTCCTTGTGCACACACCATTGGCAAACACATTCTCTCCCATTTGTCACCAGAAGGAGAAGGGAGTAGGTGGACAGAAAGGGGACCGACCCTTTCTGGGGACAACCTCATTAGCTGCGTCCCACGCAGCATCTTCCATTCAAAGATTAGAGTGGATTTTTGTACTTTGCCTCATCATGACTTCTTAATCCGGCATATATTCTAAGGGAATAATGCCATTAGAGGATTAATGCCACAAGTTGATTGGAAAAAAAGGATTTGCAAATGCCGAAATCCTATATGGCGTGCACTTAATCATGAAGTATTATTTTGAGGATTTTATTTACCATTTAGTAGTGATCCTAGTCCAGGCCAAGTGGTACTAGCCAAAAGCACAAGGATTCAGTTCTGTTTCATATTCTTATAAGAAAGAGTCTTAAGTGTATGTGCCACCTCATAGTCTTTAATGTACTGATCAACTTACGTCCCATTGATTTGATTCATGTGTGACTAAGGCCAGAATACAACTGGTCTACAATACCAGCAGTTGCACTTTTCCCAGGTCATGCATCAATGGCAAGGGATGGCAAACAAAGCCTCAGGTTCTATAGTGGGGTTGTATAGTGCAAATATTAACATGCAAAGTAACATACTGAAGCTGACATCCTGTTAGTGATGTAAGGTAAAGGTAAAGGTTTCCCCTGACATTAAGTCTAGCTGTGTCCGACTGGGGATTGGTGCTCATCTCCATTTCTAATCAGAAGAGCCAGCGTTGTCTGTAAACACCTCCAAGGTCATGTGCCTGGCATGACTGCATGGAGTGCTGTTACCTTCCCACCAGAACGGTACCTATTGATCTACTCACATTTACATGTTTTTGAACTGCTAGGTTGGCAGAAGCTGGGGCTAACAGAGGGAGCTCACCCTGCTCCCCGGATTCGAACTGCCAACATTTTGGTCAGCAAGTTCAGCAGCTCAGTGGTTTAACCTGCTGTGCCACTGGGAGCTCCTACATCGGTTAGCGATATACCCGGCATTAAGTCCACTTTACACTTCTGTACGTCTTTTTTTGGTCATTTTGGGGGTTGGCATTGTTTTCCACACTCTTCACTGACCAAAGACACCCTCCCATGCTCACCATGTAGTTGATGCAGCTACATAGCCATTCTGTGACCAGTGGTGGCTAAGATACCTATCTATGTAGCAGAGACTCAAAGGCAATATTTTAATAAATAATAATAAAACTTTATTTGTATTCCACCCTATTTCCTCAAAGGGACTCAGTGATTTTAGTGATTTGCATAAGAGCACACCGGGAAAGGGTGTCCTGATGTTCAAAGGGATGTGTGTTGGCTCTTCCTAACCAGTGTATTCATGTATGTTGGGTTCTGTAAGGGCATCCGTTCCAATAAGAATCAGCTCATGTTATGCATTAGATCACAAGATCTTGCTGTACATTGGTTCCAACACACATCAATCATTTTGCCAGCTCCTCTACATAGTAATGTAACAACAGCCGCTTGCTGAATATGGACATTGCAAAACTGTTCACATGTACACATGTGAATTCGCTTACGAAAATGGCAATCACCAAGCAATTTCCAGCTACTGATTTAGAAATCATCTGGCTAGGCCTGCTGGAATAAATATCTCTTTACTACTGTTTTTAATTCAGAAAGTTTAGTCAGTTGATGAATACCCTCTGGCAGGACATTCCAAAATCTTGGGGCAGCTGAAGAAAATCTCCTCTGGACAACTACTGTCAGTCTAGAAGGGTCTGGATTTTATCAAGTGGCAAAGCACCTCTTTGGCAGCAGTGTCAATCATGTGGAGCTGCAGATGTTGGACTTTAGTTCCCAGCATTCCTCACCACTGGTGAGAGCTGCTGGAACTTGTAGTCCAACAACATCTGGAGGGTCATATAATTTCCATCCTTCATGTAGAAAAGACACTATGGAGCTAGGGACAAACCAGTTTTTTCAAAACACTTTACACATTTATAGCACTATGGTTTCATTTTTAACTGTGGTGGCAATATCTTATGGACTTCTGGGGTTTGCAGTTTAGAGATTTAAAATTTGTTGTTGTTGTTGGCTTTTTTGTATAAGTTTATCAACATTCATAAAATTCTTCCTATTTGAAACAGAAAAAACTGAATGTGGGAGAAACTAAAACTTTTAGATTTTTTCATCCCAGCCTAGGTTCTTGAGTGCTGTTGACTCATGGTCCAAGAATCATGTAACGTATATTGATACATTACATGTATCAAAATAACAAAAGTAAGCTCCTTCCATTTATATAAATCATGAATAAGTTACTTAGCAAGTTCATTTGAGGTCCTCAAGCTTTATTAATTGCCGGAGTTTAATTAAAAATCATAAAACTCTAAGGATCAATGATAACTCCCATCTGGTATATATTGATGTCTGGTTAGATTAATACTCACTTCTGTGACTGGTTAGAAGACCATAATAATACCCACAAGAAATATTAATACAGCCTCCAGCCTCATTTTATTTCTGGTTCATGATTCATTAATTACATATAGCAGGATAAGATGTAATTAATATTTGGTTTATGAACCAAATGGTTCCATTAGAAACATAACATTTCCACTTGTTTTTTGAGTGGATGAATTTGCTAGTTTTACATAAAATGTTTCATTTTTTTACTCAAGAATTCCTGAAGTACAGAAAAATCTTACAGCATTTTGCTGTTTTTTCAGTGGGTGTTGTGATGTGTCAAAACATGCATTTTCTTTAAAGATGAGAAAATTTGCAAGGGTTTGGGATGTCTGATTTTATGCCTCCCATGTTGTCTACATGTAATGAACACCAGAGCATACTATCTTTGGGTCTTTACTTCACAGATGCAGTTTAGAGTTCACAGGTATGACAATAAGATAAAGATATTCCTTATCTGGAATGCATGCGGCCAAAAGTATTTTTGATTTTGTCAGGTTTTTAAACATCTGTAATTGCATATGAGATAGCTTCATTTATGTATCAAAAACACCTTATGCACATGGGTGATTTTATGCAATATTTTAAATATTTTTGTGCATAAAACAAGTTTGCTTATATTGAACCATCAGAAAACAGAGATGAAACTATTTTAGCTCCCTAGTTGGAAATTTGGAGTATTTCAGAATTCCAGGTAAGAGAAAACCAAGTTTGCACAAGGTCATATAAAAGATATGTCTTTGAGATTCGTTCATTTCCCCAAACCAGAAGCGACTTGCAGTTTCTCAAGTCGCTCTTGACACGAAGAAAAAAACTTCCCCAAGGAAATAACACTAGCATGTCCGCATAATCCCATGTTTTTCTTAATGGAAGATGAACTGGGCAACAGTACTGTAAATGTCTGAGCCTCTTTTTTTTCAATGAACCAGAAGGCTGAAGGTGGATATGTAAGACTCTTTAACGTGTGTCAAGGGTCTTTATGGCACTTTAAATCGGTTAAGTAGTTTGAAGTAGGTTCAGCAATGGCACTGAACAGATGTCAGAGGCTGAACTTAAGATATCACATCCTTCTCCTTCCCTCCTCCTCTTCCTCCTCCTCCATCATCATTCTGCTTTTTCTATCTCAAGAAATACATAAATACTCTTCAGAAGTTTGCCATATGAATTACCAAAATCTGGTTGACATGTTGTGTAAGGATGAGGTTGGATGAGCAATAGCATTTACACCGACAGATCTGCAGAGAAGAACCTGGAAGAATGAGGGCAAAAACCCAGAGCGTGAACTTCTGAAAAGCCCAAGCCTCCAAACAGTGGAAAAAAAAACCAATACTGTACATTCAAAAAGTTGGAATCTAAACAGGCCAGAAAGTGGCTACACGTATATTTTCTGTTGCCAAATCTCAGCGTATCAAAATCTTCTGTGTTTCTTTGTATTATTCAGTCATAGCAAAGTATGACACATCTACTTTGGTGGAGCAATGGGTTAAATCCTTGTGCTGGTAGAACTGCTGACATGAAGGTTAGGTTGCTGACCTGAAGGTTGCCGGTTCGAATCCGGGGACAGCACGGATGAGCTCCCTCTGTCAGCTTCAGCTCCCTATGCGGGGACATGAGAGAAGCCTCCCACAAGGATGGTAAAAACATCAAACATCCGGGTGTCCCCGGGGCAACACCCTTTCAGGCGGCCAATTCTCTCACACCAGAAGTGACTTGCAGTTTCTTAAGTCACTCCTGACACGAAAAAAAGGCACATCTATTGAGTCACAACAACTATATCCTAACAGCAAGAAGTATGAGATGTATCTGCTTTGTAGGAAGATTTAGGGTGGAGCTCTCTTGGCCCAGCCTCAGTCTTGCAAATGAAAGAAATGAGGATGATGGGGCATGTTAATTACGGTATTTCTTTGTTAAGGAAGGGGATCAGAAAGAACAGTGAGAACTCTTGCACTTCTTAAGATTCTTATCATTCCACGCCTCTATGAGTCTCAGTAATTAACTCCAAATTAGCCAATGAACTGGCAAATGGCACCACAGATATAGCAAAAGAACTGAAGCAAGCCTGCTTACTTGGAATCACTGTGTTCTGCTAGGATTGCTTTCTAAAGCCATATTACATGGGGTGTACGTGGATCTTCAAGTTGCCTGTCAACTTAAAACAATCCTAATTTTATTTTGTAGAACCCAATACTGGTTAGGACACCGCAGTCCAATTCAGGCCCTTCCACACGGGTAAATAAAATCTCACAATATCTGCTTTGAAGTGGGATATATGGTAGTGTGGCTTCAAGATGACCCAGTTCAAAGAAGATATTGTGGGTTATTCTGTCTTGATATTCTGGATTATATGGCTATGTGGAAGGGCCCTCAGAGCTGGATTTGAAAAGAAGAATTAAACTATCCTATCTTGAATATTTTTCTTTTCAAGTCCAGTCAACTCAGAGTTGCACATCTTCCCAGGTTCTGATACATGCACGAGGCCAAAAGTTGGGAAAGGTTATTTTTTGGGCTATAGTTCTCAGAATCTCACTGTTTGCATGTCCATTGGTCGGTGGACATTTTAGAAGTAATACTCCAAAGAAGGGACTTTTCCAAAAGCTTCACTATGGAGAAAGGAAGCTGGAGAGTTAAATGCTTATTTTAACTCTTCTTCACTTGGATTGAGTCACCATTTTTTACAAGCTTGTATTTTGGATACTTTGCATTTTTCAGCTGCTTCTTGCGGGGACATGAGAGAAGCCTTCCAGCAGGATGGTAACAAATCTGGGCATGCCCTGGGCAATGTCTCTGTAGACAGCCAATTCTCTCAAACCAGTATGCAGTATGTTCTCAAGTTGCTTTGACATGATAAAAAGCTGTTTCTTACAGCATTGCATTTCACTTATAATACATTTGCTTATAGGAAAGGTGTTAATTTAAATGGAAGTGTTCCCAGGATCATATGTTTTACATACCCTCCAGCATTACACAGTTAAAAATTGACATGTGCAGTCAAGGAGCATCAGAGGTCATGAGGAAGAACACCCAAGGGAAGAAAGGCTGTAGCAGTTTGTTTTTGCCTGAGCCTTCTGGAGAGTGCAATATGATTCCCTCTCCTCTTATCTCCCCCATGTTGAATTAAACTGTTTTGCATTTGAACTCATTCTGCAGCTACTGGAGTTTGGAAAGGACAAATGGGAAAATAAGGGAAGAAAAAAACCTGAGCCCCGTTCTACACAGCTATATAAAATCCAGATTATCTGCTTGGAACTGGATTATCTGGCAGTATAGACTCAAATAATCCAGTTCAAAGAAGATAATGTGGATTATCTGCCTTGATATTCTGGATTATTTGGCAGTGTAGAAGGGATGGCAGAGAATTATTTTGCACTGCCTAACCAGATCAAGTTGGAGGATACGGTTTCATCAGGGGCTGTGTAGCTTCCAAACATGTGCACCTATTCCACTGAATCTTTCTCAAGGCTCTTCTACACAGCCATATAACCCAGAATAACAAGGCAGATGATCTACAATATAATAATAATATAATAAAACTTTATTTATACCCCGCCACCATCTCCCCAATGGGGACTCGGGGCGGCTTACATGGGGCCACGCCCAAAACAATACAATGTAAACAGCATATAAAAGAACAGCACAACACAATACAGTAAGCAATACAGTAAATAATATCCATTACAAAATAAAACAAGGAGACAATAAAAACAAGGGCAGACCACATGAACATTAACTTAAAACTCGGGGTGAGAAAGACATAAAAATAAAAACCACAGCGAACAGGGTCATAAGGGAGTGGGGTATTCTGGAGGATAGATATTAGGGGAAGCAACGGAAAAGAAATATAAAATGGTTACTCTCCAAAAGCGCAGCGAAAGAGCCATGTTTTCAAGTCTTTCTTGAAGGCTGCTAGTGTGGGGGCTTGCCTAATCTCCGCGGGCAGAGAATTCCACAATCGGGGGGCCACAGCAGAAAAGGCCCTCTCCCTTGTTCCCACAAGGCGGGTCTGGGATATCGGGAGTGGGGACAGGAGAGCTTCCCCTGATGAGCGAAGGGATCGTGTAGGCTTGTGGTAGGAGATACGGTCACGAAGGTAGGTGGGTCCCAAACCGTTTAGGGCTTTATATGTGATGGTATACACCTTGAATTGGGACCGGAAAATAAAAGGCAGCCAGTGGAGCTCCTTGAACAGGGGAGTAGATCTCTCCCTGTAACTCGCTCCCGTAATTAACCTGGCAGCCGAGCGCTGGACCAATTGTAGTTTCCGGGCCGTCTTCAAGGGAAGCCCCACGTAGAGCGCATTACAGTAGTCCAGTCTAGAGGTAACTAAGGCATGCACCACCGTGGTCAAGTCAGACTTCACGAGGTATGGTCGCAGTTGGCGCACAAGTTTGAGTTGTGCGAAGGCCCTCCCGGCCACTGCCGACACCTGCGCCTCAAGCGTCAGCGCTGAGTCCAGGAGGACCCCCAAACTGCGGACCTGTGATTTCAGGGGGAGTGCGACCCCGTCCAGCACAGGTTGCCACCCAATACCCCGATCCGACGTGCGACTGACCAGGAGGGCCTCTGTCTTGTCAGGATTGATCCTCAGCTTGTTCCTCCTCATCCAGTCCGCCACAGCGGCCAGGCACTGGTTCATCATCCGAGGGGCTTCCTTGGAGTCAGATGGGAACGAGTAGTGGATTTGCGTGTCATCTGCGTAGAGATGGCAACACCCTCCAAAACTCCGGATGACCTCTCCCAGCGGTTTCATGTAGATGTTAAATAGCATGGGGTATAGAATAGACCCTTGCGGGACCCCACAGGTCAATGGCCAGGGGTCCGAGCAGGTGTCCCCCAGCTTCACCATCTGGGAACGGCCCTCCAAGAAGGACTGGAGCCACAGCAGAACCGTGCCACCGAGCCCCATCCCAGAGAGCCTCCCCAGAAGGATACCATGGTCGATGGTATCGAAAGCCGCTGAGATGTCCAAGAGAACCAGCAGGGTCACACTCCCCCTGTCCAGTTCCCTGCGGAGGTAATCCACCAAGGCGACCAAAGCCGTCTCGGTACTGTGCCCAGGCCTGAAGCCAGATTGCGAGCGGTCCAGAAAATCAGTGTCATCGAGGAACTCCTGGAGCTGCATGGCAACCACCCGCTCCCAAACCTTGCCCAAAAATGGGAGGTTGGAAATTGGTCTGTAGTTGTTACATACAGATGGGTCTAAAGAGGTCTTTTTTAGTAATGGTTTTACTACTGCCTGCTTAAAGCAGGATGGAACTGACCCCTGACCCAAGGAGGCATTTATAATAGCCACAAACCAATCCAACAACCCATCTTTGGCCAGCTTAACCAACCAAGAAGGACAAGGATCCAGAGCGCAAGTGGTCGCCCTCACAGACCCAAGAATCCCCTCCACGTCATCAGGAAGAACAAGCCGGAAAGAATCCCACAAGATCGGACAGACAGGTACCTCGGTTACCTCCGCTGGAACTACAGTTAAGCTGGAGTCCAACTCACGGCGTATCTGAGCAACTTTGCCTGCAAAATGGTGCGCAAAATCGCTGCACCGAGTTGCCAAGTCATCAGGAAGCCCCTGGGTCTCGGGAGGCCGCAGGAGCTCCCCAACAACTCGGAACAACTCCGATGGCCTGTTGGCTGCAGACGCTATGCGGGCAGTCGTGAAAGCTTTCCTGGCTGCTCGCAGAGCCACGGAGTAAGCCTTAATAGCGGCTTTAGCCCGTGCTTGGTCAGATACATCCTGAGATTTCCTCCAGATGCACTCTAGTCCCCTCCTCGCACGCTTCATCACAGCCAGCTCCTCAGTGAACCAAGGAGTCGACGTGACTCTACGAAGCGAGAGGGGACGTTCGGGAGAAATCGTGTCAAGTGCCCTAGCCAGCTCACTATTATAGCGATCAGCCAGGACATCGACAGGATCGCCAGTCTCCAGAACAGGAAGATCCCCAAGAGACCTCAGAAGTCCATCCGGATCCATCAGCCTCCTGGGGCGGACCATCTTAGTGGGTCCACCACCCCTGCGGAGGTTAGAAGACACGGCGAAACTTAAACATATCAGATGATGGTCAGACCATGACAATGGAAGGATATTTTGCTCTTCCACTCTGACTGTCCCACCGTCCACAATAAAGACAAGGTCCAGCGTGTGTCCTGCCTGATGTGTGGGCCCAGATATAACTTGAGTCAGCCCCATGGTCGTCATGGCAACCATGAAATCCTGAGCTGCACCTGTCAATGTGGTCTCGGCATGGATGTTAAAGTCTCCCAAAACTATGAGTTGTTGGGAGACCAGGGCCGAATTGGAGACCACTTCTGCTAGCTCAGACAGAGAGACTGCTGGGTCGCGGGGTGGACGGTACACCAGCAGAATCCCCAAGCTGTCTCGGGCTCCCACCTTCAAGAAGACACACTCGAACCTCGAAGATTGCGGAACGTCGCATCTGATCAGGGCGATTGTCAGGACCCAGGCTGCAGAGCACCAATAACCATGCGCAGAGACCAGAATCTATCTAATATCTTTATTAAAGGAATATATAAAGTCAATAAAAACAAGTGAAGAATAAAGTTCAGAAATAGACCTTTCAGGAAAGGTCAAATATAGTCCAGGAAAACAATGTCCAATAGGAGATATTAAGGTCCAAAGTTATAATCCAATAACCGAAACACACACTTTGCCGAGCAAAGTGTGGGGAAATGACAAGGTCTTTTAGTCCATTGGAGCTTGACAACAAGGCTGGAAAACAAACTAGATTCTTGGCAAACAAGACTTGATACGAGGCAACAAGAAGCAAGAACAAGGTCCGTGGCGAGGTCCGGGGAACAAGGCAGGCTTGGAACTTGGTCCTGGAAACAAGGAACTGGAGTAGCGTAGTCCACACACGATCTCACTCCTCAAGCTGACGAATTGACTCCGCAAGGTTCCCCTTGCGGCAAAACACCTGTATAGGATCTTGTTTTCCTGCCAAGGAACACTTTCCCTGGAGAACAAGAAGTGAAACCCAAACTGTGTCCAGATGCATGACTCCTTAGAATTTCCCAAGGGAAGCAGACCTAATCAGCTAATTGTTTGGCTGCGATTCTGGCGCTCCGGCGATTCGCCTCCCTAGTTCCTCTATCTCTATTATAATTGTCCCGACGAGAAAACGGGGGAGAATTCTGCCCAAGGTTTGTTTGGCTGACTTCTTGAGGGCAAACATCCTCCAGGTGCAGAGGCTCCGATTCTGGCTGAACCGGTGGAAATCCCATGTTTTCCTCCTCATCTGCCACAATAGTACTAGGAACGGGACTACAAGGCCCATGAGACATCACACTATCCCCCTCCTCAAGGCCCCTCTCCCAAATGGGCCCTCTCCGCAGGGCGCGGGGCCGCGGCTTGGCAGGATAGGCCTGATGGAAGCGGCGGACTAAGTCGGGGGCATGGACTGTGGAGGCGTCTTCCCAAGAGCGTTCTTCGGGGCCAAAACCCACCCAGTCAATGAGATACTGAAGGCGGCGGCGATGAAAGCGAGAATCCAAAATGTCCTGAACCTCGAATTCCTCCTCCCCGTCCACCAAAACAGGGGCGGGGGCTGGCCGGTGCACATCAGGGCGTACACTATCCGCCGGAAGGAGCAGGGAACAATGAAACACTGGATGAATGCGCATGGAGCGCGGAAGTTGGAGTTTGAAAGTCACGGGGTTAAGTTGCGCCACCACTGGGTAGGGACCAATGAAACGGGCATCTAGCTTCCGGCAGGGACGGTGGGAGGGCAAAAAGCAAGTGGACAATAGAACCCGATCTCCTACCTTGATCTCGGGCCCCGGCTGGCGATGACCATCAGCATGGCGTTTATAGTCCTCTTTGGCTTGATTCAGATGCTGGTGCAAGAGTTCTTGCACTGCTGTGAGTTCCTGCAGCCAGTCCTCCGCTGCAGGGACTTCTGAGGTTTCAATGACAGAAGGAAAGAAACGTGGATGGAAACCATAGTTTGCAAAGAACGGGGTTTCCTTAGTTGAAGCCTGGACACCGTTGTTGTAGGCAAACTCTGACAGAGGTAACAGGGAAGCCCAATTGTCCTGTTGGTAGTTTACATAACAGCGAAGGTATTGTTCCAAAGTGGCATTAGTGCGCTCCGTTTGCCCATCCGTTTGAGGATGGTGAGCTGAAGATAAACAAGAGTCTATGCCCAATAGTTGTTGCAGTGCCTTCCAGAACCGGGAGGTGAATTGAGATCCACGGTCAGTGACCAAACTCTTGGGCAACCCATGTAGGCGGAAGATATGTTGAAGGAATAAATCTGCAGTCTCTTTGGCCGTGGGAAGACCATCACAGGAAATGAAATGGGCCAATTTGGTAAAAAGGTCCACTACTACTAGAATCGTGGTGAATCCAAGGGAGGGTGGCAAGTCAGTGATAAAATCCGCGGAAATTATCTCCCATGGACGAGAAGGAGTGGGAAGGGGATGAAGTAGCCCTGAGGGCTTCTCCCTTCGTGTCTTGGAGCGCTGACATACAGGGCAGGTATTGACATATTTCTCCACATCCTTGAGGATCTTGGGCCACCAGTAGTCTCGTAGGATCAAGTGCATGGTTTTAAATAGTCCGAAATGCCCTGCTGGCTTGCTGTCATGACACAGACGAAGTGCCTTTTCTCTGCCGGGGCCCGGAGGAATGTAAACATGGTTCCTGTAGCATAGCAGGCCGTCTTTAAGTGAGAATGGGAAACGTAGTCCTTGGCGAATCTGTTCTTGAGCCCAGGCATCTGTCTGTTGACTGGCTCTAATTTCCTGAGAGCAAAGGGATTCTGGGTTAGAGGGAGTTGGTTCAGTTGGAGTGGATTTGGTGTTTCCCACTGTGAGCGTGGCAAAGTTTTCCGGCTGCAGCAATCGGGACTCTGTGGTCTCTCTGCGCCCTGCAGCATACTCCGGTTTCCGTGATAGAGCATCTGCTTGCTTGGTCTGAGCCGGGGTCACATAATGGATCTGGAAGTCAAAACGTTCAAAGAACAAAGCCCAGCGCTGCTGCCTTTGATTTAGTTTTCGTGCAGTTCTTAGATGTTCCAAATTACGATGGTCAGTATGAACCTCAATGGGAAATTTGGCCCCTTCTAGCCAATGTCTCCAATTTTCGAAAGCTGCCTTTATGGCCAAAAGTTCTTTCTCCCAAATAGTGTAATTTCTCTCTGGGGCTGTTAGTTGACGGGAGTAATAGGCACAAGGATGGAGATGCTCTCCCACTGGTTGCATGAGTATAGCCCCAATTGCCACATCAGAGGCGTCAGCCTGTACAACAAAAGGGGTTTTAGGGTCAGGGTGCTGAAGAATTGGCTGGGTCGTGAATAACTTCTTTAACTGCTGGAACCCTTTCTCAGCTTGCTCCGTCCAGCGGAAAGGCTATTTTCCACGGATGCAGCTGGTGATTGGGTCAGACCAGCGAGCGAAGTCTGGGATGAATTTGCGGTAGTAGTTTGCGAAACCCAAGAAGCGCTGCACTTCCTTCTTGTTGGTTGGCGCCCGCCATTCCAATACTGCTGAGACCTTTGCCGGGTCCATGGAGAGCCCTAGAGGCGAGACGCGGTACCCCAGGAAGTCTACTTCTTGCAGATCAAAGGCGCATTTTTCTAACTTGGCATATAGTCCATGATCCCGCAATCGTTGTAGCACCATTCTGACGTGTTTCTCGTGTTCCGATTGTGATCTAGAAAACACCAAAAAATCGTCCAAGTATATGATCAAGAACCGATCTAGATAATCCTGGAAGATATCGTTGACAAAATGCTGGAATGTTGCGGGAGCTCCGGATAATCCGAAATTCATGACTAGGGACTCGAATAATCCGAATTTGGTCTGGAAGGCGGTTTTCCATTCGTCCCCTTTTCTGATGCGAACTAGATTGTAAGCCCCCCGGAGATCCAGCTTGGTGTAGACCTTGGCCCCTCGAAGCCGGTCTAATAGGTCCGAGATCAAAGGCAGGGGGTAGCGGTTCCGCTTCGTGATATTGTTCAATGCTTTATAGTCCACAACCAAGCGCAGGTCCCCTGACTTCTTTTTCACAAACATTACTGGGGAAGCAGCTGGGGATTGAGAGGGTCTGATGCATCCCTTGCGAAGGTTTAACTCTATGAACTCCCTGAGAGCTTCTTGCTCTGGTTCAGTCAGGGAGTAGAGGTGTCCTCGCGGAATCGGGGCCCCCTCCACCAAATCAATGGCACAATCGTAGGGTCTATGTGGGGGCAGTTTCTCGGCTTCCTTTTCATTGAAAACGTCCCAAAAGTCCGAATATTTCTTGGGCAAGGTGATGATGGGCTCAGCGTCTGTGGCATGGCAGACCTTGGCTACTAGACAATGGTTTTGGCAATATTTTGAGGCAAACTGTAGTTCTCTGTTGGACCAGGAGATGTTTGGGTCGTGAAGCATCAGCCATGGAATCCCCAAAATCACAGGGAAGTGGGGAACCTCGGTAACGAAGAAGGAAATTTCTTCCATGTGTTCCCTTATCCACATCCTGGTGGGTTCAGTCCATTGGCTTACTGGGCCCGTCTTTAGGGGACGTCCATCTATGGCTTGCACCACCCGGGCATTCTTGAAATCGTGATATTGTAATCCCAGAGAGTCGGCATACTATCTATCGATGAAATTGTTTGTTGCCCCTGAGTCTATCATGGCATGGATCATGACGGGTCCCTTTTTTACTGACCACAGCGTAATCACCAGGAGAAATAGGACCCCGGTTTGCGGCTCTTGAGCGGGGTTTTTGACCGGGTTGTCGAGCCTCTCTACGCCCGGTCGCTGGCTTCCCCCGCCGGCTTGATTTCAGTCGCCGCGGCCGCTTCCGCCTCCGTGGAGGACGCCGCCGCCCATTCCCGCAGTACCAACAGAGGTTTAAACGTTGGCGGCGGGCCTTTTCGGCAACATCTAGTCTGGGGCGCACATTGCCCAACTGCATCGGCTCCTCCTCGCTTCCCCTGAGGTTTGGGGCTGGCGGTGGGGGTCTCCACACTGGACGTGGCTGAATACTGGCAGAAGCGGGAGGTTTCACTCCGGCCCTTCCGCTCTGGCCTCGGAGCCACTGTTTTTTTGTTGGCAAGCAGGACCTCGGCTCGTAAACAATGATTGATAAGTCTCTCAAGAGAGTTTGGAGGATCCACCTTAGAGATTTCTTCCTGCATCTCGATGTTAAGGCCCTCACAAAACTGTCCGCTGAGGGCTATATCGTTCCAGCCGGTGTTTTGGGCCAACACCCGGAACTCGGCTATGTACTGGGATAGCGGTCTGTCCCCTTGGAAGAGACGCCGGAGTTTATGGCCGGCCGCCTCCTCGTTGTCCTCGATCCCCCATGTCGCCTTAAGGTGATTCAGGAAGTTTTGCGCGGAACTTAGGTGCATGGAGCCCGCATCAAATAGCGCCGTCGCCCAATTGGCCGCAGGCCTTTCTAGGAGACTGTAAATCCACGCCACCTTGACTTCTTCTTGGGGAAACTTGGCTTGGCGGGCTTCTATGTACGCCTGGCATTGGTGACGGAAAACATGAACCTTGGAGGCTTCTCCAGAAAACTTGGTTGGAAGCGCTAGGCCAGGGAGCCGGACACCGCGTTCCTTTAAGCCCCGTATTTCTCCCTCCTGTGTTCGGAGGGTATCTCGGATCCTGTCGAATTCTTCCTTGGAAATGGTGTAGCTGAGTGGTTGGGCTTCCGCCCCGGTTCCTGTAGACATTCTGGCCTAGGTTAATTGGTGCTTAGGGTGGCGGAGTCAAACTGTCAGGACCCAGGCTGCAGAGCACCAATAACCATGCGCAGAGACCAGAATCTATCTAATATCTTTATTAAAGGAATATATAAAGTCAATAAAAACAAGTGAAGAATAAAGTTCAGAAATAGACCTTTCAGGAAAGGTCAAATATAGTCCAGGAAAATAATGTCCAATAGGAGATATTAAGGTCCAAAGTTATAATCCAATAACCGAAACACACACTTTGCCGAGCAAAGTGTGGGGAAATGACAAGGTCTTTTAGTCCATTGGAGTTTGACAACAAGGCTGGAAAACAAACTAGATTCTTGGCAAACAAGACTTGATACGAGGCAACAAGAAGCAAGAACAAGGTCCGTGGCGAGGTCCGGGGAACAAGGCAGGCTTGGAACTTGGTCCTGGAAACAAGGAACTGGAGTAGCGTAGTCCACACACGATCTCACTCCTCAAGCTGACGAATTGACTCCGCAAGGTTCCCCTTGCGGCAAAACACCTATATAGGATCTTGTTTTCCCGCCAAGGAACACTTTCCCTGGAGAACAAGAAGTGAAACCCAAACTGTGTCCAGATGCATGACTCTTTAGAATTTCCCAAGGGAAGCAGACCTAATCAGCTAATTGTTTGGCTGCGATTCTGGCGCTCCGGCGATTCGCCTCCCTAGTTCCTCTATCTCTATTATAATTGTCCCGACGAGAAAACGGGGGAGAATTCTGCCCAAGGCTTGTTTGGCTGACTTCTTGAGGGCAAACATCCTCCAGGTGCAGAGGCTCCGATTCTGGCTGAACCGGTGGAAATCCCATGTTTTCCTCCTCATCTGCCACAATAGTACTAGGAACGGGACTACAAGGCCCATGAGACATCACAGCGATGGACTGCCGAAGGATCACCGCGACTCCTCCTCCCCGCCCCCCAGCCCTGGCCTGCTGATGCACCCCGAAAACCGGTGGACACAGCTGGGTGAGATTCACTCCACCCAGCTCGTCCAACCACGTCTCAGTGATGCATGCCAGATCTGCCCCCTCATCCAGGATCAAATCCTGAATGACAGCTTTCTCACCATTGACGGATCTGGCGTTCAAAAGCAGAACCTTAAGACCGGGGGGTCTGTCCTGGAGACTACCACACCTATTCCTCTCCAGGGTCGCAAGAACTCTGTTGCGCTTCTCCCTGGGCAGCAAGGGACCGATCTTCCTCCTCCCCCACACCACCTCGATGGTGCCCCACCCGTGTGACCCCTCTTTCCCCTGGTGGATTGGCTGATTGAGGTTGCCTTCTGAAGGGATTAGTCAGCTGTCCAAAGATGGAGAGCCTCCAAATGTATTTGTTTGTCTAGGGAAAGAGCCCATCTCCACTGGTAGGAGAGAGAAAGAGTCATCTGACATGGAGTCATCTGACATGGAGAGGGGACTGAACAAGGGTAGCATTTGTGGGCAGGATTGGGAGTTGAAGCAGGCAGGACTTGAAATTAGGGAGGGAGTCTCGAAATGGAACTCTGAGAGGGGGGCCAACACCGGCAAACATTCAACCCCATTGTTGGAAATTATTGAATCTTGTGTATCAGATTTCAGCCCGGTGACCAAAGGGCGGATCAATGGGTCTACTAATACCCTTCTAAGAGTGATGCCCCACTGTTGTAATATTCATTTCCTATAACCTTCCAGAAAGCCTTCCTATAGTAAACCACTCTTGACCTTCAAAATTTAAAGTTGACACACCGTTCCTACTGACTATTTCAGTCAAACTTTCAATCAGCAATATATCAACAAACAATACACAAACCATCAATCACATTCCAAAACCATCAGTTCAACAATCAATTAAATTCAAGGTACTCTCAATTCCTATGTGATCATTTCCTATGACCTTTAATACCAGTCTTGCAAACCCACTTCCTATCACAGTCAAATATCTCCTCCCCTGTTAGATTAAATTAAAACTTTCTCACTCCCACATTTAAAACTAAAATAAAAATCAAAGAAAGGAAGAAAAAAAATAAAAATAAAAAATAAAAATAAAAATAAATAATACAAAAAAGGATAAGGGCTAAGATGGCAAGCTGCAATGTAATCGGATGGCAGACAGTGTAGTGACTTCTGGCGCTGCTCACACCTCCCAGGTCGGTAATGTTGCTGAATAGCTTGATGGTTGACCAGACACTTGATGGAGCGCAGCTGGAACTCTTGCCACCTCCCGGGACAGCGAGGTGGCGCGTTGGGCCCAAGGAGGGCAAAGGCCTTTGGAAGAAGATCTGCTAGGCTCTTCTGTCAGGCTCACTTCAAAGGACCAGTCTGAACGCAGATCAAAGATAGCTGCTCTCAAATCCAATCTTTATTGAAGAATACATGACTTTGGAAAAGTCGAGAATGACCTAATGTTTACATACATCTAATTTTATCACTTCTGATGCAACGTAATACCACACGCAAATATCATCATCAAATCCCACCCCCTGGATCACATTACTACCATTCCCACACACTATATCAATTATAATTGTTTATACTTTCAACCCTGAGTTCCCAGGCTCATTTTATCTTCTCCCGCCAGGTGCTTGCAGGATTGTTTATGTTATGAAGTCAGATTCAGGGCTTGGAAATTCAGCCCTGGGATCTGGCTCCATGACATGGCGCCCTCGTTTTCTTCGTCCTCCTCTTCGGTTCTTCTTTCATCATAGTTCTGAAACAAATCAAACAATAACTCTATGTGTCCATTTTGTCCAAAGTCCCCATATACTTTTTCAGTAAGCTGCGATGGAATACTGGGTGTATTTTCCCTAAACTTTTTGGCAATGCCAACTGGAAAGTTACTTCATTGACAACACCCTGTATTCTGAATGGTCCAATATATTTGGGGCTCAGTTTTCTTGAAGGTAGCCCCAATTTGATGTTTTGGGTACTTAACCACACTAGATCTCCTTTATCTAATTTATCGCCTTCCACCCTCTTTCTGTCTGCGAACGCTTTATACTTTTTGTGTGCTTCCTTTAAGGATGCAGTCACTTGACTCCAGCATTCTAGCATTTGCGTTTTCCATTTCCCTGCCTCTGTTTCCTCATTTTCTGTCCATCTTGGCAACTGGGGTAAAGGCTGTATTTCATATCCGTAAACTACTTCAAAGGGGGTTTTATTTGTTGCTGAATGTATAGTCGAATTAAAAGCTAGTTCCGCAAAAGCCAACCACCTAGACCAGTCATTTTGTCTCATGTTAGAGTACATTCGAAGGAACTGCCCAAGCGTCTGCTGAGTACGTTCTACCGCCCCGTTTGTCATGGGGTGAAAAGCAGAACTTAGACTCCTTTCTGCTCCTAGCATTTCCAAGAATTTTTCCCAAAATTTTGCTGTGAATTGTACTCCTCTGTCACTGACCACTCTACTGGGACATCCATGCAGTTTGTAAATATGATTTATGTACAGTTCAGCTAGTTTCTCGGCCGATGGTAGTTTCGTCAGCGCTATAAAGTGGGCCTGTTTAGAAAACAGGTCTAATACTGTCCAAATATAACGATGTCCTTTGCTAACCGGCAGTTCCCCCACAAAGTCCATAGCTACACATTCCCAAGGTCTGGTAGGTTCCGCTACCGTTTGTAATAATCCCATAGGCTTCCCTCCTCTCGATTTATTTCTGGCACAATCATCACATTGAACAACATGATTCTTTATGTCCTTCCTCATTCCTGGCCACCAACAATGTTTTGCTATTGCCTTTGTTGTTTTTGTAATTCCTGTATGACCAGCGCTCTGGTTGTTGTGAAAACGATGCAAAATCTTAATCCTTAATATTTCTGGGATATACAGTTTCTTGTTTACAAACCAAAATCCCCCCTTCTGCTCCCCCTTTTCTGCGTTGGATGCGATCCATTGATCTCCTTCATAAGACTGTTTCAGTTCATTTCCCCAATTATCTTCCCCGCCGAGTTCAACAAAAGCCGTGTTCTCCTTTTGGGTTTGTGCTCTTGTCCTGACAGCTAAGCCCCATTGTTTGTCAGAGAATATTGTCCCCTCTTTTGCTGTGGTTGTGCCTTCGTGTTGAGGCATGCGTGAAAGAGCATCTGCCAAGACATTCTGCTTCCCTTGAAAAAACTTTAATTGGAAATCGAATCTGCTGAAGTATTGCGCCCATCTAATTTGTTTGGGAGATAATTTTCTAGGAGATTTTAAATACTGGAGGTTCTTATGGTCAGACCAAATTTCAAATGGGATTCCGCTTCCTTCGAGGAAGTGTCGCCAGCATTCTAAGGCTTTTAATATGGCTAATGCCTCTTTTTCCCATATTGGCCAACTTTTTTCAGTTTCGCTGAACTTCCGGGACAAATATCCACAGGGTTTTAAGTTCCCATTTTGATCTTTTTGCAATAGTACTGCCCCGTACGCACAGTCTGAGGCATCGCAATGGATTATGAAAGGGCTCCTGATATCGGGGTGTTTTAGGATGGGTCCTTCTGTGAAGCATTCTTTTAGGGTTTCGAATGCCTTTTGGCATTCTGGCGTCCAACTCAGTTTGGCGCCAGGGGCTTTCACTTTTGCTGTCTCCCCTTTCCCTTTTGTTTTTAAAAGTTCAGTAAGGGGTGCGGTTATTTGCGCGAAGCCTTTTATGAAGGGTCTGTAAAAATTTGCAAACCCCAGAAATGATTGCAATTGCCTCCTTGTTTGAGGCACTCCCCATTCTTTCACATCTGATACTTTAGCTGGATCCATAGCTAACCCTTCTGGAGATATCCGATACCCCAGAAAGTCAATTTGAGTTTTATTAAATTCACATTTGGACAGTTTTGCGTACAGCTTTGCTTCCCTTAGTCTCTGCAAAACTTCCCGGACCAATTTTACGTGCTTTTCCTTATCTTCATTCACAATCAAGATATCATCAAGGAATATGAATACCCCTCTGTACAACAATGGGTGTAGTATTTCATTTATAAGCTGCATAAAGCAACTGCCTCCATTTTTTAAACCGAAAGGCAAAATTTTATATTCAAAATGGCCGAATGCGCAGGAAAATGCAGTTTTCCAAGTATCCTCCGGTTTGATTCTTAATTTATGATACGCTTCAATTAAATCCAGTTTAGTAAATATGCTCCCTTTCTTCAATACGGTAATTAAATCCTTTACTAAGGGCATAGGGTATTTATTGTCCTTAGTAATTGCGTTTAAATTTCGATAATCAATGCACAATCGTAGGGAGTTGTCTTTCTTTCTCCTAAATAACACTGGGGCCCCGAGAGGAGAATTGGATGGCTTAATGAAGCCTCGCGCCAGGTTTTTATCAATATATTTCCTCAATTCCTCCTTCTCCTGCACAGACATGGGATATACTTTTGGTTTTGGTAGGTTTGCTCCTGGGGTTATTTCAATTTCTACTTCTATATTCCTTTTGGGAGGCAATTTACTGGCCTCTTTCTGATTGAAAACATCCACAAAGTCTCTGTATTCAGGTGGTAATAGCTGTGGGTCTATTTCACCTGCTTCATCTTCCTCGTCCTCCTCTTCTGCAATTTTGCTTCTCTCCCATTGCGTCTGCTGTTCTTTGAATGCTAGGCTCTTTCCTCTCCAATCTACTTCAGGATTTGCCTGTTCGAGCCATGGTATCCCTAATATTACGTGGTATGTGGCAATAGGGGCTATCACAAAGGATATTCTTCCTTCCCATTTGCCTATTTTACATGGGACCCCCCGTATTTCCTTTGTTGATACTTCCCCAGCAGCGACTGATCCATCTAGCTGCGAAAATGCAATTGGGGAGTCAAGCGCCATCTGCTGACATTTCAGCGCTCCTGCTAATTCCGGAGTTATAATATTTCTAGAACAACCACAATCCACAAATGCCTTGCAGGTGGCCCGATTTTCTAGCCCCGAGAGGCAGATTGGCACTACTATCATGCGTTTGTCCCGACTCACCAATTTTTCTGAAGATTCTGGGGCCTGCACCTCCTCTTCCGCGCGCCTCCCGGTTGCTGGCTTGGGCTTTGGGGGTTTTGGCGGCTCCCCCTTCCGGGCCCAGCATTCCGCTGCCCGATGGCCCGTCTTCCCACATACAAAGCATCCCGGTTTAGGTTTGTTGTCGTCTCCTCTGGAGGGAATCCCCGGCCTCCCTCCGGGTCTTTCCTGCTTCCTCGTTTCTCCTCGACCTCTCGCCACTGGTCTTTGCTGGCCGCTGCTGCTCCCGAAGCGCTTTACTTGGGCCAGGGTGGATTCGACGCGCCCCGCTAGTTGAATCCATCCCTGGAGCGTTTCGGGGTCATCTCTGTGCGCTGCCCAGCTGAAAATCTCGGGGCGTAGTCCCTCTTTAAATAACTCCACTTTGGTCACTTCAGACCACTCTGGTACCCTTTCCGCGAGGTGGAGGAATTCCTCTGCGTACTCGGGCACTGTTTTGTCCCTCTGCTTTATTCCTTTCAGCTGGTCTCGAGCCCTCAATTGCTCTAGCCGGTCTCTGAACCGGTTTTCCAGTGCGGCGAGGAAGCGGGGCACTGACCTCAGGCATGGGTCGCATCTGGCATGTAGTTGCACATACCAGCTGGCTGCTCCTCGCTTCAGTGTGTTGCCGATGGCTCGAACCCTGCTTGCTTCGGAGGGGAATGTGTGTGCATTGTCTTCCATGTATCCTCTGATGCTAATTAGAAAAAAGTTCAGTTCATCTGATTCCCCTCCGTATTCTAGTTTGAGATCTTCCCTTCTTGGCATCCATTCTGCGGCCCGTTGATGCTGTCTGGGAGGCATGGGGAAGGGTTGCATCAGGTTTCCTCGGGCGGCTCCTTGGAACACGCCGCGCCCCACTCCGGTGGTCATTCTGCGCGGCTCCCGAAAGTCTGCCGCCGCTGTCGGCCCTTCCGCCCATCCGCATACTGGCCTCGCTGTAGCCCCCTCATCTCGCCTTTCCTCGTCATACGGCACATCCTCCTCCTCTTCCTGGATCCCCCGCTCCTCTCCGCCTTCGTCTGCAAATCCACTGGACCCGATCCCTGGCCCCAGTGGCCTTTCCACCCCGACGCCCATTCGGGGGGTTGGGAGCTTTGTTGGGGATGGCGGCCTCAGAGTTCCCAGAGCTCGCTGGCGCTCCACTTCGCGCGCCATTCTGTCTCGGACCTCCAGCTCCTGCCAGTATTCCTCATCTCCCTCGTCCCTTGCCGCCACGGGACTCTGCGTTGACGCTCGCTGGCCCCTCTGGCTCCAATCTCCTTCTTTACTTGGCTCTCTCTCGGCGCCATATCGGATGGGCTCCTTTTGGAGATTCTCTTCCAATAGTGGCACCAACCTCCCCACGGTTTCCGACAGCCTGGATAAATTAGTTTCCAGGATGGACAACCGCAGGGCCACGGTCTCCGGCATACTTCCTCCAGATCCCCAACTGGTTTCTGCAGCCGCAGAGACGCCTCTTCCTCCCCTGGGAATCCTCTGGGTCACGCCGTTCGGCCTGGGGTACCCCGTAGAGGAAGCTATGGCTTGCAGCGTCTCTTCTCTCTTCGGCCGGGCCCCTTGCAAAGGCCTCCCTGCCCCATTTGGGCTTTGATCTCCTTCTTCACTCATTATCACTTCACTGCGAATTCCGCAGGAGGGTGAGAACTGGATTCTCGACTTAAATGTCAGGCTCACTTCAAAGGACCAGTCTGAACGCAGATCAAAGATAGCTGCTCTCAAATCCAATCTTTATTGAAGAATACATGACTTTGGAAAAGTCGAGAATGACCTAATGTTTACATACATCTAATTTTATCACTTCTGATGCAACGTAATACCACACGCAAATATCATCATCAAATCCCACCCCCTGGATCACATTACTACCATTCCCACACACTATATCAATTATAATTGTTTATACTTTCAACCCTGAGTTCCCAGGCTCATTTTATCTTCTCCCGCCAGGTGCTTGCAGGATTGTTTATGTTATGAAGTCAGATTCAGGGCTTGGAAATTCAGCCCTGGGATCTGGCTCCATGACACTCTTCGGCCACCTCCCGGAACGGCGAGGTGGCTCAGTGGTCCAACAGCCGCAGCCCACGGCAAAGACTGGGACTTCTGCAGCCTCCCTGGACGATGAAGTGAGATGTTGGGCCCAGAAAAGTGAGTGCCTGCTGGAAAGGGCTGGCTGAGTTCTTCAGCCACTTCCCAGTGGTCTGACGTCCACTCAGCAACAGCCCATGGCAAAAGACTGGGGCTCCTGCTGCCTCCTGAGATGGCAAGGCAGCACTTTGGGCTCAGGAGAGCGAGAGCCTGCTGAGAAGGACCAGCTCTGCTGGGAAGGGTCGGCTGAGCTCTTCGGCCACCTCCCGGAATGGCTCGGTGGGCTAGCAGCTGATCAGCAGGGAGGGAGGGAGCCACCTCCCAGGATGGAGAGATGGCTCGTAAAGTCAGCAGCCTCCCAAACAGCAGCGTGCCGAAGGAGCAGAGCTCCTGTCACCTCCGGAGCAGATGGAACAGATGCAAAGAAGCAAAGAGGCGAAGGAAGGAGGGAAACAGGGAGGGCAGGGAGCTAGGAGTCTCTCTCAGCCAAAATTAATGGCGGCCGTGCCCCATCTTACCCTCCAGATATTCTTTTCTCTTCGCCTACCTAATCCTCCTGAATTCCTCTGGAATCCGCCCTCATTCCAGTCCCTCAGAAGGTTGAAGGGATGCTCAGATTCAAATTGAGCTGAGGGGGGGCCAAGCAAGGACGATTAGAGCAGATAGAATATTTTGCTTCTCAGAGCTCTGTACAAAGCTTATTGCCTCGGCGCCATCTTGTCAGAGTCTCCTTTGGACTGGGTTATCTGAGTCCACACTGCCATACAATCAAGTTTAATGTGGATTTATACAGTTGTGTGGAAGGGGCCTCTGTTGCCTCTACTAAATTAAGTGAATGATATCAAAACCCCCATCTTCACTGACCATTTAAAGCTGTTCGAAGTTAGCTTAAAACTTGCAGGCAGACAACAAACTCCCTCAAAAGTGTGTGAAAGGAAGCCCTTAATGTGCATCGGTACTCCGTCGTTTGCGTAAACATCATCCTGGCCTCAAACTGGTTCCAGGAGTCCCTATGTAATCATCTGCAAAGTGAAACCACTTTCTTCAATACCGGTTTGAAATTGTATTAAATGATTACTGTAAAAAGATAAAGGTAAAGGTTTCCCTTGACATTAAGTCCAGTTGTGTCCGAATCTGGGGGTTGGTGCTCATCTCCATTTCTAAGCCAAAGAGCTGGCATTGTCCATAGACATCTCTTATTTATTTATTTATTTATTTGCAGCATTTTTACCCCGCCTTTCTCACCCGAGGGGACTCCTAGGTCACATGGCCAGCATGACTGCATGCTGCGCTGTTACCTTCTTGCAGAAGCAGTACCTATTGATCTACTCATATTTGCATGTTTTTAAACTGCTAAGTTGGCAGAAGCTGGTGTTAATAGCGGGAACTCACTCCGCTCCATGGATTCGAACTGCCAACCTTTCGGTCGGCAAGTTCAGCAGCTCGGTAGTTTAATCCACTGCGCCACCGGGGGCTCCAATAATTGCTGTAGATGGGGCCTAAGGGCCCATACATACAATATTTAACCCACAATATCCAGGCAGAATATCCCACAATGTCTGCTTTGAACTGGGTTCCATACTGTCCACACTGCCATATATTCCAGTTTAAAGCAGAAAACGTAGGATTTTATTCTGCTGTGTGGAAGGGGCCTTAGATTATTTCTGATGTATTTGCCACTGGAATTCAAGCACAATGTCTCCTGCTCTGTGAAGCCCTGCAGTTAGACAGGGAAGAACAGAATATGGGAATACGAGAGAACAGAACATCACCATCAATGCCTGCAGTCTTTTTATTTCTGTCACTGGAATACCTAGACTTAAATTAAATCAATCTGCACAAAAGATATGAGGCTTTTCTAAGCATCAAAACCCTTGTTTAGACTTGAGAAAAATCTAAAAGAGTACTGACCCTTCTACTGTCTCTATCATGGTACCATTTGAATCTTTTGAATGTCTGGGCAGAGAAATGGCAGCAACAGCCAAGGGCAGCTGATCCCTTGAAGCATCATTGGTGGTTTTCCCTCTCCCTATCCATTGGTCATATAAATAATTTTGACCCCAAAACCTACCTTTGACTTATACATGAAATCGACTTATACATGGGTATATATGGCAAGTCCTTGGGCAGACACAAAAAAGGGCAAGGATGGCTGAGAAAAATTTTCTTTACCTAACCAGAGGAAGGCTGTGAATCTGAATATTATGAAAGTGGTAATTTAAAACCCTTTGCTGATGTTCTACTGTTATATCCACCATGTTATTTCAATTAATTAGGCAAGAATAAATCTTAAGAGCATAAGGAAGAAACTGAAAAGGACATGATTCCTGCTGGGCCTTTAAGAAGTGATTAATGGGAGCTTTCCAGACAAAACTCCTCTGCTTGACATTCCACCCACATATATGTGTGAACCTTAAGAGTATTGTGATGACTCTTGCCAAGCAGCTTAACAAAGCCTACCTATTATATCAACTCCCAAACACCACATAGGATTAAAACAGGTGCCTGGAACTGCTAATGAGCTGGATGAGCGTTTTGGAAATAAAATTAAGTCATAACAAGATGGAAGTCTAGGTGATTCATTTGTTCGGAGGTGAGCAAACATGGTCGATTTGTATTGTATGAGGGTACGACGCCTGTAGAGATCAAACTTGTGCTTTAATGGTTCCTCTGGATCTCTGGAGCAAAACAGGTTCTGCAGCAAGAAATGAAATGAATCAGTTTAGGATAGTATATCATTTCCTTTAAAATGTTTTAATTGATTTGTTTATTAGATTTCACCTAAACAATACACAAGGACACATTACAGTCTTTAGTTGGTGTAGTTCTTTGCTCAAAGTCATGACTTTCCCCAAATTCCAGCATCCTTAAGAGTTTTCTATCTTATCCTTTTTGCTTTTGTTTTAAAAATTAGTTTATAATTTTTAGTTCACTAAACTTTACACACCATAAAGCTATTGCTGAATTCGGGGCCGGGCTGTGGCGCAGCTGTTGAGCAGCTGCCTTAAATCACTCTGACCATGAGGTCATGAGTTCGAGGCCAGCCCGTGGCGGGGTGAGCACCCGTCAATTAAAAATAAAAAATAGCCCCTGCTCGTTGCTGACCTAGCAACCCGAAAGATAGTTGCATCTATCAAGTAGGAGATAAGGTACCACTTATAAAGTGGGAAGGCAAGATTAACTAATTTACGACCTGGAATGAGGAAGTGCCGTCAGTGTGGATGATGAAGCAGCTGCTCCCCCCTGTGGCCAGAATCGAACATCCCCTCAGAAGAAGGTTAACTTGCCTCTGCGTGTGTCTCTCAGTCTCTGTTTGATGTGTTTATGGGCATTGAATGTTTGCCCTATGTGTGTTATAATGTGATCCGCCCTGAGTCCCCTTCGGGGTGAGAAGGGCGGAATATAAATACTGTAAATAAATAAATAAATAAATAAATTCGGAGTCTTAAGGAAAAGTCACTTTGTTGAACTACAACTAAATCCATAGTAAACATTCCTAAATGTTTCCTTGGAACGTGTAGGGCTGTAATGCAAAAAAAAAAAAAGCAAAGTGTCCATGTTCTATGTTATATATTTTATAATAAATATACATGTCAACAGTTTTAATAAGGATCTAAATTTGCTTTGCAAAATTAACATATATAAGTTCTGCCCTGTCTGAAAAAGGATGGTATACCTTTCCAAACTCTTCTGGATGGATCTAGTCTGCCTATGGTCTATTAACATCAACAACTGATTCAGAGCTTGGAAAAGCTATATTTTAATACTATGACTCCAAAGCTTTCCCAACCAACAGAGCTGAAAAAGGATAACTTTTGAAATTTCTTGGCTGACTACTGAAATTGTCTCTCTATAGGACCACTTTTGAAAACTGAATGAAGTTTCATACAACTGACAGATGTTGGGATTGGTAGGTTAGAAAATATCTGGCTGGTAGAATTTGACCAGATTCTGATTTGTTTCTGATCACAATTCAAAGTGCTTGTGCTTGTTTTTTAAAATCCCATATGGTTCAGGATCAAGATACCAAGAAGAACATCTGCCCACACATTAACTTGCCCAAGCAGATTTCTCTTCCTGTGTGTTGCTACTTTAATAAACTATCTTCCCTAGAGGAGCCATTCAATGCCAACGTTGTTAATCCTTTCAGTACCAGGCAAAAGTTATTATTTTTAGACATGTGCGCATTTATGTAATTAAAAAAAAATCAGTGGTTAAGATCCTGCATCAGAAGACGTACATGTATCACATAGTGATAGCTCCATAGTGGTGCCGCGCTATGTCAGCCGCCCCCAAAATCCCACCTTGTAAGCAGTGACCCTCTCCAACACAGCCATTTCTATATTGTCAGAGAGTGGAAGAATCAATGGGGCAAATCCAGGTATTTTCCTTTAGCTGGATATGTTGCAGCAGGTATTGGCAGGGACCTCAATGGTTTCTTAGGCCACTCTGAAGACGATATCCTTGCCGCTCACACAGTTAAAGTACAATAGTTGGAAGTGCCCTCATTGATCTGCCCTCTCCCACAATACAGAAGTGAGTTGGGGGGCAATTTTGGTTGTTGCATAGTCAGAACAGAATTCAAGTCTTTACAACAGCCCAAAAGGGGAGTTACAATGGCAAAGGCTGGATCTATACTGCCATATAATGCAGTTTCAGAATACAGATTAACTGCATTGAACTGGGTTATATGGCAGTGTAGATTTATATAATCCAGTGCAATGCAGTGAATCTGCACCCTGAAACTGTTATATTGCAGTGTAGATCCATCCAAAGACAGACTTAGCCATCATAATTCACCAACAGGATACTACATGCATATATTTTAAATACTGTAATGTTTTTTAGATTGCTTTTGGAAACTGCCTTGGAAACTATTGTACAGGGTGTTTGAAAAAGAACTCCCTATTCATCATTTAAATTAAATGGTGAATAGGGAGTTCTTTTTCAAACACCCTGTATATAATTGTGCATTATGTCTAGAAATCTTAGTCAAAAAATGAGCCCAAAAACCTGGACCAACTTATCCATGGATTACTCTAAGTACTGAACTTTAACTCTTATCAAAAAGAAGATGATCGTCCCCTTCTTTGATAAGATAGCAAAAGGCATTTTTAATGTCTAGGCAGGAAAATTGTGGTAGGAAGATTAGAGGCAGTTGGCCTCTTGAGGCAGGGCTGGCATTTCCCCCTCTCTGCAGGATGACCCCCAACTTATCCATGGGTCATATCAAAGTCTATAATTTGGACCCAAAAATCTGTCCTTGATTATACATGAGGTTGTCTCATATATATATATACACACACACACACACACACACCCCAAAAAATTAAATATATACAAAATGAAATCTACTAACAGACCGGCCATGTATGTTGAATGAATATCTTCAGCCAAAATAACAATGTATCCTATGCATCCTTCAACACATATCAGCTGCATTAGCTATACATGTGCATATGGTAGGGACCCATTTACAATACAGATATATTGGTATATTGATATATTTCAGCATCAGCAGGTGTCCTTATATTTAGCAGGCGTCCTTCTTTTGTTTTATAAAAAGAACTTTACTATTGCTGCTATTTTAAATGTTCTCTGCTATTGTTCTGATATATTGTTTTTCATGCATCGTTGCTTTAAAATGTAAGCTTCCACCAAGAAGTATTATAAATATTTATAATAGAACAAATAGTGTGTTAATGAGCTACATTGCTGCTGTCTCTATTACTTTTGTTTCTTCTGATCTCCCAGGCCCCTTCCACACAGCTGTATAAGATCCACATTGAACTGGATTATATGGCAGTGTGGACTCAAATAACCCAGTTCAAAGCAGATATTGTGGGACTTCAGCCTTGATATTCTGGGTTATATAGCTGTGTGGAAGGGCCCCCACTGAACATGACTTGAAACAGGGAAGCATGCTTTTATAGTATTGACCACAGCTGTTCTTACTGCAGAACAATTTGAAAGTAACCCTTTGTACATTTGTTCTTTCACGACTGTGCATAATGTTCTGTAGTATATAGCATCAGATTGAACTGGAACCCAAGCAACGTGCAGGACTGGATTACCACTTTTGAAATGTATTTCATTTGAATGGAAGGGGATGGGAAATCCCAGATCAACACAGTGGCACACTCCAAACTGGTTCTGGGCGGGGGGGGGGGGGGGGGGACTGGATCCAGTTCTATATTAGTACTGCTGTACCAGGGAGGAGAGGGAATGACAGAAAAAAGTTCAAAAGTAACCACAATATAGCATGATGAATCCAATCCAATGAATGAATGATGAATCCAATTAATCCTCCCAATTTGAATCGACCCATTGAAGCAATGGGATTTATATAAATGCTGACACTATTTAGCAATTGTTTCTAATCTCTTTGGGATTAATAATTGCATAATACGAATTTCCTCTATGGAGACTGGACAAGCCTTCACCTTATTGCTGAAAACGATGACTCAGTTTGAAAACACATGCATCACCTCTTTGACATTGCATGTAACAATCTTTCTTATATGAGTATGTAGGACTGTCACACATTATGGCTCACATAAAACAAATGCTATGTAATAATAAATTCTTCGGCTGGTTGCAAAAAGAAAATAAAGAAATGCAAGAGAAATAAATGGTAGATTTTGATTCCAAATTGGCAAAATAAAGTGCACAATTTGTGCTGAAAAGAGATTTGCTGAATTCTGTGTTGGATTTTGTTTCCCCTCTATGCTATATCTGGCCAGAAACTTGGAGCCTTTGGTCCATGCTAAATACAGTGTCAGGTTGAACTAAAACCTGGGCAATGTCCAGCACCAGATTACCACTGGTGAAATGGATTCCAATAGAATGGAAGGGGATGGGAAGTCCCTGTTCAACATTGTGGCACACTCAAAACTGGTTCTGGGGGACACAGGATCCGGTTCTATAGTAGTATCATTGTAGTAAGGAGGAGAGGGGATGACAGGAAAAAGTTCAATGGTAACTGCAATGAATGTACTGAATTTGGATCAAGAGTGGCTGGTGGATCAACTACAAAGGAGTTAGCAAATCCACTCTCAGGACCTCATCAGACGGGCAGGGAGAAAGTGAGGAAAAGCGGAGGGAACCATCCTCCTTCATTCCCTAACTTCTTGCCTGCCTTCTGGGATGCCTCCCATCCCATGTCATTTTCCCTCCTTCCCTGTCCTTTCCCTGCTTCCTCTGTTACCTGACTCCTCAAAAGGCACTCTAGACTCCGTTTCTCTACATTTCTGAAACAGAGCCCCACGGAGTCCTGCCAGATGTTGCCTTGTGTCATGTGATGGACTTCGTGGGACTCTGTTTTGGCAGCACAGAGAAATGGAGAGAAGATGCAGAGAAGACTGTGTCTGATGAGGTTGTCAGTTTTATCGTGGTTCTTCCTGCAGGTGGTCCAGGTTCTATTGGAGTTCTTCTAGTGCAGAGCCTTCAATGGGAAGAGGATCCAGCATTTGGATGCCTCTGTTTCAACCTAAGGGGGGGAAGAACATTTATACATCTGAAAGTGGGATTCACTGCCTTCACAGCAAGAGATCCACTTGGCATCCCATTTATATCTATGAGGTCTTTGTGCTTTCATGTTCTCCTGTAATAAGCTTCTCTCTGTTTTCCTACAGGATCTTCAAGAGATGCAATGTGTGGAGAAGCCTTGATCCAAGCTGCAGCAGGTCTTAGGTCCCACAGTGCTTTGATTGTGCTTCTTCTACAGGGCAGGGGTTGGACTGGATGGCCCTTGTGGTCTCTTCCAACTCTATGATCCTATAGTCCCTGAGAGAAATGCATGCTTGTGGAAAAGCACAAGCTTTTGTCCAGGCAGATCATGTCCAGGCTGTGATCTGAACAGTGAATAGATATGTGGCCATTGTTTGCTCTATCCTTGATTTGGAGAGATACTTTCGACCTAGGAGTACATGGCAGATTTCTAGAGGAGGACTGGTATTATCTGTTATATTAGGAAACCCAATCAACCATTGTGAGAACAAAATGCTGAACTAGATAGGGTTTGGGCACAATCCAGCAGCATGCTTCTTCTGTTTTTAATGACAACTATTAAAATCAGAATTTTTCAATGGATTATTTCCTGAAATTCCACTGGATATTGGTGGATATTGGTCTGTTTGTTCCCCAATTGATGAAACCTATCACTTGAGAAGAGCCCCTTGGTTCTTTCCCCCTGAAAGGTGTTTAACGAACTGACAGTGAGAATTAAAGAGTAAACTGTCAGCTTGAGAATTATAACCATCTGATCCCTTTGTTAGCCTCACAGTGTGCTTAAGGGGATTTTCATCTTTCCAAAACATCAGGAACAGTAATTCTGGGGCACTGGAGTAGTCATGTGACAGAAGCACACAGTTTCTAAAAAATCAGTATTAGTCAACATAGAACCAAAGCCATTTTGACATTCTGCTGCATCCCGGCGCATGATTTCAGGAACAATTCACTTTTTGCTTCCACGAATGCACCAAATGCCTTAAGGGCTAACAACAGCTTAGCAGGTTAAATGTTGAAATAGGTTTATGAGATCAGTGAGCTACAGTAATTACGTTTTCTGCAGCCTGCCTAAGAGATGGTGCAGGAGACGGGCCTGTGATGTCAGAGTGGGGAGGGCTTAAAGTCCGGGGATGAAGGCTAATCGAGATAAGTTGAGTTTGTATTTAAAGCAAAGTCACCATTAGTTAAGAGATTTTTTGACAGGCTAATCGTGATGTGTCTTAAACGCTGGCAAGCAAATGACAGCACCATCCTGAAGCAAAGATTTGCAGTGGAAACACAAAACCTGGGATATTCAAGCAATCTTCCCCGGTGTCCAAATTAAAGTCTTGGCAACTGTGGTAAGTATTGGCAAGGATCAATTTTTAATATGAAAATATAATTGATAATCCAATGCTTTTAATGTAGCTTTTGGAGATATTTTATACATAGGGAAGCTTGAAATAGGGGGACTTTTTATCATTGCTGAATATTTACAAAGAACCAATATTTAATATGTACTTTTAATATTGATAAAGAGCTTTGTTTTATTTGTTTTTGTTGAGCTTGAAATAACATAAAACCAACTTGACCAAATTGGAAAGGCGAGTCACAAATGTTTAATTCAAACAAACAAGGAAATCCTAGGTTGTTGATTTTATATTTGCAATTTTAGCCACGTGGGACTCTATATGGTGGTGCTTTCATTGTGGTTCAAGATAATAGATAAACTTCCCACCAGTCTGATGGTTTGAGGACTGAACTTAAAATGATTTTGTTCTACCAACTTTAGTGGGACAATATTGGTTTAGATGGAAATTGTAGCCTGATGCTCAAATTATGTGTTGAGATCTCTTACAATTGATGAATGGTTATATATACGATCCCTATTGACCAGTAAAAATACCTCTACTGGAAATGTAAATGATAAGTATCCAAAAGACAGATAAGTGATTTTAGTGGGTTGCTGTGAGTTTTCCAGGCTGTAAGGCCATATTCCAGAAAAATTCTCTCTTGACGTTTCGCTCACATCTATGACAGGCAACCTCTGAGAATGCTTCTGAAACATGGCCATACAGCCCAGAAAACTCGCAGCAACCTAGTGATTCTGACCATGAAAGCCTTATCATTGTTTTGCATTGAATTTTCCTAGAAATCATTGTGAGAATTTTATTGGGGGTAAAAAAGAGCTGTATAAATGAATATTATTTACACATTTCGATCTGAAAGTTCAGATGTTGCCAGGTTTGGTGACAGAGTCATAATCATTTTTCATGTTCTGGTGGTCTTTTCCATTTACAACTTGCATATCCTCAGCTATTTCCTATGCATTTGTTCCTGTTAAGAATACAGTTAACGTTCATAACACTAAATTCTCATGCTAGTTCTGATCAGAATTGCTGTGTACCTTCAGGTAATTTCAGACTTATAGTGGCCATAAGATGAACCTATCATGGAGCTTTCTGGGGCTGAGAGTTTGTGACTCACCAAGACCATCCAATGGGTTGCTATGACTGAGTGGAAATCAAACCCTGCTTTTTAGAGTTGCAATAATCATCAACTTACTACATCACACTGGCATTCTTGACTAGAATAAACTCACTGAATTTGTGATATTTACCTATGTGTTAACTCACCATTCAGCATTTGTCTGAATGGCTTTACTCTAGCTGAGACTGACCAACAGGATGATTGAAAAATTATGATTGTAGTATGACCGAAATTTGGGTTCATCTGTGGCTGACAGTTGTTCTCTGTCCTTAGACAGATTGGCATAACTACCTCAAGCAGTAAGTAGTCTTCAGGTGTCATAAAGGGGTGGCAAATAGCTATTTATTTAAAGTCAGGTGTATTTTTATTGCTAGGTGCAGGGAGAGACAGTAATTGGGGTTTCTGTTCTATATGTTAAATTAACTGACTTTAGATACTGCACAACTTGACTAGGTGGGCCGGTGGAAGGCACAATTTGCTGCTCCTTTCAGTCAATGAAATGTTTTGGGCTGATCCTAGTTGCTTAGATTGAATTGACTGCATACTATTTGGAAACTTAGGGTTGGTACTTTGGTGCAACTAGAGCTCTCCAGCTAAGAACTTAAAATACCCTTTTCTAAAATACAAATCCCATAGGATGGAACCATGGCAACTGAAGTTCAATCGTTGTACTACAGTTATATAGTGTGAAAGGGCAATACATGAATCCTCACCTATTGTGCTTTAGCTTAGAAAAAGGCGAACAAGAGCAAGCAAAAAAAAAGCCCTACTGGGTATAGGAGGGCATAAATGCTGATGAATGCCTATAATAGATTTTCTACACAGGACTTTTGCCAGAAGCAGTACTGTTGAAATCCTTTATTTTCTGGACCCTTTGCCCCTGCAGACTGTGATCTTAATAGATAAAGCACCGTCTGCCCTGCTCTGGTTCCTTTGGACCCCATTACAAACATTCCTCTCTGGGGAAGAAGTGACAGCTGCCTCTGGAAAGAATAAATCCAGGATTTTAGCTTAGCTATGAGTGAGGAGCAGTATTTCCCTCCCACACACATATGCACACATCTAGACAAAAGGTGGCAGTAAACAAAAGAGGTTCCTGCCTTTCACTCTGGGCATGAACTGGGAATTTCCATCTTAAGGTAATAGGATGAGTTACTGTAGTATTATTTCAGATCTCATCGCTATAGGGTCAATTGCCATTAACATTCCATTAAGTTCTAAAAGTTGATGGGCCATTTGTTAAAATAATGTCTAGTTTTTAATTTACAAACTCATATTTACCTTTCCTATAATGAGAAGACATTGCTCATTAGAATAGACCAGGGGTCCTCAAACTTTTAAAGCAGAGGGTCGGTCCACAATCTTTCAGACTGTGGAGGGGCCGAATTTGAAACCCCCCCCCAAAAAAACGAACAAATTCCTATGCACACTGCACATGTCTTATTTGTAGTGCAAAACAACAACAACAATGAAAGTACAATACAATATTTAAAAATGAAAACAATTGTAACCAAAATAAACCTATCAGGATTTCAATGGGAAGTGTGGGCCTGCTTCTGGCCAATGAGATAGTCAAGTTAATTAGGATTGTTGTTGTTGTGTGCCTTCAAGTCATTTCAGACTTTGGCCGAGCCTAAGTCTAAAATTAATTATTTATTCATTTACTACATTTATTTATTACATTTATATCCCGCCCTTCTCACCCTGAAGGGGACTCAGAGCAGCTGTATGCACATACAATATATTATATTATTAGCATAGCACAATATTAGCATTATATATTACTATATTGAACTATACCACTATACTGAAATATTATATATAATATATATCATATAATTAATATTATTATATGGTATTATTAGTATTATATTGTATAACATTATATTATTATCAATATTATATGTATATACAATATATTATATTATTTAAAATGATATAAAATATTATATTATAAAACTGAGAGCAGGGGCCAGGTAAATGACCTTGGAGGGATCCAGCCCCTGGGCCTTAGACAATGATGCTTGGCAATGTAGAAGACAGTTTTAAAAGAAAGAGACCCCATTACAGGTGGATCGATTCAGTCAAGGAAGCTGCAGTTTGCAAGATCTGTTAAGGGGGAGACTTGGGGATATTTCATTCATGGGGTCACCGTAAGTCAATGTTGAATTGATAACTTTTAACAATGACAACTTTTGCCTTTATATACATTAGTTTTCTGAACATATAGAAGCTACTGCGTTGTTTCCGAGTGATCCAGTAACACTTCCAAAATGATAAGACACCCAGCCAGCTAAGTCTGATAAGTGTGATGTTGTTGTATTCAGACTGCTAAACAGCTAGCTATTTTTCTGCCAGATATTTTATGCTCAATCTGGACCCTTCCACACAGCCATATAACCCAGAATATGAAAGCCTATAATCCACAATATCTGTTTGAACTGGATTGAGTCCACACTGCCATATAATCTGGTTCAATCTGGATTTTATACACCTGTGTGCAAGGGCCCTGCCATTCTTTCCAGCCTCATCAACTTTCAGTAACCTTGTGGCTCCATATGAGGCTCAGTCCATGTTGCTTCGAAGTCCCTTGCAGTTCTTTTTTCCCCTCTAAAATTGTTGTGCGCTTCCTCAAACCTGAGGGCAAATTCTGGAAAGTTACTTTTAAGAAGAATAAATACTGTACAGTTAACGCACCATGTCAGGATCCCGGAACATCACTTCCACTTAATTTATGGTGCAGAGTGTTCCCTCATTCTTATCGCGGGGGTTAGGTTCCAGGACCACCTGCAATAAGTGAAAATCCACGAAGTAGGGATGCTATATTTATTTTAATATTTATACATCATTTTAGTAGTTATACACTATTTTAAGTCCTTATCAACCAATTGTGTGTTGATAAATCGCCTTTCCTCCTTTTCTCTCCCTTTGGCTTCTCTTTCCTCCCTTTCTTAGGCTGTAAATTGTATTTTTTATGATTTATAATAGTCTTTTAGAGTTTATTGAAAAACCGCGAAACAGCGAATCCATGAAAAGTAAACCGCGAAGTAGTGAGGGAACACTGTAATTTTGAACTTTAGAATAAATCCTATTTCTCTCTCTCTCTCGGGTGCGTGCACTCTCTCTTTTCATATGGCAATGAGAGAAAAGATAGATATCCAAGTGGATTTTTAGTAGCCTATCTGAAGCAGAGCAGAGCAAGGATTCGACATACGATTGGCAGAACATCGTGCTTGGGCAGCCTACTTCTGATCTATTTCCACTCCTTCTTATCCTTTGCTACCAACCTGACTAGTACTCAAGTACATCCCCGTGGCCTATTAAAGGCTGCAGAAGATTGGGATGGACTACATTTTCTCAGCCTTAAAGGAAGTAAATAGCTAGCCATCTTTGAATATGTTTTGCCAAGAAGCCCCTGTAAGGTCATCATAAATTAGAGTCAACAACAAAAATGATCCCAACTGGACTAACAGTTAAATTTAGCCCAGCTTTGTTGCTTCAGATCTGATGCCACCAAGGACTGAATCAATTGTTTGATGGGCAGCAACTGATGCTGGGAACACTTTCCAAAGAAATGGAGGGCTGATGTGGGAAGAAGAAAGGGAGAAAGTACTGAAAAGTCCACCAGCAGAACATTGGATTTAGGTCTATAAAGGCACCTGTGGTCCCTTTTTCTAAAGGTTCTAAACAGCAGGATGTCATATATGAGTGAACAAATGTGACTAGAAGGGAAACCAATATGTGCCTTTCAATAGTTAAATACGGTATTACATTGTTGAATGATAAAGATCGTTTTAAAAACTTTTTGTTCTCTAACAGTAATGTATTGCAAAGGGGAGCATGGACAGCAAGCACATACACACACTTGGGGTCTCATAACATGATTAAGTGCATGCAAGTGCATTTAGTCCATGAAGATTCTGGCCTTCCACCCTTTACCTAATAAACTGAGACAGAATTAGCACTGGGTGAGTGGTTCTGCCTGCTGCCAAGAAGGGTTTGTTGAGGGTAAAACTCTAAAAGTAGAGATTAACTTGCCTTCATCCCTATAATGTGCTGTACAGCCTGGATTTGCAGAATAGGATCAGGGGAAGAGTCATACATGAATGCAGTCCTGGACAGCTGGTGCGTATGCTTTTATACACACCCGGCTTCAGGGGGTCTTAACTAGTTCATAATCTGGATAAGGTGGAGCTATCACTCGGTGGAGAGCATCCCATTGGCATGCAGGTGGTCCCGCATGCAGTATGTAGCATCTCTAGGCAAAAGGACCCTGCTTTCAGCCCTATTTCATCAGATGAAAGGCCTATCTAGTGGTCAACCAGTGGCTTGTAGAAAGCCCACGAGCAGAACCAGTGGTCGGCATTGGAGTGCAGAATTGCCTCTGGATTTTGTTATGAACCTCATTGGAACTATTCAACGTCTTGAATCTGTTTTGGGGATTGGGCCCAACAGTTGCCATTGAACAGAACACAAATCTGGTCCACCCTAAATTTTCAGGAGCTTCTCTGCTCTCAGAAGCCCTAAATAGAGAGAAAAAGTTCAAATACCCACCTGGCCATGAAACCCCTTCTTGATCTTGGGCAAGTCATACTTTCTAAGGCTTAGAAGAAGCAATGGCAGACCAATTCTGAACAAATGTTGCCAAGAAAACCCTATGACAGGGTTGCCTTAGTGTTGGCATAGGTCGATAACAACACACAACCACTACGCCCCGAAGCAACAGCAAAGGATTGTGCAAGCTTCTCTCCTAGGCTGTGGAGGTGCAATTGCTTCAATCCTCCTCCTTTCTCTGGACAGCTGAAAATACAATAGACTAATTGGTCCTGGATCTATGTTTCCAACCCCCACCACTGACATTAAATTGTGTTTTGTGTTTTACCCATGGCTTCTTCCATTGCTGCGTACCTGACCTTTTCGTGTCCTTTCTCCCACTTGCTAGTAGGTCTACTTTGAAATCCCAACTTAGATCCCAGTCTCTCTCTTGTAGCAAGTGTGGACAGGTTAAAGATATTTTAATACAGAATTTGGTGATTATCATTTTGTTTGAAATTCACTAATTTTACAATGTCAAAACCAATAAATAAATAATGACCCTATTATGGGTAATACAGTCAGGTCCCAGGCTGCCTTCCAGGATTTCAGGACTGACTAATTTGTACCAGCTTCTCCCTTTGCTTACTATTTTTCCTAAGCTATTTTTCACAAAATGCATCATGCAAACTTTTGAAGCATCACAGGCTTCATCATATAGGAAAAGTTAAAGTTTTAGAGTCCCAGGCTTACATTTTGTCACAGATGTTATTTTTATTGACAGTTAAGATGGTCTGGAGGTATTTCAATGTAAGCCACTCTGCTTCCTAGCCAGATGGAGACTACGGACAAAGACCAAGAAGTTGAGATCCCTCCACAATCCAATCCAAAAAGTACCATATATTTGCTGTTCCTTCTTCTCATTTCTTCATTGGTGCTTCTATTGTATTTATTCCATGATACATTATTTGTTGTTATTGTTGTATGGCTTCAAGTAGTTTCCATCTTATGGCAACCTAAAATGGCTCCATCACATGGTTTTCTGAGGCTTAGAGTGTGTGACTTGCCCAAGGCCACCCAATGGGTTTCCATGGCTGAGTGGGAATTAGAACCCTGGACTCCAGAGTTGTCCAACTCTTAAACAAATATGTCACGATGGCTCCCTACATTTTTTAACACCCAGCTTCAATGTATTTTACTCCCTAGCTGGTATCAATTGGATCAATAAGTGGTTGCAACATCAGCTGTTTCCCTCCATAGCATGACTCCTCGGGATCATATGAGAAAGATGTCAATCCTTGGAGAACAGGGAACCTTAGAAGATAAGCATTTATACCGATTGGCCAGCGGCATGGCAGCAGGAGGTAAGCTGGAAGAATGGCCCGTAGTGGAAGAAATTTGGACTGGGAGGTATTGGACTGGGAGGTATTGGGTACAATGGCTACCATCCCGTTTCACTTGATTGAACATCCTGTACATTTAATCCTGTACATATAATAATATATTATATGTTTTGTGTTAGAATTGCGACAGCGGCAAGAAATGATCATGAGAAACCAGATGATGGCAGTAAACCCACAACTGATGGGAGGAGGCCAGCAGAGAATCCAGGCGATTCCCTCACAGTTTGAACCTCGGTTCATGGAAAGGTATTTTAATTTTTTAAATAAAAAAACCAGGGTTTATCCAGATATAGTAAGACCTCTGTATCCAAAGGAAATACATTCCTAGATGGACTGCAGTTACCTGAAACTTTGGTGACTACTAAACACCATTAAATGCATTACCTTGTTGAACAGGACTGAAATATCAGCCCTATTGCAATTCCCATAGGAACAAGGAACAGGATTGTATGAGTCCATGAACAGGAACCACGCTCGATGAGCAAAGTTACCACCTCTGCAAATCCCTTTCAGAGGCAGTTCCTCTTAAAACCAAAATCAAGGCCGCTTCTGTGGGAAGTTTGTTCAAAACTCTTTCTCATTAAGTCTTTTGCTTCGTCTCCAAACCTCCTTTTCTTGTCTCTGTTGACATATAGCTTTCTTTCTATCAACCTCGTTAGGCTCATCACAACTGAAATGCCCATCTGGCAAGGGGAGGTTCAACCTTGACTCTCCCAAGGAATGCGGTTCAAGCTGCCTGCTTGTTCCCAGAATCCTCAGAAACAAACTCTGGCTGGCCAGGATCAGCAGCTTCCGCCAACTCTGGCTCCATAGGAATCCTAGGCCCCAACCCAGATTCATCTGATAGGTCCAGGGTAGGCACAATCACAAGCTGAATAGGACCAACCTCAGGCTCATCTTACAGCTCAGGTGCAGGCTGGGATACCACCGGTACTATATGTAACTATAGCTTCTGGTTGTTGGCCCCGGACACACAATATTGCAGTTACAGCATTTTTAGCATAGCATAAATGACAGAGCTCATATTGCTAAACGATGACAAAACGTTGACATTTTAAATCAGAGTAAAGGAGAATTGTCAGTCTATAGGCCATTGCTAGCAATTGTTGCTGGTTGTTCCTTAATGTTTGCAAGTGTTCGATCAGAGGGATATGGCTTACAAAGACTGATGTGGTGTGCTGTTCTTCTCTTGGGTTTTTGTGTGTGTGTGTGTGCATCAAACTCATTTTCGAGGGCCATGTGAGCATTAAGGTTGCCTTCAAAGGGCCAATGAATGCATGGACAGAGAATTCATGGGTATAGAGGGCCAACTGTATTTTTTTTAACATAGTGGTTAAGACTCTTTAGTTTTATACCCACTTTGGGTCCCCAGCTGTTATTGAATGACAACTCCCATCACTTTTGATTATCCCTCATGCAAACTGGGGATAATGGGAATTACAACCCATTGTGGCTCTGAGGTTGGGAAAAGGTTAAAGGACATTTTTAAATTCAGATAGCCACAAGCCTTGTATATAAATTGTATCTTGTATCTATCCTGCTAAATAGAACAAACTGCAGCCCTCCAGATGTTATTGTATCACAACTCCTCTCAACTGTAGTCATGATGTTGAGGAATACAGGAGTTGTAGTTCAGCATCTGGAGGGCTACATAAAATAACACAGTGGGCAGGATTTGGACCACGGGCCTTGAGCTTGACATATGTGTCAATATATAACAGGGTCTCAGACCCAACTATTATAGAGGATTAAACAAATGAAATGAACAAGAACTGTACAATGAGAACAAGGACAAGACAGAACCCATGGGATAATAATGTCTGCCATCTGTTGACTAAATCAGCATATTATTGTGGGGTACAATGAGGACAGGCTGATAGCTAAATTTTCCATTCAAAATGAAAAAAGAACACCTACCAGCAAAGTATAGGTTGATTTTCCCTCATCCCAAAATAATTGGGGCCAGAAATGTTTTGGATTTCATGGCACTTTTACATGACAAGTTCATGTTTGCCATGCTTTAACTGGATCCCTGTTTTCCTTCTTAGAGACTTGTTACCTTCAGCTGAGATGCTGACCCCTGGTGACCCCAGGCAGATCCATGTAGCTTCTCACCTCAGTCCCGCTGTCCCACAACATACCAACATGCAAAACCTATTATCCAATCGTGTTTATCAAGGCCCAGGTAAGAAATCAGGAGGAGGGGAATACAGTACAAATTGGATAGTAAAACATGAAGAGCACTTATTGGTTTATTATAATGAAAAAATGAATATATCTGAATGCATTTCTGAGTTGTAGGCACTGTGCTGTTTGCACAAGGGACTAGTCATATATGGGACATCGATATCTACTGAGGTTTGGTTCACAGACACTTCAGATACCAAAATCCATGGATGCTCAAGTCCCAATGCCATAGTAAAATAGCGCCCCTTGTATATAAAAGCAAAGTCAAGGTTTGTTTTGGAGAGGGGGATATTTATTTAAAAGGATTTTTAACTTGGCACAGCGTTATTACATGGCAGATTGTAGGATTATAAACTACAAATTAAATAGATATTGCCGCTGCAGTGCATATGTAAATCATTTACAAACAAAGGTAGACTGCCCTTTTTCTTCAGAACTCTTGTTTATCTGAAAATGTCATATGGGAAATAGATAATGGAATTTCCCTTGCTCACCTTTGTCATATGTACACATATGTAGTGGAGCCACATGTGAACCTGACTGTATATAAACATTATTCTATTAATCCGTATAGGATTTGGAAGTACAGTAGTCTCACTTATCCAACATAAACGGGCCGGCGGAACGTTGGATAAGCGAATATGTTGGATAATAAGGAGAGATTAAGAAGAAGCCTATTTAAACATCAAATTAGGTTATGATTTTACAAATTAAGCACCAAAACATCACGTTATACAACAAATTTGACAGAAAAAGTAGTTCAATATGCAGTAATGCTACGTAGTAATTACTGTACAGTATTTAGAAATTTAGCACCAAAATATCACGATGTATTGAAAACATTGACTACAGAAATGCGTTGGATAATCCAGAATGTTGGATAAGCGAATGATGGATAAGTGAGACTCTACTGTACTCATAAGCAACCCAAATAGGCCCCCAGTTAGTCTACAGTGTCATGGTTTGCAAAAGGCACTGTGCTGTGTGTGTTAACTGGAAAATGAAGTGCATGAAGCCGATTGGCTGAGCCTGCAAAGACCTGGGGATTGATTTGATACTGTCTCTGTTCTGCTGCTGCAGAACCAGTCTAGACAAGTTTTCAGTTGCTAACTGAGTACTGCTGGTGAGGAGAGCAGTGTACTCAGAGAGGCCTTGCTATTTGAGGTCTGTTTGCTGCTGCGAAAAGAAGGAGAAGAACCAGGCCTGTATTCTTCTCTGAATCAGATTTGTAGACTGAAAAAGGACTATTTATGACTGTAGACTTCTGTCAGTGATCAGAAGGATCATTGTAAATACTACTGTTTTTGATCTCATGGAATCAGCAAAGTTCCTGTATTTTTGTTCTGCAAACCTGAGTGGCATGTTATTGTTCTATGGGTCTATGTTCTATGACTTTGGATCGTGGGCATATGTAAGAGCTTCTATTTATCATCATCAATCCATAATATACAGCACTGCTTTTAAAACTGTGAGTCCCAACCACGAATTGGTCCCCTTAGCTCATTTGTTAATTGTTATTAGCTAATGTTTTATTTTTATACCTATTTTGTATGCCTATATACTTGGGGTCACAGAAAAATTCCTTGGATCAAAAGAAATTCTGTGTGGAAAAGTTTAAGGAGCCCTGGTCTATAGAAGGTGGCTGATAGCTCTCCCATATTGGAAGGAGACAAACCTTTATTTTTACCGCTACTCCCCATTGCCAGCTCCTGTGAAGTGTTAACCATTAATTTGGCACCGACAGAACTTCTGTTCAATTCAGAGCCATGCAGGAGAAGTGGCAGTAAAATCAGCAGTGGTTTTGTCATTCTTACAATAGAAGGTCTATCAGTCACCTCTGGCCTGCAGAGAAAACAATAGATCAGATTAAACAACATACCCTCCATTAGTAGACTTAGTGTTCGTCAGAATATGACACTTCCAAAAAAACATTATTTATTTATTTATTTATTTACATCATTTATATTCCGCCCTTCTCACCCCGAAGGGGACTCAGGGCGGATCACATTACATATATTAGGCAAACATTCAATGCCTTTTTAACACAGGACAAAGACAACAACATAGCTCCGAGCGGGCCTCGAACTTATGACCTCCTGGTCAGTGATTCATTGCAGCTAATTGCAATGGCTTGCTCTCCCATCTGCGCCACAGACCAAATGATGGTATAGATCAGCATTCTCAACATTTGCACTGGAAACCTACAAGCAGGACATAATTACAGCAGCACACTGCTCATGTTCATGCTCAGAGCTGTCTCATATGGGATGTGTTGTATGGCTATCAAAATTAAATGCAGCCACTGATATCTTTGTAATTCATCAGTGTGTCTGATCCTTCCTTTAAGCCATCCCAGTTGGTGATCATTACTACAACTTACGACTGCAAAGTCTGTTGTTCAATTCTGCTGTGCAAAGTTCTTCTCTTCTTCTCACCTGGATTTCCCTCATTCATCTTCAGATGATGATCATGGGGTTTAATATTCTGAGAGTAGGGGGGGAGGGTTCCCTATCTACTTAACCCCACATCTTGAACAATTTTGTACACCTCAGTTGTGCCTTTTAAAATAAGCTCTAGAGCTCTCAATTTTCCACAGGAGAGGAACTCTTCCTAGTAAAATTTTGTTGGAAGCTTTCCTTGTTGATGCAGATATTGCAGTTATCCCCTCCCTGATGACCTCGACATATTTTGCACTTGGGCCAGATCCGTGAATTCAACTCATGTTTTTAATACCTATTTTGTATGCTGTCACGACCCAGGCGGCAGAGGCACCAATAACCATACACAGAGGCCAGAATCTATCTAATATCTTTATTGAAGGAATATATAAAGTTAATAAAAGCAAATGTAAAAGATAGTCCAGAAGCAGACCTTTCAGGAAAGGTCAAAATTAGTCCAAGGAATTAATGTCCAATATGAAATATTAAGGTCCAAAGTTGTAATCCAATAACCGAAACACTCACTTTGCCAAGCAAAGTGAGGGGAGATGACAAGGTCCTTTAGTCCATAAAACTTGAACGTGGCTAGGAAATAACTTGATACTTGAAACAAGGCTTGAACGTGGAACAAGGTAACTAAGAACAAGAACAAGGTCCGTGGAATAACTTGGTAAAATCCGTGAAACAAGGCAAGGATTGGTCCTGGGAAACAAGGCAAGGTCCGCAGGTAAACAAGGCTGGGAAGCAAGGCGAAGGCTGGATAGCAAGGCAAGGCTTGAGCAAGAGCGAGGCTTGAATCGGAGCGCGCTGTCCAGACACAACTCGCTCCGTAGGCTGACGAATTGACTCCGCGAAGTTGCTACGCGGGCAAAACACCTATATAGAGTCCAACTTTCTCACCAAAGCGGTTCTCTGGGAATCAGAAACGAAAGCTAAACTCTGAGACCAGATGTTAAACTCCTTAAAGATTCTCACGAGAACCAATGTTAATTGGCAACATTCTTAGCTGCTATCCTCGCACTCCTGCGCGAAGCTGAATCCAAACTTCTCTGTTGTTTACAAAACTCCCGGCGCAAGAACACGGGAGAAGTAGGCTCTGGGGTTGTTTGACATACTTCTGGGGCACAACTTTCTTGCAGGTGCAAGGTTTCCAGATCTGCCTGGGAAGGGTCTGGCTGAGAGGAATCCAGTTCAGACTGGGAAGGTAAAAAACCCAAGTTTTCATCTTCATCAGGAATTACAATGTCCTGAGCAGGACTACAAGGCCCATGGTTCATCACACTATCCCCCTCCTCAGGGCCCCTCCCAAACTGGGGTCCTCTCCCCGAGGCGCGAGGTCGCGGTTTGGTGGGATAGGTCAGATGGAAGCGACGGGTTAGATCAGGAGCATGGACTGTGGAGGCGTCTTCCCAAGAGCGTTCCTCAGGGCCAAAACCCACCCAGTCAATGAGATATTGTAGGCGGCGGCGGTGAAAGCGAGAATCCAAAATGTCCTCAACCTCGAACTCCTCCTCCCCATTCATCAAAACAGGAGGGGGGGCCGGTTGGTCTGTATCAGGACGCACACCATCCGCCGGAAGGAGCAGGGAACGGTGAAACACTGGGTGAATGCGCATTGAACGCGGAAGTTGGAGTTTGAAAGTCACGGGGTTTAATTGCGCCACCACTGGATAGGGGCCAATGAAGCGGGCATCTAACTTCCGGCATGGGCGGTGGGAGGGCAGAAAGCGAGTGGACAGAAAAACCCGATCTCCTACCTTGATTTCGGGGCCCGGCTGGCGGTGTTTGTCAGCGTGGCGTTTATAGTCCTCCTTGGCTTGGTCCAGTTGCTGGAGCAAAAGTTGTTGCACCGCTGTGAGTTCCTGCAGCCAATCCTCTGCTGCGGGAACTTCTGAAGTTTCAATGACAGGGGGAAAGAAACGTGGATGAAAGCCGTAGTTTGCAAAGAACGGCGTTTCTTTTGTAGAAGCTTGAACTCCATTATTGTAGGCAAACTCAGACAGTGGTAACAGAGAAGCCCAATTGTCCTGTTGGTAGTTTACATAACAGCGAAGATACTGCTCCAAAGTGGCATTGGTGCGCTCCGTTTGCCCATCTGTTTGGGGATGATGAGCTGAAGATAAGCGAGAGTCTATGCCCAGTAGTTTTTGTAGTGCCTTCCAAAAACGAGAGGTGAATTGAGATCCACGGTCTGTGACTAAACTCTTGGGCAATCCATGTAGTCTGAAAACATGCTGAAGAAATAGATCCGCAGTTTCTTTGGCCGTGGGGAGGCCTTCGCAGGGAATGAAATGGGCTAACTTGGTGAATAGGTCCACCACCACTAAGATCGTGGTGAATCCACAGGAAGGTGGTAGGTCAGTGATGAAATCCGCGGAAATTATTTCCCATGGGCGAGATGGGGTAGGAAGGGGGTGTAAAAGCCCTGAGGGCTTCTCCCTTCGTATCTTGGAGCGCTGGCATACTGGGCAGGTGTTGACATATTTTTCCACATCCTTGCGGATCTTGGGCCACCAAAAATCTCTTAGGATCAAATGCATGGTTTTAAATAGTCCGAAGTGTCCTGCTGGTTTGCAGTCATGACACAGACGAAGCGCTTTTTCCCTGCCCGGTCCGGGTGGGATATAAACATGATTTCTATAGCAGAGCAGCCCATCTTTAAGCGAAAAGGGAAAATGCAGACCTTGGCGAAGTTGGTCCTGCGCCCAGGCATCTGCTTGCTGACTAGCCCTGATTTCTTGAGCACAGATGGGTCCTGGAGTAGGGGAAGTTGAACCAATGGGACTGGATTTGGTGTTCCCCACTGTGAGCGTGGCAAAGTTCTCAGGTTGTAGCAGTTGGGATTCAAAGGTCTCCTTGCGTCCTGCAGCGTATTCCGGTTTACGTGACAGGGCGTCTGCTTGCTTGGTTTGAGCTGGGGTCACATAATGGATCTGGAAGTTGAAACGTTCAAAGAATAAAGCCCAACGTTGCTGCCTCTGATTTAGTTTGCGGGCAGTTCTTAGATGTTCTAGATTACGATGATCAGTGTGGACTTCAATGGGGAATTTGGCCCCTTCTAGCCAATGTCTCCAAGTTTCAAAGGCTGCCTTTATGGCCAGTAGTTCTTTTTCCCAAATGGTGTAATTCCTCTCTGGTGTGGTTAGTTGACGAGAATAAAAGGCACAGGGGTGGAGGTGATCTCCCACCGGTTGTAAGAGTACAGCCCCAATTGCCACATCAGAGGCGTCCGCTTGCACCACAAAAGGGGTTCCAGGATTTGGGTGCTGTAGAATTGGCTGGGAGGTGAATAGTTTCTTCAGTTGCTGGAACCCTTTCTCTGCTTGATCAGTCCAGCGGAAAGGCTGCTTTCCACGGATGCAGCTAGTGATGGGGTCGGACCAGCGGGCAAAATCTGGAATGAACTTGCGGTAGTAGTTCGCGAACCCCAAGAAACGCTGCACCTCTTTCTTGTTAGTTGGCGCCCGCCATTCCAATACTGCTGAAACTTTGGCTGGATCCATGGAAAGCCCTAGAGGCGAGATGCGGTAGCCAAGGAAATCTACCTCTTGTAGATCAAAAGCGCATTTTTCTAGCTTGGCATAAAGTCCATGATCCCGCAATCGTTGCAACACCATTTTGACGTGGTTCTCATGTTCTGATTGTGATCTGGAAAACACCAAAAAATCGTCCAGGTAGATTATCAAGAATCTGTCTAGATAGTCCTGAAAAATATCGTTGACAAAATGCTGGAACGTTGCGGGAGCTCCGCATAAACCGAAATTCATAACTCGGGACTCGAATAATCCGAATTTAGTCTGGAAGGCGGTCTTCCACTCGTCCCCTTCTCTGATGCGAACTAGATTATAAGCCCCCCGAAGATCCAGCTTGGTGTAGACCTTGGCTCCTCGAAGTCGGTCCAGTAGATCCGAGATTAAGGGCAGGGGATAGCTGTTCCGCTTGGTGATATTGTTCAATGCTCTGTAGTCCACCACCAAGCGTAATTCCCCTGACTTCTTCTTCACAAACATCACTGGGGAGGCGGCTGGGGATTGAGAGGGTCTGATGAACCCCTTGCGAAGGTTTGTCTCTAAGAATTCCCTGAGAGCTTCTTGCTCTGGTTCAGTCAGGGAGTAGAGATGCCCTCGCGGGATCGGGGCCCCCTCCACCAAGTCAATGGCACAGTCATAAGGTCTATGTGGGGGTAATTTTTCGGCTTCTTTCTCATTGAATACATCCCAATACTCGGAGTACTTCTTTGGCAAGGTGATGATGGGCTCGGAGTCTGTGGCATGGCATACCTTGGCTACGAGGCAATGGTTTTGGCAGTACGGTGAAGCAAACTGCAGTTCTCTGTTGGACCAGGAGATGTTAGGGTCGTGGAGTGTCAGCCATGGAATTCCCAAAATCACAGGGAAATGGGGAACCTCGGTAACAAAGAAGGAAATCTCTTCCATATGTTCCCTTATCCACATCCTGGTGGGTTCCGACCACTGGCTTACGGGGCCCGTCTTGAGGGGACGGCCGTCTATGGCTTGCACCACACGGGCATTCTTGAAATCATGATATTGTAATCCCAGAGAGTCGGCATACTCTCTATCGATGAAATTGTTGGTAGCTCCAGAGTCTATCATGGCGTGGATCATGACGGGTCCCCTTTTTGCTGACCATAATGTGACCACGAGAAGGAACAGGACCCCGGTTGGCGGCTCTTGGATGGATTTTTTGACCGGGTTGGCGAGCCTCTCTACACCCGGTCGTTGGCTTCCCCCGCCGGCTGTGTGCCAGTCGGCTCAGACGCCTTCGACTCCGTGGAGGACGCCGCCGCAAGACGGGCGGCAGGCTTCCCTTTGGCTGGGCACTCTCTGGCGAAGTGGCCCCCGTTCCCGCAGTACCAGCAGAGGTTCAAGCGTTGACGACGGGCCTTCTCGGCGGCATCTAGTCTGGGACGCACATTGCCCAACTGCATCGGCACCTCCTCGCCTCCTCTGGGGTATGGGGTTGGCGGCGGGGGTCTCCACACCGGACGTGGCTGAACACTGGCGGGAGCGGGGGGTTTTGCCCCGGCTCTACCGCCCTGGCCTCGAACCCATTGTTTCCTGTTGGCAATCATGACTTCAGCCCGTAAACATTGATCAATGAGTGCCTCGAGGGTCTGGGGAGGATCCACCTTGGAGATTTCTTCCAGCATTTCAATGTTGAGACCCTCCCGAAATTGTCCTCTGAGGGCTACATCGTTCCAGCCGGTGTTGTGGGCCAGCACGCGGAACTCGGCTATGTACTGAGACATGGGTCTGTCTCCTTGAAGGAGGCGCCGGAGTTTGTGACCGGCTGCCTCCAAATTGTCCTCGATTCCCCAGGTCTCCTTAAGGTGATCCAAGAAGCGTTGTGCTGAACTCAGGTGGGGGGAGGCTTGATCAAACAGGGCCGTCGCCCAGCTAGCCGCTGGTCCGTCTAGAAGACTGTAGACCCACGCCACCTTGATGTCTTCTTGGGGAAACTCGGCATCACGGGCCTCTAGATAAGCTTGACATTGGCGGCGGAAAACATGAACCTTAGCAGCTTCTCCAGAAAACTTGGTAGGCAACGCCATGGCCGGGAGGCGAACTCCGCGCTCCCTCAACCCTTTTATTTCCCCATCCTGCGCGTTGAGTCTGTCACGGATGCGGTCCACTTCGTCCTTGCTGATGGTGTAGCTGAGCGGCTGTCCAGCCGGCGCGGCTCCGGTAGACATCCTGGCCTCGGTTAGTTGGTGCTTATGGGTGGCGGAGTCAAACTGTCACGACCCAGGCGGCAGAGGCACCAATAACCATACACAGAGGCCAGAATCTATCTAATATCTTTATTGAAGGAATATATAAAGTTAATAAAAGCAAATGTAAAAGATAGTCCAGAAGCAGACCTTTCAGGAAAGGTCAAAATTAGTCCAAGGAATTAATGTCCAATATGAAATATTAAGGTCCAAAGTTGTAATCCAATAACCGAAACACTCACTTTGCCAAGCAAAGTGAGGGGAGATGACAAGGTCCTTTAGTCCATAAAACTTGAACGTGGCTAGGAAATAACTTGATACTTGAAACAAGGCTTGAACGTGGAACAAGGTAACTAAGAACAAGAACAAGGTCCGTGGAATAACTTGGTAAAATCCGTGAAACAAGGCAAGGATTGGTCCTGGGAAACAAGGCAAGGTCCGCAGGTAAACAAGGCTGGGAAGCAAGGCGAAGGCTGGATAGCAAGGCAAGGCTTGAGCAAGAGCGAGGCTTGAATCGGAGCGCGCTGTCCAGACACAACTCGCTCCGTAGGCTGACGAATTGACTCCGCGAAGTTGCTACGCGGGCAAAACACCTATATAGAGTCCAACTTTCTCACCAAAGCGGTTCTCTGGGAATCAGAAACGAAAGCTAAACTCTGAGACCAGATGTTAAACTCCTTAAAGATTCTCACGAGAACCAATGTTAATTGGCAACATTCTTAGCTGCTATCCTCGCACTCCTGCGCGAAGCTGAATCCAAACTTCTCTGTTGTTTACAAAACTCCCGGCGCAAGAACACGGGAGAAGTAGGCTCTGGGGTTGTTTGACATACTTCTGGGGCACAACTTTCTTGCAGGTGCAAGGTTTCCAGATCTGCCTGGGAAGGGTCTGGCTGAGAGGAATCCAGTTCAGACTGGGAAGGTAAAAAACCCAAGTTTTCATCTTCATCAGGAATTACAATGTCCTGAGCAGGACTACAAGGCCCATGGTTCATCACATATGCTGACTTTCTATGACTGTTTTTATCAATATTGTTGTTTTTATTGTTGATTGATTTGTTTTATTGCATTGTTTGCTTTTATATTGTTATGTCCGGGCATGGCCCCATGTAAGCCGCCCCGAGTCCCTTCGGGGAGATGGGGCGGGGTATAAAAATAAAGTTATTATTATTATTATTATTATTATTATTATTATTATTATTATCCTTTATTTAGCATTTTACCTTCTGTATCTCCATGCTTTTATCCCATGATTGCTGGATCAACAGTTGTGAAGAAGAGGATATGCTGCCATCTGTGGGTGGGGATATTGCATACATCAGGTCAACAGTAATCCAAATCCAGGACTTCATCTACCGTATAGACAAGATTTTCTTTGTTAGCTGCAATCAGATTCTCCCTGAGAACAAATCTTGCCAAGAAAACACTGTGATAAGTCTCACTAAATTGGAAATTACTTGAGGGCACACAACATAACAACAACAACTCTACAAAGTAGTTCCTTGTATACATAAAAAACAAGTAGTCTGAACTAGCATTGCCTGTGGAATCAGTTGACCTGTATGTCCCACTAACGGTAAATAGTTTCATATACAGTCTTCAAAATATCCAACAGAAGCATACCACGCAACATCAGTGGGATATGTTTACAGCTATTTGACTTAGTAATCTGCTTCCTCAATAAGTAGCAAACTTCCAGAGAGAAATGCCTCTAGTCCCATCCTGCATGAAGTCATGCAAAACATGTACTTAATTGCACAACCCTACAATGAATCCCTCAACCAGAGAAGTGATAGAAAATTTGTTCTAAACAAATTGTATGTGAATACAATGCATATTTTTAGCCTAAAAAACTAAATAAAACAGAATTGCGTACCAAAAATTGTGCTTTCCTGCATTTGGTGATATGTTTCTCCAATCTGAAATTTTTTTCACATTAGTCAGATAAATTCACGACCACAAAGAACACAAAGAAACTCATCAATATTGGGAAATAGTCTTCACATTAACATTGTAAAATTTTAACTTTTTATCAACTTTTTTTAAGGATATAGCTTTCTCCAACCAGAATCTATGGAAGCTGTAACCAGAAGGCAAGAACTGGTTCAGAAACAAAACATTGCCAGGTAAAGTACAAATGCAATGCATCCTACAATTCAACATTGGAGCAATGTCTTGTTAGCCTCTCTGATCATTTTCTTAGTTGTTCTCTGATTAAAAAGAAATACAACAGTAACTGAATTTAGCTTGATTAGAATTCATGAGGTTAGTGCTAAAATAGTGGCACTAACATTTGATTATATCTTAAACCTGCTTTCAAAATTGGACATCAAGCTAAGCAGGGATTATAGTCGTATGGGCTTGAATCACTAAACGTGTTTAGACATACATTGAAGTTATCACATATTTGCTAACAGCCATCAACATACCCTCCAACATTTCAAAGATGAAAACTGGGATATTTTTATATGACTCAGGTATATAGGTATATAAAAGAGGTATAAAAACTGCTAACAAATCCGCATTTGCAAGGCGTGCTAAAAATATTGACTTTCCTTTTTGTGGAGTACAGCTGAAGCATATTTTGCAGAGTCCACTATAAAAACTGCTTTACAGCTTTAGGTAAATGGGTGGCATTCAGAAACCTTTTATTGTTGCCAAATTTTTCAAGACCCCAACATTGAGCTAAGGGGACCACATTTGGGGGTCAGTACCCACAGTTTAAGAAGTAGTGGTTCAAAGGTTGTCCAGTTCAAGATTGTTTTAAAGACAAAGAGGAAGAGTGTTAAGGTGTCCAGTAAGTTATTTTTCTGGACAAAAGGAAAACAGGAAATTGGTCACAGTCATTCCTAACTATAGTGGGATGTGTCTTATTTGTGTTTCAGCTGTAATACATTTACCTGGATTTTCATCTTTATATATAAATCTGTTTTCTGTGGAATCTTTGTTGTGTTCTACTCTCTTTTGATAGTGTATTTCTTTTTTTTATTATTATGCATAAGCTGCTACCTGAGGGATTACTGAACCCTAAGTCACAGCTCCATGCTTATAAATCAAGCTGCGTGTCCTTTATTCTTAGCTTGGAACTAACAATGATGATGACATTGACAATAACCATATTTCATTTCAATGTATACTATCGATTCCACTTCCCTATGTCATGTTCCCTTGTCTAGGATGGAGATGGAAATGGGTGCCATTTTTCAACAAAAGGAAATCGAAAAAGCGCATCGCAAAGGGCTGTTAGGGATAGAAGGCCCCTTTCTTTACCACAGCATCCCAGCTAGCCCAGTTGCCTTCCGGGGGAGACACAGGATACCTGAAGGCCACCTTCCTAATGACTTGTATGTTCATCGAACAACCCTTGACGAACTTCATGGCAATGCCATGCTCATGGCCACCAACCCCTACCCGCCTGTCAGCACTCTACAAAGGGAACGAGCTCGACGTCCGGGCCGAAGAGCTGGGAATCATAAGGCCAATGATTGTACCATCAATGGCATCAAGAGCCAAGTGGAAGACAAGGCCACAGACCTGGCCGCTGTGATGGCTGATGAAGAGAAAGAGGACAAAAAAGAGGCAGAGGTGGAGATGCTGAGCAAACATGAACAAAGCAAAGTCCATACGGAGCCACCTGCTGTGGTGGCCAAAAATTGCAAGGAGTATGAGCATGGCTTAAGGAAAGATTCAGGAAGCCATGAAATACCCAGCGAAACCAATGGCTGCAACAATGGGAATGAAAAAGATTCTAGCAACTCTTGCTCAGCCTTTGAAGAAAAGTATGTGTATCCCTCTGCATTTGCATTCTCTGCTCTCCCATATGGCTTCTCTGTACCCAACAACCCACTGCTACCTTCAGGTAAGCAATGCTTATGGCAGAGTGGAAACCTCTGCAAATGTAAAGAACTGGCTGTATTTTATTGTTGCACAAACACATGACTTCCATTCATAAAAAACATAAACTTGCAAGGTACTGTTATTTATGCTTATTGCTGGTTTTCTGTGGAGCTATTAACCAGGATTCTGAGAAACCAGGCTTTGAATCTTTGTTCAAACCTGGAAGCTCACTGGGGATTGTTCCTGTATTTTTCTTGCACAGTGAGAAATTGAGACTACATGGCATAGAGTTTCTTTAGACTCTATGAATATACAACAAATCTCACTCTCTCTGCCTGAGGAGACGGCAATAGTATATCTCTGAATAAATCTTACCAAAAATACTCTTATGATAGAGTCACCAAAAGCTATAGTCAGTAAGGAAACACATAACAGTAGCAATACATACAGAAATGCAAGACCTTTTTTTTCTCTTTAACCCAACACTTAAAATGTTTGAAGGGGTATTTATTTTCCACTTTTATCCCCACAGGACCCAAAGAGGAATATATTTCCTATGTTCCTATATTTGATAGTGTGAGAATTACAGAAGTATGGACAAAGGGTTAACATCATTGCTGGAAGCATACACTGTTAGTGCATGGAAGAGAGGCTTTGCCACCTTAGAGAGAGAGACTTTTGGCGCTACTGCATATGTCTTGTTAAACATAAGAAACAAAGGGTCTAGAAGCTTTTTGAATTTAGAGCATTTGATAAAGTTGTACAGCTGAAGGCTAATTGGGACTATCCCTCCCCAATCAGCACAGTTGAAGTCCCACCTCTACCTCCCATTTTTTGGAAGAAAGGAGGCATAGAAGTCAAATAAACATACAAAAGACATGCAGCTTTAGCATTCCATTGGGTACCTTAGTGCATAGCATAGGTACTACACAAAAACATTAGATACAGTATTTTCTCGTCTCTTTACATGAAACTGAACGCCAACCCTATTCATTCATTCCCACAGCCACGTCTGGCCTGATTCTGAATGCAGAAGACATTTCTTCTATTGAAGATATCCGCAAATGGACTGTTGAAGATGTATATAGTTTTATCATCAGCCTTCCAGGGTGTTCAGACTATGCACAGGTAATGTCAATATTGCTTAATTTTCTATAAGAGGGTGTAGCTGTCGTTTTAAAAGAGGGGTAGATCAGAGATGGTTCAAACAAAAGTTAAACGTGCCTGGCAGAGCAATCCTATATGCCAGGATGAAGGATCTCTGTGATGAAGCCACGGCTTCATCTGAGATTGACAGTACTCAATAGGCTTTTCAGGAGTCAGAAGTGGATCTTAATGAGAGGAGTATAAGAGAGTTTAGCATGCTCTGGATACTTGTCTGTCCTCATAGTATCGTCAGACTGTCGTTTGGGCGACCAAAGAGGCAGAGTTTTCCACTGCTGCAGCCCAAAAAAAAAAGGTTTGTGTGTGTGTGTTGAGGAGGGGGGTTTCCACTGATAAAACATATCCACAACCCATTAGCCAAGATTTCAGAAAATATTGGATTGCTCTCTGTTCTGAATCCTATAGATTTCTGGAATGTGACAGAAAATACTGACTTATGCATTGATGAAAAAGAGGCATAAATAGACATAAAGTGGACAATGACATTTTTATTAATATTTCCAAGCTCTGGCAGAAGTGAAAGCATGACCTCTGGGTCACCTCCAAAATACCTTTCACTGAAAAGAAAAAAGAGGCGCACTCACTTAATTTTATTCTCTTTTACTCAAAAAATCTATTTTAGCTCTCTGAATTTTGATTTATTGCTGAAATATCAATTTGTTTTGTTTGATAAGATATTTAAAGACCACGCCATTGATGGAGAAACCTTACCCTTACTCACAGAAGAACATCTTTTGGACACAATGGGGTTAAAACTTGGACCTGCATTAAAGATACGGTTGCAGGTAAGAAATAAACACAATTAAACTAAAAATACTGAAATTCAGCATACTGAAAGAATGAAAGTTGTTCCATGGACATGTCTATGTTAAAATTTCATTGACTGTTTATATGGCTTTTAACACAAGCCTAGATTTAGGTAGGGCCTGACCACTAAAACAGTTCCTTATTGTTTTGTGCCTTCAAGTTATTTCTGACTTATGGTGACCCCAGGATGAGCCTATCATGGAGATTTCTTGGTAGAATTTGTTCAGAAGGAACTTGCCCTTGCCTTCCTCTCATGCTGAGAGAATGCAGCTTGCACAAGGCCATCCATCTGGTTTTCCTTGGTCAAGTAGAGATTCAGGACTGGACTCCCAGTTTCCTAGTCCAACACTCAAACTACTACACCACACTGTCTCAAAATAGTACATTATTAACAAATATTTTAAATCCAGGCAGTGTTCTTCTGTCTAAATCAAGCATGGGCAAACTTTGGCCCTCCAGTTGTTTTGGATTCCAACTCCCACAATTCCTAAGAGCCAGTAGGTTGTTAGGAATTGTGGGAGTTGAAGTCCAAAACACCGGGAGTGCAGAAGTTTCCCATGCCTGGTCTAAATGTTCCTCTGACGTAGACCAACATAGATGCTATTTAACAAGGTCTGTTACTACTGAAACACTAGGGGTGTCTTAGCAATGTCAGTATCATTCTCAGAAATGGGCATATGAACTATAATTTCATGCTTTAGTGGAGAAATGGATGAAGACGCCAAGAGATGATTATAGAACTTTGCATTCAAGAGAATTACGTGATCACAGTCAATGGTCATGTTCCTTGGGAAGTGCTAAGAATTATAGCCCAAGAATGGAAGGCTCAGATATCATATGGATCCATCTGTCTTCTGGATAATCTGCTACATATGTATAGATATCACATTCAACTGGCAATATTTCAAAAATTAATCGCTATCATTCCTTGTCTCCCCAAAGGTATCCCGGCGCTTGGGCAGTGCCTTCTACATGATGAACCTTCCCTTGTCCATACCCACTCCATCTGCTCCAAGCAAGCCTTCAGATCCTCCCCCAGATATGGCATCCCCCCTTCACTGCAACAATACTGGTGATGCTCTGGCCAGTCCTACCTCCCAGGACTCTGAACCTTCCAAAATAGTTGAGCATGGTGCAACAGAAAGCAGGGAACATACATCCGATATACCTGGAGCACAGCCAGATTTTCGTATGATCAGCTATCAGAAAAACTAAAACTAATCACACTAAATAACTTACCATTTTTTTAAAAGTCTGCAAAGCATGGACACATGAAATAAACTGTGCTCAGTATTATTTATTGTTTTGTTAATAGCTGAATTACTGTACATCTGTGCAATGAAAAAGTACAATTTATTTAGTAAATATGAAAGCACATAAAGAGACGCAGCAAGATGTTAGGGCAAGTAGATCTCTGGTAGATCTCTGGCTGATTTATAATTGTCTCCAAGCATTCCTCATTCATATGTACTTTTGAAATCACCCCAGTATATGGTTCATGGAGATGATGATTTGCCTTCTCACCCACCATTATTTGATTCACTCTGATTTGTAGACCTTGGCAATCTGAAATAAACAAGAGCTTCTACTGGATTGCACCACTTTTTGCAGGAGAGCTGCACACAATTTAGTCTATTTGCCATCTTTATTAAAATTATTCATTTTCACAAACAGCATTTAGTTTTAAATCACACCAGAATGTCCATATCAGTGGACCCAAATATGCTTCTTCATTCCAATTAAAATTTCAAAGTTGATTGTTTATGAATTCATGCCAATTAATATGTTATCAAGCTAACCTGTAGATTACTTAATTGCAGACCAAAAACAACCCATAAATAGAGTAATCATAGACTAGATAACATAATGCGACATGCGAGGCTTGAAGAATCCAAGGCCGGAGTTAAAATTGCTGGAGGAACATTAACAACATTAGGTATGCAGATGATACCACTCTGATGGCTGAAAGTGAGGAAGAGCTGAGGAGCCTTATCACCAAGGTGAAAGAAGAAAGTGCAAAAGCTGGGTTGCAGTTAAACCCAAGATCATGGCAACTACACCTATTGATAACTGGCAAATAGAGGGAGAAAACGTGGAGGCAGTGACAGACTTTATATTTCTAGGCATGAAGATCACTGCAGATGTAGACTGCAGCCAGGAAATCAGAAGACGTTTACTTCTTTGGAGGAGAGCAATGGCCAACCTTGACAAAATAGTGAAGAGCAGAGATATCACACTGGTAACAAAGGTCTGCATAGTCAAAGCAATGGTATTCCACATAGTAACCTATGGATGTGAGAGCTGGACCATAAGGAAGGTTGAGCAAAGGAAGATAGACGCTTTTGAACTCTGGTGCTGGAGGAAAATCCTGAGAGTGCCTTGGACCGCAAGAAGATCCAACCAGTCCATCCTCCAGGAGGGAAGGATATTAGAGGCAAAGCTGAAGCATTTTGGCAACATCATGAGGAGACAGGAAAGCTTGGAAAAGTTCACAATGCTGGGGAAAATGGAAGGAAAATGGAAGAGAGGCCGACCAAGGGCAAGATGGATGGAGGGTATCCTTGAAGTAACTGGCTTGACCTTGAAGGAACTGGGGGCGTTGACGGCCGACAGGGAGCTCTGGCGTGGACTGGTCCATGAGGTCACGAAGAGTCGGAGATGACTAAACAACTGAGCAGCAACAGCATAGATTAGATACCGCATGGGCCATCTAGTCCAAGCTCCTACCATGTAGCAAAGGCACAATCAAAGCACCCCTGACAAATGGCCATCCAGCCTCTGTTTAAAAGCCTCCAAGGAAGGCACTTTGACCGGACTCTGAGGCAGAGAGTTCCACTGTTGAAGAGTTCTTATGGTCAGGAAGCTGTTCCTGAAGTTCAAGTGAAATTTCCTTTCCTAGTTTTTAAAAATACACAGATTTTATTAGAAAATTACAATGGTGGTGAACAGAGGAAGGGAAGGACAGCATACTAATTGATATGTTCATGAACCACATTTAGAGACGGTGTCATAGATTGCAAGCTGGCATAATATAATTCAATTACAGCTGTTAGATGGTGAAACCTTCCAGTGTGAGTTCACTGTGTAAGCTTCAATAGTGCTATCCAAATTATCTGATATTTATTGCATTTCTTTTCCCTTTTCTCTTGTAGTGGCCCCCTTTGTCTTTTTTAGCAAGAGGATGGCCTCTTTCATTTTCATTCAGTTTAAAGACAAGCCCCAGAAGTGAGCTGTCAAAGAGGTTTCCAACATGAAGACGTCATGATTTTGAGTAATAGTAACTACCTCCACATTTAACATTTACACAATTACGTCTGTCTGCAGTAGCATGATTGTTCTCTCAAAGAGGCAGCGTTTTGATTGTTCAAAGGACAGAACTGTAAACAGGTTTTTACATTATTGCCGCTATTATATCAAACAATGCATTGTTTTTATGTCTTTTTGTCCTTGTAAAGTGAGATCAATCTTTTGCCCTTTCCACATATCCCCCTTCTCGCTCAGGGCTTGATTTATTATTTGCTTTTGGTTGCATTACTTACAGAGAAAGGAGGGCTAAATGTTTTTTGAGGCACATCTGGAAAGCAATGCATTTCAATTTATGTACTTACCAATTAGTACATTATAGGAAAGGGGGAGAGATGCCAGCACGTCAAAGTTACATTCAAAGGTATAACACAATTAATGATAGCAAAGCTACTTAATTTACCAAAAAATTATATCATTTTTATTGTTTCTCAGCGACTTTTAGCAAGAAAGATCAAGAAACGAAGAATGCACTGAGTTACCCAATGAACTAATTCACATTGCAAAAAGTAACAGCGTTTAAATATTATAAGGAGTAACAGAAATAAATTGCTTCTGCAAAGTAACTTTCCAAGCTCATGAATTTTGAACTCTGTGGGCTTAGAGGGCCTCAGAAGGTTTTCAAATCAGAAGACATGAGGTTTGCTAAAGTCTTAGATCAGCTTGTACAATTATTAGATTTCCTGTGATTATTAAAAGCTCTATGAAATGCCCAGCGGGCTTCCTCTTTTAACAGAAATTGAACCTGCCAGCAGCATCCCTGATAGCTGTGCTGCCAAATGATACCGATTAGCTTCATGGAAGACATCGGGTTTTATATCGTTTATTAAGTAATAAGAAGGATAAAAGTGAAATTCTGCATTTGTGAACTTGGAGCTGTCTTCCTGAATAATATTTCAAGGATTTGAAATACGATGTCTTAGCAAGGCCTGACAGAATATGCAAATATGGCCAGAATCCAATGGGGTCCTATTGCATGTGCTGCAAGCTATGACCGCCCACCCCATATATTCCTCACAGACTCTAAACATCAGCTCCAACTCTCTGGACCATGGCTTTATCTAACCAGATTTATCTAACACAGAGGTTCTCAACCTATGGGTCCCCAGATGTTTTGGCCTTCAAATTGTCAAAAATCCTAACACCTGGTAAACTGGCTGGGATTTCTGGGAGTTGTAGGCCAAACTACCTGGGGACCCACAGGTTGAGAGCCACTGATCTAACACAAAGAAGGCAGCATATCATAGGTAAGACCAACACTGATAACTGTATTATGTGAACATATCCCATCATGCTCTTCATGCATAAATGTCAAATCATGTGACAAGGAATTGTAGTGTTCATTTAGAAAGTTTTAAAAAACAATTACTATAAATGAAATTAGTTGAATGAAATTACCGTAAATAACAGTGATGGTGAGGCTGATATTTTAGGAGAGATGTTTAATCTGATGACATGTTGATTTGACAAAAATCAATTCAGCCTGACTTGGAAAAGTATGTTGTCCAAATCCAAACCTGACATCTGTGAACAAATCACATAATAATTATCCCTTAAACAAAATCACCATGAAATGGCTTTTCAGCTCAATGAGCTAGTTTAATGGACTATGACAGCTGGGTAATCTCCCCCTCCCTGTTGACATCGACATATTTTGCACCTTGACCCAGATCATTTGGGATTTTAAGATTTTATTTTGTATGTGACTTTTATGACTGTTTTTATCGTTGTTTGATGTTTTATTGTTGATTGGTCTGTTTTTACTGTTTGCTATTGTTTTATATTGTTGTTCCGGGCTTGGCCCCATGTAAGCCGTCCTGAGTCCCTTCGGGGAGATGGGGCGGGGTATAAGAATAAAGTATTATTATTATTATTATTATTATTATTATTATTATTATTATTATTATTATAGTTGCACAAATATTTTGTTGTGGATTAATATTGTGGTTCAGTATGCCTCAGTCTATTTTTCTGAAAAGTTTTCAGCTCACTATAAATTGTGGTCTGATCTCATGCCAGAGATTTTGCAGGACTTGCTTACTTTTTAACAATCATTCACTGACGTTACCAGAAAGTTATCATGTAGCGTTGCATGCACTAACCATATGCCATAAGTGGATGTTTTGGTCACCATAAAAACAAAGCATACTCATCCTGAGCTATAGGTGGCCCACTTGCTAGAGTTCTTTCCTTGCCCTCTTCCTCTTCCCTCACTTAAGGAAAAGCTCTGAGTTTGGCTATTCTAAGCTCAGATCTTGGAAATGTTATCAATTTTTTTACTACTCCCATAATCCTCACAGCCACCATGACCAACGACTCTACCAGCTGAAGATATAGTAGTAGTCCAAAGTAGTAAACTGTACACCTTCTAGGTAATCTCCCCTTTAATGCATCTATTGTTATTTCCCCCCACTCAATCTCATTGCTAAGAAAATACACAATAGCCAAGATATTCTACTGATCTAGTTCCCAAGAACAAATATCTCACCATCTGGATTCAATGGTTCTCCACAAAGTCAAACTAGCTCAGAAAACCCTTAAATAAGGCAGTATAGATTTTCTGTCCGCCACCCACACTGGACACAAACACACGGAAACAGAGGTTACAAACTGGTTGAGTGAGAGATTACAAACTGCCTTTTACATTAATCCTACTCGATAGGGATGGCATAGTTGTGCACTTTGATTTTATCTGTTGTGGATTTTAATGGCTATTCCAAAGTACATATTATTCTTTCCTGGGGCATGAGAGAGCAAATACAGTACTTTAAAAATGTTTTTATTGCGTTTTAACAAAATACATACATCATCAAAAAGGACAGGGGAAAAAGACACACTTAAACCAAACAAACATAACATAATCCAGTTAAATAATAAAAATAGACACTACTTCAGTGTCTAAGAGCAAATACGTTTGAATCAGCCTTGCCTAATTCACCTTTCTCCAAGTCTGTTTCAGTTATCTTTGAGTAACATCTTGAAACCATTTCCCACAAAGCTTGCATCAGTTACAGACCTGTAATTCTTATTGCTTCACAATCCTTCCTGTCTAGGAATAGCTCCAAAATGTGAACATCTCGACAAAAGAATTGCAGGGGTTAGGCACATTTTAATTGGGATGTATTATTGTTGCATTACTTTTCTTGATTTGTCTTCAAAAACATGAGATGTAAGGTAATGCAAGAGTATTCCATCGTGTCTGCATTATACTAGACTGAATATATTGATCCTTTAGTTCTTCAGAGTTTATAAATAAACATACTACCTTCGACAACACATACTACCTGGAATCCTCTATTGTGTAATTTTACATGTATGTAACTACATAGCAGAGGCACAAATAACCTTCTGTGAATTTTGAAGATACGTAATAGGCCAGAGTGTCCAGATATACATTAGGATTCTCTGATAAGTGTCCTAATACACGACTCTCCTGATATGTATTTATCCTAATAATAAATAATAGCAGTCCATTACTAGATAGTGACATTGTTGTTGACTGCCCTCAAGTCAACCTCAACTTATGGTGACCCAATAAATGAGAGATCTCCAAGTCACCCTATGATTCAGTTCTTGCAGATTCAGGGCTGTGGCTTTCTTGATTGAATCTAGCCATCTGGAATGTGGTTTTCCTAATGTGAACAGGAGAGGGAGGGGGAAAATAGTGGGAAAAGTATGGAAAAATGGTTTATTATTATTAATAATATTATATTTATTTATACCCTGCTTTATCTCCTCAATGCACTGCCAAAAGAGATCAGGCAATCCCCTACATTATCCAATTTCCGTAAGGAACTGAAGACCTGGTGGTGTCGGCAGGTTTTTGAGTAATTACATTGGACATTTCACATGACTGTACCAAATGCAAGATACTTCACTTCGGCAGAAAAAATGGAAATCAAAGATACAGAATGGGGGACGCCTGGCTTGACAGCAGTGTGTGCGAAAAAGACCTTGGAGTCCTCATGGACAACAAGTTAAACATGAGCCAACAATGTGATGCGGCTGCTAAGAAAGTCAACGGGATTCTGGCCTGCATCAATAGGGGAATAGCGTCTAGATCCAGGGAAGTCATGCTCCCCCTCTATTCTGCCTTGGTCAGACCACACAAGGAATACTGCGTCCAATTTTGGGCACCGCAGTTGAAGGGAGATGTTGACAAGCTGGAAAGCGTCCAGAGGAGGGCGACTAAAATGATTAAGGGTCTGGAGAACAAGCCCTATGAGGAGTGGCTTAAAGAGCTGGGCATGTTACCCTGCAGAAGAGAAGGCTGAGAGGAGACATGATAGCCATGTACAAATACGTGAAGGGAAGTCATAGGGAGGAGGGAGCAAGCTTGTTTTCTGCTGCCCTGCAGACTAGGACACGGAACAATGGCTTCAAACTACAGGAAAGGAGATTCCACCTGAACATCAGGAAGAACTTCCTCACTGTGAGGGCTGTTCGACAGTGGAACTCTCTCCCCCGGGCTGTGGTGGAGGCTCCTTCTTTGGAGGCTTTTAAGCAGAGGCTGGATGGCCATCTCTCGGGGGTGCTTTGAATGCGATTTCCTGCTTCTTGGCAGGGGGTTGGACTGGATGGCCCATGAGGTCTCTTCCAACTCTACTACTCTATGATTCTATGATTCTACCGCCGATTTCTGGGCCTGAATATATTGCACAACATTTCCCTAGCCTAAAATGATGCATTTTAATACATTGGGTTTATGGTTCCCGTCCCCTTGATCTGGTCATGTAAGTGTTATTTGTTGTTATAATTGTATTTTTTACTTTGTTTAATAATGTGTTATGTTGTTATGTAATGTTTGTGTTGCTTTTATGACTGTAAACCGCCCTGAGTCCCATCTGGGAGATAAGGCAGTATATAAATAAAGTTTTATTATTATTATTATTATTATTATTATTATTATTATTATAGCGGACTCAAAGTAGGGACGAGGTTGATTACATATGAATTTTTTTCTTTTTTTGTTAAATTGTTAAAATATATGTTCCATAAAAGTCACAGCCAAGTTTGTACCTTTCTTGTAGACCTTCTGAATGAGCACAGACTACATTATCATCAGCATATTGGAGTTCTATAACAGGTGTTGTTGTGACCTTGGTTTTGGCTTTCAGTCTGTTGAGGCTAAATAGCTTGCCATCTGTCTGATAGGTGATTTCCACGCCAGATTATGTGGTAATGTAGATCAGGCCTGGGCCAACTCGGGCCCTCCAGGTGTTTTGGACTTCAACTCCCACAATTCCATTGTGGGAATTGAAGTCCAAAACACCTGGAGGGCCCAAGTTGGCCCAGGCCTGCTTTAAAGACTGTGGGTTTGAATCCATCTCCACAGAGGCCTCTTATTTGACTTTAAAGAGTTTAACATCCACTCCTTCCGGTCACTTAACTCTGCAGAAGGCGAGAAAAGGCGGGAAGAAGAAGCGGAGCCCTCCATTTTATCCCCCCTCCCCTCCCCGCGCGCGCCGTCTCCCATGGTTACATAACGTCCAGCGCGGCTTCTCGCGAGAGTTTCTAGCTCCTCCTCGCTCCCCCCTCCCCCCTCAGCCCCCACGTCACCGGGAGACCAGACGGGGACAACATGGCGGAGCGGAGGAGGCACAGGAAGCGGGTCCAGGTACCGCACTCGAGGCTTCTCCTCCTTCTTGAACCGCTTCCTTCTTTCTCCCCCCACACTCTGCTTTGTCACCATCCTCAGCCTCTTCCTGTCCTCACACACTGTTGTTGGTTCATCCCTCTCTTCCTCCCCCGACCCTCCCCTGCTTCTCTTTAAACCACAGGCCCAACCGCCTCAGGCCTTCCTCCCTTCATCTTCTTTGGCCTCTATTTCAATGGGAGAGCTGTGAGGCTGTGCAGCCCGATCTGGCTTCTCTTCCTCCTCCTACCATCACTATTGCATTATCATTAATGTCATTATTACATTATCGCATGCATTATCATTATCACCAGTTATTCATGTAACAAATTAGAGAGATGGGCCGAAACTAACAAAATGAAGTTCAACAGGGATAAATGCAAGATACTTCACTTTGGCAGAAAAAATGGAATGCAAAGATACAGAATGGGGAATGCCTGGCTAGACAGCAGTACGTGTGAAAAAGATCTTGGAGTCCTTGTGGACAACAAGTTAAACATGAGCCTACACTGTGATGCGGCAGCGAAAAAAGCCAACGGGATTCTGGCTTGCATAAATAGGGATATAGCATCTAGAACCAGGGAAGTCATACTCCCCATCTATTCTGCCTTGGTCAGACCACACCTGGAATATTGTGTCCAATTCTGGGCACCGCAATTGAAGGGAGATGTTGACAAGCTGGAAAGGGTCCAGAGGAGGGCAACTAAAATGATCAAGGGTCTGGAGAACAAACCCTATGAGGAGCGGTATGTTTAGCCTGCAGAAGAGAAGGCTGAGAGGAGACATGATAGCCATGTATAAATATATGAGGGGAAGTCATAGGGAGGAGGGAGCAAGCTTGTTTTCTGCTGCCTTGCAGACTAGGACGCGGAACAATGGCTTCAAACTACAGGAAAGGAGATTCCACCTGAACATCAGGAAGAACTTCCTCACTGTGAGAGCTGTTCGGCAGTGGAACTCTCTCCCCTGGGCTGTGGTGGAGGCTCCTTTGGAGGCTTTTAAGCAGAGGCTGGATGGCCATCTGTCAGGGGTGCTTTGAATGAGATTTTCCTGCTTCTTGGCAGGGGGTTGGACTGGATGGCCCATGAGGTCTCTTCCAACTCTACGATTCTATGATTCTATACTGCCACCCCTGTGCATGGCTATTTACAAATCAATAACAGCAAGAAAATGGATACTCCACAGATACATAAACCTCACTTACTTAGTTTCCAGCAGACCCCTCATCCACTGAGCATGCCTGCCATCGTTGTGGGCGAAACATCAAGAGAGAGTGCTTCTAGAACATGGCCATACATCACGGAAGGCTTACAACAACCCATCAAGAAAATAGTTCCCTGTCCTCAGGCTTGTAATCTAAATTAATACCCTTCACAGCTTCATCCTGAATATCATTGGCATCATCCCATCATCACTATTGCATTATTATTATTATTATTATCATGTCATTATTACATTATTGTTAGTATTATCATTATCATTGGTTATTCATGTACTGCCACCCCTGTGCATGGCTATTGACAAGTAAAAACAACAACAAAGTGGTTTCCTGCCCTCAGGTTTACAATCTCATTAATTCTCATCCTGAATATACTTTGTCATCCTATCATCATTCTATAATAACATTATTATTATTATTATTACTATTACTATTACTGTTATTGTTCTATTATTATTGTCACAATCAATTATTTATACAGCACTATCACTGCAAGGCTTTTTACAAGTAAATAACAGCAACAAAACCGTTCCTTGCCCTCAGACTTGTAATCTAAATTGATTCCCTTCACAGCTCCATTCTCAATTCCCTTTGCATCCTTTTCCTTACTGCACTTTAGCATCACCATCAGTTATATATATATATATATATATACACACACACACACACACACACACTGTATACCACCACTGTATTATATTATTGTTGTTATATTTATTTATATCTCTTCTTTTTGGGATTGGGATGTAAATCTCCCCTCTTCTGGGAAGAGTTTCTGATACATATGGGACACCTACAGAAAACACCAGAGGGATGCTACTACTTCCCTTGGAAAGAGCCCAAGCGCAATACATTTACGCTTTTCAGGTATCATCTCTCAGTCCCCTTTCCCCACCAGAATACTTTACTTACCACTCACCAGCATAGAATCATTGAATCGTAAAGTTGGAAGAGACCTCACGGGCCATCCAGTCCAACCCCCTGCTTGCATTCTTTGCTTTGCACATTGGCTGAAGTGCGTTTTGTACCTTGTTCCTTTACTTCCACAGGCACAACAAAAAGCTTTTCCCTCTCCATGCAGAAGCTCTCCTGCCCAGTCTTTTATTATTCTGTCATCATCATCATCATTATTGGTTGGGGTCCATTATTGTTATTGATTGTGGGTGCATTTTGTACCCCATTTCTCCACATGCACCTCCTGCAGTCACAACACAGACATCTCCCCATTTCTTCTTTCTCTGCGCACAAAAGCTTGCTTTCTATATCTTTTTTTTATTCTGTTAACATCATCATCATCGATATTGTCATCATTGGCTGGGGTGCATTATTTCTATTATAATTGGTTGAGGTGCAGTTTGTACCTCATTTCCCCACCCAGACTCCCATAATCACAAACACAAAGCTTTTCCTGTCTCTTCTTTCCCTCCACACAGAAGCTTTTCTTCCCAGTCCTCTGGTGGCAAACTGAAAGCCTGGTTTCTTTCGAATTTTTTCCCATATGGGTGACCTTTACATGGATTCAAGTCCAAGATCTTTTGGGTTGAGCCCAAATGGCTTCCCTTCCAGCATAATGAAGATTTCTGTCTCTTACTGTAACATATGTTTACATCTTCCCCCACTCCTTGCCGACTCTTTCATTCATATTTCCTTTGTTGCACCATGCTGTGGCATGAATTTCTCCCATACAACACTTTATTGCTAAGTGTTTCCACAAAACCAAGAAGGAGGTTCCCAGAAGCTGTTCTCAACACCTCTAAATGTAGAAGAATGTCTTCTTCTCATAACACTTGAAATGTATATATTCTAGTTTACTGTGAGAGTTTCCTACTTAGTGAGCATGAGAGTGTTCTTCATTGCTGTGTTTTGTGGACCTTGCATGGCGTGCGTTAGTAAATGCTATCCTGTCGTTTGCAATAACAGTTTATCACCTTTTACCAGTCCTGCTATCTTAGCACACTTGGCCACATATATTATCATATGCACTCACAGCTTCTATCATCCTTACATTCATACACAGCCTCACACCCTCTTTGAGAGTGTTTCTTCTTCGATGTTCCAGATGTATTGAGAACACATCAATGAGTCATTTTTTCTGCAGTCAACTGCAATAATTATTTTTGCTTTTCTCTAATGAGAGGGAGGTAATGTCATTTTCTAATTTAAAGCTAGTATTAATAATGTCTACATTCTTAGATGGTTTGTGTTATATATGCCATGTATACCTGTGTGAGGTGTTGAATACATTGTATCTGCAAAAGAGTGGCCCTTTGAGGCCATACTAAATTATTTTAATAAGAAAATTCAGAGAAGCATGTACACCTGCTGACTTGATTAAATTAGAATATCGGAATGGGGACTTCCCTGAAGGAGAGTTTATATCAGACATCTTTGATACAATACAGTAGGTAACAGAAATAATCCCTTGCCTTTCTTTTACAGTAAATACCATATGTCAACAACTAGGTCACAATCTTAGATTTCTAACATGGATAATTATAATTTTATGCATGTTAGTGTGTAAATGCAACAATAAGTACGACTATTGTTAGATTTATTTATATCCTGGTTTTATCCCCAAAATTGTCAGTCAAGGCGGCTCATAGTTTCAGGCACAATGCATCTAAAAATAAATATTAAATGGAATTAAACTATAGACAGTTTTATTGTTAAACAATGTTTTTCCCCGGTCAGAATAGTGAAATCAGTGAAACCCAGATAGGATGACTCTGCAGTAACTTCCTGTCTGTTCACTAGACTAGTCTTTGAAGATGGAGAAATTTCTCAAGCGTCAGTTTCTGGCAATGCAGAGGGATGAGGACGGGGCACCTTTACTCTTATGTATATAATACACTACTACTCCCCCCCCCTTTTATCCACAGGGGTATATTCTAAGACACTCAGTGGGTGCCTGAAATTGTGAATGTTACTGATTCCTATATATACTACTGTATGTTTTTCCGCTTATACCTACCATACATATAATAAAGTTTAATTTATATATTAGGTACACCAAGAGATTAACAACATTAACTCATATTAAAAAAAACAATTATAACAGTATATTGTAATAACAATGAGGGAAATACATAGTGTCATTTAAAACATGGATTCTTTATGTCTGGAAATTTCCATTTTATATTTTTGGGCCATTGTTGACCATAGGTAACTGAAACTGCAGAAAGCGAAACTACAGATAAGGGGAGACTATTGCATAAATGTTGTTCTGTGTCTTCAAGTTATTTCCAACCTGTGGTGACTCTTAAGGTAAACCTATCACTGAGTTTTCTTCGTGAGATTTGTTTAGAAGGGGGTTGCCCTTGCTTTCCTCTGCTGCTAAAAGAGTGTGACTTTCCCTGTGTCACCTGGTGGGTTTCCATGGCTGAGCATGGATTCAAATCCTTGTCTCCAAAGTTACAGCCCCACTGAAACAGCTACACCAAGCTGTTCTGCTATTGTTATCTCTGACTAAACAATCCAAGCAGTTTTCCAAACTTTTTCAATGCATTGTGAATGAGCCATATGTTACACTCCTCCTGTCTTTTTGGAAAACATATTTCACCTGATTAGCACTAGATATAATTTGTCAAACTGCAACAATTGGCAAATAGCAAACGCCCTCTAAAACTGCTTAAAGCTATTTTTTCCAAAAATGATATGGGGATTAATATTCACATTTTCTGAGTTATACATTACAGCCACCTATGGCTAGCATTAATAAGAAAGAAATTAAAAACAAGACAGATAAGAAAGCACATATCCTTTTTCTCCCAAGTCATTGTTGAAAGATCATATTGACTAGTCCTGGAAGAAAATCCAGGACTAGTCAAAATTCAGGGTTGGTCGTTTCTGAAAGGATTTATAAGGGGAATCTGGGATTTGAAATTCATTCTGCATTCATCGTGGCCATCAATTTTGCACTGCAGTAGGGCCACAGGAGAGATAGTCATGTCATCAATGCCTTTCTCCTGTTCTTGGTTGCTGTATTTCCATAAATATTGAATTCAGAAGGTGCATTCTCTAAAAAATAATAGCAGCCTGCAGATCCTCAGATCAGTATGATGCTTTTATTTTTCAGAGAATGCACCCTCTGAATACAGCTTTCTTTTCAGTATCAGCAAAATCACCCAGGAATTAGCTTTCCTTAAAATGTAGGAGTCATTTTTCAGGCAACACAGATGATGTTTGGGATTGAGGGTAGTTCCATCAGTGAATTATTGGATCTGCACTATGTGTGGAGCATGAATATATGCCTGTAGTAATTATGCTAATGAATGGGAGAAATTGTCATATCATCATATCCCCCCCCCCCCCCCATTTCTGTGATGCACTTGGATAAATATGAATCTGTACCGATAGTAATATACCGTAAGTGCAGATCTGAAAATGCTCATGCTGCTATTCTTTCAGGAAATCAACAATCCGAATAAAGTCTAATTATAAAATAGATCTGCAAACTCTCTTTTTAGGCATGTGAAGCTGGCTGTAGTAGTAGGTATTATTCTGAATAATCTGGAGATCTGAAGGATGCTGTGAAACACAGAATAGTCAGAAACCACTACCAAGTCTTCCACTTTTTCCAACTCGCTTTAGTTTCTACATATTTTATCATATATAAAAATTGATTTATTTATCGTGTCAGAAGCGAACCGAGGGTACAAGTTGTAATGTATTTGAAAACACAAAGTTAAAAAACTTGCAGCGTAGAAATTGATAACTAAAATGTAACTAAGATGGATCAGTATATTTAATCACAGAAACAGAACACAAAACAGATTGACATACTTCTCTTAAACAGTAAAGTATGTGGAAGGGAAGTTTCTAGAAGTACCAACTTCTAATTGCCAACTGCTTTCTTAGTTTTGAGATAAGGTAATCATAGTTACAGTAATTATTTGAGATCAATATTTTTTATGTTGCTTTCAGTCCCTCAAGCACATGTTATTTGTGGTCATTTAATTAGAAACTCTCAGTCTAAGTGTATGAAGAATAAGCAGAAAAACAGCTATTTTCCATTATTTGAAACAGAGCCGGGCAAATTGCAAGCCCTAATGCATTAACAACAAAGTCTTATTTTATCCATACATCAGAGTTACAGTTCAAAGTCAGTCAGCATGAAAGAAACCCAATTATTGTTTTTAAAATTACTATCTAAATATGCAAGATATTGTCCCATTTCTCAAACATTCTATGACAGAAATCAAGGCTGCAATGATACAGCTGCACGATTAACACAAAATCCCACACATCACAACATTCTCTGCAACGTTGTACAGTGATTTTTTTTTAAAAAAACTATTTACCTTTTTATGACAGATAGATTAGGAATTTACTATGGTTCCTAGCATAAATGCTTAAGGGGATTTCGGGTTTTTTAAGTCAAGTTTTAAGATGGATGATTGTAGGTGAACACTTTGTGCTCTGGAACTGAACAATCATAATAATAGATACCGTTGTTCTCAAGTCTTAACTGTTAAAAAGGTTATGTCATTACAGTAGAGCCTCACTTATCCAAGCTAAATGGGCCAGCAAAAGCTTGGATAAGCGAATATCTTGGATAATAAGGAGGGATTAAGGAAAAACCTATTAAACATGAAATTAGGTTATGATTTTGCAAATTAAGCACCAAAACATCATGTTATACAACAAAATTGACAGAAAAAGTAGTTCAATACGCAGTAATGTTATGTTGCTTTTAAAAGTGAAGTTGTACAGCTGTGGAAAATTATTCATACTCCTGCAGGAATTAGAATATAGAAATAAATACAAATGATCTGCACTCTAGATTGATGGCTTCATAAATTACATCTTATTATAATTTCCAGTGGGCAGCGAGAAGAAGGAAGAACATACTGTGTTTTCAGTTCATCCTCTTCTCTTGCCTCCTGCTCCCAGCAGCTCTCTTGGGAAGGCCCGTGCAGTGATACATTCAAATCTGGAACTTCTAGAATGAGGTGGTTTGCTTAGCTGGCAGACCTGTCAGCTAGGCAGCCATCAAGTCAAATCTGTGTTACACTTTCAGCAAGACACTGGTTCAAGTCTTTGCAAATCAAGTTATAATGAAATTGTTACCTGGTGCTCTGGCTCTCTACTTCTGTCTATGAGAAACAGCCATACACGATCAGCTTCAGACTATTCTCTGCTACTAAGGTTGCTGCACTGCCTTCAAAGGAAAGTTTTAGGCCAGTTTAATGGAGTTATCCATGCAGGTAACCAGCCAGCACAGTCTCTTCTCAAGAGTTTTTCTGTGCTCACTTCCTTACTTGTGAAAGTGATGTTAAGTGCTATTAGCATTTCAACTGGATTTAAATGGATTGAGATTTGAATCAGTCAAATTTCTTAAATCTTGCATCCTGTTGTTTGGAAATGGAAACAAAAGTTCAATAAGTTAATTAAATGTAATAAATTCAATATTTTCAGTATATAGCAGTATGGACATGTGTGCTTAACTCTAAAACAGGGGTTTCAGTTTTAAATTATCAAATTTCTGCAATATTTGTGTGTTAAGTTTGTAAATCCATTTCATTTTCCACTTTTGCTTCAACAATTACTATAGTATTCTTTCTTAGCATGTTACACCAAAGAATAAGATTTTAGTTTATTTTTCTTCAAAGCATTCAACTGAAAGATGCAATAATCAAAGATTAAAGAAGCAAACAGATAATCGTGTTAATTATTGAAAAGAGATGTATTATTATCAATACGTTGATTCCAATCTAATTTTCCTTCTTAATATGTAACTTGAAATGCTTTCAACACTTTCAGCCAGCATGTTTCTGGTTCAGATTTAGGTTTTGATATATTATACACAGTATAATATGAGCAGAACATATTCTATCTATCTATAAATGCCGATTAATCTCTCATGTGAGTTCAAGATACAAGGAAGGGAGTATGTTGTGAGGAGCAAAAGAAAAATCCAGGAATATCAGAAATAAACTATTCAGCAAGTATTTTTTAATTTTTTTAAAAAATAACGTGAATGTTTCCCATTGTAATGTACATGTCCATACTTAAATTTTTAAAAGAAAAAGATTTGAAAACTAGATTTTCTGATCATATGGTGGTATAACATGTATCTTAGTTGTCCTCCACTGTTTATTTGGAGCAGTGCAAAGAGCATTGAGAGTACAAGGCCTTTCTTGTCAGTTCCTGTCGAACTGGCTACGTGCTAGTAGACTGAAGGTGAACCCGGCAAAGACTGAGATTCTTTGGCATGGCCGCTCGACTGGTCTGACCCATTTGCTACCCACCTTCGATGGTGCTGCCCTATCTCCTTCGCCTACCGTTAAGAGCCTGGGTGTTGTTTTGGATTCGCAGCTGACAAAGGAAGCTCAGGTGCTGCTGCTAGCAAACAGGCCTTTTTCCATCTACGACAAGCGAGGCAACTGGCACCTTATCTATCTGATGAGGCTCTGGAAACAGTCATCCATGCCACGGTCAAGTCTAGTCTGGACTATTGCAACGCCCTGTATGTTGGCCTTCCAATGTCCACGACCCGAAAGCTCCGTATTGTTCAGAATGCGGCAGCCAGGCTACTCACAAGAACACCCATGAAATTCCATATAACACCAGTGCTGCAGCATCTGCATTGGCTTCCAACTGATTACCGTGGTCTATATAAGATGCTAGTTCTGACCTTTAAAATTCTTTACGGCCAGGGCCCATTTTTTAAAATAAATTTTTATTTTTTAAAACACAAAAAATACATACCGTAGACATACAAAACATTTACAATTCCCAGGTGCCTTAGGGACCGTCTCTCATTCTCCCATCATCGGAGGTCACAACGACGATCTCAACGCGACTTACTTTATATACCGGGTCCTAGAGAAGTGCATTTGGAAAGGACCAGACGCAGAGCTTTTTCTATTTCTGCCCCTGCCTTATGGAATGCCTTGCCGCCCTATATGAGAGCCATGCGTGAGTTAGGGCCTTTTACCCTAGCACTCAAGACCTGGCTCTTTACTAGAGCTTTTAATCTATGTTAATTTTATCAATATTTATATGTATGTATTTTTATCCTCTACAATTTTATCTTGTAAATCGCCTAGGGCATCTTGGATGGAGGGCGATTAATAAGTAATTAAATGATGATGATGATGAAAATTACACCTTTGTCGTGCTTATGAAGAACTTTGGGTACATGTCATACTTAATATTTTATTACATAATTAATCTCATGATTTTATACTGCATTTGTATAACTAGGTTCTTCTCCGTAGTTTCTAAGTTATCAATAATTTAATAAATTGAAGACACACTGCCATTCCAAGCTGTATTCAAGGATTTCAGATATTTGAAAGACTGAAGGTGGAACTTTATTTCTATTTTCAAAAGACAATCTTGCATGTATTTGATATCAACTCACTATGGTATAGAATCTCTTGTGATAGGGAACACAGGTACAGAGGCATTCTTATTCAGATAAGCGTTTTGGAGAACCAGTAACAGATCCTTGTGTGCATTTTTGCTGCGTATACAGAACTGCTGTAGTAGTAATATATGAATTGGGAAGTCTTGTGTTTTTCCTGCATATTCTCTCTATTGCTTGATTTTGGATTAAGCTATACTCCCTTAATCAGTGCGCTCCTAATGGACAACAGCTTTCTGGCCATTCTCTTTGCAGATGACCAGAGGTGTATTAATGACAGCTCTGGAGAGTACTAGGTGGGGAATTGAAAGGATGGTTTGAGCACTGGCTGGATGGAATATTGTGATAAAGTTTACCAAAGTTCAGAAGCATAGTATAGGGCCTTTCCAGTCAGGCGCTATATCCCAGGATCTGATCCCAGGTTTTCTGCTTTAAACTAGATTATATGAGTCCTTACTGCCAGATAATCTGGGATAAACAAAATTGGGATCAGATCCTGGGATGTAGGGCTCGTCTAGAAGGGCCCATAGTGAGCAACGTCAGTACATGCAGATGGGTGTGGTTTTACATTTATAGGATGTTTTGATCTTGGAGTGATTGGTATTGCTGTAGTATTTTAGTATATTAAATAATTCTGAGATTATAGCATCTGTCAACATTTTTGGATTTCTTTTCAAAACTCCTGATTTCACTCTGCTCATTTCTGACTATCTTTTTTGCTAGTATTTATGTATGTTAGGTTTCTTGATTTAAAAGACCAGAAATTCCTCTGTTAAGTTACTAACAAGGAAGATTTATCATTTCAGTGATAATGATTGAATTTATAGGCACTTAAAATAAGTTGATAATAATTGTACATTTATAATTTGACAATCTGTAGACCACATTCTGTACACAATAAATTGCTCAATTCTTTCCATACAAACAACATGTTTCAAAGACCACAGAAACTGAAGTATTTTAAGCCTTAAAACCTTCCATAGTTGGTCATGATAGAAATAATTCTGGTCTTAGTTTCCTACTCCTGTTGCGCCATTCCTCAACAGCCTCTAGCAAAAAAAGTATGTAAAAACTACTAAGGTGAATATGTAAGAATTTAAGGATGTGCCAACATGCTTCTCCATTTGCATAACAGTACTTCCTCCCCAGCATTGTCTCACACTGTGAAAAGTAGTCTTCCACTCATTCCTAGGATTTTCTGCAATTGTCTATTCAAGAGTATTAAGAGCAAATCTGCCTTATCTAATAAGTATATAGTTAAATACTAGAGGTGTTCTTTTTTACCACCCGAAGGCTTCATGTGGGAATCTGAAGATGGGATTCCAGAAGATATGCCCCCATTCTGTCCTCAGCTTCCTCCAGATCTGTGTGGAAATGAGCTGGTTAGTAATTTTGTGAGCTGGGGGCAAGGGTGAGGGGTTTTGTTTCTTAGACTTTTATGTGGATTTCTATTTTGCATCATTTTGGAATAATGTTTGTCCTGAACTGGCAATATTTGCTGGTTTTGTTGCAAATAGCAATGTTGATGTTATATCAGAGCAGAGATGATGCTGTAGTTCCAGATATAATGTATTGTGAATGCCTATAGAAAGACGGCGTGTCATTAATAGCTTAATTTTATCTTTAATGTTCTTATGGATTTAAAGTCCTTGGACATTTTCATTGCAAATAACATTTGAAATGAAAATGCACGGGTGTATTTTTATGACTTCTATTTCTCTTAGTTCTTGAAGTCAAAAATACAAATGTGTTTATTTACTTTACAATGTATGGCTGTTATTTCAATAGTGTGGTTAGAGCCTAAAACATACATGTTCCTATTTCTTGTCAGGAGAGAATACTTCTAGAACATGGCCATACAGCCCGGAAAACATACAACAACCCTGTGATCCCAGCCATGAAAGCCTTTGACAACACATTAAATCTAATATAATTTGACTCTATTCCTAACTAAATCTAAGGCCTGGTTCTTGCTGAGATTATAAATCCATTTAAATGTATGCTGAGAGCTCACATGATGGAATGCTGTCCCATATAAAACAAAATGTCCCTTCCAAAAGTAGAGTAGGACAAGAAATGTAGCCTATTTTTAAAGCCTAAATTGATTCTAGATTTCTAAATTGATGGAATATTTTATTTTATTAGTTGTAAAGTAGTAAATTTGAGTTTGTTACTGCAGTGAGCATGAGGAGTTAGTGATAAACATGTGCCCATTCTTTCCCTGGAATGCTCTACTCCATTTTCCTTTCCTCCATCTATTTTTCTGTTGAAATGTAGATGATAAACTTTTTGTTACTTATTGTTAAAAATGCAATGTACCTTTGATAGTGCTATTTCAATAATAATAGCAACATGCTTTTCTGGAAGTACATCCTGTACATCTCTGTAGAACCTACTGTCAGTTTGTTTAGGATTTTGTTGATGGCTTTTCCTGCTATTGTGATACAATGCAGCAAAGAAGGTGAATGCTGTTTTAACCTGTAACAATAGAAGAATAGTTTCCAATTCAAGGGAAGAAATTGTCCCAGTATAGTCTGTACTGGTCAGGCATCATGACAGCCAGATCTGGGGACATTATTTTAAGAAGGATATAGACAATCTAGAGCTTATTAAAAAAAAGGGCAACGAGGATAATAAGGAGTATGAAGAACAAAACCTTTGAACAAGGTTGATGGAACTGGGGCATGTTCAGTTTGGTGAAAACAGAGGGGTGACACAATTGCTCTCTCTAAATACCTCTAGGACTGTCACAAAAGAAGGGGGGCTGTTCTCTACTGATATGGAGAGTAGGACCACATCTAATGGTTTGTCTTTATACGAGAGTAGATTTCAACTGAATCTTCTTGACAACAAGTGTGGCTTGGCAATGGAACGGATTGCCTAACAAGGTAGTGGGGTTTCCTTGCCTAGATGTCTTCAAAAAGAGGCTGGGCAGTTATCTGCTGGGAATACTTTGCCTGGAGATCTTGCACTGAGTAGAGGGTTGAAGCTGATGGCCCATGTGATCACTTTCATCTTTATAATTCCAAGATAACTTTCATTTCAGTCATTTTCACCTTGTATTTGTATGAGATTACTATAGAATTGGCAGATTTCAAGATTGAGGATTGTTTATTGTTTGACATTCATAGCCTTCTGTGAGCTATTTGTCCTCAATTATTTTTTAATCTCAACCTCTTTTATTTTGTTTTATTTCATTTTTACTAATCCTAAATATTTGTTTGCTATAGGAGGATATGAGTGGGATTACATATAAATATTAAATGAATTGGTTTGACTACTTTTCATTTGCTACATAACCAGAAACAAACAATAGAATTAGTTAAAAATAGTTTATATGTTCAGGTTACCCCACTGCTTTGCAGACTCTGCATACATTTTCCAAACTCCCCTTCCTGAATTCTTTTGTATTATGCTCTCTGTTTGCAAAAGAGAATTGTGGCTGTGAAACTGTTGATATGACTAGTTAGTGTTATTAGTAGGTCTTCTTCTGCACTTCGTTACCAGTTTGCAAAAAGAAGTAAAAGGCAACTGTACCATAAATAAATGGGCTTCATTTGCTTAATATGATTTTCTTTCATAGATAAAAAATATTTCATGCCACAAACATGGTTTCCGTTTTACGTTGATAGCTTGTCAAAGCAAGAGTTACCTAATACTATAATTTTTCATGTTCCTTAATTTGTGATTGTTCAAAGGACACGTTCATAAGCAATTTCATCAATTGTTTTTTTAACGTATTTCTGTGTGGAATATCAGAAGAGGAAAAATACTCAAACCACTATTTTAAAATTGCTTCAGTATTTCCCCCAATCATGTAACATTTTTATAAACTACAATATAGGCAAAATCAAACATCCTAAGTAATATATGAAACTAGTCTAAATCATACTGTAGTTATTCTTAGAAAGCTTAAATAAAATACTGATAATTCTAATAACAAATTTAATAAAAATCTGACAGTGCAGCCAATTAAAGATTTCATTAGCACATTAAAACCAATAGCAAATAACATTTATTCATCATGGACAGCAAAACATTTTTAAATAGCTGGCTTTTTGCTTCTCAATGGAAAACATTGTAAGGGTCAAATGTGCTGTACTTCATAGTGTCAATTCTGACATAAAGCTCTATAGTTTTAGCTCCTAAATGGAGGGAACTAGAACAAGCTTTTTATCCTCCTAAACGGAGGGAACATAGAACTAGCTTTTTATCATAGATCTGAGAGACACTACTTATGATTACAAAATCAAAAAATGTATAGTTGTCATTTATATAATGATGCGCAAATCCAACAGTTTATTGTTGTCATTTTTATGTTGGGATATGCAGAATAAGACAATTTATGGTTGTCATTTATGTTATGATCTGCAGAATCAGACAATTTATGGTTGTCACCAGCATGTCAAAGCAAACAACTTACACATAATAAAGGAAATATGCATTTTTATAACTGGTGTGGCAACTTAATATATTGCCAGAAAAAGAAGAAATGCAGGATCAATAAAAACAAGTCGGAAGAGGACAAATAATATTATTGTGCAGAAGCAGAATTGGAAATAATTAATATAAACTGAAGTACCGTATCTCTCACTATAGCCACAACTTTACTGGATTGGTGCTTAATCAGCTTTCCAATGGTAATTCCGAAAAGACCAGTTCAAGGCCCCACTCACTTCTCACATGATTCTTTGGGTTTTAATCAGATTTCTTACATTGGAGAGGTCTTCAAATAGAGGACCACCTCACGTGAAATAGTGCACATGGGCATCCTATTTGTTATATAACAAAGCTGCTATATGTCTAGATAAGCTGCTATATGTCTAGACTTTTTAGAGCCAGGCCTGAATTGAACACAATGTAGTGTAAGCCAAAGGAGTTATTGAGCTCAAATCCTTGTCTTTCAGGAATAGCCTCTACTTCTCACCAGGCTAGTAGAAGGCTACTGCTGTCTTCTGATAATTCAACAGCAGCAGAGTGTAAGGTTCATGACCAGGCTAGGCAGTTTTTATCCTTCAAGGAAATGTAGCTTTCTAAGACTAGTAAACTCATATTTCCCCCTTGCTTTCCCCAAACTGAAAAATCCTCAGTGTGTGGTAGATAAGATATTGTGTTTTATGTGGGTTTTTAGTTTTATATACTTAAAAAAACTTGTGTATTTTTTCTTGAAAAAATACTTTAAACAAATCCTATGTGTGTTCAGTATTTGAAGATTTTATGTTCAACAAACTAGCTTCATGGATATCTATTATACAGGTGCTATCAAAAACTGGACGAAATTTTAATATTTCGTCTGCTTTCTTACAATTAAATGGCTGCTATTCTGAGCAGCCGTGCTTGGTTTCCCAATACAAGGCAGATGCCCAGAACACTGTCCCATTGCCATCAATCCACGTAAATACCCAGTTTTCCATTGCAAAAATATTTCAGCTTGGGGGATAAATTTGTACTTATCCAAAGAAGATACTCCTCTTATGAAGATATACAATGATTTTGTTTTAGAAATTTCACTTTTTTGTTTTAGTATTGTTTATGGTTTTGAAAATCTTTTCATAGTCTTGTGACAGAGTATTAATTCTGAAATAAAAGCTTAACTGAATTCACTTTATTAAAGTGGTTCACACGTATAGGCTTCTCTTAGTATTTGATATCTCAGTGGTAGATAACTCAGCTATATGAAGGTAATATATCTGAGGCAATGGGCGTTGTTTTGAAAACTGTGTATATGATGCTTGATCTCAGAGGGCTTACTCAAATATGCAGTTCACTGCCTAATTAAGATACCTACTCTGTTTCCCCAAAAATAAGACATCCCCTGAAAATAAGACCTAATAGAGGTTTTGCTGAATTTCTAAATATAAGGCCTCCCCCGAAAATAAGACCTAGCAAAGTTTTTGTTTGGAAGCACGCCCCCTGAACAGAACAGCAGAGCATGCAGGATTGGTAAATGTACATACCATAGATTGTTATACATGGAAATAATGGTAGTAACAAGAAATTCCTGATAAGATTCAAACTTTGTCTGGTTATGCTGGTTTGTGATGACAACTACTGTACAGTATATAATAAATGTTCATTTTTTTGTGCAACAATAAATGTGAATTCTGCTTCATGGAAAAATAAGACATCCCCTAAAAAAAAGACCTAGCGCATCTTTGGGAGCAAAAATTAATATAAATACTGTCTTATTTTTGGGGAAACACAGTAAGAAAGAAAGTAAATGTGTGAATTAGTCCTTAAGCAATGGATTGTATCCAGAGATGCTAGCAGGAGAATACCGTTATAGTGATTTCTTAACTCTCCTTGGATAGTGTAGTTAGGTGTCTTTCCAGAACAGATGATGGGGATAGTTTCAGGGAAGAGGAGAGGAAAAGGAACATATGAATCAGGAGTGTTCTAATGTGACTTTATATAGATCTCAGTGTCTTTTGCTTTGGAATGAACTATTTAAGTGTTAAACTCTAATTTTTAACCAAAAAAATTGGCACGAATGCTTCCTTTCCACATTGTTTGTCGTGTTAATGCTCTCTCCAGTCCAAGACTGGAAAATCTCTAATTCCAATCTTTAATTTCTTAACAATGGAATATTTGCTTTGTGGAAGTACAGTAGCTTGGTGAAATGAGACATTACATCAAATACATTATGTTTCACGTGCATACAGATCTGTGAAAAAAAATAACCAGGTAACCTCCTGAGTTTTAAGCCCAATTGAAAAATACCTCAACGTTGACCTTAAATTTTCATTTCTTCTGTATTTTTCTTACAGGAGGTGGGAGAGCCATTCAAAGAAGAAAAGGCTGTCGCTAAATACCTGCGGTTCAACTGTCCAACCAAGTCTACCAACATGATGGGTCACAGAGTTGATTATTTCATTGGTAAATTTTATTTTCTGTCTAAATATTAAGACAGTGTAACTGCAGGGAGTTATAACATTTAGTGGATAAATAGTAGTGTGCCATTTATTTTCTTCTTTATTGCTGCCTTCAGTTCCAGAAACCTTTCTGAAATCATTATGCAGGCAGTCCCCAAGTTACAAACAAGATAGAATCTGTAGGTTTGTATGTAAGTCGGAACAGGTACATTTTTTGAGTGTAACTCCAGCCAAAAGCTATTTAAAGTTTTGGATAACACAGGGAAAGGTTAACACTTGTTCAGAAGATTTCACCTCATGTTCTGTCTCTGTGATAATTGGATTTTGAAAAAATTGGCTTGTTGTGGAAACAAGAATTTGGTGATAAAGCTAACCTTTCCCCATGATAACACTCTCAGAAGTGAATTTCCCTTCCTAGGGGTAGGTTTCTCCCTCTTCCTGTTGTCTCACCTCTGTTCTTAATTATGAGTCAGGTGTTTGTAACTCGGGCATTGCCTGTAATGTAAAACGTCCATTCATAGGATGGCATCTGATGTTACTATTTTGAGTATGGTTGACATTTAGAAGGTTCCTTCTGCCAAAATTTGTATTCTTCCCGTTTCCACCAGGCATGTGGTTTTAATAATATGTTACAGTAAGGTACCACTTTATATTTACAGATCTTGGTGATGTCATTACTTCTTTTTATGGTTTAATAATGATAAATAATTTGATTTTTGCAACTAAGTATACCATGTCTTAAGCTGTTTGTTTGTTTTACTCAAATCTTTATTTGACCCAAAGTATTGAAAGGACATATTTGAACACAGTGGAAAGTCTCTAATAATAGTTTGAGTACTAGTTCAGCTTGTTTCCGTTAGAAATAATTGAATCAAAAGAATGAATGACCAGGTAGCATGCAAAAGCAATCATGTTCTTTCTATCTCAGTCTTTTGAGGATTCTTACTTTCCACCATTCTTTCCTTAGCATCAAAAGCTGTGGATTGCCTTTTGGATTCCAAGTGGGCAAAAGCAAAGAAAGGAGAAGAAGCTCTCTTTACAACTCGAGAGTCTGTGGTTGATTATTGCAACAGGTAGGAGATAGGCTATTAAAAGTTATTGGTTTTTAAAAGTTACTGTCAAATATTTTGATGCTTTCCAGACATCCCTTAAGTAGACTCCTTTTCACATTATCTTCATTGGAGGAAGCAGGATGGTTTCCATTGATTCCATCGATTCTCTGGTCCTCAACGTCATTTTCCATCTTGTTCTAAAGCAGGCCTCTTCAACCTGCTGCCCTTCAGGTGTTTTAGACTTCAGTTCCCAGAATTCCTGACCATTGGACAAGCTGGCTAGGGCTTCTGGGAGTTGGAGGCCCAAACATCTGGAGGGCTGCAGGTTGAAGAGGTTTTATCTAAAGGACCGTTTTTGTCCTTCAGGGAGATTGCAAAGAAGCAGAGAATTGGTAAAAGTTTCCTACTTTAACCTTTTTCCTTCCTGTGATAGAAGTCTCTGCTGAGTTTGAGCCTCTTTCAAGAATGGAAGAAGTTCTCTTTCTGGATTGGTCATTATTCCTGAATTGAGTGCAGAAACAATAGGCAGAGGATCCAACATTGTGACTGTTTTCCTACTATCTTTGAACATGAAACCATATTCTCTTAAATCCCAGTCGTTTAGATAATTTCACATGATCTAATTCCTTCTTGTGTTTATTTGAACACAAGTAGATGCTTCCCCTTTCTTTATTATGGTTCTTGAATGTTTAGCTATTAGTACATGCATTCATTTGAATGAGGAACTTGAGAAAGAAGGTGATGTTCATAGCCCTCCATGTGGTCTGGTTCCAGTTTATTATTATTATTAGTATTATTAGTATTATTATTATGTCTATTTATACTCTGCTTTTTCTCTCCATACGGAGACTCAAAGCAACTTATATTAAAAGCATTTCAATACAATTTTAAATCTATAAATATTCAAACATTAAAACAGAATTAAATATCAATGGTATTAAAATTTTAGGCATAAATCTTGCATAAGGTAACTGTTAAAACAGGGTAAGTTACATGTGTTTTAATTATATTATTACAAGTGAGTAATAAGATATTATTCTTTTAAATCATGTTTGTCCAGATTTTCTCCCCTTCACAGTATTTTTCTAATGAAGTAGGTCTGACATCATACAGTTTTGCCTGTATCCAAAGTCTGGAAAAATAGCAGTTACATAACTCCAAAGCAACTGGATGTTTGTATCTAGTGAAGATTTGTAATTTGAGTGTTGGACCATGATTCTGCAGACCAGAGTTTGAATCCCCACTCAGCCATAGACGCCCACTGGATGCTCTTGGGCTAGTCACACTCTCTCAGCCTCAGAAGGAACCCACTCCCAATATGTGTTGCCAAGAGAGCCCCATGATAGGGTTCGCATAAGTTGGACTTGAAGGCCTTAACAACAACAAGGACTAGGATAAATAGTTCATAAAGCTGAACAATCTAATGGTTACCATAAAAATTTGAACTGGGTTTAAATTTATTATTTGTTGATATTTTTATAATCATTCTAGAGACTGCCAAAACTAATATGGAAAGAAAATTAGTACTTTGCTTAGTTATAAGTGTAGTTTTGAATCTACGTTACCATATAATTCCATTCTAGCAGTGAACCGCCCAAATTAATTTTTCTTTAAGACTTCTGAAGAAACAGTTTTTCCATCGAGCACTAAAAGTAATGAAAATGAAACCAGACAAGGACTTAAAGAAAGAAAAGGAAAAAGAGAAAGGAAAGACTGAGAGTGGAAAAGAAGATGAGAAAAAGAGCAAAAAGGATAGTGGGAAAGATGAAAAGGCTAAGAAGGAGAAAGAAAAGGAAAAGGAAAAGAAAAAAGATGGTGAGAAAGAAGAAGGAAAAAAGGTGAGTATAAATGGCTAAGAATGGTGGATTAAATTGCATTTCATCCAAAATAAAATGAAAATTCACCAAAAAAAACAAGCCAATAAAGCTTATTACAAAAAAACCCCTATGTGAAACTTTCACCTAAGATTTTCTCTTTTTTTCCTGCCTGCCACAATTTAAAAAAATATTTGATGTATAGTTCCATAAGCATTTGTTCTGGAAAACTTTGCAAGCAGAAATGGAAAAAAATTGAAAAGAATATAAACTTCATTCAGCACTCTTGTCGTGTTAACAGAAGTAGTTACTAAAACATTTAACAACTTTGGGAATACTGGAATAATTTCTAATTTTAGACAATACAAAGGCCTCTGTAATTTGGAAGAAGTGAGAGGATGTTGGGATCTGCCCTGAGTCCCCTTGAGGGATAGGGCGGAATACAAATAAATTATTATTATTATTATTATTATTATTATTATTATTATTATTTAGTAAAATATCTCATCCAAGATGCAACTATGCATTATGAAAGCTTACACAAGATGTACAACTGAACATTTAATTGTGGAGCACTTCTTCTGTTCCATCATGCATTTTTCTAGCATAGTCCATTTCATTCTCCCTCTCCAGTTTTTTTTCTTCTCAAGCACTCTGTTTTAAGAATTGAACATGCCCAAACTAAAGTGTCAATATTCCATATGCTGTACCTATAGTAGCCAGTCAAATGCTATAGGAAACCCCCAAACAGGACATAAAACAAGCCTCTATCCACTTCATCACCTTGGCCACCAATTATATTTTTACTTCATCTAGATTAACTTTATTTTTTTTATCTTTATCTAGATTTGGTTTAAAAAAAATTTTGTTTGCCTTCTTCAGTCACAGGATTATATCCAGACACTTGTTTATGGTTTCCATTGTCTTCCTGATTAGTAGAGAAAGAGGTGGAACATTGATACATCAGCACAAACCTATAGGTCTCTCACAGAGTCATGCAGTCAAAGAATAACACTCAAATAAAATCTGATTTTTTTCTGTCCCTGGTTTGTTCCTGTTTAATTGTGTGGTACTTATTTTGAAAGTAGTTGTTATCCTTCAGAAACTTCATTTTTGTGGTTGTCACAAACTATGTTGAATTGGTTGGGGCTCTATGAGATATTCATTGAAAAACTGTAGCAAAATGTGCTGCAGGATGTCCTGCAAAAACAAATTGTTTGCAGTTGAATACATTTTCCCATGTTTTTATGATAGAACCAATTAGGAAATGACATTTATAACCCAGGAACAAAAATTGTGTTACATAGTATAATTTTTCCATTCAGTAGGCCTTTTGCTTTTGCAGGGGTTAGTGCCGCAGGACCCCTGCAAAGGTGGGAAAAACTGCTATTTAAAAAAACACTTTTTAACCTGAAAGATTGCCTTTTTAGGAATCTCTAGGTCCTCCAAGGTGAGTCTATGATCAACTTCCGCTGGTTCATTTTAAAAGTCTGAGCCTTACTTAATTCAATTTTTCTGAGCATTTAAGAGTTGTTTGGAAAATGTTTAATAATTGTATATTTGTTATATATGTGGAATCGTATATTTGTTGTGTTATTATTTAATTCTTGTTAATATGACGGTACTTTTGATATAGAAGTGATTTGTTTTGGGTGGATTATTTTTGTCTAGTTTTTATGGCATTGAATATTTGTCAATATTTGTTGTTAACCGCCCTGAGTGAGTCCCCTTGGGGATATAGGGCGGCATATAAGTAAAATTTTATTATTATGATTATATTATATGCTCAAGCAATTTGTGTTCAAATAGAAATAGCTTATATTGGAACGTGATGTTCTAAGAACAAGAATAGAATCAGTGGGCAGAATAATCAGTAGTTGTATCTTTCTCACCCACTGATCTCCAGTCTTAGACTGAATAAGTAATCAAAGCATCGTTTAAAAATGTCTTGTTAAGATTACATTTCCTTAATGCCAGTGGAAGATTACATGTGGATTTTAGGAAATGTTTAATTCTAAAGGTATATTCCAGACTGAAATCCATATTCTGAACTGAAACCTTCATTTTAGCATGTTGTTCTTTCTAGACAAACTGGCAAGAGGGAGGGGTGGCAGTAAAGACGAGCCCACTCGTATGATCAGTTTCCTTAAGAGCCTGTTTCCAATATATATCCTTAGGATGAGACCCCGGGCACACCTAAAAAGAAGGAGACAAAGAGAAAGTTCAAACTTGAACCTCATGAAGATCAGGTTTTTCTGGATGGAAATGAGGTATGATATCAGATCATCTCAGTTGCTGTAATTTTGACATTTTTCTGCCTGTAACATTTACTAGTGATAACAATGTGGAGACATCCACTAGTCTGACTGGATTCTTCCTGGATTGCTTAGTATAGAATGGAAATCAGTTAAAAAGCTGTATCTATGGAAATTTAATTGTAAAAATCAAATGGAACAAAAAATATTGAAAAATGTATATAGAAATTCCAGGCCAGGATTAGAATTGATCTTAGTCTGATTCAACGAGACAGTTTTTATATCTTGATACTATATCTTGTGGCTTCCCGAGATATTTGTGCTTTGGAAAACCATGGTTTTGCTGCTCCCTGAAACTCCTGAAAAACTTGTAGATCATACAGTAAAATTGCTTCCAGAATAAGGAAGCATACCTTCTGTTTTTCTCCCTCCAGCAAGCACAACTATTTCTGGTCTGGCATAATCTTTAGACATGGCAAAGATTGTAGGTTGTGCAGATGACGGGAACAATGCAACAAGGGAATGAAAGCCTGAACTTTCATTATTTTGTCTTGACTCTGTCTCCTCTCCATTTGTTTTCTTAATGTTCAACAGTAAACCAGCCTTTGTATTTTTCCCTTTTGTCTCTTCAGTAATTGTTCCAAGTATTTGCTATTTTCTGCTAATAGTATCTTAATTTTTGAAGTTCCATGCTTGAATTTTCACATCTCCATCTGAAGAATTTAATTCAGGTTGTGTTTGATAGATTGAGCATACAAGTTAAACAGATAGGATGACAACAAACTATTGGCTTCATAAAATTAATCAGTTGCTCTCCTACTTCATTTCTTGATCTTAGGCCAAATTCTCCTACAGTGTTTGGTTCTACTGTGTTTCCTACTTTTGTGTTGTTTTAGTGGAAGATCAATTTCTTGTCTTGTTTTAGTGGAAGATCAAATTCTTCCTTAGAAACTTTCATTTGCTTGTTCTCCTGCCTCTGTGGTTGGAGCATAAACATAGATTATGGTTATAGTGATAGGTTTTCTCTGAAGTCATATTGATATGATCGTTTATACATTCTATTTCTTGTTTTACAATGCCTAGCTTCCCATGACTCGTTCTTCTCTCATTTCATATTACTGTAGGATGTGCTCTGCAGTTTTGTTTTTTGCTTTTTTGCTTTCTTGTTAATTATTTTTATTGTTATTACTATTTGAGAAAAAGTTACAATTATATAAACATATTCTATACATTTCCCCCTCTTTTATTTACATTCACCCCTGTGCTCCCCTTCCCCAGAGCCATCTCTTCTTCTGTAGTCCCACCAAAAGTTCAATTCTTCATTTGGAGGTAAATTCCCATCTTCTTTTTCCAATAATTTTTCTAGAAATTTTCTCTAAATACTTTCAAAATCATTTTTTCCATAGTCCCTTCTTTACTTTTAAATTTGATGGTAGCTTGTCATTTAGTGCCATTCGCCAAACTTCTTTATACCATTCATTAATTTGTATTTTCATTTCTTCTTTCCAATATTTTGCAATTAGTAATCTAGCTGCTGTTAATAGCATGTCTATTAAAAATTTTTCCCTCTTATCTTTCTCATCCTCTTTTTTAATTAAAAGTAATATTTCCACTGGATTCCTTCTAATTTTTATATTCATAATAGTTTCTATTTCCCTTATGACCAATTCCCAAAAACTTTTTACATGTTTACAATCCCACCACATATGCATGTAGGTTCCAATTTCCTGGCACCCTCGCCAGCATTTTTCATTATTATTCTTATTCATAATATTTAACCTTCTTGGTGTTAAATACCACTTCCAAATTAGTTTATAATAATTTTCTTTTATTCTAATTGACATGATTTTTAATTGTCTTGTTTTCCATATGTCCTCCCATTCTTTTGCTCTGCAGTTTTGAACGTTCTTTTCACCTCTGAGCATGTCAACATCTAGATGCCCTTTTGACTTCAATCCAGTTGCGTCTTTAGCCACAGTTCTACTTATAGTTGTTCTCTACTGTATCCAAGTAGCTCATTCAGTATATTTTAATTTGAAGTCTTCTAATACTATCTCTTGTTTCATTTCAGACTTGTATCATCATAGGGTTTCAAGGCATAAGGCTTCAGCAATGGTTTAGCATTGTATTGTATTTTTTTATCATGTTCGAAACTGCCCTGAGTCACCTGAGGAGATAAGGTGGTATATAAATAAAGTTTTATTATTATTTTTATTATTATTATTATTATTATTATTATTATTATTATTATTATTATTTATTCTACGTAGTTAGCTACCACAGTTGCCCATTACCTTTTTTGGCACATTTAATCTGGTTCCTCAGCCTGTCCCACATGGGAGACCCAGCAGCAGCACTGCTGTCATCAGCACAGCCTCTTGGTTCACTGAAGCACAGATCCTACCATCACAGAAAAATAGTGCTGTTGTAAGGTTTGCAGTCTTCTTAGCCACTAATTGATCTATTTCTCATGAATTTGTTCACACACTATATCACAGCTTTTAAAACTGGGGGACCCCAAATGGTGTCCCCTTAGCTCTATGTTGGGGTCTCAGTTTTTTTTTAATGCTACCTTATAGCTGCTTTAGACATTTACACGATCTGTTGTGCAGTGTTTACAGTGGACTCTGCAGAACATGCTTCAGCTGTACTTCATAAAAAGGAGTATCAGCCTTGCAAATGCAGATTTGTTATTCGTTAATGTTCAATTTTACACCTATTTTATATTTCTATATTCCTGGGGTGTGATAAAGAATTCTCGGGCCAAAGGGGATCTCTAATGGAAAAGTTTAAGAAGCCCCTGCTCTGTATAAAGCACTGGTCGCCACATTTTATTGCAATATGCCATGAGTTCATTATGTATTGGGTGACAAGTAGGCCTTTGTTCAAAGTGTCTCTTAAAATGCGGACTATCTGTATCGTTAATCCTGAACTGGCACTTAACTGAGAACATTTGATTTTTTTCTGTAACAATTCAGCTTTTTAGGGAAGAGCAAAATTGCCTGTAAATAGAAGAATAATATTTTATTTCTGTATGTATACTACAGGCACAGAATTATTTATCTTATGAGAGAGCCTTCTTAGTTTGGAACTCCCTTTGTAAGGAGGCAAAGACAGCTTCTGCCTGGCTGTCCTTCTATTTTCTATTTCATTAGGATTTTGTAACTGATTAAAGAACAGCTGTTTTATTGATGTATGATGGTTTTGTTCTAAATTATTTTAATTCTGGATACTTTAGTTGTATTTTAATTAATAACATTTTGTTTATTTTTATCTGTCAACACCTTGAATCTCAATTCTGGAGAAAAGGCAGGGTATAAATAGCATGTATGATTAAATGAATGATAGTCACATGCAAGAATAATTCTGAGATTAGGCTTCTCTGTCTTTTAGTATTAAACCATAATGCAATACAGATTAAGATTAGTGGCTAATACATATCCTTTGAAGCAAACCAACCAGATATATTACCGTCTCTTGCACAAGAAAGCCAAATTCAAAGTCTGCTGATCAAAGATGTTCATATCAGTCTGTGGTTGTATTTAAAGAAAAGACAGATCCATCTTTCAGACAGAGTTTGGGAATTACAGACCGTTTAATTATGTCACTATTTCCAAACCATGGCTTTCACATTTATCACATTTATCAAGACAGGCCTAGCTTTGGTTGAAGAATTATTTCTCTTAGACCATAACAGAGGAATGGTGACAATTCCCAAATAGTTCAGGTATTTACAGCCTAGAAGCCATTTGTCAGACTGCATTCCTCATTTTATGACACTTGACATTTTAACTCTTTGGTTTATATGACTTGGGATGTTCAAGAAAAAATAGCAACCTACTTTTTACATGACTATTGCTCCACTAGTCAAGTATTATTAACACTGACTAGTAGTAGTTTCCTTGACTTTCAGGCAAGAGTTGAAATTTCCAGCCTTACCTAGAGAAGCCAAGTACCACACCTGGAACTTTATGCAGGCAAAGCAAGTGCTGTATCCTGAGCTCTGCTTCTCTGCTTCCAGTTTATAATCTCCCGTCCTGGTATCTCCTATCTTGTCCAGTCTATAATTTTGTTTATATTTTTATTGCCTTCAACTTGCCATTTCCAGAATAGAAGGTCAGAGAATACAGTCCCCTTTTTGTGCATAAGACCTCACTAACTAGTCTTAATGCTTGCAATTAATCATTTTCTTGGGGGCATACGTGGAATTAGCAGATTCCCTGTGTAATTGGTTCAGTATTCCAGAGCCAGTTGTGTGGAAATGTGTTTTATATTTGTCTGTCTGTTCTCATTCTAATGTCGGCAAATTGACTGACTCTTAGTTTTACTTAAACCAAGCTCTCCTTTCTGCAAAATCACAATCTAATAAAGATATAATAAAAATATCAATTTAAACCTAGGACCATGTAATATTTCATCCTTACATGTTTCAAACAGTCTTGTGTGGTTGCCTATTTAACCATTCGGAAGAAAACATTTTCTAGTTCTGAAGATTCATCATCTTGAATAATTAATTATTGTTACATGACTGTGGAGTATTTTCCCTTGGAAAGCAAGATGGATGACTAACTAGCCAGGCTTTGGGGAATCTTTCCTACATTTCTTTGACTTCTCTGCCTTGCTAAAGCAATGAAGAACCAGTTGAAGTCATCTCCAAACAGCTTTCTCATAATTCTTGGGTCTTCAGTTTAATTTTTGCTTGTCTGTTCTCCCTCCAGGTATATGTGTGGATTTATGATCCAGTTCATTTTAAAACATTTGCCATGGGACTCATACTTGGTAAGTAATACTGGTTACAATATGTAACATAATTTGAAAAAATATTTTTGGTTTCAAAGTATCATTTCCTGTTTAATTGTGTGGTACATACTTCGAAAGTAGTTGTTATACTCCAGAAACTTCATTTTTGTGGTTGCCACAAACAATGTTGAATTGGTTGAGGTTCTATGAGATATTCTTTCCTAAGAGTTAATACTAGCAGGAGAAGAGTGTGGTGATAGGAATGCTAGAACTTTCCATTTCTCTCCTACATTTGAAGTTCTTAGTATTTCTATGAAGCAGTTTTACCTATCTTTATTTATTAATTAGTAACATGCAGAATATTTTTGAATGTGTATATATAAAAAAATGCCTGTTACATATCCTAGGATTCTTAGGATTGTTTTAACAGATTTATATAACTTGTAGAAATCTCTAGTGAACACATTTCTAGAGTTGCATAATAATAATAATTATTATTATTATTTATTTATTTGTTTATTTATTTCTATCCCGCCCTATCTCCCCATGGGGACTCAAGGCGGTTATGAAAGAACAGAAGATGAGAATTGTTCAGTGTGTAGCGTTACTCCTGCATACTGGAACCACAAGGCTGCTATGGTGATTCTCCACCAAAATTATAAATAGGCAAGAGAATCCATGCTCACATTCTAGGCACGTGTCAGTTTCCCAAACAGGCCTTGGCACAGCTTTAGGGCAGCCTATTTCACATAACTGAAGTGGAACTGAGAACCTGGTTTCTAATGCTTCCAAGGATTCTCACCATTTTAATTTTTTAAAAAGGATAAACATCCCCATCTTAGTTATCCTGTTCTCTTTAAACAGATAGGATGGGATTAAAGTGATACAGTGTTGTATGTTATAGATTGCAGAACTGGAGGCCAGAAAAAAATTCAGGAAGTTCTGAATAAGCTCTTCATCATTCATGACTGGGAAGATCCTGTTTGGTTTGATAGCACACTGTCCCTATTTTCATAGTGCACACCTTTGTGTGTCAGTCCCATTGATAGAATGTGTGTTTGTACAGCTCTAGCAGATGCTTTAGTGAGAGAATTTTACACTGTTTATTTTCCATGATTTCTGAAGATACTTCATGCACCTTTACAAATCAGCTGTGACTCAAAATGTACACTTCTGAATGAAAGTGAGGGGTGTGATGGATGCAGTAGGTTTCAATCAATAACCAGGAGCTGTCGCTGCCATGTTAAAATGCCAGTTACTGAACATGTTTCTTTAAGGTGGTGCCAATTTATGCAATTAAAGCTATTATTATTATTATTATTATTATTATTATTATTATTTCTTACCTGCCTCTTCTTGTGGCTCGATGTGGGTTACAACATCTCTAAAAACACAAAATCTATCTAAAAACATTCTATAAAATACACATATCAAAACATATTTCTACAAAGTACATATTAAAATACACAAAACAAAGCTTTTCATTTGTGAATTTCTTAAGTCTCTCATGTTTTATTTCTCTCTTTTTAAAAACAGTGACGGCTGTTATAGCTGCAACTCTTTTCCCGCTCTGGCCTGCAGAGATGCGAGTAGGGGTTTATTATTTGAGTGTTGGAGCAGGTTGCTTTGTGGCCAGCATTCTCCTCTTGGCTGTTGGTAAGTGCATCTTGTTTATCTTTTTCTTCCCAACTCCATGCCTGCAGTTTGACTTCAAGTTCCCCATAGGCTTAACCAACGTGGCTGTTTCACAGATGGCTAGTGTATATCATCATTATGTCGTTATAGGTGACGGCAGAGGAGCAGCATTGATGGTTGATTTCTGGCTTTGGGGGCAGGCACAGTGTCTCATGGAGTGGCCTGAACGCCTCTACAGCAGGTCTGGGCAAATTTTGGCCCTCCAGGTATTTTGGATTTCACTGGAATTGTGGGAGTTGAAGTCTAAAACACCTGGAGGACCGAAGCTTGCCCAGGTCTATTTTAGAGGCTGGGGTTCCATTCCTGATCTATTGCAAATATAGAGAGCAGACCTGCATTTCTAAATGTATGCGCTCAATAGGGGAATCCTGAATAAAGCAAACGGATGGAGGATTTCTGTATGTAGATGACACAATTCATTGGAAACATGGGATATTTAAAGCAAGTGAACTTCATATACCAGTGACCTATGAAGCCTGATAAATAAGAAACTGCAGCGCTCTGAATTTCCATTTGTGAAATATTGACAGATGATCAGAGCATACCTCCGGAATAACAGCACTCCTCAGACTGGGGTGGTGTCCACTGGGGATACTTCCAAGTGAGTCTCGTTGTTTCGTTTTGCCCAAGACCTCTTTGCTTGACTCCTTCCACCTGCTTGCTACACTGGCATTATCAGCAACATGTCCCTGCAAGTAGAATGCTTATGTACATGTGGGAGCTGGATAAGGCAAGAGAGCAAAGGGTTTGCATGCAAAGTGGAAGGAAGGAAATAGCTGACAGCAGCTGACCTGAAACCCACAATTACATAGTGTAAACAAGGAAGAAACAGTTACAAGGTATTTAAAGCAGCATTGCTGAATCACAATTTAGGGAAAGCTTCAGTGAAGTAGTCTTATATCTTAAGCATGTGTCTAAAACTGCTGGTACTTGTCTAACTTTTACAAAGAGAAAATGCTGTAGCAGGACCTGCAAAACTAGAAAACTATGTTCTTGATAAATGTAAAGCACACCTCCAGGCCATGGGAGTTCTGTCTTGAGAATTGCAGTTCAGTCTTAGAACTTGAATATCTATATATATAAAAGGGTAATAAAATTTCGGCCTAGGACAAAACAACAAAACTAAACACCCCACAACCTCGAACATTGACAGCACAAGCCCTCATCCATGTCTCTACGTTCATGCAACAAAAAGAAAAAAAAATAAAGTCCTAATTAGAGGGAGAGGAATATTTTTTTTCCAGTTACTGCCAGTTAGAAGGCTAAGCTCCACCCACTTGGTCTTCTAGCAACCCACTCAGCCCAGGGGACAGGCAGAGTTAGGCCTCACTTAGGCCTCTTCCACACTGCCTATAAAATACAGATTATCAGATTTGAACTGGATTATATGTCAGTGTAGACTCAAGGCCCTTCCACACAGCTATATAACCCATTTATAATCTTATATTATCTGCTTTGAACTGGATTATCTTGACTCCACACTGCCATATAATCCAGTGTGCATTTTATCCAGCTGTGCAGAAGGGGCCTCATATAATCCAGTTCTAAGCAGATAATAAAAAGGTAAAGGTTTTCCCCTGACGTTAAGTCCAGTCATGACCGACTCTGGGGGTTGGTGCTCATCTCCATTTCTAAGTCCATAGACACCTCCTAGGTCATGTGACACCTCCAAGGTCATGACTGCATGGAGCGCCGTTACCTTCCCACCGGAGCGGTACCTATTGATCTTCTCACATTTGCATGTTTTCGAACTGCTAGATTGGCAGGAGCTGGGGCTAACAGCGGGCGCTCATTCCACTCCCGGGATTTGAACGTGGGACCTTTTGGTCCGCAAGTTCAGCAGCTCAGTGCTTTAACACACTGTGCCACCAGGGGCCCCTAAGCAGATAATATAAGATTCTAAATATACAGTAGAGTCTCACTTATCCAACATAAGCCATGTTTAAACATTTGAAGGATGTCACATTGAGGATAGCTTGTTTTCTGCTGCTCTGGAGACTAGGAACCCTTCCTGACAGACCTTAGATCCCAGGATCTGATCCCAGGTTTTCTGTTTATCTCAGATTATCTAGCAGTGCAGACTCATATAATCCAGTTTAAAGCAGAAAACCTGGGATCAGATCCTGAGATATAGGGCCTGTCTGGAAGGGCCCTTTGGCATAATTGAACAATAGATTCAAATTGCAGGTAAAGAGCTGTTTGGAACTGTTAAACAATTGAATATGCTGCTTCAGAGTGTGGTTCAGTCTCTCTTCTGAAAATCTTAAGCAGAGGCTGGATGGCCATCTGTTGGGAGTGCTTTGGTGTTACATATTTCTGCATGACAGCAGTTGGAATGGGTGATCTTGGTGGTCTCTTCCAACTCTAGGATTCTATAATCCCATATATCTCACCTAGAAGCTTGACTATTTATAAATAAGCTCTTCTATTTCTACTTAGAAATAAGCTCGCTGGACCAGAAAAAAAAAAAGAAATAAGCTCTGCATTCTACAAATAGTACTAAAATATTTGAACATTTCCTCCTTGCAGCTCGCTGCATTCTGTTCCTTCTCATCTGGCTGATGACAGGCGGAAGGCATCACTTCTGGTTCCTGCCAAACCTGACGGCTGACGTGGGCTTCATTGACTCCTTCCGGCCTCTGTACACTCACGAGTACAAAGGACCAAAGGCTGATTCAAAGAAAGAGGACAAGTTGGAATCCAAAAAGCAGCCCAAATCCGACAGCGAAGAGAAATCTGACAGCGAGAAAAAGGAAGATGAGTATGGCAAAGGCGAACAGTTGGGAAACTTGGGATCTGAAGGCTCTGGAGGAGAACGGAATTCGGACACGGACAGCGACCGGCGAGAGGATGACCGTTCCCAGCACAGTAGCGGCAATGGAAATGATTTCGAAATGATAACTAAAGAGGAACTCGATCAGCAGACAGATGAAGGGGATTGTGAAGAAGACGAAGAAGAGGAAGAGGACGAGGAAGATACTAGGCCTTTACATGAACAATCATAATTACCTATAGTTTGGGACTGAATATTGTGCAGGCAGTTGGATTTTCTATGTTGGCTGGAACACCATCTTAACAGCGTTTTTTCCTTTTTATTTACTGAAGTATACAGTTTAGCCAGACAGCTTTATAACATCGTTCCTAATTTGTTGTTACAAAGAGGAGAAATGAAACAAAATACTTAGCCAGATAAATTCAGAGTAACCTAATGTATACTTACGAAAGCTATGTGTTTCACATCTTGTCAATCAGTAGATGTTTTGATCTGTCTAGAGAATGTCTTCAAGCATAACGGAAGAACATAGTTTTGCTTAATAATATTTTTGGGAGATTGCATGTTTGCAGTAAGTGAACACTTCCAGAATAGCAATTTAAAATGGTAATTGTTGAATGACCCTGTGTCTCAAGTTTAGTCCTGGTAGGTTAATTTGATTGCTGCTTATGACAAAGTACTCTTCAGTTTATCATATTGATACTGTTATTAATCTTTATAAAACGTAAGACTTTTTCTTAGAACATTTTGTTTGAGAAGAAAACATTTTTCTTGAGATATGCAAAATAGTGCTAACTTGGCTGTAGGGTTATTATAAGCTTCTTTTTTCTAAAACTGTGTTCAACCAGCTTAGGAAATCCAGCCTGTTCTGTCCCCCTGGTTCAGGGCAACGGAGTCATCTCTAGCAGGTTTAAAAGGAAGAAAAAGAAACAGCATAATTTGGAAGTTATAGCTGCTGTTTTGACCTGCCCCACTATAATACAAAAAAGTGTATTCTGTACATAACATACAAATAAAGTAAACCCCTTATTTTACCTGTTACTTATTATTTGAAGGTTTTATCCAGTTTTCAGTTTGTTAATTGAAGGCCCTTTCAGGATGTGTGTGTTTTAGGGAAACACAAGTCGCAAAGACCTCACCGAACCAGAGAGGCTGACAGCTGCATCCAAAGCAGCTTCATCCCTGTGCCAACATTCCTATTATTCAGGTTCAAGAGAACAGATCCTAATTTAATAGCAGGCAGCATAGTTCTTTGTATGCCTTAACGTTAACCTTTGATTTCTTTCTGTCTTCAGAAAGCGGAGTACTGTATCTGATGAGTAGACACTGCCATGAGAGAACATTCGCCTCTTTAGAAGGGTAGGCATCAAAGTTTTTAAAGATAACCAAGACCAAATTGTTTCTTGAAATCTTGAAAGGAGTTTCAATGATTAACTTTTTCTCTTCCACATCCTCTATTTGACTGACTTGGGAGATCATTGTGTGTTTAGTTCTATAAACATTTTTAAAGTTGAGACTTTGCATCATTCCTCTGAATCATTGAATTTCAGCCTGAGACTGAAATTATGAGTACAGATTCAGCTCTTTCTCGCAAAGTGACTGAGGAGATAATGCTAGTTATTTGCTTGCATTTTTGATAGTTGATATAAGCAGGTTTCTCCTTTCTTCCTTGAACTGCTTTTTCCATCACCAGTGTTTTGACTGAAGATGTTAATTTTTTTCTGACTGTGCAAATATATACATTTTATGTGTGCATTGATAAAAACCATTCTCAAATGTGGTCTGATTTTCTTATTCCTGTTCCTGTTGTTTAGCTGCTTTCATTTTTCTGTTCCTCTGGACAGCAGTGTGTCTTGAGTTCTATTTGAATTAGCAACATGCAGTAATTTTTCTCTGACAGTCTCATCATAACAGTCTATTAAGATGGCAGTGTTTTGTGTCTCCATACATTTACTAGAAACCTTCCTTCATCCGGGCAGTTTATCCTCAACAGTTTATGGTCTTCATGTAGAAGCTGATCTTCACAGTTATTCTACTTCCTTTTGTTGGAGGCACATAAAAGCAAACTAGTTATGTTTATAAGAAATGCTTTTAATGACTAGTAACAGCATGTGCAACAGGAACAGAAGGTGAAATAGAACTTGTGAAATTGATCAGAGTTGTTTTTAAACTGTTCACTTGAAGCATCATTGTCATTATCATCTTTTTTTCTATAATTAGAAAAACACATTTTGGGTCTAAAATAAGGATTTGGGGGGGGGGGGGCAAATGTGCCCCATTGCCATCTAGAGCAGGGCTTCTTAAACGTTTTGCACTCACAACCTTTTTCCATCCCACATTTGCTTACATTACTCCAGATATGTAAAATAGGTATAGAAATCAAACATTTACTGGTAATAAATCAGCATTAGCAAGGATTACTAAACAACCTCGTTTGAATTTTTGCAAAGTACAGGTGAAGCATCTTCTGCAAAGTCCACATTATTGCTAACATATTTGTGTAAATGGGTGTCGTTCAGAAACCATTTACTGTTGACAAATGTTTAGTGACGCCAACATTGAGCAGAGTTGGGTGATTTGGAGAAAATGTTCACCTATTTTTAAACCTGAAGATGTAGAGATTTTTGAAGGTGTTTGGGAGAATAGGAAAAGAAATTGGAGGTCTTCATGCAGTCTCAACGAATTTAGCTCTAGAAGCTGCTTTTGTGGACAGATGGGGAAGGGTTTTAATGAACAGGAGGAATTAGGTGGAGGATATTGGGGGAATTCAAAACCAGCATTGGTTCCAGTGCCTTAAATACAGAACTCTAGTGCCAGGTGAAAGAAGAAAGTGCAAAAGCTGGGTTGCAGTTAAACGTCAAGAAAACCAAGATCATGGCAACTACACCAGTTGATAACTGGCAAATAGAGGGAGAAAACGTGGAGGCAGTGACATACTTTATATTTCTAGGCGCGAAGATCACTGCAGATGCAGACTGCAGCCAGGAAATCAGAAGACGTTTACTTCTTGGGAGGAGAGCAGTGACCAACCTTGACAAAATAGTGAAGAGCAGAGACATCACACTGGCAATGAAGGTCCACATAGTCAAAGCAATGGTACTCCCCATAGTAACCTATGGATGCGAGAGCTGGACCATAAGGAAGGCTGAGCGAAGGAAGATAGACGCTTTTGAACTCTGGTGCTGGAGGAAAATCCTGAGAGTGCCTTGGACCGCAAGAAGATCCAACCAGTCCATCCTCCAGGAAATAATACCCGGCTGCTCACTGGAGGGAAGGATATTAGAGGCAAAGCTGAAGTATTTTGGCCACATCATGAGGAGACAGGAAAGCTTGGAAAAGAACACGATGCTGGGGGAAATGGAAGGAAAAAAGAAGAGAGTCCGACCAAGGCCAAGATGGATGGACAGTATCCTTGAAGTGACTGGCTTGACCTTGAAGGAACTGGGGGCGGTGACGGCAGGCAGGGAGCTCTGGCGTGGACTAGTCCATGAGGTCACAAAGAGTCGGAGATGACTAAACGACTGAGCAGCAGCAGTGCCATACAAAGAAGTGAGACACACGTTTGAAATTATGAGGACACATCTACCGATTGGAGTGAACTCCCCAAAACAATGAAATTTTTACCATATAAACCTAAGGGATTTTTGGAGTAGTTTGGTTTTTGAATGCATTAATTTAGGTAAAAATGTCTGCCTTTGAATCTTGCTATATTATGTTTAGTCGCTAGGTGGCAAACCTTCCTAACTAGTATATAGTTTTGTAATCCGGACAAGATCGAAACTGAGTAATAGGATGAGAGGCAGAGTTATAGGGATGCAGAGGGGTTCACAGCACCTGATGTTTATGTGTGCTTTTCCAAACTTGACCACTGTGTAACCTTGCTTTAAGGTATTGGTGTTTCAAACAAAGGATTATGCCAACGTGTGGCCATGGAATTTCCACCAGTATCAGTCCTGTACAAAGTGTTGCAATATTAAACACTGCCATTCAATATGTCAGCCACTCTCTCTCTCTCTCTTAAGACAATCCATTCCATGCCCCCTTAGTCCTCTGATTTTATAGTTATTGAGTTTTTCACGCACAAAGGACTGTTTCGTATTACTTGCTTGCCCTACCCCCTCTATTAATAAAATATTGCAGTATTTGTACTGGGGATTTCCCAATCCTTCAGGTAGCTACTGCTTGTATGTGGATGTGATTGGTACTACTTTGGTTGCACAAAGTACCCCAAAACGAGTGTGCTGTTATTGTAAAACAAATACTCCTGCAAATACACACAAAGGTGTAACAAAAAACCGTTCTGGCTTTGCAAAACTACTTCTGGAAATGTGCAGTGTCTTCTTGTATCGTCATTCTAGGCAGGTTTTCAAATCTTTTCCATTAAATACATCAGAATATGGCAAAGTGTCATTTGTAGTTCGAATGCTGTTTGAGAGTATTTGTGTGGACTATGGCCTAGCTGGAAACAACTGTTTCTTTTAAAAATTGCTATCTTCTTAATTTTTGAGGTCTCCTTAAATGCCAATTTTCTTTGCAGCTGTGGAACTGTGTTCCCAAATCATGTAATGTTTTATCTATCTATCCCCAAAATGGCCCTAGAAATGAAAAAGGTTTTCTGGCTATTCTTGAATTTTATTTAAATTTTATTTTTGAAATGTTGACTCTGGCATGACCCAGGATAGATCTTGGAGTACAAATCCTGTTTATACCTTGTGCATCATGCACGGTTCTCTGTGGAAGCAGACTCTTGTCCAATAGGTGATTCAGGATGCAATTCTGTGTTCACTTCAAGGTCACAGAAGGAAAGATGCACTGTCAGTACTGATGTGTACACAGATATTTATCCTTGGCCAATGCATATCTATCAGGCAATGGTACTCCTTCTGTTCTGCTTTCAGTTGCATTTCCAGGTATGCAATGTTGTCATTTAACAGAAAGGTCATGCAACACAATATATCTCTGAATACAAAGATACATGCAGTGCTGCTCCAATACAGGATTGTGCTGTGGAGATCAAAAAACCCCTGTACTGTTCCACATTGTTCACCCCAATATAGAGAAATAGAGTAACAAAGTCAGTGAATGAATAACTGATTTCCCCGGGGACAAGCATGTAAATTAACTGGGAGCCCACAAGAACAGACAAAGGAAAGGGGTGGGTGAGAGAGAACAAGGATATGGGTCTGTTGGCACCAAGTCAAACAGGCTAAATTAGGATGCAACTGAAAAGGAGAGATTACATTTAAATCAACATTCCTTTCCTACTCGCAAGAAGAGTTTGGCTGGACCAAGTGTCCATCTAATTTAATCTCATTTTACATAGTCACCAACCTCTGAGATACCAACAAACAGGTCAGAAGTGCCATAGCCCTCGTCTACTGCTCCCAATGAACTGGGATTCAGTCCCTTGATTTCTCTAAACTTTGAGGTCAAACTACTTCTGAATGAATCTTGTCAAGATATATAGAGCCAATGTAAGTCAGAGGCAATAGGAAGGCACATAACAACAAAATTGTTACAACAAATAAACAAAAATATCCTGGCACACAGAAGACTGGACAACTTGGAAGGCGCTGAACAGATTGTGCTCTGGCACCACGAGATGCAGAGCCAACCTTAAGAAATGGGGCTACAAAATGGAGTCCTCAACATGAAACTGTGGAGAAGAGCAAACCACAGATGACCTACTGCAATGAGTTCTGAGCCCTGCCACATGCACAATGGCGGACCTTCTAACAGCAATACCAGAGGCACTCCAAGCGGCCAGCTACTGGGCAAAGGACATTCAGTATTAATGCCAAGGTTTTTTTTCTTTAAAAAATCTCTATGTTTGCAAATCCATTACAACTTGTACCCTCGGTTCACTTCTGACATGAGAAATAAATACTGGAATAAGTGTCTTAAGAACCAATGTGCACTTCATGAAAAAATCAATGAAATGCAGATTCATGAAGGTTTAAATACCTAGATGTTTATGGGGAAACGTTGCAACTGAACATGATCAGCAGGTGTTCAGAGACAATGATAATTTTATGAGAAGGAGGCTCCTTCTTTGGAGGCTTTTAAGCAGAGGCTGGATGGCCATCTGTCGGGGATGCTTTGAATACGATTTCCTGCTTCTTAGCGGGGGGTTGGACTGGATGGCCCATGAGGTCTCTTCCAACTCTACTATTCTATGATTCTAAGGTTTGATGTCTGAAATACAATGACTCTCCAAAACACAAACAGTTGGAAATAACACACATCTCATTTTTCTATACTAATTGAGCATCTACTATGAAAGAGGAAATCTTGGTAGCAGATGAAAATATACTTACAAAGCTCCGGTTCAGTAATAAGCCAGTGGCTCCACACTGGCTTCCAACCTTTGATCTCTTGGATATAAAAAGAGCAGCAATCCTAGATAAAAGGTAAGCTTTGCAGCCTCAGGTCTTTGGGATCTCAAACCAATAGATCACACAAACATCTTCTAAGGTAGGAATGGGGAGATACAAAATGATTGGAGATGATGGGTAAGAGGCTGTTTAACGTCCAGAAAGCTGTTGCACAGAACTTCATTCTGATTTGCAATCTAGGAAGCTGTTCAATGGAATTGAGCCTTCATCACTTTATCAGAACTAAAAACATCACACTGATTTTCAGGGGCAAGGAGGAAGGATGATGCAGTCCTGATAGGGTTGGAGGCGTTTTCATCGTCCACCAGTTCAGCCCCCTCTCCCGAGTCCTCTATGTTTCCCGGTGGATTTTCACTTATTGCAGGAAGTCCTGGAGCGGAACCCCTGCGATAAGTGAGGGAACACTATTTACAACTCAATACATGATGCTCCAGTAAATGTGGATCTTGCAAGCTACATGCTTGTCCACTGCCTATAAAAGTTCCTTTTTTAGAAACCAAGATCTAATTATTGGTCTCAACTAGTTTAGCCCCATTGATTTGATTAAGATAACATTGGTATGTTGACTTATCAAGTCCCCACTGATTTCAATTGATCTATTGTAGTTGGGACTAACTGTTGTATTTGGGTTTTGAACTACAACTACCAGAATCCCTCAACAATCATGGCTGTAATAGCCATTCTGGGGGTTAACAGACAAAGGAATATCTGGCATCATGTCAGTAAGTTCTAGTGATGTAAGCTAATTTTTCTGTTTACATTTGTGATTGTGATACCATTGACATGATTGTAAATGCCCACTGTTTTGTTCTTGTTTATTTGTTCAGTCACTTTCGACTCTTCATGACTTCGTGTACCAGCTCACACCAGAGCTCCCTGTTGGCCATCGCCACTCCCAGCTCCTTCAAGGTCAAGCCAGTCACTTCAAAGATACCATCCATCCATCTTGCCCTTGGTTGGCTCCTCTTCCTTTTTCCTTCCATTTTCCCCAGCATCATTGTCTTCTCCAAGCTTTCCTGTCTTCTCATTATGTGTCCAAAGTACTTAATCTTTGCCTCTAATATCCTTCCCTCCAGTGAGCAGTCGGGCATTATTTCCTGGAGTATGGACTGATTGGATCTTCTTGTGGTCCAAGGCAGTCTCAGAATTTTCCTCCAACACCACAGTTCAAATGCCCACTGTAGCCCACCTTAAACACCAGAGCCATACTATGGCCACTGCCATGACTCAGTGCTAAGGAATCCTGAGAGTTGTAGTTTTACCACATCTTTGACCTTCTCTGCTGCCTCAGAATGCTGCTGCCTCAGCAAACTACAACTCCCAGGAGTATCAAACCAAGGCAGTCAAAGAGGTGCCATTCTGCAGTGTAGATACTTCTAAGTTAGAAACACTGGGTGTTGGGTCTCCTGTTCCAAATATATAGCAGCAATCTGAGGTCTTCACAATTGCATCAGTAGCAAAACTGAAAGAACAGGAACTTGAAAAGAAGCACAACAGTTGCAGGCAAAGCCCTCAACTTCCTGAAAAATCAACTGCTGGGCTGTCTCCAAGGGGATGTAAGAGTCTTTCTTGTTTGGCTGTTTTTTCCTAACTGCCAGGTCTACTTTTTGTTCATACCAAGTTGCAAAATTTGTGAGTTTCTTGCAAATGACTCTGTAACTGTTTAGTGGGGAAGCAGCAAGAAAAATAATTGTATGATTTAATATGTACAGTAGAGTCTCACTTATCCAACATAAATGGGCTGGCAGAACGTTGGATAAGTGAAAAGGTTGGATAATAAGGGTTAAGGAAAAGCCTAGTAAATGTCAAATTGCATTATGATTTTACAAATTAAGCACCAAAACATCATGTTTTACAACAGATTGACAGAAAAAGCAATTCAATATACGGTAACGTTATGTAGTAATTACTGTATTTACTAATTTAGCACCAAAACATCATAATGTATTGAAAGCATTGACTACAAAAACAATGACTACTAAAAGGCAGACTGCGTTGGATAATACATAACGTTGGATAAGTGAAGGTTGGATAAGCAGTTATGTGCTAATATTTTCTTTAACTATTTGTTCATTATTTTCTCAATTATAAACACTTTTAACATTTGTGTTTTTTAAAAAAATATGCCATAAGCACTATACATTTATGGATTTCCAAGGCAAGGTGTGCAAGTCCCAGAAGAAATGAAATAGACTGTTTCCAATGAATTTCTTTTCCGTTCTTAAAATCGGCGTAGTCCAGCTATAAAAATCCTGCAAATGTTATCAGTGGGTTTTCCATGAGGAAATGAAGAGTAAAATAAGTTGTGAAGAACAAAAAAAACTATAATACTGTATCTACTGAGCCCCAATTCCCAAACTGGGACTGTCCAGATACATTGGATTACAGTGCCTTTTCTTGTTATCCAGCACTACCACCTGCTACCGCTGTCTGGGAATTATGGAGAATAAGAGTCCAAGTGGTATAGTTGTTTCACTGTTGGACTAGGATTCTGAGAGACCAGGGTTCAAATTCCTTCACTTCTCTCATCCTCAGAGAAAGGTAATGTTGAACTTTCTCTAAAGAAAGCCCCATAATAGGTTTGGCCTTAGTGTCGCAATACAACTTGAAGGCATGCAACAAGAACAACATAATCCAACACATCTAGCAAATACCTACCTGAAGATGACTGCCAATAGAGGGGTGCCACCTCTACGTGGAATAATATAGCTCTCCTTTCCCCAGATTTTGGATATAGGTATAAGCAAAGGTATTCCAAAATCTGAAAAAAGTCAAAATCCAAAACACTTCTGGTCCCAAATATTTCAGATAAGGGATGCTCAACTGTCTACTGTGTTGAACTCACCCAATCTCATCTGTTGGAAAGATAAGCAGAGGCAAGGCTGGTGGTTACTACAATATGGCCCTTGTATCCATGGAACCAATATATCTGGTTTCACTTATTCATGATTTAACTTACTAAGCTGGACAAGCTGCACCCTCTTTTTGAATATTCCATAATTCATCCAATCGAAAACAATATGGTTCACTGTTATCCGCAATTCCATGCATCCACTGATGTCCGGGAATGAACCACCTATGGATATGGGGGCTGTGCTGTACCTGGATGGAAGGCCATCAGGAATCTTGATAAATAATTAAGAATTACTACTATTTCAAACCTGGGAAATTACACCATCAGTTTACTCCTCTAAGTTTCTCTATGAAAAATGAAAGAGTTACAACAAATGGGGGCTTATTAACTGTGATTGAAATTGGCCTTGTTCAATCTGTCAGTTTCCTGTTGCTTTGTTGAAAACCCTAGCTTTATCTTCTGTTTGTGTTTCTTGTTCGCTTACCTGTTTAAATTGTATTAGTTTTAGACAGTGATGCTTATACATCCTCAATTGCCCTATCTGCTCTTGTTACTTCTGTGTTATGCATATCTTCAAGATAGTTTACAACACAGATAAAAACAGAATGTGGTTAAAAGTGGTGATAAAATTGGCCTCATTCAGTCTATTAATTTCCTGTTGCTTTGTTAACAACCCTAGCTTAATATCTGCTTTATCTTGTTCAGTTATCTGTTTAAATTGTCCGTATTAATTTTAGACAGTGATGTATATGCCTCCCCATTTGTCCCAGCTGCTCTTGTTATTTCTGTGTTATACATATCTTCAAGAGCGTTTACAATGCAGATAAAAACAGAACGTGGTTAAAAGCAGTCATAACCATAATTATAAAAATCCCAATCCCATTATAAACAAAGCTAAATCAAAAACAGTTTCAAAAGCTTTTAAACTGTTTTTGATTAACACAACAGATGAAAGCAAGTGCAGCACACTTTCATTAAAAATCTATATCAACTAGTTAAAGGCCCCCAAAATATTTATATAAAAGGATTTTTGCCAGTGGGTGGAAGGAGAGGAGAAAAGCTTCCCCTCTTTGGGAAGCAGATGGATTTTGGAGTCTTTGGGTTCATTTACATTGTAGAATGAATGCGGTTTGATGCCACTTTAGCTGCTATGAAACCATGCGAGTTGTAGTCTTCATCCTTCTCTGCCAAAGAGTGTCTGCCAAAGAGCCTCACCAAACGACAAGTTACAAACTACAAGTGCCAGTGCCTCAGCAAACTGCAAATTGCAGGATTCCATATTGAACCATAGCTGATAAAATGCTTCTACAGTGTACATACACCCTTGGTTTGCTTCATGGCCAGACTTTAAAAGCTGCCTAGTGGCATGAAAGGGTTGACTTGTTTTAATGACCTTGTTGAATACCTTTTGCATTTGCTTTGAAGTTTGTGGCTGGGAAAAGATATGAAGGCTGAGAACAGCCTGGGGGGAGTTAATATTTCTATGCTGCTAACCTGTTTGCTCAGTTCTCATAACTGTTAAGGGGAAATGAGTCATGCTCATGTTCTTTGTTTGCTCCTTCACTATATAACTTTTGGGACCCATTTTTACTGGCCTTATATACCTTTATATCTAGTAATTAAGATTTTGTCAGCTGAAGGTAAGCATAGGTAGTCTTGTTTGGGAGATCCCAATCCTCTTATTACCGTGTTTCCCTGAAAATAAGACAGTGTCTTATATTAATTTTTGCTCCCAAAGATGCTCTAGGTCTTATTTTCAGGGGATGTCTTATTTTTCCATGAAGAAGAATTCACATTTATTGTTGAACAAAAAAAATTAACATTTATTATATACTGTACAGTAGTTGTCATCATAAACCAGCATAACCAGATAAACTGTGAATCCTATCAAGAATTTCTTGTTACTACCAATATTTCCATGTACAACACTTTATGGTACGTACATTTACCGATCCTGCATGCTCTGGTGTTCTGTTCAGCGGGCATGCTTCCAGACAAAAACTTTGCTAGGTCTTACTTTTGGGGGAGGCCTTATATTTAGCAATTCAGCAAAACCTCTACTAGGTCTTATTTTCTGGGGATGTCTTATTTTAGGGGAAACAGGGTAGTTGGGTGAAGAGCTGGGCCTATCAGTGAAGTGGCTGAAGTGCTTCTCAGCCTGACAACAGCAGAGACATCCTCAATCACCAATGAAGCTTATGTTATACAAGGTGAGTATCCGCTAGATATAACATCATATAAAAGCTGAGTGGCACAACCTGGGGATCACAACCAGACACAGTGAAGACATCTGCCCTTGAGCTTTGCTACTCGGCTGCTAAATACGCATGCCCAGTGTGGTACACATCTTACCATGTTAAAACAGTGGATGTAGCTCTTAATGAGACATGCCACATCACAGGATGTCTACACCCCACACCACTGGAGAAATTATACTGTTTAGCTGGCATTGCACTACCTGACATCCACTGGGAAGTAGCAGCCAGCAATGAAAGGACCAAGACATTGACATCTCTGGCCCACCCCCTGTTCAGATATCACCCAGCACACCAATGCCTTAAATGAAGAAATAGTTTTCTAAGATCTACAGAGGTACTCACAGGAACACATCAGCAAGCAGGAGTCCAAAACTGGCAGGCTAAAACCTGGAACCTCAATCAGTGGCTGATGCCAGATGACACCAAACTCCAATACTCCGAATGACCTCACCCAGCGGTTTCATGTAAATATTGAAAAGCATGGGGGATAAAATCAAACCTTGCAGGACCCCACAGGTCAATGGCCAGTGGTCCAAGCAGATGTCCCCCAGCATCACCATCTGGGTACGATCCTCCAGGAAGAAGTGGAGCCTCTGCAGAGCAGTGCTCCCAAGACCCATTCCAGAGAGCCGGCCCAGAAGGATACCATGGTTGATGGTATCTAAAGCACTTGAGGAAGTTTAACACGCACAATGCTTCCAAACAAGCATAGAGTCATGAACATATGCCACAGGTGGAATCATGTGGCCCTCTGCATATCTGTGAACTACAATGCCCATCAGCCCTTGGTTACATAGGCAATGGTGAGGAATATTGGGAGCTTTAGTACAACATCATATGGAGGGTGACACAGTTCCCAGTTCTGGTGCAGAGGCAATGTCTGGAGGAATCTAAGAAGTTATGGCAGCCAACCTTTTTCTATAATTCATCACATACCATTTTTAAATGTTCAAGTAGCTCATCTTCAAAAAATGTGTGATATGATGCAGATAATCCATTTGAGTCTGGCACTTTTACAAATTTAATCTCTAATTGCGTCAATATATGTCATACCTGTCGCAAACTTTGCTTTTGTTCAAAGTGTAATTTATCCAAGTAATCTTCCATAACTGAGGTTTTATCACTGCCCCTCATACCTCTGTAGTATTCCTCAAAGGCTTTAAATATTTTGAAATTATTTATAACAAGCTGATCTCTCAACTTATAGGAAATCCACTTCCAAGATTTATTTGCAAATTCAAAATTCTTTTGCTTAAGGAAAAAATAGTTTGGCATTCATTTCTTGGAGTATGAGCAATGAAAATAGTTTTTTAAACAACTTAATCTTTTGAGTCCTTGATCCATTTTTTCTTAAGCATTTTCACCAACTGTTGTTTCTTGTACATCAAATCTTTTTAGTTTCTCTAAATATTTAGAAAAGAAATATCTTCTAAGGATGGTTGAGCAGCCGGCATTGTTTCACAAGCTTGGGCTTGACTGATTGCTTTTTTCAAAGGGGAAAATATGATACTGCAATGCCAGCAGGGCCAATGATCCTAAGGGCATCTCCCTTCCCACTGCATGTTGTGGCATGGGTGTAGCCTAAAACCTAAAACATTTTGCATTGTGCTTGTGCCTTCAAAGGTGTGCATCCTGGGGTGGCAAACAATTAATTTTTAAGATCAGGCAGACTTGTTGACACTGCTCAGTGGTCTCTTCATGAGCTGAGATGCTAGCAAAAGACTAAGCTGGCCCCATTTGAGATCAGGGACCACAGTTTAAGAAGCAGCACAATTAACTGCCCTCCTAACATTTTCTTCTCTTTGCCACTCCCATCAACTATAGAGGAGTTGCCTACTTCTGTGTTAATGCCAATGCCAAAGATTTTCCTTTCTACAGTTAGGCTATAGCTGAGGCTGGTTATTTGCATCTGGGTCGATTTCCTTGTGAGAATAAGCATGAAAATAGCTATCCCATGCTGATACTGAGAAGGGAAAACTTTGTTCTCTGCTGTTCTAAAGATTAGGACATGGAGGAACGCATTCAAATCGCAGAAAGAGATTCCATCTGATAAAGTTAATACATCTACCCTGTTTCCCTGAAAATAAGACATCCTCTGAAAATAAGACCTAGTAGAAGTTTTGGTGAATTGCTAAATATAAGGCCTCCCCCGAAAGTAAGACCTAGCAAAGTTTTTGTTTGGAAGCATGCCTGCTGAACAGAATACCAGAGCATGCAGGATTGGTAAATGTACATACCATAGATTGATATACATGGAAATAATGGTAGTAACAAGATATTCTTGATATGATTCACAGTTTGTCTGGTTATACTGGTTTGTAATGACAACTACTGTGCAGTATATAATAAATGTTCATTTTTTGTTCAACAATAAATGTGAATCTTTCTTCATGGAAAAATAAGACATCACCTGAAAATACGACCTAGCGCATCTTTGGGAGCAAAAATTAATATAAGACACTGTCTTATTTTCGGGGAAACACAGTAAACTTCCTGATGGTAAGAGCTGTTCAACAGTGGAATACACTGCCTTCTTTGGAGGTTTTTAAGCAGAAGCTGGATGGCCATCTGTCAGGGCTGCTTTGATTGTGTGTCCCTGTATGGCAGGGAGTTGGACTGGAAGGCTCTTGTCATGGCTTTATGATTCTAGGAAAAAGTCATTAGATTTTTAGAATTGAGGGGTGTATTGCAGTTTTATGAGAAGTTCCTGAAACCAAGTTAAGCCATTCAGTCAACCAGGACTTAAACTGAATCCTTCAGTGGCTTGGCTTAAATAGACATTATAGATGGTAAAGGTAGGTCTGAGAGCCACTAGGATATAGTAGTTTGAGTGCTGGACTAGGACTTCAAGAGACCAGAGATCGAATCCCCATTCAGACATGGAAACCCACTGGGGAGCTTTGGACAAACGCCACTCTCTCAGCCTCTCAGAAGGCTCAGAAACATCCTCTGAACAGGAGTTGCCAAGAAAACCTTCTAAGCCTGGCTCTTTATTATACAATTAGTGCAGCATGATACCCCTTTAACTACAACTACTCCATGGTATGGAGTTCTGGGATTTGTAGTTTGGTGAGACACTTTTTGAAATAGAAGTCTAAAAACTATTTAAAACTATAATTCCCAGAATTCCTTAGCACTGAAATGCAGAACCTGATTTAAATTTCAGCCTGAATTTTAAGGAGCTTGCTAAGGTATTGGATCTTTTTTGAGGGCTTCTCTGCTCAGGTGGGAGGAGATCCCCGGCTATTGCCGCCTCCGACAATCATGTTGTGCACCGGCTAAAACCCGCCTCCTGATCAATCACAGGTCCGGGGGATGCCGGCCAGCTTCTCAGCACTGGCCAATCAGGGGAAAAGGAGGGGGTTTTCAAAACGTAGCAGTGTTAATGCATGAGAATTAATGCTTGTGTATAACAAAAGGTTGGCAGTTCAAATCCGGGGAGCGGAATGAGCACCCGCTGTTAACCCCAGCTTCTGCCAACCTAGCAGTTCGAACACATACAAACATGAGTAGATCAATAGGTACTGCTCTGGCAGGAAGGTAACGGCACTCCATGCAGTCTTGCCGGCCACATGACCTTGGAGGTGTCTATGGACAACGCTGGCTCTTCGGCTTAGAAATGGAGATGAGCACCAACCCCCAGAGTTGGATACAACTAGACTTAATGTCAAGGGAAACCTTTACCTTACTATAACAATGTTTGCTCATGATTCTGTTTTTACACTTGTACCCTTTGCGCATCTGTGCTGTATGAGTGTCCCTTTTGCAGAAATTGAATAGTCTCGGTCATTTGCCTTCAATCTGGTGAGATTTCTGGTTCCTGATTCGTGACATCTGCTTTTAGTGAAGCTTGCCAGGAGTCCCTCAGTATCCATGGGGCTTAGAAAAACTTCAATTGTCCAGCATCATATTCCAAATCCACCAAACTCCAAGTAAACTCCAATTTCCTGTTTTTCCTTTCTGAACCCCTTAGTTGCCATTAAATTTGGGCATTGTTGTTCCTTCTTCTTAGATAGACACCGAGCAGGTTCATGAATTTAGTTTAAGTATAAGGGAAGACTGACTTAGTTCTTTGATCTATTCCCAATGAGCACTTTCCTAGCATTATCTGTACTCCCTGTTTTTTCTTAGCCCACATTTTCAAGATGGGGGTCACTTGGTTCTTTCTTTGGACAACCTTGTTACTTTATTTGCCTAAAGAGATCCATTTTATTTAAAATCTTTTCCATCTGGTAATATACTTTGAATCCAAAATTTATAACTAAATCCAAAATTGAATCCAAAATCCAAAAGTTGGAACAATGACCATATCCGCTGTGGTGGGTATAAGGTCTATAGAATTGGAGTTGCAGAATTGTAGCATCTGCTTTGATTATTATTGTTTTATGTTGACTTGTTGACCAAATCCTAGGATCAACTGATAAACAGTAGAAATATCTTAAATAGTAAATAATGTATATTTTCCTCTGTTTGACACGTTTTGGGCTGGGGCGGGGTCTAAACGATGTTTGCTAGCGACATTGTTGGATGGAAAAATGGTGCTGAATGGATTTCACCACCAGATTATTTTCTGCCCTAATTTGCCCTCTTCAGAACTCGTACATCTTCAAGATGAAGTTGCATCTGCAAACTATGGAAAGCTTTGCTAGTTGAATTTCTTCTCATTGGCACATACTTTTAAAACCATGAAGAGAACAAGTCTGTTGAGAGTTTTAATGGAGGCTAAAAGCAACCAAACCCAAGGGAGCAGCAAAAGTGATACTAAGAGAAGAAACCAGACTGGCAACAGAGAAAAATTGCTGAGATGTGTCATTCTCAAGAGAATAATTGGGATGTCAAGGGAAATGGGTTCTCCAGAAGCATTGGAAGCAGGTTGTACTTAGGACACATTGTAACACACAATTCAAGTCCTATAAAGTAACAGCCTGGAAAAGATGATTTTTGGATAATAATAACTCCCACAAATTTGCAGGTAGTTTTGTCAGTGGCTGTGGGATTTAAGGAGTAGTTGTTGAAAATATAACTTTTCCAAGTGTGAACTTAGCATCCAATATCTACAGGGGATGTGTTCCAGGACTTGCCACAGATACGTGAAACTGCGGATAATAGTGAATGCTCTATTGTCACACCTGGGACAAAACTGAGTCTTCACTATTTCCCCCACTCATTTCATGCTCCATCGAGATGAGAGTAACTAAAATTCCTCTGCTTTGGCACCAAGGAGAAGGGGAAGCAGATGGCCCATGTGGTCTCTTCCAGCTCTATTATTCTATGATTCTAAGTTGTTTCTTGAACTTAATCTCTCAGATTATTGCACTGATGCAATGATATATTTTTCAAGCTTTACCTCTGTTTGTGCAACGTTTTTCTGTCAAGAAGTTCCTGGGAAGCATACGTAGGAGGATATGAAACTACTGTGGCTGTGTCTTTCTGTGGGCTTCTCATGGGCGCTTGGTTGGTCACATAGCTGGGACAGAAATATGGATTAAATAGGCCTTTGATTAAACCCAACAAAGCTTTTCTGTTAAATTCTTCTCACTTGCCAAAGCATTGAAGACAAAACCAAAGATCAAAACACAAAAGCTCCAGCTAATCAGCACCAGAACGGCAAGTGCCTTTCGCATACATGGCACTGATACGGCTACCGTTTCTGTATGCAAACAGAAAACTGTGATAAAGAGAAGTGAAAGAATAAATACATTAAGGCCTTCCCAGAAGCTATGGCTTGTCTCCTCTGTTACAGGAAGTATTAGCTAGTTAAATAATCATTACTTAGTTAAAATGCTTAGAAGTGGCATATGGGCAGAGATGTGGAGAAAAGTAGACAGAAATTACTGTTTTATTTATTATTTTATTTATTTATTTCCAGCATTTATACCCCGCCCTTCTCACCCAGGGGAACTCAGGGCGGCTTACAACAGTTGGCAACATTTAATGCCAAGAACATAATAATAAAACAAAAACAGTACATATAATCAATTAAAACTATAAAAATACATCATTAAAATACATTATAAAAATTAAAACATATGTAAATTAGATCCATTTGTCTAAAAACCTCATGCTTCAGCCTTCAATCGGACCATGTCGACGTTATCATATTACTCGTTAAAAGCTTGGGCACACAGCCATGTTTTCACAGCCTTTCTGAAACCCAGAAGAGTTGGGGCTTTTCGGATATTTGCAGGGAGGATGTTCCACAGCCGGGGAGCCACCACTGAGAAGGCCCTGTCCCTCGTTCCCACCAGCCGTGCCTGCGAGGCAGGTGGGACCGAGAGCAGGGCCTCTCCAGATGATCTAAGAGTTCTAGCTGGCTCATATGAGGAGATACGTTTGGATAAGTAAATTGGGCCAGAACCGTTTAGGGCTTTATAGGTCAAGACCAGCACTTTGAATTGGGCTCGGTAGCATATCGGCAGCCAGTGGAGCTGGCTTAGCAGGGGGGTGGTACGCTCCCTGTATGCCGCCCCAGTTATTAATCTGGCTGCCGCCCGTTGTACTAGTTGCAGCTTCCAGGCCGTCTTCAAAGGCAACCCCACGTAGAGAGCGTTGCAGTAATCCAAACGGGATGTAACCAGAGCGTGGACCACCGTGGCCAAGTCAGACCTCCCAAGGAACGGGCGCAGCTGGCGCACAAGTCTCAGTTGCATGAATGCTCCCCTGGCCACTGCCGAGAACTGGGGCTCCAGGCTCAGCGATGAGTCCAGAAGAACACCCAGACTGTGAACCTGTGTCTTCAGGGGGAGTGCAACCCCGTCCAACACAGGCTGTAACCCTATTCCCTGTTCAGCCTTGTGAATGACCAGGAGGACCTCTGTCTTGTCTGGATTCAATTTCAATTTGTTGGCCCTCATCCAGTCCGACACAGCGGCCAGACACCGGTTCAGGACGTGAACAGCCTCCTTAGTGACAGGTGGAAAGGAGAGACAGAACTGGACATCATCTGCATACAGATGACACCTCACCCCGAAACTCCAGATGATCTCTCCCAGCGGCTTCATGTATATGTTGAACAACATGGGGGACAGTACTGACCCCTGTGGGACCCCACAAATCAATGGTTGTGGGGTCGAGCAGGTGTCCCCCAATGACACCATCTGGGAACGACCCTCCAGGAAGGACCGGAGCCACTGCAAAACAGTACCTCCGAGACCCATCCCGGCAAGGTGTCCCAGAAGGATACCGTGATCGATGGTATCGAAGGCCGCTGAGAGGTCCAGCAGAACCAGCAGGGACACACTCCCCCTGTCCAGTTCCGGGCGTAGATCATCGACTAAGGCTGTCTCGGTACCATGCCCCGGCCTGAAACCAGACTGCGCCGGATCTAGAAAATCAGTGTCAACCAAGAATGCCTGGAGTTGTGCGGCCACCACACGTTCCACGACCTTGCCTAAAAAGGGGAGATTGGAAATAGGCCAAAAGTTCTCCATTTGAGTGGGGTCCAGTGATGGCTTCTTCAACAGCGGTTTGATCACAGCCAATTTGAGGCTCGCTGGAAAAATGCCTTCCCGAAGGGAGGCATTCACCACCACCTTCACCCACTCGGCCAATCCCCCTCTGGCTTCTCTCACCAGCCAGGATGGGCAGAGGTCTAGGATGCATGTGGTAGCCCTCACCTCTCCAAGCACCTTGTCCACATCCTCGAGCTCAACCAATTGAAAAGAATCCATCAAAATGGGACAAGCAGGTGCTCGTGTTACATCCTTGGAAGCTGCCGTTAATATGGTGTCAAAGCCAGAGCGGATCAATGCAACTTTGTCCGCAAAGAACCGAGCAAATGCTTCACAGCGGGCTGCCGAGTTGTCAGGGATCCCATCTTAGGAGACGGGATATAACAAACCTCTGACAACTCGGAACAGCTCCGCCAGACGGTTCTTTGCGGATGCAATATTAGCTGCATAGAAGACATTCTTTGCAGCGTCTATTGCTGCGGCATATGTCCTAAGATAGGAACATAGCCGTGTTTGGTTTGACTTGCTCAGCTCAGAGCGCCACACGCCCTCTAGTTCCCTCTTCTTTCGTTTCATCGCTGCCAGCTCCTCGGTGAATCAAGGAGATGGTTTAGCTTGGGTACTCGAGAGGGGACGTTCCGGAGCAATCGTGTCTATTGCCCTAGTCGCCTCCTTGTTCCAGAGGGCGACCAGAGCATCGACAGAATCACCAGCCAAGGTGGCGGGAAACCCCCCCAAGAGCCGTCAGGAATCCATCCGGATCCATAAGCCTCCTAGGGCGGACCATTTTTGTAGGTCCTCCACCCCTGCGGAGGTTGGGGGGGCGCAGTAAGTCTAAACCTGACCAGGTGATGGTCGGTCCATGGCAACGGAGCGATGGTGAGCTCCTCCACACCGCCACCTTCCTCCCATCCCTGACAGAAAACCAAGTCAAGTGTGTGCCCTGCTCTGTGGGTAGGACCAGATACTAGTTGGGACAGCCCCATGTTTGCCATGGCGGCCATGAAGTCCTGAGCTGCACCAGAGGGAGTGGTCTCGGCATGAAGTCCCCCAGCACAATGAGCCATTGGGACTCCAACGCCAGGCCCGAGACCACCCCAGCTAGCTCAGGCAGGGAGACTGTAGTGCAGCGGGGTGGTCGGTACACTAGCAGAATCCCTAAACTGTCCCGGCCCCCTACCCTCAGATGAGCACATTCGAACAAGGTTGGGGCACCTGGTCAGGGGGATGGACTCCTTATAGACCACTGCAACCCCTCCTCCCCTTCCTCCAGATCTTGGTTGGTGCTGCACGGTATAGCCTGGTGGACAAAGCTGGGTGAGATTGGCCCCCACAGCCTCGTCCAGCCAGGTCTCCGTTATGCACACCAGGTCTGCCTGCTCATCCAGGATAAGATCCTGGATGATCGCTGCTTTTCCGTTGACAGACCTGGCGTTCAACATCACCACCCTCAAACTGGAGGGACCGCCAACTTGGGCACCCAAATTTACTATATCAGGAGGCCATTTTAAATCTACAAGCACTCTCCTTCTTTCCCTAGGCTGAATTGGTTTATGAATCCCTTTCCCGTATCTCCCCCTCCCCTGGATTACTTCGATGGGGGCCCCCCAGCCATTGGTTGACCCCCCCCCCTTACATGGTCTGTCATTGCGGTAACACTAGCTATTAGCCTAAGCAGTGATCTAACTTTTATTGCTATCTGCTCTCTCCCCTTTAAAGATAAAGTTAGTTCTCTCCTCTCCCCCACTTTGGGAGTTACCCAAGTTCTATATATAGTGTGTTCTGGGACTCCCTCCCTTCTCACCTTAAAGGTTGTAAAGTGACACGTGCTAAAGCGGAGAGCTAATTCATCCTTGGGGTAAAAGGGGATTTCATTGGGGTCAGAGGTAGTAATGGCTTATAGTCAAAGTGCAGAAGGTTGAAACATGGCGCCGAGGTAGGTCGGTCTGTTTGCAGGCTCTGTGTGGCTCCCTTGTAAAAACAACTTTTACTGCCTTTTATTACCTTTCTGCTGCCTTTTTACTGCCTTACTACATCTCATCATCACCTCTCTGAAGAAAAAGCTAGGACTGGAACCCAAGGTGACGAAGGTTGCCTGCAGGAGTCGGTTCTTAGCTGGTTTTCCTAACGAGAGTGAGAGAAGTAAGAGAAAATGAGAAAGGGAGCCTAGCGTGGAATGAGAGGAGTAGAGGAGGAAGAGCTTTGCCTGCTATTAAGGAACTCTAATGAAATACTTAAGACCAGACTGGATTAGCAAACTAAGAACTACGCTATTCTATTCAATATACCTGGCTGCCAATTAGAATTCCATTTGTTGATACCTCATGTGGTGACTGGCTGGAAACCATCGCTCTGAGTCAACTGTGGTTCTGTTCCTGTTGCCCTGCTGTGCCGAGAGCCAAGCGGCTGCCGATTGGAGGTTCGTGAGGCTGGTGGAAAATGCTCTGGCAGTGCTGAGGCCCCTCAGGGCAGCGCGGTTGCTGGCAGTGTTGGCAGCGTGGGTGTGCTGCAAGGTGGCGAAGGTGTGCTTTACGGCAAGTGCTGGGGAGGACACCACCCCACTGTGTCAATTGCCACTGCCAGCTGCTGCTGCGGGGGTTAGGCCGTGGAAGACTACCCGGGGTGGCCGAGTGGGATTAGCGGCTGTGAGAGAGACGCCTCCTTCGCCCGCTGGCTGGACGGGTGGACATTACTATCCTTATTGTTACCACTATTGGACCTAGCCTGCTGCTATTATATCGTCACTGTTGCAGCAGCGTTGGTGAGTTGGGCTACAAGCACTTTATATAACAGCACTTTAGACAACAGAATTGCTGTCTATTAAGTACTATCAACGGAACACCCTACAAGGCATTTATGGGACAGTGTTTCTGCTTGGAAAGCACTCTTTTGACTCTCAGGGAACAGACTGCTTTCATTGAGCACTTTATTTGAAGAAACTGGACAGTTGCATTTAATGAACTTAACTGAACCGCCCTACCTCATACATCATCAAATCCCCTGCTGACTAAAACTTTGCCCTGTGAACTAATCACTTGATTAAGAACTGAGCACTGAAGCACTTTAAATCATTATTATTGTTGCTGCTGCAATCAACATCTATTGAGATTAGGACTGTACCATCAATTGAGGGCTTTAGTTAAGGGTTGGGGCTGGTGGGAGGGCGGGAAGGGTGTTAATGGACTATGCCGATGCACTTGAGCACTTATGGACTTTGTGGCATAATTAATATTCTGCATACAGCTGCACATGTCAATGTAAGCATTTGCTTTTAGATTCCATAAGGAAAGGTATGTATGACAGAAAGTGTACAGGTACACCTGTACTTTACAGTTGGGGAGCCCTCCAGACTCATCACTGAGCCTGGAACCCCAGGTTTCGGCCAGGGGCGCTTTTGCACAACTAAAACTTGTGCGCCAGCTGCGCCCGTATCTTGGGAAGTCTGACTTGGCCACAGTGGTCCACGCTTGTGTTGTATCCTGTATAGACTATTGCAATGTGCTCTACGTGGGGCTGCTGATGAAGACTGTTTGGAAGCTTCAATTGGTCCAACGAGCAGCAGCCAGGATGCTCACTGGAGTGACGTACAGGGAGCACAAAACTCCCCTGTTGTGTCAGCTCCACTGGCTGCCAGTTTGCTTCTGAGCACAAATCAAAGTGCTGGCTTAAGCCTATAAAGCCCTAAACGGTTCCGGCCCAGCTTACCTGTCCGAACGTATCTCCCTTTATGAACTACCTCAGAGATTAAGAACCTCTGGGGAGGCCCTGCTCTCGGTCCTGCCTACTTTACAAGTGACTGGCAGGGACGAGGGACAGGGCCTTCTCAGTGGTGGACCCTCGGCTGTGGAACTCCCTCTCTAGCAACATTAGATCAGCCCCCTTTTTCCTGGTCTTCAGAAGGAAAGTAAAAATCTGGCTCTGGGATCAGGCTTTCAGAGAATAGTTTAGTGAAATAATGAATTCGGCACATGTGCAATGGCCTCAGACTACCATTTTTGGATGGCGTGATTTTAACATTGAATGTAATGTTTTTAAATATTAATATGTATTAATTTTTATTCAATCTATTTTAAGCTTAATTTTGTACATATTAAGGCATTGAATAATTGCTACATGTAAGCTGCCTTGAGTCCCCTTCGGGGTGGAGAAAGGCAGGGTATAAATAGGGTAATTAATTAATTAATAAGGCAATGCAGAGATGGTCTTTAAAAATAGCTTTTCAGCCTCTTTTCTTCTTCTTAATATGTAGACACAAATGCATTTTAAACAGACTCATATCAAAATTTCTGATTAATTGGTGACCATGTAGGAAAATGGAGATGCAACTGCAATCTTTGCATTTCAACCTCTTTGCATCTTGTGTTATTTATGTACAATGTATTCCGTACAAAGCATGGTTGAGATCATGATGTAATTATGAATGTATTGTTTCCTGATTTGACTTCCCAAACCTATATTAATAGCCAGCAGGTGCATCACACAGTTGAGGTCTGTGCTGACAGCAATATGCAATGAGGAATGGCAACAGGGGTTCTGCAGAAGCTATGTTGCCATCAAAGCACCGGCAGGGAGCTGACTCCGGTTAAACAGTGGTAGGTCTTTTTGACTTGTAGACACTCTGCATCCAGCCCAATCCAGCTGTCCACAAATCAAAAACATTGGAGACCACTCTAGAATTTCCTGGAAGAACTAGAGTAACCGGCGGTTCTTCTGGTGCAAGATTAACAGCTTGAAGCCACACTTTTGCAGTGAGTACATTTTATTTGTCCCATCTAAATACATGATACGATAGTGAAGGAAAATTAGACAGAGGCAATTCTGTTGGCTGTAAGAAAAATATTATTATGTCTATTGTATTGTTGGGTAGGGTAGAACTAAAATGTCAGCTCTACTGTATTTCCCAAGTGAAAACATGGAACTGGAATGAACTCTGAAACTGAGCAGAAAGGGAAACATTTGTCATTCGCCTGCTCCACCATCTTCATATCATGCTTGGTATGCTTCCTCCCCTGTGAGCTTGCCACCAAGGGAAAACCTTCTGGGAGTACATGACTCCCGAGACTTCGCTCACAGATTCACCAAAACATGCAAGCCCCCTCACCATGATTGACGCTGTGCAGTGAACATATGGATATGGCAAAGGGAATTACTGGAGCCGGTAGGAGTGCTGGACAGTTGCCATTAGTAGCCTTAAGATGTTCTTTGTCAGGGAAATAGTAACAACAACTGAATCACAACCTGCTCCTGACCAACAAATCCCAGGATTCCATAAGATCGAATCATATCAGTTTAAATCAGTTACAATGTGATAACTGCGGAGGTTTTGGACTCTGAAAAGTATCTTGGGATGTCAGCTACTTTTAGATATCCTTAGGTGTTGAGTGCTTTCTCCACTTGTTCTACTTGTATATGTGTAAATAATCCACTAGTACAGAAGAGTGGAAGCCTACTACAGAGCTCAGAGAATTTACTTTGTTGGACTACAGGTCCTTGAGGCTGGCATTCTGTCAGTGACATAAACAGATTTTATTTATTTATTTATTCATTCATTCATTTATATCTATATTCGAGACCCAAAAGCAGCTTGGGTTTCGCCTCCTTTGAACTTCTCCAAATAGAACCAGATATGTTCTGCACTGCTGGAACGTCTTGATGCTCACACTGGCATATGTAACTATAAATATGCTCCCTTTTCCACCATCCATTGCATCCTTCAAAAATGTAGAGCAGCCCTGGGTTATGGCTGGAGACAATGGAGCACCTCTAGCTTTGCAAAATGGCATTTTTGCTGTGATTAAAGTCAAAAGTCTGACAAGGTAACAGCAGCACACATAGCAGAGCAAATGTTTTCTACACCTGCTATAGATGAAAAAAGAGTTTTATAGGTAGACTGCATTGTTGACTGCATCTACGCTAGATAAAAAAGAGTTCTGAAGCAGTTTTATTTACTTAACAGACATTGCTATAGAATCCACCTATCTTCAACACACAACAGGCACAACAGTTCCCTTGGTGACTTTGTGATAATACGCCTTTCAGTAGCGCATTGATCTTTGTGAACTCAATTAGTAGGATTTTTAGACTCTTGAATAGCAAGCCAGAACATGTTCAAAGAAGGACAATCAAAATGGTCAAAAGTTTTGTAAGCCAAGCCCTCTAACAACAGATTTTAAATACTGTTCCCGGAATATGCACAGGAGCAAAAACTCATTAATCAAAAACTTGTTCTCAAAAACTTATCAATGCACACTCCACTTAACTGTATTACGCAGAATAGACTTAACTTTAGTAAACATCAAATGCAAACTCAATCCACAACTATCAATTGTAAAAGCTGCTCCAAGTAGAGTTAGCTTTGTGTTTTAGACAATAAAGCAAGTCATATATTGTATTTTCAATACAATTTTTTCAAAGAGAATTGGAGTTTGACTAAACAAATTAAACAATGTGTAGCTAATTAGTTCAATTAAAGAAAATGCAAGGTGGTAGTATGGACTTCTATCAACTTTAAGCCATCTTCTGTCTGTTTGCAGGTATTGATGATAGGTCTGATAGCATCCAAAGTATTTATTCTTAATCTGCTCAAGATGGCTTAGTTATTATGAAGGTCGAAAATCTCAACCGCAGTCCAGATTTCAAAACAACTCTATAGTATGTTATAGGGGTTTTTTGCAGCAAAAATGTTTACAGCAGGCTCAACCAAATATCTACCTTCTGTATGAGTGAATGTTAGCTTAAAAAGTGTTGGGAAGCATGGAAGATGGTCCTGGATCTCACAGAGTAGTCAAACCGGCAAGGCAGAAGCTGAATATCAACAAGTCCTAAACACTCACATAGTTTCAAGCAAATTAACATGCTTGATTTTTCTGGTAAAACATACAAATTTAGTTTTTACATAATTATACTTACACATAGTGAAATATAGGAGGTAGGGGAAGAAGATGAAACAGCGGTAATATAGAATGATACAGGAAAAGTAGCTCTAGAAAAAACAAAAAAGAGAAAACCTGCAAAATGCGTATTAGCAATAAGTGAGACATGCAAAAAATTGCTAAACAAGCATTCCTCGCTGAAGTCACTTTTTGAGGTTCTCAAAGTAATTTCTTGACAAAAGTTTGATCAAGATGTCAGCTGCCATTTCAGTAGTTGGAGAACGGATCGTCTTGATTATTCCCTTTTATGTCAGCTTGTTACACAAGATCATTTTTTCTGTTTCAGAAAATCTAATACATTAAGACCCCCTGTATCCACAGGAGACAAGTTCCCATCTGGAACGCAGTTACCTGAAACCGTGGTTATGACTTAACATTGTTAAATGACATGGCTGCTTGTCCTAGCATACTGCAGTTGCATTGGAAGGAGATTCCTACCAAGAGTAGTATCTCTCTGGGAATTTGCTAGGTCCTTCAACACAGCTTTTTGGGAAGCATATCATTACTTGGGAGGACCCAGAAAATTGCTAAAATACCATTTTCCCTAGTGCATGGATACATGAAAGCATGAATATGGGGATCTTATTGTATAATTCTGGTGGTCTCCCATAACTTCAGTTGGTTTTTCTTTTCTTATTCCTTAGTCCATCAATAGTTGATTTAGCTTCAGGAATTATCTTCAGCCTTCTGCTATTATCGGGTTACTTGGTTGCATTACAAGCAATGTGTTCCCGAAACTTCCTTTTTTACGCAGTCATTAAAGATACAGGAACCTGCTCCACTTTTCAGTCCAGCAACCCCACTCCCCACCTACCTTTGGAGTACTTTTGCAACTGTTTTAAAATTATACTATAAAATGGAAAATAATCTAGCATATGAATAATGGCATACTACTAACTGTCCCACTGTCCTTGGAATTATGGTAAGGAGCTTCATCAAGATGGTTAACGTCTTTTGTTCTAGATAAACCAAGAGAACATATGAGCAAAAAGAAAGAGAAATCAATAGCATTTCATGTGAAAATTTTGGAGTAAGCTCAATTGAATTAGAATTTACGTCTGAGAAGATATTGTAGGTTTACACGAACAGTGGTTGAAAGCAAAGGCTGTAGGAATTAAACAGTCTACAAAATAAAAGGGAAATCCTTGTTCTCATGTCAGCTAGATAATTGTGCTTAGGTAATTATTAATTTTATTTCTTCTTTAGTAATATATGAGTTTATAATGATGTTTATTTTGCACTGTTTTGATTATGTGTTGTTTCTCACCAAGGCATTGAATGTTTGCTTTTTTGCCTGGAAGCTGTCCTGAGTCCTCCTAGGGAGATGGGGCAGCCTATAAATAAAGTTTTTTATCATTATTATTATGTCTTTTGGTTTGCTACATTTCTAAATGGGAATGTCAGCTTTCTCTGAGTCACGTACCTATGCCTTTAACAGAAATCTAATTGTCTAATGATATTTTCATTCCCACCTTTGAGATAAGTGTTGCAATCTGCTGGTTGATGAAGATAAAGCTACAGAATTCTTTTGAATTCTCTGTTTTTGAAAGCTGATTATTTTGTAAACTTTGAATGAACCAGGAAAAGATGTCCCTCCAGACTCCTTGCTATTTGCTAATTGTCTTAATTTTAACTGCCATGCCAAAAGTTCAGCATTTATAAAACGTCTCTGTTTTGGCATTAATCACATTTCCCCCCTTTTCCCAAAGGTTATTTTTCAGCCTAATGTGGAATTTTTGCATTCTGTGGTTAGGACTATTTATATAGTAGAAATGCAGTAAAGCCCTTTTATAATAGAACAGCAACAAATAGAGGCAGCTGGAAGAAAAATCCACACAAATAGATAACAAAGGTGAAATGTGGAGAGTAGTTTTATTTATCCTTTCTCAAATGACATTGTAGATTCCAGTAGTAACAATAAAATACCACTTTCTATTCCATCTGCTGTGTGTCTGCAGGGAATAAATTATCCTTGTACAGACCAGTTTCCCATATCTACCCCAAACAGTACATAATTTGTTGTTTATTTGTTCAATCGCTTCTGACTCTTTGTGATCTCATGGACCAGCCAACATCAGAGCTCCCTGTCTGCCGTTGCCACCTCCAGCTCCTTCATGGTCAAGTCAGTCACTTCAAGGATAACATCCATCCATCTTGCCCTTGGTCAGCCCCTCTTCCTTTTTCCTTCCATTTTCCCCAGCATCATTATCTTCTTCAAGCTTTCCTGTCTTCTCATGATGTGGCCAAAGTACTTAATCTTTGCCTCTAAGATCCTTCTCTCAAGTGAGCAGTCGGGCATTATTTTCTGGAGGATGGACTGGTTGGATCTTCTTGCGGTCAAAGGCATTCTCAGAATTTTCCTCCACTATACTGCGCTCCATGCAGTCATGCCGGCCACATGACCTTGGAGATGTCTATGGACAACGCTGGCTCGTCAGCTTAGAAATGGAGATGAGCACCAACCCCCAGAGTCGGTCACGACTGGACTTAACGTCAGGGGAAAACCTTTACCTTTACTATAATTCAAAAGTGTCTATCTTCCTTCGCTCAGCCTTTGTTATGGTCCAGCTCTCGCATACATAGGTTACTACAGGAATACCATTGTTTTAACTATGCAGACTTTCGTTGCCAGTGTGATGTCTCTACTTTTCACCGTTTTATCAAGATTGGTCATTGCTCTCCACCCAAGAAGTAAATGTCTTCTGATTTCCTGGCCTGCAGTAATCTTTGCGCCTAGAAATACAAAGTCTGTCACTGACTCCACATTTTGTCTCTCTATTTACAAGTTATCAATCAGTCTGGTTGCCATAATCTTAGTTTTTTTGTTTAACTGCAACACAGTTTTGCACTTTCTTTGTTCATCTTGGTTACAAGGCTCCTCAGATCCTCCTCGCTTACATAATATTGAAGTTATTTCTAGGGCAGCAATGGCTTACTTACTTAGGCGATCCTTAGTTGTCCGAGTATGATTGCCTTCCAAGTTCTTGGAAGACACCCGTGCATGAGTTTTTTTTAATGTGTGGAGGTTGGTGCACAGCCGATCAACACACAGTCTTCACAGAGTGAGGGGATTGAGACGCCACCATTGCTGTGTTAACCACACAGCAATGGTTATGTTGGACAGGGTTGGTATAGATGTATGTATACATAATTTGCCAGTTTCAGTCTCTTTTAAGAGAGAAAAGTGGGATATAAATAAATATAACAGAACAATAACAATATCTTAATTTTTCAAAGAAACACTGTTCTAACTGTGCACAGAAAAGAAAGCCAATATTTCTGGCAGAAATTCTGTGCCTTATCTGTGTATTTATCTATGTATTGCAGATCCCCCCGGTGTCACAATGGGTTAAACCCTTGTGCCAGCACGACTGCTGACCGAAAGGTCGGTGGTCTAAATCCGAGGAGTAGGGTGAGCTCCTGTCTGTCAGCTCCAGCTTCTCATGAGGTGACATGAGAAAAGCCGCCCACAGAATGGCAAAACATCTGGGCGTCCCCTGGGCAACATCCTTGCAGACAGCCAATTCCCTCACACCAGAAGCAACTTGCAGTTTCTCAAGTCACTCCTGACACGGGAAAAAAAAATCTATGTATTACATCTGTATATTACTTTTCTTGCAACTCTAGGTGTCACACATTATTCTCACAACAACCAGATTAGATTAAGAACAGGCAAATAGAAAGACACGATCCAGTCATTTCTGCAGCAGAGAAAGACAAACATTAACTTTCAAGAGTTTTTCCCTATCCCTCAAGTCTAAACTATCTTAACTTATAATATAAATAATGTCTAACATTGTCATTTTTCTTCTCCCACATGATTTTTAACATCTTTGCCTAATGAAGAAGACAGTAAAATTTTGAAAGCTTACAATGATGTATTCTGTGCATTTTCGTTGACCCAATAAAGGTATTACTAATTTGTGGATTTTTGATTTTGCTGGATTTCATTATACCTACCGCAGATGAATGGCAAGCAGAAAACCAAAGTACGTGTGTCTGTGAATAGAGAAGGATATGCAATAATCAGAAAAGATTCATAAGCTGTAGTTATCAAATATCAACCGACCTTAGTTTAATTGGCACAGTTGTAATCAATCCTCTCCAGAGTACAGTATTTCAAATATTGCCATTTTTGAGAACAGTTGGTGCACTAGTTATATATTAATTTTAAGTTTTCAAAGCCAGATGGAAAAGGGCAGTGCTCCTAACCTTTAGTTCTTGTGTAGACAGGAACCCAGGAATTACCTGTAAAGTGAATAGGCTGAACATTGGCAGGCAGGTTATTAATTTCCAGGAGGAGAGCAAATTAGTTCCCCATCCGTTATCATTAAAACAAATTTAAACGTGAAGACTTTTACAAGCACAACAGGGTCCTGTGTAATTTACTCCAAACTAAGTACACATAGGATAGATTGAAAGTGGTTTTGATTATTCTGAAAGGGCTCAACAGCAACTGCAGTCTTAATATGTCTTGGTGCGTCATCATTTAGAACACTTTTGACAATAGAGAACCAACTTCTTAGGAGAACTAGGGTTCACTTACATCAGGCAGTTAGCAGCCCCACATTCAGTAATGCTATCTTTTATTTTGACTGAAATGCCAAGTCAAGCTGTTTTATACATGAAAGAATAAACTAGAAAATAGGGGTGTGCAAAACAGCAGAAATCCATTCTGTTTTTGTTTTCGATTTTGGAGGCTCCTCCAAGTTCTGTTTTTGGGAAGATTTTGGGAGATTATCAGGTGGGTCATTTGGATTCGTAATTCGAAACCCTGAATTTCATTTTCATTGTTGTAGGATTTGGTTCACTGGCACCAAGAAAATTTAGAGTCACGTTTCTCCATCATTTTTATGGCTATCAGAATGAAACTTGGCACAGTAGTAAGATATGTTTATGGCTGTAAGTTTGACAAGTTTCACAACATTTCCCTTGTCCACTGATTTTTTGGAATTTTTAAAAAACATTTACCAATATCATTAAAAATTACAAAAAGGATTTCTAGGATTTGAAGTCCAAAACATTACACACTGAAAGAGGAAAATAATGGACGGAACCAGCCTTCTGATTGACTGACAAACGTGATGCAGCTGGCTGTGATCAGGAACATTCAGGGGGCTTGTTCCTCTGTCATTTTTAAGGCTATCAGGAGGAAATGTGCTACACTTGTAGGACACATTAATCAGAAGCCACCCAAGTTTCAGAATATTTTACTAATCCACTGATTTTAGAAAATTTTTAAAAGAGTTTTTTTTTACCAATAACATTTTTCCCCAAAAACTACAACAGGGATTTCTGGGATTTAAAGTCCAAAACATTGTGTGTCACAAGAGGGGAGGAGAATGGACTGAACAAGTCCTTTGACTGGCTGAGAAATGTGATGCAGCATTTGTGGCTGTGCTCCCTGCTCAGTCCCATTGCTCCCACCACTAAGAGATTGCTGCTTGTGCTTCCAAAACAAGCAAATGAACAGAATACTAATTATGAAAAATAAGTCTGAATCAACTAATTTTTCCTGAATTTTTAGCGGAAAAATTAGGTGGCCCATTTTTTGTTCCTGCTTCTCTGAAATGTCACACACATTCATATACGTGTTTATTGAAGCAATGTGTAGTTCCTCATAGAGAAGCAATTGTTAGAACAGGAGAAAATGAAAATAACACAATCGTATACCTGTATAACTGTCCTGCAAAGTCTTTATAACCATTTACTGTTTTTCCAAATAGAAAACTCGAAGTTATTTATCTAAGGACATTCAAGCAAGAGTATGGCTTGAACCTATCTCTCCCATGTCCAAGTTCATCCTTTTGTTGGCAGGCAAATCGTTCTTTGTTTGAGCAGGTTTTTAGTATGTAATGCCTCAGAGGGAGGCTTCTTGTTGGGCTGTATGCTTTATTTATTTATTTTAATATTTAGCAAATGTATAATTTTGAAATGTATTTTTACATTTTTATGGTTGGGTTTCAATTGATTTCTTTTGTGAGCCATCTTGGGTCTCACTCTGGGGAAAAGATAGAACACAAATGAAATAAATAACAAATAATTGGTTCTTACTGTCCCACTTTCTTAGGATATAATTCCAAAGTGGTTTAGCTTATGTTCCAAGCAGAGCTAGACTGGAAAATATGTAAATACTTTTAATGTTTTCGTTTTTCCTCTCCAAAGAAAGACCAGGAAATAGTTGGAAAAGGGTTGTGTTACATGGGAAGGAACGTTTAGCTTTTTCCTTTGTTCACCTGTACCATTGAAAATTATCCTTTCTCTGAAGTTTTTGTTCAACCCAGCCTTCACTGTAACTTGGCATCAATAGCATCTTCTCTCCTGGGAAAATAACAGCTTTAAGGGAATGGTTTTTCAATAAGACTGTGGCACCAGAGATGAGGCTTGATGAAGAATGACTAACTCCTGCATGTGCTCTATAATGTAGTTTTGTCTTTTGTTTTCAGAGGGAAAATAGATATATATTAAATCCATGCAACGTATTCATCTATGTAGGTCCCCAGGAGCTTTAAAACAGACCACAGTTCACTAGATCTGTTTGCAGAGATCAGCCACACCTATGCATCTAGTTCATGGATCACTTGTTACCTATGTAAATTATGAACAGCTGTTTATTTGAGAACCAAAATAGAGCTCTAATCTTGGAGTATAGCATGGCAAATGCTACATAGGTATGGTAGTTGTCTTTTTAAATTGGGTCCTATAAAAATGTTAACAGTCATTCAATCCGCAGACAGTAACAGGTGATCATATTGTCATTATTATTATTATTATTATTATTATTATTATTAATAATAATAATAATAATATCTCATTTTTTTTCTCCACAAAGGAGACTCAAAGTGGCTGTTATATGTAAGGTTTCACAGTTTTGGTAACTATTTATAACACAGGTACTAACCAGATATCCTTTCTAACATTTAGGTGAAATCTCTTCTCTTGTAATGTAATTACATTGGTTCATGTCCTAGTCTCTCCAACAACAAAACAAGCTCACTCCATTTTCTATGTGATATCGCCTCAAATATTTTAATATACCTATCACTTGTACATATGTGCCTTCAAGTTGCCTGTTGGCTTATGATGATTCCATACATTTCATAGGGTTTTCGGAGGCAAGGAATACTCAGAGGTGGTTTTGCCAGCTCCTTAAATATCCCCGATAAGTCTTTCTCCAAGTAAATACCCGGTTCCTTAAGCTGTTTCTCATACAATTTGTATTCCAGACCTCTGATTATTTTAGTTGCCTTTATCTGGACATGTTCCAGCTTGTCAATATCTCTCTTGAATTGTGATAACCAAAATTAGACACAGTATTCCAGGTGAGATCTGACCAAAGAAGAATAGAGTGGGACTATGACATCCGTCTGAAACCGTCAAACCACTGAGCTGCTGAACTTGCTGACCAAAAGGTCGGCGGTTCGAATCCGGGGAGCCGGGTGAGCTCCCACTGTTAGCCCCAGCTTCTGACAACCTAGCAGTTCGAAAACATGCAAATGTGAGTAGATCAATAGGTACCACTCCGGCGGAAATGTAATGGTGCTCCATGCAGTCATGCCAACCACATGACCTTGGAGGTGTCTATGGACAACGCTGGCTCTTTGGCTTAGAAATGGAGATGAGCACCAACCCCCAGAGTCGGACACAGCTAAACTTAATGTCAAGGGAAAACTTTTACCTTTACCTATGACATCCCTTAATCTGGACACTGTACTGCACTATCATATAGTATTTAGTGCCTGCATTTTCTTTGTTCTGGCTTACGAGGGGGAAAACGTCATTTTTGCATTACTTTAAATAATTCATTACCTGCTGATGACACATAAAAGGCATGCTACTTACGTAAAACATTCAAAGTACATAATTGAGTCGAATAGCAGGAACAAGCAGAGACCTGCTTAATGCATTCTGAGAGATGACAAACAATATAATTCTGGACATTCTTAAATTTAATTTGGATTAGGGAAAAATGTTTCTGCAGTGGATGCCTGCTAAAATGCTTCCTGATTCAGCTAGCAAATGCTGGCCTTCTCTGATTGTCTGCTGCTCTCCAAGATACCAGAGCAAAGCTAGTTGTGTGTGTGTATGGGGAAAGTACAGTGGTCCCAACCCTCTTGCTTTAAGTGATGAGTGAAAAATTTGGAAGACTATCCCTGAGGTTGTGACCGATAAGCGACTGAAGAATATCTTCTCTTAATATTTGTAATGCAGTCATTTGTAATTGCAAGTTCAGGGAACCGCAGTACAGAACATAATATTAGAACCTGAGGTGATCCACTAATGTTGAATGGTGAAAGGTTTGAGGCAGATAAAAGGACATATTTCTGGAGATGACTGACAGCCTGGATGGCTTTCTAAGTGATTAGATATAATTATAAATATTAAGGACGTCAAGTAGAGGCATCATAGTGCATTGGAGGTTTTACAGAAAATCCTTCTATACCATGCTTTGTGATCCTTGGGAATCAAATGACAACACTGGGCTCCTCCTAAGAATACAACATCTTGTTAACTGAATTAAGCTAAAAGGTGAGAACTTGCTGAGGACTATGGAAGTGGCTTTATGTGCTTATTCCTACAGTTATCCATAACATTAATTTTTTTAAAGTTTCCCAATTTTTCCACAAAATTCATTGTTTTTTTGGGTTGCTGTATGGCCATGTTCCAGAAGCATTCCTGATGTTTTGCCTGCATCTATGGCAGGCATCCTCAGAGGTTGTGAGGTCTGTTGGAAACTAGGCAAGTGAGGTTTATATCTCTGTGGAATGTCCAGGGTGGGAGAAAGAACTCTTGTCTGTTGTAGGCAAGTGTGAATGTTGTAATTGATCACCTTGATTAGCACTGAAAAGCCTTGCAGTGTCCTGCCTGGGGGAATTCTTTGTTGGGAGGTGTTAACTGGCCCTGATAGTTTCCTGCTATAAGAATGGTATATATATATGTTGAAAAAACAACAACTTGAATGTATATACTCTCATGTAGGTTTTACCGTGTGTATTGTGGTATGCTAGTATATAGAGTATTTTCTTTACAGTCCCAACTGGGTACTATCTTTTTATGAAACATATAAAGCAAAACACACATAAACCTCCAACCGAAAACAGTCCATAAATATGGTATATATACAATTATACAACCTTATTATGTAACATATAAAGTAAAGCATACATCAAACTCAACGGAAAACAGTCCACAGTTGTTGTGTGTATATAGACAAAACTATGCAACAACAAGTAATCCCGGGTACACTGCCTCGTTTCGGGAAGTCCTTCTTCAGGTTGTTGATATTTATGTGAGATCTTAAACAGTTTTTTGATGTATGGTATTTTTCTTCTTATGTGATTCTCAGAATCTTCTACGGTATGTTGTGGATATATTGCTGTCTCTTTAATCTTAATGACTTGCTTGGTCCTGCTTCAGTTCAAGGCCTTTCAATGTGGTCAATTTCTAAACATAAACATAGGTACATACTAATAGTAACTATGATAGTTATACCAAAATAGATATCTATAAACACCCCATATGTTTTCCAATTCTTAATCTAGTACATAAAAGAGTTTACAAAAATACAATTGACTTACACGTTGTTACTCTTGCAGGGCTCTGTGTTTTTTCAAAGTTGCAAGTGCCCTATGGCTTGCATGGTGAACCGAAATACTCTATTCACTAAAGATAGCAGGTGAAATCAATCCTATCATTCAGCCCTTTGGGGAATACAGAGTTTAATTTAAAGGTCCAGAAAGACTCCCTTTGTAGAAGAAGTATTTTATTATCTCCAATAGGTTTTGCCTTCTCTATCACAAAGAACTTAAAACTCTCATCAGAATGAGCTTTTTCATGAAAGTGTGTATATAAAGTAGAGTCTGTGCATCCATTCCTGATTCTGTATTTGTGTTCTTGTATACGTGTTCTCAATGCCCTAAAGGTCATCCCCACATACAACAATTTACATGGACATATAATCAAATATATAACATTTTCAGATGCACATGTAGTAAAGTGTCTTAATGTGAAGTGAAGATGTAGTACGGGGTATGTAACATCTTGAATTCTTAGGGATTGCTTACAACAATTTCAATGGCCACACGGATAATGTCCTTTTTTGTTTAGGCTTACTGTAGTAGTGGGTGTAATGAGATCTGATAGTTTCCTGTCTGGATTTCCCCTGTTTTCTAAGTGTTGTTCTTTATTCACTGTCCTGATATTAGAGGTTTTTAATATGGCTGGCCAGATTTTGTTCATTTTCATGGTTTCCTCCTTTCTGTTGAGATTGTCCACATACTTGTGGATACCAATGGCTTTTCTGTGTAGTCTGACATGGTGGTTGTTAGCATGGTCCAGCATTTCTGTGTTCTCAAATAATATGCTGTGTCCAGGTTGGTTCATCAAGTGCTCTGGTTGAATTAGTCTGCAGTGCCTATCATGTTCCTTGATTCCTTGATGTTTGAGCAATGCTGAGTTTGGTGGTCCCTACGTAGACTTGTCCACAGCCGCATGGGATATGGTAGACTCCTGCAGAGGTGAGAGGATCCCTCTGGTCCTTTGCTGAATGTAGCATTTGTTGGATTTTCTTACTGAGTCTGTAGGTAGTTTGTAGGTTGTGTTTCTTCATCAGCTTCCCTATGCGGTCAGTGGTTCCCTTGATCTTTGGTAAGAACACTTTTCCTCTGGGTGGATCTTTGTCTTCACTCTCATGGCTTGTTCTTGGCCTTACAGCTCTTCTGATGTTTGTGGTGGAGTATCCATTAGCCTGTAGAGCCCAGTTTAGGTGGTTCAATTAACCTTGGAGGAGGTGGTGTTCACAGATTATTTTTTCCCATTTCTAACTCAGGCCCAGATTTATAGTGTTTTATCTAATACATCCCAGTGTATAGTTTATGGGGAAAAAAGAAAAATAAATTGGCTTCACTTCCTAGGCCACTGTTTTCTGTCCATCTCTAACCAGTGGACGGCTGGAACCAGTACAAACCAAAAACCAAATTGAACTCCCAAAGCACAAAATCTGTCTATGCTCCTAAATATTTCCATATTTGTGAAAGTTGACAGTTTTAACAGAAATAAATTAACATAGTACAACATTCTCCAGCAAGTTATTTTTAACACAGCACATCTATAATTGATGCACTTTTAAAATTCCAGTCCAAAAGGTTGAATACATCTAAACTGTAGAATTAATGCTGATTGACACCACTTTAAGTGCCATAGTTATAGCTAACTGCTGCGGAATCCTAGGAGTTGTAGTTTGGTGAGGCACCTGCACTCTTTGGCAGAGAAGGATAAAGGCCTTGCAATACTGCAACTCTGAGGATTCCATAGCATTGAGCCATGACACTTGAAGTGGTGTCAAACTGCAGTAATTCTACAGTGCAGATGCACCTTATGAGGCTGGAAATCATGGAGATCCCTGAAGATGAAAAACAGGAAGATAATTTTGACAAAGTCATTAATTTTTAGGGCTTATCTTTTAAAGATTGTTACTTCTTTAAAAGCTTTTTTTTTGTATAAACCAAGACCTATATTTCTGATTTCAATCATGTTTGCCCAAATCTCCACTTTGTCAGTTTATTGACAACTGATAAAAAGGGCAGCATTTAAGTAGGGAGTATATCTGCTTCTCTCATTGGCATCAATAGTGATCATGCATTAACATGGGCTGAAATTATTTGCATATACTGAACCTGGAGATAATCACATTGGGTGTGACCATGTTCTGTTTGCACATTCGCATAGGCTTTGGGTGGTCCTTTATATTCCAGGGTCAATAAAGCAGCAACATGTGGAGACTGTTCTTTCTATTTTTCCATTCAGACCTCAAAAATGACCCGTTTCCCTAGCTGCAAAAATTAACTGACATTAAAAAGGGTTTTTTTTTGTGTATTTTAATTTTTGCTTAATGGTGTCTCTTTATGATTCAAACAATCCATTTGCTCCTCCCTTTTGCCGTAAGGGCAAGAACAGGTTGTACTATACGACCTTGCTAGAATTGCTTGATAAGTTCCTTTTCATAAATCTGAATATACGAGTAGCTTGACAGTTACTGGAATTAACTTTCGATGAGTTACAGTTGAGCCTGTTGCGGGTGGGAGTTCTGTGCATTTGATTATTGATAGATTTGATTGTTTTCTCAAGGTTCTTGAGTGTGACTCTATAGCCAGCTTCCTCCAGAAAACCATTTTATTATCAGAGAGACTACTTTTCTAGGAATCTTTACATCCTCCAGTACAATTCTATGGTCATCTTCCAAACCTAGAAATTTCTAGTGGGGTGTTCTCTTAGATAAAATAGAAATAGCAGTTTTTAATTGCATTTTTCATTTGAACGGGAGTCCTGTGTCCTTGGCCCCAGCAAATGTGGAGGTCTGACTATATTTTCTTTTATGTAATACAGTGTCTTTTATTCTCCATAACATTTCCTAAGCAACTCCAAAAATAGGCAGCATTTATGATAGAACCGTACACTAAATGTTTGGATGCATGGCTTCTTTTTACCCATTACTGCACCCCATTCATCCCTGTTATCTTATTTCTCCCCAGCTTCTGGGCTTCAAGATTATTACAGAAGATAAGACATAAGCAAAGGAAGAAATAAACAAAAGGAAATTATATGGAATGGTACAACCCCACAGGAACAAAAGAAACAGTGAAATGAAAGGCAGAAGGGAACGGTAGCCCTTTTGATCGGCTGATTTTCAGTGCTTGGCTGTAGGCCCTGGCTTGCAGGGCCTTCAGCCAAGCGCTGGGTGCTCAATGCTCATAGGCCCTGCCTGCCAGGCCTACAAGCATCAAATGCTCAATGTCTTGTAGGCCCGGCTTGCAGGGCCTACAGTCGAGCACCGAACGCTCGATGCTCATAGGCCCAGCTCACAGGGCCTACAGTCGAGCACTGCCAGTCCAATGGCTCATAGGACTGGCTTGCAGGGCCTGGAGCTTTGTCGCCCAAGGCCTGAAAGTTTTTTGTTTTTTTCAGACCTTGGATGGAAAAACCCATTTGTATAGGTGCCCGTTTCTGTAGGTGGCGGACAGAAACGGGAACGGGGCCATACGAATGGAACCAACAGAAACGGTAAGTAATTCCATATAAATACACAAGTCTATTAGATAGTTCTATAGACACCCCTATGACCAAGGGAAGCAGGTTAAAATCAATGCTGCTAATTTGAAATTTCCTTTATCTGCATGACTTTTATAGGCCACAATTCTGGCTGTTGTTAACAAAATTCCACTCTTGATTAGATATTTTTCCTCGTACATTTGATTTTAGCTACAGTAGAGTCTCACTTATCCAAGCCTCTGGATTATCCAAGCCATTTTTGTAGTCAATGTTCTCAATATATCGTGATATTTTGGTGCTAAATTCGTAAATACAGTAATTACAACTGCATATTGAACTACCTTTTCTGTCAAATTTGTTGTATAACATGATGTTTTGGTGCTTAATTTGTAAAATCATAACCTAATTTGATGTTTAATAGGCTTTTCCTTAATCCCTCCTTATTATCCAAGATAGTCGCTTATCCAAGCTTCTGCCGGCCCGTTTAGCTTGGATAAGTGAGACTCTACTGTATTTTGCCTCCATTGGCTGAGCTTTTCATAATGTTAAGAAACTTGAGGAGGAACAAAGAACACTAGTTAGTTAAATGAGTTATAGAGTTTCCTCGTATAAGGAAAATGTGGGAGCAGTGCTGGGCAGGAATTAAAAGAGAATACAAATGTCAGGTATAATTTGAGCTGGATTAATGACAAAACCCATTTTGAATGGAGGATTTAGGCCAAGAGCGAATAAAGCAGGAAATACAAACATGCACATGTAAAGTTCATTTAGTCTGTAATTGGCTCTGCTCTGTTCCCACATAACCAGGGCTCCAAAAGTCTGACTTTCCTTACATCGAAAGTAGTTTTACAAAGTCTTTAGCCTTCTCCACCTTAGGTCCCATCTACACTTGCTGTTATCGAGAAATCACCCCCCTTCATCTAATAACAATAATTATAAATTTATAACATTTTTGTAGACCTTAGATGGTCTTAGCTGACAAATTAGCTGGCAAATGCACACTGTTTTTTGTTCCTTGTCAGCCAATCAGAAGAAGACAGCAGATTAAGCAGCTTTCTGCAAATCTGGTCTTATATATAGCTGCACCGCGCTCAATGTCTCCATTTTTCCTCCATTTGGTTTCTGCATATTTCATAAAACTTATAGGAATACTAACTAGCTTTTGGAGAATTCATTTTCTTTGTGTCCTTTCATTCAGTCTATCTCCCTCTGTTGAAATTATCCAACCCCATCCACCAATTTATATTTTCCAAATTTCCATAGCTAGGAAGGGGTTGATGGGATGGGGGTGAAAGAGAGAGACTGTGAGTTTAAAATGCCATTTTAAATGTATTTATTTTATTTTAATCTGTTTTTAGCACATTATCACTATTTTGTATTTGCACATTTTTGTATTTTGCACATTTGTATTGTGCTTTTCAGCCCCGAATAAGTATGGGATAAGGATTGTTAGCGTGCCTATAGTTCCACGAGGAGAAAGGCAGGGTAATAATAATAATAATAATAATAATAATAATAATAATAATAATGGCTAGTAGCTAGCCACTAGTAGCTACATATATATATATATATATATATATATATATATATATATATATATGTAAAAGGTAAAGGTTTTCCCCTGACGTTAAGTCCAGTCGTGACCGACTCTGGGGGTTGGTGCTCATCTCCATTTCTAAGCCGAAGAGCCGCCGTTGTTCGTAGACACCTCCAAGTTCATGTGGCCAGCATGGCTGCATGGAGCGCTGTTACCTTCCCGCCGGAGCGGTACCTATTGATCTACTCACATTGGCATGTTTTCGAACTGCTAGGTTGGCAGGAGCTGGGGCTAACAGCGGGTGCTCATTCCACTCCCGGGATTTGAACCTGGGACCTTTTGGTCTGCAAGTTCAGCAGCTCAGCGCTTTAACATACTGTGCCACCACCAGGGGCCCATATATATATATAAAAATTTAAAATTCCTAAAAATCAGTGCATGACTGGATCTTTCTGAAAACTGGCAGGCTTACAGTCGTAAATATGGCCTCTAAGTGTGTCAAGTTTCATCATGATAGCCAAAAACAGACTTTTAATTCTCTGAGGCTGAGAGAGTGTGACTTGCCCAAGGTGTTTAAATTGGATTAATTTCCTAAAAGTCAGTGGATGACCAGATTTTTGACACTTTACAGAAATGACACCCTGCTTATGCTCTGTCACTGTGGATATATTCAAGGAGATACCCCTTTCGGTTTATTTATATATATATTTGTATTTTTAAATCTGTAAAACGAGTGGATGATTGGATTTTCTGAAACTTTATAGGAATGGTGTTCTGCTGATTTTGGTAACACTGTCATATAATAGTGTTTAACTGCATTGAACTGGATTATATGAGTCTACACTGCCATATAATCCAGTTCAATGGAGTTAAACTACATTCTGAAGCTGCATTATAGGGCAATGTAGATGTGGCCAAAGATTGCTGCTCACCAAACTACAAATCCCATTATTCTGTGGCATTGGGCCATGGCAATTAAATTGGTGTCAAACTACATTAATTCTATATTTTAAAAATTAAAGGTTTTCTCCTGACATTAAGTCTAGTTGTGTCCAACTCTGGGGGTTGGTGCTCATCTGAATTTCTAAGACGAAGAGCAGGCGTTGTCTGTAGACACCTCCAAGGTTATGTGGCCGGCATAACTGCATGGAGCGCCGTTACCTTCCTGCCGGAGCGGTACCTATTGATCTACTCATATTTGCATGTTTTCGAACTGTTAGGTTGGCAGAAGCTGGGGCTAACAATGGGAGCTCACCCCACTTGCTCACCTTTTGGTCAGCAAGTTCAGCAACTCAGCAATTAAACCCACTGCACCATCAGGGGCTCCTAATTTTACATTTTAAATGTACCTTAAATGAGAGCCCAAATGTGTCAAATTTTAATAGTTTCACTTAGGGCTTGCTTAAAACTTAGCAAATTTAAAGTACAAAACGGCTTACAACATACAGTTTCCTACCTCGGGGCAATAAGGTGATGACTAAGAAGAGCTGGGTGTCCTTTGTGAAATAGTATAACAAAAATGCTTTATTATTTTGGATATGTCTGCTCCGCTTTTACAAAGGGTTATGAAGAGTGATCCAAAACACAACCAAAAACGATGAAGCACAACCACATGAAATAAAAGGGAGCAGTATTCAAGTCTCCCACCTTCCTTTTGTTAGGAAGGAACAGAGGTACAGAGGATACACGTATTAACACAGCTGACAAATTTTGAGTATCCCAATGGATGTTCAGAACCAATGTGGGCATATTCTATGGGTCACCTCAACTCCATAGGGTTTTAATGATCCAATCTGTGGAGAAGTAGCTTTGCAGTCCAAGCGGCAGCTTTGGTGAAGGCACCAGCACCTTTTCCCTGTTACAAAATAAGCCAATGTCCTGAGGCCAAGAAACAAGAACAGCCTGTAAAAATATTCCCAAAGAGGACTGTGGTAGAGTCTCCTTCTTTTTCTGAAGGTTATTATTAAACAAAAGCTTGAATGAACGGCCACCTGTCAGGAGTACTTGGGTTGCTGTCTAAGTTGCTGGGCCCTTTGGGTCCCAATCCTGAGAAAATACTAAGGATATCATTAAGGATACTAATACTAATACTGATACTACACAGAGAAGCCATTGAAATCCACAAACATGTGGACAATTTCAACTGAAATAAGGAAATCATGAAAATGAATAAAATCTGGCTACCAGTATTTAAAAGACTCTAAAATCAGGACAGTAAATAAAGAACTATACTCAAAAAACAGAGGAATTCCAGATAGGAAACAATCAGGGCCAGCTAACACCTCCCAACAAAGGATTCTCCCGGCAGGAATCAGCCAGGCCTTGAAGCTGCAGAGCTTTTTCAATGCTGTTGTCGATGGCTTTCATGGCCAGAATCACTGGGTTGTTGTGCATTTTCCAGGCTGCATGGTCATGTCCCAGAAGCATTCTCTCCTGACGTTTTGCCCACATCTATGACAAACATCCTCAGAGGTTGTGAGGTTTGTTGCAAACTAGGCAAGTGGGGTTTATATATCTGTATAATGTCCAGGGTGGGAGAAAGGACTCTTGTCTGTTGGAGGCCAGTGTGAATGTTGATTAGCATTAATAGCCTTACAAGCTTCATTCCTGCCTGGGGGAATCCTTTGTTTGGAGGTGTTGGCTGCCACTGATTGATTCAGCTGCATAGTATACGGTAGACTCCTGCAGAGGTGAGAGGATCCCTCCTGTCCTTTGCTGAACGTAGCATTTGATGAATTTTCTTAATGGGTCTGGAGATAGTTTGTTGGAGCCCTGGTGGTGAAGTGTGTTAAAGCGCTGAGCTGCTGAACTTGCAGACTGAAAGGTCGCAGGTTCAAATCTTGGGAGCGGAGTGAGCGCCCACTGTTAGCTCCAGCTTCTGCCAACCTAGCAGTTCGAAAACATGCCAATGTGAGTAGATCAATAGGTACCACTCCGGTGGGAAGGTAACGGCACTCCATGTAGTCATGCCAGCCACATGACCTTGGAGGTGTCTACGGACAACGCCGGCTCTTCGGCTTAGAAATTGAGATGAGCACCAACCCCCAGAGTCAGACATGAAAACCTTTACCTTACCTAGATATTTTGTAGGCGGCAAGGCCAAGAACATGCCATGAGAGTAAAGACAAAGATCCACCCAGAGGGAAAGTGTTCTTACCATAAATCAAGGGAACCACTGAAACACAACCTACAAAGGGTTGTTGTATGTCTTTCGGGGAACCACTGAAACAACCTACAAAGGGTTGCTGTATGTCTTTCGGGGAACCACTGAAACACAACCTACAAAGGGTTGTTGTATGTCTTTCGGGGAACCACTGAAACACAACCTACAAAGGGTTGCTGTATGTCTTTCGGGGAACCACTGAAACACAACCTACAAAGGGTTGTTGTGTGTCTTTCGGGGAACCACTGAAACACAACCTACAAAGGGTTGTTGTGTGTCTTTCGGGGAACCACTGAAACACAACCTACAAAGGGTTGTTGTGTGTCTTTTGGGGAACCACTGAAACACAACCTACAAAGGGTTGTTGTGTGTCTTTCGGGGAACCACTGAAACACAACCTACAAAGGGTTGTTGTATGTCTTTCGGGGAACCACTGAAACACAACCTACAAAGGGTTGCTGTATGTCTTTTGGGGAACCACTGAAACACAACCTACAAAGGGTTGTTGTGTGTCTTTCGGGGAACCACTGAAACAACCTACAAAGGGTTGCTGTATGTCTTTCGGGGAACCACTGAAACACAACCTACAAAGGGTTGTTGTATGTCTTTCGGGGAACCACTGAAACACAACCTACAAAGGGTTGTTGTGTGTCTTTCGGGGAACCACTGAAACACAACCTACAAAGGGTTGTTGTGTGTCTTTCGGGGAACCACTGAAACACAACCTACAAAGGGTTGTTGCGTGTCTTTCGGGGAACCACTGAAACACAACCTACAAAGGGTTGTTGTGTGTCTTTCGGGGAACCACTGAAACACAACTTACAACGGGTTGTTGTATGTCTTTCGGGGAACCACTGAAACACAACCTACAAAGGGTTGTTGTATGTCTTTCGGGGAACCACTGAAACACAACCTACAAAGGGTTGTTGTGTGTCTTTCGGGGAACCACTGAAACACAACCTACAAAGGGTTGTTGTGTGTCTTTCGGGGAACCACTGAAACACAACCTACAAAGGGTTGTTGTATGTCTTTCGGGGAACCACTGAAACACAACCTACAAAGGGTTGTTGTATGTCTTTCGGGGAACCACTGAAACACAACCTACAACGGGTTGTTGTATGTCTTTCGGGGAACCACTGAAACACAACCTACAAAGGGTTGTTGTATGTCTTTCGGGGAACCACTGAAACACAACCTACAAAGGGTTGTTGTATGTCTTTCGGGGAACCACTGAAACAACCTACAAAGGGTTGCTGTATGTCTTTCGGGGAACCACTGAAACACAACCTACAAAGGGTTGTTGTATGTCTTTCGGGGAACCACTGAAACACAACCTACAAAGGGTTGTTGTGTGTCTTTCGGGGAACCACTGAAACACAACCTACAAAGGGTTGTTGTATGTCTTTCGGGGAACCACTGAAACACAACCTACAAAGGGTTGTTGCGTGTCTTTCGGGGAACCACTGAAACACAACCTACAAAGGGTTGTTGTGTGTCTTTCGGGGAACCACTGAAACACAACTTACAACGGGTTGTTGTATGTCTTTCGGGGAACCACTGAAACACAACCTACAAAGGGTTGTTGTATGTCTTTCGGGGAACCACTGAAACACAACCTACAAAGGGTTGTTGTGTGTCTTTCGGGGAACCACTGAAACACAACCTACAAAGGGTTGTTGTGTGTCTTTCGGGGAACCACTGAAACACAACCTACAAAGGGTTGTTGTATGTCTTTCGGGGAACCACTGAAACACAACCTACAAAGGGTTGTTGTATGTCTTTCGGGGAACCACTGAAACACAACCTACAACGGGTTGTTGTATGTCTTTCGGGGAACCACTGAAACACAACCTACAAAGGGTTGTTGTATGTCTTTCGGGGAACCACTGAAACACAACCTACAAAGGGTTGTTGTATGTCTTTCGGGGAACCACTGAAACAACCTACAAAGGGTTGCTGTATGTCTTTCGGGGAACCACTGAAACACAACCTACAAAGGGTTGCTGTATGTCTTTCGGGGAACCACTGAAACACAACCTACAAAGGGTTGTTGTATGTCTTTCGGGGAACCACTGAAACACAACCTACAAAGGGTTGTTGTGTGTCTTTCGGGGAACCACTGAAACACAACCTACAAAGGGTTGTTGTATGTCTTTCGGGGAACCACTGAAACAACCTACAAAGGGTTGCTGTATGTCTTTCGGGGAACCACTGAAACACAACCTACAAAGGGTTGCTGTATGTCTTTCGGGGAACCACTGAAACACAACCTACAAAGGGTTGTTGTATATCTTTCGGGGAACCACTGAAACACAACCTACAAAGGGTTGTTGTATGTCTTTCAGGGAACCACTGAAACACAACCTACAAAGGGTTGTTGTATGTCTTTCGGGGAACCACTGAAACACAACCTACAAAGGGTTGTTGTATGTCTTTCGGGGAACCACTGAAACACAACCTACAAAGGGTTGTTGTATGTCTTTCGGGGAACCACTGAAACACAACCTACAAAGGGTTGTTGTATGTCTTTCGGGGAACCACTGAAACAACCTACAAAGGGTTGTTGTATGTCTTTCGGGGAACCACTGAAACACAACCTACAAAGGGTTGTTGTATGTCTTTCGGGGAACCACTGAAACAACCTACAAAGGGTTGCTGTATGTCTTTCGGGGAACCACTGAAACACAACCTACAAAGGGTTGTTGTATGTCTTTCGGGGAACCACTGAAACACAACCTACAAAGGGTTGTTGTATGTCTTTCGGGGAACCACTGAAACACAACCTACAAAGGGTTGTTGTATGTCTTTCGGGGAACCACTGAAACAACCTACAAACTATCTACAGGCCTACTAAGACCCGTGGACCTTCCACAGATATATAAACCCCACTTGCCTAGTTTCCAACAGACTTCACAACCTCTGAGGATGCCTGCCATAGATGCGAGAGAAACGTCAGGACAGAGGGGATGCTTCTGGAACAATGCCCGGAAAACTGACAGCAACTCAGCGAATCTGAATATGAAAGCGCCCTTGGCTACGGGCTTGGATCATTGGCCCCAGCCATGTCTCAATGCTATTGCGCTCCTGAGAGTTTGGTGGGAAGACTGCAAAGAACTTGCAAAGCGATAACCCCAACGGCTCCATCGCCCCGAGCCTTGGCGGTCCAAGGGGTGTCTTGGTGGGGAGGAGGAGGGCCTCAGAGCCGGGAGGGAGACCGGTTCTTCCCGCTGAAGGATGACATGTGGCCGGGCAGGCTCCTCCCAGAGGCAGCGCCTCCCCTTGTGCGTGCTTCTGCAGGCAAGGCTCCTCTCTCCTGCTCAGTCTGAGAAGAAGGCAGAGCCCTCGCCCTGGGGCTCCAGAATGGGAGGAGAAGCAACGGGAGAAAGAGGAGGTTGGTCAACTGGCAGGAGATGATTGATACTCATGGCATTTCATTGGGGGGCTCTTTGGAGAGAAGGAGGGGAGGGTCAGGAGGAGAGCAGGCAAAGGCACAGAATGGGATGAGTCTGCAGGGATCCTTTGGAGGGATCTCCAAACTGTGTTAAGCAGCAGCCTTCAATGTCTAGACCAGGCTGTGGGCATGGGCCAACTTTGGCTTTCCCTCCAGGTGTTTTGGACTTCAACTCCCACAAATCCCTAACAGCCGGTAGGCTGTTAGGGATTTGTGGGAGTTGAAGTCCAAAACACCTGGAGGGAAAGCCAAAGTTGGCCCATGCCTGGTCTAGAGAATGAAAGTTAGGGATTTGTGGGAGTTGAAGTCCAAAACACCTGGAGGGAAAGCCAAAGTTGGCCCATGCCTGGTCTAGAGATTGAAAGTTAGGGATTTGTGGGAGTTGAAGTCCAAAACACCTGGAGGGAAAGCCAAAGTTGGCCCATGCCTGGTCTAGAGAATGAAAGTTAGGGATTTGTGGGAGTTGAAGTCCAAAACACCTGGAGGGAAAGCCAAAGTTGGCCCATGCCTGGTCTAGAGATTGAAAGTTAGGGATTTGTGGGAGTTGAAGTCCAAAACACCTGGAGGGAAAGCCAAAGTTGGCCCATGCCTGGTCTAGAGAATGAAAGTTAGGGATTTGTGGGAGTTGAAGTCCAAAACACCTGGAGGGAAAGCCAAAGTTGGCCCATGCCTGGTCTAGAGATTGAAAGTTAGGGATTTGTGGGAGTTGAAGTCCAAAACACCTGGAGGGAAAGCCAAAGTTGGCCCATGCCTGGTCTAGACATTGAAAGTTAGCGATTTGTGGGAGTTGAAGTCTAAAACACCTGGAGGGAAAGCCAAAGTTGGCCCATGCCTGGTCTAGAGAATGAAAGTTAGGGATCTGTGGGAGTTGAAGTCCAAAACACCTGGAGGGAAAGCCAAAGTTGGCCCATGCCTGGTCTAGAGATTAGAAGTTAGTTAATACTGTCCAACAATACTAATAGAATCCTGTGCATGTCTCAAGTTAGGGAATAGAAGTACAGTAGAGTCTCACTTATCCAAGCTAAACAGGCCGGCAGAAGCTTGGATAAGCGAATATCTTGGATAATAAGGAGGGATTAAGGAAAAGCCTATTAAACATCAAATTTGGTTATGATTTTACAAATTAAGTACCAAAACATCATGTTATACAACAAACAGAAAAAGTAGTTCAATACGCAGTAATGTTATGTTGTAATTACTGTATTTACGAATTTAGCACCAAAATATCACAAAATATTGAAAACATTGACTACAAAATTGGCTTGGATAATCCACAGGTTTGGATCAGCGAGGCGTGGATAAGTGAGACTCTACTGTACCTAGATAGCACATGGGTTTGCAGAACTACTAGGTCTTGCACTATTGTGTTTCACAATATGTGTTTACACATGTCTCACAAACATGCTGAAATATGTGGGCCGATGAACACTGATATGGTAATAGAGTTCGCATGGCAAAAAACCTGCTTCAGAAAAAGATAATTGAGGAGGCTGAGCTAAACAAGAACTTCTGGTTTAGGCTACGCTGCAGTTACCTAAATATTTTGTTTTTTCGGGGCAGAGATGTTGTTCGGATATAGATAGAAACAAGCCTCATTTCCATCCTCTGTTTTACCATTTTTGGTGAGCTTTGGGTTAAGTCGGAAGCAATGATCATCACCCAGGATCTGCATTATTGTGAGATAATTTGCCTTGCATGAGTCGCATCCAATATTGTCACCCAAGTCTTCGTCTTTTCCTGTATAATCTCAGAGGCATGTTTAGCTTTTATTATCCACAAACACTCTTCCGAAAACTAAAAACAGTTCATTGTGTGTTCGAAGGCTTTCATGGCCGGAATTGCTGAGTTGCTGTGAGTTTTCCGGGTTGTATGGCCATGTTCCCGAAGCATTCTCTCCTGACGTTTCGCCCACCTCTATGGCAGGCATCCTCAGAGCTTGTGAAGTTTATTGGAAACTAGGTTAGTGAGTTTTATATATCTGTGGAAGGTCCAGGGTGGGAGAAAGAACTCTTGTCTGTTGGAGGCAAGTATGAATGTTGAAATTAATCACCTTGATTAGTACTGAAAAGCCTTGCAGCTTCAAAGCCTGGCTAATTCCTGCCTGGGGGAATCCTTTGTTGGGAGGTGTTAGTTGGCCCTGATTGTTTCATGTCTGGAATTCTTCTGTTTTCTGAGTGTTTTATTTATTTACTGTCCTGATTTTAGAGGGTTTTTTTAAAAAAAAATAATACTGGTAGCCAGTTTTGATTCATGTTCATGGTTTCCTCCTTTCTGTTGAAATTCTTCACGTGTGTGGATTTCAATGACTTCCCTGTGTAGTCTTGACATGGTGGTTGTTGGAGTAGTCCAGCATTTCTGTGTTCTCAAATAATATGCTTTGTCCATGTTGGTTCATCAAGTGCTCTGCTATGTCTGACTTTTCTGGTTGAGTTAGTCTCCAGTGCCTTTCATGTTCCTTGACTTGTGTTTGGGCAATGCTGCGTTTGGCGGTCCCTACCGTATGTAGACTTGTCCGCAGCTGCATGGTATACGGTAGACTCCTGCAGTTCATCTTAAAGGTACTGCTACATTTCTTTCTCTCCCCCCCCCCTTTTTGTTTTTTATTCTAACTTTATCTTCCCTTCGGTAAATTCTTTTTAAACTTTGCTGTGTATTGTTGACCCAAGTTTAATTAATTGTGTGTCATGTACATTAAGTCTACGTCAGTTCTGAAATAGTTCCTATGAGATGACTTCAAAATGACCTAACTCCCCGATGGATGCATTTAGACTTGCGATATCAGAGATTTGTTTATTTATTTACTTACTGCATTTATATCCTCCTCTTCTCACCCCAAAAGGGACTCAGGGCAGCTCATAACAGAAGGCACAATTCAATGCCACATAGACACACATGAAATAAAACCAACCATATAAATTAAAACCAAATAATTAAAAACATATCCCTCTTAAAACAAGTTAATTAAAACCATGCAATCCAAAGGTATGTACCAGGAGCCATTCCGGTCGTTAATTGCACTATTCCATGCTTACTTATTGCACTGAGTATTACTATTTCATTTGTTTATTTATTTATATACTAGCTGTGCCCGGCCACGCGTTGCTGTGGCGTTGTCTGGTGGTGTTGTTGAGAAATTGTTGAGGTAGTGGTGATTGGGCAGAGCTTAGTCCTCTAACTGGCAGCAATTGGATAAAAACAATTATTGCTCTCCCTCTAATTAGGACTTTATTTTTCTTTTCTTTTTGTTGTATCAACCTAGAGCCGTGGATGATGGGTTGTGTTGTCAAATTTCGAGGTTGGGGGGCCTGTAGTTTTGTTGTTTTGTCTGGTGCCCTGATTCCATCACTCTTTTATATATATAGATTGACCCTATTTATATCCTGCCTTTCTCTACCCCGGAGGGGTATGTATTTGTAATACATACAAATTAAGCTTAAAATAGATTGAGTTAAAATTAATACATATTAACATATAAAACATTATATTCAAGATAAAATCATGCCATACAAAAATCGTAGTCTGAGGCTGTTCCGTGGTTATTGCACTTATGCCAAATCCATTATTGCACTAAGCTATTCTCTGAAAGCCTGATCCCAGAGCCAGGTTTTTACTTCCTTTCTGAAGCCAGGAGGAAAATAAAGGCTTGGTCCCACATCCATGTCTTCACTTCCTTCCTGAAGGTCAGGAGGGAGGGAGCCGATCTAATTTCACTGGGGAGGGAATTCCACAGCCGAGGGGCCACCACTGAGAAGGCCCTGTCTCTCGTCCCCACCAGAGACAGATCCCCACCTGTGAAGGAGGTGGGATCGAGAGCAGGGCCTCCCCGGATGATCTTTACCTCTGAGATGGTTCATAGAGGGAGATATATTTGGACAGGTAAGCTGGGCTGGAACCGTTTAGGGTAGCGGTTCTCAACCTGTGCACCCCAAGGTGTTTTATCCTACAACCCACAGAAATCCCAGCCAGTTTACTCAAACATCTGGGGACCCACAGGTTGAGAATCACTGGTTTAGGGCTTTGTAGGCTAAAGCCAGCACTTTGAATTGTGCTCGGTAGCAGACTGGCAGCCAGTGAAACTAGCACAACGGGGTTGTATGCTCCCTGTAACCCGCTCCAGTAAGAAATCTGGCTGCTGTCCGATGGACTATTTGAAGAAATAGGTTTGCCTTATGGTTACCATAGGTTGGAAACAACCTGAAAGCACACAATAATAACAACAGCATCTGAGAGTGGCCATTGAGAAGTAAGCCCATTGACTTTGGTGCTACTCCCAACCAGTTTCATGTTTGCAGTGTCTTTCTGTGTCAATCTATACAAAATGTTGTCTTGTTGAGACTTGGGACGTGGAAAAAGAAAGTTCAGCTTCAGGGAGGGCAGAATTGCACAAATAATTTGGGGCTGAAAATCTCTTCTGTCTTTCTTTGCATGAATGACAATTCATAACAGTTGAATTCGGTACCTGTCTACTTAGAATTAAACCCCATTGACATCAGTGAAAATTATTCCCAGATAAATGCTAATGGAATTGGAGTGTGATCTTGATGGGAGTGGGGTTGGACAAGTGGGAAAGGAAAATTCCCGTTTTAAGTGTGAGAACTGCAATGATGATGATGGTGATGATGATGTTTAAAAGTTTAAAAATTCTATTTTGGAAGAGGGGTGGAAAGTCTCCTCTATCATTTTTAACTGCTTCTGAAGGGATGATAATAATAATAATAATAATAATAATAATAATAATAATAATAATAATAATATAATCTTTATACCCCGTCACCATCTCCCCGAAGGGACTCTAAGCAGCTCACAAAAGCACTACAAGTGCCGGACATAAAATAAACAATACATAAACTTATAAACTATAACAACATAAATTTACAACGGCAAACATACATAAAATGACACATACTATTTTTTTTAATTCATAAAATGCAGCGGTGCCTGCGGATAAAACTGGCAGTCTTAAGCTGACAATCCAAGTGCCGGAGTGAAGCAATCACTAAGTCCTCATAACCATTAAGATCTAATCAAGATCAAAGGTCTGTCTAAAAAGCCATGCTTTTAGACTAGACCGAAAAGCTAGTGGGGGCTAACCTAATCTCAGCCGGGGTGCCACCACCAATAAGGCCGTCTCTCTCGTCCCCACCAACCATATTCACATTCATCCAGAAGTAACATCCGCTGACTTCGGAGGAACGTAATGCCTCTCATACTCAGAATGAGTCCCTTTGGCCTTCTTACTGTATAGGAAGGGGGGAAAGAAACGTATGAATGTGGATGCAGATTTCCCCCTAAGACAGGGTGGGAAAAGTGTGCAACTGGAGTGCTGTTCAATGTTTTTAGAGCATCAGTTTCCATTGCATTCCCCATGTCACTTTGAAAATGGAATTGTGGCTTCTCCCTTCTTCAGCAACATGAACACTGATTTTAAAAAACCAAAAGTTCTGGCTTTCATTTCTGTCGTTTTACCTGAATTTATATGTAATTTTTCTACTTCCTGCCTAGATTGTTGTGTGTTCTGTCTCTGAGATGTGTGGTGGCGGAGCGGAAGAACTAGAGCATGTCAAGGCGTAACTTTCTTGACTTCAGAAAACGTGACTTTTTTCAGCCTTTTTCCTGTTTACTCTAACTTCTGATTGACTTCTTTCGGTGTCTAACAAATCGGAGATTGAGTTGCCTTCAGCAAGGATTATAATCAACAGACCTGCATTATCCTCCAAGGCAGGAAAAGGTAGCACATGCTAAATGTTTTGCAACCTCCACTTTAAAAAACAATATCTAGAGCTTTAGTATAGCATGGCTTAAGGCCATCATCTAGTGCCACCACCGACTATGCAGAAATACACAATTTAAATACTTCAAAGAGATGACTAACCAGTTTCTTTTTAAAAACTTTTCAAGAAGGAGAATTATCTACCCTACAAGATTGTCTATTCCAGTGGTTCTCAACCTGTAGTTCCCCAGATGTTTTGGCCTTCATCTCCCAGAAATCCTAACAGCTGGTAAACTGGCTGAGATTTCTGGGAGGTGTAGACCAAAACACCTGGGGACCCACAGGTTGTGAAGTATAGAATCTTAGAATAATAGAGTTGGAAGAGGCCTCATGGGCCATCCAATCCAAACCCCTGCCAAGAAGCAGGAAATCGCATTCAAAGCACCCCTGACAGATGGCCATCCAACCTCTGCTTAAAAGCTTTCAAAGAAGGAGCCTCCACCACAACCTGTGGCAGGGAGTTCCACTGCTGAACAGCTCTCACAGTGAGGAAGGTCTTCCTAATGTTCAGGTGGAATCTCCTTTCCTGTAGTTTAAAGCCATTGTTTCATTGCTGCGTCCAATCTGCAGGGAAGCAGAAAACAAGCTTGCTCCCTCAATGACTTCCCCTCACATATTTATACATGGTTGTCATATCTCCTCTCAGCCTTCTCTTCTGCAGGCTAAACACGCCCAGTTCTTTAAGCCGCTCCTCATAGGACTTGTTCTCCAGACCCTTGATCATTTTAGTTGCCCTCCTCTGGACACATTCCAGCTTGTCAACATCTCCCTTAAACTGCGGTGCCCAGAATTGGACACAGTATTCCAGGTGTGGTCTGACCAAGGCAGAATAGAGGGGGAGCATGACTTCCCTGGATCTAGATCTAGATGTTATACTCCTATTTATGTAGGCCAAAATCCCATTGGCTTTTTTAGCTGCCGCATCACATCGTAGGCTCATGTTTAATTTGTTGTCCACGAGGATTCCAAGGTCTTTTTCACACGTACTGCTGTCGAGCCAGGTATCCCTCATTCTGTATCTTTGCATTTCATTTTTTCTGCCGAAGTGGAGTATCTTGCATTTGTCCCTGTCGAACTTCATTGTGTTCATTTTGACCCATTTCTCTAGCCTGTTAAGATTGTTTTGAATTCTGCTCCCATCTATTCCTGTAGAATAGGACCACTGGTCTACTCTACTTTCAAGCTGTTCGTAATGCCAAGAAATTTCTCCTATATGTTTGGGCGGAATCTCTTCTTGTAATTTAAACCATTGGTTTATGCTCAACTCACTTTACTTCATCTTTTACTTGGCATCTCTTCAGATATTTAAATATGGCTATCCTATCACCTCTTATTTTTCTCTGCTCTGAGATAAACATACGCAGATAGTTACGCCATTTTTTAAAGGTCTTGGTTTCCAGACCTTTTACCATTTTGGTTATGAAGGCCCCTAGATTTTATTCCCATGTCAAATGTCACTGATCATTTATTTACGAGTATTATTTTTCCTGCCGAAATGTAGTACTTTACATATATGTATATGTTTGTATGGCACAGCGTTAAAGCACTGAGCTGCTGAAGTTGCGGACCGAAAGTTCGCAGGTTCGAATCCGGGAGTGGAGTGAGCACCTGCTGTTAGCCCCAGCTTCTATCAACCTAGCAGCTTGAAAGCATGCAAATGTGAGTAGATGAATAGGTACCACTCCGGCAGGAAGGTAACGGCGCTCCATGCAGTTATGCCGGCCACATGATCTTGGAGGTGTCTACGGACAATGCTGGCTCTTCGGCTTAGAAATGGAGGTGAGCACCAACCCCCAGAGTCGGACACGACTGGACATAATGTCACATATAAAACCTTTACCTTTTTATATGTGTGTATGCATACTCCTGTGTACTATCCAGTCATTGGGTGATTCATGGTGTCTCTATGGGTTTTCTTAGGCAAGAAATACACAGAAGTTGTTTTGTCAGTTCCTTCCTCTGAAATGTAGCCTACAGTCCTTGGTAGTCTCACGCCCATCCAAATTTGATAAGTATGCTCTCTATTTCTTCATTCAAGTGAGTTGTAAAGTTGTTGAATAACACTGAACCCAAGCAAGAACTGTGTGGCACTCCATTAGCAGCTTGCTTCCAGATTGATTTTCTGACATGTAGAGCCAAAAGGAAATTCTTATCTTCTTAGATCAAGTTCTTAATTTGGGAATCGCAACCACACCAGTGATAATACTGATCTGCTTTCTTAACCTGTCCGCTCAGTTGTGCTTCATTGTGCAGCAGAACATTATGAGGTAGACTAGGCAGTGTTTTACCAAGTCATTGATTTGGTTGAGTGCAACCTTGCTTATGAAACCAGCCAGGCTCTGCAGTCAGCAGGAAAGCAGACAGTAGCATTAATGCTTGAATAATGCCACTTTTATCCAGCAAAAGACCTGGTCCCAATCACCTCTGACTCAAACAGTTGTTTTCAATTAACTTTGCGTCAGCATTTGTATTATGAGATTTTTTTCTGTTGTGTTCCTCATTCTCTCTCTTTTTTAATGTGATCACTAAGCCTAAAAGTTTTGGGTTGCAGTGAAATGCAATTTGCAAGGTCAAAACATGAAAGCCATTTTATTTATGTTGATTTCTACAATTAGAGTAACGTTATTTAGTAGAGTAAGTCCATCAAGTGGATTTAAAATGGGAACATTACGTTTCTGTCATCTTGAAGGCATGGGTGAGCTTCCACTTAAGTTACATGATTTTGTTTCTGCTGAGACCATAATTTACCTTAAAAACAAATCTGTAATTTTTTCTGTTTCCAAAATGTGTGCCACCTTTACATGCATTGGGATATGTAGAGAAACCATTTGCTGTGCTAATGATAACAGCAAATGTCATGTAAAGGAAATACTTTAATCTGCAATACTCTTCTACTATATCCATTACTACTGTTGGGTGTCTGATGCACCTCTCAGCCTTCTCTTCAGTAAATCAATTTCTATTTAACAGTTGTATAAAAAATAATACATCCCAAAGGTAAAGGTAAAGGTAAAGGTTTCCCCTGATGTTTAAGTCCAGTTGTGTCCAACTCTGGGGGTTGGTGCTCATCTCCATTTCTAAGCCGAAGAGCTGGTGTTGTCCGTAGACACCTCCAAGGTCATGTGGCTGGCATGACTGCATGGAGCGACGTTACCTTCCCGCCGGAACGGTACCTATTGAACTACTCACATTTGCATGTTTTCGAACTGCTAGGTTGACAGAAGCTGGAGCTAATAGCGGGCGCTCACTCCGCTCCCTGGATTCGAACCTGCGCCCTTTCGGTCTACAAGTTCAGAAGCTCAGCGCTTTAACACACTGCGCTACTTGGGGGCTCCTCAATACATCCCTACTAAAAATGTTTTCTCGATGTCTTGGCTTTAGGCCTTTTTTGAGGGTTATTTGGGGCACTGGTTCAGAAAATTGCATTGGCTAGACTGCATCGGCTCTAGTTTCTTAGAAACTGTTATCATGGTTTTCTGTGGGTGAGCAGACGGCAACTGATATATGGTGTATATTCTGTATCTCAAAAACTAGAGCTATTAGGGAAAAACAGGTGCCATTTTTGGAACCAGGAAGTCAAATATACCTAGAAACAGGTCTAACATGTGAGGCACCAAAATGTGTGCTGGCCACTGTAATCATAGGAAGATTTTTTTTTAAAAAAATCGTATCAGTTCCATACTAATAACCTTGTCTGAAATCCATCATGGAATGCCTTCTTTTCCTCTTCATGATAAATATCCTGATTCATGGACTGTTGTATGAATCTCACCCCTCATAACATGAAGGATGTACCATGAAATATGAATATCATTCTTCACTAGCTTTCTCCTTGAAGAAGACAATGAGTAGTTTGAACATTTTCTTCCCACAGAGAGAAGATTTTTCAAGGCTGTTTTCAATTCAGGACTTAATCTCTGCAAAACTCACCCATGGTTATTTTATACAGAAACTATCATTTCTCTGCGGAAATATTTGTATACACATAATGGATATTCTTTCCATTTCTATCCTAGGACACAAGATCCTGGAAGCTATAGAGGATCAGGCCTGTTAGCACTTGAAAAGCACTTGGAAAGGAGACTATGAGGATATATTTAGAGGAAAGCAGTGGCAAGTCATCTATGAGTATTCATTGCCTAAGAAAACCCTATGAAATTCATTGGATCACATTAGAAATCAGTAAAAGCAAAAGTTTCTCACATCACAAGAAATAAAAGCAAATTAAATTTCACTTCTTTCTTGCACTTGCTTTCAGCACTCAATCTTGTGCAAATTTACTTTAAAGTAAAATAGTCCCCGGAGCCCCCGGTGGCGTAGAGGGTTAAACTGATGAGCTGCTGAACTTGCTGATGGAAAGGTCGGAGGTTTGAATCCGGGGAGTGGGGTGAGCTCCCACTGTTAGCTCCAGCTTCTGCCAACCTAGCAGTTCGAAAACATGCAAATGTGAGTAGATCAAAAGGAACCGCTTTGGCTGGAATGTAACAGCACTCCATGCAGTCATGCCGGTCGCATGACCTTGGAGGTGTCTCCAGACAACACTGGCTCTTTGGCTTAGAAATGGAGATGAGCACCAACCCCCAGAATTGGACACAATTAGACTTAATGTCAGGGGAAAATCTTTACCTTTACCTAAAATAGTCCCCAAAGAGTTTATGAAACTATTTTCCCGCCACTCTCCCAAAGGTTCCTCAGACCTCCTCAGTCCTTTGTTTTTTCGCCTCCTAATTATTGTTCCTTCTGGTATTTTTCAACATGCAATTCTAAAGGAATAAAAAAGATCAAGCACACAAATATACATCAAACTTCCATAGTCCTCACTGCTATAGCTGTGTTCAAATTGCAAGCGAAATAAAGCAGCTTTGATGACACAAGTACCTTTAGCGTTATTCAAAGTGATGGTCTGTGGACCAGACCTCAAAGCATTTGCTTCTAGATCCTGGAGATTCAAGGAAAGAAAGAGAGAGTTGTAGTCATTTGGGCACAAATGTGCCATTGGCCCTGGCATGTTGAGGGAAAAACAACTAACCAGTCCCCTATATCAGGTAGCCTGAGAAGCACTGCTGTAAGATAGAAGACGGCTGACTAATTTGCTGTTCTTGTGAGCATATGGGGATATCTGCACCCAAACAGATGAAGCAATAGTGGTTTTCTTTGTGTCTGACTTTTGAACATTAGGATATAATAAAGCAAAACAATTCCTCCTTTTCTTTTTGTGTGGAGTGGCACTAGAAAGATTCTTGAAAAGTCTCGTGCAGAACTGAAAGTAATGTAACCATGGATTAGCAATCCAGTCAGTTTGGGAAGTTGCTGGTCAGTTTTTCATAAGAAGCCTCTTTTGGCTTTGAATCTTTCATTCCGCTCCCATGTTATGCATTCCTTCCCATGGTATTATTAAGGGAAAAATAAACTTGTGCCTATGGACACTCCTGTGAGATGAGAGTGGGTGGGAATCTATTTCTGTGAGCCTTTGTAAGGCAGGGTTTGCCTCTGTCCCCCCCCCCCCCCCCCACCCGGGAGAGTAAGGATGAGGGATTGAAATACATCACAACCAATGCTGATTAAAAGCAGTAAGACATGCAGCGCTCCTCTCAGATTTGGGGATCTGTATTCCACCTTTAGTGTCCACTGAATTTTACTGCAGTATGACCCCCATATCCACAAGAGATGTGTTTCCAGTCTTTTTGTGGATACATGAAATATAATATATATATAATATAATATATAATAATATAACACTGTATTTATATTTCACCCTATCTCCCCAAGGGGACATGTATGTCACATACACGGCAAACATTCAATGCCATTAGGACAGACAGGACAGAACAGACAGAAAGGAGGTGCTTTATGTTGTGTCGACGTCCAGCTTTGGTGCCTTAGAGGTTGTGTTCAAATCCAGCTATAGGGAGGTGCTGTTGCTCCATCCTCTATGATGAAGAGCCATCAGGATGTCCTCCTCCTTTTTGGTCGCCAGGCTTTTTCCTTTATGGTGTCGGAAAATGCTTCCGCTTTTTAGCAGTACCTAATTTCTCTACTTACAGTTCTAAGCTGTTTTCAAACTGTTTAGGTAAACAGTGAGCTGGGCTGATAGTCGGGTGCTCACTCCGACCTGGGGCTTCGAACTGGCAACCTTTTGGTTAGTAGATGTTATTGCTGGTGGTGATTTACCAGCTGTGCTAAAGCCTGGCCCTATCATGAATAATCATGATAATCATGAATAATATAGCAAACTGTACTGAAACAAATAAGTTCTGGCCCAGGAATACCAGAGTCAGAGTGGAGGACATAGAAAATATTTAGGACATCTTTTGCTAGATGTGGATAACTGGAACTGTGGATATCAATCCCAGGAATCCTGGCGTCATACTGTACAAAGATTCAAAAGACCAGAAAGACCTGATTTGGCAGCAGTGACCTGTGGGTATGAGCCGACAGTGCTACATGACTGCTAGAATACTGAAATAGTCTTGGCCTGGATTAACAAAAGTCCAGGTCATGAAAGATGATACTTCTGCTGCGTTCTTCATTACTCGGATTGTATGAGGTTTGGGAAAGCCTAGTTTAAAAAGAATGTTGACAAATTAAGACTCCCATAAAAAGTTTCTTTAATTGAATCCCATCACAATGTGGTTTGCAATATTCATTCTTGTAACGTATGAAAAAGTCAACATAATGAAAAGCCAGGGTGCCATAGAAATGAGGTATGATTAAATCCTGAAGGATGCTAGGAAATCAGGATTTCAGTTGTTGGTTTTTTGTTCGGTGAAAATGTTTCTATTTTAATAGGATTTTGATGTGTGTTTTGACTGCTGTTTGTAATGTGTGTATTTCTATAGTTACATTTATGGATTGCTTGATTTGTGACTATCAGTAAAAATGGGTCAACATAGTTTTAATCAATCAGATTGCTCACAAAAAAATTCAAATCACAAGAATTAAACATATCTTAAAAACAGTATCCGAAGATTGGCCTATATGACAGAATGAAATTTTCCTGTGCAGTTTTAGATAATTGCTTATTAAGAGTTTTTGAATAGCTAACAATGCTCTTATCTTTTCTTTTAGGTATGAACCAGAAATAATGTTCACCCCATCTGAAAAAATGGCTGCTATCTTCTGTGAGAATTATTCCTTCCTTGGTCTTCAGCATGGACACATCTACTCTTCCTCTGAGGTTAATGGAGCTCTTGTGCTTATCATGCTGGGAAAAGTCATACTCAATCTCTACGTTTTGCGAGTCAAAAAACAGACTCTTCGCAAGAGTTTTTTGAGCTGCTTTTGCATTTCACTAGCCTTTTTTGACTTGGTGCTTCTCGTGACAATGGCTTTCATCTCTTATTTTCAGAACTTTATGCTCTGGGGCATCCGCTTCACTGAGTATCACATTTGTCTCTTGGCTCAGATCACAGCCTTAACCTATGGGATCTTACATTATCCAGTTTTTTTGGTTGCTGGTTTGGATTATTACATTACAATAACTCAAACTTCCAAGTCTCCCAATAGGTGTTGGACATTGCTGTATACATTTGCCGTCATCTTCACGTGGATTTTGGTTCTTTATTATGTTCTCTCAGGCAGCTTCATGGGGCTTGATGCAAAAAATCACATTTCTGCCTCTCCGTGTCCTTTGTACATCAGCAGCCAGAGTTCCTGGCTTTCACTAGGAATGCTCTTCATAATTTGCCTGGTTCTTGTATTCTGTTGGTCAGACATTGTACATATGGTATTATCAATTACGTTAATTTCCTTTGAGAGAGAGACTGTTTTTTTCTTCCCTTATGTGTCTGAATGTAGCCCTAAAGATCACACAAAGCACCTCTTGACAAGACTTCTCATCTGTTTTATGGGCACTTGGGCACCATTTGTTTTCCTTCAAATACTCATTGTGTTACTTGGTGCTCAGATTCCTGCATATATAGAAATGAATGTCCCCTGGCTTTATTTTGTCAATAGTTTTCTTATTGCAGTCACATGTTGGATAAGGCGGCAGCACATTGAGCTGAAAGAAGAGTCCTGGGATGTGGATCCATTTGTCAGCTGGAAATTCTGTTTCGTCCCTTTTAACTGCCAAGATGTAAAGGAAACTCAAAAGCCTGTTACTGAAATTGTAGTCTATTAGCAAGCTGTTGCAGGAGAACAATGTTTAATTATTACAATATTTTGGGGAGACTATGTTATTTATGTTATGTTTATGGACTTACACAAAGAATAACACATGAACATAGCTGGTTGGAAAACAATATGCTGCCAATGTGTAATTTGGGTATGTTTGGTGCAACATAATGAAATGCTGTGTTATTTTCCAAGTTGGATTTGTGGTATATGTATCTATTGCAAAATAAATTAATGGTGTTAGTAATAACTGAATTTCCTCATTGACAACCAAGGGTTATTCCAGCATGTTCAAGCAAAAAACAGTAAGCTCTTTTGAAATCAAAGGGACAGGTAACTAAATGTGGTATATGCTCATTTCGCAGTGAACTATGCTACAGATAAATAACTCGTAAGCAGCTCTCTCAGAAGGATGAAACAAAGCAAGGGGAAAGGTGGGAAATGAAATCAGAAAAATATGACTCTGAACTACAGCAACAAGAAAGCTCATAGTCTTCAATGCCAACCATAATGTAGTGGTTTGGGCGTTGGACTCTGGAGAACAGGATTCCCATTTGGCCATGGAAAGCCACTGAGTGGCCTTGGATAAGTCACTCTCTTTCAGAAGAAAAGCAAAGGCAACCACACTGAACAGATCTTGCCAAGAAAACCTTTTAATAGGGTTGACTTAGGGCCGCCATAAGTCAGAAATGACTTGAAAGCACACAACAAGAACATTGCTGCAATATTTGAATCTGCAAAATTGTACTGACATGAGGCCAAAGCACATTACAACAAATGCATACATAAGCTTATGAATACAGGAACAAATAAAGGCACATTGTCCCAAAGGCATTCTAGGCTTTTAAATCTGCGTCAGTTGAAACAACCTGAAAACATGCCTACACACAAGGCAATTACAAACGATAAGCTCCAACTTACCAAAATGTGCATTTTAAAGATAAGTCCCTAAAGAACTTTCGTGGAAATATACAACTCCTGTATATATTTGTAGATTCAGTTGTCCCAGACTTGTGGCATAAAAATGTAAGCAGAGCTGTCAAGCACTTATATAATTCAGTAAAAGTTTGCTCTATAATAGGCCGGGCTGTGGCGCAGGCTGGAAAGCAAGCCAGCTGCAACAAATCACTCTGACCAAGAGGTCATGAGTTCGAAGCCAGCCCGTGCCTGCGTCTTGTCTCTGTCTCTGTTCTATGTTATGGCCTTTATGTGTGCAATGTGATCTGCCCTGAGTCCCCTTTGGGGTGAGAAGGGCGGAATATAAATGCTGCAAATAAATAAATAAATAAATATAACCAGGACATGAGCACAACAGATTGTCTTGAGACAAATAGTATCTGATACTGGAGCTGAAATAAGGCAATTGCTGTAGCAAATGCATAGCCTTATCTTCCAATGGGTTGTTTTTGTCATCAGAATTGGGAACAGGTATCCCACCATTCCCACTGCTCCTCCCGATTCCTTTTAAAACCTGCTCTAGAAGGCTGAAATTCCCTCAATTACCCTTTCAGTATAGAGAGCTATACTGAAGGCAATGCGGTGGATGTAGGATTTAATAAGCAGAGTACATCCTATAAAATTCTGGGTTAATGTGAGTTTTCCGGACTGTCTGGCCATGTTCCAGATGCATTCTCTCATGACGTTTCGCCCACATCTACGGCAGGCATCAGAGGTTGTGAAGTATGTTGGAAGCTAGGCAAGTTTCCAAGAGACCTCACAACCTCTGAGGATGCCTGCCATAGATGTGGGTGAAACGTCAGAAGTGAATGCTTCTGGAACATGGCCATACAGCCCAGAAAACTCACAGCAACCTAGTGATTCTGGCCATGAAAACCTTCGACAACCTGTAAATGTCTATTCAAAGGCTATCTGCACACAGTCCAATGGAGCTTACTTCCAGAGAAGAATCTACATAATTAATCTTTAGTCATGATTCAGCCCTCCAGAAGTCAAATGAGTTGTTAATCACAACCAAGGTTAATCTAAGCAGGACTAAAGCAAGACAAAGTTAATTAATTTTAAATGAATTATTTTGGGGCCTGTATCAGGCTACAAGGTGTGTCACAAAGATGAAATAATAGATTAAGAACTAAAGGCTGTCGCTCTCTTCCCCAAATGTGAGAAAAATGAAATAATCAAAGTAGACAAATGGAAGTAGCTTTTATTTTTGAAGCACTGTATTTTCACAATTGTAATGTAAAGTTGAAATATAAACCATGTACATGATACTGTAGGTCAAATATGTAATCCCACAGGAAGCAAATATTACCACATAAAAATGCTCAATTAAAAAAAGGAAGTGTGCGACTAACAAAAGGTGCAATTACAAGCAAATTGAAGCAGCAAATAGTATAAGGTGCTTTGATTCTTCATTTGTATCCTCAGGTTATCAATGGACAGGTTAATGACAAATTTTACACCACTCCTATAGACCATAACAAATATGAGAATCTAAAAGTCATCCACATGCTATGTTAGATGAAAGTGCTTTTTATATATAAAAAGGATACAGATTTTACCTAAATCACTGTAATTTATTGGTATATTTTTTAAAATGTAAAAATGATTCAGCTTTATTGAGAGGGGCATTTTAAAATACTGTCATTGGAAACAATCCAACTCCCAAATTGATGCTACATATTTTTGAAACGACCTGTTCAGGAAAATCCAAGTACCATTCCATGATACAAACACAGACGTACACAGATATCTTTATAGATTAATCTTACACTAGTATATAAGCAAATATATTCAAAGTTCGGGTGTCTCTCACCTTTGTACAGATCTACTCATTCCTAACATAACTCTTCTTTTAAAATTGTTATCATAGTAAAAAAAAGATGGAAAAATGACTTTTGATGAAGGCAAGAGGTCAGTTGCAGAAATATTGGAGGTGGTTAGTTTAGAACCAAATAAACTGTAGTTAAATACTATGTGCTTAAATAGCAAGTTCAAATATTAGTGCAATATAAGGGGAAATAAAATAAAGATCCCATTGTTAGTTCTTGCTGGTTCATTTAGCATGGAAAATATAAGTGCTCATTTTATGAATCCAAGAGAACATGCTTTCAAATATATATAAGGCCACAGGGCCAGCCCCACCTTTTAACATTTCAAGAACATCTTTTGTTTTTCAGTCTATAGCCAACACCTATCAAAAGAACTTACTAAAATATTACAGATTTATGGAAAACCTTAATTGTCTGCCATTAGTTATTTTTAAAATGTCATAGGTTACTCAAAAGTATGTAAAAGTAAATATTTACTGATACAAACAAGAGTTGCAATTCAAAAAATGACTGTCCATCAGTACCAATTCCAGATTTATTTTTACATGTACTGTGGTCCAATTTACACACAATCGTCCTGGCTTAATAGATTGATGCTTATTATAAATTATGGCACACCTACCCTCTTGTGTGCCAGTGTTTGTGCTTCAACAATAGTTTCTTTAAAACAGCAATGCCTTATTACATCTGAAACAGGGATGTGTGGTTTAACATTTTACAAACCAAGATCTGAAATTAAACCTCGCCGGTACCTTGGTCTTCAACATTGGGAGCTATCCACGAATGATTTAAATGGGGTCTTTTCAACACATCTGTGTTGTGCTATTTTACTTTTTCAGACATGACAAATTTTAGGCCCAAAGTATTAGGCAAGCTAGCTGAACAAAATGAAACTCATGTGCTCTTTGAACACATTATAGGGGGCTTGAAGTGACATATATAGGGAATTTCCTGCTAAAGGAACAATGAGGACTTGTAAGAATTTGTTTTCTGAAATTTACAACCTTTGATAATTTTTACACAATACAGTAACACACTTGGATTTCACTAACAATCACTGATAACAGCAACAGTCAAACAGTACATTTGAAAGATTTAATGCTGTGAATGTGCAGAAATGAACACTTCATCCAAATCTTCTAGGGAAAAGTATGCCAGGTTTGCCGTTCAGGAAAATAAATCCTTAATGAGTATTTTGGAAGGGATATTAACACTGCGGATCGTGAAGGACAATGGATCATGTTATTTTATTTTAATGTTAAAAGGATTCTTTGCATGATTGTGTTTGAGAAAATGAAGGAGTAAAGCAACTTCCATCATCACTACAACCAGAACTTACTTTTATAGAATCATAGACTTGGAAGAGACCACAAGGGCCATCTAGTCCAGCTCCCTGTCATGCAATGCAGAACCTATTTGGTGATGTTGTATGCCATAGCATTACACCATTACATGGTGTGGTGTATTTCTTTGCTCTTTTCAGCATTATGGAAAATTGCAATTTGAAAACTTTTTAATGCTATCTTTCTCCAAGATCAAGGGCTTAATTAAAGTCTCATTACATTTTTCACATCACCAAACCCAGGATTATGTCAGCAGGCATTGAGACCAGCTCTGAAACTCCAGGTATTTCAATTGCATCAGAAGCAATGGATGGACATAACAGCAGGAATAAAAGCACACATATATAACATTCTTTTGAAAAGTTCTTTCATGCTACTTCCTGATTAAATCCAGAGAAAACCAAATGAAGCTGTTGCAACACAAGTGTCCGATTAAGATGTCCAAATACCATGGCTTGAGTGTCACATAGCACTTATGACTCATGTCCCTCATTTTATTTTACTTTAAGAAAAATAGTTCTTGTTTAGGACCATCCAATATCTTTTTCTGTGGTTAATACCGTTAGGTATACATGTTGTCTCCAACAAACATTATATTTCATATCTTAGAGCAATGATTTGCATTGTTCCATCTCTATAATTGTTTATAATCTTGGATTTTTAACCCAAATCGAATAAAAAAAAAAGCCAAATGGCATTGGGAGCCATTAAATCATAGATAATACTAGAGAGACTGAGGTGGACAGTGCTGCATTTTATTGCCTTTGGCTTTTGTAATTTGTCTACAGCTGGGCTACAGAAGACAGTAATTTAATATGAAGACAAGACCTTCCAGATCATTATTTTTTTGGGGGGGGGGGTGTTAGGCAAGCTCCTGCATGAGAGGATAATTTGCCCCTTCCCTTCTGCTTCATATAATGTGAAGCCTGACAGAGGACATGGGACCTGTCAAATACCTCTGAACTGCTAGTCCATGATCTAACAATTGACTACATAGCTGGGCTTTCAGCTGTTGAACCCAAAAGCCTTCTTTGGTACAGTGTTTATTCTTGGGTTATTACAAAGCCACTGCCACAGAGGGAGGAAGGAAGGAAGGAAGGAAGGAAGGAAGGAAGGAAGGAAGGAAGGAAGGAAGGAAGGAAGGAAGGAAGGAAGGAAGGAAGGAAGGAAGGAAGGCAGGAAGGCAGGCAGGCAGGCAGGCAGGCAGGCAGGCAGGCAGGCAGGCAGGCAGGCAAACCGGTAGGACTTCATGCTAGAATATCAGAATATTCTAGTTATTCTAGTAATTGCACATATTGTACAGTCACATATATCTTTGTCAATCAAAACTAGTTTCTTGATTGGGGGGGGGGGAGATGGAACAACAAATGTTTCTGTCCAGGACAGTTGTGCTTCTGCTTTTACTCTTCAACTTCAAAGGTGCAATGCCCCCAAACACTACATAACAATCTAGTCCTCTTCAGGAAATCGCCCTCTATACACTGTGCAGTGCGTAAAATGTATATTTGGAAAACATTATATCGTGTTTATCATTCTATTATGAAGATGAATTTGTCTTCCAGTTTGCAATTACAAGAGATGGAAAATTGTTCCAGTACCTACATTTGTAAAAACACTTTTAAAACCTAAAAGAACAAAAATAGCCTGATGTGCTTCTCAGTCAAACTGACATACTTCAATTTAGTTGAATTGCAGCCCCATACTTATTTACTAAGAATTCAAATAGACCTCATCCCCATTTGCTGCCTAAATGTCTCCCAATAGGATTTAATGAACTTATACTCTTTCATGCAGATAGGACACAACCATTAATTAACCCCCCCACCCTGGTAGCAAAAATATATTCTTAATTCCAAAGTCTTCCCATTGTGTTTTGGCAAAAAGGGCCTTCATTAATATTTTCTGTTTACAACAAATGGCTCACAAATACTTGTTAGACTATAAATCAGTTCATACAGATTGATGACCACTTTACATTCTACAGCATGTCCTTGCAATATGTGGAAGAATATATCAACAGGAAAAATAAGATGCTGATGTAATATCTTGTCATTCTTAATTATTTACATGCATGATTACATATTTACTTTGCTTACTTGTTTGGTGGGTCTCCCTTCGGATTGTAAGGCCCATGTCATTTCATGTTGATGGACTAGGAACCTTCCTGAAAACCCCCTTAAATTCAAAACTATCTTAAATGATAAATTTTGAGAAGTATTAATGCAGAAATGAAGCAAATACCTTGGCCAATATTCTCTCTCTGTTATATAGTTAAGTATACTTAACTACTAATTCTTGATAATTAACACATATGCTCACATATCTGCTTTGCTTATTTCTTGGGCTGCTCTCCCTTAAGACCAGCATGGGCAAACTTTCGCCCTCCAGGTGTTTTGGACTTCAACTCCCACATTGTTGGAGTTGAAGTCCAAATACTTGGAGGGCCTTAGTTTGCCCATGCCTGCCTTAAGGTCCTAATTACTGAGCCAATTACCCAAATGACTAAGGTGCCTCCTGGCCTGTCTGCTCAAGCTGAAAAAATGTCCTTCACTCATGTTTTTTATCACAAGCACAATGGAGTTCCTTCAGGTAAAGGAGATTGGGTGTGGTTACGATTGCACCAACAGTGTTACAATTGTGACCAAGAAATGATTGTGAATACAGAACAATTATGGATGAGTTTAAGTAATTATGCCACATTTATAATTGCTACAATTGTGACACTATTGCCATGACCATTACTTCATCCTATGTGACCAGGCATCATTTTCATGGGAAGAAGGAATGTGCGCATGTTTAGAACATGGGACAGTGACATCTCCTTCAGCTATTTATTAAATATACTTAACTAAGTAGCTGACAGAGAATGCTGTCCTTTCTTACCAGGGCAAGAACTTAGTTGATTTTTGGATTTGTTCCTGGCCTTCACTCAAAGCAAAGCAACATAATTATGTTTTGTTTACACTTGTGTTTAGTGTTTAGATAAAGATCAGATTCTAGAAGGACGTGGGAGATTGTTTCAGGGAAAGGGAACTCTAAAAATATCCGTCTCCATTCCAGTGATAGATAGGTTCCATCAGCAGAACACTAGTTGGGTAATAGCCATAGTGCCTAAATGTTTAGCAATAATTTAATAAATAAATTCCAGGGGAGGGGGGAACAATGTTAATATTATTGAACCCACGTATGTCTGAAATTAATACAGATATATCTTGTAACTGGTAACTTTTGTTTAGTATAAGCCCTTACTGAAGTGAATTGAAATTCCTTAGTCTTGGAAAACTTTCATGAATTTGTTTTGCTTGAGAAAATTTCTAAGTAACAGGGCCTGTTTCATTTAACAATATTACATTATTTGTGGTTAGAGGGCCTCCAAGTATACAATGCAAAATTTTAAAATGCTCACAAATAAATGGAACATATCTTCGTCAATACTTTGGTGACACTGACTTCGATAGCCTCACCATAATATGAATAACATTTGCCAATAACACTGGCATATGAGAAAATATTAAAAGTAAAAATCACTGCTATTGGTAAAGGTGTTCCAGATATGAAGAACACTGCACCTAACAGCACACAATAGAATATCAGGTAAAGAATCAAGAAAAGGAGTGGGAAAAAAAGAAATTTGGAAGGAAAGGGAAGTCTAGACATGTCTGTTGATCCAATTTTCATCTTAGAATTATTCAGTAATTTGAAGTTGAACACTAGAACATGGACAATGGGTTTCCATTTAGTTTATGAGTGGATGGAAAGGCATGTGTTAACTCCTTTGGTCAATGTTAACTACGAGCAAGAAATCCTAGAAGGGTAAGAACATAATTTCCTCTTCCATGTGTAGCAATACAAAAAGAATCACTGTCAAAATATTTGTTTGTTAGTACTCTTAAAAAATACCATGCTATTCCAGTTTCTGGCAGCTTTACCATTATGATCAAAGATACAGAATGGGTGATGCCTAGTTCTACAACAGTCCATGTGAGAAAGATCTTGGCGTTTTTGTGGACATGTCGAACATGAGCCAAAAATGTGATGCAGCAGCTAAAAAAGCCAATGGGAATTTGGACTGCCTCAAAAGGAATATAGAGTCTATATCGAGAGAAGTAATGGTGCCTTTCTATTCTGCTTTGGTTAGACCTCCCCTGGAATACTATGTCCAATTCAGGAGATAGCAATTTAAAAGACATATTGACAAGCTGGAAGGTGTCCAGAGGTGGGCAATTAAAATGATCAAAGGTCTGGAGACCATGCCCTATGAGAAGCGTATTAAAGAGCTGGTATATTTAGCCTGCAAAAGAGAAGGCTGAGAGGAGACATGACAGCCATGTATAAATATGTGAAAGGATATCATAAGGAAGAGGGAGCAGGCTTATTTTCTGCTGCCCTGGAAACTAGGACTCGGGAGCAATGGGTTCAATTTACAGGACAGGAGATTCTACCTGAACATTAGGGAAGAACTTCCTGACTGTAAGAGGAGCTGTTCCGCAGTGGAACTGTCTGCCTTGGAGTGTGGTGGAAGCTCCTTCCTTGGAAGCTTTTAAACAGAAGCTGGGTGGCCATCTGCCAGGGGTGCTTTTCCTAAAGGCAGGGGGCTGGACTAGATGACCCATGTGTTCACTTCCAACTCTATTGTTCTATGATTCTAAGATGCTTTCCTGCTCCCATTAAAACATTAAAAGACATCCAATAGGTTTGTATACATGGGACTGCTCCATTGACAAAAATGTATATTTTGACAGAGAATCTTCTGCACTTTAAGAAAACAACGCAGAGGTGGGTGAGCAATAGGGTTATGATAGAAGGAGATCAGCTGCAAATTCTCTTCGACCTATACACTCAAGATTAATTGAAACTCAAAGAGCACAATTAAATGCATAGCATTTTACCATAATCAGCGCTGCCACAGACTCTGTGGACTCTTCTGTTAATCCATATTCTTAAAAAGCTTTCTACAAAGGAAAAAAGTGTATAGAAAAGCAATTTAAAATGGTCATCAAGCTTATATTTTCTAAAAAACCTTAAATCTTGTATGGTATATAACTGGCTTTTTGGAATAAATATCACCACAACATATTACATGGAGCTTTCCACTGACTAGCTTGCCTTGCATTTGACTACAACAATTTGCCCAAACAGCTTATGCTTCCCAATAAGCTGGATAAGTACTGGAAGGGATGGAAGATTAACATTAAATGTGATCTTCCAACAGTCTGTATGTGGAAAAAAATGCTTAGCAAAACATAGCAGTAATAATCACATCACACATTAAGATGTCGGCTTATCGCTTAACAAGTCTGTCATCTGATAGAAGCTGAGCTTTAAAGCCTTAGTTTTCCACTATGATTCCTTCAAGGAATTGATCCGTGCACAAATCTTTAGTGCTGGTCCTAGCTTAATATTCATTGCACTCATAAGGTGATCCTCTTTTAATAAGAGAAGGGCCTGGCCATCGATCTCCTGGGCTCGAAATTCATCAGCAATATCTTGACAACCTGTAATGAAATAACAAACATTATGTTAAGATGAGGAATTTTTCAAGCTTTGCATAATAATTTTAAGTGCTGAAAGGATTTTTAGAAATTTCAACCATAATCAGCAGGTGTGACTATGTTTGGCTATGCTATCTGCTAGGGATACTTTAGCTGGAGATAACCAGGAAGACTTGAGAGCTCATGAGGGTCCCTTCCAACCCTATGATTCTAATATCTCAGAATATGACTACAGGTACAGATTAAATGCAGTAAGAAGCGCAAGGAGGTTGTACTTCCTATTCCAATCACAGCATATTAATGTGTTGTCGAAGGCTTTCAAGGCCGGAATCAATGGGTTGTTGTGCATTTTCCGGGCTATATGGCCATGTTCCGAAGCATTCTCTCCTGATGTTTTGCCCACAGGAGAGAATGCTTTTGGAGCATGGCCATACAGCCTGGAAAATGCACTACAACACAGCATAATAACATCTAATGCATTCTTAGATTATATTGCTCATTCTTATGCCTTGCTTCACAAAAGTGACACAGATTAAGAATTAATCTAAGCCCACAGTCATAATATACAGTGTTTCCTTGGTTGGTTGCTCTGGAGGTTACAAGACTTGGTCATGCTTCATTTCTGCTGCTGTGGTGATGCACAGAAGTCCCTGCTTAATTGTGCAACAGAGATTTATAGCAAAGCAAATGGGATGAAGCCTTTGTTCTAGAACCCAAGAGCTGCTGAGGCAAACTCCATTCTTCATCGTGGAGTCTGTGAAATGCGCACATATGGGTTTCCCAATGCACCTGCGCAGATTCCGGAACATTCTAGAAGCTTTTGAATGCAATAAAATGGCGGAGGCCCTGCCCATTCTCCCCATATACTATATAAGACCGAGGGCGGGGCTACGCCTCAGTTCTTCTTTCCGCGCGACAGCAGATAGAAGGAACCTTTCTAGTAGCTCTTCCAAAATTCCTAACAGCTTGACTTCGGACCGTTTGACCACCGCTATAACCGCTTAACTCTAACGGCTTGACTTACCTGCTTTGACTCGGAATGCTAGCCCCGCTCGTCCTCCCTGCTGATGTCATGCCTCGGTGTCTCAGCTGCTGTCTTGCGGCTGGGAACTGAGGCGTAGCCCCGCCCTAGGGCTTATATAGTATATGGGGAGAACGGGCGGGGCCTCCGCCATTTTGTTGCATTCAAAAGCTTCTAGAATGTTCCGGAATCTGCGCAGGTTCATTGGGAAACCCATATGTGCAAATTTCACAGACTACCACTTGAAGAAACATGGTTACAGGTAAGCAACCCATACTTCTCTGTCATTCAATGCAAGAACAAGAAATCAGGAGAGACTTAAGAGACACAAAGGGAAGCCATGGTTGAATAAGAAGAGGCTGACACATTAGCTCTTCTCTCACACCCCACAACACTCAATCATGTATTATGAAACAACTTTCCCAGTCTTTTTAAGGAAGATGTTAAGGTAAGTAGAAACTTAACCTTTAAAAAAATCCTGCAAACAAACCAGCTGCTTTGGAAACTGAGGTAACAAAGAAAACCTGGCTATAAAGGGAGAGGGCCTCCTTGCTGGTGCCACTCTGACTTCATAATGCCTTCCTAGCATAATGCCTATCATGATGCAATTTCAGCAAGAGAGAAAGATCTTGATAGTTTTCTGTGCATTTAAATATGACCTCTATTTCTGCACATTGCCTTTCTTCTGCTTGCCACCTGCTTTATTTTGGCTGACTGAGTTTATGCAGCTGTTTTAAATTGTGCTGTTTCAATGTAAATTTGTAGGTCATCCTGAGAATGAATCCCTAAAATAAAGATGGATCCAAGGATCTCAAAGTGATCCCTGGAAGCAAAATGCAGTCGAGTCTCACTTATCCAACATTCGCTTATCCAACGTTCTGGATTATCCAATGCATTTTTGTAGTCAATGTTTTCAATACATCGTGATATTTTGGTGCTAAATTCGTAAATACAGTAATTACTACATAACATGACTGCATATTGAACTACTTTTTCTGTCAAAATTGTTGTATAACATGATGTTTTGGTGCTAAATTTGTAAAAATCATAATGTATTTTGATGTTTAATAGGCTTTTCCTTAATCCCTCCTTATTATCCAACATATTAGCTTATCCAACGTTTTGCCAGTCCGTTTATGTTGGATAAGTGAGACTATACTGTAAGCACACAAACAAGCACAACATTCACACCACCCTCTTTTTCTACTATTAGAACTGGCTTTCATGTGTTCCACTTTTTACTCTGAGGTAGTAAGGCTGCCCCTCAAACATTCATAGCAAAATTCACATAAATTCACATTGCATACCAGGTAAGGAACGTATGAAGGCCCAAACATCTTCGACACTCCAAATGGATGGGTCGGATTGCACAGTGGGTAGCAAATCCATGCTGCCTGATGTCTTTCTAATCCTGAGCTCCCTAAGTTCGCGCTCTCTTTCTCTCTCACTTTGCCTTCGCAGGCGAGTGGTCATGGCAACCGGCACACTGTCTTCTTGAGAAGCCAAGTCTTCTTCTGCAGATGGATAAGTAATTGGAAGCTGGAAAATGCAGTATGTACAGATAAACCACAGGATAACCCTTTTTTCTTTACAATTTCAATAAAAGGAGACTTCAATTAGCATTGAACAGACCTGTCTATGGAAGGGCTCCCTAGGAGCTCCATCGCAACTGCCCGGCCGTCGCCCGCGTCGCCCAAGGCTTTGACTCTCCGAGCTCCGGTTCCAACGACTGCTTTTGTCTGCTGAATATAACCCAAATTTCTTACTGCAACTGACATTGTACCTGGAAAGTTAAAAAAAGTTTCAGCTTTGCTTACCAAGGTGAAACATCAAAAACTCAATAAAAACTGATGAAAGAGCAACACAGTTTTAAATGCCATCTTGGAAAAAAAGGCAGGGTATAAATGTGGCAGTTTTTTCTAACCAACACTTGTCAGCGTTCATTAACACTTAGTTTAAATGTAACGTTTTAAAATTAGGCAAATATATATATAAGCTCCTCCAATCTCTTGCCTTCCAGGTTTTATCCAGATGTTGGATTGTAACTTCTCAACCAACATAGCCAAAGGTCTGGGATTGTAAAGATTGGAAGGCATGCAATTAGGAAGACTGGTATACATGCATAGTTTAAGGAAGTTGTAGCACAGTTCAAGATACCTGTCACAGCTATTCTAAAGTGTAACTATACTTATTGAATTAAGCGGAAATAATTAAAAATACACATATATAAAAATGTAACATTTCAAAGAAGATACAGTATTAAAGAAAGCAAATCAATACATACACATAAAGGAGATTACATACTTTTCTGGTATAGCTCAATTTCTACTCTTTTCTCATACCAGCTTAGTCTCTTACTTATACCTTTTTCCTTATTTCCCTGCTGTAACATAATGAAGATAATTATACTTACTTATACAACCCAATACAATTTTAAAAAATCAAAGAAGATGCTATTTTAAGCTCCCTGAGTAGATATAACAACACAGTAGAGTCTCACTTATCCAACCTTCGCTTATCCAACGTTCTGTATTATCCAATGCAGTCTGCCTCCTGCCCGGATCCACAACTGTTTCTCTAAGCAGCAATGCTCAGCAGGCTATCACACCCAACAACAACACAAGTGCAGCCACACTCCCAAACAAGTGGCAGACTTATTGTAAAACATGATGTTTTGGTGCTTAATTTGTAAAATCATAATATAATTTGCTGTTTAATAGGCTTTTCCTTAATCCCTCCTTATTATCCAAAATTTTTGCTTATCCAACATTTTGCCGGCCCATTTATGTTGGATAAGTGAGACTCTACTGTACTGTTTGAGAATCAAAATAAAACAATAATTGAATGGGGTCTAAAGTATGCTGAGTTGACTAAGTCCAAAGGGGATCTACTTGTTTGTTTCAAATGGTAGCTTTCTGTGTTGAAGAGCATAGTATTACTGAACCCTACTATGTATGATCCTATCACAAGATTTGGATTTTGATACTGTGGATTACTTAAAGAAAATAGGTCTAGATTCCTGTTGTTGTGTGTCTTCTTCTGAATTCTGGTGACTCTAAGGTAGGCATGGGCAAACATTGGCCCTCCAGGTGTTTTGGACTTTTAACTCCCACAATTCCTAACAGCCTACTTGCTGTTAGGAATTGTGAGCGTTGGAGTCCAAAAGACCTGGAGGGCTGATGTTTGTCCATGCCAACCCGAAAACAAACCTATCATGGGTTCTTCATGGGAATATTTCCCATGGTTCTTCATGGGTGGCGGTGTGGAGGAGCTTGCCATCGCTCCGTTGCCATGGACCGACTTGCTGCGCCTCCTAACCTCCGCAGGGGTGGGGGACCTATTAAGATGGTCTGCCCCAGGAGGCTTATGAATCCAGAGGGATTCCTGACGGCTCTTGGGGAGTTTCCCGCCACCTTGGTTAGTGATCCTGTCGATGCCCTGGTCTCTCTTTGGAATGGGGAGGCGACCAGGGCAATAGACATGATTGCTCCGGAAAATCCCCTCTCGTGTACCCGAGCTAAACCATCTCCTTGGTTCACCGAGGAGTTGGCAGCGATGAAGCGAAAGAAGAGGGGTCTAGAGCGCGTGTGGCATTCGAAACAGAACGAATCAAACCGAGCACGGTTATGCCTTTATTTAAAGGCATACACCACGGCCATAGATGCTGCTAATACTGTTCTCTTTGCAGCTAATATTGCGTCCGCAAAGAACCGTCCGGCGGAGCTGTTCCGAGTTGTTAGAGGATTGTTGAATCCCATCTCTCAAGATGGGATCCTTGACAACTCGGCAGCCCGCTGTGAAGCATTTGTTTCAGTTCTTTGTGGATAAAGTCGCTCTAGCTTTGACACCATATTAATGGCAGCCTCCGAGGATGTAACATGAGCACCTGCTTGTCCTATTTTGATGGATTCATTTCAATTGGTTGAGCTCAAGGATGTGGACAAGGTGCTTGGAGAGGCAAGGGCTACCACATGCATCCTAGACCCCTGCCCATCCTGGCTGGTGAGAGAAACCAGAGGGGGATTGGCTGAGTGGGTGAAGGTGGTGGTGAATGCCTCCCTTCGGGAAGGCATTGTTCCAGCGAGCCTTAAATTGGCTCTGATCAAACCGCTGTTGAGGAAGCCATTACTAGATCCCACTCAATTGGACAGCTATCGGTCTATTTCCAATCTCCCCTTTTTGGGCAAGGTCCTGGAACGTGTGGTGGCTGCACAACTCCAGGCATTCTTGGATGATACTGATTTTCTAGATCCGGCACAGTCTGGCTTCAAGCCAGGGCATAGTACCGAGACAGCCTTGGTCGCCTTGGTAGATGATCTAAGCCGGGAACTGGACAGGGGGAGTGTGTCCCCGCTGGTTCTGCTGGACCTCTCAGCGGCCTTCGATACTGTTGACCACAGTATCCTTCTGGGACACCTTGCCGGGATGGGTCTCGGAGGTACTGTTTTGCAGTGGCTCCGGTCCTTCCTGGAGGGTCGTTCCCAGATGGTGTCATTGGGGGAACACCTGCTCGGCCCCTCAACCTTTGACTTGTGGGGTCCCGCAGGGTTCAGTATTGTCCCCCATGTTGTTTGACATCTACATGAAGCCGCTGAGTGAGATCATTCGGAGTTTCGGAGTGCGGTGTCATCTGTATGCAGATGATGTCCAACTCTGTCACTCCTTTCCACCTGTCACTAAGGAGGCTGTCTTGGTCCTGAACCAGTGTTTGGCTGCTGTGTCGGGCTGGATGAGGACCAACAAATTGAAACTGAATCCAGACAAGTTAGAGGTCCTCCTAGTCAGTCGTAAGGCTGAACAGGGAATAGGGTTACAGCCTATGTTGGACGGGGTCGCACTCCCCCTGAAGACACAGGTTCGCAGTCTGGGGGTTCTCCTGGACTCATCGCTGAGCCTGGAGCCCCAGCTCTCTGCGGTGGCCAGGGGAGCCATCCCACAACTCAGACTTGTGTGCCAGCTGCGCCCGTTCCTTGGGAGGTCTCACTTGGCCACGGTGATCCATGCTCTGGTTACATCCCATTTGGATTACTGCAACGTGCTCTATGTGGGGCTGTCTTTGAAGACGGCCCGGAAGCTCCAATTAGTACAACGGGTAGAAGCCAGATTAATAACTGGGCCGGCTTACAGGGAGCGTACAACCCCCCTGCTAAGCCAGCTCCACTGGCTGCCGATATGCTACTGAGCCCAATTTAAAGTGCTGGTTTTGACCTACAAAGCCCTAAGCGGTTCTGGTCCAACTTATCTGTCCGAACGCATCTCCTCCTATGAGCCCACGAGAACCTTAAGATCATCCAGGGAGGCCCTGCTCTCGATCCCACCTGCCTCACAAGCGAGGCTGGTGGGGGCGAGAGACAGGGCTTTCTCGGTGTTGGCTCCTCGGCTATGGAACTCCCTCCCCAGTGATATCCGGCAGGCTCCATCCCTTCTGGAATTTAGAAAGAAGTTGAAGACCTCGCTATGCGGGCAAGCGTTTAATGCAGGGGTCCTCAAACTTTTTAAGTGGTGGGCCGGTACATGGTCCTCAGACTACTGAGGGGCCAAATTATCATTTGGAAAAAAAATGAACACATTCCTATGAACACAGCACATGTCATATTTGTAGTGCAAAAACAACAACAACAACAACAACAAAAGAATACGTTTTTTTAAAAAATTAACCAACATAAACTTATCAGGATATCAATGAGAAGTGTCGGCCTGCTTCTGGCCAATGAGATAGTCAAGTTAATTAGGATTGTTGTTGTTGTGTGCCTTCAAGTCATTTCAGACTTTGGGTGAGCCTAAGTCTAAAACTGAGGGCAGAGGCCAGGTAAATGACCTTGAAGGGCCGCATCCGGCCTTAGTTTGGGGACCCCTGGTTTAATGAATGAACTCAGCATTGACATGGATTGGATTAAGGCTTTTGCACAAGGTCTGATGGATGATTGGCATATATATTCGGTGTTGCACTGTGTTAAATCTTTTATATATTGTATTTTATTATGTTATTTAACCATTTTAACTGTTTTATTCTTATTTTATTGTATTATGATGTACTGGTAGTGATCCTGCCAGTTGTGTAAGCTGCCCTGAGTCCCCTCGAGGAGAAGGGTGGGGTAGAAATATCGGAAATAAATAAATATCGGAAATAAATATTTGTTCGAAAGGAGTTTGCTTTTTTCCCTTCCTCTGAGCCTGAAAGAATATGACTTGCACAAGGTCACCCAGTGGGTTTCCATGACCAAACAGGAATTCAAAACTTGGTCTCCAGAGTTGTAGTCCAACACCCGAATGCACATACATTTCTCCACCCCAACCTACAAACACTAAATAAAATAAAATAAAAATATTTGGAATTCCTTACAGCACGGAATACCTCTTGGCACAGGACATTGTGCAGAATCGCTTTGACCGCAGGAACTTGTTCGCATACCCCATTTTTCCACAGAACTCACACTTGAGGAGATCAGTTTCCATCTCATCTAGTCCTTCTAAAGAAAAGAGTAACATAAATTCAGTGAATTTGAACCATCAGTTAGAACAGGATTTAAAATGAAACTTCCTAAAGAATCTATCATGACCTAATATCAAGATGTGTTTATGCAGTCAAAATATTCCAAATCACTTTCCAAGAACAATTGAATTTAGGGATCCTAATAAGTTATGTAAATCAAGGAAATTTGTCAGAACATATCCATAGAATTTATGAAGAAAAGCCAAAATAGATCTGAAGCACGTAGCTCAGAACTGCTCCTGATAATCATAGGAACTTTGTTATTAAAAACAAGTGTGTGAGTTTGCATTCTCTTCTTTCTCCCTTTTGTTTTATGCTCTGTTTTTTAGATTAAACGTCTGAGGAGAGGGATTTTTTTTACTGATCCTGGTGTCTTTTTCATCTGAAGAGTAGAACAAAAATATGTAAAGCAATTAAATAAGTACACATGGTGTGCAAAACAGCCTTTTAAATGTATTTGTTCTTAAAAGGGGATTACTGTATTTCACTTATCTAAAAACCTTTGCAAAATATACAGGAGTTTAATGACATATGTGGCCTGTTCATGAGGTTGAAACTGAGCATAAAATTGGAAATTCAGCTGTATTGTATTTTATTTATTTGCACATTTTACATCTCACATCTTCAACATAAATTTATATTATACTAGAACAGAAAATGTATGACAATACTGCATAATAATCAGTTTAAAGCTATTCACAGGTGGAAAGACACCACTCTAGGAATACACCTTGCCTTAATATATAAAATGAAATCCCTTGCCTATCTTTGCCATCTCATCTGGGATTCCAAACATGAATTGTGACATTCACAGTGCCAACATAATTCACTGTTGCCAGGTTGATGAGAAAGGAAGAAGTATGTCTGTATCAATTTGGTTTTCATTGTACCAAGCCAAACTGAATGGAATTTGGGTTTGCAGCACGGATATTACCGCCATCATAAAATGAAACAATTGGTTCTCAACATGCAGCTAACTAATCTAGCAAGGAAGACTGATGTATACAGCTTGTAGGTGTGCATCATGATCAGTTACCAACACAGTTCAGGGCTGCCACCTGATGTAGTCCATGATGCTCATTTGGTAGCATCATGCAACATAAAGTAAGACCACATCTGAATTAGGGTTAGGGTTTCCTTATGGGATTTGGAACCCAGACATGACAGGTGCCGTAGACGGGCAGCTATTTGGAAACTTATTCACTCCTAACAGAATCTGAAATCTCAGGACACTGTTTCATAGTCGAAAAATGAAACAGACCCAATCATCAGAACATATGGAAAGCATGTATTGAATACGGAAATACTTCTTCAGTATGAAGTAAATAAAGATGCACAGACCATCAGCAATATCTTCCAGCTCTGTGTCTGAGGAATTGTCTGCGTGTTTTGCATTGTTCTGTAGCTCTGGATCAACACACATGACGTTCATCACCTGTCCTTCCACCAGGGCTCTTTTTTTTGCAGGCTGATCAATCATAAGAGATGAACAACTTACCTGTTAACAAGAGAAAGGTTTTATCATGATAAAAGACATTCTTTTCAATACACGTAGACCATACAGAATGAACATTAAATTATCAATCTCTTTGCTATGAAATATATCATATAGGCATAGAATAGGTGCACACAACACACTTAATTTATAAAGACTGGCACCAGCTACAGCCTTTTGGGTGATGAGGATCCATATCTCATAACTTTGAAATTTCACAGAACAATTTCACTATGGCACTATAGAAAAAAAGGTATGTTTCTTTGTCATGGATCCTTAAAAGTTCAACAGCTATTGAACCTATTGCCCTGTTCATCTGAATCAAAAGGCTACATAAATTCCAACTTCTGATGAACACAAATGTGAGAAGTTTAAGGTAAAATACAGTTAAAATACGATAAATACAATTAATTTTGTTTTAAACTCACAATTCCCCCAGAATCCTACCCGCAGCCTCCGCCTAATCGAAGGTTTTTCTTTTGAAAATACTGGGAAGCAACAAATCCAAATAATCAAAAAGCCTCGTTTCTTTATATATTTTCTGATGGGCCTTACTACCAATAAGCCCCCAAGTTACTCAGAGGAAAAACCTTCAGGAAAGCAAGAGCTCCAAACAACATATTGCCTTCTTAAACAAAGCATACCACACACACAATTACATACTTATCATAATATTTTACACTTACGGGAAAGGGCTCTAACCCCTCTTGGATCACAAACCCCTCGATGACATGGGTCAGGATTTGGGGCTTAACAATAGCCTGTGGAAGTTTGCTTTCTACGCTGGGGTTCCTGTGAGATGCTGGTGCGCAGTTACTCCTTGTTGTAATTGCTGGAAGCAAAAGAGGCGGCTGTGCAATAGAGGCATGAGAAGGGTCTGATGAGGACTTGATAACCGAAGCACTGACCGACAAGGCCATTGAAGGATGTCCCTCTTGTTCTGTAAAAAAAAAAAGTGTGTTTTTTTTTTAAAAAAAGAATTAAACCATTATGCTCAAACGTCTTCATAGTTATAGAAAGCACTACTTGTGTTCCCAACTTTGCCGCTGAAGAATTATCTTACTAGTATTTGTTCCTTCAATGGACAACTATCAAGGTAATTGGGTCTTTGTCTGGAACACTTCCAAGCCTGGTGTCATCACATACACAGTGCTATGTGGGAAATTGTTTTAATTCATTTTAAAATGCAAAAATGTGATTTACTAGGATAGTTTTTAAAGCCAGTATAGTTTCAATAGCAAGGGATTTGTTGGTAGAATGAATACCAAATGTTAAGCATCTACCATACACTACAATCACCTTAATTTCTCCCTAGAGAAACCCTTGTGCCAGCCGAACTGCTGATCTGAAGGTCAGTGGTTCGAATCCATGAGACAGGGTGAGCTCCCGTTTGTCAGCTCGTTTTCCCATGTGGGGACATGAGAGAAGCCTCCCACAGGATGGTAACACATCCAGGCATCCCCTGGGCAACGTCTTTGCAGATGTCCAATTTTCTCACACCAGAAGCAACTCCAATTCGCCTCTGACACGATAAAAAAAACCTTAATTTCATGCCTGAACAGTTTTTCAAGCCCTTAAAGTATTGTTGCTACACTAAGTGCAGACTAATTTCTGTGATTTTAATAAATAGAAGACAAAGTACTCATTCTAATTGGTGTACATTCCTTTAACTAAGAAAAATGTGCAAGTGCTTCTTTTTCTGTACTCCTGGTCCTTTTATATAACTTTGATGTTGCTATGTAAACGCAATGGCTCATCTATTAATGGCACAAGGAACATAATGATTGGTGCTACAGTTCTGATAGTGACTGCTATTCCTGGTTCTATAATGACAGCAGAGAAGTTCTGTTTATGCCATTTCATGTTTAAATGGGAACTTAACAAATTATACCCGGTTAACAAATATCAATGTTCAGGTAAGTGCATGAACTGTTATTATCAATGCAATTTACTGTGTGGAGATTAAAATATAATGAGCATTCAATTATAACCATAGCCATGAAATGTGTATGATGGCTGGCTACAGACTTCTTGTTTGCAGGTATTAGGGATTTGGTAGGTCCTGGCATCTCCAAATGTTAGGATAGCAACTTAGAGCAATGAAATGATGGAATCATGCCTCAATAAGCTGCTTAAACCCCCTCCTCCCCAGTACAAAAGCTGCTTCTCTCCTTTCTCATCTGTTATTAGTGATGTTGGAATTGTTTCTCACCTGCCTGACTTCTTTGAGAAAGAAGTTGGTAGCAAAAGTGAAAACATAGGTTACCAGTGTCTCATGGGGTGCATCTACACTGTTAATAAAGTGCAGTTTGACACCTCTCTAACGGTTGTGGCTGAATATTATGGAATTATAGGAGCTGTAGTTTCACAGGGTTTTTAGTTTTCCCTGGCAAAGAGTGCTGGTGCAATGTAGATGGACTTTTAGACTATAAACCTTGGTCATTTATGTGTTGCTGTGAAATTTTTGGACTGTATGGCCATGTTCCAATAGCCTTGGTCATCAATTGCCAATATTTGATTTGACTTTGTTGACTTGATGATTAGCTATCCCCTTCTCTGTCCATGAATCCATTTTATCTTGTGCTTTTAAGAAGGATCCCTCAGTGGCAGAGAAGGTTAAACCGCTGAGCTGCTGAACTTGCTGACCGAAAGGTCAGCAGTTCAAATCCGGGGAGCAGGGTGAGCTCCCGCTATTAGCGCCAGCTTCTGCCAATTTAGCAGTTCGAAAACATGCAAATGTGAGTAGATCAATAGGTACCACTCCGGCAAAAAGGTAATGTTGCTCCATGCAGTCATGTCAGCCACATGACCTTGGAGGCGTCTACGGACAATGCCGGCTTAGAAATGGAGATGAGCACCACTCCTGAGAGTCTGACATGACTAGAATTTATGTTTTAAAGGAAATCTTTAAGATGATGCATTTATCTAATACAATGAGGTCAGGTGTGCTCTTTTCCCTGCAGCATAAACTGTCCTAGTCCTTCAGGGTAAGAAAACAGTTAAGCTGTTTCATTAGTTTGTTGAATGCCAAAAATAATTCAGCCGGGTTAGACTTTCTCTTTACTCTGCAGCACAGCCTTCAGGCCTTAAGGGTTTAAAAAAAGAGTAGAAAACAGAAATCTCCCAAAGTATCTATGTATTTTTAATACTCCTTACCTGAAAATGACTCCTCATAGTTAAGATCCTCTCTGGTTATAGCTGGTGGTGACAAGGTAGGTGGAGTGGGAGTCCTAGCCATACGGCCACAATCTGATTCTTCTGGAATATCTTCCTCACACATGCCTTCTACTTGATATATCTGCATTGAATAAGGGAATACTATTAAAGGCAGGATCTGTTCATAATTTAGACAGACCTAAATATGTGTGTGCTAAATTTTACTGTGTAGCATTGATTCTTGGGATAGGAGATTCACTGCATGCCATGAGACTTTGTTATGCTAGGGGTAATGCCGAGGTGTATGTAGAATAAATACAGTTTAACACCACTTTAACTTTCATGGCTCGATGGTAGGGAATGATGGGAGTTGTCATTTTACAAGGGTTTTCGTTAAAAAGTGCTGGTGCTTTACTAAAATTTAAATCCCAGGTTTCCAAAACATTGAGCCATGGCAGTTAAAAAGGTGTCAAACTGCATTCATTCTACGGCATCCTCAGAAACAATTCCATTAATTAAATCCTGAAACATCAGGTTGTCACTACTCAACACTAATACATTCCAAGACCTACTGGATATCAATGGCTAGCAATGAACTAATTTGAGTCTTCAATTGTTCACATGGTTTTAAGTGATTATAAGATTTAATAACATGTTAACACTTTTCAGACCAACATACTTCTGATTTACATCTTCTACCTGTTTTGAGATTTTGTGTTATGTCTCATTGGCTCAAACCAATAGGGCTACTGGGCTACACCAACAGAAATGAAATTTCAAAGTTAGTGAAGTTAAATTTCTAAGTTAATTTCAAACAAGTGAAGGATGGAAGGATACAGCATAGTTTTTCACCAGGCAACTTTACCCTAGTGATAGTACATACACATTCCCTCTTGAATTACTCACTTTATAAAACTTATATTTAAGCCAACTACACTAAGTCAAGTTTTCACTTTGACAGCTTTATATTGTATTGAGATTATTGTTCCTATATTTCATATTTTGTGTTTCAGAGAGCTCTTGAAACTAGCACAGAAATGTTTTGAAAATTAATTAAAACAAAGGATGAAAGAACTATGTGAACTGAATAACCATATGTTCAAAGAGGCACATACATATTATATACATTATTTTTTTTTACTTTAGCTCCCTTCCCACTTAATCTTCTACACCAGTGCTTCTCAACCTGTGGATCCCCAGGTGTTTTGACCTAAAACTCCCAGAAATCCCAGTCAGTTTACCAGCTGTTAGGGTACCTGGGAGATGAAAGCGAAAATATCTGGGGACTCACAGGTTGAGAACCACTGTTATACACGGATGACTGAATGCCTCTTTTTATAATGCTTACTGTTTCATCTGCTTCCTACCCATATGGTTTTATGTGCTTATAATAGGGGTGTCAAACCCATTTTCATGGAGGGCCACATCATCCTTACGGTTGCCTTCAAAGGGCTGGTTGTAATTGCAAGTCTATGTAAATACAACTATGTTGCCCAGGCACTGACTGCCTTGCGAACCACATAAAATGATATGGTGGTTCGAATTCATCCTAAGAAAATCAAGTGGAACCTGAGAAGAAACAGATTAGTTTTATCAAAGCTTTACAACTAGAAAAAAATTACCAGAGGCTTACCACTGGTGTCTCTACAGGTACTGCTTGCTGTACTTGAAGGTTTACTGCAACCGTTTGGGGAGGCGGAAGAGTCTGAAATGGCAGCTGCACCAAAGCTTCAGCGGCAGGAAGCTCCTCCTCAGAAACCAATGTATTTTGTACTAAAACCTGACCCTGGGACAAAATTTCAGGCTGTACTTGCAGGGACGGCACAGGAGGAAGGGGGAGCGGTTGGGTGTGCATGGGGGATGTGGACAGCTGCGGAGAAGTTGCAACTGGAATTGGCGTCGATTGCAAAGCCGGATACTGTGGATGAGATGTCGGAGACGATATCTGTTGTCCTGCAGACATTATGGAAGGCGGCTCTGCTGACCCAACATGCACAACCGGGGAAGATGGGAGCTGTGGTGGAAGATTAGCAGAGTGTGACATTGGTTCTGTTGGGCTGCCGTCAGCCTGTGCTGGACTATGCTGCGAATGAAGCCCCGAGGAGGCCAAGTGATGAGATTGTGACTGAATAAGGGCTTGGGGGTGAATGATGATATTTGGCGACTGGCTGGGCGAAGGAGGTGGTGCGGGGGACACAACTACGGATTGCTGTGAGGACTGGGATGGAGTTGGAGAAGGTGGAGGAGGCAGCGGAGGGTGGATGTGGGCAGGCGGGCCATGTTGTGATGAGGCACTGCTGGGAGCGGGAGGGAGGGCATGGCTCTGAACTGGCGGCACACAGTGTTGCTGCGATGCAGAGGTTTCCTGCCCAGGAGGAAGCTGAAGCGATATTGGTTGAACTTGCTGCTGCTGGAAGATCAGCTGATGGTGAGACATCTTTGAAGGTGGTGAATGAAGAGAGGACTGCTGATGCTTTAATAAAGAGTGGGGTTGAATTGGTGAATATGAAGCTGTGTAATGAAAAAATGAAAATGAAAATTAATATTAATTTCCAAAGTAATAGTAATAATAATTATTATTTATAACCTGCCTCTCCTTGTGGCTCGAGGCAGGGTACAACATTGATAGAACAGCAAGATAAAAGAAAACAATATTAAAATATTAAAATACATACAATAATTAAAAACCTATAAAATACAGATTCACCAGTTAAAACTGACTGGGTAGGCCTGCCAGAAGGAACCAGTCTTTAGTTGTGTTTTAAATTCCAATAGTTGATTTAGCTGTAGGAGCTCCTCTGACAGGTCATTCCACAGTCTTGGAGCAACAAATGAAATGCGAAATCTCATTAAAAATCCAAAACCATATACCGGTATAAATTTTCCCCAGAAGAACAGAAATATGTTTACTTCACGTTTAGCCAAGAAATAGATCCATAAAAAATAAAATACAATATTCTAATTTTGCTAAATTATTACAGAAATATGTCTGAACAATTAAATAAAATCTTTTAAATATTCAGTTCCATAACAATGTTTTGAGTGGACAGTGTATTCTGCTGATGATGTTAGATATTTTCAACATAAGCAAAGCATTCTGTGGATTTCCACTGGGTAAAACAAACCCGGAAAAGCAGAATTCAAGATAAATATACAATGCATTTGTTTGCATCATATACTCTTTTCTCCTTGTATTAGCTAATAGGGAGGCCTATGTTCTTGCCTCACCATCTACATTTTAACCAGTTTCTTTTTGTTGTTTCTTTATCAGGAATTGCCCAGAGACACTTTAGCCTATCATCTTGGCCAAAGCTGTAGGAAGTGGGATGCACAAGAAGTGTTATCCCCATGCATCTTCTTACCCAGCAACATCTTGGAATGAGAGTGAAATTAAAGCCTCAGTTCTTCCCAACCATCCTGTTCAACATTACTGACATTGGAGGAAGGAAAGGGCTTAATCTTGCTCCCATCCCAGAAACCCTGATCAAAAGTGTTGGATTAAGCAGAAGGCTTTATCCTGATTCTACTGATCTAGTTCATGAATGGTGGTAGGATGTGGAAGGCTTAATCTTTCTCAGTTTACAACGATGATAATCAAAACTGCTGGGACAGAGAGGTTTCACCTCACACACCTATTCCAGGCTTCCTGCTCAGTGTCACTGATGTAGAAATTAACTCCTTCCCATAGTTTTGCTCCCTTTCTAGCAATCTGAATCAGGAAAGAAGGAAGGAAGGTGAGACAATATTGCTTGTGTCCACAGTCCCTGATGAATAGCCATTTTTCATGCCTATATAGTTCAAATGGGCTAAGAGTAAGTGTACCTGAAAGATTTAACAAATGTGATGCCTTTAACAAAAATAGGGAAAAGCTTAGCTCTATTTGAATAAAAATCAGGACTACTTTAAGTTTCCTTGATTCTTTGATATTGTGCTAATTATGATACCCTGTGAATTCAACTAAATAAAAGGAAACAATGAGGCAATCAGTTATTGTGCCTCACCTCGAGCCACAAGGAGAGACAAGTAAGAAATAAAATTATTATTATTATCACCATTATTATTATTACTGCCCATTATTAAAATGAAATCTCAGAGCACTCCACCTAATCAAATCCAATTGCTTACAGATATGAGAGGAGTTTTCAGATTTATTTATTTCGTGTCAAAAGCATTGTACAGCAAATACATTTCAAATAATGGAAATAAAAAAAATTAAAAAAGAAGAAGAAAATCACAAGCAACTAAATAATAAATTCATCCAACCCAAAAGCATTGGATGAATGGAAAAAGTTTTCAGATGATGTATGTTGTGATGAAAAAGGAACAAACTAGAATTCTTGGGCTTGTTTAATAAATACAGGTAAACCAGATCTCCAGTGATATAAAAGAGAATTAAAAAAATAAAATAAAAACACACCAGAATACTGGCAGGTAACACCTACCCTTTCCCATGATTCAGACTGAAATATTTCCCACCTACCTCAAGGAGGACTAGACCAAACATATACTTGGAAAAAAAAACTCTTTGAATTTGTTGGTCTTACTATTTTACCTGGTGCTATGAGTTGGTGAATGTTTGATGTACGAGTAACAGCTGGACTCCGAGGCTCTGCAGTGGGGCTGTCTCCTTTCCTTTTGCTTTCTGGAGGATCTGACTGGCTCGCTTTGGTACTGGTTATAGGTTTATTAGGACACACACCCAGAGCCTGTGCTTGGCTGCTGGTTTTTGGGGAGCCATTTTGTGAACTAGACAATACACCCAACTTCTGGCTGCGTAGTGTCAAATTCTGGACCTGAAAAAATAGTGTAAAAAACAGTTTTTAAAATATATATATTATTTTTTGTAAAATAAAGTGATACATTTATAATACAGCAGACATATAATATCCAAGGCACTTCATCATTTCCCCCTATTAATCTCATTAATATCTCCTGTACATTTCACATTTATATATGTATTTCTATCATTCACCTCAGTGCCCCCCCCCCACCGAGCTACTTCTTTTTATATTCTCTGCTCAAAATTTAATTTCCTTTTGTGAAGGTAACTTCCCATCCTTTTTTTAAAAAATCTTCTTTCAATAAATTTTCCCCAGACATTGCCAGTTTCCATAATTCCTTATACCATACTTCATTTTGTATATTTATTTCCATTTTCCAATTCCTTGCTATAAGCAACCTTGCTACTGTTAGTATATTGGATATTGCATCTTTCCCCTCTTTTTTCAACTGTTTGTTGTTATATAATGATAACAAAGCTATACTAGGACTTCTTTCTAATTTTATATTCATAATATCCTCTATCCCTCTAAAAGATTTTCCTCAAAATTCACTTACATATTTACACTGTCACCACATATGCATGTATGTTTCCAATTCCTGGCATCCACTCCAACAGTTTTTTGAGTAAGTTTTATTTACATTTGCGACTTTTACTGCTGTTAAAATACCATTTCCATATCAATTTATAGTAGTTTTCTTTAAAACAGTAAACATTAAAAATATTAACATGCATTAAATATGCACTGAAAGCAGTTATAGAATGGGCATGGGCAAACTTCAGCCCTCCAAGTGTTTTGGACTTCAACTCCCACAATTTCTAACACCCTACCTACTGGCTGTTAGGAATTGTGGAGTTGGAAGTCCAAAGCACCTGTTATATAACCTTCAAACATTTAATATAAGCTCTGTGTAGCATTAAAAGCCTAACCTTTGCCAGGATGCAAAAGCCTAATGGCATAAAAATGTTTTGACTTGTTAAGAAGAGAGCCATGACAGGGACATTCCAGCCTTTCTAGGAAGAGAATTTCAAAGTCTGGAAGCAACCAGACCTGGAAGGCCTTCTCCCTTGTTGTCACCAACCAAGCCTGATAAGGAGTTAGGAGAGAGAGAGAGAGGTGTTTTATCTAGATGATCTTAACGGTAGTTCTACTCGATTCATATGGGGAGATATAATCCTTATAATGGCCTGGACCCAAGTTGCTTTATAGGTCTAATGCACCACTCTGAATAAAGTCAAGAAATTGATAGTATAACAAAAGAGTCATCTGCTCCCTATAGCCAGCCTCAGTTAACAATCTGGCTACAGCCCTTTGAGGCAACTGAAATTTGTGAGCATTTTTTAAAGGCAGCACCACATAGATCGCATTATAATAAACCAAAAAGCTCTGCACCAAAGAATAAATTGACACAAACCAGCCACTAGGAATGGGAACACACAAAAACAAGTTGCAGAACATTTCAATCTTCATGGAAATTCTTTCTCTGACCTCTGAACAACAAAAACAACAACAGAACTACAAGAGAAGATTGGAAAGATAAACAGAGGAATTGGAATACATTCACAAACTCCAGTCCATCAATAATATACTAAATAGTAGCAGTGATTCCTGGCTCACTACAAATAATAGTAGATAATCTTTTCTCATAACGGACTTCTTGACCAGCTTATCACATCTCCTTTCTGGTACTCAGCCACAATATTCCAATGCTTCCTCCATAATACGGTTTTCTACTCATGTTGGCTTTAGGCAACAATATTTCTGTCCCGGTCTGCCAACAACCATTGTTAAAACTGAACTGTCATCTCATTATCTAGTTTTTGAGGTTTTACGTCTCAATTTTCAAAAATAAATCAAAAGTGCAAGTCACAATGACTTGACAAATAGAGAAATACTCAAGCTGCTCCTCAACTATGGAATCCTCTCCCCTGCAGATGCTAGCCAAAGCAAGAATCTTTCAAAAATACTTCGTGTTTGGGCTGATGGTGCATATGTCTGATTTGGCTAGTAGGAAAGTATTAATTAAACAGGTATGTTTTCTGCTATCTGAACTTTTGTATGTTCTATAATTGCTCTTAAAAATTGTTTATGCATTGCCCTTCAATAGTTTTACTTGTAAGGCACAAAGAAATACTGTCAAAATAAAGAAATGAAAAGCAGAAATCTAGTTGGTAGTTCTTTTTATTCATTTTCATCACAGCCACCTATAGATACTACAAGTAGTTCAAGAACCTATCCTTGTTCAAACCACAATCCCATTATAAAGATATAAAATTTATATTTTGAATGCTTCAGAGTGTCTAGTAATGAAAAGAAAGTAGAAAGGAAACTCGAAGCAAAGATGAATCAAAGGCAGAAATAAAAAAAATGATGAGAGAAAACTGGAAATAACATATTAAGATTTCTTTGATGTGAGCTCACTATAACTTTATACAATCAAAGACCCTATATAAGAAATAACATTTTTAATAATCCTTCATATCAATACCACACTGAGCTTTGTGAGAATACAACAAAATATATTTATTTATAGAAAAATTAAGCATGTCTCAGATAAGTGGTGTTGTTTACTTTCTTGGTATTGTTTTGAATGGGGATAATCAAACAAAAATATTTAGGAAGCAAAAATGTTATTTCCATATTTTTTGATCTGCTAGTCAAATTATGACTCAAAATCTTTTGAATATAGTTTTAGTACAGGCAAAGAGATGAAAAATGCAAAGAAATCTTGTGTTAAGCATGTCCAGGGCACCATTGGTTGATGGGTGATATTTATGCTTTGTGATGTCATCGCTCCCATAGAAACCATATGTGCACACAAATGGAAATGCCACCAGCCAGTACTAGAGCATGGATAGCTGAGAGAGGAGGCAACATCTTGAGTGGGGCAGGGTCAGCAAAACCTGGAAGAAGAACGCTCCGCATCCGGAGGTACAATTCTGGTTTCGGACGAATAGTATGGCACAAGAGACTGACTGGTTACACAGTCAAACCGGCCTTTGCAAAGTAAACCTCTATAGCCCAGAGGGGCAAAGCGACAGAGACCGCAAAGTCATCTGTTTCGTTGATGTTGCCAGTCTTAATATAAAAGATAAAAAAAAGAGAATACCTTGCCCACCAGACCCTGCCCTTGATCTGCGTAATCTTGAAGAAAAGGAAGTCATCGTAATAAAAGACAAAGAAGGAGATCACCACAGTAATTCCGAAGGAGCAGTCTGCCTTTTCAAACAAGGGTCCTCTGACGAAGTCAACGTTGTCAGCTGGCTCAGCAACGATCTTCAGAAATACGCAGTTGGGTTCCAGCATGCACTAACCCCCTCAGGCTCTCGTAAATCAGCATACGATTCGCCTGCACGCAACAAGATGTCCCAAAGTCACGATACAACCTTTCGGGGTTCCGGTAACCAGAGAGGAGATGATCTTTCATATTACGTTAACAAGTTGTGTTCTTTAGTGGTTCAAATGGCACATAAAGAAATGAAGGATAAATTCGAAAGCAGTGGTAAATGTATTCGGCAGTCAATTAGTCCTCGTGGATCTAGCGGCAGAATGGGTGATACATCCCCTAATGATCCCAGAAAAGCATCACTCTTCTATGGAGAAATGAACGCATCTAATCAGCATGGCTACAGGCCAGGTGGATCAGACAGACAAATGTGTGAAAGGAAACAGCCTGGACAAGATGATGCCTCTGTAAACAAAGGACTGATGGTATATGCAAACCAGGTAGCATCTGATATGATGTTCTCATTCATGAAAACAATGAAAGTACAAAAAGGAAAGCACCCCCCACCAGCATGTGTGGTGTTGAAGAAAGTACTCCTGAAACATACCAGAGATGTCATATCTGACTTAATTGACTCTACCATGAAGAACCTTCACAACGTCACGGGAGTCCTCATGACTGACTCAGACTTTGTGAACACCGTAAAGAAGAACTTGTTCAATGCAGGAACACAGAAGTCGACTGAAATTCTGGAAGCAATGGTGAAACGCTTGTTCAAAGCACTGGCAGGGGATGATAAAAAATCTCATAGCCTAGCATTCGCAGCACTGAAAGCCGGTGGTCATTCAGACTCCAAATCTCAGGGACTCCAGTTTGCATCACTTAAAAGTGAAATGCGCGGAGGAGGCAAAGGAAATGGACAATACAAGCCCCTTCCATCTGGAAGCAAAGGTGCAGACAAGCACTGTTCAATGGATGTGTATGCTAAAGACCTTATTATAACAGCATTAATGCTAATCCAGCAACACCTCCTAGAAAAAAACAAGGAACAAGCAATGCGTGAGACACAAACTACATCATTTGGCTATGTCCATGACAGATCTGGCAAGTTCAACGCAAGACAAGGAGGGCAAGGAGGGGGCAGGATGGATCACTTGGAATCCCAAAAAGGTGATATTTCAAGTATCCTGCTGTCCATCATCCAGAAAGTACTTAGAGAAGCTGGTTTTGCAGATGAGAGCAGCAGTGACAGGGGTTATAAAATACAACCTACTTTTGTTGACAACAAAAGAGCCTCGTCAAAATCACATGATACGTATGACATGGAACAGATAAACAAGCAGTTTATTGATCAACTGGTGGAATCTGTGATGAAGTTGTGTATGTTGATGGCTAACGGCAGTGACTCTGATGGTAGACATGGCAGGCCATTAGTTAGTTCAGGCTCTGAAGTGATTGTTAATAATCAGAACTGCAACAACAGTGCCCAAAACAAAGAGCTACAAGCTGTGCTCCAATGGCTGGTTGCTTCACAATTCAATGTGCCAAACCTGACATTCATGAACGAACAGGATGGGGAACTGTCTAAACTCCCTCAACTGGCTGATAAAGCATCCAAAAAGGGATACAGCGTGGGAGACATCGTTCAGGAGATAATGAAGTACTACGAGAAACAGCAAACGGATGCCATGTCGGGACGCATGCCTCGGTGTGGACTAGTCGATTACTTGCTTGCTAACCTGTAAGAACCAACTCTTCCCTCTCATGTTACAATCACATGCCCAGCCAGGCGCCCAAACCATTCTTTGTTGGCGCGAAGACACCATCACTGTAGCCCCACTGCAAGCAACTATGCACCAAACAGAACTGGGGTAGCTGGGCAAGCTCATCAATAAAAAGGAATAAAAAAAAGAGAGGGGGGAGAAAAGCTGTTTTATTGATCATGTCCAACAAAGCTTTATAAAGAATCAGTCCTCAATTTATTGAATCATGATACACAATCCAATGAGTATACAAAAATATTTATTAGTTGCCATATGTAGTTATAGCCATTCAAATTTATCACTAATGAGCACCTTTGTAAAAATAGAGAAAGGTGAGAAGCAGGAGTGTGATGATTCCACTAAGAAATATTTTCAGAACAGTGAAACTTGTCAACCATAGCAGTTGAGAGCGGATCAGTTACATACCAACGGTACAAAATCACATTGTGTAAAGGTATTAAGCCCACTGAGTGCTTTTGTGGATATTTTAAAACACAACCATTCCACTTCATCTACCTATAGATGGAAGGAAGAATTTTCTCTGCAAAATGAGTCACTGAATCAAGAAAAAATGTAGGGACAGTATATTTACTCTTTTTCATTTCTGCCCCTAGTAAAGTTTGTTTTAAAAGATTCTACTTCTCAAGGAAGAAAACAAAGGCTTTTTGCTCTTGATCACATATCATAATACCATGTACTTGTACAGCATGCTCACTCACTAAGGTGTTCACACATTAACGTATCTAAAATCAATGATTTTCTAAAACGTATACAACCTCATGATAAAACATTAAGAGTGGGAGGAATAAACCATGAGTTCATGCTCAATATGAGCACTGGGGGATATATGTTCTCTAAGTCATCTGGGCAGATCGAGATCCCAGCTGCATTGGTGGATCTTTGTTTCTCCTGCCCATTTTTAAATGGCTGTCATATTTGTAAAATGATTAGAATCTAATTTCGAGCAATATGAGATATCAGTGCCTACTATATTCAGTTTGTTTTCTATTAAGACCGTGCTCTTAAAAACAAACTGATGCTCCTTTTAATCTAACCAGGATTTGTGAGACTAAATTATTTCAATATAACAAACGTGTAAGAACCAGGGCCTGTGGTATGAAAATATTTTACTTCTGTAACACAAAGCTTCATCTAGCCTGGCCCCTGGATCTCTGTAAGAGTATTACAGAATGCTTCAGAATGTAAGAAGACTTTGGACAAGATTTCTGGAAACAGGAGGAAGACGAAGATGGTGTTACAAAACCTTTGAAGGTGTTAATAATTAACAAGAATATACGCACAAAAATACACTTAATTAAAAACCTAATGCAGAATAATTAATATATTAAATATTCACATTTTATCCTTTAGGACAAGTAGTTTACAGCTAAGAAGTACTTCTCCCTGCTTTACTGTACTGCCATTCACTACTAATATAGTATTATTTCTGGCTTTCAAAGAACAATTTAAGAACAAAGATGACATCACTTATTCTTGGTTTTTGCATATAATATAGATTATGTCAATGGATTTGGACTTTGACAATTACTGGGGTCTGGATCCATAGACAATGGAATCCTGTCAGCAATCTCAATAGTATTTTCTCCAAGTTTGCCAATTTGCCTTTTCTCTTAGCCAGCTTGTTGGTTTAGCTCCATTTAAAAGAAGCATGATTTCTAACATTAGACAACTTTAAAAAGTAATCTCTCTGCATATAATACCTGCATATAAAAGAAAAAAGATTTTATGGTACTTATGGAGAATACATTGTTTTGGACTTGGGAATACATCATAAAGCAGAACTGAATAGACTGAGGAGTGCCACAAAAGAAATGATAGGCTTTGACTCTCAAGCTGTAGAACAAACTATAATAGTTAAAGGCACTTGTGGATAAATCCAATGTACTGTTAATAGTCTATCTGTTTCAGCTTCCTATGCTACATATGTATAAATGTTCCCGTGCACATTATTTCAAGCTATCTATTAGTAAGTAGATAACAGCCATACTTGGATGGGAGACTGCCAATGAATACCAGGCACAGTAAGCTACATTTCAGAAGAAGGAACGGGCAAAACCACTTCTGAATATTCCTTTTCTGAGAAATCCATGGGGTCACTGTTTCCTCAAGCAATACAGTTAACAGCTAGGTGTAGGTAATATCTGCACTGGAAATAAAATTGATAGCAGGCAGCAAAAGGAAATGAAAAAGGCTGTTTCTATGAAATTCTAAATATAGAGAGACAAAGAGAGAGTGGGAGTTTTGTTGTGAAATGTCATTTCATTCCTGTTTTGCGCCATCCAAAAAGCGGCTCCAGAAGGTTTCCTATTTCTTCAGATCCAGTTTTGAAAGTGCATGGAAGGCAGCAGTGGGGAAAGCAGGATTATCATTCCTAGTTCCACTAAATCAGTCATGGAAATCATGCAGTTCTTCAGGATATTAAACTGTACATCCCAGTATCCCCAGGCAGCATAGCCAAGGGTGAGGAGTGCTAGAGTTACAGCCCAGCAATATATCTCTAGCAATATCTGGAGAACTGCAGAAGTCCCACTTCTCCTCTAGATTCTGTTGGTCTTATAGCCTAATGTCACTAAGACCGCTCCAGTACATAGATTCTTATATCACAGCCTTTGTTGCATGCCTTTGTCATCTTTGGCTTATGGTGAACTTAAAGTACCACAGGGTTTTCTTAGAAATATTTGTTCGGAAGAGTGTGCAACTTGCCCAAGGACACCCAGTGGGTTTTATTGATAAACAAGTATTCAAATCATGTGTTGTCGAAGGCTTTCATGGCTGGGATCACAGGGTTGTTATATGTTTTCCGGGCTGTATGGCCATGTTCCAGAAGTATTCTCTCCTGATGTATATACCTCACAACCTCTGAGGATACCTGCCACAGATGTGGGAGAAACGTCAGGAGAGAATACTTCTGGAACATGGCCATACAGCCCGGAAAACATACAACCCATTCAAATCATGATCTTCAAGCATAGTCCAACACTCAAACCATTATACCTACACTGGCTCACAACCATGGTATCCTTCTGGAACTCCTGAAAAGGGATTTTGAATTCAGAGGCACTGTGTTGCAGTAGTTCAAGTCATACCTCTCAAGCAGATTCCAGATGGTGATGCTGGGGATAGCTGCTCCTCAAAAAAGAAGCTGCTTTATGGCATCCCACAAGATGCCATTCTATCCCCAGTGTTTTTAAACATTTACATGAAACCACTGGGAGAGATCATCCAGGGGCATTGGGCGGGATGCTATCAGTATGCTGATGTCACCCAAATATATTTCTTCATGTTTTCAAAAACAGTATTAGCTAAGGATACTGCGTTTCCTCTGACTAAATACCTGGAGGAGGTAATAAACTGGATGAAGAAAACCAAATTGAAACTGAATCCAGACAAAACAGAAGTGCTTGCCATTAAGAATTGTAACCTAGGGATGGGGGGGGGGGTGTCAACCAGTTCTGGATGGGGTTACACACCCCCTGAAAGACTATGTCCGCTGCTTGAGAGGTCTCCTGGATCCATCCCTCCAAATGTCAGCCAAGGTAGATGCGACGGTTAGGAGTGCTTACTACCAGCTTCAGCTGATATGCCGTGCCCCTTCATAGATTTGGAGGACCTGAAGGCTGGGCATCGGCAATACGATGTACATTGAGTTACCTCTGTATCAAGTTTGGAAACTCTGATTAGTTCAAAACATGGCAGCCAGACTACTTACAGGAACATTCAGGAGTGAGCATATTACACCCATACTACAGTCACTCCACTGGTTGCCAATTTGTTTCTGGGCAAAGTACAAACTGTTGGTTTTGACCTTTAAAGCTCTTCATGATTTGGGTCCACATTACCTACAGGATCACTTCCTCCCGTACAATCTGATCTTTAGGACTGCGGTCCTAAGGGGGGGGGGGATCTACTCCAACCAGTCAGAAGCCGACTGGCGACCATCACCCAGAGGACCTTTTCATGAGCTACAGGAGCTGTCAAAATGTAAGACACAAAACTTATTTCTTGAGGCAGGTCTACCCAGTCAATTTTAAACTATGAATTTTAAATTTAAGTATTGGTGTTAGAATCATAGAACAGTAGAGTTGGAAGAGACCTCATGGGCCATCCAGTCCAACCCCCTGCCAAGAAGCAGGAAATTGCATTCAAAGCACCCCCGACAGATGGCCATCCAGCCTCTGCTTAAAAGCCTCCAAAGAAGGAGCCTCCACCACAGTCTGGGGGAGAGTTCCACTGCTGAACAGCTCACACAGTGAGGAAGTTCTTCCTGATGTTCAGGTGGAATCTCCTTAAAATCTCCTGTTTTAATCTTTGTTTATGTATTTTAAGATAGGTATTTTAATGATACTGTGTTTTAACTGCATTGTATCCCACTTCGAGCTGTGAGGAGAGGTGGGTAACAAATAAAACTGATGGCGATAAATGAATGAGAACTTCAGCTGTTTCAAGAGTAGCTGTTTTGTGTTACTCCCATAAGGAGATAAGGCAAGCTTATCTGACAGGAAAAGAATTTAAGAAGTGTCCTTTCCTTTTACCAAGAAAATCCACCAGTTATTATTGATGGTTTACTTTGGAAGGAAAAAAGTACAGAAGAGAGATTGTAGATAGGCTTCCAAAGATTATGCTTTCATTCTTTTCTTATCTACAAATATCACTTCTCTACACTTGATGAGAAGTGAGTCGCCCATCCATTTAAAAATCTAATAACATATCAAACTGTGTCTCTTTAATTGAGCATTCAGAGAGGCAAACCAAATAAACTCAGGACAAAGATTCTGGATTTTGCTTTATCTCACTTACAGATTTGTGTTTACATTTATATCTAACAAAAATATCCTAAAAATTAATTTTCTGCACTATTTTCTGTACCAATAATATAAGTAAAAATCCCGGTGTCAAGCTAGTAAGAGCCAGTACATTAAACCTATACTTTAAATAGCCAAGTAGGGCAAATCCACCCTGAATTCCATCTGGATGAATACAGTATGAAAAATATGCACTTTTACAGATGGGAAAGAACATTTTTCCAACAGTTCATTTTGTTCATTATAGTTCTATCAATTATAGTTAGATGTTTTTCCAAAGAAAAGATAGTAAACAAAGTAGACCTGTTTAAAACTATAGTTAGAGAGGGTTATTTTATGCAACTCTATTTAAATCCTGAATATTAGTGGAATAGCTTGAAGGAATGTGCACAGGAACCTATCTTCAATGTAGATATTTTTTTAAAACTACAATAGTTTGCCAAAAGTCTTTGAAAGCAAACTCAGTGGTTTATGGGGAGGGAGGGAACCACAGGCAGTACAATCTTTTGCATGTCTTATTAGAAAGAAGTCTCTTTGAGTACAACTCCCAAATAAATGTGTAAAAGAATAATTCAAATAAGCAGAGATGGGGAAAGATTATTTCACGAAACTGTTCTTTGTGGTGCATCTACACTGTAGAATGAAGGCAATTTGGTGCCACTTTAACTGCTATGGCTTAGTGCTATGGAATAATGGGAGTTGGCACTCTTCACTTAAAGGGGATACTTTTTAGTAATGTGGCACCACATTTTTCAGTCAATATGCTCAGTCACACAGAAGCATCAAAATGGACATTCATTCCCATTGGAGGATTTTCTAGCAGCCTATGAATTACTAACCTGATACCTATTTATGTGAATCCAATGTATACAGTATATTTATATTTGTTCCCTCTCTGTCTCTTTCATTTTTGATAAACAAGACATAGGGAACAGTAACCATTAGTGGACCTTCTTTCAGTGAACCTCTACATAACATCAAATTGAAGACCAAGAATATGGTAACGTGAGTTGAAACAAGGACAAAAATAGGCTGCCCTCCTAATACGGTAATTAATTATGATGTTGTAAGACAAACTTGTGACCTGTTTCATATTCACATCACACTTATGAGCATGGCTCCATTACCATGACTATAAATGTCCCCAATACCCTCCTTAAGCATGAATGAGCCACCCAAAGCACCAAAAAGCAAGGTCCTGAAGGATGACACATCCAGACTTTTCCCGTCACCAAGCATTAAGACAGGACCCTGCATGTACCACCATAGCCAAATGTAACACATCACAAGGCAGAGAAATAGTTGGTGTTCCCTCTGAGGTCTCCAAGCTCAGAGCTGAATCCAGGAGTACACCCAAACTGCAAAACTGTGTTTACAAGAGGAGTGCAACCCCATTTAACACAAGATGAATTCCTATTCCTAGATCTGTCTTTCAACTGGACAGGAGCACCTCTTTCTTGACTACACTAAGTTTCAATGTATTTGTCGTTATCCTGTCTGCGATAACTGCCAGGCACCAGTTTCTCATAAGAAAGAGCTTCCTTGGAATTACGTACCTCATATACTCATGTATAAGTCTAGAACTTTTAGACAAAAAATCAACCCAAAAAACCTGGGTCAACTTATTATTGGGCCAACATGAATACGATACTTTAACTCTTATCCAGAAAAAAAACTATTCCCTTCTCCAAATACAGTGGTGCAAGGCAAGAGCTTAGTCCATCCTGGTAGAACCAAAAACAAGCAGTGACCTCTCTACTCTCTTTGCTATAGCAACACTTCTGAACGTCTTTCTGAATGCCTGCATGGGGAAATGGCAACAGTGGCCAGAAGCAGCTGGTCCCCCGAGGACCATTCACAGAATGACTTGCAACTTATTCATAGGTCATTTCCATATCCTTACTTTTGGCCCCAAACCTTGACTTAAATATGAGGTCAACTGATATATGAGTATATACAGCAGTTAAAAGGAATAAGGCTGGGTATTCTCTGCATCTGGTGACACATGACTTCATTACACTCCAGATAGCCTCAACCCATGATTTTGTGTAGTAATGTCTGAAATAAGCATTTGTAAAGGACACTTTGAGTAAGAAAGAATAGCTCGTATTTGAATGTCGACTGTACTTCAGTACATGCCATCATAAACAGTTTAGTCATGCATGTTTAATCTTAATATCTCATAAACCTAAAAACAAATTGATGATAAAATATATTTTATTTTCATCTCACATATAATTTATTGAATCAAACATCACCACTATTGTATCAAAAGTGTGACTGTAGGCATGTAAGTTTAAAAGTCTTTAAAACGCAAAATAACTTCAGATATTTTAACTGGTGGGTGCTAGAGATGTTTAAAATAAATAAATATGAAAAGTAGTGCCATTAATGCTTATGTTACAACCCTTTTGTCATGAAATTTGCCATCGCCCCTTTTCTCCCTATACCTTGTTGGATGAACTTCTCTGGGACCAGCATATTGCGTGATCTGAGGCCTCCACCCGAGCCTGGGCCGAGAACCACGCTGCCTGCCAGCTTGCTCCTGACGCGGCTGGGGGCTGTGAGGCCGCTGCTCCAGCTACTGTTCCTCGCTTTGCCCTCTTGCCATTAACCGGACCCTAGTTGTGGTTCTTCCATCGCGTTGGGCGGCAGGGGGTTCCCGCTGCTGCCACCGACTGCCGCCGTGGTCATTGTTGTGCGGAGGAGGGGTTTGGTTGCAGGCCGGCGGCAAGTGACTCTGGTTAGCAGCTTGTTTATCCTGCTAGGTTTAAAATCTTGGGGCGCCGAGCCTGGGGCTGAGTTGTAGTGTGGGAGGTCTTTGTTAGTTATTGCTGTGTTGGTGTGGGCAGTCTACTGCCTCCGACCGGGGGCTTCCATCCTCTACTGCCCAGTGCCCATAAGACTGAGGACATAATTCACCTCTCGGGGCCCGCTTGGGACCAGGGGCTCCCATCTACTACCGCCCATAAGACTGAGGACATAATTCCACCTCTCGGGGCCCGCTTGGGACCGGGGCCTCCCATCTACTACCGCCCATAAGACTGAGGACATAATTCCACCTCTCGGGGCCCGCTTGGGACTGGGGCCTCCCATCTACTACCGCCCAGTGCCCATAAGACTGGGGACATAATTCCACCTCTCAGGGCCCGCTTGTGACCGGGGGCTCCCATCTACAACCGCCCATAAGACTTGAGGACGTAAGTCCACCTCTCGGGGCCCTGCTGCTGAGACGTGTCAGCCTGCTATCTTCTATATTGACTGGGCCTGAGCATTGTCTGCCTTACCTAACCTTCTACCGGGTTACTCTGGCATCCAGCTTCATCTGATGTAAAAGTAATCTTTGGACCAATTTCTGAACTAACCACTTTATCTTAGTTATAATTTATTGCTTTATTGCTTTTAACATCTTGCTATGATATTCCATCATGCTGTTATGAATTGTGTTTAGTCCTGCAATGTGGACCTGCTAGTTGAGGGTTAGGGAGGGTTGCTCATGGGGCGGGGGAGGGCGGGCCTTGTTATCAACCCAGGGTACAGCCAAAAACTGATCCGAATTTTTATGTCAAAGCACTCGGGCACTTAAGCACTTTATCACTTTAAAACTGTGTAACGCTGCTATAACTACTGGCACTTTAATTGTGAACCCATTACTGTCTTTTAGTTCTCTGTTAGTTCCCCATCCCCATGAGTTTTAGAGTAATCTATGAATTGGATCCCTCTCTGCCCCAGCACTGTGCACTTTGGAAACAAACTAAGGAGGGTGGGAGTTACAAAGCCTTAGTGCACCTTATCTTGGGAGGAAGGTGGTGGTGTGGAGGAGCTTACCATCGCTCCTTTGCCATGGACCAACCATCACCTGATCAGGTTTAGGCTAACTGCAGGGGTGGACCACCTATTAAAATGGTCCGCCCCAGGAGGCTTATGGATCCAGATGGATTCCTGACGGCTCTTGGGGAGTTTCCCGCAGCCTCGGTTGGTGATCCTGTCGATGCTCTGGTCTCTCTCTGGAATGGGGAGGTGGCCAGGGCAATAGACACGATCGCCCCGGAACGTCCCCTCTCGAGTACCCAAGCTAAACCATCTCCTTGGTTCACCGAGGAGTTGGCAGCGATGAAGCGAAAGAAGAGGGAACTAGAGGGTGTGTGGCGTTTGAAGTAGAATGAATCAGACCGAACATGGCTATGATCCTACCTAAGGACACATGCTGCAGCAATAGACGCTGCAAAGAATGTCTTCTATGCAGCTAATATTGCATCCGCAAAGAACTGTCCGGCGGAGCTGTTTCGAGTTGTCAGAGGTTTGTTAAACCCCACCCCTCAAGATGGGGTCCCTGACAGCTCGGCAGCCTGCTGTGAAGCATTTGCTTGATTGTTTGTGGACAAAGCCACTCTGATCCGTTCCAGCTTTGACACCATATTAACGGCAGCTTCCGAGGATGTAACATGAGCACGAGCTTGTCCCATTTTGATGGATTCTTTTCAATTGGTTGAACTTGAGGATGTGGACAAGGTGCCTGGAGAGGCAAGGGCTACCACATGTATCCTAGACCCCTGCCCATCCTGGCTGGTGAGAGAAACCAGAGGGGGATTGGCTGAGTGGGTGAAGGTGGTGGTGAATGACTCCCTTTGGGAAGGCATATTTCCAGCGAGCCTGAAATTGGCTGTGATCAAACCGCTGTTGAAGAAGCCATCACTGGACCCCACTCAATTGGACAGCTATTGGCCTATTTCCAATCTCCCCTTTTTAGGCAAGGTCGTGGAATGTGTGGTGGCCACACAACTCCAGGCATTCTTGGATGATACTGATTTTCTAGATCCGGGACTGTCTGGCTTCAGGCCGGGGCATGGTACCGAGACAGTCTTGGTTGCCTTAGTTGATGATCTACGCCGGGAGCTGGACAGGGGAAGTGTGTCCCTGCTGGTTCTGTTGGACCTCTCAGCAGCCTTCGATACTGTCAATCACGGTATCCTTCTGGGGCGCCTTGCCAGGATGGGTTTTGGAGGTACTGTTCTGCAGTGGCTCCGGTCCTTCCTGGAGGGTCGTTCCCAGATGGTGTCTTTGGGGGACACAACCATTGACTTGTGGGGTCCCGCAGGGTTCAATACTATTCCCCATGTTATTTAACATCTACATAAAGCCGCTGGGAGAGATCATTTGGAGTTTCGGGTTGCGGTGTCATCTATATGCAGATGATGTCCAGCTGTAACGCCCAAGGCTGCGGAGCACCAAGAACCAAACACGGAGGCCAATAACTATCTAATATCTTTATTAAGGAAATATATAAAAGTAATAAAAACAAGTAGAAAATATAGTCCGGAAACAGACCTATCAAATGAGGTCAAATATAGTCCAGAAGTGTTTTGTCCAATAAATGATATTAGAGTTCAAAGTTAAATCCAAACCGAAACACACACTATTGCCAAGCAATAGTGTGGGGAAATGTCCAGGGTCTTTCAGGGTCCAAGGTAAAAATCCACAACAAGGTACGAGGGCAAGACTTGATTCTTGAAGCAAGGTCCGTGGCTAGAAGCAAAGCGAGGCAATTCTTGAAATACTTGAATGAGCAAGGCAAGGAAACTGGATTTGCGGACTTTGCGAAGTCCACACAAGGCTGGAACGCGATTTCACTCCTGAAGCTGCTCTGTTGACTCCGCACCGGACCAACCGTGCCAGGCACCTATATCTGGGTCTCGTTTTCCCGCCAAGCAGGTGTCCAGCGTTCTCTTTCCCTAGAGAACGGGAAACGAAACCCAGCTTTCTCCAGATGTGAGACTCCCTGGATTTTCCCAGGGGAAACATGGCTAATCAGTGTCTTGTTTGGCTGCAATTCTCAAGCTCCTGCGAACCCGCTCTTTCACTCCCCTGTCGGCAGCAAAGGACTGTCTCCTAGCGAAGGGAGGTGAAAGCTGTTCAAGGTCTGTCTTAATTGGCTCTGGGGCGAGAACATCAACATCAGGCATCTGGAAAGATTCCGGCTGTTGTTGATCCGGAGAAAACCCCATGTTTTCATCCTCATCTGCCACAATGACACTAGGAGCGGGACTACAAGGTCCATGAGACATCACACCAGCTCTGTCACTCCTTCCCACCTGTCACTAAGGAGGCTGTTCAGGTCCTGAACCAGTGTCTAGCTGCTGTGTCGGACTGGATGAGGGCCAACAAATTGAAATTGAATCCAGACAAGAGAGAGGTCCTCCTGGTCAGTCACAGGGCCGAACAGGATATAGGGTTACTGTCGAGACACAGAGGCCTTAAAGAGCCACACACAATAATTAGTCTAAACAAAAGGTTTATTATAAAGCAATCATATGCTCAGAGACACTTAAATTCAGTGTCTCTGGCCAAAACTTAAAGAGTCTGCCCGAACTGGGCTTCAAAGAACAACCAGAAAATAACCCGGATTAAACAGAAGGAAAATCCGGATTAAAACTCAGTCAACAAAAACAGGAAGCAAACAGCGCTGTAACAAAGAGGTCCAGCAGATAGCACTGTTTCCAAAGAGTCAGTTGTAAACAAGAGTTGCCAAAACCAGCTGAAGTCCCAAAGTCACCGTAAAAGGAGTCCGAACAAAACGCCGTTTCCCAGGTGGTCAAACAGAGCCGTAGTCGAGTTAATCCAAAGGTTCAGGAAGGGAGAAAGCCACACTCACGATAAGCCTGTCCAAACGTTGTCTCTAGGGTAGTCAAACAGAGCCGCAGTCAAATCAATCCAAGGGTCCAGGAAGGGAGAAAGCCACACTCACAATAAGCCAGTCCAAACGTCGTCTTTAAGGTGGTCACAGATCTGTTGTCCAATCAATCCAAAGGTCCAGGAAGGGAGAAAGCCACAACGTCAAGGATTCCCAGGTAACAGAACTCCAGGCTGCAGAACCCGAACCCAAAACCCAACACGAGAACAGGCAGCAACAAAACGCATACGATACGTAATCCACACTTTGCCTTCTGCAAAGATTCCCCATTTCAGAGCCTACTTTTAACTTACACATTATTATCCGATGATGAGCTGGCCTCCACCCCATCATCATCTCTACCAGCTGTCCTAGGACCCTGTTTCCACCCCTCCAGTTCCTCCATCTCCTGTCAAGACTTAGGTTTCCCCATGACTCGGATGTATCTCCCGTTTGCCAATCCTCGTGTCCCAAAAACCCCACAAATGTGTCACTAGAAGTTGGCTCTGCACATATATTCCTAATCTCTTGTACCTTAGTCCAATCCATTGTGTTCTCCTCATCCTCATTACTCCCAGACCCATCATTCCCAGAGAAACCCATAAACGATTCATCATCTGTGGGAGCAGTAATGTGACGCCCCTGGCTGCGAGAGCACTGGAAACCAATACACCGAGACCAATAAACAATCTAATATCTTTATTAAGGAATTAAGGAATTAAAATGAAAACAAGTAGAAAGTATAGTCCATCAATAGACCTTTCAGGAAAGGTCAAATATAGTCCAGTAATATATTGTCCAATATTTTATATTAGAGTTCAAAGTTTGTAATCCAAAACTGAAACGCACTCAAAACTTCCAAGCAGTTTGAGTGGGGAAAACGTCCAAATCTTTCACTAGAGTTCAAAACAAGTCCAAAGGCAAGGAATTGTAGACAAGGCTGAATACACGGCACAACAAGACAAGACTGGATTCACGGCAAGACAAGTCAAGGAACACGGCTTGGCAAAGCACGACAAGGCTGGAAGGCAGTGGACTTAAACGCAGTCCACACTTGGCTGGAAGCGAAGTTAATCCTCCAAATTCACACATTGACTCCACGCGGACTAGCCAGTGCGGGGAACTTTTAAAGAACTTCAAATCTTTCTACAAAGCAGGTGTCCAGTGCTCCTTTTCCCAAGGGAAAAGAACTGAAACAACATCTTCGTCCAGATGCGATCCTCCCTGGGAACTCTCAGGGGAAACGAGCTAATTGGCACTCTCTCTGGCCACTAATCGGGCGCTTTTTCGTGTTTGCGCTTTCTCTGAGCGGCTAGCTTCCCAAAACTCCCTTCTCGCAAAGGGGGGAGAGGTGCTGGGAATAGGCGCCTGTTCAAGGTCCTTTTTAATGAGCTCCGGGCTAGAATTGTCAACAAAAGGCATCTGGAAAGGAACAGCCTCTTACTGAAACGGCAGAAATCCCATTTCCTCATCACTGTGATCCATAATGGCCCCAGGGTCACGACCCAGAGGGCCATGGGACATCACACGTAAATATATCCTGGATCTTCTTCCTTTCCCGTTCTTCATCCAATTCCTGCTCCCGAGTAACCCTCTTTGTGCCTCTGTTCCCCTCCACCACATTTCCTTCCACACTCATCGACTCCTTGCCACTTTAAAACTCTTCGAATGTATTCTCATCAGTAGGCGCCATAAGTATATCCCGGATCCGTTCTCTTTGCTGTTCTTCATCTAACACCTGCTCACAATTACCCCTTGTTCTCCTACTGGTATTTCTACTACTGCTTGCAACATTACTTAATGACTCAACTACAACAGCTACAGCCTGTGTTGGACGGGGTCACACTCCCCCTGAAGACACAGGTTCACAGTCTGGGGGTTCTCCTGGACATCACTGAGCCTGGAGCTCCAGGTTTCAGCGGTGGCCAGGGGAGCTTTCACAGAACTCAGACTTGTGCGCCAGCTGCGCCCGTACCTTGGGAAGTCTGACTTGGCCACGGTGGTCCACGCTCTGGTTACATCCCGCCTAGATTACTGCAACGCACTCTACGTGGGGCTGCCTTTGAAAACGGTCCGGAAGCTACAACTAGTACAACAGACGGCAGCCAGATTAATAACTGGGGTGGCTTACAGGGAGCGTACTACTCCCTTGTTAAGCCAGCTCCACTGGTTGCCAATATGCTACCGAGCCCAATTCAAAGTGCTGGTCTTGGCCTACAAAGCCCTAAACAGTTCTGGTCCAACTTACCTGTCCGAACGTATCTCCTCCTATGAACCTATGAGAATGTTAAGATCATCTGGGGAGGCCCTGCTCTCGATCCCGCCCGCCTCTCAAGCGCGGCTGGCGGAGACAAGAGACAGGGCCTTCTCGGTGGTGGCTCCGCAGCTGTGGAACTCCCTCCCCAGCGACATCTGGCAGGCTCCATCCCTTCTGGGGTTCAGAAAGAAACTGAAGACCTGGCTATGCGAGCAAGTGTTTAAAGAATAAGTTTTCGTTGCTGGCCTGATTAAGGTTTTTGGTACAAGGTCTGGCGGATGAATGGCACAAGCATTTTGCACTGTTTTATTTTGTTTATTGTATATTATGATACTATATACATGTTTTAACTGTTTTAATGTTATTTTATTGTATATTGGTGTATTGGCATTAATTGCCATTTTTGTAAGCCGCCCTGAGTCCCCTCGGGTGAGAAAGGCAGGGTAGAAATGATAGAAATAAAAATAATAATAAATTCTAAGAATGTAATGAAACTGGTAATGTAATCCCTCAACTGTTCCAAGATGTCTCCCGAACTCTGCTTGATTTCAACAAATTGTCAAACCTTACTTATTAGCTTATGTCTCAGCCTCCTGCTTTGTATGTCAGCTAAGACAATTCATGAAATAGCCTAATGTAGCAGCTGTTCTAAATTACTTAACTTTGCTGGGGCACCATAGTTCAAGAAGGATATTATAAGCTGGGACATATTCAAGGGATGATGACCAAATGGCAAAAGGGTTGGAAGACAAGCCCTCTGAGGAACAGTTTAGAGAGCTGGGTATATTTATCTTAGAGAAGAGTAAATGGACTCAAATGGATCTCAAAGTGATTTTACTGAAATATTTGAACATCTTTGCTATAACTGCTGTTTGATTGTTGAATAAAGCCAGCTAGATATTTGAGAACTGTACTATGACTCTGGAGACTGGTTTGAATTTCCTCTTGGCCATAGAAATCCACTGGATGTTCTTGGGTGAGTCACATTCTCTCAGCCTCAAAGGAAGACAAAGGCAACCCTCTCCCTGAACAAATCTTATCAAGAAACCCCTTTGATACAATTGCATTAGAGTTGTCATGAGTCAAGATCTACTTGAAGGCACACAACAAGTGGAACAGATTGTCTTGGAGTGTAGTGGATTCTCCTTTGGAGGCCTGTAAGAAAGGTTAGATGACCATCTCTCAGGTGTGCTTTAAGTTGTGTATTTGTGCATGGCAGGAGGTTAAAATAAATGGACTTTTCAATATGTTGCTGTTTTAGTTCTGAAAACCACAGGGAAAGTTAAGAATATTCACCACCATTTCCAGGGAATGAAGAGGGAACAAGCTTATTTTCTGCTGCTCTAGAGGAGATTGTTTCGATAATCCATTTTTTTCAATTCCATTTTTATATTTAGAATAAACGTCTTTTCTCAGGTTTGAGCACTGTAAAGCTGAACCTCCATACACACCATATGCAGCAACAGCTGATGTCAATTACTATATATGGGCTTCTAACTCTGTTTGCCCTGTTCCCTAAACTTGTTTGTCTAATTTTTTTAGGCTGGTGAGCTTGTAAACAAACAATATTTTCTATGTTTCTGTACAGGGTCTAGTGTAAAGTAGTTGTTTTAAAAATGATAAACCCATGATGATGATGATAACATGAAACTTCCATGTAGGAAATCAGTTTCTGATATTCCAAATTAACTGGCACAAGATGATTGTATTCTCCTCCATGCCCATAGTTATTTATTTATTTTATTTATTTACAATATTTATATTCCGCCCTTCTCACCCCGAAGGGGACTCAGGGCGGATCACATTATATACATATACAGCAAACATTTAATGCCCATATACACATAGAACAGAGACAGACAGATGCAGAGGCAATTTAATCTTCTTCTGAGGGGATATTCGATTCTGGCCACAGGGGGGAGTAGCTGCTTCATCATCCACTGTGACCGCACTTCCTCTTTCCAACGTCGTAAATTAGTTAAATTTGCCTCCCCACTTTATAAGTGGTGCCTTATTTCCTACTTGATGGATGGAACTATCTTTCGGGTTGCTAGGTCAGCAACGAGCAGGGGCTATTTTTTATTTTTAATTGACGGATGCTCACCCTGCTGGCCTCGAACTCATGACCTCATGGTCAGAGTGATTTATTGCAACAGGCTGCTCACCAGCCTGCGCCACAGCCCAGCCCCTAGTTCCTCTAGGTCAAAGAAGTTGCAATAGAAATTAATGCAAGCTACTGTATATATTATAGCAAACAGAAAAGGATAAGATATAATGGAACCTACTACATATTACTAGTAGAAATTTCTCAACAGTGAGCTATAGCATTAAAGCTCAAATTCACAAAAGCAGAAAGAACTCCTTTCCCTTGCATCATATCATGCCACAAAATATATAATAATGGTCCAAAGAGTTCAAATCAACTTGCAAAGGTGGTATATAATGAACATAAGTTCAGCTAAGGCTTATCTTTTAGAAAGAGACATACAATTCTCCCTTGCTCTATCCCCCATATTATAAACTTAAAGAAAAGCTTAGCCTTTGATATTGCTGAGTGTATAAACTGATCCTATGATTCCAATGAATTAATGAGAATATAAGAGCTTCTTTACATCAGGTCACCTACAGCTAATAAATGAAATAGTCATCAAATTGAATAGATGCTTTAAATAGTAGCTGAAGTTTAACTCTGTGAAGGATTGCCCTATTGTTTTCTCATGTACAGAAACCATTGCTGAATGCATTGGTACTCCCTGTATTCATGATTTGAAGAGAGAGAAAAAAGTTATAGACTGCAATGCCTCAGATTCTCATTTGATCAGATCTCCCCATATTAACTGTAGTCAACTGTCAGATCTTAGAAAAATAGTAAATTATTTTCTAGCAAGAACACCAATGTTAGAAGGGAGATATCTGTCTGTGTTAGAAAGGACTATCACAAAAGTTCTTCTGACATCAGATTTCTGAATTTCAAACTATGGGAACTGGCAGTGGGATTACCATGGTGAGTTATAGCTGTAATTTCAAGAATTACCTCTACACTTAGGCTAGGTTTCTGATAAATACCCTAATTAGACCTGCCTCAAAGTTACAGTCTGCAAACCCATTCTGATCACAATTTAATATAATGGCAACTCAGGCTAACTCTTAAATAATCAGCCACAATGAGGGCATAATAGGTTCAACCACATGGCAGAATACAGTTTGATACCACTTTTTACTGCCATGGATCAAGGCTATGGAATCATGTGTAGTGTAGTCTTACAAGCTTTTTGATCTTCTTTGCCTCACCAAATTACAATTCTCATGATTCCATACTACTGGGGCATGGTAATTAAAATGGGGTCAAACTGCATAAATTCTAGAGAGTAGACAGACACATCCAATGTTAAACTATAGTTAGAAATAAGCACTGAGGGAAAAAAAAAGATGAAATATGGGAGGCTAGATAATTTTTCTAATTTACAAATGGCAGTTTGAAGGTCAAGACCAGCATCTCTGAACTGAGCAAGAGCTTCAGAAGCCCAATTTTTCTGATGTAAATTATACTGCACATTTTCATGATAAATAGTAAAGTATGAAAGTGAAGTTTTAAATGAAAGACATATTAAAAGATGAATAAATATTTCCGCAAATTACAATAGTACTTATTATCTTCCAAAGTAAATGTAACAGAAAGAATTCATGTGTCACAAAATATCTAATCATTTTCCTTTTGTGGCACACAGTGACTCCCAGATATGTAGCATCTTTTCTAAACGTTAATTTAGAAAAAATATGTATTCTTATGGATTTGCAGATTCAGATTAATCACATTGAATGATGATGAAATTCAAAGTTCAAAGATCAAGTTATAAATAGATTCTGAAGCAAACAAAATTCACACACACACACACACACACACACATAGAGAGAGAGAGGGAGGGATCTATCCTTTGTCAAATATTGTGTGTTGAAATACAATTAGCCTGCTAACCTGTTCTTTGTTTGGTATCATTTTCTGTGTTGGCTCTATAGAGTGAGACAAACTGGAGTCAGATTGAAATATTTCAATGGAACCAATTCCATTGAAGAAAGGATAACTGACCCTCGGCTTTTGCGGGGTTCACGTTTGCTATTTTGATTATCTGTGAATCTGAAACCCACTGTTCTTGAAGTTGGTGTTGAGATGGCTGTTTGGGAAGCATGCATGCTACATATTTCTCTTCTGCCTAGTACAGGGGACCCCAAACTAAGGCCTGGGGGCCACATGCGGCCCATCGAAGCCATTTATCCGGCCCCACCTCCTCCCTTGCCCGGTGTGCGCCTTCCAGAGCTTTGCTTGTTTATAATGGTATTTTAATTAATTAATTAATTAATTAATTAATTAATTATCAAGGGGTGCTTTGCTAGAGCTTTTGGTGCACAAAGGCAGAAGGGGGCTGGACTAAGTGGCCCAAGGGGTCTCTTCCAATCCTCTTTATTGTTGTTGTTGTTATTATTATTATTATTATTATTATTATTATTATTATTATTATCGACACAAAGACACAGTATAACACAGCAAACAAGATATATATGCTGGATTTCGTATCACAAATCACAAGTTCCCAAGCGTTTAAAGCTGTGTGATGCATTATTATTATCATTATTAACAACATTGAGGCTGGGTGGCCATCTGTCAGGGGTGCTTTGCTTGTGCTTTTGGTGCACAAAGGTAGAAGAGGGTTGGACTCAATGACCTAAGGGGTATCTTCCAACCCTCTTTATTATTTTTATTATGATTATGATTAACATTGAGGCTATATTTGTTCCCGTTTGGTTTTTTTTTTTTTACTTCAAAATAAGAGCTGTGCAGTATACATAGGAATTTGCTTATAGGTTTTTTTTTCAACTATAATCCAGCCCTACAACAGTCGGAGGGACCGTGAACTGGCCCCCTGTTTAAAAAGTTTGGGGACCCCTGGCCTAGTATATTCCTTCCTCTTGGGAAGTAAGTAGATGAGCCAGCCTCATATTGGGGGAACATAAACATGTGGCACACAGGGAAAGAAGGAAGAAATATCTGTGGGTTTCCAGTTCCATCTCTTCTGGTTTGCCACATGTTATTAGTCCCTTCTTCCTTCCTTTACTGGGGTGAAAGAGAGACACGCATCCAGGAGGAGAGGAAAAGGAGCCTGGATCCGTAAGATAAGTGGAGCATGGGATCAGCTCTGCCCACTCTGCAGGCAGTGCCCCATTTCTCCTCTTACTGGAGGTATTCATGTTTTTCCCACTTTCACATGGGAACTGTGCCCCTAATCCACATGAATGTGGAGGGATGACTACACATAGGCCTTTATAAGTGCCCTGAGACTCTTTTAGGAAAAAATACCTTTATTTTTTTTTTACATAGTGTAATTCTATGCTTCAAAGTCCAACTGAATTCAATGGAACTCTCTTCCTAATAAGTGTGCATAGGATCACATATTGAATGTTAAATGTTAACATTACTTCTTTAATGTATATTATTCAGTTCCTTTTAAGATCATGGAAAATAAATCCATCAATGAATACTAGGCAAGGAAATTAAAACTGCTTTCTTGCTATGACTTCAAATGGCAACCTTCTCTGCTCTGATTCATAGTTCTTTGTATGTATGCAGTTCAAATGGTACTAAAAGTAGTTCAGTGATTATGTGCTTGCAAACTAAACAGAGGATGATGAAAGATACAGCTCTTCCTTTTAGCTGAACCGACTCACAGCTAAGAGGGATAAAGATGACAGTTGCACTCAAAGAAGAGAATAGTAAAACCTATAGAGTAGGTGCCTATCAACTTTTAAACTGTGGTTTTACCTTCGTGGCTCTTAGTAAAGGCCTTAAAATTAGGTAATGACCAAAATGCACTAGAAATGTTATTAAAGTCATAGAATTTTAAAAATACAACACAGAAAATAGCCACTTTTGATTCTAGAGGATGTGCTATCGATTCCCCTTTATAAATGATAATCTTTTCACAGGTTATATAGACAGAGTGGATGTGGAGAAAGGCTGTGCATCAATTCTTTGTGAAACTACTGGTGGGTGGCAATGTGATTCCTTTGTGATGTCACTGCTGTCATAGAAACCATGTGTGCACAACAAGTGGGAATGACATCTGGCCCCAGAAGAGCATGGAGAGTTGAGAGAGGAGGAAACATCTTCAGTCTGGCTGGGTCATCAAAGCAGCTCAACTGATAAAGAACACCCTATACAGTCCTAGATCGGATTCTACTCCCAAATCTCAGAAAATGTCTCAGGAAGTGGACTGGTTGCACAGCCAAGCAGGCGTGTGTAAAGTAGATCTCTACAATCCTGAGGGAGGAAAAGATCAGGACCGCAAAGTGATTTGTTTTGTTGATGTCTCCAGCCTGAACATAAAGAACACCGACGATGATACGGGCAAAGATGCTGCTGGCCAGTCTAAAGGCAATGAATCTGCCACCGGACTCGATCTAGGTAAAATGCAGGACAAAGAGGTTATTGTAATAAAGGACAGCGATACACCAGAACAGTCGAAGACAGAAGGAGCTGTCTGTTTGTTCAAACAAGGTTCAACCGAAGAACTCAATGTTGTGAGCTGGCTCTTTGATGATCTGCAAAAATACGCATGTGGATTCCAACATGCGCTTACCCCTTCACCGACCCCTCCTAAACCAAAGCCATCGGCAGCTGACAAGATGTCTCAGAATAACAATAACACAGCTTTCAAGTCTAGCGAAAGTCAGAAAGCTGCAGATGAAGTAGCAGGTACTGTTCAAAAGCTGTGTGCTTTGGTTATGCAAATGGCAAGTAAAGAGATCTCTGAAAATCTGGAAGATGCTGCCAGCAAATGTATCCGACAGGCAATCTATGCCACCAAAGATGGGAAACCTCTTCCCCCTAGTAGCGTAAGTAAGGTTGCTTCTGAAATGGTGAATAAGGCTATGGAAAGTGCCCAGGAACCCAGTAACAAATCATCTCAAGACAACATGGGCAAAAAGGATGATGGAAAAGGCAAAAAAACATCTCTCTTTTATGGGGAAGTATGTTCCAACCAAAGTGAATCTATGCAGGAAGATGATGTAAAGCCCACACATGCCCATTTGATACACCCAAGACCCCGACAGTCGGGTCGCCCTGATACCAGTTCTTTTAACAAGGGGCTAATGGTTTATGCGAACAAAAATGCTAAAGATATGACATTTTCATTTGTTAATGCCACAAAGGTTCACAAGAGAGCACCACTCCCAGCTTGTGTGGTTTTAAAAAGAGTGTTTCTGAAACACACAAAGGATGTCATATCAGACTTAATTGACTCTACAATGAAAAATCTACATAATGTCACTGGAGTCCTTATGACAGACTCAGACTTTGTTACCACAGTGAAGAAAAATCTCTTCCATGCAGGAACCCAGAAGTCAACTGAGATTTTAGAAGCAATGGTACTACGGATGTATAATGCTTTGATGACGGAAACGAAGGAGAGAGGACACAGTCTTGTATATTCTTTACTGAAAACGGGATGTTCATTAGATGCTAATTCTCCAAATATGCATTTCGCATCTTTGAAAGGTGGAATACATACAAGAGAAAAAGTAAGGACAGACATGGGACAGACGTCAGCCCAGAAAGTAGGCGAGACAATAATTAAGGATGGAATTAGCATGCTGAGATCAAAAGCAGGAGGTGGCAAATGTTCAGACAGACCTCATGACAAGAGGCCAGAAAAGAGTAGCACCACAACTGAGTTTCTTGCCAAGGACCTCATTTTGACAGCTTTAATGCTGATACAGCAACATTTGTTAACTCAATACAAAGAGCCAGTTGTGGAGTCAAATACGTCTTCATTCGGCTATTTTGAAAAGGGTGGCAAACACGGCTCTAAATCATCTCATAATTACAAAGGTGATCCACAACAACAAGAATATCAGAGAGGAGAAATACAAAGTGCTCTCCTATCGATCATCCAGAAAGTCCTACAAGAAGCTGGTTTCAGTGTAGATGAATGTGAAATAACCAAGAATGTCAAACAGTACTCATATGACGACAGGTCTACCAAGACAACAAAATCCAAACAGTACTGTTCAGATGTGGATTCTGAAAACATGGAACAAATAAACAAGAAATTCATTGATCAGCTGATGGAATCTGTCATGAAGTTGTGTACGTACATGACTAAAAGTCCGGATTTTGTTGTTGAAGATTACTCTGACGAACAAGGTACATACATTACTGCAAGAAACAAAGGTGTATCAAGTCCAGATTCAATGGCAGGTCAGAAAGGACGATCTGGTTATAGTGGAAAGCCACTTGTGCCTGCTGGTTCTGAGGTGATTGTGAACAACCAGAATGCCAATACCAGCTCACAGAACAAGGAACTCCAGGCTATCCTCCAGTGGATGGCTGCCTCCCACTTCCAAGTGCCCAACCTCACTTTCATGAATGAGAATGATGAGGAGCTGAAGAAGCTTCCTCAACTGGCCGACAAAGCCGCTAAGAAGGGTGCAAGTGTGGGGGATATTTTGCAGGAGGTAATGAGGTATTTTGAGAAACAACAGGTTGACGCCGCTGTGGGAAACATGCCTCGTAGCGGACTTCTTGACTGGTTGCTTGCTAATCTGTAGACAAGTGCCAACACCTCCCTCTCATTACTTCCACCCAGCGAAGTGCAATCTTAATTACCCAATGGAATAACAATACAGCTCCTTTTCCATAGACAACAGTTCATCAAATTCCACAAGCTGTTACACACTAGCTGGGCAAAAGCACCAATAAAAAATACAAATCTCAAGTGGTTATTGTTTTTTTAATTATTGTTTATGCAAATGTGTGGATAATATGGAACAATGAAACAAAAGCTAAAATAATTTTTATTGGGTTGTTAATGAATTTTGTTAATAGAACATCTTTATTGTTTGATCTTCATCATCTGCCTCTGGCACTGAGGAATCAAGACACTGTTATTGTTTGGTGCCTTCAAGTCATTTCTCACTTATGGCGACCCTAAAGCGAATCTTATCACATGGTTTTCTTGGCAAGACTTGTTCAGAAGGGAGTTGTCTATGCCTAAGATCATCCAATAGATTTCCATCGCTGAGTGGGATTTAAACCTTGGCCTCCCAGTTGTCCTAGTCCAACAGCCAAATCACTATACCACACGATCTCTAAATACTCATTACTATTTGCCTTCAAAACTGACTTAAGATTTCCTTTTTCCCTCCATTCCTTCATCAACTTTAGCAAATAATTTGTCGTTGAGCGATACAGTCTAAATTACACAGCATTTATTCTTGCACATCTATGTTCCCTTTCCTATATAAACTTTAAAATCCAAAATTTTACAATGATATTGATGAGTAAAGCAAAAGAGGATAAATATTTTGACCCACAAGATGGACTATAATGGTTTGTCTGTTTTAAGACTGCAGTTGCTCTCCACTTCTATGATTCTTATAAATGACTCCACCCTCCCTATCTAATAGGTTTGTTTAACTACTGTAACTTATTCTACCAATCACATTTTAGCTGTCATAGAGATTTTGGGGCAAAAAAAATAAAACAACAGAGAGGTTTACTATTGCTATCCTCTGATGCTGAGATAGTGTGAATTACTAAGGATTTCCCAGTGGGTTACATGACAGAGCAAGCATTCGAAGCCTGGTCTGGATCCAGAGTCTTAGAACAAGGCTCAAACCACTACACCACACTGGCTCTCCCTGTTGTTATTGCTATGCTCAAGAAATTTCTGATATATACTGATCCTAAGGAAACTATTACAGCGTTTTCTTGGAAATATTGTTCAGAAGAGGTTTCCCATTGCCTTCCTCTAAGGCTGAGCGAGTGTGACCTGCCCAGTCACTCGACGGGTTTCATGGCTAAGTAAGCATTCAAATCCTGATCTCTAAAGTCACAGTCCAATGCTCAAACAGCTTTACCATGCTGTCTCTCTATACACATTTATTACTGCTTTGTTTGGTAAGAAAGAAATGTCATGCACAAGATCAACCATAAAGTGTCAGTGTTAATTGTATGCCTTACGACAACTCTAAACTTGCAGCTGTCTTTAAGATGAGGTGGCATTCCTACACATTCCTAAATCTCAGCTCCTTTTCTCAATCTCTACCTTCTGAGAATAGCCAGCATCCAATGGTGTCCTGCCTTATCCAATGATAATTGGATGCACACCCGAAATACTGTCCAATTCTGGGCACCACAACTGAAGGGGGATGTTGACAAGCTGGAATGTGTCCAGGGGAGGGTGACTCAAATGATCAAGGGCCTGGAGAACAAGCCTGATGAGGAGCGGCTGAAAGAGCTGGGCTTGTTTAGCCTGCAGAAAAGAAGGCTGAGAGGAGACATGAGGGCCATGTATAAAAATGTGAGGGGAAGTCATAGGGAGGAGGGAGCAAGTTTGTTTTCTGCTGCCCTGGAGACTAGGACGCGGAACAATGGCTTCAAACTTCAGGAAAGGAGTTTGTTCCACCTGAACATTAGAAATAACTTCCTTACTGTGATAGCTGTTCAGCAGTGGAACTTTCTGCCCCAGAGTGTGGTGGAGGCTCCTTTTTGGAGGCTTTTAAACAGAGGCTGGATGACAATCTGTCAGGGCTGCTTTGAATGCGATTTTTCTACTTCTTGGCAGGGGGTTGGACTGGACGGCCCACGAGATCTCTTCCAACTCTAGGATTCTATGATTCTATATGTCCATCTATTAGCAGAATTGAGACTTTCTTCCCCTCCAGCTGCAGCCAAGAAATTGTTCCACAGGATTTCTCAGTGTTATGAAAAAGGTTCTTAGGGTGCAAGGAATGTTTGCAGAAGGAAGAGGAGATCCCCAAAAAGCAGTAATATCCAGCAGAAATGCACAATTGACCCTGTGCTCTGAGTAACTATACTATTCTATATATGTAGTCTGAATGCAAGTGCATCAGATCACACACAGATCACAGATTCCACAACTGTTCTAACATTACTCATATCAGCTCCAGTGAAAGAAACTGATATTTCTTCTAATTTTTTTTAAAGTGTTGTTGATCCAGCTGTTTCTACATTTCAATATTTATTCTAAAGGAAAGAGACACCACATGACATCACTGTAATTCACATTATGGGTTTCACAATGAGATGGTTTATCAAAAAGAAAGAGCAGGAAGCATATCCATGAAATGCTGAATGTTTCAGTTGTGAGGAATAAACCTTTACTGTTTTGTTTTTATGGTGAATGCTTTAGGTTTAAAGAAATCCTATTTTACAATTAGAAACATACTTATGTCTTTTAAAAACAAATCCAGATGTAAAAAAAGAGGTGCAGTAGCCAACAAACTAAGAATTACTTCTGTTAATAATGATAATTTCAGTTATCACTGTTGTGCATTTGTGCATTTCTGCTGGATATTACTGCTTTTTGATGATCTCCTCTTCCTTCTGCAAGCATTCCTTGTACCCTAAGAACCTTTTTCATAACACTGAGAAACCCTGTGGAACAATTTCTTGGCTGCAGCTGGAAGGGAAGAAAGTTATCATTTCAGTTATCATTATGCCCATTTCAGTTCAGGTGCTATTGACAGGGAACCTTCTTGTATTCCAGAAAAAAACCTATACTAAACACTTCTACCTTTGGTAAAATTTTGTAATAGCTGGAAAATTTAGAAGTTTTAAAATGAGAACTCTATTTTTTTGTGAAAGATGATTTTATTTTGGACACACAAAAGCACACTTAGTGAAAATACTTAGAACAACAAAGCGCTGCAAACACAAAGTGTTAACTGCAAATCAATTCTCCGTGAAATGAATACACACGCACACATTCCAAGTGAGCTCACCTGAGTAGCTGCAGACTGACAGGGAAACGAAGATGATGATGACACAACAGGAATGTCAGACTGGACAGCCGCCACAGTGGTAGCAGGTGTAAAAATCAGCTGTGAAAGCAGTAAAAAGAAATCTGAAAGACCAACTGTACCACAGGTGCATGCACACAACTATTTTATTTTTTCATATACACGCACCTCTTCCACCTTTCTCTCCTCACCAGCAAAAACAATTCAATTAAGTATTTCTCTTGGATTTGTATTTGGAAGCAATTAAGAAGAAAATTAATCAACTCAGCCAACTTGAAGGTGAGAGACACCTACTTACGACAACTTTATGCTGCGGCAGCTCCACTGGGTGCCAGTCTGCTTCCAGGCTAAATACAAAGTGCTGGTTATTACCTTTAAAGCTCTAAACGGCTCGGGTCCAGACTATTTGATGAACTGCATCTCCCACTACAGACCAACTTGGACACTGTAGTCAATGGAGGAGGCCCTGCTCTCGGTCCCATCCCATCCCAAGCATGACTGGTGGGAACGAGAGAAAAGGCCTTCTCCATGACCTTCAAGAAACAGTTGAAGATATACTTTTGCTCACTGGCTTACAAGGAAGAGGAGTAGATGGTAATACTACCATTATACCTCTGATTAATAACAACCATCTGTATTCGTGCCTCGTTCACCCCACCAGCTCAATAGACATCTTGAGAAATGATCAATCTATTTGCCTCCAAGAAACTAGGAAAATGGCGATTCTTTTTGATATTTTGTTTTATGTCTGATAGAACAGGTTGTGTTTTTTATTTAATTTTAGTTGCTAAGTCATAATTTGTTTCTATATGTTGGGTTGTCAATTTTCGTTATTATGGGTGTATTATTGTTTTGTTCGGGCATTGAATGCTTGCCTTTTATGTCTGGAATCCACCCTGAGTCCCTCCGGGAATATACGGTAGAATATAAATAAAGTTTTTATTATTATTACTAAATAAAGTTTTTATTATTATTACTATTACTGTGCGGTTTTCTGGCATTGTATATTTCTGCCGCTTCTGTGACTGTTCATTTGTATTTTGATTCCGTAGCCCACTTGTCAATGGATGTCCAGAATCGGCAGCATCCACCACGGTCCTTTTTATCCTGGGCGACAACCGAGCCAGTATAGACTTCGTTTTGGTTTGATTCTCCAGAATACTAATGGGTTAGGTGCTCTTAGTTCTGCTCCTCAGCTAAGGCCTCTCTGGCTTGGTTGGACCTGCCAGTAGTTACACTACCGCCAGCACAGCCCTCAGTCATCATTGGAGCAGTTAAGCCCCTCCACCACCACGTCAAGTTGTCACCTGCCGGGGGGGGGATTATTATTATTATTATTATTATTATTATTATTATTATATTTATTACAGAATGATAATATATAGAGAACAAACAATTCCAGTTTTGGCAGCCTGAGAAAAAGTTGCCACTATGAAATAAATTTTATTAATGTTTTTACTGTCCCAGGGATAAGCAGGTTTGCCAACCGTAATGAAACTGTCTTGTCTTTATTAACTACTAGCTTGGGGACCCGGCAATGTCCGGGTCATTTGAGAATGGTATTATTTGTCTTTTAATGTTATGTATTCTATTTGGAGTGGGTGAACTACAATTCCCAGAATTGTGGCTGAATCATTCCCAAACCCTGCCAGTATTATAAGTTGGCCATTTTGGGTGTGTGTACCAGGTGTGGTGCAGTACTGTGTGGATGGGGGTGAACTACTGCAATTTCTAGATTCCCGGGGCAATTGCCCCAAAATATCTATCAGTATCCACAGCAGGCAATATTCAGTTTGTGTGCCAAGTTTGGTCTAGATTCGTCATTGGCTGGATTCAGTGGTCTTTGGATGGGGTTGAACTACAACTCCCAAAATCAAGGCCCCTTCCCACAAATACCTACAGTATGTTCAGTAGGTCATGAGGCTTCTCTGTGTGAAGTGTGCTCCTAGTGCATTGTCGGTGGGGGTCAGTGTTTATCTGGCTGCAGGTGAACTATAACTCCCTTTTTCCCAAACTTGTGCAATATGTTGTATTGGCTATGGGGGCTCTGTGTGCCAAGTGTGATACTCATTCATTGCAGGTGAACTATAAATCCCAGTACCTACTACTCCTCAACTTCCAGTCCAGTTTCCCTCTAAACCCAACAGTAGTCAAATCTGGGCATATCGGGTCTGCATGGCAAGTTTGGCTGAGAGCCATCATTATTTGGGTTCATAGTGTTGTGGGTGTAGGTGAAGTACAACTCCTCTATATTCCCTATAGGAGTGACAGTGCTCTGACCTGATGCAAGGTGAATTACAACTTCCACCATGTGGAGTCAATCCCAAAACTCCTCCAGTAAGTTTAGTTGCAGCTCAGTTCTGCTGTGTTAGTTATGCAGAGATTGGAAAGGAAAAGGCAGTGGGCGGGGCTATGCAAATTCCACAGCAATGGAGAACCCTGGGATGCCTGCCTGTGATGGAAGAAAAAGCAAAATCTAGGATGAAATGGTCCCCAAATGAAAGCATTCCTTGGGTGGTGGGCTGTAGTGTTTGGGAAGGACATTGGCAGGGGCTGGGCTGCATGTTCATGGTACTCGCTGTAACCGCAATGTCAGTGGAAAAGAGTGACTTGCTAGATTCTTTTTTAAAAAAATATTTTTATTGAAAAGTTTCTTATATACACAACTAGACGTTAGACATAGAAACAATTGGGTGTGGGGGGGGTAAGGATTTACTGGAAAGGGGAAGGGTGTGTGGGAAGGGGTGTGTTGGTGAGTTGGAAGTTGTGAAGGGGTGACACACTGGGGGGGGGGGGTTGACTGCCGATCTTTGTCACTGTCTATTAGATATTTCATTTACAAATTACTCATGTTACTTTCTTAAAGTAGTCCTCAAAGGTAGACCAATTTGTAGTCTTCATCACTCTTCCGTTGCTCTTTCTCATCAGAAAAGTTAATCCGTCCATGTCTTTTATTTCGATCAGTTTATTCAACCAGACTTCTTTTGTTGGGGCTTTTCCATTTTTCCACTATTTTGTGATCACCATCCTCGCTGCAGTAATAAAGAAGGTAAATAATTTGTCTGTATTTGTATCTAAATTAACTAATTTGCCATATAGCCCTAGCAGGAGAAGTTCAGGCGTTTTCATAAAATTCGTTTTTAAAATTTTATTACTTTCCTCTAGCACTAATGTCCAAAATCTCTCTAATTTTCTACAGCTCCACCACATGTGGAGATACGAACCAATTTGTGTTTTGCATTTCCAGCACTTATTATTGGCGTTTCTGTACATAAATCCTATTTTCTTTGGGGTTAAATACCACCTATGCATGACTTTCAACCAATTTTCTTTCATATCAGTAGAGTATGTGTATTCGATTTTTTCCCTCCATATTGCTTCCCATTCGTGTAGATAAATCGGCCGACCAATATTTTTAATCCATTGAATCATTGCATTTGTGATGCTCTCAGGTTCTAATTCCCACTCTAATAGTTTGCTGTATAGTATGGATATAATTTTCTTATGCAAGTGGCAGACTCTTTTCCAAAAACCCTGTTCTATTTCAAAGCCTTCAGATTTATCCTTTTTATATGATTCCTTAATTTGGAGATATTGATACCACGACACATTTTTATTAATTAACGCCGGGAACTGGACAGGGGGAGTGTGTCCCTGCTGGTTCTGCTGGACCTCTCAGCGGCCTTCGATACCGTCGATCACGGTATCCTTCTGGGGCGCCTTGCTGGGATGGGGCTCGGAGGTACTGTTCTGCAGTGGCTCCGGTCCTTCCTGGAGGGTCGTTCCCAGATGGTGTCATTGGGGGACACCTGCTCGACCCCACAACCATTGTCTTGTGGGGTCCCGCAGGGGTCAGTACTGTCCCCCATGTTGTTTAACATCTACATGAAGCCGCTGGGAGAGATCATCCGGAGTTTCGGGGTTCGGTGTCATCTGTACGCAGATGATGTCCAGCTCTGTCACTCCTTCCCACCTGTCACTAAGGAGGCTGTTCAGGTCCTGAACCGGTGTCTGGCTGCTGTGTCGGACTGGATGAGGGCCAACAAATTGAAACTGAATCCAGACAAGACAGAGGTCCTCCTGGTCAGTCGTAAGGCTGAACAGGGAATAGGGTTACAGCCTGTGTTGGACGGGGTCGCACTCCCCCTGAAGACGCAGGTTCGCAGTCTGGGGGTGATCCTGGACTCATCACTGAGCCTGGAGCCCCAGGTCTCGGCGGTGGCCAGGGGAGCATTCGCACAACTGAGACTTGTGCGCCAGCTGCGCCCATTCCTTGGGAGGTCTGACTTGGCCACGGTGGTCCACGCTCTGGTTACAGCTCGTTTGGATTACTGCAACACTCTCTACGTGGGGTTGCCTTTGAAGATAGCCCGGAAGCTCCAACTAGTACAACGGGCGGCAGCCAGATTAATAACTGGGGCGGCATACAGGGAGCGTACCACCCCCCTGCTAAGCCAGCTCCACTGGCTGCCGATATGCTACCGAGCCCAATTCAAAGTGCTGGTCTTGACCTATAAAGCCCTAAACGGTTCTGGCCCAATTTACTTATCCGAACGTATCTCCTCATATGAGCCAGCTAGATCCCTAAGATCATCTGGAGAGGCCCTGCTTTCGGTCCCACCTGCCTCGCAGGCGCGGCTGGTGGGAACGAGGGACAGGGCCTTCTCGGTGGTGGCTCCCCGGCTGTGGAACACCCTCCCCACAAATATCCGACAAGCCCCAACTCTTCTGGGTTTCAGTAAGGCTGTGAAAACATGGCTGTGTGCACAAGCTTTTAACGAGTAATATGATAACATTGACATGGTCCGATTGAAGGCTGAAGCATGAGGTTTTTAGACAAATGGATCTAATTACTTATGTTTTAATTTTTATAATGTATTTTAATGATGCATTTTTATAGTTTTAATTGATTATATGTACTGTTTTTTGTTTTATTATTATGTTCTTGGCATTTAATGTTGCCAACTGTGTAAGCCACCCTGAGTCCCCCCGGGTGAGAAGGGCGGGGTATAAATGCTGGAAATAAATAAATAAAATAAATTAATTGAATTTCATACATTTCTTTTATCTGTGGCGGGTCTTCTATGTTGGCTGCTAAGTTCAATATTTCTTTATAAGTCGGCCATTTAGTCCATCCCAAAAGTCTACAATGATTTGCTTCCAAAGGTGAGAGCCATAGGGGAGTTTTAGTATGAAAGTGTCTTTTATATTTGTCCCATATTTTGATTAATACCGATCTAATAAAATGATTACCAAATTGTTTTTCTATTTTAGATTTGTTATACCAGAGATAGCCATGCCAACCCCTTCTCAATTCATGTCCCTCCAAATTTAGAATTTTTATTTTTTCCAATTTAATCCAATCTTTTATCCAATTGAGAGCACATGCTTCATGATATAATTTTAGATCTGGAACGCCGAATCCGCCTTGCGTTTTTGGTGAAATCATTATACTGTATTTTATTCTTGCTTTCTGTTTTTTCCATATAAATTTCATAAGTGCCTTTTGCCAATTTTTGAGTAAGTTAGCTTTCCTTATAATTGGAATATTTTGAAACAGATACAACAGTTTAGGCAGCACGTTCATTTTAATAATGGCTATTCTGCCCAGTAATGACACATTTAGGTTACTCCATTTATCAAGATCCCTTTGGATTTCTTTCCATTTGGCTAGGCAATTTAAGTCCAGAAGTTGATAATTTTTTGCTGAGATCCATATTCCTAAGTATTTTATCTTAGCTGGGGTTTCTAATCCAGAAGTATCTCAGAGGTCTTTTTGCTTTTCTTTAGACATATTTTTTGTTAAAATCTTTGTTTTATTCCTATTGATTTTTGAGCCCGCCACTTTACCAAAGTCCTCAATTTTTGTTAACCAATTGTGAATGTTCTGTCTAGGATTTTCGATAATACAAATTATGTCGTCGGCGAAGGCTCGATATTTATAATCTTGCCTGTCCAGCCTAATTCCTTGTAAGTTCCCATCTTTATTGATTGCTTTTAATAGCATTTCCAATGCAAAAATGAATATTAGGGGTGATAATGGACACCCTTGTCTGGTTCCTTTCAAAATTTTGAATTTTGTGGTTTCTTGGACATTAATTTGGATTTTCGCCCATTGGTCTTTGTAAATACTATTGATTCCATTTTGAATTTGAAAGCCTAAATTTAATTCCTGTGATAGTAATTTTAAAAAATTCCAATTTAAGTTATCGAAGGCTTTCTCAGCATCTAATGCTGGAAACCTACTTCTTTTTGATTGTTCTGTTCATAGTACTCAATTGCATCTACAATTGTTCTCACACTGTCTTTGATACTTCTGGTTGGTAGAAATCCCGTTTGTTCTTCTCCAATCCAATCGGCTAGCAATACTTTCATTTTATTAGCTAAAATTTTAGTATAAATTTTGTAATCCGTATTCAATAGAGAAATGGGTCTATAATTTCATACATACGATAAGTCCGAATTTTCTTTAGGGATCATAATTATTGTTGCTTCCTTCCATGATTCTGGAATAATTTTCTCTTGTAGGGCCTGATTCATTATTTTTTGTAAGAAGTGAACCATTTCTTCTTGGCCTATCTTATAAAAGGCTGCTATGAATCCATCAGGTCCTGGGGCTTTATTGCTTTCTAGACTATTAATTGCTCTGAGAATTTCTTCATTTGTCATTTCTTTATTTAAATTTAGTCTTTGCTCATCTATAATTTTTCCCAATTTTTGTTCCCTCAGGTATTCCATTATCTTTTCCGGGCTTATGGGATCTTTTGTGTAGAGTTTTTCATAATAGTTTTTGAATTCCTCTCTGATATCCTCATCTCTGGTGACTATTCTTTCCTTTGTTTTAATTGATATTATTTATTGATTTTGTCTTTTCTTCCTTATTAATCTAGCCAGCCATTTACCTGGCTTATTCACATTTTCAAATGCATTTTGTTTAGCCCACTTTATCTGATTAGCTATTTTTTCTAGATCCCAACTTGTCTTCTGTTTTAATAATATATCTAGATTCCTCTTTAATAATTGATTTCTCAGATTAGCTTTTAGTTCTTTTTCCTTCGCCTCTATTTCTGTTTTTAACTTGGACCTTTCTAATTCTTTATGTTTTCTTTTGCTAGCATTTGATTGTATCAAAAAACCTCTTGAAACAGCCTTAAAGGCATCCCATATAATTTGGAGATCTCACTTTTTTAGTGTCATTAAAACAAAAAAACTCCTTTATCATGGCTTTATCTTTCTCTTGTTTAAATAAATTTTCATTAAGTCTCCATTTTTTGGGAATAGTCTTTTTATTTATTTCTAAAAGTATTGGGCAGTGGTTGGATAGATCTCTACTTAAAATTTTTATATTTTCAATTTTTGTCAACAAGGATTTTGACACCCACACCATGGTTCAAAGTACTGCCAAAACCATTGCCTCGTAGCCAAGGTCTGCCATGCCACAGACACCGAGCCCATTATCACCTTGCCAAAGAAGTACTCCGAGTATTGGGATGTATTCAATGAAAAAGAAGCCGAAAAATTACCCCCACATAGACCTTATGACTGTGCCATCGACCTGGTGGAGGGGGCCCCAATCCCGCGAGGGCATCTATACTCCCTGACTGAACCAGAGCAAGAAGCTCTCAGGGAATTCATAGAGTCAAACCTTCGTAAGGGATTCATTAGACCCTCTCAATCCCCAGCCGCCTCCCCAGTGATGTTTGTGAAGAAGAAGTCAGGGGAACTACGCTTGGTGGTGGACTATAGAGCATTGAATAATATCACCAAGCGGAACAGCTATCCCCTGCCCTTAATCTCGGATCTACTAGACCGACTTCGAGGAGCCAAGGTTTACACCAAGCTGGATCTTCGGGGGGCTTACAACTTAGTTCGCATCAGAGAAGGGGACGAGTGGAAGACCGCCTTCCAGACTAAATTCGGATTATTCGAGTCCCGAGTTATGAATTATGGATTATGCGGAGCTCCCGCAACGTTCCAGCATTTTGTCAATGACATTTTTCAGGACTATCTAGATAGGTTCTTGATAATCTACCTGGACGATTTTTTGGTGTTTTCTAGATCACAATCAGAACATGAGAACCACGTCAAAATGGTGTTACAACGATTGCGGGATCATGGACTTTATGCCAAGCTGGAAAAATGCGCTTTTGATCTACAAGAGGTAGATTTCCTTGGATACCGTATCTCGCCTCTAGGGCTCTCCATGGATCCAGCCAAGGTTTCAGCAGTATTGGAATGGCGGGCGCCAACTAACAAGAAGGAGGTGCAGCGATTCTTGGGGTTCGCGAACTATTACCGCAAGTTCATTCCAGATTTTGCCCGCTGGTCTGACCCAATCACTAGCTGCATCCGTGGAAAACAGCCCTTCCGCTGGACTGATCAAGCAGAGAAAGGGTTTCAGCAACTAAAGAAATTATTCACGTCCCAGCCAATCCTTCAGCATCCAGATCCTGAAACCCTTTTTGTGGTGCAAGCGGACGCCTCTGATGTGGCAATTGGGGCTGTGCTCCTACAACCGGTGGGAGATCACCTTCATCCTTGTGCCTATTATTCTCGTCAACTAACCGCACCAGAGAGGAACTATACCATTTGGGAAAAGGAACTATTAGCCATAAAGGCAGCTTTTGAAACTTGGAGACATTGGCTAGAAGGGGCCAAATTTCCCATTGAAGTCCACACTGATCATCGGAATCTAGAACATCTAAGAACTGCCCGCAAGCTAAATCAGAGGCAGCAACGTTGGGCTCTATTCTTTGAACGTTTCAACTTCCAGATTCATTATGTGACCCCAGCCCAAACCAAGCAAGCAGACGCCCTGTCACGTAAACCGGAATACGCTGCAGGACGTAAGGAGACCCTTGAATCCCAACTATTACAACCCGAGAACTTTGCCACGCTCACAGTGGGGAACACCAAATCCACTCCCATTGGTTCAACTTCCTCTACTCCAGGACCCATCTGTGCTCAAGAAATCAGGGCTAGTCAGCAAGCAGATGCCTGGGCGCAGGACCAACTTCGTCAAGGTCTGCATTTTCCCTTTTCGCTTAAAGATGGACTGCTTTGCTATAGAAATCATGTTTATATCCCACCCGGACCGGGCAGGGAAAAAACACTTCGTCTGTGTCATGACTGCAAACCAGCAGGGCATTTCGGACTATTTAAAACCATGCATCTGATCCTAAGAGATTTCTGGTGGCCCAAGATCCGCAAAGATGTGGAAAAATATATCAACACCTGCCCAGTATGCCAGCGCTCCAAGATAAGAAGGGAGAAGCCCTCAGGGCTTCTACACCCCCTTCCTACCCCATCTCGCCCATGGGAAATAATTTCTGCGGATTTCATCACTGACCTACCACCTTCCTGTGGATTCACCACGATCTTAGTGGTGGTGGACCTTTTCACCAAGTTAGCCCATTTCATTCCCTGTGAAGGCCTCCCCACGGCCAAAGAGACTGCAGATCTATTCCTTCAACATGTTTTCAGACTACATGGATTGCCCAAGAGTTTGGTCACAGACCGTGGATCTCAATTCACCTCTCGTTTCTGGAAGGCACTACAAAAACTATTGGGCATAGACTCTCGTTTATCTTCAGCTCATCATCCCCAAACAGATGGGCAAACGGAGCGCACCAATGCCACTTTGGAACAGTATCTTCGCTGTTATGTAAACTACCAACAGGACAATTGGGCTTCTCTGTTACCACTGTCAGAGTTTGCCTACAACAATGGAGTTCAAGCTTCTACAAAAGAAACGCCGTTCTTTGCAAACTACGGCTTCCATCCACGTTTCTTTTCCCCTGTCATTGAAACTTCAGAAGTTCCCGCAGCAGAAGATTGGCTGCAGGAACTCACAGCGGTGCAACAACTTTTGCTCCAACAACTAGACCAAGCCAAGGAGGACTATAAACGTCACGCGGACAAACATCGCCAACCGGGCCCCGAAATCAAGGTAGGAGATCGGGTTTTTCTGTCCACTCGCTTTTTGCCCTCCCATCGCCCTTGCCGGAAGTTGGATGCCCGTTTCATTGGCCCCTATCCAGTGGTAGCGCAATTAAACCCCGTGACTTTCAAACTCCAACTCCCGCGTTCAATGCGCATTCACCCAGTGTTTCACCGCTCCCTGCTCCTTCCGGCGGATGGTGTGCGTCCTGATACAGACCAACCGGCCCCCCCTCCTGTTTTGATGAATGGGGAGGAGGAGTTCGAGGTTGAGGACATTTTGGATTCTCGCTTTCACCGCCGCCGCCTACAATATCTCATTGACTGGGTGGGTTTTGGCCCTGAAGAACGCTCTTGGGAAGACGCCTCCACAGTCCATGCTCCTGATCTAACCCGTCGCTTTCATCAAACCTATCCCGCCAAGCCGCGACCTCGCGCCTCGGGGAGAGAGTCCCAGTTTGGGAGGGGCCTTGAGGAGGGGGATAGTGTGATGACTCATGGGCCTTGTAGTCCTGCTCATGACATTGTAATGTCTGATGAAGAAGAAAACTTGGGTTTTTTACCTTCCCAGTCAGAACTGGAATCTTCTCAGCCAGATCTTTCCCAGGCAGATCTGGGAACCTTGCACCTGCAAGAAAGTTGTGTCCCAGAAGTATGTCAAACAAACCCTGAGCCTACATCTCCCGTGTTCTCTCGCCATGAGTTTTGTAAACAACAGAGGGGTTTGGAAGCAGCTTCGCGCAGGAGTGCTAGAATAGCAGCTAAGAATGTAGCCAATTAAGCCTGCTTTTCGTGAGAATCTTTAAGGAGTCAAACATCTGGTCTCAGAGTTTAGCTTTCGTTTCTGGTTCCCAGAGAACTGCTTCGGCGGGAAAGTTAGACTCTATATAGGTGTTTTACCCGCGAAGTAACTTCGCGGAGTCAATTCGTCAGCCTCCGGAGCGAGTTGTGTCTGGACAGCGCGCTCCGTTTCAAGCCTCGTTCCTGCTCAAGCCTTGTCCTTGTTTCCAGCCTTCGCTCCTGTTTCCCAGCCTTTGTTTACCTACGGACCTTGCCTTGTTTCCCAGGACTAAACCTTGCCTTGTTTCACGGATTTTACCAAGTTATTCCACGGACCTTGTTCTTGTTCCTCGTTACCTTGTTCCACGATTCAAGCCTTGTTTCAAGTATCAAGTTATTTCCTAGCCTTGCTCAAGTTCATGGACTAAAGGACCTTGTCATCTCCCCTCACTTTGCCTGGCAAAGTGAGTGTTTCGGTTATTGGATTACAACTTTGGACCTTAATATTTCATATTGGACATTGCTTTTTTGGACTAATTTTGACCTTTCCTGAAAGGTCTGCTTCTGGACTAACTTTTACATCTGCTTTTATTAACTTTATATATTTCCTTAATAAAGATATTAGATAGAATCTGGTCTCTGTGTATGGTTATTGGTGCTCTGTTGCCTGGGTCGTGACACACCCATACCATATCAATTCTAGACCATGTCCGATGTCTGCTCGAAAAATATGTATAATCTTTTTTCCCTGGGTTATGCTCTCTCCACGCATCAATTAAATCATATTCTTCTTTCAGAGTGATAAAGTTTTTTGGTAGGGAGCTAGTGCTTTCCTCTTTTTTATTATTTTAGTTTTGTCCCTCTTTTTATCTAAGACCCCGTTGAAGTCACCTAGTACTATAATGTGATCAAAGTCTATTTTACTAACATTATCACGCAAGAATTTAATAAACTTCGTTTTGGGGCCGTTGGGCACATAAATATTACATATTAGAATCTTTCCCCCCTCTATTTCTATCCTAATTGCTATTATTCTACCTTCTTTATCTTTAAATTGTTCTTCTGCAGGTATCGCATGATCTATATATAATACCACCCCTCTTTTTTTACCGTGTCTGAAGCAATAAATTTATTTCCAAGATGGCTATTTTTTAGATAATTTGTATGATTTACATCGATGTGGGTCTCCTGCAGTGTTATGATGTTATAATCTCCTTTTCCTAGTGTTAAAAAGTCTTTTACGTTTACTGGTTGAGTTCAGCCCGTTAACGTTATTGGAAAAACATTTCAATGAAAGACTAACTTTACTAATCTTTTGGTATGTCACAGTCGTCTTCAATGAGTTCTTCTTCTTCCAGTTCCTCTACGTCGGCTTGATCCGTAATCGTGCCCAGTTTTGCCGTTGTTAGTTCTTCTTCTTTGAGTGAAAAGAACCTTTTTTTTTTACTCTTAGGATTTATGCCAAGTCCTGTTGTGGGTGATTGCTCTTCTAAATTGATTTCTCTCTTTAATACTTTGTAAAAGGTTTTTGCTTCTTCCTCAGTTGTTATCCACTTTTGTTCTCCTTTATAAGTCGCCATTAGACCTTCATACTTTTCCCATCTATATTTGATTTGAAGTTTTTTAAGTGTGTCCGTTAGGAAATAATATTTCCTTCTTCTGTTTAATATCGTCTGTGGTAGTTCCTTTAGGATAGTTACTTTCCTGTCCTTATAACATATTGGCTTGGAGGCGTTCCTGCTCAGGACTTCATCCCGTGTGGTTTTTTTCAGAAAATGAACAATAACGTCTCTATTTGCCTTATTTTTCTTTGTGTAATTAGTATGAATCCTATATACTCTATCAATTTGCCCACACGCCTCCTGTTCTGTACATTGTAATAATCTAGCTGTTAATTGTGTGATCACCCATCCAATATTTTCATCCTTCTCCTCTTGCACATTCCTAAATCTTAACTGGAATTCTAGCAGTTGGTAGTCCATTTTTTCTTGAATTTTCCCAAGTCTTCTCTCTTTTTCCTCTAGCTGGTCCATTTTTTCCCGCAAATTTGATTTGCTCTATGTCAATCTTTCTGTTTTCTACTCTAAGGTCATTAATGTCATTTGTGTTTTTCACTGTTTCCTTTTTTATCGTGCCTAATTCTTCTCTGATTTCTTTCTTCAGTTCAGACATCTCTTCTTGTAGGGTCTTTTGTTGTTGATCTTGTTTTCTCGCTATTGTTTGCACCTCCTTTTGTAACAAATCCTGTTTTTCCGAAATTTTCTTGATTTCCCTAAGAATGTCCGTTAGGCTACCCTCCTCTGGTAAGGAGGATCTACGAGTAGACATTTTATAGTCCTTGAGTTCTTTATCTGGCTTCCATCTACAAAATGACATCTTAGTTTGTTGAATTATAGAGCCGTTATCTTAACACCACTAGAGGGGGCCACTTATCTACTCTAGATGAAAATAGGGGTGAAGCCCCCTTTAAAAAGACCAAAGTAAAGTTATCACTACCCTCTCGGGGTACAAAATCCAATAGGGTGGGTATAGAGTCTTTTAACCTACCTAAAGATGCTTCTCAAATAGCAGCAGATTATGCTATGCAGTACTTCTTGCCCCTGCCCCTTAACCGGCTAGTTGACAGATTTGTTCTTCACTTACAATCTCTCCCTGATTTCCTGGGCACTGGGTCCAACCAAATCAAGCTAAACACCCCTACCTTGGGTTTACTTCTGCAGCTTATCTTATTAGGATTACTTGTTATACATTTTCTTGTCTCCTTATCTTTATGTTTCGTCGGGTCCGTCTCTTTTCCCACTGACCCTGTTCCTTGCTTCTTTCTCCACTTAGCACTTCTCCCAATTCCTTATTTTTGCTTCCTTTGGTGGGCCCGCTATCGGAACCTTGGCAATTACTTAGATTTTGTGTTGTTGCCGCTCTTGCACATTTTCCCTCTATGATTCTAGTTACCCTCTTCTGGTCCTCCCGGTCCGCGCTTTAATCGCTCCGTGCTTTCCTTTTCCGGCCTTGTGGGCTACTCTATAGTCAGTGCGCTACATTTTTATTCCCTAGAAGGGAGTGATCGGAGCTTTAGTTCCTTTCCCACCCACGCTTCGGTCTGTGCTCCCTGAGGGAGATGCCGCTCTTTTTTCTTTTTTTGTTTGGGAGAAGGCAGTCCTAGTCAAAACAATATGGCGTTCAAGGTCAGTAGAATTTTATTTTTGTTTCTACAGTTCCTGGTCTTTCATCAATCTGGTTTCCTAATTTTGTAACTTCTCCGCGGCGTGCTCTTATTCCCTTACTTTATCAATTAGATGTCAATCTTCAAATTCCTTGCTATCCGGGCCCCAAAGCACAGTTCGCATTCAATTCATCCGACGTGGCCTGATAGTTAGCAAGTCTTTAAACCTTAAAAAGTTGTTATGGATAGAGGATCTATTTAAAGGATTTCGGACCACTTCTTTTTCTGAGGATTAGCAGTTCGCTTACCTCCTCTCTTTTGTCTTCATAACCTTGGAGCGGATGAGGCTGACAGCATGTGTGAGCCGTAGCTCGCTTCCCGCTGGTCGACCCGCTAGCCGCTGTCTTTCGGACCCACTGGATCCCCGTCCTTGAGGGGCGAGGGTCACTTGGGGCCGTCGAAAGATCCTGCGGATTGAGTCCCCCCAGACTCAATCCATGGGGTGAGAGGGAGCTAATGCTCTACCAGGTCAATCCTTGCGGTTGGCTAGCTGAGAGCTCTCAGCCGGTCCAGCCTGTCGCCATTAACGCTCCATCGGAAGTCTCAACTTGCTAGATTCTTAACCCTGGGAAGTATAGCCTGTTTGTGTAAGCCAGACGCTGTCTGTGTGAGCAGACATCCGTGCCACTTACATACATACGGGTTTTTGCTTTTATTATGGATTTAGATTAGATAGCACAGAGAAAAGTTCAGAAGTGGCTTTGCACCCAGCACTTCAGCAGTATTGAGCTTTATTTGCAGTATCTCTATCTGACTTGGAGTAATGACAGATAGGGAAGCACTTTCAAAACTACGGATTGTCAGAGTGATATCCAAGAGCACGACTGGCTTGTACTAATGACTTGTACCAGTGCTGGAGTGAATTCTGAAAACAACACAGCTGACCCCACAATGGTCCCAATTAGTTCCTACACTATGCTACATGATCACCACTTTTAAGTTTCCTTTTTGAGTTGCATGCAGATTAGTTGACCCTCATCTACAATAAGGACCATATGTCTCTTTATGATCATCTGAGATCTTCAAAAGAGGCCCTTCTCTTTAGTCTCTTAGTCTCTTTTTGGTGGAGAGGGGACCTTCTTAATGGCTGCTCCCAGACTTTGGTCCTCTCTCCTTAAGGAGGCTAGGGCAGCTCCCTCTTTGCTCTTCTTCTCATACATTAGATCAAAAACTCAGGAATTTTACCCCTGAATTCATTGTGCAGCACCCTGAAAATACTTTCTAATATAAATTTGATCAGAAAAACAGCACAGCTTTATAAATCACATAAAATCACCCTGCAAAACATTACAGGAGATTAATCACACAATTTAAAAAATTAGATGTGTGTTTTTAAATAAAAACTCCCCTTCCTCTTTTTTTTCCAAACTTTAATCTCACTCACCCAAGAGGGTAGTGAGGTTAACGGGAAGGAATACAGATTTCTATTCCACAGGCTTGAAATGACATACTGTACTTCCATTCTTATGAAAATCTGTTCCCCTGCAAATGAATAGTCTAGGATTGCTTCTATTCCATGAACTACCAGCCAGCAGGTCAAATTTGAGCAGCTAAGTCTTCTCCTTAACTCTGCTGAATCCCCACAAAAGCTACCACCTACAGTACTTCTTAATTTTGGAAATGACAAGAAGAGAGCAAAGTTCATTCTTCATCTCAAGACAGCTAGAGCAAACTGGAAATGCACCTCTTAAAGGCTTTTCATCGTTTCTCAGAAGAAAACACAAGAGTTGCTTGTACAGTGGGGGGGGAGGTATTTAGTCAGATACCAATTATACAAGTTCTCCCACTTAAAAAGATGAGATTGGCCTGTAATTGACATCATAGGTAGACCTCAACTATGAGAGACAACATGAGAAAACACATTCAGAAAATCACATTGTCTGATTTTTCATGAATCTATTTGCAAATTATGGTGGAAAATGAGTATTTGGACACCTACAAATAAGCAAGATTTCTGGGTCTCACAGAAACTTCTTCTTGAAGAGGCTCCTCTGTCCTCAACTCATTACCCGTAGTAATGGCACCTATTTGAACTTGTTCTCAGTATAAAAGACACCTGTCCACAACCTCAAGCAGTCACACTCCAAACTCCACTGTGGTGAAGACCAAAGAGCTGTCGAAGGACACCAGAAACAAAATTGTAGTCCTGCACCAGACTGGGAAGACAGAATCTGCAATAAGCAAGCAGCTTGGTGTGAAGAAATCAACTGTGGGAGTAATAATTAGAAAATGGAAGAGATACTCTCCCTCGAGCTGGGGCTCCATGCAAGATCTCACCATGTGGAGTCAAAATGATCACAAGAACGGTGAGCAAAAATCCCAGAACCACACAGAGGGACTTAGTGAATGACCTGCAGAGAGTTGGGACCAATGTAACAAAGGCTACCATTAGTAATACACTACGCTGCCAGGGACTCAGATCCTGCAGTGCCAGACGTGTCCTCCTGCTAGAGAGCATTGGATGATCCAGAAAAGTATTGGGAGAATTTCATATGGTCAGATGAAACCAAAGTCGAACTGTCTGGCAGAAACACAACTCATCATGTTTGGAGGAGAAAGAATGCTGAGTTGCATCCAAAGAACACCATACCTACTTGAAGCATGGGGGTGGCAACATCATGCTTTGGTGCCGTTTCTCTGCAAAAGGACCAGGGCGACTGATCCATACATGAAAGAATGAATGGGGTCATGTATCAAGAGATTTTGAGTGCAAATCTCCTTCTATCAGCAAGGGTACTGAAGATGGAACATGGCTGGGTCTTTCAGCATGACAATGATCCCAAGCACACCGCCAGGGCAACGAAGGAGTGGCTTTGTAAGAAGCATTTCAAGGTCCTGGAGTGGCCTAGTCAGTCTCTAGATCTCAACCCTACAGAAAATCTTTGGTGGGAGTTGAAAGTCCGTGTTGCCCAGCAACAGCCTCAAAACATCACTGCTTTTGAAGAGATCTGCATGGAGGAATGGGCCAACATACCAGCAACAGTGTGTGCCAACCTTGTGAGGACTTACGGAAAACATTTGACTTCTGTCATTGCCATTAAAGGATATATAGCAAAGTATTGAGATGAACTTTTGTTATGGACCAAATACTTATTTTCCACCATAATTTGCAAATAAATTCGTGAAAAATCAGACAATGTGATTTTCTGGATGTGTTTTCTCATGTTGTCTCTCATAGTTGAGGTCTACGTGTGATGTTAATTACAGGCCTCTCTCATCTTTTAAGTGGAAGAACTTGTACAAATGGTATCTGACTAAATACTTTCCCCCCCACTGTATATCAAGGGTCATTGCAAGGTCCTTGGAGAATCCCAAGGCAGAAGTTCCCAAAAAGTTACTACTCTCTTTGATACTGCTATTTCCTGAGCAAGTGAATATTGTGTTTGTGTGGGGAATTTTAGGAAAGCAGAAGCAAAGAGAGAAATGATCATTAGGGAGCTGCTTCCTCAAAGCAACCTGAGGACTCTAATGGAGTAGCTACTTATACAAGGGGCTTGCCTCTCCACTTAAGTTAAATGTTGGGAAAGCAACGAAGATATAGAGAGCAGCTTTTTTCATGTCAAGAGTGACTTGAGAATCTGCAAGTCGCTCCTGGCATGAGAGAATTGGCCATCTGCAAGGATGTTGCCCAGGAGATGCCCGGATGTGGATGTTTTACCACCCTGTGGGAGGCTTCTCTCATGTCCCCATATGGGAAGCTGGAGCTGAAAGACAGGAGCTCGCCCCACTCCCCAGATTTGAACCGCCAACCGAAGGTTGGCAGTCCTGCCGACACAAAGTTTTAACTCACTGTGCCACTAGGGGCTCCTAGCGAGCTGCTGATGGAGGAAGAAAGCATTCTTATCTGACAATGGCAACTCATCTGATCTTCTCACCACTAAAGACAGGACTCCCCTTGCCCCTTTCCCAGTACAAGAATATTCTGCTGATTTGGCTCTATATAACACTGTAGTCCAGTTTTTCAAAGGATAATGCAGAAATATGTTTTTGTCTTTGGGTTGAAAAAGTTTAAACTAATCTTTCCTACCCCAACTGGATCAGAGAAATCCAAAACAGAATTCTTTTCTTGAGCACTTTAAGGTAGTACATATGAACATCACCAGATCTTCAAGACCAGAAAAGAAACCAAACTCTCTGAACAGCAGAAGACTTTTTACAGAATCCTACTGATGAGCGGTACACATAACCTTCAAAGATTTCCATAAGAAACAATTAGATCTCCATACCTATTTTAACTCTCTCACCCATGGTCAACTAGATTTGAAGAAGCATTATTATAGAAAGGAACATGGTATTTTAATACGCTATGTAAGACAGAATTTATTATTTCAGTATCAAATAAAAGATTTTAAAAATTCATAGTCCAACAACAGCAATACTGCAATAGCACGAAACATGTAGGATGTAGACAAAAAAGACAAGACTCAAGTTTTGTGATTCTTCTCTCCAAGAATGACCAGACCATCAATTACTCTTTTCCCTCTAACAGGGATAGGAGATGTGTTGCCATGAAAACTGAACTACTACCGACAGACTTAGACTGACTGGAACCACAGACTAATAACACTGAAGAGAGAAATATATTCCCCTATCCATGATACAGAAGCTAGAAAATGCTTGCTATTCAGGATTACTTTGCAATGCTTATAAAATTACAGGATCACCCTTATTGCAAGACCCACACATCAAGCTGAATAGGTTTTGCTGACTGTACTGGCCTGATGCATCTCCATATTTGCTATCAAAAAGTAATCACCTTAAGTCATTCTGTTCGGAATGAAATGACAGAGCATGAACAAAACCATTTAACAGATACATCTTAATGTAGTACAAATCCACTCTCCTGAACATCCTGTCTTCAGTAACGATAGCCAGGCTACATTATACCTCTTCCACCGAAAAACTAGTCAGAAATTCCCGTCTACTATAAAATGTTGACTTAAGGCAAACTTAAGAAACATTTTTTACTCCTTTCTAGCAAGAATTACATTACATTAAGGGGTTCAAAACAGTAATGTTAATTTCTCCCAAGGAGCATACAGGCAACTCTTGAACTATTTGCACATAACTGATCTTTATATTTGGGCTATTTGAGGGTTAAAGTGTTATTCAATCTTGGTAAGGCTGAATAATAATAATAATAATAATAATAATAATAATAATAATAATAATAATTTTATTCTTATATCCCGCCTCCATCTCCCCGTGGGGACTCGGGGCAGCTTACAAATGTAGAACAAAAATACAATGACATCAGCAACCGAACAACAACGCAAATGAAAATTTAAAAAGACATAAATAAAATGGCAACCATTAATAAAACGCAGGTTAAAATACAGCAATAGAATCATAAAAATGGACTGGGCAAGAGTGCACTAAGTAAGACTTGTAAACATGGTGGGAGTTAAAGTGGGAGTTAATGAGATCATGGGGGAGAAACCTTCAAAAGGGGGGGGGGGTGAACCCTAAGACTGGTACGGGAAGTTTATCATTGCAAATAGGCAGTACTTATTCAAAAGCCTGAGTGAAGAGTCATGTTTTCAGGCTCTTCCTGAAGACTTCCAGAGTGGAAGCTTGCCTAATTTCCCTGGGGAACGCGTTCCAGAGCCAGGGGGCTACCACGGAGAAGGCCCTCTCCCTTGTCCTCACCAACCGTGCTTGTGATGGAGGTGGAAGCGAGAGGAGGGCCTCCCCCGACGAACAAAGAGATTGTGCGGGTTCGTAGGGGGAAATGCGGTCACAAATATTTGAAATATTCAAAGAGGCAAATACTGAAAAGCACAGAACAGAATTATTGGGGGGGGGGGGGAGGAAGATATATCTCCAAGTACTTGATTTTTTTTTTAAATACTATTTTGAAACATGCCCAACAATTTTGGGCCTATTCAGATATTTCAAAGGCATTTGGATGCACCTTCCCTTTTTTCTGTAGAGATTGAAATATTTTTTTAAAGCAAGTAACATAACCATTTATGTATGTAGTGTGTCATTTCTTTTCCTGCTGCCACAAAAATGAACTGTTGATGGCCTTTACATGTGGCTTCCCTCCTTATCAGTGAAAACTTTCTAAACTAACTGCTGAGTGGCATTCCATGAAAACAGTTTTTCTTACACAAATCTGGACATTCAGTTCTAATCAAAACCCTAAACACACCTAAATCCACTGTCTTCAACCCATCCAGCCCCATAAGGTGCTCCCAATTGTTTTGGGAAGAATCCTTTGGAATAGAATGAGAATAATGCAAAAGCTGTAACGAATAAACTGGTGCAACCAATTTATATTATAACAAAGTCACAAATGGACACAACCCATGTATTTTACTCAACTTTTATGTACCAATATTACTTCTCTAATCCAAAATGCAGACGGATATCTAATGTTAATGATTGTAAGAAAATAGCAAACAAGACTAGTGAAAGGTTGTTTAAATCAAACCAAGGAGAAAACAAAATATATGCAATACCTTAAGGGGCTCAAAACAAAAAGTAAGGCTATAGATCTCTTATTTTAAATCAGAATTGTTATCATTTTTATGTACCTTCAAATGGAATCTGACTCATGGCAACCCATCCAAGGGTTTTCTTCACAAAATTTATGAAAAGGAGATTTACTATTGTCGTTGTCTTTCTCTTTTGATGGCAGGGCATCATTTGCCCAGGCTATCCATTGGACTTCCATGGCTGACTGGGAATTCAAATCCTGTTCACTCAAACCATGATACCATGTTGGAAACTGAAGGGGGGAATCTTATATCTGCACAAATTCTACAGCAATTGAAAAAAAAACCTGATAGGTACACTGCTACAAAAGATACCAACATTTGAAATCTAAATCTTTCAGACACAAAAATATCAAGAACTATGGTGACTGACTACTTCAAGTTTGTGTGTGTGTATAGGAATGTCCAATACATTCTTTGTTGGAAATTCAATATAGCAAAAGAAGGAAACCATTTGCTGAAGAAACCAAAGAATTAATTTCACCAGTTCTTTGGAAAAAATTTAAATTGTCTAATAAGACTTACCATTTGAGCTCGGAGATACATTTGAGCCTGGCTGGCAGTCAGAGTAGGGGAGGTGCTCCCTAGCAGCATTGTCTGTTGGGTAAGACTGCTGCTACTGGTGTTGGAGGCCTGCGATCGGCTTATAAGCTGAGCAGGTGTTGGCGAAGCTGAGAGATTAATCTAAGGAAGGAAAATACTTATTTGTATCATGAAGTTCACTGACCACAGTACCCAAACAACAGGATACAATCCTATAGTTTTGAGCTGCAGTGAAAAATGGTACTTAATATTTGCGGTTTTGACTATTGCAGATTTGATTATTTACGGATTTGATTAACAATGTTTACTCTAGACATCTCTAGGTCCTCCAATCTCTAGGTCCTTTGTTCCATAGCCAAGTCCACATTGGTGGATGACCTCCGCAGGGAGCTAGACAGGGGGAGTGTGCCCTTCTTGGTTCTTCTGGACCACTCAGTGGCTTTCGATACCATTGACCATGGTATCCTTCTGGGTTGTCTTGCTGGGATGGGACTGAGAGGCACTGTCTTACAGTGGCTCCGGTCCTTCCTGGAGGGTCGTACCCAGAAGGTGGTGCTGGGAGACTCCTGTTCAAAACCCTGGCCATTTACCTGTGGGGTTCCTCAGGGTTTCATTTTGTACCCCATGCTATTTAACATATACATGAAACCGCTGGGAGATGTAATCCAGCGTCTTGGAGTACGGTGCCACCTATATGTGGATGACATCCAACTCTACTACTCCTTTCCACCCAATGCCAAGGAAGCTGTCCTGACCCTAAACCAGTACTGTCATCAATAATGGACTGTATTAGGGCAAACAAACTGAAACTTAATCCAGACAAGAGAGAGGTGCTCCTGGTCAGTTAGAAGTCAGATCAGGGAACTGGATCCAGCCTGTGCTGAATGGAGTTACACTCCCCCTGAAGACAAAGGTTGACAGTTTGGGAGTCCTCCTGGACTCAGCGCTGAACCTGGAGGCCCAAGTATTTGCAGTGGCCAGGAGAGCCTTTGCACAATTAAAAATTGTGCGCCAACTGCGCCCGTTCCTTGAGAAGCTAGATCTGGCCATGGTGGTACATATCTTAGTTACATCCTGTCTAGATTACTGTAAAGCGCTCTACGTGAAACTGCCTCTGAAGAATGCTCAGAAACTTCAGCTGGTCCAAAGAGCTGAAGCTAGGTTACTCACTGAGGCTGGCTACAGGGAGGGGACAAACGCCCTGTTGCAGCAGCTCCACTGGTTGCCAGTCTGTTTCTGGACATCATTCAAAGTGTTGGTTATGACTTTAAAACCCTAGACCAGTGGTTCCCCAGATGTTTTGGCCTTCAACTCCCAAAATTCCAGAAGCCAGAATGGCCCCCTCCCAGATGTCCTTCAGTGGCATTTTAAAACCTTTTTATTCATTGCAGGCTTTTAAAGGTTTTTAAGATCAATGCAGGCGGTGCTGTGGTTTTAACTTTGAATATACATTGAACATATGTGAATGGTTTTTAGCTGTGGATTTTTAATATTGTTTATATTTAATTCTGTTTTAATGTTTGTATATTTGTATATTTTAAATTGTGTACTAATGCTTTTATGTTAAGCTACTTCAAGTTCTCTTTGGAAGAGGTGAAGCGAGGTACAAATAAATATCATCATCATCATCTCCATCATTATTATCCATGGTTAGGTTCCAGCAGAAGTTAATCATAGTCATGTGGATGACCTAGACATTTCTAGAGAGGTGCTCTCTCAGGAGAAAATAATAGCAATTTTATTATTTGTGGTTTTTAACTTTCACTGGGGGTATGAAAGTTCTTGTTCACTGGACACCAGTTAACATTTTCTTTAACCGTGATCAATGTATGTTAAAATAGATTTTAAAGTTTAAATGTGTATATAAAATAGTCATCAATTATGATATAATCAACCTGTGATACTCATTGATATGTTTCATTTTAATTCTAGAATTTAAAGAATTTGATACCCTGTTTCCCCTAAAATAAGACATCCCCAGAAAATAAGACCTAGTAGAGGTTTTTCTGAATTGCTAAATATAAGGCCTCCCCCGAAAGTAAGACCTAGCCAAGTTTTTGTTTGGAAGCATGCCCGCCGAACAGAACACCAGAGCATGCAGGATGTATGTACCATAGTGTGTTGTACATGGAAATAATGGTAGTAACAAGAAATTCTTGATAGGATTCACAGTTTGTCTGCTTATGCTGGTTTGTGATTACAACTACTGTACAGTATATAATGTTCATTTTTTTGTTCAACAATAAATGTGAATTCTTCTTCATGGAAAAATAAGACATCCCCTGAAAATAAGACCTAGAGCAACTTTGGGAGCAAAAATTAATATAAGACACTGTCTATTTTCGGGGAAACATGGTAGTAGCAAAATGTCCAGAAGCCTTCCCTTCTTTGAAGTACTGTGATGCTTTGTTTAAACAATAGTCACCAGAGTTTACTGGTATTTGGATTCTATGTTAATTAAAATATTAAAACTGATTCTTGCCGCTTCTCGAAGGAATTTCTTTTTCTAAGGCATTTGATAAAACTCACATCTAAATATCTCTCAAAATGATAAAGACTTTTTTGTTCTTGCAAAACATTTAGTGTCAGAAATTTAGTTAGGATCTTTCTTAATGGCAAGATTTCTCCATGTTTTATTTCCTTTAAAAATGCAAATGCACTTCAAACGATGGCAAACAATTAAAAATGAAATTTCTGCTCCTACAGGAGTTCTTTGCACAAAATATATTGAAACATGAATATTACGCTCCTTATTCAAAGAATGAGAATGGTAAATAATAAAGGGCGGGTCAAGAGAAAAGACTTTTGAAACTCACCGAAGTTTCTGACATGCTTGACTGCTGAGTGACATTGCCATTGGGGGACGCACACTGCCTTCCACCTGACAGGTTTGCCTAAATAGCAAGTACATCAATCAAATGTGTTGTTTATGCTGTAGCAAACAGGATCTGAACATGATAATTTTATTTTATTTTTATTTATATAAACTCAACATCTTGCTCAGTTACATCCTCTAGGCAGCCCAATGGCCGTAAGTAATCCAGAATGGCTTTGTCCATAGCCTTCAGACCTTTCAAACTTGCAGTCAATCCTTTTATCCCTATTTATGGCATGTTTGCACGGTTAAGATTCAAAAGCTGTTATCTTGAGCTAATAACCTGTCTACACCAGTAACAAATTCCACTACACCTTTTGGGACAGATTTTGTGTCAAAAACAGAAAACAGAATTTACTTTATTAATGCTATATGGTGCTATCATTTCCTTCACAATCTTGGCCTAGATATTCAAATCAGGCCCATTAAAAGTCTCTGATCAAGTTGAGGACTTTCTGTTCTTTTCCAGCTTCTGACAGCCCTCTGGGATGTGTAGAACAATACACATGCATTTCTCCAGTGCTCCAAAGTATTCTGATATTCTTCCCTCCCAACCTACTTTATCATTTCAAAACCATAAAAGTTAATCAAATGCATTATCTATATATTAACTAAAAAGCTACAGATAATAAATTGGTTACTGTTCTCATGAACAGTGGACTTTTCAACTAACGTTTTAATGGAAAATTGTATTTTATCTGTCATGCAAGCATTTTCTTTGATATTACCGTTTTATGTTATTTTAATTACTGCAAGTTGCCTTGAGTAATACGTACATAAACAAAAGTTTTGATCTCTTACTTTTACACTTCTATTGTTTTATTAAACTTTGTAACTCCCGCAGAAATATTTACACATACAGTGGCACAGGAATGCATTAAACAAATAAACAAGCACTGATGTTAGAGAATGGCCACAGTTAAGATTATAGCATGAGATTAAAACCGATGGTATGAATTACGAAATTGATTAGAAGCTGAGCAAGCGAGTCAGGCTCATGATTCTTAGCTATCATGCTAATTAGATTGAAAGCTAAATTGCTTCAGGTTCTTGTTCCTAAATGGGAAAGTATTTCCTCAGCTTCATAGTAACAAAACAATAAATTGTTTGGCTGATTGGTATTTATGTATATGTTTCTGTTTATGTACCTATATGTACAGTCATATGTATGTGTATATGTATATATACACACATTTCAGCACCACAGGAAGATACCAACAGGCAATTTGATTATCTATAAATCCCCATTTATAGTGCAGTTTCATTGCAGTATTAAAGAAAGTGGTGCCGCTATGCAGATGATTACATAGGAAATCTTGTAACCACTTTGAGGTCCAGATGGTGATAACACAAACTACAAAGCACTGAGTTATATTCAGGGCTTTCTTTTATGCACCTTCATTCGAGTTTGTTATCTAGCCACTACAGTTTAAAGCTAACTTTGAACTGCCTTAAATGGTCAGTGTATATAAGGCCTAAGGGGAATGGGGCAAACATTCTCTAAATAAACAAATGCCCTCCTGTCAAGTTGACCTTATTCTCATGCTATCTTTCAGGAAACTGATGATCAATCCTGGGAGTTAAAAAGGGGAGACTGGAAGCCACTATATTAACTCCTATTGTAAGTTTTATGTTCTGTGGCAGTTAATTCAAAGATGAATATTTTCTAATCTTTCCCAGTCTCACCTGTGGTACGCTGGCCAGACTCTGGAACTGAGTGCTGCTTAAATGCTGCTGTTGTAAAGCAGCTGTTTGTAACATTAAATGCTGCTGCTGAGCTGCATACATCTGCTGGAGATACTGAGCTGCAGAGCTAGGGGGACGGTGCAAGGCTTGTTGAATAACCTGTGGGTTTTTAAGTACATTGTTACAGTGGCAAAACATAGAATTTTTTTTAATGCTACCACATCAACCAACCAATAATTAATACTATATTTTCAAAGAATCACATTATTGCTACTTCCATGAATGATCTTTGAACACAGGCTTTTACGTCCTAAGCATTTACTGGGAAAGTACAGATGGGAGATATGAATCAACAGCCCAACTATGTAGCCACTATAATTCATTCTTTAGTTTGGGCAATGCATTCAGATTCTTTGCACATTACTGAAGTCCACAGAAAGTCCAGTCCTTAGGATTCAATATACATAGCACCTTTAATAAAGTGATATCATATTCTTCTACAACATATAAGAAATAATGTACAAGACGACTTTCAACAAAGAAAATCTCATAATTATTATTCACATTGCTGATCTTAAACAGAAGTTACCTATTTTTAAATAAGCTATTCTTTAAAGAACTAGCTTCCAGGAAGTCCTAAACATTTGAAAATGAACAAGGAAAAAAAAACAACGGCGGCAGGAGAATCACTTGCTATGTGCTGTTGTTTATTTGGGGAAGAAAGAATTTGGGAAGCAAAACTACAGAAACTCATCAAAACAGTCTTAAGGAGAGTCCAAAATGACAGGTCATAGTGTTATCTATCCATACATAGATGTATGAGAATGTTACTATAAATATATATAATATTTCCAAAAGCAACAGTGCGTGTCATAACATCTCACTTATGAGGATTAGTGTACAGTCAAACAATAGTAAAATAGCAAAAGGCAATGCGGTGTTCAGCATGGTTAGGCTTTGACTGTAGAGACCTGAGATTGGATGAGAAAAGAAAAGGGCAGAACATGTTCACAAACAGTGCAGGGTGAACAGATTTATATTTACTTGCAGTTTATTTTTCATACATCAGGGGGAAATTCTATATGTCATATGTCAACATACAGGTTCTAACAGTTTTCATCTCAAATGTCTTTGATAAAGACATCAGGATTTCATTCTCATTTAAGATTGCCCCCCCCCTCAAAGACTTTTGCATGACAACAGGAATTGCTCAAAATTAACTGCTCTTGGGAAAATTCATTTTCTTAAAACTACTATGTGGATTGCAACTAAGATCAGCGGGAACAGAGCATCTATGGAAACTGGCAAATAATATTACTGTATTTCATCGATTCTAAGGCGCAAATTAATTTCGGTACCATCAACAGGGGAAAAAAGATACATATAGAGCGGGAAAGATAGAAATAACTATATATAGTGATTCTAAGTTTTAACAAATGTTTATATGGGAAGAAAAGCATGTCTTAGAATTGAAGAAACAGCATTATCACTGGCATATTTGGATCCTGCAAGCCTTTGCGCTTCAGTATATTGGCAAAGTAGAGAAAACAGTGAGATAATATGGCAAAAAAAGGGAAAGTAAGATTTTTGTCAAAAAGTAAGGACAAAGAGGGCACATAAAAAGAAGCATAAATTAACAAATTATTCACAAAGAAGCAGGAAGTTAGGTATCAGCTCCATTTCTTGGTTTTCTCTGGTTAGATCTGAAGATGCTGCTGGTGAATTTCGCAAAGCAGAAATTGTTACAGTGACAAATATTTTCTGCAAATAAAGTTTCTTCTTGCTTGAAATATTAAATGTACAGCACCCAAACACAATCCCTGCCAATTCTCAGCAATTTTATAGTTCTCTCAACTTTCACTATTTATTTTCAGCATGAATATGTACTTAGCTATACATCAATTATAAAAATACCTGTACAGCATGTCGATCTGACCCACTATAAACAGATATCTGAGGAGGCTGCGTACGGGAAGGGGAAGACGTGGTGGCTATGGTTGTTGTGCCTGTGGAAGATGTGGTTGTGCTTGGTTCATTCTCCATAGTTGTGGAAGGATAGGTCCACCTGATGAGAAACAAGTACAGATAGACATAGTTTAAATGCATGCAGAACTTAAATGCTTCATCTCTGGATCAAGTTCTTTTAAAAGGTCCTTCTGGGTCAAAAAAAAGAGGTGAGGGCTCAGGTATACAATTAGAAACTCCCAAAGACTTCAGAAATTCAATTTTGGGGTGTTGACGTCATGTCAGTGCAGCCCAATGGGGTGTTTGAGAATGGATGAAAAATGTCCCTCTCTTCATTTGCAGTCGCCCACCCTGCTTTGTTAGAGAATTGGTACATTTTCTGGAAATGTACCAATTATGTTAAAACCCCTGTGGTGTTTGTTTTCCTGTCAGTACCCCTATTCAGAAGATTTCACAGCATTTTCTTTCCCTGTGACAATTGGATTTTTTTTTAAATGGCTTGTTGTGGAAACAAGGATTGGTGCTAAAACTTCAGTGGAGACATATTTCCTCCATGAGTAATAACTCTTCCAGAAATTAATTTCCACCTCTAGGGATAAATTTCTCTCACTTCCTGTTGTCTCACCCCCATTCTTAACTATGAGTTGTTATTAGGTAATATGTTTTTAACTTGGAGACCACCAGTATATCCTCCACTACAGTAAGGAAAGTAGATTTGTTCAGGAACACCAACTGAAAACAATCCCTAATATACAGTATTTTTCAAGCTGTGGATGGATGAATCTGCAGAAACAGAATCAGTGGATATATAGGGCTGATACTTTGCTTTCTCTCTCTGGACAGCAAGCAGGGTACATAAGGCTTGAGCGGGCAGTAGATTGGCTGAAGGCTCTATCACATTACACTTTCATAGCGATCTCAGGGTCCATCTAGACCAGACATAGGCAAACTTAAGCCCTCCAGGTGTTTTGGACTTCAACTCCCACAAGTTTGCCTATGTCTGGTCAATACATAGATAATCCTGACCTATAATGGATTGGTTTCATCACTTGTTCAATGAATGAAAGTTTTTTGGAGTGGAAAGAGCTTAGCATGGACAGATTTACAGCAGTGATTGATCATGATCAATCCATTGTCGTATGTTGGTTTGGCCTTTGAATGATCACTCCAACCTGCTCTATGACATTCAAAGTGTAACCCCTATTTTTGGTAGTAGTTTTTGTTTGTGGGTTTACATGAGGCTCTCCTAAGAAACTGGAAAGTAGTCTGACCTATATGTTGTCTAAGGCTTTCATGGCCGGAATCACTGGGTTGCTGGAATTCCCCTGTTTTGAGAGTGCTGTTCTTTATTTACTGTCCAGATTTTAGCGTCTTTTAAATATTGGTAGCCAGATTTTGTTCATTTTCATGGTTTCTTCCTTTCTGTTCAAATTGTCCACATGCTTGTGGATTTCAATAGCTTCACTGTGTAGTCCGACATAGTCCTTGTTAGAATGGCCTAGCATTTCTTTGTTCTCAAATAGTATGCTGTGTCCAGGTTGGTTCACTACTGTCTAAAATCAGGACAGTAAAAAAGTAACAACAGTCTGAAAACAGGGGAATTCCAAACATGAAACAATAAGGACCAGCTAATACCTCCCAACAAAGGATTCCCACGGGGCAGGAATCAGCCAGGCCTTGAAGCTTCAAGGCTTTTCAATGCTAATCAAGGTAATTAATTCCAACATTCACACTTGCCTCCAACAGACAAGAGTTCTTTCTCCCACCCTGAACCTTCCAAATGTATATAAACCTCTCTTGCCTAGTTTCTAATATACCTCACAACCTCTGAGGATGCCTGCCATAGATGTGGGCAAAACATCAGGAGAGAATGCTTCTGGGACGTGGTCATACAGCCCAGAAAACTCACAGCAACCCAGTCTGAACTATGTTTTCCATGCCTGTAGGATTAACAGAGTTTGACACTATGGCTGAATCATGGGAGCTGTGGTTTTCCATGGCGTGTGGCCTTCTCTGCACATCTCCTTGGAATCCACACCATGGAGCCATTGCAGCTCAAATGGTGAGCAAACCGGGTTATTTCTACAGTGCAGACGACACCCTCGTTGAACTACAAACCCGAGTTCTATAGGATGTTGCCATGGCAGCCCAAGTGGAATGAATTCAGTTTTGTGCATTGAATCAGGCCCCTGTATACAATCCACATTGGACTGGATTATATAGCAGTGTGGACTCAGATAACCTAGTTCAAAACAAATATCGTGGATTATCCGCCTTGATATTCTGGGTTGTATGGCTGTGTGGAAGGGCCCTGGTCTTGGTCAAGCTACTGTGGGAAAGAAGCCTAAGAAAAAGGGGGAATGGGGCGTTGCCATGGCCTCACCCGAGGCGCCAAGAGAGGGAAGGAGGAGGGCCTTCCTTCCTGCCTTTCCTCCTTCCCTCCGTTCGGCCATGGCGCCCACGGCCGCCCACCACCAGCCCAGGCCCTTCTTCTCACCCCTCGGAGCTCAGCAGCCGCCCTCCGCTTCCGCCATCTTCGCGCCTCCCTCACAGCTGGGCACTGCGCATGCGCCCCCGCAGAGGTCACGTGCCGCCCCTCTTCCTCTTTGCTCAGGATCTCTTGATCTAGACCAGGCCTGGGCAAATTTGGGCCCTCCACGTGTTTTGGACTACAATTCCCACCATTCCTAACAGCCTCAGGCTGAGGGGGAAGAGGAAAGGGCCTGAGGCTGTTAGGAATGAAGTCCAAAAACACCTGGAGGAATGCAAGTTTGCCCAGGATTCAACTGCAATGAGACATCACATTTAAAGTGGTGTCAAGCTGCATTAATTTTACTTTAGTGCATGGAAGAGCAGTGCAGATGATACCACTGTGATGGCCGAAAGCAAGGAGGAGCTGAGGAGCCTTATCACCAAGGTCAGAGGTCCCCAAACTTTTGAAGCAGAGGGCCGGTCCACAATCCTTCAGACTGTTGAGGGGCCGAATTATCATTTGAAAAAAACAAACCAAATTCCTATGCATACTGCACATGTCTTATTTGTAGTGCAACAACAACAATGAAAAAACAATACAATATTTAAAAATGAAAACAATTTTAACCAACATAAACCTATCAGGATTTCAATGGAAAGTGTGGTCCTGCTACTGGCCAATGAGATAGTCAAGTTAATTAGGATTGTTGTTGTGTGCCTTGGAGTTATTTCAGACTATGGCCGAGCCTAAGTCTAAAATTAATTATTTATTTACTGCATTTATTTACTACATTTATATCCCACCCTTCTCACCCCGAAGGGGATTCAGAGCAGCTGTATGTACATACAATATATTGTATTATTAGCATAACACAATATTAGCATTATATATTACTATATTGAACTATACCACTATACTATTATATATGTAATATATAACATATAATTAATATTATTATATGGTATTACTATTAGTATTATATTGTATAACATAATATTATTATCAATATTATATGTATATACAATATATTACATTATTAAAACTGATATAAAAATATATTATAAAACTGAGGTCGGGGGCCAGGTAAATGACCTTGGAGGGCCGCATCCGGCCCCCGGGCCTTAGTTTGGGGACCCCTGACCAAGGTGAAAGAAGACAGTGCAAAAGCTGGGTTGCAGTTAAACGTCAAGAAAACCAAGATCATGGCAACTACACCTATTGATAACTGGCAAATAGAGGGAGAAAACATGGAGGCAGTGACAGACTTTGTATTTCTAGGCGCGAAGATCACTGCAGATGCAGACTGCAGCCAGGAAATCAGAAGACGTTTACTTCTTGGGAGGACAGCAATGGCCAACCTTGACAAAATAGTGAAGAGCAGAGACATCACACTGGCAATGAAGGTCTGCATAGTCAAAGCAATGGTATTCCCCATAGTAATCTATGGATGTGAGAGCTGGACCATAAGGAAGGCTGAGCGAAGGAAGATAGACGCTTTTGAACTCTGGTGCTGGAGGAAAATCCTGAGAGTGCCTTGGACCGCAAGAAGATCCAACCAGTCCATCCACCAGGAAATAATGCCCGGCTGCTCACTGGAGGGAAGGATATTAGAAGCAAAGCTGAAGTATTTTGGCCACATCATAAGGAGACAGGAAGGCTTGAAAAAGATCACGATGCTGGGGAAAATGGAAAAAGGAAGAGAGGCCGACCAAGGGCAAGATGGATGGACGGTATCCTTGAGGTGACTGGCTTGACCTTGAAGGAACTGGGGGTGGTGACGGCCGACACGGAGTCTGGTGTGGACTGGTCCATGAGGTCATGAAGAGTCGGAGACGACTAAACGACTGAGCAGCAGCAGCATGGAAGAGCAAATAGGGAGGAATTAGACAAGAACCTCGAGTGACAGCATTGGATGCTAAAGTCATCCAATATGCCGTTCTTCATATTTCAAATTTTATATGTATGATTGTGAAAAGGAACAAAGAAGTAGAGAGGAAACAAAATCAACTCATTTGAAATCTGCTGGAGAAGAGTCCCATGGATTGCTCAAAGGAGAAACAAATCAAGACTAAACTCTTCTTTGGCCCCTTCCACACCGCTAAATAAAATCCCCCATTTTCTGCTTTGAACTGGAATACAGTATAGTCTCACTTATCCAACATAAACAAGCCGGCAGAATGTTGGATAAGCGAATATGTTGGATAATATGGAGGCCTATTGAACATCAAATTAATTTATGATTTTACAAATTAAGCACCAAAACATCATGTTATACAACAAATTAGAAAAATTAGTTCAATACGCAGTAATGCTATGTAGTAATTACTGTATTTACAAATTTAGCACCAAAATATAATAATCACGATTATATTGAAAACTTTGACTACAAAAATGTGTTGGATAATCCAGAATGTTGGATAAGCAAGTGTTGGATAAGTGAGACTCTACTGTATATGGCAGTGTGGATTCAGGGCCCTTCCACACAGCCATTTGATGTACTGTTTTTCTTTGAGGCAGATGTTTATATTGTAAGCCGCCCTAAGTCTCCTGATGGGTGAGAAGGGCGGGGGTGGAAGTGATGTAATAAATAAATAAATAAATAAAACATAGGGCCCTTCCACATAGCCCTATATCCCAGAATATCAAGGCAGAAAATCCCACAATATCTGCTTTGAACTGGGTTAAATAAGTCCACACTGGGTTGTTGTGAGTTTTCCAGGCTGTATGGCCATGTTCCAGAAGCATTCTCTCCTGACGTTTTGCCCACATCTATGGCAGGCATCCTCAGAGATTGTGAGGTCAAAACCTCTGAGGATGCCTGCCATAGATGTGGGCAAAATATCAGGAGAGACTGCTTCTGGAACATGGCCATACAGCCCGGAAAACTCTTAGCAACCCAGCCTACTGGCTGTTAGGAATTGTGGGGGTCTGTTAGAAACTAAGTAAGTGAGCTTTATATATCTGTGGAATGCCCAGGGTGGAGGAAAAAACTCGTTGTCTGCTTGAGGTATGTATTAATATTGCAATTTGCCACCTTGATTAAGCCCACGCCGCCATGTATAAATAAAAAATATATCCCAGTTCTAAGCAGATAATGTGGGATTTTATTCAGCTGTGTGGAAGGGGCCTCAGATAACCCAGTTCAAATCAGATACAGTACAGTTAAATATAGTAGGATAAAAGAAGTTTTACCGCAACATCATAATGTTAATAATTCTCTCTTTAGTGTTTCCATATTTCAGCTGAATAAAATCACCCATTTTCAGCTTTGAACTGGATTAAATGGCAGTGTGGCCTCAGATAACCCAGTTCAAAGCAGATATTGTGGGATTTTCTGCCTTGATATTCTGGGTTATATGGCTGTGTGGAAGGGCCCCTGGAAACCAAGATGACTAAACTGAAACTGTGGTACTTTGGACATATTGAAAGATGTGACTCACTGAAAAATACAGTGGGAGGCAGTCGAGAAAGAGGGGGGAAAGGCACTCCAGGTGGATTAATTCAGGGCCCTTCCACATAGCCATATAACCATATAACCCAGAATATCAAGGCAGAAAATCCACTGAACTGGGTATCTGAATCCACACTGCCATATATTCCAATTCAAAGCAGAAAACATTCAGCTGTGTGGTAGGGGTCCTAGATGCACCCAGAGTCCACAGGCATTGTGTTGTTGAAGGTTTTCATGGCTGGAATCACTGAGTTGTTGTTAGTTTCCAGGGCTGTGTGGTCATGTTCCAAAAGCATTCTCTCCTGACATTTCATCCACATCTATGGCAGGCATCCTCAGAGGTTGTGAGGTTTGTTGGAAACTAGGAATGTGAGGTTTATATATCTGTGGAAGTTCCAGGGTGGGAGAAATAACTTTTGTCTGTTGGAGGCAAGTGTGAATGTTGGAATTAATCACCTTGATTAGCACTGAAATGCCTTTCAGCTTCAAAGCCTGGCTGATCCCTGCCTGGGGAAATCCTTTGTTGGGAGGTGTTAGCTAACCCTGATTGTTTCATGTCTGAATGTCAACAGAAAGAAGGAAACAATGAAAATGAACAAGATGTGTCTACCAGTATTTAAAAAAACCCCTCTAAAATCAGGACAGTAAATAAAGAACACTCTGAAAACAGGAGAATTCCAGACATGAAACAATTAGGGCCAGCTAACACCTCCCAATAAAGGATTCCTCCAGGCAGGAATCAGTTAGGCTTTGAAGCTGCAATGTTAATCACACTTGCCTCCAACAGACAAGGGAATCCACAGGCATTTTTTGGAAACTACATTTCCCAGAAGTCTCCACTGCCCGGGATTTTCTGGGAATTGTAATGTTGCAGCTTCTTTGCAGACAAGGGAGGCTGGGGTGGGGGCAGTATTTGTTGGGAATGCGGCTCAGGTTTGCAGAAGTAATTTTATATACTTTCTTCCGGATTCCAAACAGAACCCTCTCCTTTTTGTTTACACATTAAAAAGGAGCCCGTCTTCGCTGTCCTCAATGGTTCATTCCGAGGTGACAAGCCGCCCCCCCCTTTTGCAAGTCAAGAGGAATGGTTTGTCCCATACGTTCTGGCGCGTTCCATTCCTTTTTCTCACTCACTGCCGCTGCAATGGTCCATTCCGAGGAGTGTTGTCTGCCCCCCCCCCGGTATATCAGAGAAATGGTTTGTCCCAGATTCCTTCACAAGTTCCAGCACTGTGAAGACGAGGGAAGAGGTGGAGCCGCCTCGAGACGGGCGTGCGTGGTGACGCAGGCACGTACCTTAAAAGGGCGGCCGTTACGAGCGCGCGCCCCCACTTTCCGGGGCGCGGCGAAAGGAGGCGGTTCTCTGTCTCTCTCCCTCGCTCTCTTCTTCTTCCGCAGCTCCGGGGCGGGGCCGGGCCAGGCTGAGCGAGGCGAGGGGGCGATGCCGACTCAGCGCGAGAGCCACAGCAGCAGCACCGGCAGCATGTCTCACCCGGGACTCGGAGGCGGCGGCGGAGGAGGAAGCGGAGGGGTGGGCCTGGGCCTCTCAGGCGGGGACGGCGCCCACCAGGTCCGCGTCAAGGCTTACTACAAAGGGTGAGTGAGAGGCTCTGCTCTCTGAGGGGAAAAGGAATGGACAAAGGCAAGGCGAGGGTCCGTGCCACACAGCATCCTGGTTCACCGGCGGAACTCCCTGCCATAGGACCCGTGTTGGATTTAAATGGCGAAAGGCTTTCTGTATCTCAGGCCCTTCCACACAGCCACATAACCCAGAATATCAAGGTAGATAATCAACAATATCTGCTTTGAACTGGGTTATTTTCTGAGCCCACACTGTCCACCAGCAGGGCTATCCAGCAAATACAGGATCCCTATTTTTTTTGTATGGGAAACTGTAGAACAGCTTGTGTTGAACAATGCATTGCTTTATTCAAAGCCAGATAAAGTTCAAAGAAAACTGTAAGTCCTGCAGTGTCCGAGAAATCAAAGCAGTCAATATTTCTGCTGTACATTTCCTTTCTGATTCTGCTTGCGTTGTTGTAATATTTACATTTACTTTTCACCTTTTGTTTAATGGCCAACTTGCAATTTGTCTCCCTTTCATGACAACCCAACCTGCTAAAGCAGGCATGGGCAAACTTTAGCCCTCCAGGTGTTTTGGACTTCTAACTCCAACAATTCCTAACAGTCAAAGGACCGAAGTTTGCCCATGCCTGGTATAAAAGGTAAAGGTTTCCCCTGACATTAAGTCTAGTCGTGATCGACTCTGGGGGTTGGTACTCATCTCAGTTTCTAAAGCCGAAGAGTCGGCGTTGTCCGTAGACACCTAGATCATGTGGCCAGCATGACTGCATGGAGTGCCATTACCTTCCCGCAGTATCTATTGATCTACTCACATTTGCATGTTTTCGAACTGCTAGTTTGGCAGAAGCTGGGGCTGATAGCGGGACCTCACTCTGCTCCCCAGATCCAAATCCGATCTTTTGGTCAACAAGTTCAGCAGCTCAGCGGTTTAATCCACTGCGCCACTGAGGGCTCCGGTGTAGATCTGAAAAATCCCATGGTATTTTCTCCTCAAAGTACAACTAAAGTTTCATCTTTTGTGGCAAGTTTTAAGGACCTGAATTTATAACATTTACAAAAATCAACAGATCCTCAGTGATTAGTAGTGTTATAATTATTCATACCCCGGCTTTCTCTCAAAATTGAGATTCTAGGCAGCTTCATCATGAAGCTACGTCCACAGTCTCTTAATTTCATGATACAAAGAGCATCCATGTGACCAATGGCTTGTTCCTTCCACTCGAAGATCTTAGATTTCTCTCCTCTACTGTGGGCTGAGAATCTGGAAGTTACAACAGTGGTGTCTTTACTTTTTCTCCCAAAAAATCAGAATAACTAGTAGAAAGGGATACACTTACATACAGCTCTTGAAGTTTAAGACAGAAAGATCTTGCATACATAAGATCACTGCCTCATTTAACAGGAATAACTACCACTCACAGCCAGTCACTCATACCCACAATCACCACCTGGAGGGCCCAAGTTGGCCCATGCCTGGTATAAATGCATCCCTGTTTCACCGGCAGAACTTGTGTTTCTTGGCTGCATTTTAATGGACTTGCTCTAATAACAACCCATGGGTTTCCTAGGGTTTTCTTAGGTAAGGAGTCATTAACCTGTACCTTTCATCTTTTACCTGCTGAAGAAATGTTTTGCCTGTGTACGTTCTAAATCAATGTCGATTTAGGGTGATGTCATGGATTTTTATACAGTTTTCTTAGACAAGGAGTATCCAGAGGTGCTTTTGCCAGTGCCTTACTCCGAAATATAGCCTACAGCACTTGCATTCATTAGTGATCCCCATCCAAGTGTGAGCAACAACTACTACAGCTTAGGGCCCTTCCAGACAGGCCCTATGTCCCAGGATCTGATCCCATCTCTTCTGTTTATCCCAGGTTTTTTGGCAGTGGAGACTCATATAATCTGGGATCAGATCCTTGGATACAGGGTGGTGTAGAAGAGGCCCCTTCCACACAGCTGTATAAAAGCCACATTGAAGTGGATTATATGGCAGTGAGGACTCAGATAACTCAGTTCAAAGCAGATATTGTGGATTATCTGCCTTAATATTCTGGGTTATATGGCTGTGTGGAAGGACCCAGAGTCTGGGCGCTACCCTCGCCCTTGCCTCCATGAAATGAGCTTGAGAGTTTATGGGAGAGCAAAGGGGGTATCTTGGGGCCCTACATGGTACTCCCTGCTATGTATTTGACAGTCCATGTAGTACTCTTTTGGTGCAAATTGGCCATCCCTCCTTTATGGGGTGATTGGCTTAGGAAAACATAGGAAGAACCATACTTAATGGTAAAGAGAATGCTAGTTGAATGAATGCAGCATTTACACAATTATGAGTGGGTCATGTAGATTGGCTTTATGGTGGTGCTAACCCTTGTAGCTGATGTGGCATTAATATGTATGGCAGGGTTGAGCCCTTGCAATTGATGTGAGATGTCTTTATGGAGGGATTAATCCTTAGGGTTATTATAGGAAGTTGGAAGGGGGCACATTGTATTGTCATGGGTGTAATGGAGATATGAGGCAGACACCATTGCTGTAACTACAAAGATGCACACAGGCATGTTTTCTTACCTCTAGCTTTAGGCGCAAATGATCATCCTCTGGAGCAGGAGCTAAGTCAGGTGAGCGCTCCTGGTAAGAAAGATGCCTATGATTTCAAGTATCAAGAGAGAAAAATGTCTGTGTAGTGCAAACTGGCAAGGGAATGTTGTATTCCTGTGTGGGAGTGGGGCAGGAATCCACGAGTGGGAAGCCTGTTTTTAGGGTGTCTGCCAAAACTAGAATTTAAAAATGAATCACAGCAAAACTGTAGGAGTATATAAACTATGAAGCTTCGTGAAAGTAAGGAAGGACTGAAAGTTGAAACAAAGCAGTGAGCAAATTTAGGAAGGTAGACTGTGATATTAAGCATACATGCATCACAAAATATTTTGTAGTTCTTTGCTTATGGTTTATACTTGGGATTTTCAATGGGCTATTTGGACTGTTTCACTGTAAATGAAGGTGAATGGATGAAGAGTTTTACAGCACCTTTAAAACTAACGGCTTTATATTTTAGCATGAATTCTGTCATTGATTAAAACCTCTCAGATGCACTGATAGTGTTTAAGCCTCGGATCTAAATGCAGTTATCCATTTTTTCATTTCGTATCTTAGTAATGTCACTCACAACATCAGGAGGTATCATCTTCCAATGTGATACATGACACTTCTACTAGCAAGACATATAAGACAATTTAAATGCAAGAAGGTAGACACAAATTTGAAGTTACAAATGGCAACTCTGAAAAGATAATTTCACAGTGCTTCTGTCTCCAAGGAGAAACCAATCTTCTTACCTGAAAATAGCAAATTCCAGATTTGTTTTGGGAATATTCTCAAGTTGTTTAGGGATTAGTGGATGTAGAGTCTATGAACATAGAGGGCTGACTATTAGCAAAAGTTTGAAAATAGGTAATGGATTCTTAGCTCACTATATGTGTTAATAGGTTGTTTTTCAGTAAAGCTTTCTTTCTAAGAAAATAACTACCTTTAGGAAGCTATTGTAATCTTCAGGAAAGCAGAGTGCATATAGTGGCCTTGGTATTCGCTGGGATTTGGTCTCAACCCCCCCCCCCCTCCACTTATGGATATCAAAGTCTATGGGTGTTCAAATTCCATTATATACAATGGCATAGTAAAATTATGTCCCTTAAAACAAAATGATGGATTGTTTTGGGTGGTGGGAAATTTTCAAGCCATTGTTGGCTGATTTCATGGATACAATGGACCAAATGTACTGTGTTCACATTTCAGAGATAACTAGTAGTTAACTGCATTAACTTTCATGTATTAAAATGACTGTGCTTTGATGTAACCCTTTTTTGTTCGTTTTTGGCATTTCACTCAAATCCAGTCTATAATTTTATTGCCAGACTTGCTAACTACATATTTATCAGGAGTTTAACACACTTGAAGAAGTAAATACTCATGCTGAAATTAATATATAAGCAATCTTAAAAATAATAACAAACATGTTTCTCTTCTCTCTCATTTCCTTTTACTTGTATTCATTCTTTTAAAAGTAATAGTGCATGATGTGCACATTTGTCCCTAAACTTGTTGTCTCCTGAAAAGTGGAGTATGTCTTATTAATAGGTGAAAAGGGAAATAACATTGACGATGAAAGTTAGTTATTTGGATTGTAAGTAGCAATTAAAATAAAGATGTAACTGAGGAAAGCATATGAGCTGGTTCTTGTGAAATCTTGGGTTACCTTTTCTAAGTTTTCCACCATACTTATTGCAGAATTTCTGAATAAGTAAATAATGCAAATGCTTTTATATTTATATCCTACCCTTTTTCCAGAGTGTGGCTGAAGGTGGCTTAAAACAGTTAGGAAACTTAGCTACAAATATATACCAAACATCAAATCTACCTGTCAGTTAATCCATAAATCTATCATTACATCCATAGAATTAAGACTAGTTAAAATACAGCTATTGAAAACAAGAAATAAACAAAGCACACTAAGAGTAAGCATCGGGCTTATTCTCATTCATCTTTGGATGTAGATACTAGCTAAACATACATATCAAAAAGGAGGAGTTTACCAATTTCATTGATCTGTAATGATATTCTCTAATCTATGCTTGCACCTCAATTACAGAACTACATACTTGTCCAACAGCTTACTTCTGTGACCTTTCTTGATAACCTTCGCTAGGTTTGAAGAACTCTAGAGTTTATTTCATTTTCAATGTTGAACCGTTGTTTTTTCTTACTGTTAAACACAGATGTAACTCAGAGCTTGATAAACTGTGGCAGAGTAAATATATCTATGACATTTTAACTAGGTAGGACCGTTCAATGTGTATCACATTCTCTGAATTGTCACTTACAGTAACACAAGGAGCTAGTTACATCTCTTATGACAAGCCTTTTTAGAAAAAGATCAAATAGTTATTTGAAATACCTGGGCTTTTTATTCAGCCTTTCCTTGCATGTTTTAGTATTGTGTGTCTCAAGATGTAGGGATGCTTCACATCATGTTTGTCTCATACACACAGTCAATAGAACTCAGTTATTGGTCACATAAAAGGTCATCTGATACTAATATGTAGAACAAGTATAGACAATTGCAGGGGAAAAGGGGCCAATTTTTCTCACATGAGTGACCTATTCCCACTCGTCAAGTTGCTATTTTGGGCCAATATGTGGTTGAAGACATTAAGGATTTGGTAAGGGGGTGGGGGCCGAAGACCATTTGTGTGCATTTGTCGGGCATTTTGTTGCAGTTTTAGGATGAAAATCTTGTCAACAAATCAAGGAGGTCAGAAGTAGGCTTGGAAGCTTTACTTTCCCAACCTTTCTCTAGGATCTAGGAGCTAAGCCTTCTGTTTAGCTAGTATGCATTCTGACTTGGCTTCATGAAGCTCACTTTCTACATCCTTCTTATAGTTGCTTTGGCTAATGCTAATCAGAACTTCTGTGGCAGTGTGTTTAACCAATTAAATATGAAGACTAATGAAACACTACATTTGTCTTCAATGTATGATAACAAATAGTTGTGTGATAAGGAGAGAATAGTTTTGCTCCCTTATTCTCCATCGCCATTATTTTATGTCAGCACCCTTGCATTTAAAAACTTGCCAACGAAGTAAGTGCATGGGATTGTATTCAGTAATTTTGCAACTACAGTCAGTATGAAAATATATATTAACTGTTTAGCCTGCTAGCAACTTTCAGTGATTTCTAAGGTCCTTTATGTCTTTCACTGCCATCACCTCTGAGTTTAAATGTAATTATTAACAAACTTTTCAAAGGGATATGACTTTTTTTGGAGGGATAGATAGGCATTCTTTCTGAAAAGGGATGTTCTTATGGCGTGTTCATGCAGGTACAATCTTTGCAAAGGTATTTTGTTTTGTGAAAGAAGAATGACCCTTTTAAGAAAACACCTTGGCACTCCTTTTAAAAAGTTAATTGCATTAAGAATACTTTACTTTAAAACATCTGGTTGGTCACACATTTTAAATTAAAGAATAAATACTGCTGACCTTGAAAATGTGTTATAAATCTTGATGTTTTCTCTGCTCACAGTTTTTCTGAGGAAAATGTATGTGTGGCAGAACATTCTTGCCTGGTTTTGGTGGCTGTTTTGCAAAAAAGGATTGCATACTTCTTCCCCCAGACAATGGTAAGTGGCAGCTGGATGGGGCTGTGTTCAGTGAACCTCTCCCCACAGTGTCAGATTTCACCACACAGCTGGTGAAATGATGCAGGCATGAGGCAGAGATCCGTATATCCTGTAGGTTCCTGGTTTGGTAAGCTTGCTCATTAAATAGTCATTTGTCTAAGGCTTTTCGATTCATACTTCCCTCCCCTCGTACACACACCGAAACTTTGCAGATGAGCGCTGAGCTTCAGTTCTTTTTAGGCCTCTGGAATTCAAATAAAGATAGCGTCCAGGTAGTTTGATCCTGTGACTCCAGAATGTGAGGCAGTTCATGTCCTTGATGAATTTATATTGCAAAACCTCTGACTATAAGGAGGAAGTATAACACTAAATGTAAAAAATGGGAAGGAGTTTGAGTAAATATTCTGTTGGGATCTGCTACCTTTGTAAATCATTTATGTTAATTTTCACCCTCTTGGCCACTTGATATATATAGAGACCACTTGGAAGTGTTAGAAATTAAAAATAAGCTTTCTCCAGAAAAGGCACCAGCTTTTGCCAGATCATTTCTCCAAAATATAAACTAGAGTGCCTTGTATTTGTTCATCTTGCATCTACATGCCTTGATATATATACCTTATATTCATCATCTAAATCATTTATAAAGATGAGTTGGACTCCACAGTTAGTAAGGCCCCTTCAACTCTTATTTTATGTTGAGCAACACTGGATCCAGGACAGAACTGGTCACTTTTATCCAGGAAGAAGATAACTTTTCCTGGTATTGATACCAAGCTGGTGGTTAGTTCCTCAGCTTATTGTGACATGATTTTTAAAAAAATATAGTGATTGAGGTACAACTATTTCTGGTCTAACTCCAAATAAGTTCCTATCAATGTTACTGTTATGTTTCTTAAAATCATCTTCGACTTATGGCAACTTTATCAAACCATTTTCATTGCAAGATTTCTTCAGAGGAGGTTGTCCCTTGCATTTTAGGTCTAGAGATTGTGACTTTCTCAGGGTCATCCACTGAATTTCCTTGGTGTCCCAGAGTCCTGGTGTAACATTACTAGCACTACATCAATCTGACTCTCTTTCCTGTCAGTATAACTATAGTTTATTCAGTTAAGTTTGTTATATTCAGTTAGGTTTTCAGGTTCGCTGACACTTTTCTTAACTGTGTGTCTTATACTGCAGGCAATTGAAAAGAACACTTTTTGAACATTTCTTATCATTTTTTAAGAATTTTTCTGTTTTAATAGTAACTGTTCTCTTAAAGACGTGTCATACCAATTAGGTAAGAGTACCACATCAACGTGTTCTTGAGGAAAGTACAAATTGGAAAAAACCACTTTATTTTAAAAGTTTGATGAAATGTGTGAACAAACCTGTCAAATCAAGAAGAGCAACCAGGAAAAGCAGAATGTAGTACAGTATACAGTATACCGTATGTATATTAGTGCTTCCCAGTTACATAGTCTCTTTGTTGAGACATGTTAGTGTGTCAACTTTCAAATATGTTGTGGCTAAAGCTCTTTAATTCTTAAAAAATGTAAAAGCTTATGTGAACATCTATAAGTGCTTGTTATAATTGCCAAATGGGAAGATTTGAGAGTCTTAATTGGATTCATTAATACGTGGAGAAGTTTTATTTCTCTCTGGTGTACTTTTAATCTAGGAGTGTTAATGTGATCTGCATCTGATTGCTACATCTTGAGAAAAATTAGTCACATAGGGAGTTGGCATAAACAGGTTATTTAATTCGAATTTCAGTCACAACAAAAATATAGTTTTATTGGACTCAATGTTCTCTTACCTTTATATTGTCCATGCCTAAATAACCCTTTATCTTACTTTTATCCCTATCTTGTTTCTTATGCATTACTTCTCTTCTTGAGTAACATTTTTTCAAACAACTCATTTATTGGAATCTTCAAAGTTAGATTGCTGTAATGGGGAAATCTTAGTTGGCAGGGATTTCACAAGTCAGTTATCGCACCTACCTCCGTTTGCTGTGACACTCTCTGTTTCCAAAGATGAGTTGCATATGATAACTAGGATTTAAAACTTTAATAATAGTAAAATGTATAAAACATTTTATTTATTTGGTTTTATTGTTTTTCATTTGTTGTCTCCTTTAAAGTCTGTAGTGTAGAGTATTGTAAAGAGCCATCTTAATAATGGATGAATCCACCCAGGATCTTCCACAGATATATAAACCTTCCTTGCTTAGTTTCTCCACATACCTCACAACCTCTGAGGATGCCTGCCATAGATGTGGGCCAAATGTCAGGAGAGAATACTTCTGGAACATGGCCATACTGCCCGGAAAACACACAACAACCCTGTGATCCCGGCCATGAAAGCCTTCGACAACGCACCAAGCAGAACTATCCTCTTGCTAGTGAATACACCTATTTCATATAATGTGTACAACCCTGTTATATTTTGAAGCATTGTACAAGTTCACATTTTTGTTAAAGTTTCCTTTGTTATCACTATTTGTGACCTCTGATCTTTCACACACTATTGGAAATGTTCCAGAGTGGAAATAGTTAGCTAAATGAATGATCCTATACAATGGATCTGTGGATGTATCGAGCTTATCTATCCATTCTCCCTGAAAATCATCATGATATCCAAATTTATGCCTTACTAACCTTCACAATTCTTGTCCCTTAAAATATTGTTATTTCATCAATCTCGTTTTTAATGTTTCTCGAAACCTTCCTATAGTCACACTGTGTTCCTTCTCATTCCATCTGGAGAGAAAGACAGCAAAAAACTGCTTAAGCGGCTGAGAGGGAAAAGAAAGGGGCCTGAAGCTGTTAGACATTGTGGGATGAAAGTAACATTTCTAAAAATATTTATATACGCATGTCCTCCTTTATTAACACTATTAAAAAATTAAATTGGTTCTTCAGAATTCAAGAAACAGTTCTTGAAGAATGTAGATATTAATGTATCTCAGTACGGTTCTATATCTAGATCTGTTCCTTCTAGTAGTCAGCTAGATGTCTTTAGCAGTAGGTTTCCCCAATGTCAAGGACAGAACGCCACAAGGTTCAAGATAACAGAGTTTATTGGATTACAGAACTCAAAAATGCCCGTAAAATACAAGGGCCAGGCAGTATTAGCCTTTAGGAGCAAAAAGGGACAAGGAAAAACGTTCAAAAGATAAACTGGATTAAACCGGAGTTTAATCCGGGTAAAAACAAACTGCTTGCTTCAGCCTGGGGATAAACAAAACAAAAGCCGAGGAACAAAAGATACAAAAGAATGCAACTAATTGGCAGCAGATTCCTCTCTGCTGCCAACACTGTGCTTAGAGTAACTTGCGTCGCTCCCACACACACAGCAGACAGGATTTCCAACACGAACAGATCAGCCAGGGATTGTAGCAGTAGAGTAGACCCAGTTTCTTTCCGTAGATCAAAGCCAGAAGCAGACGTTTGTAGTTTCCAAGTCCAAGAAGGGGGAAGACAAGCCGTGGTCAGTTCAGTCCGAGTTTTCAAAGCAGGAGATGGCGTCCGTCAAGAAGACGACGGAAGGTCAAGGTATCAGCACACGAAAACACACCAGTCTTCAGGAAAGCGTCCCACACAGATCCCAAGCGTTCGTCCAGATTACCTTGCCCAACGCAATTTGCAATTGCTCCCAAGCCCCATTTTATGCCAGTTACAAATCCTCATCACTGTCAGCTGTCCTCCTTAACCCGGGCGTTTCCTCATCACTTTCCTCATCAGAGCTGGAACACCTCTGACTACGCCCCACAGCATCTCCAGCTGTGGATCCCGTCCCATCCCTCCAACTATACCATGGGTCTAATCCTGAAGGTCCCCATTCATCTTCTATCCCATCATGGCCAGTGGCACCCAATTCCTCCCTCACCCGAGTCCAATCCATCTCATCCTCCTCCGAGCTAACCAGCCCCTCCTCCATTCTCTCCGTAAACCCCTCAAAAGACTCTTCGTCAGATGGTGCTGCAAAAATGTCTCGCAGTCTTTTTCTTTCTCGCTCCTCGAGAGTATCTGACTCTCGAGGAGTCTTACGCCCACGTCTGTCAGTAACAGAGCCATGAGGCTCAATCATAACACTATCCCCTCTCACAAAGGCCTCCTCCCCCGATGGCGGAGAAGTGGCAGTGATACCCTCCGCTATAGCACCACGACGACTGGAGGTATCGAGTTTCAGCAGCGAACGATGAAAGACTGGATGGACCTTTAAACTAGACGGTAAACGCAAACGAAACGCAACGGAAGAAATCTTTTTAACGATAGGAAAGGGACCCAAATACTGAGGCGCAAACTTTCCCCCAGCCTGTTTAATATGTTTGGAAGATAACCACACCAAATCCCCTTCTTCCAACTCCTCCCCTGCCTGCCTGTGGCGGTCAGCCTGAGTCTTTTGCGTTGCCTTAGCTTCCAACAGTAAGCGACGGGCAACATCATGCAATGCAGCCATTTCCGAAGAGCGGTACACAGGGTCCGAAGAGACCACATTGGTCGACGGCGCCACACCTCCCCGTGGGTGAAAACCATAAGTTAGCTCAAATGGCGTATGCTGACTAGACGTGTGCACCGCATTGTTGTAAGCGAACTCCGCCACTGGTAACCACTTCACCCAAGCCGTGGGTTGATCTAAACAAAAACAACGCAAATACTGCTCTAAGAGCCCATTAACCCGTTCCGACTGTCCATCCGTTTGCGGATGAAAGGCTGAAGAAACGTTTAACTTAGTCCCTAAGCACTCATGGAAGTGTTTCCAAAAGCGTGACACAAATTGCGGAGCCCTATCTGAAATAATCACCTCGGGTGCTCCGTGCAAACGATAGATGTGCTTGGTAAATAGTAAGGCCAACGTAGGGGCCGCCGGAATGGTTGAACAAGAAATAAAATGAGCCAGTTTGCTAAATAAATCCACCACCACCCAAATACAAGTATAACCCCCAGACTTAGGTAAATCCGAAATAAAATCCATGGAAATGATTTGCCATGGCCTCTCAGGAACAGGTAGAGACGACAACAACCCTCTAGGGCGCCCAACAGGCGTCTTACTCTGCTGGCAAACAGCGCAGCTGTCACAAAAGCGCAGAATGTCTTGCCGCATCTTTGGCCACCAGTAGCTCCTGGTGATAAGCTGTACGGTCTTGAACCTGCCAAAGTGCCCAGCCATGGGTTCGTCATGGTGGGCTCTAATCACCTCCAACCTGAGGGCCCCCACTGGTACGTAGACCTGCCCCCTGCGTACCAATACTCCGTCTTGATCTTGTAGATGCGGCAGTATTGTACGGTTACCTGCTGATAGCAGCATCAGTTGCTCCTGAGTCCACACATCATCCCTCTGAGCCTCAAGGATCTGGTCATGTAACCCGAGCTCATTATCTACAACACATAGAGAGGCAGTAGGCAAGATGGTCTGACATACTACCTGCTCATTGGTCTTAAACTCCGGCTTGCGGGATAAAGCATCGGCCCGCAAGTTTGCCTTCCCCTCCACGAACTGCACCTTGAAGTTAAACCTGGAGAAAAACAAAGCCCATCGGATTTGACGCTGGTTTAACTTCTTTGCTGTTTGCAAGTGTTCTAAATTCTTGTGATCAGATCTGACCACGATCTGGTGCCGCGCCCCTTCAAGCCAGTGCCGCCACACCTCAAACGCCACCTTAATCGCCAACAACTCCTTCTCCCATATGGTATAGTTCTGCTCGAAGGGTGTTAGTTGCCGCGAGTAAAATCCACAGGGACGCAAGGTCCCTGAGGAATCCTTCTGAGACAATACAGCCCCCAACGCGTAGCTAGAAGCGTCCGCTTCTACCACGAACGGTTTGTCAACATCAGGATGTGTTAGTATGTTGTCCGATTGAAAACTAGACTTAAGTTGTAGAAACGCATCGTGAGCTTCCCGCCCCCACACAAATGGCTGTTTCTTACGCAGGAGCTGCGTCAGAGGTACCGTGAGCTTTGCAAAATTCGGAATAAACTCCCGGTAGTAATTGGCGAAACCTAAGAACCTTTGTACATCCTTCTTAGTCTTAAGCTCCTGCCATGAGTTGACGGCGTCAACCTTATGTGGGTCCATTTTAAGTTCCCTACATGACCTAGGAACTCCACTTCAGGCACATGAAAGACGCACTTGGAAGCCTTGGCGAAAAGCCCATTAGCCCGCAGACGGTGCAGAACCTGTTTGACATGTTGACGATGTTCTTTCTCGTCCTTAGAAAAAATCAAGATATCATCCAAATAAATCACTAAAAATGGGTCAATTAGGTCCCTGAACACATCGTTCATGAACCTCTGGAAGACCGCAGGAGCATTGCAAAGTCCGAAAGGCATGACTCGGAACTCGTGGCATCCGAAACACGTGTTAAATGCCGTCTTCCATTCATCCCCTTCCCGTATACGGATTAAGTTATATGCCCCCCGCAGGTCAAGCTTGGTAAAGACCTTAGCCCCTTGCACCCTTGATAACAGTTCCGAGATTAAAGGTAGCGGGTACCTATCCCGAATGGTGTATTTGTTTAGGATCCGATAGTCGCAGACCAGCCTAAGTTCCCCAGTCTTTTTGGCTACAAAGAATACTGGTGCCGCAGTTGGAGAGCTAGATGGGCGAATAAACCCCTTGGCTAAATTTTCATCTAGAAACTCCCGCAAAGCTTGCCTTTCCGGTACAGTCAAGGCATACAGCCTTCCTGCTGGCAATTTCGCACCTTCTGCTAGCTTAATGGCGCAATCATATGGCCTGTGCGGTGGTAATTTGTCCGCTTCTCTTTTACAAAATACATCAGAGAACTCCCCATACTCAGCAGGCACTCCCTCCATATCAGATTGAGTAACATTCAGAGTGCAACAATCCTGCCTCTTTAAGGTCAATTTACGTGTCGCCCAATCTACTTGTGGGTTTACTACAGCTAGCCAATCCATCCCCAGGATCACATCATATCTAGGCAAGCTCGTAATATCCCACACAAACGTTCCCGTTACTCCCTGCACCTCCCACATTACTGCTGAGGTTTCCTGGTTAACCACCCCAGTCTCCAGCAGTCTCCCATCTGCTCCTTCCACCCACACGTCGCATGCCTTGCGCACTCTAGGAATGCCATGCTTCTTGGCAAACTCAATATCTACATAAGAGACCGTAGCCCCTGAGTCCAGCAGTGCCAAAGTAGAAACAAGTTCCCTTCCCCCAACAGATAATGTAATGGGTACGAAAACATGCTTCCTCCCCTCAGTCGACTGCTTGAGGAGCCCTAGTGCGTTGGACTCACGTCGCACTAGGGCTGGCCTTTTCCCGAAAGCTGAGAAGGTTTCACATTACAGTTTTTGGCAAAATGCCCAGCATTCCCACAGTACAAACACAACCCCAGCTGCCTCCTACGGCTCTTTTCCTCTGTAGACAGCTTTTTAAAGACCCCAAGCTCCATAGGCTCTTCCCCCATCACCACAGGTGCCCTGGTAACATGCATGGGTGGCGCACACATTGCTTTCGAGTGTTTACGAGCCTCGAACCTTGCGTCCAAACGCAGCACCTTAGCTACTAAGGCGTCCCAACTTTCAGCCGGCTCCAAGCGTGCTAATTCATCCTGGAGCATATCACTTAACCCAGCAGTAAATAAAAGCATGAATGCATTTTCCCCCCAATCCAGCTGGTGGCGATACAAGTTAAACTTATTTAAATAATCCAAAACAGTCCCCTTTCCCTGTTTCAACCGATACAGAGCCCACCCAGCATTCTCAGTGCGGAGAGGATCCCCAAAAGTGTCAGTTAATAACTTTCTGAAATTATTCAAATTGTCCTTGACTGGGTCATTTCCCAAAATTAAATTAGTGGCCCATTGTCCTGCGGGACCGGTCAACAAACTCAAAATAAATGCCACCTTGCTAGTGTCTGTAGGAAAAGCATGAGCACTGAGCTGGGAAAAATAAAGCTCCACTTGTGCCAAAAAGGTTGGCAACTTGCACCTGGTTCCGTCAAAGCGTTCAGGAGTCAAAACATGTCCTTTCACAGCATGAGCTGCTTGACTGACGGTAAAAGCCGTTTGTAATTGGTCAAATTTGGCCCTTAACTCCTCCATCGTCTTCCTGACGGGTTTATTACTGCAATAAACTTTTTATGGGCGTTGGGCAATCTGTCAAGGACAGAACGCCACAAGGTTCAAGATAACAGAGTTTATTGGATTACAGAACTCAAAAATGCCCGTAAAATACAAGGGCCAGGCAGTATTAGCCTTTAGGAGCAAAAAGGGACAAGGAAAAACGTTCAAAAGATAAACCGGATTAAACCGGAGTTTAATCCGGGTAAAAACAAACTGCTTGCTTCAGCCTGGGGATAAACAAAACAAAAGCCGAGGAACAAAAGATACAAAAGAATGCAACTAATTGGCAGCAGATTCCTCTCTGCTGCCAACACTGTGCTTAGAGTAACTTGCGTCGCTCCCACACACACAGCAGACAGGATTTCCAACACGAACAGATCAGCCAGGGATTGTAGCAGTAGAGTAGACCCAGTTTCTTTCCGTAGATCAAAGCCAGAAGCAGACGTTTGTAGTTTCCAAGTCCAAGAAGGGGGAAGACAAGCCGTGGTCAGTTCAGTCCGAGTTTTCAAAGCAGGAGATGGCGTCCGTCAATGTGATGACTCATGGGCCTTGTAGTCCTGCTCATGACATTGTGATCCCTGATGAAGAAGAAAACTTGGGTTTTTTACCTTCCCAGTCAGAACTGGAATCTTCCCAGCCAGGTTCTTCCCAGCCAGATCTGGGAACCTTGCACCTGCAAGAGAGTTGTGTTCCAGAAGTATGTCAAACAAACCCTGAGCCTACATCTCCTGTGTTTTCTCGCCATGAGTTTTGTAAACAACAGAGAGGTTTGGAAGCGGCCTCGCGCAGGAGTGCTAGAATAGCTGCTAAGAATTTAGCCAATTAAGCCTGCTTTCCGTGAGAATCTTTAAGGAGTCAAACATCTGGTCTCAGAGATTAGCTTTGCTCCTGGTTCCCAGAGAACTGCTCTCGGCGGGAAAGTTAGACTCTATATAGGTGTTTTAACCGCGAAGTAACTTCGCGGAGTCAATTCGTCAGCCTCCGGAGCGAGTTGTGTCTGGACAGCGCGCTCCGTTCCAAGCCTCGTTCCTGTTCAAGCCTTGTCCTTGTTCTCAAGCCTTCGCTCCTGCTTCCCAGCTTTGTTTACCTTCGGACCTTGCCTCGCCTTCCAGGACTAAACCTTGCCTTGTTTCACGGATTTTACCAAGTAATTCCACGGACCTTGTTCTTGTTCCTCGTTACCTTGTGTCACGATTCAAGCCTTGTTTTCAAGTATCAACTTAATTCCTAGCCTTGCTCAAGTTCGTGGACTAAAGGACCTCGTCATCTCCCCTCACCTTGCCTGGCAAGGTGAGTGTTTCGGTTACTGGATTACAACTTTGGCCCTTAATATTGCATATTGGACATTGGTTCTTGGACTAATTTTGACCTTTCCTGAAAGGTCTGCTTCTGGACTAACTTTTACATTTGTTTTTACCAACTTTATATACTCCTTCAATAAAGATAGTAGATAGATTTTGGCCTCTGTGTATGGTTATTGGTGCCTTGCAGCCTGGGTCCTGACAGTCAAGAAGACGACGGAAGGTCAAGGTATCAGCACACGAAAACACACCAGTCTTCAGGAAAGCGTCCCACACAGATCCCAAGCGTTCGTCCAGATTACCTTGCCCAACGCAATTTGCAATTGCTCCCAAGCCCCATTTTATGCCAGTTACAAATCCTCATCACTGTCAGCTGTCCTCCTTAACCCGGGCGTTTCCTCATCACTTTCCTCATCAGAGCTGGAACACCTCTGACTACGCCCCACAGCATCTCCAGCTGTGGATCCCGTCCCATCCCTCCAACTATACCATGGGTCTAATCCTGAAGGTCCCCATTCATCTTCTATCCCATCATGGCCAGTGGCACCCAATTCCTCCCTCACCCGAGTCCAATCCATCTCATCCTCCTCCGAGCTAACCAGCCCCTCCTCCATTCTCTCCGTAAACCCCTCAAAAGACTCTTCGTCAGATGGTGCTGCAAAAATGTCTCGCAGTCTTTTTCTTTCTCGCTCCTCGAGAGTATCTGACTCTCGAGGAGTCTTACGCCCACGTCTGTCAGTAACAGAGCCATGAGGCTCAATCATAACACCCAATTCCTTGGTTTCAATATTTGATATTCAGGAAACAGCGTTTGTTGCCTCTAAAAATGGAAATTATCCCATTATCAATATTTTCAAGCCATGGATGTTGAATCTGGATACAAAATCCTTGGCTATAGAGGCCCAGTTGTAAAGAAAAATGAAGGCATGCACACATTCAGAGGCAAATATGATCTTGCCCTTTTTTAAAAAAATATCCTACTTAGTTATATAGAAAGCTACTTTTTCAGAGTTAAATCATTTATCATTATTATTGTATGAGCTTCCAAAAAGAGGTGGAAATAAACTGTTTTTTCAGGTTTGCCGATGTTAAAGAACCAGTACAATTTCTGTATGTTAGTGCTTTCAACTGATTATCTTTTCCTAGTGATCTTTTTCAATACTGACATGTGAAACCCAAGTATTTGTATACTCTTCTCAGCATTTGAGGTTGTTTTAAAGTTTCCTGGTTTAACTAAAATAGATTGGTAATATTTTTTCTAGCTGCCTGTTGAACCCAGCTCTGCTTTATATATTACACCACCCTGGGTTTTACAGTTGTATAGGCATATATCAAAGTTGTAATATGATTCATGGGCTATTGAGTCCAAGCCCCTGCTCAATACAGGATCTTCAGGTAAAGTGTTCAAAGCAAGTAGCTGCCCAGCCTCTTTTCAAGATGTTAAGAAGAAGGGTTTTCTGTTCTCTATGGATCCTACTGGGAGTTTGCCTATTTTATTTATTGGAAGTTTATTTTGCCACTTTCCCCAACATACCATTGTTGAGGTCAATGGGCCTCCTTTTATATTTTTTAGGTCTTTTTTCCCAATTTTCTCTATCAGACATGATACATATTCCCATCCATTTATTAGTTTCTCTAATCTGACCCATCTTTTGTGCCTGCCAATATCCAGTTCAAATAACCTGGCCAGTTGGCAGTCTTCAAAGTAGTTTTGTGGGCAAGGTGCTCCCAGCCTCCATTTTCTTGTGGAATGAAAAATACTGTGTTGGCAATTGTGTTCTTACTGGCACCTACTATCCATGTTTTAATTGAATTGTCCAATTTTTTAGGTGGAATATTAAATGGGAGGGTTTGAAATAAATATAAAAATTTGGGTAATATCATTTTGTATGCCTTCAGCCTTGTTGTAATGTCCCAATTCCATTTTTTCCAATCATTAATTTGTTTGCTTACTTTTTCCATAATAGATTATAATTTATCTAGATTATATTGTTTAATTTTTAGGTATAAAAATGCCTAGGTATTTTAACTTTTCTGTAAATAATAACTAAATTCCTTTAACTTTTTGGCATATTTTGTTCTCTGTACCTCTTATTTTTGTTACCCTGCCCCTTATTCTTCCCCAAACACCTGCTGGCAGAAAAAGGTAGAAGGTCAGCATGGATAGCGCCATTCTGGTCTGTCTTAGGAGACCAGTCCACAGTCTGGGAACAGCCACCAAAAAGGCCCTCTTCTGTGTTCCCACAAACATGCTTGAACGAGTAGTGGGGCAGAGAGAAGGCCTTCTCCAGTTGATTGTAAATGTCTACCAGGTTCATAGAAAGAGATATGGTCCTTCATATAATCTGGACCAGATAGTTTTGTAGGGCAAAACTATCACTTTGAATTGTGCCAGGGAGATAACACAGTTCTGTTCGACTCCTTGGCCACACGCATGTGGCTAAGGAGTCGAACAGAACTCCCCCAGCACCACCTTCTGAGAATGTCCCTCCAGGAAGGAACGGAGCCACTGAAGAACAGTACCTCCAAGCCTTATCCCAGAAAGGCGACTCAAAAGGCTAGCATGGTCAATGGTATTGAAAGCTGCTGAAAGGTCCAGGAGAACAAACAGGAACACACTCCTCCTGTCCAGTTTTCTGGGTAGGTCATCCAACAAGGTGACCAAAGCTGTCTCTGTCCCATAACCAGGCCTGAAACAAGACTGAAATGGATCTAGATAATCTGCTTTATCCATGAACCTTTGGAGTTGCGAAACCTCCAAACGCTTCACATGGCAGATTGGAGTCAGGAATGTAGTTGTCCAGTATGGTGGAGTCTAGGGAAGATTTTTTTTAGAAGTGGTCTTACCACAACTCCTTCAGGCTCACGGGGACCCTGCCCTGATGTAAGGAGGCATTAATAACTTCTCTGACCCACTCCACCAGTTCCCCCCTGGCCTATTTTATGAGCCAGGAAGGACAAGGATCTAGAGTGCATGTAGTCGCTCTCACCCCTCCAAGAATCCTCTCCATATTTTCAGACTGCACAAATTGAAAAGTATCTATCAACACTGGACAATCGGGATCTAAGATTACATCCACGAAAGTTGTATCAACTTTGGCTTCTAAGTCAGAGAGAATCCGATCGATCTTATCTGCAAAATGGTAGGCAAGCTCCTCACATCATGCTGTTGTATGGGCAACGTTCTATTTTGGGCCAGGTTGGATTAGGCCTCTAATCACCTGAAACAGCTCTGCTGGACAGTTTTATGCTGCAGCACCCGTGTTAATACAAAATGCTCTTTTTTCTGCTTTTATCGCCCCACCATAGAATTTCAGATATATTTTTGCTTGTTTTCGGTTGGAATCACTCTGAATTCTTTGCTATTTTAGTCTCGATCTCATGTGATTAATCGCTCCCAGCATCTTAGTGAACCAAGTGGCTGGTTTAGCTCCACTTTGTGAGAAGGGATGCTTCGGAGCAATCATATCTACCACCATGGTCATTTCCCCATTCCAGAGATGATGATGATGATGATGATGATGAGTTTATTTATACCCCGCCTCCATCTCCCCCGAAGGGGACTCGGGGCGGCTTACATGGGGCAAGCCCAGATAAAAACAATAACAATATATAATACATCAATAGACAAAAACATACATAATTATAAAATTTAAACATTAACCTATAGAAATAAAAAAACAGACTTAATAAAACATGGAATTAAAAACTGCGAGGTTGTAATAACAGGCTAGGTAAAGTGCACATTATATAAAGTTGTAAACTCGAGATAACTGATAAAGTGCTGCAGATTCGTGGAAGAGCAATTTGGGATGGGAGAAACCTTGAGTCAATGTCAAATTAACCAGGAAAAGTGCAACCAGTGCAGAAATGGTCATGGAACATGATTGTTATGGGGATGGGCAATCTTATCCAAAGGCCTGTGAAGAGCCAGGTTTTCAAGCTTTTCCTGAATGCCACCAGGGTGGGGACAGATCAACCAGGGTGTCAACAGGATCACCTGCCCAGGTAGCGGGAAATTCCCCAAGAGCCGTCAGGAATCCATCCGGATCCATAAGCTTCCTGGCACGGACCATCTTAATATATCTCCCACCTTTGCAGAGGTTCTGAGTCCCATCCGGTCTAAACCTGACCAGATAGTGAGCTGTCCATGACAACGGAAACACACAAAGCTCCTCCATTCCCAGATCATCATTGTCCCACCCTCTGTATAAAATATAAGGTTTAGAGCAGTGGTTTTAAACCTATTGGTCCCCAGGTGTTTTGGCCTACAACTCCCAGAAATTCCAGATTACCAGCTGTTAAGATTTCTGGGAGTTGATGGCCAAAACACCTGAGGATCCACAGGTTTAGAACCACTGGTCTAGAGTGTGTCCAGCAGCATGTGTGGGGGCCAGATGCCAATTGGGAAAGACCCATGATTGTTATGGCAGATGGGAAGTTCTGAAACACTCCTGACAGGGCTGCCTTGGCATGGCAGAGACCTAACCAATAGAGAATGTTGTGTGACAGTTGAAGTTATCCCTCTTCTTTTGAGAGGTCAGGGGTGCTGGTCCCTGCGAAAGTGAAAAAACTGAACCAAAATGTTGTACATGCTAATATTTTTTGCCCACATTGGCAGTGTGTTTCCACTGGGAAAATTCCATGAAGCTAACAAATTCAATAGGAGAAGAAGAAAAAAATCCTAGGCCTCAGTTGCTTCTAAATAACTACTGTATTCCCGTGATCTAGCTACATAACTTATTCCCCAGTCTTCTGGCATTGTAACATAACAAAATATGCCATGTAACCTTCACAGTGTCAGCTTGTTCCTTTGGAAGAACCTCCCTAGCATTGGCTAACAATCTGTCCTGTAGCCAGTGCCAGTTAATAGTCTAGATCATCCGAAGTTTCTAAACACTTTTCAAGGGTAACCCCATGTAGAAATGTATTACAATAATTCAACTAAAAATTAATGAAAACATGTGTTACCGTGGCCAGATCTGATGACTCCACAAGTTTTGACTTTTCTAATGCACTCCTAGCCACAACTGAAACATGAACACCCAGGCTGGAAATTGAATTGAGGAGCACATCCAATTTGCAAATGTACGATAACAGGGGGAATGTAACCCCACCCAACACAGATTGAATCTCTATCCCCAATCTGCCTTTTTGCTGATCAAGATCACTTTGTTTTGTCTGCATTAAGTTTAGATTTGATTTCCCTCCAGTATATCACTGATTACTGGTTTAGGAGCAAAAGGGTTTCCTTCTAAACTGTTGGGGGTGTCATTGCAGTACTTATGGCAAGGAATTTCCCCTGGCAGTTTCATGTACAGTAGAGTCTCACTTATCCAACACTCACTTATCTAACGTTCTGGATTATCCAACACATTTTTGTAGTCAATGTTTTCAATACATTGTGATATTTTGGTGCTAAATTTGTAAATACAGTAATTACTACATAGCATTACTGCGTATTGAACTACTTTTTCTGTCTAATTTGTTGTATAACATGATGTTGTGGTGCTTAATTTGTAAAATCATAACCTAATTTGATGTTTAATAGGCTTTTCCTTAATCCCTCCTTATTATCCAACATATTCACTTATCCAACGTTCTGCTGGCCCGTTTATGTTGGATAAGTGAGGCTCTACTTATGTTATATAACATGGAGATAGAATCAAGCTGTGAGGAACCCATAGACAAATGGCCAAGAAAATGAGTAGGAGTCCTCCAGCACTACCTTTTAGATTTACTCCTTTAGAAAGGCATGAAGGCACTTAAACAGTTTCCTCAAGTCCCATCCAAGCAAGGCAACCAGAAAGATACTATGGTCAATAGCATTAATAGCTGCTGGTAATCCAGCAGAACCGACAGAAATATCTGTCTAGCACCTGTATAGATCTTCCATTACAGTGACCAACACTATTTTTCTTCTGTAACCATGTTTGAAAAGAGAGGAAAATGGATCTTGATAATCTGTCTTATCCAGAGCCATCAAGCATCCTACTGTGGCAGATCATTTTAATAGGTTTTTATCCCTGGAAGGTTCTATTACCCAGCAAATCTAAATCCTATCAGGTAGTTACCTTTCCATGATATTGGGACTATTCGCAGTTTTTTCATTCCCAGATATCATTTCACCTCACCCATATTACAGAAGACAAGGTCCAGAGTATTCTCAGTTGCATGAGTAGAGCCAGATACTGCTTGAGTCAGGCCCATGGTTGTCATGGCAGGTGTGAAGTCTTGAGCTGCTCCTGAAAGGCCAGTCTCATCATGGATGTTGAAATTACAGTTCTTCGAGAAAGGGGAACTCCCAACAGTAACTTTTTTATTGTTTTGTTTTTTTCGTGTCAGGAGCAATCTGAGTTGCTTCTAGAGTGAGAGAATTAGCCGTCTGCAAGGACATTGCCCAGGAATGGACATACTCAAAAGGGGGAAATTTGAAGTTAATTTTTTTAAACCCAGTAAAGGCAATTTTTGGAAATAAAAAGATTCATAGTAGTTTGATATGTTCCATGACATTGCAGCTTCTCCTTTTGATGATCTTATCAATAGGAAATCTCCAAGAGATCTTGTTATTAACACGCTGCTCATTCTTGGAAACTCATCATCCCTTCCTTGTTTGAGTCTGTCAATATGTAATGTGGTCTTCCTACAATTTTGCCAGGCACTAGCTTTTATTAATACCCCATAGAGGAAAGAAGGAAATGGTTAATCTCATTTTGCATAGAAGCAGCATTATAGCGTTTGTATTTCTTATATGCTAATACTTTACACAGAGGCACTATCTGAAGCAAGGCATTAAACATTTTAGCTACTGGTCATAATCTATATTAAAATACTATTAAATATTATAAAGAACTACAAATTGAAGTTAGATTAAACCACATTATAAAGCTTAACATTTGTCTGCTTTTATCCCAATATTTACCAAAACAAAATAAAACTTTAGCTGTAATCAGGAAACTTACTAGCTATTATATAATAACAATGGACAATAGAGAAACAAAATAACTATACAGTAGTTTAAAAAAAGCTTTAATTGCTTTGTAATTTTAGAAATAGTGCTGATGAGTTTCAAGAATAAATGAGAGAGGACTTTGCAATATTAGTTAACCATTAGCATATAGAAACAAAATGCTTTAGAGAATATCGGAATGCCTGAAGAAAAAATGAATTGAAAATAAGCCATAGATGGTTTGGATCAAACTAATTAAACATTTTTTTCTAGAATCAAATATAATATGCTGCTAATGTAGTAACATGGTAGGTATATCTAGTTGCATACTGTGCAGCAAAGTATTTCCAAGGAAACATCTGACACTTAACTGAGGATTTATTGCTTTATGATATACCCATGGAACTATATGTTATCTTACTGAGTTGACTAAATCCATATGTATTGCCAGAGCATCAAATAATAACACAGTAGTACTAGTTACAACAAAAATTTGATAAAGTAAAATTTTTGAAATATAAATTTAGGGGTAAAAAAGAATTGACCACTATGGATGTATGTTTCTATAACCGTTTTGCATACAGTATTTATGTATAAACTGATATTGTAATATTTGAATGGGTGGGAAAAACATAATTAAGGGATTTAAAGAAGCATGGTTCAGTCTTAGCATTCTAGAAAACTAAATGCCAAACAATTTTGTCGTATGCATTTTTGCAGATAGGTTATGGATGAGAATAGGAATTATCCATAGCTCAAGCCATTACACCACACTGGCTTGTTAAAGTATTTCCATACCAGGATAAAAATATTCTATTATTCTGTGCATTTACAACTTTTCTTTTTATGTTGATTTTATTTGCTTGTTTGATAGGGTGTCTTCAGAGTTGTTTGATGTATGTATTTTGTAAGAGTGTATTTTTGTATAATAGAAAAAAGTAATGTGACATCAAAAACCAAATGATACTTTTCAAGGGCGAGAAGAAACTAAGTAATTACGGTAGATAGGATGTCATCAAGCATCTATTTTTACAGTTCAGTTCAGACAGTGTTGTAACAATTATGGCACCTAAACTGCGACCTGACATTCTGTTGTTGTTGGGGGTTTTTTTGGGGGGTTTTTTGGTAAGATTTGAGATGGCATAGAAGGCCTGCCCTAGAAAGAAGGATAGATGCTTTCAACAATATGATATTTTTAAACATGCATTTAAGAGATGATTGTACTAATAATAGAATGCACATATATTGACAATTGAAAACAAATAGAGCTGCTGCAAAACAAATAGTTCCTTAGTACTGTAATTAATAATCTGTTCATTTTATTTTTTCCAGGGATATTATGATAACCTATTTTGAACCTTCCATCTCCTTTGAGGGCCTGTGTAATGAAGTTCGAGATATGTGCGCCTTTGATAATGAGCAGCTCTTCACCATGAAATGGATAGATGAAGAAGGCAAGTTAATACAAGACAAAACTAGTACATCAGTTACTGTGGCCCCATACCCATGCACCTCCTTTCAGAGTTGAAATTAATATTTTCTTTTCTGTTGTCCATATTTGTCAGTTTTTAAAATGAGTTTTTTTAAAACAAAATTGCAGAAATAAACTTCAGAAGATACCTTACCTAAGCCTCATGGAAATGCTGATTTTGTTGTTTCTTTGATAGTGAATTATATTGTATTTTGAACAAACAAAATGCTTTGTGAAATCACAGGTCATCTCCGCTTGTAACATGGAAATTTTGTAATTTTTTATCTCTAGAACAGGAATGAGAAGCCTGTGACCTTCCAACTGTTGTTGGATTCAAACTCCCACCAATGTAACCAGTTGTCTATGATTATGGAAGTCAGGGTCCAACAATATCAGAAAGCAAAAGTTTCCCATCCTTGATGTAGAGAAGAAGTTGTTAGCTGGCCAGTCAGTCAGATGAAATAATTAACCCAAACAGTTGCAGTATGTGCCACAGTTAAGTTTGAGCAAGCAAAGGTTATATAAGAATGAAATGTGAACATAGATACAATTAAAATTATTGGACTGGAAAGCAGTACAACAAGTTTCTTCTAGTGTGTCACTATAAATGACTCACAATGCAAACTTCCTGGAATTTAATCTCTTTTCACAGTTCTACCTACCACAGTTCTGGTAGGCAAATTATGTGAATTGAAAGTTCAGGATGATGTTTTGCCTTCCTGAAGCAGGTATTCAGGATGTGACTGAGACTCTCCCAAGACTCATCGAATCAGCTGATCACAATTCTTTCTTGCTGATTCATGGGAACAAATGATGCAGCCATGGAAATGTTCAGTGGATCTCCAAAGACTACAAATGATCTTGAGAGAGTGTATAAAGAGTACAAAGGTTTGTGAGTAAATAATCAGTCCTATCTTTCAAAGGCAAGGCATTCCTAGGGAAAGGACAGTGTAAAATTTGTGTAGCTGTTTATAAGTGGTCATCAAGGAAAGTTGGGCTTTATAGACAAATATGATGTACTTGTTTTAGATTAAAGATAGCATGTCATGGGGCTGGAAAGAACATTTTTAGCAGGAGCCTGATCCTTAATTCCCTGGATTGGAATGGCAAAACCCCCAAGTTAACTAGTGAATCAGGCATGAGACACAAGAATACAAAGAAGCAAGAGTAAACATGGAGCCTGGTAACTTACAGGAAATTTTGTTGGATAGCTCAAAAGATGAAACGCCAAATAGGATAGGAATACAGCTTGAGAGAAGAACCTTTGGTCTACAGAGGGCCTCAGTTAGCCCACTCTGCTCTGTCACATCCTCTGCCATGAAGCGATTCCAATGTATGATTGGAATGTTTACCATTTAAGAGAATCAAACGTATTCAAACGTATGTTAGCTTTTATATCCGACTATAGATATTAATTATTCCCACCCATCCTGTGTCATTTCTTCCCATTTGGAAAGGCCAGAGGCTTGCAGGTGCAACACACTATAATCAGAGATGATCTGAGATATACTTTGCCTGCTCTTAAAATCTCCTTAAAGGGAGGAGTTGTGTAAATACAACCATCCCAATTGAGGCACTTATAAATCTCCAACTTCAAAAGGAGGAAAATTAGAAACAGCAGACCGGTTAGGTCAGTGTGACATCAAGATTTAATGAAATTATAGACCAAATTATTAAGCAGTCACTCTGTCAGCATCTGGAAAATAATTTGTTATTTTCTAAGAGTGAACATGGATTTTTCAGGAAGAAATCAGACCAGCTACCCACATCTCTGGAAGATTTACTGGTCTGATTTAGAATGAGAATGAATCACTTCAATTTGAGCACATAAATTGTCCAGGTTTCCCATGATGATCTTCTTGACAAGATGGCAAAACATGCATGGATACTACTTGAAGTAAGTTCAGCAGTTGTACAGTGGGCTGTTTGATAACTCACTGTTACTTCTTGTAAAGCCTTGTAATGCAGTGCCTAAAAGCTATGTCTTAAGTCTTCTATTCTTCAATATTTTTATAAATGAACTAGATCAGAGTGTAGAAAGGTTGACATTTGTGAGATGTGGCTTACACTGTAGAACATGGGAACAAAGTTCCAAAGGAACTTGACATGATATTCAGCAGTTTTCTGGCATCTTAAAGACTTAAGTTTTATTTGGCATAATGCCAAAAGTTGTAGTCTTTAGGATAGATCCCATTCCCTTTGGAAGGTGAAATTAATGGGAGTAAATGTTAAGGACAACAGCCAAATGAGAACTAGTTTGAACGCTGTACATGTGTTGGATTGCTGCCATGCAAAAAGTGGAACAGTCTTGTTACCTGTTGCTGCCAAGCACAGGATTATAACCAATTCATGCAAATTTCAGGGAAGCAAGTTTCAGGTGGGCAGCAGTTGAAGCTTACCAGTTTTAAAAAATTGTCCCTGGAAGTGGGCAGCTCTCAATCACTGGGGATATGTAAGCAAAGACTGGGCGCCATCTTACATTCTAGAACTTTCATTGAGCAGGATCTTGGTGTAGATCAGGGGTTCTCAAACTTTTAAAGCTGCAGAGCCCTTTTTGAAGGAAAAGTTTGTTGTGGAGCCCCAAGAAACTTTTGGACTCAGGGGTCGCATCGCATTTTAAAAATTGACATATAGGCCAGGCCAGTGGCAGATGAATGGAGAATGTTTGTGTCAACTAATTGAAAAAAAATGAACAAATTCCTATGCACAGTACACATATCTTGTTTGTAGTACAGAAGGAAAGTAAAAACAATACAATATTTAAAATGAAGAATAATTTTAACCAACATAAACTTAATAGTATTTCAGTGGAAGACCCCAGAGGCCATTCAGTCCAACCCCCTTCGGTCATGCAGGAAAAGCACAATCAAAGCACCCCGAACAGATGGCCATCCAGCTTTTGCATTAATAATAATAGTAATAGGAGCAACCCAGGGGCCACCCAGTCCAACCTACTTCTGCCTTGCAGTAAAAGCACATTTAAAGTGGCAGTAGCGGGGAGACTTTGCAGGCCATGGTGGTAGCAGCAAGGAGACTTTGCAGGCCATGGTGATGGTGGTGGGGAGGCCTTGTAACAGTGGAGGCGAAGGCAGGGAGGCCTTGCAGGCCATGGCAGCAGAGGCAGCGAGACCTTGCAGGCCATAGTGGTGGTGGCAGAGAGGCACCGTAGGCCGTGCTCCACAGGCCACATGTTTCCTAGTTAGGGGAGTGGATGTCCACTGTGGGGCCCCTGACTGCTTTGCAGCGTCCTAAGAGCTTGGGGAGCACAGTTTGAGAACTGCTGGTGTAGATGATCTTCAAGATACCTTACAACTTTGTGATTGTCTGTTAGATGTATGTTTCCTTGTTTGCAACTTGTAAGATATTTGAGACATTGGCAGAATGCTAGTACAGGCCTGTAATTGACCGGGGAGTGGTAGTGGTGGGGTATCTCCAGCAGTTACCCAGAAAAATATCATTGAGTCCACTTTTAGGTCCTATATGCATATTGTTGCCTCTGCTGCTGTTCTGTGCCTTCCAGTCATGTCTGACTTATGATGGCTGTAAAATGAATTTATCATGGGCTTTTCTTGGTACAATTTATGCAGAGTTTTTACTGTTGCCTTCCTCTGAGTCTGAGGGAGTTTGGCTTACCTAAGCTCACTCAGTAGGTATTCATGGCCAAATGGAGATGTGAACCCTAAACACCCAGAGTTGTAGCCTAGTTCTCAAACCAGTACACTATGCAAGCTCTTCCCATATGCATACAAAACAAATAGTGGGCTACCATAATTTTATCCATGTTTTCAGATACATGAACTAGAATTATTTGTATTTTTTTTTTAAAAAAAGCCAAACTTGGGTTATAGATCTGAAGAATCCTAGTTTGTTAAACCTGTACTGGAAATGTCTTGGAGGCTACATGTTGGATATTGTACATGTTGCTATTGCATTTATGTAATATTTTTATAAATCATGGATTGTTTATGATGTGTTCACATTGCATTAAATATCCAATAAGCCTCTTTATCATTAAGTATTCTCTCTGCTTTCTGTGTTCTGAAAGGAAGAGTTTTATGGGGATGGTGGAATAAAAGAAATAGTTTATTAACTGTGGCACACCTAGAAGCATTGTTATAAAAACAAAACATGAATTCTTGTGCTTTTAATAGAGAGGAGGATTATAGACATTAAATTCCCTTCAGCACATTCAAGAGCACCTGCCCATGTTCATTTTGTCTTTTTGAAAAATGTCCTTCAGTTGTTTTTGTGCTTGGATGAAGAAAAACTGGTTTGGTCTTTCAGCATGTCTAAATGGTAACATTCTTATTTAATATCTATACAGTAGAGTCTCACTTATCCAAACTAAACGGGCCGGCAGAAGCTTGGATAAGCGAATATCTTGGATAATAAGGAGGGATTAAGGAAAAGCCTATTAAACATCAAATTAGGTTATGATTTTACAAGTTAAGCACCAAAACATCATGTTTTACAACAAATTTGACAGAAAAAGTTCAATACGCAGTAATGTTATGTTGTAATTACTGTATTTATGAATTTAGCACCAAAATATCACGATATATTGAAAATATTGACTACAAAAATGGCTTGGATTATCCAGAGGCTTGGATAAGCGAGGCTTGGATTAGTGAGACTCTACTGTAGTTTATTTCTGTGGTTTTTTTGCCTATCTTAAGTAAATGGCAGGATGAGATACAATTTTAAATGTAAAAATATTGTGAAACGTTTCCACAGATAAGAAGGATCTTAATCTCAAAATGCTGTTTCAAGTGTCATGCAGCCATAAACCTGGTTTACTGCACAGTGTACACTCAGTAAGAAGATGCTACTAATTCTAGCACTAGGACAAATACGTCTTATTATAGTTGTTTGATATTTTATATGCGTGTACACATTACACACATGAAAATCACACGGAATTGAGCAATTCTGGAAAAAAGCTAATTAGTTACTATGGGGTTGTAGGAATTGATTATGTAGGTGGAACTATTTTTATGATGGTGCTTGGATATGTGTGTTTGCACACGCAAACTGTTTAGTCACTAAACTAATGTAAAGAAACTGTTTTAGTCACAAAAGTAATGGACATTAAATGATTGCAATATTGCAGCCCTACATTCTTGGCTGCCATAATTCTTTAAGTTTGACACCATTCATTGTACATAGTCTTCCCTCTCTCCAAAGAAAAGCCCTGTGTATCTCTTTCATAATCTTAACAAAACCATACTTGAAATATCTTATGTGCTACTCCTTTGCCAAATTAGCATTAGCTGGAATATCCAGATGCTGGTAACTATTCTGAATGTGTATTCAAAGAACCAGCACATTGAATGAAATAAAGAAAGTCCTCTATTTCCTCTTTGCTACAGGATACCCAGTAGCTTTCCTGTTCTCCAAGAATGATTTCCTTCTTGGAATGTGTTGACCCAAGACAATGTTGAAGGAATGAAACCTGATGTTGGGAGGTAGTTAGAGTAGTCTATCATCCAAGCTTCACGGCTGATAAGAGACTGTAAGCTGTGGTAGAGGAGCCTTTGTAGAATGCTGAAGGATGAGAGGGCATCATATAATCATTGACAGGGATAGGTGTTTTATTGTTCTAGGTGACACTTCTTAATAAAACAAGTATCTTCTTTTTTTGGGGGGGGGGGGGTAAACACTTTATTAATGAAATGTTACATAACAAAACAGCAAATTATAGCAGATATAGTCAAATAACAATAATTTTGAAATGTACATTCATATCTACATTAGTCAATCGGCCTGTTAATTCTAACACTGAGTACATATTATTATCTGTTACTCCAAACATGTAGAATTGCTCTTTCTACGTGTTATCCACTATTTTCAATCTAGGTTTCTACTCATTTTTTTAAAGAAATTAAGTATAAGAGTTCACCCTAACATTCAAACAAAGACATACAACGTATTACACACAACAGACCCTGCACACCCAAAACCCCTATCCCACATAAAATAAAAACCCCTTCCCCACACCCGTGCACCCTTCACCATGACTTCCAACCCTGAAGCATTATGAAGCCTTTAAGCCAGGGGTCCCCAAACTAAGGCCCGGGGGCCGGATGCAGCCCATCAAAGCCATTTATACGGCCCCCACGGCACAAGGGCAGAAGGGGGTTGGGCTAAATGACCCAAGGGGTCTCTTCTCTTACAACCCTTAATATTATTATTATTATTAACATTGAGGCTGTGTGGCCATCTGTCAGAGGCTGGGCTGTGGTGCAGGCTGGTTAGCAGCCAGCTGCAACAAATCACTGAGCAAGAGGTCCTGAGTTCGAGGCCCGCCTGTGCCTGCATCTCATCTCTGTCTCTGTTCTATGTTATGGCATTGAATGTTTGCCTTTATGTGTGCAATGTGATCCGCCCTGAGTCCCCTTCGAGGTGAGAAGGGCGGAATATAAATGCTGTAAATAAATAAATAATGCTTTGCTTGTGCTTTTGGTGCACAGAGGCAGAAGGGGGTTGGACTAAATGGCCCAAGGGGTCTCTTCCAACCCTCTTTATTGTTGTTGTTGTTATTATTAACATTGAAGCTGGGTGGCCATCTGTCAGGGGTGCTTTGCTTGTGCTTTCAGTGCACAAAGGCAGAAGGGAATTGGACTCAATGGCCCAAAGGGTCTCTTCCAACCCTCTTTTTATTATTGTTGTTATTATTGTTATTATTAATGATTATTGCTTGGTGGCCAACTATAGTCCAGCCTTCCAACGGTCCGAAGGATCATGAACTGCCCCCCCCCCCCGTTTAAAAAGTTTGGGGACCCCTGCTTTAATCCAATTTATCTATCCTTGTTAATAGTAACCCTAAATTCCTAATGGAACTCCTCTATGTTACTGGCTCTCTATTCAGATATGCTATGGCCAACTTCCATGTTTCTAAAAAGTCATTACTTTTGTTCTTCCTATTATTGGTAAGTTTGGCCATTAGCATATATTCCTGCATTCTTTCTCTCCAATCCTTTTTAGTTAAACCTTTTTCCCCTTTCCAGTCTTTGGCTATGGTCAGTCTTGCTGCCGCAAGGCTATATTGGTATATTTCTTGGTCCTTTTGGTTATTGTTTTCTCTATGTAGACCTAATAGACACAATCCTGGGCTTTTTAAAATTTTATTATGTAGTATTTTATTTGTCTCTTTAACTACCTTGTCCCAAAATGCTTGTATGGTCACACACGTCCACCACATGTGGATGAATGTCTCTTTCTGTTTCCTACATCTCCAGCAAATACCTTGTTGTGATTTATCTATTTTTGCCAATGTTGCTGGGGTGATATAGCATTTATAAAACACTTTATATTGATTCTCCCTAATTGATCCAAATATTGTGAATTTGAATTCTTTGTTCCATAGGTACTCCCAGTTATCCAATTCTATTGGCCTACCTAGGTCCTTGACCCAGGATATCATTACTGTCTTGACTGTGTTGTCCTCCATATTGTAACTTAATATGTATTTGTATAATCTGGATATTAACCCTTTGTTTCTCTTTTCCCATATTCTTTCCAGTTCTGATTTTTTAGTTGCGAAACCTACCCTCATATCTTTTTTATATCTTTCATGCAATTGGTGATATCAATGGAAATTAAAAGGGCGGGAAGAATTGGAGATTAATGATTGGTTTCGATATCACCAATAAAACAAGTATCTTCATAGGATTTTCAGCATTCAAATCTGACATGATAACATGTAAATTTAGAGGCAAACTTGCAAACATTCAATGCATGTCTGGATGTTTATGCTCTAAAAGATTTTGTGTTGTGAGCTTAAGTGAAAAAAACATTTCATTATATAGTTTGGAAAAGCAATAAGTAATCTCTTTCAGCCAAAATCAAGAACCATGAAGATAATACTGTTTTCTAGAGAAGCGTCTTAGCACAGGCATAAACATACACTCTGAATTAATTTGTTACTTCTTTTTAGGGGATCCATGTACTGTTTCTTCTCAGCTGGAATTGGAAGAGGCCTTTCGTTTATATGAACTAAATAAGGATTCTGAACTTCTAATACATGGTAACTTTTGTGTCTATAGGTCAGTGTGTGGAAGAAAGGAGAGAGATATAATAGTGAGATCCTGAGCCCAACAGACAGAATACACATTTCAGAGCATTAATAAGTATTTGAACAAGTCCCTGAAGGGCAATTGGAAGCAGTCTAAAATGGCAAAAGATGCTTTTGACTCCTTGTCTCATCAGAACAGCATAGTTGTCCTTATGGTGAACTGCATGGCTTTGGAGGAAAGCACTGGTGACATACAGCTCCTATGTTAAGACTCTGTTTGTTTCCAATACAAATAAAATAATTTGTTCCCTTCCACTAGCTCATAAGTACTTAAGTATAACAGGAAATGTTATAAGGTTGGCCATAAGAAAAATGGCATAATCTATCATACTGAGTCTATAATTGCTTTTACCCAGTCTGTAGGATGCAAAAGGGTGCAAGTTTCCCATTTCTCTAGAACCTTTATTAGGCTAGATAGTTTTTTAAAAGAAGGAAATAGGAAAGGATACAGAAGAGAAAAAGTTTTAAGTCCTCACTCAGCCATGAAATTAACTGTGCAGTGCTAGTCAAGCCCAGCTTGTAGTAAATGTACCTCACAAGGTTACTATAGAGATACATTGAGCTAATTGGAGGAAATGTAGGATATAAATGTAGTGGTTAGTAAATAAGATTATTCTTCATGGTCTCTGTAACTCACAAAAAATATGCAACCTGTCTGTCAACTGCTTTGAAAATGATGAAATATTTGAATGTACTTATAAGAAAGAATATTCCACTGGATGTCTTTGCAAATGCAAGCATCATTTTAGTATACTTGAGATAACATTTCTATTTTGTTTTGATGTCTTTGTCAGCTAAATTTTAATAGATCTTCGTGTCAAAAATGGACTGGAAAGAGAAATATCTATATCTTTATTTTATTAGAATTACCTTTTTGTAGCAGCTACATGATACATTCTTACCTTAGAAATTTTCCTGGCTGCTTATAGTACACAAGATAGTTTTTTGTAGATCATACTGTATCAAAAACCTTACTTTGCATAAAATACCCCAAATTACTCTGTAAACAAGCTGTTTGATACTCTTTTTATACTTTATCTAGAATTCTTCCATATTGTATCTTCTCACATATCCTTTGAAACAATACCTAATTTAGTATTAACCCTCTCTCTCAACACCCCCCCCCCCCCCCAGTGTTTCCTTGTGTACCTGAGAGGCCTGGAATGCCCTGTCCTGGGGAAGACAGTAAGTACAGTAACTTGAAATGTGACGTTATATACTGTAGTTTAAATTGATGCTATGATGAGTTTTTTTGGTTTTGAATTACAATGGGTATTTGAATATTGAATCTAAGAAAGATATTAATTTTTGTTTGTCTATGCAGATTCTAACATATAGTCATTTTGAATATCTGTGACTTTGTGCTTATCCTAATTCTACAGTTAGGACAAGAAAATTGTATGTATTGGTTTTAGATACCATAAATTATGAGATGCTTGTGGTCAGTTTAAAAAGGTACCTGAATTTGTAGGCACTGATGTGGAATGGAACTCAAATCAGTTGATAAGGACTTAGTTTTGCAATTCATGGCAAGATACTTTCTTCCTGAAGTAATTTTTCCCTTGGCCTTTGAAATGTTCTGTTTGCCCTTTGTGTACAGTGCTGAAAAGATATCCTGGCGATTGAATCAGGGGTAGGTTAAGATAAAAGCTTTCTCTGGTCAGTACCTTTATGGCATTAATTTGACATGAATATGTCCATGTCTTCAGTGTGCTTACACTCTTCTTTCATCATTAGAACCCCTGTTTTGAAAGCTCCATGTTAATTTAACATATGCATTGCAATTTGAAATGGCAGATGAAATAGAATAGTACTTTAAAATAATAGTGTTTGTCTGGTAGTATTCTTTAATTTTAAGATAATTTTAAGATAATATGTCAATTAAAGGTATGTTCAGTGTTCAGGATTTAGGATTGGTGGACTCCATTGTAATACGCAATCTTTGATTCTCCCATGCTTTGACTTCCAGTTTTAGAAGTCTCAGCCATCATGGCCAGTGATAAGGAATTATGAGACTTGTAGTCTCAAATATTCAGAGAGCCAGAGATTCCCTACCTTTGTAGTAGTTGCCTGAATGAATTGTAGCCCAAGAGAAAAAGTGGGATGATGATGATGATGTTGATGATAATAATAATAATACCTTCATCTTGATGCAAATAGTCCCTGTCTTAACACATAAATATGCCCTCACTCCAGATATTTATAGTGTGGAGTTAAAAATACTAGCTCATCCTACCAAAGCAGTCCTTGAAGCTTATGTGAAAAGGAGGGTGGGAGAGTCTATATAAAGGCAGAATAAATGCTTGAAATTTGCATATCTCTCCATTTGAGATGTTTTACCTTTTATAGTATTTGATACATGGTACTTTCTTTTACATTGTCAACCTTTGCCAAAATAAATGTATACTCAGTGATTGCTAGGAATAAAGCATACAGCTTTTCTATTTACATACCTGTTTGTTTAATTTTTCTTTAGAGTCTATATATCGTCGGGGTGCGCGACGGTGGCGAAAGCTCTATTGTGCAAATGGTCATACTTTTCAAGCCAAGAGATTTAACAGAGTAAGATTTTAACCCAACTGTTCTTTCTTCTGTCCTTACTCTCTATATGTCACTTTACCTTTTAATAATGTCCTTTTACTTTGCTCCTTTTATTTAAGTTGTGATACTAAACAATAGGTCTTTTACTTATCTACCTCCACTTCAATTAACATTTATTTACTTTTTAATACAGTAAAACTTTGCAGAATTTGTTCTCACAGATAAGATTTGTTCTCACTGATAAGACTTGTTTTCAACAAGACTCTGCCTTTCAGAGATTGTGCTAAAGCCCTTAAAAAGCTGACAAAAACTTTATAAATACTTATATAGAACCAAAGAGTTGAGTACATATTGCCGTAAATAAAAATGATGTCTTTAGTCAGTGTGGTCTAACCTTTCGTTACCCAAGAGCCAATCAAACTTTAGTATAGGAATATGAGGGCCAGAGACATTCCAGAAAGAAAACAAATTCTTAAAAACTTAAAGCAATAAGAAGGGTAAACAATTTTTTCCAAATGTTAAATTAAAATATTTTTCCAGTAAGAATGGCAAGGGCCAACAAAAATGAATTGGTGGGCCGCTTGTGGCCTGTGGGTTAGACCACACTGTCTTTAGTGATTTGGGCATATAACATACTTATGTCTACACATGAACCCCACAATAATAAAAAATGAAGCTTTATGTCAAATAATTAAATGCTTGTGTTATGCTTTCGGGTGTTCACTTCAGATCCAGTGACTGCATTTAGATGAAAATATCTTAGCTTAATAAGGTGAGAAATGAACAAGGTGTTGCATTCTCTTTGCAGCGTAAGCAATCAAAACAGAAACACTACAATTTACAGTATAGGTAATTTCCTGAATTATTTGAACCAGGAAGCAGTAGTTTCCATCTTTTGAAGAATCTAAAATATTAGAACAGGTTCAGGCTGTTCAGGACTTTTGTATTTAAAAAAACCCCTTTGCAGTACTCCATGAAAATTTGTGCCATAATATATTTCTTGTTTTTAAGATGTTTGTTTTTAAGGCAGCAGAATAACAGAGCAGTCCCTCAAGAAATTTAAATGACGCATTTCTCATATATAATTAGGGAAGGTTCTAATGACACTGCACAGGGCCCAGTCAGTACTTCCCCCTGGTGATACATCCAATGTTCTGGATTTTCTCCAGTACCAAGCTGGCAAAGTTGACAGATGGGTTATCTTTACCTTATGCTAAGCTGTAACCAATACAGTTATAACTTTTCAAAGTTCCATACATACAACTGTATTTCTCTGTATGCAGAGTCATGCTCAGCTCTGTCTTGCTAAGGAGACAAAAAATGCATTGTAAAAAAACCTCACCATTGTATTGTGTAGTAAATATTTGGATTTTTTTTTTGAGAATATCAATAGCAAAATAGAGAAAGTGAGCTAGATGAAGCTAATCCGGTATATTCCTTTTAGTTTGAGATCTTGCTACTAATGCACTTTGCCCAGCTCATTTTATGTTTTTATTGCTGTGTTTTTCATGTGTTTTATAATGATTGTGATTTTTTTTAAATGCCTTTTAAATTTATTTGTGTGTTTTCGTATTTGATATTTGTATTTGATATCACTGTATGCTGGTTTTATATCTGTGAGCTGCCCCGAGTCTCTCTGGGGAGATGGTGGCGGGGTACAAAAATAAAATAATGATAATTATAATAATAATAATAATTAATACTCTCATCATTTGTCTGTCTGCTTTTCAGAGAGCTCACTGTGCCATTTGTACTGACCGAATATGGGGATTAGGACGTCAGGGATATAAATGCATCAACTGTAAACTTCTGGTTCACAAGAAGTGCCACAAACTTGTTAGCAGAGAATGTGGCCGACACGCACTACCACCAGTAAGTGAAAGCTTTAATTCTCTGAAAAGTGTCAGTGAGAATGTACCTATATATGCATGCATAATCATATCATTAGACTGTTGGAAACTCAACTATCATTCATTTAATTAACATTTAATTCAGGTGTGTTTAGGTGGAAAGGAGATTCCACCTGAACATCAGGAAGAACTTCATCACTGTGAGAGCTGTTCGGCAGTGGAACTCTCTCCCCCGGACAGTGGTAGAGGCTCCTTCTTTGGAGGCTTTTAAGCAGAGGCTGGATGGCCACCTGTCGGGGGTGCTTTGAATGAGATTTTCCTGCTTCTTGCAGGGTGTTAGACTGGATGGCCTGTGAAGTCTCTTCCAACTCTAAGATTCTATGATTCTATTTTGCAGTCTGATTATGTTGCGTACCTTTTAAAAAAAAGTATTCTGTTCTATGTTGGAGAATGACGGGTGAATGATGTCAGTAGGGATGCTACTTCATCCTGCATGTTTTTTTTTTAACAAAATGAAATCATCTGTACTGTTTGAATAAACTATAAGAGAAACAGAACTTTTAAATTTCACAAAAGTTTATATTTTCTTATCAGATAACGTTTCAGTTTGATACTGTTCATGCTTACCTGGAAGAAAATCTTACTGAGTTCAGTGGGCTTGACACTGTTAAATGTATCAAGAATTGCAATCTTAGTCTGCCTCTATCTGCTCTGAAGGTTGGATCAATGTCATGATTACTTGTGGAAAACTGAAAAGTTGTGATCTTATCATTTAACTTTTTATAGGAGTCTATGGATCATTCATCAGTACACCCTGATAACATAGAACCAGGTAAAAGCAGTTCTTTATTGATATTGAAAGAATCGGATGTGAAGCTGTAGCACATGAAAGCACAAGACTTGTTTGCTCTTATTCTGTGAGGAAATCTAGATTTATGTGTTTGGTTTAGTCTGTTGGAAAGAATAAAAGAACTGTATTTGCTACTGAATGAAACAACATCAAAATATGCCTGACCCTTTTTTAATTGTAGGCTTGTTTATATCTATAGTCATCAGTCTTCTTCCAGTCAAAGAATCATGCCTAATGGACCTTCACATCTATTACTACAGAATTGTTTGGACTCCTTATTTTTTATATCAAATACAGAAATATATTTGTTTCATCTATGTTTATATTATTTCCTTTAAAACCATATTTTTGTAGTTCAGTGTAAGCGAGAAGTTAAAATTTATGTTCTTACTGCTTAAAGTAATGAATTATTTGTGCACTCTGTACAGTCATACATATTGTGAGGAAGACCAGCTCACTAGGATTTGATATAGCCATATTTTCACATATGTCTGATGTAGTTTACTGTATAGTTCTTTATGAATGCGGAAAGATGACTTCATAGCATGGCCAGGTCAAATATATCATATTAGGTTATAATATATAAACTAAATTCCTTTTGTTTCCTTTAAGAGAAGAAAGCAAGATGTAATAATGATAATAGTAATAATTATTTTATTCTTGCTTTCTTTACTTTAGTGATTCCATATCATCCTTCCAGTCATGAAAGCTTAGATCACGTTGGTGAAGAAAAAGAGGTATGCTAACTATTCTGCTATGTGTTTTTCCAAGTTATTTGTGCATTTCCAGATTTCTAAAAAGCAAACTATACCTTCAATACAGCCTGGTTCTTCTCATATTTTTTTCATAGTTGGTAGTAGGAAAAATTCAAAGTTCTAACCATACTTTCAAGGACAGATTACTTAAATGTGTCCATCTGCCTACAGGCAACAAGTATTAGAGAAAGTGGCAAAGTTTCTTCCAGTCTCGGTCTCCAAGATTTTGATCTACTTCGAGTTATAGGGAGAGGAAGTTACGCAAAAGTACTTTTGGTTCGTTTAAAGAAGACAGAGCGCATATATGCGATGAAAGTTGTGAAAAAAGAACTAGTCAATGATGATGAGGTAAGCAGCGTTTATGTTAATTGATTAATTTTGAAGTTCTGTATCTGTTACATTATTCCAAGTTAAGTGTTTTTTTTCTGTCTAACCTGCCCTCTATATTCTTTGTGGCTGGGGTCCAGCCAACCATTATGGAGCCCTTTGTCCAGCTCCTCCTTGTCAAGCCTTTCATGCTTTCCAGATCAGGAGGTTGGAGAGTGCTAGGTGCATACTGTGGGGCTCCCAGCCCTTAATGCCATTAGATGGGATCTGATGCCTTTAGGATATTTATGCAGCTTCTAAGGTTAGGCATTAATCATACACTTGAGTCTTTTGGTTGCTAGCCATTTTTGCTTACCAAAAGCCAAGAAAGGAAGCCATCTGGCTGGTTATCAGTTATGTTTTGTAGTCAATTTAGTTATTAGGGATCTTTGTGCAAAATTCACGTATTGAGTTATCTATGCATTTGGAACCTTCTGGTCACAGAGACCATGGAAAAATAATTTTTTAAAAACTGCTGACCATGAGTGCTGTTCAATAGTGGAATTCTCTGCCTCAGAGTGTGATGGAAACTCCTTCTTTGGAGGCTTTTAAGAAGAGGCTGAATAGCTATCTGTCGGGGTGCTTTGATTATGTTTTTCCTGCATGGCAAAGGATTGGACTGGATGTTCCATATGGTCTATTCCAACTCTATGATGGTCATCTGCACTTTCCAAACTGTGTGTCGGATGAAGTATGTCAGTGTGTTGTATGAACATAACAAGAAACCTCAGAAATAAGCAATAAATCATGTATTTTAATATTATAAATAAAAAGTTTCCATGAGATATGTTGTGTCCCCACACATTTCATTATTACAATTTATGTATGTGCCTGTATCTCTTATATGAGATAGGTTTAACCTCCGGTTTGCTAGTAAATTTGAATTACTGTGTCATGAAATTATACTTGTCTAAAAAGTATGTCAACCGCAATCGTGGTTGGTGGGAATGAGGGAGAGGGCCTTCTCCATAGTGGCCCCCCGGCTCTGGAACTCTCTCCCCAGGGAGATTAGGCAGGCCCCTACCCTCCTTATTTTTCAGAAAAGCCTGAAAACTAGACTCTTCCAACAGGCTTTTGGCGACTGATTTCCTTAGTTTGAGATTGCCCTGTTTGTTCATTCTATTTTTATAGCATTTTTACTCCTTGCCGTATATAGTCTTTAGGTGTATGCCTCCTCCAGCACCTTAATGGGATAATAGTCCCTGGTACCTACCTCTTTCCTAATCTGTACTGCATAAAACTATTTGCACTTTTCTGGCCCACTACCCTTTTTAGGAGCCAACCCAGGTTTTTATCAAAGTGTGCTTATTGTTTATTGGTATATGTTATTTTATCTGTTTATGATTTATTTTTATTGCTGAGTTTTATATGCTTACTAGCTTGGGGACCCGGCGATGCCCGGGTCATTTGAGAATGGTATTCGTGTTTTAATGTTATGTTTTCTGTTTGGAGTGGGTGAACTGCAATTCCCAGAATTGTGGCTGAATCCTCCCCAAACCCTGCCAGTATTATAAGTTGGCCATTTTGGGCCTGTGTACCAGGTGTGCTGCAGGACTCTGTGGATGGGGGTGAACTACTGCAACTTCCAGATTCCCGGGGCAATTGCCCCGAAATATCTATCAATATCCCCAGCAGGTAATATTCAGTCTGTGTGCCAAGTTTGGTCTAGAATCGTCATTGGCTATATTCAGTGGTCTTTGGATCGAGGTGAACTACAACTCCCAAAATCAAGGCCCCTTCCCACAAATACCTGCAGTATGTTCCGTAGGTCATGTTTATCTGGCTGCAGGTGAACTATAACTCCCTTTTCCCCCAAACTTGTCCAATATGTTGTATTGGTTATGGGGGCTCTGTGTGCCAAGTGTGATGCTCATTCATTGCAGGTGAACTATAAATCCCAGTACCTACTACTCCTCAACTTCCAGTCCAGTTCCCCTCAAAACCCACCAGTAGTCAAATCTGGGCATATCGGGTCTGCATGGCAAGTTTGGCCGAGAGCCATCATTATTTGGGTTCATAGTGTTCTGGGTGTAGGTGAACTACAACTCCCCTATATTCCTCAGTAGGAGTGACAGGGCTCTGACTTGATGCAGGGTGAACTACAACTTCCACCATGTGGAGTCAGTTCCTAAACTCCTCCAGTAAGTTTAGTTGCAGCTCAGTTCTGCTCTGTTTGTTATGCAGAGAGATTGGAAAGGAAAGGGCAGTGGGCGGGGCCATGCAAATTCCACAGCAATGGCGAACCCTGGGATGCCTGCCTGTGGTGGAAGAAAAAGCAAAATCTAGGATGAAATGGTCCCCAAACGAAAGCATTACTTGGGTGGTGGGCCGTAGTGTTGGGGAGAACATGGGCAGGAGCTGGGCTGCATGTTCATGGCGCTCGCTGTGACCACAATGTCAGTGGAAAAGAGTGATTTGCTAGATTGACCCTGGGAACTATAGCCTGTTTGTGGAGGCCAGAAGCTGTCTGTGTGAGCAGACATCTGTGCCACATACACACATCCAGGTTTTCGCTTTTATTATGGATTTAGATTGCCTGGGCTTGGCCCCATGTAAGCTGCTCCGAGTCCCCTCGGGGAGATGGGGCGGGGTATAAAAATAAAATAATTATTATTATTATTATTATTATTATTATTATTATTATTATTATGTTTGGGAAGCTCCATTATTTGGCTTTTTTTTACAAATTATTGCAGAGTCATTCATTTTGCAGTTTCATTTATACTTATCAAAAAGTATGAAGAGAATACTATTTTTACTGTGTATGTTCTCTTTCAGGATATTGATTGGGTTCAGACAGAAAAACATGTTTTTGAACAGGCATCTAATCATCCCTTCCTTGTTGGTCTTCACTCCTGTTTCCAGACAGAGAGCAGGTAATTGTGCAGTAAAAGCTTTTCTTGTTATTGTAAGTTATAATTAGCAAAATGCAACACAATTATATATGCAGCTTCTTCTGGAAAATATTTTAAAGGTTGGTCAGTTGGTTCCTTCCTGCCCTAGAAAGGATGCTCAAGATGAAATTTAATTGCTAACATAATTTTCAGAAAAGAAATACTGAAAAGGGAAACCATCTGTGAATGTGGAAAAATGGGAGCAAGGTGTTGTGAAATCAGATTGTTGACATTTTTGAAAAATTGAATACTGGAATGTCCATGTTACTTAAAAACTGAAAGTTGAGACATGCGATAATTATTGTTTGGCTGCTTTTTTATAGCTTGCCTGGCATTAAAGTTGTTTTACCCTATTAAGAGTAAAGGGGGGGGGGGGATATTTAAGGAGCAGCGATTTGAATACCATTATTTCTTTGGTCATATGTCTTTTTGAAAACAAAATTGCAAGTATGAGGGAGATGATGTATTTAATTTTAGATTAAGAACTTGATATAACTGATGGAAATGTTCATAGGAAAGGAATAGAAAATTGTAAGCTTACTTCGAAGAATTTTCACAGTGATACAGCATTTGTTTGATTCATTTAGTACCATTGCTTGCCTGCCTCCTATGGCATACCTGAGATAATTTTTGGCAAGGAAAGGGAAAGAACATTTAGAAGAATTGCTGCAAGGAACATTGTAACAATAATTCTGTTGCGTCCTAAGGTGGTTGTGTTCCTCTTTCTCTCTCCCCATCTGGAATAAGTGAAAAAATAGTGAACAGAATATGATCACATAGAGAAAATTTGCAAGTTTGGGACCAGTTGGCACATGTGAATATTGTTTGTGGTGAAGGCAGGAGTTTTTGAAATTAAACAGGCAATAATAAAATGGATCATGACTATAAATAGGGTTTAAATTAAATCATTATATAATTTACTTTTATATTTCAGGTTATTTTTTGTCATTGAATATGTAAATGGAGGGGATCTCATGTTTCATATGCAGCGCCAAAGAAAATTGCCAGAAGAACACTCTAGGTATGTCTTTCTCTAGTGTGGGTTTTATGTGCAACTGTGAGTTCATTGAGACAAAAGATGTCTCGTTAGATGGAATATGTTCTATTTGTTTCATAGATGGAATATTACCTTGCTGACATAATTAAATTGCTTTTTCTTGTCTCAAAAGATTAACATAACAAGAAATAGAGTAATTTAGATTTAATACTTCAAATAATCCATTTTAGAGATGTTAAAATATGTTCTAATTCATTTTTCTTACTTTTACCTTAAGCATAAATGTATAATTTTCCCCACTGGACACATGATGCTACATTTAGTCATTCCTTTTCAGAATAGCTGAGAAAGAGAAAGAGGTTTCTGTTTTGTTTCTGCATACATTTATTTTCTAGATTTATTTTACCCCACCAATATTTCTAGGAATTGGCCTGCAGTTTGATATCTGTGGGCATATTTTTAAAGTTCCTATCTGAATGTATAAGACACAAACATCCTGCTGTTTTTCCTTAGAATTTCAGATTGAAGTGAAGTTTGGGGACATCAGGTTGCTGTAATTGAATATACTCTCTTAGCTGAGTGTAAAACCTAGAAATTGAGCTGCTTAAGTTTTTATGGAGAGAATGCATATCTTAAAAGAGTGTATAGAAGCTTAACTTAGGAAAGTTACAAGATGAAAGGTAGAAATAACACCTGCACAAAAGGTAGAAGGTCCTGGCATCTGGGCTTTCGTTGAGGTTTGAGATGGCTAGAATGCTTAGAAGGAGGGCAAAGTTTCATTTTGATATATGTTGCTAGTTGGTCCCACGATATTACTGAAATTTTTTAATAAGATATTCATATTTCATTTTAGGTTTTATTCTGCAGAAATCAGTTTAGCACTAAACTATCTTCATGAACGAGGAATAATTTATAGGGACCTGAAGCTAGACAATGTGTTGCTGGATTCTGAGGGACATATCAAACTGACTGACTACGGCATGTGTAAGGTGAGAGCCAAGAAACAAAAACAAGATTTATAGACTTAGTATTCCTATCTGGATGTCTTTTTAAAAGTGTGTGTTGGCTATATTAACATAGACTTTAGTTAATAACCTTAAATTTGTTTTCTAGAAATAGCTCTGGCTTCCTCATATTCTAGGTATACCAGACATTAAATATTGCTGTGTTGGGAGATACATGTGTTTTGAAGGCAGGTTTGGGAAAGAGCTTTTGTAAAATATTTTAAAAAATAAATCGGCAAAATACTTAAAATTGTTCAGATCAAGCGAAATTGCTCAACATTCATCCATGCTTCATGTATAAAGTCTCAATGGCCAAACCCTTGCTTAAAAAATATGAAAAGCATTCAATCTTTAGCAGAGTAAGTAAATCAACAAAGGATATATTTCCCCTACACAAGATGCATCCGTAATTCCCTCTAGTGACGTAATTACTAGACAGGAAGTGCTGTTTTGTACCTTCTAATTGTTTCCAACTTAGGCTCAGTTTAGGGTTACTCTAACATGGGGTTTTCTTGCCAAGATTTGCTCAGAGTTGGCTCAGAGGCTGAGAGAGTACGATTTGGCCAAGCTCAACCAGTGGAATTCCATAGCTGAGATGACCCCAAACTGTTAATATTATACTGGCTCTCAGACATGAAACAATATTGCATAGTAGTGGTTGAACAAACTGGAATGCATTTGGTGGTATGTCTGGAGTCAGCTCCCTGTCTTCTCTTTTCCCTCACAAACCAGCAAAATAACCTATGGTTTGTTGCAGGTTTACTTCTTTGGCTTCTTGGTGGTGAGGCTAGCCAGACAGGTCCTGACAGATTTGACCACTTCTAGTAAAGGTGATCAGGCAAGTGGAGCTGAGCTTGTTGTGACAGGCAAATCCAATCAGTTTTAGTAAGTCAGATAGAATTACTACTCGTAAGATGTTTTCCTTGTTCTGCCAGCTGTAATCAGCTGAGCCTAAAAATGAAACTGTGTGTCTTACAAACTGGTTGAAGCAGAACGATGATGCTATCTATATAAGGTTTGTGCATTGCTTAAAATTGAAAATTTCTGTTCCTCACTATCCTTCCAGTGGATAGTTTTATGTAAGAACATAAAACTTCGTGTGTCAGTATATCAGATTATTCTTATGCTTTGCATCCACCCCAATACCAATAATCAAGTCTTCCTCATCAAAATGAATCGGATATTTGTTGGAAAACAAACTTTGCCAAAAGTACAAAATCCAACAGATTCGTCACTTGCCTTAGAGTTTTACTGTCCAGTAGGAAGAGAAATCAACGAGGGGATTAGCTATTCTGGATCTGATCCTGACCAACACCAAGGACCTGGTCAATGGAGTGGAAGTGGTAGGATCCTTAGGTGGGAGTGACCATGTACTCCTGGAATTTGTGATACAAAGGAAGGGTGAAACTAAGAAGTCAAAAATGCATTGTAGACTTTAGGAGAGCTGGCTTCAGGAAATTTAAGGAAATACTGAACATGATTCCATGGACAGAAATACTAAAAGAGAAGGGAGTTAATCATGGAAGGGAATTTCTTAAAAGTGACACAATTACAAAGAGTGCCAGGAAGACACAATTGCAAAGAGTGCCAGGAAGGAGAAAACATAAGAGAAGCGTAAAGCATCCAGAATGGATGTCCAAAGAACGTTTAACTGAGCTAAGATTTAAAAGAGACATGCACAAGAAATGGAAAGGGGAGGAAATCACCAAAGAGGAATTCAAACAAATAACCAGCATATATAGGGAAAATGTTTTCAAGGCTAAAGCGCAAAATGAGCTCAGTCTTGCCAGAAAGATTAAAAAATATAAAAGGGGTTCTTTGGTTGTGTCAGTAGAAAAAGGAAGAAAAGGGAAACGATAGGGCCTCTGTGAATAAGGTGGTGAAATGCTAACGGGATAGGGAAAAGGCAGAGCTGCTCAACATCTTTACCTCAGTCTTCTTTCAAAAGGAGATTCAACCTGTGCAACATGGAGCAGACGAGGTAATTGGGGAAATGCAGCCCAAAGTAGGTACATGGCTACTCTAAATGAATTGAAGTCTCCAGGGCCAGATGAACTACATCCAAGAATATTGAAGGAAATAGCAGAAGTCATTTCAGAACCACTGGTAATAATTTTTGAGAATTCTTGGGTTCAGTCCTGGGCCCAGTACTGTTCAGTAACTTTATTAATGTTTGGATGAAGGTTTAGAGGGCATGTTTATCAGGTTTGCAGATGACACCAAATTAGAGGGATAGCTGATACTCCAGAAGACAAGATCAGAATTCAAAATGACCTCAACAGATTACAGAGCTGGACCAAAACTAACAAAATGAATTTCAACAAGGACAAATGTAAGATACTACACTTAGGCAGAAAAAAAAGAAACACAAAGATACAGAATGGGTGATGCCTGGCTCGACAACAGTACATGTGAAAAAGATCTTGGAGTCTTAGTGGACAACCAGTTGAACATGAGCCAACAATGTGATACAGCAGCTAAAAAAGCCAATGGGATTTTGGACTGCATCCAAAGGAGTATAGTGTCTAGATCGAGAGAAGTGATGGTATCCCTCTATTCTGCTTTGGTTAGACCTCATCTGAGATATTGACAGGCTGAAAGGTGTCCAGAGGAGGGCAACTAAAATGATGAAAGGTCTGGAGACCTTGCTCTATGAAGAACGTCTTAAATAGCTGGATATGTTTAGCCTGCAGAAAAGAAGATTGAGATGAAACATGATAGCCATGTATAAATATGTGAAAGGATGTCATAAGGAAGAGGGAGCAGGCTTTTTTTCTGCTACCCTGGAAACTAGGACACAAAGCAATAGGTTCAAATTACAGGAGAGGAGATTCCACATGAACTCTGACTGTGAGAGTTGTTTAGCAGTGGAACTCTCTGCCTTGGAGTGTGGTGGGAGCTCCTTCCTTGGAGACTTTAAAATAGAGTCTTGGAGGCTTTTAAACAGAGGCTGGATGACCATCTGTCAGGGGTGCTTTGATTATGTGTTTCCTACATGGCAGGGGGTTGGACTAGATGGCTTATGTGATTTCTTCCAACTCATATTATTCTGTCATTTTATGATTCTAAAAGAGGACCTTTTTACACCTACATGTTGTGTTCATTTGTAGATTTCTTTCCCTTCAGCACTGCATTTTTGCAATGTTGTATTCAGTGCATTTGATAGTATTCTAGAAGAAGTAGACCAAGAGATGAGATAAAGAAGTCTCTTGATAATGGGCAACAAGCAGAAAGTGGCCAGAATCAAGTCATGTTATCAGATAACATGAGATTCTAAAAGAGGACCTTTTTACACCTACATGTTGTGTTCATTTGTAGATTTCTTCCCCTTCAGCACTGCATTTTTGTAATGTTGTATTCAGTGCATTTGATAGTATTCTAGAAGAAGTAGACCAAGAGATGAGATAAAGAAGTCTCTTGATAATGGGCAACAAGCAGAAAGTGGCCAGAATCAAGTCATGTTATCAGATAACATGATATACACATCCCCTCACAAAAATAGGTAGTATAAACTATTATCTCACAAGGCAAAGTGGATTGTACCTGTTCTCCTCACTTTCATATATAAATAAACTGACAGTATATCTGCACCTAATCCTTGACCATGTGCATCAAAAAAGAAAGCACATTTTAATATTAACTGTTACAAAGAAAAGCAGAATAAATCTATGAATGATATAAGGCAGTGATTCCCAAAGTGGGCACTACCACCCCCTGGTGAGCACTGCAGCGATCCAGGGGGGCAGTGATGGCACCTATTAGGACATGGGGGAGGGGAGGGGCCTCTTCCCAAGAGCCCGAGACGGCTGAGAATCTATGCCTCTCTTGAGGCGCTTGTTGGGACACAGAGGGCGGAGCTAGGGAAGGGGGTGGGGCCTCCTTCCAAGAGCCCGAGACAGGACTGATCCTCTATAGTTCTCCTGAGAGGCCTTTTAGGACTTAGGGGCAGGGCCTCTTCCCAAGAAGAGACAGGGCTGAGCCTCTGTATACCTCCCCTGAGGCGCTCGTTAGAACACGGGGGCGAGGTATAGAGGTTCGGCCTTATCAGGCACTTGGGAAGAGGCCCCGCCCCCTCCTCTAGCTCCGCCCCCTGTGTCCTGGCAGGCGCCACAGGACAGGGATAGAAGTTCAGCCCTGCCTCAGAGCTCGTAATTCCGCCCATCCCAGTCCTGGCTGCCCATTTGTGGCCCCGCCCCCCTCCCAGCCCTGCATCTTGGACTAGGGGAGAGGCTCAGCCCTGCCCTCTTGAGCAGGAGCCATGCCCACCACTCTAAGCCATGCCCCCTTTCCGGGGGGGGGGGGGTGCTGAGTAATATTTTTTCTGGAAAGGGGGTGGTAGGCCAAATAAGTTTGGGAACCACTGGTATAAGGCATGTTTCTTTCTTTCCGTCCAATTTAAAAAGGAAGGATTAAGGCCTGGAGATACAACCAGCACTTTCTGTGGCACTCCCAACTACATTGCTCCAGAGATCTTACGTGGAGAAGATTATGGTAAGTAACAGTCATTGCAATGCCGTGTTGTAAAGACAACTTGGAATTCAGCTTTGTATTACTTCTTGTCATTCTGTGTGATCATTGATGATCCCTGAGTAGAACCTATTTCTAAATTTGAAGTGATATACTAGTAATAAATAAAATATTTAGGGCTAGCCGTCACCTTAGATTTTTCTCCTTTGCTATGGCTGTGTTTTTATGATGGCAGAATTAAGCACATTCGTTATTTAGTTCAAACACTTCTGGATCTGCAGAAGATGCAGACATTCCAGTAATAATGAACTTTGAGGGAGAGCACAGTGGTTGGACTGGTTGAAGCTGAGAAGTGACCAGAAAAAACCCCTCTGTATGCTGCTCAGTCCAAAAGTAATTCTACAGTCTCATACAGGCAGTTTTCACAGTAATCTAGCAGATGCCTTGGAATTGTCTGCTGCCCACACTAATTAAAAATACAGTGATTTTTCAGTACCACTGATGGTTATTATAATATGACCCTGACTGTTTGTGAGTATTTTTACTCGTGTGTGTGTCTTTTCAAAATGCTTATGCCACAGAGTACATGTCATTCTGGTTAAAGTTCACAAACTACAGATAATCACCATGGATTCCCCTTAATATTTTTTAGCATTTTTATGCTATTTAGAAATGCCTGGAATTGGAACCTAGTGTAAAATATTTTGTAGTGACCGGTTCTTAATGTGGTATCACAAGCCTTAATGTGATATCACAAATGATATCACCTCGGATTGGTAGGATTTTGCATTCAGATGTTTGTTTGACTCAGTTCAAGCAGATGTAGGAGCATTATGCTGGGATATGTCAATACTTGGGGATCATTTGGTGCTGAATTCCAACAACACTATTGCTGAGGCAAGTAAGATGATAAAATGCTTTTTTCCCACTGCATTACCTTATGTTGGAGGTAGTGCCAAATATGAAACACTTCAATACAAAAATAATAATTCCTGAAAACCAATGTGTTTGGGAACAGGTTAGGCTTGATGAACCCTCACCACACCATCAATACATGTTAGATTTATATCTGCAAATCTTTTTCTGTGAAGGAGAAACCGCTTTACCATTGCATATATTGCTTTAACAGAAATAGACCATAGTGGTGATTTTCTTGTTCATGTAGATTACGTTTAAATCTTTGATTTTGTGACTTTTAAGCACTGTTCGTCTTCATGCTATATTTGTCACATGTTTAAATAATAAATGTTTTATCGTATCTAGAGGCTGATGGTATCAAATTCTGTAAGTGTTGTACTGTCTTGTTCAAAATCATAGGGTTTAGTGTGGACTGGTGGGCTTTGGGTGTGCTGATGTTTGAAATGATGGCAGGAAGATCGCCTTTTGATATTGTTGGAAGTTCTGATAATCCTGATCAAAACACAGAAGACTATCTTTTCCAAGGTGAGTAAATCTAAATTGTCAAATTTTTATCATGTCCATTTGTATCAGTACTGAAGAATAATTAAATAGCAGGACAGCGAGTAAATGCTGGAAGATATAACAAAGTAAAACTTACCTCCTGACAAATATCCAATTAGATTCATGTTTGTTTGAACAATTATTGTAGAACTAGCCTACGGATAGGCTTCCATTGGACTAATTTAATGCTGCTTTTAAGCAAATGGAAGCATCCTTGTGTCTCAATTTTTGGGGCATATGTTGTGATCACATCTATATATATAAAAGAGTGATGGCATCACGGCGACTCACAAAACAACAAAAGTACAGGCCCCGCAACCTCGAAATTTGACAACACAACCCATCATCCATGCCTCCAGGTTGATACAACAAAAAGAAAAGAAAAACAAACTCCTAATTAGAGGGGGAGCAATAATTTTTTTATCCAATTGCTGCCAGTTTAGAGGGCTAATCTCTGCCCACTTCGTCTCCTAGCAACCAACTCCTAGCAAGCCAAGGGACAGCCAGGGTTCAGTTAGGGGACAGGCAGACTTAGGCTATCTAATTTGCACTGGATTATATGGCAGTGTAGACTCAAGGCCCTTCCACACAGCTATATAACCCATTTATAATCTTATATCATCTGCTTTGCACTGGGTTATCTTGACTCCACACTGCCATATAATCCACTTCAGTGTGCATTTTATACAGCTGTGAAGAAGGGGCCTCATATAATCCAGTTCTAAGCAGATAATATAAGATTATCAATAAACAGTAGAGTCTCACTTATCCAACATAAACAGGCCGGCAGGATAAGTGAATATGTTGGATAATAAGAAGGGATTAAGGAAAAGCCTATTAAACATCAAATTAGGTAATCGTTATACAAATTAAGCACCAAAACATCATATTATACAACAAATTTGACAGAAAAAGTAGTTCCATGTGCAGTAATGCTAGGTAGTAATTACAGTAGAGTCTCACTTATCCAACACTCGCTTATCCAATGTTCTGGATTATCCAATGCATTTTTGTAGTAAATGTTTTAAATGCATTGTGATATTTTGGTGCTAAATTCATAAATATAGTAATTACTACATAGCATTACTGTGTATTGAACTACTTTTTCTCCCAAATTTGTTGTTTAACATGATGTTTTGGTGCGTTGGATAATCCAGAACATTGTATAAGTGAATGTTGGATAAGTGAGATTCTACTTTAATATGAAATAATTCCTGGGATAGAATAATGCAGAACAATATAATCTCTAAAACCAGGACAGTAAATAAACAGCGGAATTCCACACAGGAAACAATCAGGGCCAGCTAACACCTCCCAACAAAGTATTCCCATCATCAAAGTCTGGCAAATCCTCTGTTTTCTCAGGGCCACAGACAGTAGAAGCACATAAAATATCGCAAACAACACCACTCTGAAAACAAGGGAATTCCAGACAGGAAACAATCAGGGCCAGCTAACACCTCCCAACAAAAAATTCACTCAAGGAGGAAACAGCCAGGCTTTAAAGCTGCAAGGCCATTACATCCTAATCATTTTTCCTAATTGCAGCATTCATACTTGCCTCCAACAGAAAAAAAACCAATCAGAAATATTGTATATTCACAACCTTTAGGAAATAATATCCCCTGATGGCGCAGCGTGTTAAAGCGCTGAGCTGCTGAACTTCTGGACCGAAAGGCCGCAGGTTTGAATTGGGGGAGCTGAGAGAGCCCCCACTGTTAGCCACAGCTTCTGCCAACCCAGAAGTTCAAAAACATGCAAATGTGAGTGCATCAATAGGTACTGCTCCGGCGGGAAGGTAACGCCGCTCCATGCAGTCATCCCACATGACCTTGGAGGAGTCTACGGACAACGCCGGCTCTTCGGCTTAGAAATGGAGATGAGCACCAACCCCCAGAATCAGACATGACTGGACTTAATGTCAGGGGAAAACCTTTACCCTTTACCTTAACTACCACCAATTCCTCAATACTTTATTTCCCATACCACAGACTTCGCCACAGCAACGCGTGGCCGGGCACAGCTAGTAAGCAATAAATGAGGAATATGCAGTCAATTTGTTACTTTAAAAGTTTTGTAATATTTTTTTAATGGCAGCTACCTAAAGTACCCAACAAGGAGTAAATTAGAACAAAAGCTATCTAGAAGAGTATATGTCATAGGGGCTGTCAGGAAATTTCTGTGAAAGCAATAGAAGAGTAGGATAAAAAAAAAACTCATAATTTATCCAGACCTTTATTCTAATCTCTATGTGTCTTTATATTTCTAAATCAAAAATTTATCAAATGTGAATGCTGTTTCTTATTTTTTTTCTAGTTATTCTGGAGAAGCAAATCCGTATCCCACGATCCCTTTCTGTGAAGGCAGCAAGTGTTCTAAAAAGTTTTCTCAACAAGGTAAGAGCTTAAGTTTCAAATTTGTATTATTTCTGTATTTTATTTATATTTTCCTGCCTCCCAGCATGGGACCCACAGCTGGTTACAGCAGTTTGAAACAAGGTTCAGCTATATTGACTAAAAGAAAAAGCCAGTGAAATGAACATTTCTGTTTTAAAAGTACAGTAGAGTCTCAATTATCCAACATAAACGGGCCAGCAGAACGTTGGGTAAGCGAATATGTTGGATAATAAGGAGAGATTAAGAAAAAGCCTATTAAACATCAAATTAGGCTATGATTTTACAAATTAAGCATCAAAACATGTTATACAACAAATTTTAAAGAAAAAGTAGTTCAATACACAGTAATGCTATGTAGTAATTATTTACGAATTTAGCACCAAAATATCACGATGTATTGAAAACATTGACTGCAAAAATGCATTGGATAATCCAGGACGTTGGATAAGCGAGTGCTGGATAAGTGAGACTCTACTGTACATGATTTAAAAGAAAGGCATTTGTCTGATTTTGAAGAGCACCAAGTCAAAACATTTTTCTTACATCTTTTAAAATTATTGCTGTTTATTTTCTAAAATTTATTCTATTGTATATTTCTCAGAGATCCTCATATGTACGATATAAACATTTTAATAAATAAATATGAATATGGTCAAGAAGTGACATGATTAAAATTGCCATAGGGTAAGATCAGTTTTGAATCTGACAATAGCCAAGCAAATAGGCCTTTTAACCAACAATTGTTATTATTTATTTGAACATTTCTATGTCATGTATATCTTCGTGAGTTCCATTAGAAAATAATACGTAATACAAGTGTTTGTTCTTATACTAGTTTTGCATGGTGGCATCTCTGAAGGGGTCATTTCCTCAAATCAGTTGCACTTTGCCTGCCTGTTAACAAACCATAATAGTATGAAATAGATGTAAGATTAGCACATTTACTATGTGGCTCAGTATCAGTATTACTAGCTTGACTACCATTAATAAAAATTAATACTTTTTTCCTACTAAAGGATCCAAAAGAACGTTTAGGGTGCCATCCGCAAACAGGATTTGCAGACATTCAGGGACATCCATTTTTCCGTAATGTTGATTGGGATCTGGTAAGTGTACATTGTTTTTAAGATTTTTATGTAGACTGTATTTCTGTAATCTTTCCAGGATTAGCTAGCTTTTACCATTGAAAATAAAGCTAACATTTTTGAGTTAGTGTGTGTCACTTATGAAATTGTAAGAACTTAAATCTTTTGATTCAGGAAGATGTACTTTTAAAGAAGTGCTCCTCATGTTATCTGATGTGGTGGGGTCATAAGTTGTTGTTTTTTTCAAATGTGCCAGGGACTGGCAACATATTTGTGTTGTCCTACCATAAATTACAGTGTTTTCAGGACAATCTACTTGTGTCTCATTATGTTTTAATGTTATATGAACTTACTCCTAGATGGAACAAAAACAAGTGGTTCCTCCATTTAAACCAAACATATCTGGAGAATTTGGTCTGGACAACTTTGATTCCCAGTTCACAAATGAACCTGTTCAACTCACTCCTGATGATGAGTAAGTCAATGATATTTTCATGGTAGTAAATCGGGCAGTAGCTGTGGAGTCTGCTAACGTAATCTCTCTAAATAACAATATGCTAGAAGTGGAGATAAAATAGCAAATGCTTTTGGCATGATGTCTTCTTAATAGGTATACTTGGTAGAAACAAGATACTGGGCTAAAATGATCCTTTCTTTGATTGGCTTGAGTTTATGCTCCTATGAAACCAAGAATAATTGCCACATTATGATGAGCAGTAGAACATTTGGTGGATTGCCCAGGAAGCTGTGGTTAATTTGGCTTCTGAATTTAAAAAAAAAAATATCCTTGGGGTGATGCTTGCAATCCCTTAGCCAGTATACTGTAGGAACTTTCTTTTATACCCAAGTCAGTTTTCATCCTTCTAATCCACATTACATAAAAGTATTTCTTCATGGTCTCTGGCACATGTCTTTTCCAAACTCTGGTATCTATTTGATCTAACTGGAGATACCATAATTTGAATCTGGAGCCATGTTGCAGAAGTATCTGGCTGGAAAATGTGTCAAATCATGTAATATAGAATGGACAGGTTGTATCATTTGTTTCAATATATTAAGAGCTCTGTTATTTATAGTATTTTGGTATTTGTTGTTGTTAGTAGTGACTTTGTTTATCCAGAATTAGCTATGTTGGCCAAGCAGCAATAAATAACAAAATCCAAATATGCAAGACAGTGATATTAAGCCAACCAAAAAGCTCTAAAACATTATGCAAGCTTTCCAAGATTATAGGGTTCTTTATCAGGAGAAAATGAGTCCAAAAGGTTCTTGGGATGTGTATTTTTTATAACTACAGTTATGCACTTTCGTACCAGACATTTTATAATTACACTGCTGCTTTTATTTTCAGTGATATTGTGAAGAAGATTGATCAGTCTGAATTTGAAGGTTTTGAATACATCAATCCCCTTCTGATGTCTGCTGAGGAATGTGTCTGATCTCTCACATCCAAACTGTGCCACTTGTTACTTATATTTTTTATGAACAGTTTGCTGTTGGGATGCATTTTTTAAAATATATGTACTTTCATTATTTGCCATCTATATAAAATACTAATCTACTATAAGATGGTTGCATTTCAGGAAATATAAGAAAATCTGAAATCTTGCCAAAATTAAAATAGAACATTGAGGCAACTATTTATTGGATGCCTAATGCTTTTGTCAGCTAGTTTTGCTTGAAATTCAGTGCAGCTATATTGTCTTTATGAAAGGACGATGGGCCTTCCGGATCCTCGGGCTCAAAATCCACAAGTTCCACTGATCACATATTGTCACACCCTGTCTTATTAAATGATAGAAACATGGACGTGGAAATGCCGAAGCCAGTGTGTTCATGTTGGTGCCATTTAATAACATGGGCTGTAATCATCCACTTTTTTTGTATGCACTCGTGGTCCCAGACCCAAACCCTCGTTGATAGGACAGGCCCGCTGTATTCCTGGCAAAGAGACTTTGGTGCATTAAGTAAAGTTCAGCAAACCATATGCAAGGCCTAGTTTACAATTAAAAGCTGAAAATGAGATTTAGGATTGAATCACTCGTGTACGTCTTTCTTCCTCCTTCATCTGTTTTGTTTCCTTACGTATGATTGTTACCAACACAGTTGAAAAAATGGTCACAAATTCTCAGGCCAGATCTGAGTGTGAATCTGAATTAATTACGCTATAGTGTTCCCTCACTTATTGCTGGGGTTAGGTTCCAGGACCACCCGCAATAAATGAAAATCCGCAAAGTGGGGATGCTATACTTATTTTAATATTTATACATTATTTTAGTAGTTATACACTATTTTAAGTCTTTATCAACCAATTGTGTGTTGATAAATCGCCACCTCCTCCCGTTGCCACTTGGGCTCCTTTTCTCTCCCTTTGGCTGCTCCTTCCTCCCTTCCTTCCTTAGGCTGTAAATTGTAATTTTTTATGATTTATAATATTTTAGAATTTATTGAAAAACCGTGAAACAGCGAATCCGCAAAAAGTGAACCACAAAGTAATGAGGGAATACTGTAATGTTATGTTGAAATCAATTGGAAGATGATAGAGGAAGTGCGTGCAAGGCTGTGGTACCCTCCTACTCTAAAAATCTTGGTAAAGCATTTGATGTGGACTGGACTTAAAAAGTAATCCTCCACGTTACAATATTAAGGTATCAATTCTTTGCATACTTGGGGGTGAGCCTCATTGAATTTGGTGACACTATTTCTGAATAAACATGCATAGGATTATGCTTGCAATTTCTGAATTTCTTCTTCATGCCTGCTTTTATGGATCTCTTCAAGATTATAGCTGGATCTTTGTTATGTCCTTTGACTTGATGAAAGTAGTACAGCATTTGCTTTAACCTTGATAGAGGCAAGGACAGCAGAGGCTTTCTTGGAAATGGGGATCATTGTTATATTTTTTTTTAAAAGATTTTGCTATCAAGCACTGTATAGAAAACCTAACTTCAAACGTTCCATTGTTAACAGTTTATTACTTCACATCCTTGCTATGTAAATTGAGTGCCTTCCCGAGCAGAAGGGGCTAGACTAGTATGAGGTATAGTGACATGTTAAATTAAAAACTTGGTGAGGGGATACATTAATATTTAGCACAAATTGGCAGCTAATGTTCACACATAAGACCTCATGCCATCGTTTTATAATGTATCTTTTGTTAATGTGGATGAGAAATTATTTCTACAATAAATTTAGAAGGTCATACTTCAGGTATAAAATTTGGACAGTATTACACTGCAAAAGGATCTTTAGCAATGTGATTGGAGACGTATGGCTACCACTTGAGATTATGTGATGGTCCTAGACATTCAGCTGCAAGATGAATGTGAAGATTTTCTTAATGGATCCACACCCATTAATATGCGGCAGAAATGAATAAAAAAGTAAACTGAAGGTGCAAATTTAAATGTTCGCATAAGATGTAACATTTTGTATTGCTTTTGAAAAGGAACTGCTGGTTGGAGATACCAAATGTGTATTTTGCTTGTTTCTTCAAAGTGTTCTGCACAGTGTAGAAAAGTTTGGTACAAAACTTTGTGTCCAAAATAAAGCACATCAGAGCTACCCTTCTACGATGTGAATGTCTGCTATTGAGAATTTTATGGTACTCTTGTATGTTATGAAAAAAAAGTTTATTGGAATAGTATGAATCGTCTTCGTTGTATTTTTTCCAAAATACGGATATGTTGGAGAGGGGGAATTTAATCTACCTTTTTTATTTGCCTTTGTACTTGACCAGTCTCCATGTCAGTTATAATGTACATTTAAAAACACTAACTCCTGCTGTTACTGATGAATAATATTTGAGTTCATATTCTTCAGAGATGGACAAAGATATCTATGTGAAATAACTTAAATGCTTATCCTCTGCTCTTTAGACTGCCTTTCTAAAGTAAAATGTGACTGCAGAAAGTGGTTTCATTTCCTAATATGCATGGTACAAAACAGCTTTGTTAAAGGTACATTTTCTAAATCTCACAGCTATAAGTGAATGGCATTCTAAATTTAAGATTTCCCTTCTTCCAAGCACAAAAACAATGAATGTACAGATGTTACAATTATGTTCCTGCTCCCTGCCCTGTATATGTGTGTAATATATATTTCATGTGGTGGTGTCACCTTTAACATAGATTTCAGTGAGAAAATTAAAGCAGATGGCAAGTTTTTGTGTTCTTTTTCATATTTGTTTCAGAGAAGTGCCATGATAATTCATTTTAGAACATTTTGTTAAATGTGTAAAGGCTGTTTTAAAGTATTGAACAGAGAATTCAGACATGAACAGCTAAAACAGCATGATGAGAAATATTTTTTGTATAAATAATGAACTAATGGGTACTGTAACCTGTCTGTTGTGAGGCGTGTTTCCTTCATTTTGCAGTCTTGGGTATTGTATCATCATCTCTTGTATTTCTAAACACTTTTTTATCTGTCCATTTTATGTTTTAAAATAAAACAGAGCTTTTTGTTTAAATCTCATGTTGTACTTAGTCCTTTGTATTTTATGTCCAAGTATTCTCTCTTTTAGTTACTTGATTGCCTTTTTTTGCTGATACTAAAAGTATATGGATTATTTGACCAATTAACACAGAATGGACTGTCTCCGAAGACAAATTCCAAAATCCCAATCCATCTTCTACAGAGAAGATAGACAGTTGTTAAATAGTAGTTCACAAGAGGGATGCATCATGTGTGTCACATTTCCTCTTTGCAGCTTTCAGGCTTTTTGAAAACACAAAATATCTGCGCTGTTTGCCATCTTATCAGTAGAAGCCTGATGGAAGGGAATCACTCCATTGTACTCAGATCAAAGTGTGCTGTACTTAACAGATTACTTCCCACTTAACAGATAAATTGGTAATGAAAGAGGGTCCTATTTGGAAACATATTGTTGGCAAAGAATTATGTGGCTTAGGCAGCAATTGTGTACAGTATCACATTATTCCATGTCTCCTAATTGCAAAGGACAATACGAATTTACATTCATCCTGACTATAATGTGTTTCCTTCATTTTGCTGGGTACTTAATGTCTGGACATTTGAGATCCCGTTCTCTTGTCTTTTCTTGATATCTCTGCTGTCTTTGTATATATGTAATTTAAAACCCATGAAAGATAGGATGAACAGAGTACCGACCTTTGTACCTAATATCAGAAACTATGACACATAGGGCTAAATCCAGCATTCCTGGAGAGGCAATAGAAAGATACTCAATGCAAATAACTAATTCAGAACTCCAGCAATGGTTCCATGTGACTTTGCTCCTTAAAAGCATGGGAACATTTTGATTAATGGTACTTAAGAGTGAGCTGTGTGGATAAATGTGATAGCAACCTTATGTGAATGAGAGAAAACTAGGAGATCACTGGCTTCATATTGGAGCAGATTGTATAGGATGGGACAGGTTTGTCCAAAATCAACAGTTGCAAGCTTTTTTCTCCAAAGACTATTCACTTTGATTTGGAGTTGTATATTGTGGTATGTTACATTGCAACTGAGTCTATTTTAATCCTACTCACCCCATCTTCTGCTACATATCTGAACAAACAGACCTTCACTTCCACCAAGATTAAATTCCTTGAGGGCTAGCTGTGATTAGTTTGTAGTAATAACAATAGTTTTATGAAAACAAATAAGATAATTATTATAAAATAAGCAGTCAAAGTTTGGAATTTGTTAGTTCAAATTAGTACTGGAGATTATTAGTATTCGTTTATCTTGAGTGTTTCTTTAATAACTAATAATGGGGAAAATTGCAATGGTATGTTTCAAGACAAACCCTCCATATTGGTTGTAGTGATCATGCAGCTTGCTTAGTATTTTGTGGAAGTTTTCATGGAACTGTATGAGAAATTGTATCAAGGTTTTTTAAAATAGTGTGAACCTTCTTAAATGTTTCACTGATTGGCACCCTTTTGTCTGAATATAGGAGAGATCCTGTATCTCACCACGGAGCATGGCTGTGATTTATCAAAGATCAGATACTTTGGCTGTGTTCAGGCAATTCACATTTCTAGGACCAAAACTTGAGACATTTATTTTAGAAGTAATTATTTTTCATGTAACACTACAACAGGAAAACAAGCCTAATTTTAATATAGTTTACTCAGAAATAGTGTCATACATTACTTGTCCTTATTACAGTATAATAATGCATTACTAAAGGTAAAGCTTTCCCCTGACGTTAAGTCCAGTCATGTCTGACTCTGGGGGTTGGTGCTCATCTCCATTTCTAAGCCAAAGAACTGGCGTTGTCCGTAGACACCTGCAAGGTCATGTGGCTGGCATGACTGCATTGAGCGCCGTTACCTTCCCGCCGAAACGGTACCTATTGATCTACTCACATTGGCATGTTTTCGAACTGCTAGGTTGGCAGAAGCTGGAGCTAACAGCAGGCGCTCACTCCGCTCCCTGGATTCGAACCTACACCCTTTTGGTCTTCAAGTTCAGCAGCTCAGCGCTTTAACACACTTTGCCACCGGGGCTCTAATGCATTACTAGCATACCTTAATTGCTTGTTTTTAAAAAATAATACAAAAACGGCTCCTAATCGCCCACAAATTATCCCCTCAAAATAACATGTAAGAAGAACAAAAAATGTGACTCATTATACTTTTTAAAATAATGTTTTTTAAAAAATAAAAATGTTTCTACTAGCTATTGCACTACTTAAAAGTAACAGATGTAAAAAAAAAACCAACAACCATGCAACAGGTATTACTATTTTAAGTAGTGGGGTCTAATATTTAAATATGATAGACTCTTCTTCAAACTTATATTTGTCCATATTGCGGATGGTGCATACCTTCCCTCCCCTCAAGGTTTGTCTTTGGGTCCTTGGTCCCTCCAGACCTCCCAGTGGCCTTTTCCAGCACAAAAAAAGTGTGAGCACAGCCTCCATATCTGTGGGAGATATGTTCCCGAACTTACTGTGGAAACAGGAAACCATGAATAACAGGGAACTCAATCGAAATGAACAACTGCCGATGGAAATTGCCATAGATGTTAAGTGGAGGATCTTGAAAACTTCTAGGGCGGACACATTTTGTTGAACGTGAGAAGATAAAACCACAGGTATTTCTCCTGTGGGTATTACTGTATTGCTTCTCCTAGACATAGCAATTCATATTTTAAATGGGTTGTGTGTCCCACTTCGGCACTTTTGAATTTCAAAACAGCAACAGCAACTTTTTTTCAAAACAACAAATAGTCTTCAATCACATGGGTTTTCTGACATTCTTGACAAGCAGAAATTTTGACCTGTCATAGTTGTCCAACTAATCTATATGATTCAATTTTCAGGAAATTTTTTAGTAGTTGAAAGTTTAAATAAGTTAGTGGAGGGAACAAGACTTAGGCATCTTCTTTGGCATTTTCAAAGCTTTGTACTTGTGTTAATATTTTTGGCTCACTCTCGGGATGTGTTCCTTATAGAAAGCGTTAATTTCAGAGTTCAAGCATATGGTTCAACTTAATATCTAAATGAGAGATGCAGGGTTCAACTTATCTCTCAGCATATGCTCAAAGACAGAATGTATGTCTAAGCATATCTATGAACATATGTTTAAGCTTATCCCAGGAAGTTATATCCCTGCTCCCCCACATGGAAGCTTTCCCTCATCCGGTATTTTTTTTTTCAAAGTTGCTTCTCAAAGCGAAGAACATGGCATTCCACACATACAAAATGGCATTCAAGATCCTGATGTAAAATCCTACCAACTCAATTACTAATTGCCATTACCAGGAAAAACTGTTACTCTTGCAATACAAATACTACTTTAGATACATAGAATAGAATAGAATAGAATAGAATAGAATAGAATAGAATAGAATAGAATAGAATAGAATAGAATGGAGATGGAGCACAAGGACCATCTAATACAACCCCACCATGCAGAAACACACAAAGCACTTCCGACAGACAGCTATTCAGCCACTGTATAAAACGTCCCAGAAAAGGCGATTCCACCACACTTCAAGGGAACATATTCTATTGCTGTAAAATCATAGGATCTTAAAGTTGGAAGAGACCGCAAGGTCCATCCAGTCCAACTCAATTCTGCCATGTAGAAACACAAAACACTGCCGACAGATGACCATCCAGCCTCTGCTTAAAAATCTCCAGAGGAGACTCCACCACAGTCCCAGGCAGCAGATTCCACTTTCAAACAGCTCTTACCACCAGGAAATTCTTCCTAATGTTTAGGTAGAATCTCTTTTCCTGAAAATTGAATCCTTTGTTCTGCATCCTAGTCTCCAGAGCAGCAGACAAACTCTTGCCTGCTGCCTTGATATGATCGTCTTTCCAATATTTACAAATGGCTATCTTATCCCCTCTCAGCCTTCTCTTCTGCAAGACAAACATACCCAACACCTTAAGCTGCTCCTCATAGGGCTTGGCTTCCAGATCTTTGATCATTTTGGTCGCCCTTCTCTGGACACATTTTAGGTTGTCAATATCCTCCTTGAATTGGGGTACCCAGAACTGGACACAGTATTCCAGCTGCCTCGTCACACTAGAATATGAATCCACTTTAAATCCAGTTTCTGCCTCCTGCAGAATTCTGAGGTTTGATGAGGTCCAGGACCTGTTTGGCTGAACTGTTTAAAGCCCCTTTCCTAAAGTAGATTTAAAGTGGATCCAAGCTCTAATGTGAGAGTCCCCAGGTGGGTCTGACCAAGGCAGAATAGAGTGGGACTTTGACTTCTACCCTCTCAACATTATACACCTATTGATGCAGTCTAGAACTACATTGGCTATTTTAGCTGCTGCATCACACTTGTGGACCATGTTCAGCTTGTGGTCCACTAAAATGCCTATCTCATTTTCCATGTACTGTTTTCAAGCCAGGTGTCACCCATTCTATAAGGATCACTCCTAAAGTAATGCACACCATTCTTTCAAAAACAAAAAATCCAAATTTTATTCTATATCTGTGCTATTTGTTGAAGACTATTTCCTGGTTCTACTCAAATTTAATTCAACCCGCTTGTTGTCATAGCACTCCAAGATGGCTGCTGCTTTTGATATCCATCAGAAGTATATCTATACATTTCATTTTTATTGCCTAAGTGTAGTGCCTTACATTTCTCCCTATGAAATTAATTTTCTTAGTTTTGGCCCAGCTTTCTAATCTGTTAAAGTCATTTTGGATTCTGATATCATCCTTTGGAGTATTAGCTATCCCTCCCAATTTGTCATCATCTGCAAATTTGATAAGTGTGCTCTCAATTCTATCATCCAAATAAGTAGAGTTGGAAATCTTTTATTCTACGTATTAGAAGGGGGAGTCTTGTTTCGATTTCTTTTTTTAAAGTAACATTCCTACTGAGATACTACTTGTACTGGATGGTAATTGCCAGATGAAAATTACTGGCTGGAAGTTACCTGAATGTGTGTCCTTATCCTGAGATAAGTGATACTGTTTCCTAGTAACCATGCTGCTATTAAATACAAAATACCTTCCCCCTTTTGTTGTAAACTATTTTTTAAAATATTTTAAGGTATCTCGTCTAGCATTGCAAACAAAACAAAATGTCTAGTATCAGACAGTCATCACAGATTTTGCAAGACAGTCAACCTAAACTCTGACACTACAAAGGCACCTGCCATACACCAATCAACAGCTACACAGGTACCAGCATGTTGTTGGACCACTACTGCCACAATATACTTACCACAATCACGTCAGCTTTCTAAATGCTTATTACATCAGAGCCACTTAACTCTTTTGAATCAGGGTTTGTAATTTGGTTTGGTCGACTCCAAGTGATTCAAACATTGCCAAGACTAGCAAGAGACACTGATGTAAATATTTTTTTCAAAGAGATAGTCTGTTTTGGTAAAAAAAAAAAAAAAGTAGGAAAGGAAAAATGAGAAAATGAGTCCTTTGACACTTTTAAGGTTAGGTAAAGGTTTTCCCCTGACATTAAGTCTAGTCGTGTCCAACTCTGGGAGTTGGTGCTCATCTCCATCTAAGCCATAGAGCAGATGTTGTTTGTAGACACCACCAAGGTCATATGGCCAGCATGACTGCATGGAACACCATTACCTTCTCGCCTGAGTTGTACCTATTGATCTACTCACATTTGCATGTTTTCGAACTGCTAGGTTGGCAGAAGCTGGGAGCTCACCCTGCTCCCTGGATTTGAACAGCCGACATTTCAGTCAGAAAGTTCAGCACCTCAGCGGTTTAACCTGCTGCACCATCGGGGGCTCCCGACCCTTTTAGGATTCATTTATTTTATTGTGAGTTTTATGCATTACCTTCGACTTTCTTAGATGGTTGCAAATACACAATCACAGAGATGCGGAGCTGAAATAAGATTTGAAGGACTTTTAATACTATGCTGTTTTATCAACCTTCATGTGTTGCATTTTTAATAGTTTTGCTTAAAATGGTAGCTTAATTTTATGGACAGTTTAATTGCTACTATAAAAATAACATTTGAGTGCTTTACTTTCCGTCTTTATAGTCCTTTTATCTTTGTTTGTTTTAGGTTTTGTAAGCTACCTGAGTACGGATTTTGCGGAATAGATGGCACATAAATGAACGAATCACCATCATTTTCATAATCAAATTGAAATGAGGAGCAGAAATTGTATATTGTCAAAAATCTTCAAAGAACCCAACAGTTCTGGCATCCATAGACAAATATACACATTTGCTAGCTACTCTAATATTAATTCCTTTCTGAGATGGGAAAACAATACAGTCTGCTTTCAGGAGACATGTTTCATTTGAAGGCGGGGCCTTATTTTGAAAACCCTTTTATTATACATGCTACTGTAATAAACACTTAGCTTTCACTGTATTTAGGTGTCAGAAATCCATTATCCTTGTTCAAACCTGTGCAAATAGGGCAGAATTTGTGAAGGTATCTCATCTCATCTGGCTCACTTTCCAGTCTTGACATTCCTTTGTCCCATTGCAATTATTTTGAGGTCAGTGGTCGAATACTCTGTTATCCTCTTGCATGGAGAATGTCCTTTTAAAAATATTATATTCATAAATGCCTACATAACAGATAATACCAAAACATACAACCACACATCAAAGCATGTGAAGACATACAAAAGAAAATCAGAAAAGATTATCTAACACAAACCTAATCTCCCACTCCATTACAAAAAGTAACACTACTAAGCAAATCCCCCTGTATCGATCCTTAACCCACCTCCACCTATATGAATACCAGTCCCCCACCTTAAAAGGTTGACTTATTTGTCCAGAAAACAGCATATATTTTTGTCCTTATTTCTTTCATACTTTAGATCCTTATATTCTGTCCTATGTAGAAAAGACCAGGGCCACTGATGTAATGAGCAGCATATATCATATTGGGATCTGTTATTGTGTTGCCAGAATAGTCATGGGAGCAAAGCTGAGCATCATCCCTCTATTTTCCATGTTGTGTAGCCTATTGTATATGCTTGTTGAAAAGGAGGTGGTTTCTAAGCAGATATAAACTGCGAGACATTGGCATGACTGTTCAGAATTAGCTATTGTTCATTAGTGACAAATGTCCATTTCAAGTTGCATCATGGGCAATTTGTCACATATTTCTGCTTTATATTACATTTTCCACCTATGGGGTTATTACAATCAGCAATAGCAATAGCCAGTTTATGGAAAAATGTAATTGGGATAGATATAGCCACAGATAATAGACATACATACATGCAAAAAGTCCTAGGTTCAGTCACTGGCATCTCCTGATACCAATGGAACAAACTTTTTGTACACCAGTAGTTAAATGCCTCAATAGTTAAAATAGACGTTAGTTGTTTTGAACAAGCATTAGCCATTCCTGTGAATAAAATCAAACTATCCTTCATAGCTTTAGCTCAAGTAATTATTATATGACTTTTCCCCCCTGTTTCTGTTCTAATGCTTTAATTAGATTTTCAGCTAACATAAGAAATCACATTCTCTGCATGTGTTAAATATAATGAGAGATGCTCACAAACTGGAAAGGAAAATGTGAATTAATTCACAAAACAGTGTGACAAAATTCCGTATACATATTAGCAGTTTGAGGAACAGGTTTGGTGTGTATGCTAACCAGCTTGACAGGAAGGTTATTTTTAATTTTTTGTACAATGCTAGTCAACACCTCTCTTTTAACGTGAAGCAGTTTGGAACAGCAATTTTCACTTGTGCATGAAAATGCAGATCTGTTGTCTCACTTTTCTTTTCATGTGTGGGTGAGAGAGACATCACCTTTCAGAAACTACATTAAAAGATGTGAAAGGTGAGCTATAACCAGATCTTAAAATTGCTTTTTGGAGTTGTTTTTTACTCTATGCCACATACAAAGCTCTTTAAATGAACTTGCTGTCTTTATTTCATCTTATGTAGCAACAGAGAGCTTTGATCTTTGTGTCTTTGCTGAAGACACTGATGGTCATGTCTGCATCTTGTTAAATAAAAGCTCGGAAGTCAAGGACAGATTTACTTAATATGCACATTTAAATGTGTGTAAGCTGCTTTTCTGCTCATAGTGTCTCAATGACTTGTAGAATCACATTACGCAGGAAAAGAGGCACTTGTTTTAACGTGATTTAAGTCACACATTTAAAAACTGGCTTAAGAACTGTGTCAATGGAAGTAGAGACTGAGCATTGCTTATCCAGGATTTTGAAATCTGAAACATATAGTACTCCAAAATCCAAAATTTTCCACTTGGGTGGCTGAGATAGTAACACCTTTTCTTTGTGATGGTTCGGTGTACAAAAAGTTTGTTACATGTACAAAATAATTAAAAATACATTGTGCATAAAACTACCTTCCTGCTAAGTGTATAAGTGTATACAAAACATTAATTCCATGTATAGACTTGTTACACTATCTCCAAGATAATCCGGGGGGAAAAATCCAAGATACAGAACACAAGTGGTCCCAAGCATTTTGGAAAAGGGATACTCAACCTGTATTCTTCATGGCAGGGCGTCCCTATCAAAGTCCAGGAAAGATATTCAAACTAATGGAATATTTTAATAATAATAATAATAATAATAATAATAATAATAATAATAATAATAATAATAACAATAATAATAAATCAATTATCCCACAAAATCCCATCTCACAGCTCACATTTTAAGTGAAACCTTTAGTCTAACTCAAGGGTTGAAGTTTTAGGGCTTTCCCCATATTGCTTCTCATGATGTTTTCACCGTTTGTTATGCTGATAGGGATGCTGAGAATTTCAGTTCAACAACATCTAGAGGTCTGGATTATTCCTGTTTGTGATCTAATCTGTTAATACAGAGCTTTCCAAATATTTCGCGTTGGTGACAGATCTTTTAGACTGGCATCTTTTCGTGACACAGTAATTCAGTTTTACTAGCAAACCAAAGGTTAAATCAACCCCTTATACGAGATTCGGATACATACATTTATTAGAATAATGAAATGTATGGAGATACGACATACTTCATAAAAACCTTTCATTTATATTTTTTAAAATGTATGATTGCTTATTTTACCTAGACTCAGAGGTTTCCCGTTACATTTGTGTGATACGCATACACACTGCAGTGGACACCCTAAAATGTCGCAACACACAGTTTTGAAAGCTCTGGTGTAACCTGTTAATCCTTGCTTCAGCTAACATATAAATGTCTCTCTCTCTTTGTTTTATTTTTACCCTATATCAAAATATAGATGGTTAGCTCCTCATACCAAAAGGCTGACTTGTATTTTTAACACAGCCTATAAAGCATTATGCACATTCATAAGTTAATCATGATACATTCAGGGTAATGTGGTTTGTACAGGAGATATAATAATGTATATGCTCAACCATTCACTTAATCATTGAGTTGGAAAAGATCACATGGGCCATCCAGTTCAACCCTCTACTATGCAGGAAAAGCACAATCAAAGCAGCCCCAATAGATGGCCATCCAGCCTGTCTAAAAGCCTCCAAGGAAGGAGCTTCCACCACACTTCGAGGCAGTGAGTTCCACTGCTGAATAGAATAGAATAGCTTTATTGTCACTGTGCTATTTCACAATGAAAGTCACTGGACTTTCTTGGTCATCCAAGGTTTCTGGTTAGGATAAATCTGGATGCGTTTGTCTACAGTGACATTATCTGTGAAATGTGTAGCTCAGAACAGCTGCGGTATGTTCTTCCAGGTCTGGGTGATAAAAAATGTCCCAGTTTGTCCTCTCAAAGCAATACTAAAGTTGTTAGGAAGCATCTTTAGGCCAGGATTTCAGAGTTTTTGTTTTAGGCAGGGCCTATTTCCTGAGAGGAATATATGTCGGTGCCAAGAACAATAACAAATGATCTGGCTGCCCCAAGTGTGGTAATGTTATGACCCTGAGCCCTGTTTAATGTTGATATACACGTTATCCAGTGTGTTAGTTTCCCTGGTGCCACACTTAACATGCTGACAGAATTTAGGGAGCACTGCTTTCAAGTCAGCATGGTTAAAGTCCCCTGCTATAATGTGTACAACATCGGGATACTTTTTCTGCTGGTTTTCAACAGCATTATACAAAAATTCCAGTGCTGTGTTACTATTAGCATCAGGTGGAATATATACTGCATGACCACATTAAACTGTTGTGGGGGATATATGGTCTGCATTTGACAGTCAAGTACTCCAGATCCCTGGAACAATGAGAATCCATAGTCCTTGAAATACAGCACCAGCTTTTGTTCACATAAAGATTAATTCCCTCCTTTACTCTCACCAGAGTCTTTACTTCTATCCTGCCAGTAGACTATGTATCCTTCCAGCTCAACAACTGTGTCTGGAATGTGTTGGTTGAGCCAGGTTTCTGTAATTAGCAAACACAGCCGTTTTTAGAAAAACTTACTCTTTGCACTCCATAGCCTTAATTCATACATTTTGTTGACAAGAGATCTTGCATTCGTAAGACATTTCGAATGGCAGGCTTATATGGTGAACTTCTCAATCTTTTAGGAATTCTGGCTCAAAACCCTTTTCTTCTTCTGCCTCTCCATCTGCCTCCACCTCCTACTTCCAGCAGGAATGGTAATCCAAGGCTCCCATGGAATCCTAGCAGCCTCCACCGGTATGCTATAAAAATGTATAAAATCACCTGTAATAGCCTTTTCACATTCCAGTCCAATTTGTATCAGAACTTGCTGACTGTAGAAACTCCTTGCTTCACAAGACGTGCTCAAAAGAAGCAGGAACACACACAAAAAGACAGGAACATACACAAGACAAGGGGAGAAGCACCCAGCTGCAGCAGCTACCTGTCATGGTCAGGAACCGTTCTCATGGTCAGGAAGTTCTTCCTAATGTTCAGGTGGAAGATCCTTTCCTGTCATTGCTTGGAATCCTAGTTTCCAGGGCAGTAGAAACCAAGCCTTCTCCCTCTTACTTATGTTATTCTTAGAGCTGTACATACCAACGACCATATTGTCTGTAGCTTAAACAGTTCCTCCTCTGTGCATGAGGGCAAGCATACAGATGCTGAGTTGTTTGTTCTGCTCCACAGTCACACAAGGTGGGTTCTTCTAGGTAGTGCCATTTAGTCAGATTGTTTTTTGATTTGCCAACTCTACTTCTGAGTTTGTTCAGGGACTTCCAACTTGCCCATTCTTGGTTTGTCTCTGGAGACAGACCCTCGTGGGGGGCCATCCAGTTGGAATTACCTGATTTTTCTGTCCACAGGGATATTCTTGCTGTTGCTGGAGGAATATTAAGAGGACCGGTGGTTCTCATGAAACTTTTCCTTGATTTGAGTCTACTGAGAAGAGGCTGATAGCCATAGAGTGGATGACTTTTACAGTGTCCAGCTTTATTTCTCTTGTAATTGGCAGCAACTTCCTGTCACATGTCAGGGGGGCAATGCCAGCTAGCTTATAGAGTCTATCAGCAGGTGTAGGTTTTAAACCTCCTGTGATTATTCTACATGTTTCATTCAGTGTTATATTCACCTGCAGGTGCATGTAGGCAGTAGGTTATATAAAAAATCAAAGGGTGAGAGGTATAAGTGAATAAGGAAGTGTTCCACCTTTGAGGAGCATATATCATAGGTAGTTAAAGCGAGGTGAGAGATTAAGTACAAGTGGGTTAGGTGCTCAAATCAGTATGTGGAAAACTTCAGCCCTCCAGGTGTTTTGGACTTCAGCTTCCACAATTCCTAACAGCCTTAGTCCATCCCAATAGTCTCTAGTGCGACAATCAGAAGCCGAAGCCCAATTCCTCTTCATCCGAGGAGATTTTCCCATCAGCTTTATAGAACAGAGGCTATTGTCTGATCTGCTCTTGCAGAATTCTTGGAAATGTCATTTATGGAAGCCAAAGACCTCTCTAGCTGAGAATTCCAAAGGTTCTGCCCTGAACTACATTTCGCAGAATTCTGTAGAAACAACTCCAACAATTGCCTCCTTTCTATAATGCTGGTGGGAAAATATCCCTGGAGATTGCTGGAGGGAAAGAGGTGGAAATATCAGTATACTACACCCCAGATCTCTATCCCTCGCAGCAGTTGCCTACCAGTAAAACCAGGGGCTTGTATGATTGTGGCAATAACCCCACAATCACAGATTCATAGAGACTGTGGATATTACAGACATGTAAGTCTAGGTTGTGACTCCATAACTGAGATAGTAAACTCCAGCCTTTGTATGGCAGTACTTACATGCCTTGAATTTCACCATCTAGTTGTCTCTGAAGTCCATGCCAAGATGATGTGCTTCTGACCACAACATATGAACCAATCTTCTATCCTTCCTTCTGTCCCTCCTTGATACATAGCTTCCCTCCATGCTCAGCAACACCTGTTCTTGTGATAATATCAGAATCCACATCTTTCTTACAAGTCACTTTATGCCTCCTCCATGCTCCCCTCCAGTTCTGAGCCAACAGTCCCATGATTGTGGATTCGTAGCGACTGTGCATATTACGGATGTGTTATACTTCTTAACTAACATGGCAAATTCCATCCTTTGAATGGTACTATTTACATGCCCTGAATTTCACCATTTAGTTGTCTCTGAAGTCCAAACCAAGGTGATGGCAACATATCTTCCATGCCAACATATCTTCCTATCTATCTGTTGCACTCTGGCACTGAAACACCTTTTCACCCAGCACCACACATAAGATCAATAGTTCTATCTAAGAATGTTTATTGAAGAAAGCAGGCAAAACGGGAAAAGGCAATTCCAAAAGAGTCAGGGGGATAGCAAATACAAAAGTAGCAATAATTCAAAAAGGTCAAACAGCGTTACTGCAAGCATAAATCCATAAACAAGGCAACAAGAATTTTTCCAAGGTAAACACTTCAAGGGAACAAAGGCATGAACTTGAACAGGAAACTTGAGGATACTGGAAACATGAACTTGAGAACACTGTCTCCTCTGAGAAGCGTAATTTAAATCCGACCAAGTAGCCACGAGATCATGCTGAATGCACCTGAGCTTCAAGGTCTTCTCACAGATTCTCTCAGACTATCTAATTAGTCTATTTATCACTCCCTCCGTTCTCAAACCTAATCTGGCTTCTCGGGAGAACTCCCCACTGATCAAAGGCCATTTCCCAAGAGAACTGGTTTCACTATCTCTTGTTACTTGGGAACAATCACAGGAATGCAAAACTTCATATTTCCTAGCTCAGACAGACTCATCACTATGAGACCCATCAGGCCCCTCGTCCTGTTCAGAAAAGTCAGAGGCCCCTTCAACACAGCTGAATAAAATCCCACATTTTCTGCTTTGAACTGGGATATATGGCAGCGTGGACTCAGAAAACCCAGTTCAAAACAGATATTGTTGGTTATTCTGTCTTAATATTTTCGGTTATATGGCTGTGTGGAAGGGCCCAGAGAAATCCTCAGCCACTTGCTGAGCTACAACACTATCTATCTATCTTCCTATCTATCTATCTATCTATCTATCTATCTATCTATCTATCTATCTATCTATCTATCTACCTACCTACCTTACCTCTCTCCTTTTTTGTCAGAATTATTAAAAATTAACTAGGCATTTTAATTACAAAAATGTGAGTCAAGTGCTGAAAAGGTTAAATAAGCTAGTGAGTAGGCCAATGCCTGTTAAGAGTTAGTGGGCCCAAGGTAGTGTCATCCTGAGGGGAGTGAGTAGGCCGAAGCCTGTTAGAGTTAGTGGGCCAAGAGCTAGTGTCGTCCTGAGGCGTATGAGAGTAGGCCTCAGTGTGAGAAGCTTCGGTGAGAAAAGCTCCAGGTTGAAGGCCTCATGTGTGAAGCTCCAGTGTGATGGCTGCTGTGTGCAAAGCTACTCTGTGAGAAGTTCCTGTGTAAGTTCCGTGTGAGAGGAGGCTCTGTGAGAGCAAAGCTGGAAGCTGTTTATCTGCATGAGAAAGGAGCCCAGCCTGAAAACAAAAATAGAAGTATAAAGAACTTTATGTAGTGAGACCATATTATTTTGCTATAAAGAAAAGCCTCCTAAGGAAGAGATAACATTGATCTGTGTGTTTTTGTTACAGTAGAGTCTCACTTATCCAACATAAACGGACCGGCAGAATGTTGGATAAGCGAATATGTTGGATAATAAGGAGGCATTAAGGAAAAGCCTATTAAACATCAAATTAGGTTATGATTTTACAAATTAAACACCAAAACATCACGTTATACAACAAATTTGACAGAAAAAGTAGTTCAATATGCAGTAATGCTATGTAGTAATTACTGTATTTACGAATTTGGCACCGAAATGTCACAATGATTTGAAAACACTGACTACAAAAATGCGTTGGATAATCCAGAACGTTGGATAAGCAAGTGTGAGTGAGACTCTACTATATTTGTATAACTTTTCACTACTGGTGCTGGGTCATGTTGCTGCTAACAAGCTACTCTGTTGTGCATTTATGACAGGAAGGGGCAAACCTGGGCCCTCCGGGTGTTTTGGACTTCAACTCCCACAATTCCTAACAGCCAATTGTTAGGAATTGTGGGAGTTGAAATCCAAAACACCCAGTGGGCCCAAGTTTGCCCCTGCCTTGTTTATGAGGAGGGTCTTTTGTTAATATGCCCCACTTGCTCAACACTTTCCCCCCCTTCCTTCCTTGATACCAAGCTTCCCTCCATGCTCCAGGAAAGTGTCAAAATCGGTATGGGGCCAACTTGGGCGCAGGGCTGTTAAGAATGATGGGAGTTGAGGTCCAAAAGGCCTGGGAGGGCGGGCTGAAGTTTGCCCAGGCTTAGCCTAGGCCTCGGCCTTGGCTTCTAAAATCTAGACTCCTTTCTGTGTGAAGGGAAGAGACATATGACGTCACTGCCCCCATCCCTCCCTCCCTCCCTCCCTCGGAGCCGGAGTCCAGACGGTGGGCGGGGCTTGGCGGCGGGGCGCGCGTGCGCGTTGCCGTCGTCGGGTTCGTGCCCGCGCGCCGCCTCGTCTCCGTCTCCATCACGTCCTCCTCCTCCTCCTCTGTCTCTGTCTCCGCAGTGAGGTCACGGGGAGGCGGCGCGTCGTCAGACAGACGGAGAGAGAGAGAGAGAGAGAGAGACAGAGACATCGGTCCCTTCGTTCGAGATCTCTCTCACAGGAGGGTCACTCTGAGGTAAATCTGAGGGGGGAAAGGGGACAGAGCCGGGTTTAAACCCTTGTGTGGATATGTTATGTCTATATGCTTGCCTGTGTGGGACTCGAAAAGGAGGAGAAAGGTCTCCTGTCTGCTGGGCTTGGGCAGCGTGAGGAGGAGGAGGAATTGCTCCTTCGTTTGTGTATCTTTTTGGTGGGGAAGGCCTTGTTCCTATGTGTGTCAGGGGGCAGACTATGAATATACATGAGGGGGGTACAGCTTATGAATATTCACGAGGGGTTACAGCTTATGAACATTCGCGAGGGGGGTATAGCTTATGAATATTCATGAGGGGAAGAGGAGGTTGGGCTTGGTCCCCTCTCCCACTGGCAGGGGAGGCCAAAAGGGGGTGATAGTTATTCTTATTATTATCTCTTATTATTTTATTATGACACAGCAAACAAGATAGATATGCTGGATTTCATATCACAAAATCACAAGTCGAAGACTTCCCAAGTGTCTATTATTATTAATTATTATTATTAATTATTATTAATTATTATTATTATCATCATCATATATTATATCTTATTATAATATTGTGTCTTATCTCTTATTATTATAATATTATTACTTATATTATTATTATCACTTATAATATTATTACTCTTATTATTATCTATTATTATCATCTCTTATATTATATCTTATTATAATATTGTGTCTTATCTCTTATTATTGTAATATTATCTCTTATAATATTATTACTCTTATTAGTACATTATAATTATCCCTTATCTCTTATTATATTATTATCTCTTATTATCTCTTATCATCTCTTATATCTTATAATAATATTCTGTCTTGTCTCTTATACTAATATTATTATATCATATTATATCTTATTATAATATTATTTTCTCTTATATCTGTTATTATATTTATTTTATGATTATTATAATTTTATCTCGTATTTTATTATAATATTATCTATTATTAATAATAATTTTATTTATTTGACTAGTCATATGACCATTTCAAAATACAACACAAGTATCTTATTATTTTATTATTATCTCTTATTATCTCCTATTAATATATTATTTATTATTATTGTCTCTTATTATCTTATCTCTTGTTATTATCTCTTATTATTATTATTACAATTATTATATTTATGTGTCTATCCTGCTTTTGTCACGATTGAGATTGGAAGGCGAGAGGGGTGGGGGAAAAGGCAGGAAATATTATTATTATTATTATTATTATTATGACCATTATTGTATGTATGTGTCTATATCCCGCTTTTATCTCGATTGAGGGCCCTTCCACACAGCCATATAACCCAGAATATCAAGGCAGAAAAATCCCACAATATCTGCTTTGAACTGGATTATCAGAGTCCACACTGCCATATATACCAGTTCAAAGCGAATAATGTGGAATTTATTCAGCTGTGTGGAAGGGGCCTGAGATTGGAAGGCGAGAACGGGGGGAGAAGTGCAGGAAATATTATGATTATCTCTTATTATTATTATTATTATGACAATTATTATATTTATGTGTCTCTATCCCTCATTTATCTCGATTGAGATTGGAAGGCGAGGGGGGAGGGAAAGGCAGGAAAGAGGAGAGTGCGCCTTTAAAGCCTCCTTCCCCTTTAAAATCCTGGGCGGGGGTCTTTGCGTTGGAGGAAGCGCCTTTTAACGACCTCTCCTCCCCTCCATCGAAGAAGATTGCTTGGGTTGAATAAGAAGGCAAAGAGGGAAGAGAAAGGTTCTCCTTTAAAGCTTTGAAGGCTCCCCGTTCCCATTGGGGAGGGGTCTCTTGGGTGGGAGGGCGCCTTAAAAGCCCCCTTCCCTCCTCTCCTCTTCTTCCATCCAAGGTTTGGGTCGGAGGGCGCTTTTAAACCCACCCATCCCTTTATTTCCTCCTCCTCCTCCTCTCCTTCCTCCCTCGGCCTCCCTTGTGTCTGCAGCCTCTGCTAGACTTAACCTTCCTCACCTCCCTTTGGGGAAGGAGGAGCGTCTGTAGCACAGCAGGCTCGTCTGAGACGGCGGCGGCGGCGGGGAGGAAGGGAAGGGAAGGAGTTGAGTTCAGGGCAAAGAAGGGAAATTCCGGGGGAGGGAGGAGGGGAGGAAGGAGGCCGCCGCCGGGCTCTTGCTTCTAGGGTTTCACTTCCCAAAAAAAGCCATAGCAGAGCACTTGATGAACCAACCTGGACACAGCATATTATTTGAGAACACAGAAATGCTGGACCACTCTCACAAACACCATGCCAGACTACACAGAGAAGCCACTGAAATCCACAAGCATGTGGACAATTTCAACAGAAAGGAGAAAACCATGAAAATGAACAAAATCTGGCCACCAGTATTTAAACACTCTAGACAAGAAACAATAAGGGCCAGCAAATCACCTCCCAATAAAGGATTCCCCCAGGAACAAAGCAGCCAAGCTTTGAAGCTATAAAGCTATTCAGTGTTAAGCATCCACACTCAAAACAGATAAGAGTATCTTCCACCCTGGACATTCCACAGATATATAAACCCCACTTTCCTAGTTTCCAACAAACCACAATCTCTGAGGATGCCTGCCATAGATGTGGGTGAAACCTCAGGAGAGAATGATTCTGGAACTTGGCCATACAGCCCCAAAAGCTGACAGCAACCCAGTGATTCTGACTATGAAAGCCTTAGACAATAAACAGGAACAGTCTTCACTCAGCCATTTGAAAATGAGGGAGAGGAGCTTCTAGTGTCTGTCAGGAATCATTATTTGCGGTTTGATTTGGGTCCAGCTAATCATTCTCCACAAAGCGGAGTCAGTCCCACTGATGAGAGTCTGGTACAGAGAGGGGGGACTTTTGAAGGAGATGGTGCCTCAGCATACATAGGATTCAAAAATAGAGAATGTGATTTGTCTGCGAGGGAACTTCTACCACAGGCATGGGCCAACTTCGCCCCTCCCTCCAGGTGTTTTGGACTTCAACTCTCACAATTCTTAACAGCCAGTGGGCTGTTAGGAATTGTGGGAGTTGAAGTCCAAAACACCTGGAGGGAGGGCTGAAGTTGGTCCATGCCTGGTCTAGTACACTTTAAATATTTTGTTCTGGGTTTTATTTATTTATCTCTTTCCCATCTTTCTCCCAGTGTAGTGACTCAAGGTGGCTCACAATAAATATGAAATAAATGGAAACGGTGTATTGTATATGTACTAAAACATAAATAGAGCTTTAAAAATATTAATCGTGTCTGTCATTAAAGCTGTTAAAAGGCATTAAAACTCCGCACCCACTCCAAAAATCTCAATTGCAGTGTCCCCAGCAGCACATCCCTTGTCAGTTCCTAAATGCCTGCTGCCAGAGGAACATTTTCACATGCCTATGGAAGGCAAGCAGGAACAGAGTCATCCAGGGCCCCTTCCACACTGCCCCTATATCCCAGGATCTGTTTATCTGGCAGTGAAAACTCATATAATCCAGTTTAAAGCTGATAATCTAGAAAAAAAAATCCTGGGATACATGCCAGTGTAGAAGGGAGCCTGTTCTCTTAGGGTTTTAGAGTCCCCTTCCACACAGCTGTATAAATCTACATTGAACTGGATTATATGGAAGTGTGGATTTAGATAACCCAGTTCAAAGCAGATATTATGGATTATCTGACTTGATATTCTGGGTTATATGGCTGTGTGGAAGGACCCAGAGTCTGGGAGCAGGCACTGAAGAGGCTCTTGCCCTTCCTGCCATCGAATGAGATTGAGAGTTTATGGGAGAGCAAAGGGGGTATCTTGGGGCCCTTCTACACTGAGTCCATGCTGCCATGTGATTCAGTTCAATGTGGATTTTTTGCAGCTGTGTGGAAGAGGCCTTAGGTTGAATCCACACTGCATAATATTGATACCACATTAACTACCATGGCTCTGTTCTCTGGAATTTTGTGAGTGATTTAGTTTGTCAGAGAGGCCTAGAGCCTCTCCAAACTACAAATCCCAGGATTGTTTAGAATGAATCTGTGACATTTAAAATGCTATCAAACTGCAATGATTTTGCAGTATGTATACATGCTATATCTTACTAAACCTGTGAAGAGGTTTATCTTCAGGGAACCTTTTTTGAATTATTTTATGCGTGTATAAAACCCCTTCTCCAGGTATGCTTCTTGTTACGGTTGAGACACACATTTTGGCTTTATATTAAACTCAGAAAGGTGTCCCCAAGTACACCTTCCGTCTCTGTGCTGTACAGAGAGGGAATTGTGGAGTTGAGCTTTCAGGGAAGTTTGTTTTCCATCTTTTAATTGAAAATCCCTTCTGTGTTTCAGGCTTTCCTGAAATACAATTTTTGAACCACTGCTTTAAAAGAACAGGATCTGAGAGGGAGGTAATTAGACTGTCATAGGAAACTTTAGCTAGTAATTTGTATATAGGTGTGCAGCATAAGATAATTACTGTAAAGTGCAGTTTGAGGTAGAATTTTGTGAGATATTTTTGCACTCTAAGTTCTGCATCAAGGTCATTTGAGTAGGTAATAATAAAGGAAATTATTTGTTATGAAAATCTGTGTAGATATAAATTAGACAGAATTTTTTTCCATGGTTTTCATAGCACTAGGAGGAGAATGTCAGTATTAAAGGATATGATTCCAGGAAGTGGAAAGATAGAATTATCTTGTTTTGATATGCAATTGAAGAAGGAGAATATGTTGAATTCATAATAGTTTAGTAATGGGAAATGAAAGTTGATTTTTGAAGCCAGCTGCAGGAGAGCTTTTATTGCCAAGGATAGATTTTTCCTCCAGAAATAATAACAGAAACCTTGACTGGAACAGTAAAGGCAAAGTTTATTATTTAAAGACTTTAAGTTGAGGTAACTTTGATAAAAAATAATTCCAGTGTTTTGTAGTAGAGGTGGTGTGGGAAAAGGACTTCCATAACTGGAATTTCATCTAACTTTATTTTTCAGAAGAGATAAAAATTACTCTGAATGTAAAATGAATGTGGTTGGAATGCAAGTTCCTATTTGAATGTGGCTGGTTTGAAAGGATAACAGTACCTTTTGATTTTCTCAAATGTCTCCTAATGAAGTATAAGTTTGACTTCTTTACATTCCATAATTCTAAGATTACTTATTTGTAAAGCATATGTAAATGTATATTTAAATAAACAATTGATTTGCAAATAATGGATATTTTTGTCCTTCATATTCTTTTCAAGCAACTTACTTCACATGCAGATTCATAGGTTCTTACAGAAAAAGGCAGAGGATTTCATGCATGTGGAGTGTGAAACTACTAAGATTATGGATTTGGAGAAAATGGAGAAAGAAATATTGGGTCACATAGATACAAGTAGTGGTGGTTTAAAGCAGTACGCTGGCAGAAGAAAAAGCGGACATGAATTCTGCAGCATGTCATTAAGCAACAGGCTTACTTCATTCAGATTTTGTGTACCTTCAAATTAGGATAGAGGCTGATGGATTGTCCCATTAACAGGAGTATGTGGAGAGAAGCTCAGCTAAGCAGCATGTTCCTGAGCCACTTGCATTCTGTTTAGTGCTTTAGCTAACTTCAGAAACTATATTTCATGAGAGTCTGACCCTCATAATATTAACTGAATAGTTGGCATATTAAAAGAGTAGAGGTAGAAAATAATCAGAAGACGAGGAATGGGCACAGATGGATAGATGAAGTACAGTAGAGTCTCACTTATCCAACACTTGCTTATCCAACATTCTGGATTATCCAATGCATTTTTGTAGTCAATGTTTTCAATACATCGTGATATTTTGGTGCTAAATTTGTAAATAGAGTAATTACTACATAGCATTACTGCATATTAAACTACTTTTTCTGTCAAATTTGTTGTATAACATGATGTTTTGGTGCTTAATTTGTAAAATCATAACCTAATTTTCATGTTTAATAGGCTTTTGCTTAATACCTCCTTATTATCCAACATATTCGCTTATCCAACATTCTGCCCGCCCGTTTATGTTGGATAAGTGAGACTCTACTGTAGACAGCATGGGGAACAGAAAGAAGTATAAATACACATCTCAACTCACCCAAGGGCTAATCCTAGATAGGGTGGTTGTGTGGTGGGGAGGGAAAAATAGAATAGGAAAAATAATTTAAATATTTAGAATTTCCCCATTTTGTGCTACTGTAGATATTTTTCAGCTAACCAGAAGGGGGGAAAGAAAAGATTTCCGGAGATCTGATCAAGATTGTTACATTGTGAATAATTTGGCCCTAAAAATAAAAATGCAGCAGCATTTCTTATTAGACTATTCTTGACTGATATAGTGTATAAATGATACTTGGAGGTTTTTTTGCCTAGAGAAAACCTCTACTGCACATTTACATTCTTATTTTATCAAAAGACTTTAGTCCTTTTGTGTGTTTTGTATTTTAATGTCTGGCTGAATGTGACAACATCACTCTTTAGAAAGTACTGTATAAAGCAAATATTAATCATATTTCTAACTGATAATTATTTATTTATTTTTCTTCCCAAATTTAGATTCTATGAAAGGATGAACAGAGAAATGAATTACTAGCCCAAGAAGTTTACTTTGCTGATGGCTGGGATCGTGCTTTCATTATTAAATGAACAATGGGATTCACAACATCCATGTTCATGCATATAATTGCAGCCAACACAGTGGGATCAGTTTCCAATAACAGATTTATCGGTGAACAAATATTGATGCTGTTGGAGGTGGACATTTTCATGGCTCAATGAGTAGAGATTTTTACCTATGATATCAATAAGCGCAGGAATCTCCTATAGAAGCCTCCAGTTCCTTTATCATCTAGAAGCATAATTTTGAAATATGTATGTCTCAGCCTATAAGCATATTAGCACTTGTGTATTTTTATGTTCAGTTAAAAGAAAAATTGAAGAACCTGCACATTTGTAAAATAGAAATCTTCAGAATTAGGCTTTGTATTTTTCGGTTGGATTAAATCATTGGGTTATTTTTGAGACCAGTGATTCAAAGGTTCAAGTGAAATCTTTTTTGTATATAAATCGAGTTTTACAGTTTTATTTGTCACACTGAAAAAGTGTTCTTAAATGACAAACGTACCTGCATGTAAGGGCTATGTTACTAAATGCAAAGTGGTGAAATTGCCAGTATAAGTGGTATTGCATGTTTACTGCAATGAAAGTGGCTATATTGAAAGAAATTGAAATTGAGAATTGAACAAACTGTCTGCGATCAGATTTCATATCCACATATTTAAAAAATAGCCATGGAAACTGCAAAGATAAATTTCTCCTTGGGTCACTCAAAACAAAAGGGGAGCATAATACATGAAGATGGCAGCCCTCCACCCAAAAAAGCAATGACGGAATCACATATAAAGGATACAATGCAAGCTATGATGCATAAATTGTCAACAATAAAAAAGGAACAGCTGGATGAATGTGAAGAACATCTTATGGAGGACAATGAGGAATGTGCCAAACCAAACATTGCTGCAGTATCTGAGCCTTTGAACTTAAATCCTGGTTTGAAGCATACATTGGCACAGTTCCACTTAAGCAGCCAGAGTTCATTGGGTGGTCCAGCAGCATTTTCTGCTCGCCATTCTGAAGAAAGCACGTCTTCTGTTTTCGTACCTCTTCCATCACCCCAGATCCTTCCTGGTCCATTACTTGTTCCTTCCGACAGCTCTACAGAGTTGACTCAGACTTTACTAGAGGGGGAGTCTATATCTTGCTTTAAAGTTGGAGGAGAAAAAAGACTTTGTCTGCCTCAAGTTTTGAATTCTGTGCTCCGTGATTTTTCTCTACAGCAAATTAACACAGTGTGTGATGATCTTTATATCTACTGCTCTAGGTGCACTTCTGACCAACTTCACATTTTAAAGGTTTTGGGAATTCTTCCATTTAATGCTCCATCATGTGGGCTGATAACACTGACTGATGCTCAGAGACTATGCAATGCTTTACTGCGCCCTCGCACTTTCCCTCAGAATGGCAACCTACTTCATGGTAAAGGTTCGCTGATCCAACTAAAAGAGTCTGGCAGTGCCTTTGAAGTAGAGCATGAATGTTTGGGCAAGTGCCAGGGTTTATTTGCTCCACAGTTTTATCTTCAGCCAGATTCTCCTTGTATCCAGTGTTCTGAATGCTATGGGATGTTTTCACCCCAAACATTTGTGATGCATTCTCATCGCTCTCCTGACAAGAGGACCTGCCATTGGGGCTTTGAATCAGCCAAGTGGCATTGCTATCTCCATATTAACCAAAAATATCTTGGAACATCGGAGGAGAGAGATTTGAAGCATCTCTTGGAAGAAATGAAAGAAAAATTTAGCATAAAAAGTCAGAAAATACACCAATCTAAAGTAAGTTTATGCTTGTAAAACATTCACATATAATTAATACTAGAAACTGTTTTAAAGGCCAAAATCCTATTGAATATCATTACTGTTGAAAACTCCATCGACATAACATGTGGTTCCCCCCCTTTATGTTTGTGCAAGTAAAAAAATCTGTTGTGCAAGTAGTTTAACTCACTAGAATGCTGGCTAAAATATTTGAAGTGTATGCTTTATGAATGTATTCTTGTCCTTTTAATTTTTTAAAAAAACTAAGTGCTAGCAGGAAATCTTAGCAAATCAGAATAAACATGGAAAAATAACACCTTAGTCCTGAAAAGCAGTCAGAACAAACATGGAAAAAATAACACCATAGTTCTGAAAAGCAGTTATAAACAAACAGATAGGGAGTTTTAACTCCTGTTTCCTAGCTGCTTTATGACTGTGGCACATCGGTTAATATGTAATGCGCAGGGTTTTTTTTAAAGCACACCTATTTAGTTTTGCTTTCAATATAATAATATTTAAATACATTCAATAGATAGCCACTGTGCAGACAGTAAAGCTCCAAGCCTGGCTGTTCTTTTTAGAGTGTAAGACCAAAAGTATGGGAAACGGAGGAAAAGACACAAAATCTTGAGACACCTCTTAATAACATGACTGAAGGAGTCATTGAAGTGCCACATCAAATAGAGTTCCTTATGTAAGACATGGCAAAGAAAAATAAAGATTAGGATGGAGAAATAGGGCTTATTGTATTTTATTTTAAAAGAAGAACCTAAAGACCAAAGGAGAGATTCATATTATGTCTTTGCTATGTTATGATACTACATACACAGCATTCATTAAATGTCTATAATTGCCTTGTCTGCTATGATTAATATCATTATGGATTGTAAAAGCACAATACTACATCATAGTAATAGACTATGATCTCTGATGCTTTCCAAGCTTTTACTGCCTGGTCCCCTTTAAGCTGGGGATACCAGGGGTTTAAAGTGATCTATTTGAATTTTACCGTAGTTCTGTGGTCCTTGTTCCTAAATTGATAGCCATTCTAACAATGGCTGAATCTTAAATAATTGAATATTTTAGTAAATTTTGAATTATCTGTTGAATAAGTGTGACCTTAAGTATACTGACTATATAGTTGAGCTTCGTGCAGCACTTGTACCTTCAGGTCTTCAGCTTTAATTTGTACGGGTGTTTATTGCTGGTCATCTGACAGACTCACACTGGAACACTTACTTGAAATATTATGTAAGGCTGTGTAGTATTTTAAAATCCTGATTTATGATGGATATGTTTATGACAGGTTGTGCATATACCTTACTTTTTATCATTTCCTTTCCTGCTGCATGATGTTTTGCTGCATTATATGATATTCTGAAGGGTGCCCTCAAATACTGTGTTTTGAAGGTCATAGACAGTTGCAGTGTGAATAAAATCTTATTCTGGAGTATAATTCTTCAGGGAGAAATAACAGCTACAAGGCACAATAAATTGCCTTTTAATATCCCCCCCTTTTTTTGTGCAAAACCTAGCCCAGATACAGATATGTAGCAAGATGTTGTATGCTCTTGCACACCCTTTTTCATTGCTGCAGATCCTCATTACTACATTATAGGATATTTGTGTAAAGCAAGGATGGGTAGATTTGACAGGGCAGGGGACAAATTTTCATCTCCAGTGACTGCTGCAGGCCATAGCAAGTAAACAGGAAGAAAAACCAAAACAGATAAATCATAAGTGGCTTGACATTTTTGTTCTGATTTTGATTTGTTAAGTTTCAACTTATTCAAAGGCTTCCAGAAAAGCCTCCTTTCAATTTTTCTCCTGTAAGACCAGATTTGGGCCATACTATGCCCACTATTTGTGTAGTTTACTAGGTAAACGCACCTATAATTACAAAGGTGCCCTGCTACATTTGGAGTCTGTGGGACTTAGGAGGAGCTTAAACTGGAGAGAAGTTAGCAAGTTCTCTATCACATTTGGATCTTATGAGAAACTGAGAGTTTATAAAATAAAACAAGAAGATTAGAAAAAGTGAGCAAGTTTGCATGAAAGCATATGCAAATAAAAGTGTGTTTGTTTTTGATTGGTGGCTATATAAATAATGGTAAAAGTTGAATATTTGAGGCAGTGGTTTGAATATGTGATATGTTTTAAAAAAGATTTTCAGATCATTCCATACCTTGGTCAGTTGTAAAACTCTTAGGGAGCAGAGTGAGGGGATCCATAGCTAAACAAAGCTACAGGAGACGGTGGTCTGGTTTTGTATAAGGCAGCTTTATATGTTCATGTAATGAGAGTAGCTTCAGTCAATGAAACAAAGCTTATATTGTGATGTAGTGATTTCAGAATGAAACCTCAACATATTTCAACCTTTAAAGAGCATGGGAATTCTCTCCACCCTACATTTATTTACATTCTTTCACATCCTATGTTTGCTATTCAGGTTGGAGAGATCAGGCTTTAAGATGTGCGTAATACTTTTGTGTTTCTTTACATGGGTCATGACAAGTTCTCATTCATGGGAAATATCAGTGAACAGTTTTTTGTTCACAAATTTCAGGTTTGTCTTCAGTTGTGGATACATATATAGTGAATTTTCTACATGATATATGTTTCTTGTATGTGTTGAAGGAAAACTTCAAAATGAGATGAGCATTCATATTTTTTATACTTTGTTGAAAAGAGGCAGAAACTCAGAATTCATGACACAATAAAACAGTAAAAACAGAGATTATAAGATGTCTGATTTTGAAGAGATTGCCCACCCATGGATTACTCATTTGCTGTCAAAGATAAAGCTTTAAATTAGTGTTGGGCCACATATCTGTGTTTGAGAGCTCACTTGTTTAGCTCTAGGTACACATCCGAGGAAGCAGCTGAGCTTGTTATGGCAACAGTAGCAATAAATTTTCCCAGGTTTATGTACTCATTAATTATGTAGCCAATTTTCTTGCTATTCAGTCATAGTATGTACTTGTTTAAAATAATATAGTTCTGGGAATATAAACCAATAAACATTACTTTGGCTTCCCTAAAAGAAAACAATATATATATATATTGTTGCCTGAGGCTTATAAATGACCTCATTATCATCTTGTTGCAGTCTTGCAATGTGGCTTATGAAGGGCTATGCATTACCAAAATGTTGTGCTGTGTTTACATATTCCTGTATAAATACAGATGACCTTTTCAGAAGCCTTCACAATCTGTTTTAATTAATGATTTGTGGGAAAAGAAGGAATTTAGATAAGCACAGAGAGACTGTTATGAGTCTGGTTTCATTGATGCTCTAATATCATTATCCTTGATATTTTAAGAGTTTTGGCCTGACTTCCTAATGAGCCCCTGCAATTTTGTGAAAAATATATTAAATTACATTTTCATATAATTGCATTCAAGTCTCATTTAATGCATTGAATGGTACTTGGTTAGTAATGAGTGATGACCTCAAAATATGGGAGTAATTTAAAACTAAAGAGCTTATCTATCTCTTGTCAACATATGCTATAGATCTCGAAAAAGGTCATATTCATTTACCTACTTCCTTCTTGTTTGAGGTTAAGGATGTGGAGCTGAGTGGGCATGTGATCAATAATATAGTCTCACTTTTTAAAAACCAGAAAAGGCCATAGTTAACAGAAATTTAGGTATGTGAAACTTCATGAGCATCTTCCTAATTCCTGTGGTCTTCAATTAGTTTCTTTATTTATTGCATTTATATGTTGCCTTTCTCTCACAGTGGGACCCAAGGTAATTCCCAAAACAATTAATAGAAACAAAAGAAGTTTTGTAGAGAGGCAATCACATTTCAATATGAATGTGATAATTCTTCCTCTTCCATGATAGACATGACTGAACATATGCATGTTTCCCTCTATAAAATGCAAAGCAATGATGTTCTGATCTCTCGGGCATAATTATAAACCTGAAAGGAATTATACATCTGATCTCTTTGGTCTCTTCAAATGCCCTTGATTTTTTGAACTCTGGCTTTTTCAAAATCACAAGTACTCATATTTTATGTCTTCTATCTACAGAATCCCACTCTTTCTTGTAGTGAGAAGTTCTAGAAATAGAATGTAAATTCTCCTTAAGCTTTTGTAACGCGCACACACAAAGGAACATCTCTGTTTTACATGCTAACTGCAGAAAGACCCTGTTGTTTCAGCAGTACTTCTAACACTTCTAAGGTGTGAAAAGTGAAGTGGCAGGTGTTGTTACATCTTTCAGAGATTCTGGGGGTCTTCACATTTTGAAGAGGAAAATGAGTAAGTTGTGGTATGATAAGTGAAGGGCTATGAGGCAATTATATGCTGAACTATTCCTGACTCTGACTTTGGCTAAACAAGGAAGGGATTTTAAAAAAATAGTTGCTGAAAAAGTAAGAAAAGAGCACACAAAAATAAGTCTGACAACATGCAGGAGATTGTTGAGTGCAACACTGATGGCCTTTTTTTCTTGAAAGAAAATAGTGAATACGGTTGGGATTTGTATTTCTATTATTCTAAATGACTGGTTGCAAGATTCATTTTCTGTGACCTGCAAAAGCGGCCAAATGTATTAGGATAATTTATTTTTATTTAAAGAAAGTTCAAAATAAGATTGTATACAGTGTACATGCAACCATATAAGGGGTATGTTAGGTATATAGCTATGAAAGGGTTGTCTTCTGTATGATAGATGCGCAGGTTTTTCTACTGCGCATCTATCATATTAGTTGATGTCTCTCATAAAACCACTGTTTGATTTTTTCTTGTCAGGTGCCATCATGATTCAGTCATGTATGAAGGTACAAAGGCAAAAAAGATCTACACATAAGTATACTTTAGTGGGCTGAAACAATGCTATTTCATCTTAGACAATATCAGTATATCAGAGTTACAGAACCACTAAACAGATGTACCTATATCCAGCCTTATAGCTTTTTAAATAATTTTCTTCATTGTGAAAGTTTGTTGCAGAGTTGACATTGTTTTCTAATTTCATAGTACAAATGAGTAATATGAAGTAAGTATAAACATATAATTAGGCAACCAGTGACCAAAATCCATGGGCAGCAGCTATCAAGTCTTCTCAACAGAACTTTCCTTTATAGGAGTGATTTTTTTAGGTCACGTAGAAGTTAAAGTGGTAAGATTATACACAAATTATGGTACTGGATTAATTTAATACCTCTGAAATTCGCATTCCGTTCTTCTGTTACAGTTGTCACATATAGTAGTGGAAGACTGCAATTCCCATCCAATTCAATCCTGTCATGCAAGAATACACAATAAACGTACTCCCAATAGATGATCATCCAGTCTTTAAAAGCCTCCAGAGAAGAAAGCTCCATCACACTCCAAGGCAGTGTATTATATTGTTAAACAACTCTTAGTGTTAGGAAATTCATCCTAACATTTAAATGAAATCTCTTTACCTGTAGTTTATGCTCTATGTCCTACTTCCATTGGTCTGTATTCTGCTCTGGTATCATGACCAGTATTTCCCAAAATTTACTGAAATCAGCTTTCTTAAAGTCTAGAATGCATGTCTGACTATGCTTCCCTTTTCAACTTTAGAACACACTCCAGAACAACCTGGTCATTCCTACCTAAGGATCCCACCACTTCCATCCCATTAACTAGGTTCATCTTTATTGGTTAGGATCAGATCTAAAATAGCTAACCTCCTTATTGCCTCTTCTGCCTTCTGTACAATGAAATTGTCCGCAAGGCAAGTGAGGAATTTGTTGTACTTCATATTCTTGGGACAGGTGTTTTCAAACTAAGGGAAAGAGTATTGTTGATAACTCCCCACAATTTCATTTAAGCAAAACCTAACAATATTTACATTCTCAACAGTCATGAAATAAACTCTGTTTATGAAAATGAAGCTAATATTTCTTAGATTATGTTAAAATTGTTATATTTGAAGTCCATTTTCTGTGACTGCTGAGATTGCAAATCATGGAAAAACCTAGCTTTGCAAACATCTTGAACTATGTGTTCTGTAAAAATGGTGCACATTGCTAAATTTGTGTACTGTTCTTTTCCAATAAACTGGAAAAATATGGACTAAGTCATAATCCAAAAACTGTCCTTGAATGAATAGCAAACACTGGATATAACAACCCCAAACATCACTTTTAAAATCAAAGCCATCATGAAATAATGTAATTTTTACTTTCAGAAATGGATTTTTAAAATGTGTGCTTTGACTTTTTTCCTGAAAAGTTTGTATGTGCGTAAAATGTATTTTCTAAAAATACTTTTTTGTGTTGCACAAAATGTATTTTTACACAGTCCAATATGTTGAAGGCAAAAAAAATCATTTCGCATTAATACAATTTTGGGAAGAAAATCACTATAAAATGTGTAAAGAAACCTGTAAATAAATAATTCTGAATGTACATTCAAAAGAAATGTATGGTTGAGCCTTGTCATCCAATAGCATCTTGAGTAGCTAGAGGGGCTGCTGTTAGATGGCAGAAGTAGCTTTTTTATGTGTCTGCAGAAGCACTCTTACATGCACCAGAGCATTAAAATCCATGAAATTTCTGTGCCAAACATTTTAAAATTTCATTATAGCCACAACTATCTTTGTCCTGACTTCTTTTTAGTTTTTTAGTGATATATATGTGTGTGTGTGTGTGTGTTTGTTTGTGTTTTAGTGATATATCTAAGCTTGTCTGATTTGCAGTGTAGGATACAATTACAATATTTTAATAATTCAAAGAAGATTACAAGCAGGGACACAGCAACAACACCTGATTGTAAAACCATCATTATAGCTGCTTGCTTACTTTTGACTGTACAGTATTCTATCCAGAAGTGAACAGAGTGATCTGTTTCCTCTTTTCCATCTTGCTGGGTTCTCCTTTTACCAAGACCAGCGTAGAAATAGCAGCTATTATTTCCTTGGCAATCCAGTATAATATTGACAGCAGCAGCAGCAACAGTCACCTATGTGGGTTTATTTATAAGGATGTAGCTAGACATTACTGATAAAAGAAACTTTACAAAAGAGCTTTACAATTCATTCAGAGTTTCTCAGTCAGTTAGGAGATTGCTGGGGAGCTCAATTCAAAATTATCAGAGATATGATCCACTCCTTTGACACACATACACACATGAACCTACATGTTTAGTTACTTGAACTGTTGCCGTCCATTTCTTTTGTTCAAAACCATCCACCTGTCTGCACATGAACACATTGTTTTCAATTGTGTTTACTTTTGTATTTGGAGAAGATATCCACAGTGTGCTCATGAGGATGAGTGAGGTTGCAAATAGGAAATATTAACTACCCTGTTTACCCTAAAATAAGACATCCCCAGAAAATAAGACCTAGTAGAAGTTTTGCTGAATTGCTAAATATAAGGCCTCCCCCGAAAGTAAGACCTAGCAAAGTTTTTGTTTGGAAGCATGCCCGCCAAATAGAACACCAGAGCATCCAGGATCAGTAATGGAAATAATGGAAATAATGGTAGTAACAATAAATTCTGGATAGGATTCAGAGTTTGTCTGGTTATGCTGGTTTGTGATGACAACTACTGTACAGTATATAATAAATGTTCATTTCTTTTGTTCAACAATAAATGTGAATTCTTCTTCATGGAAAAATAAGATATCCCCTGAAAATAAGACCTAGAGCATCTTTGGGAGCAAAAATGAATATAAGACACTGTCTTATTTTCGGGGAAACACGGTACTAACCTTTAAGTAGACTTTCTTTAAGTAGACTTAATACTTATTTGAACTAAACAAAGTACCCCGCAAACAAAGAATATGCCAGCAATGTTATGATGTTATCCTATCTCAGTGTTCTGAATGTCACATTACATTCATACCACAGTAACTGCCTATTTTTTCATTGGTAGGTAAAACTGAAGTTTTGCTACTTTTTTCTGTTACTGCTGCTTTTTTTATTTGTAATTTATTCTTTTTTCCTGTGGGATTTAATAAGGTCCAGGAAAAATTGCAGTACACTTCCTTCCAAACAGGTTTCTTAAAGTTAAAATGGTGTATAATAAAACAAATATGCTTCTCCTCCTCCCGCAGGCTGATTCTCAGTATAACCTAGACCTTCAACAGTGGTATCCAGTTATAAAGCAAGAGACTGATTCAATCAATCAGCCGCACTCATTCATGCATCCAAGGTAAACTTCTGTCCAGATATCCTGCCAGTTGTTGCACATCTTACCATTATGTTTTAATTGCTCTTCAATGTTAGCTAAATATTTGGGGGGGGGGGGGTGTTTCTAAAAATGCATGTGTGGATAATTGAAATGGTTGGGTTTGTTAGTATTATATTATAAGCCTCCAGGTAATTGTGAATCTCTGTAACCATCTAGAAAGGAATATCAGTGTCATGGTTGACTGATTCCCTAGAAGTTTCCATTCTTTGCACTCGTTAGACTTCTTTGACCACAACCCCAGTTTGATTAGAATCAGTTCCCACTTAAAACTAAGCTTTTAAGCTCTGCTAGAAGCTAGTGAAAGGAGGCGTGGCTCAGAGACTGGCTTTTGGACGCCTTCCACCTTACATCTCTTGGAGGCAAACCAGCACTTGCATAATCAGTACTCTCATTGGACACTTTGCCCCTCCTGTGTCTTGTGCGTACCATTATTCAGCCCTTCACTTAACTTCATAATGCAGCTTCAGTTCTGGAGCCTTGAATTTCCTGTGGACATCTCTATTGCTTTTCCTTTGCCTGATTTCTGTACTGCTGAGGCATTGCCAAAATGAAAACCATCTCACTTTCCTGCTAATTGATTGTCCAGATGTACATGGCATAGATTCCTTGGTTGTTTTTCTCTCTGGTCTGCATAATGCAATTTAGACTAGAGTAAACCTGGATAGAAACATTGCAGCAGTAGGAGTTGTGTGATTAGGAAGAAGTCTTGTGTTAGCAGCTCAGGTAGTCACTTTCTTAGTCATTAGGTCTTTTACCAAGAGAGAAAAGCTGGGAATAATGCTGATGATGAATAGTCTGTTTTTGATCCAGAGATACCTAACCTCAATTGTAGATATTATCATACTGAAAAACAATGACTTGAGTCTGTATTCAGAAATTGCTTCAAGAACAAAAGTAAAACGGCTGGGAGTTTGTAGTTTTGTTGTAAAACATAGTTGTCTGTCAGTGTCACAGCTGAAATGTAGCTTTCTTTCAACCATGTGAACATTGACATGCTTCACAGCTTACTGAAACCATGTGAGGCTTCGCTTTGCTGATGAAATGTCTGTATAATGCTGATGTTGCAGTTGAATTATCACTTGCGCTGCTCCTCAGCTAATTTCACAAACTGAGCACATTGCCTCAGTATGGAAATGATCACGCCAGCCAAACAGATTCCCTTGCCCCACCCAACCCAACTATGTATAATAGCTTTCAAAATGGTTTTCACTCTCATCTCCAGAAGGAAACTTATTTGTCTCTGTTAGCACATTTGAGTACACTAAGAGCATAAAACAAATCCCACAAGCCCATGCACAAACAAGAATAGGGAGATAAAATCTTGAAACAGAGTCGTTTGGTTACTTCTGTACTTTTTGTATTTGTCTGGGATGTTTTTAGACTCTTTCATCTTTTTACTAATTATGAACATTAATAATTTTATAATTGATACTGAGCTGCATTGTATAGGATACAACTCTTCATTGAAACCATACTTTTAACATTTGTACACTTATTGTTTAAAGCTCTTCATTTGCATGATTTCAGTTGCTTTTATTTACAGTAACCCTGCAAGGCAAGTTAGTGGTGTTAATTAATTTCCATATGGAAAGTTGAAGAGAAAGGAGCTTGAGAAAGAGAAACAGTTGAAATATTGGCTAAGCTATTTTTCACATATATAGATAATAATATACATAAAACACATATATGAATGTGAGCCTTCCTAAGCCCTTCTTTATTCATTAAAAGCTCTTCTCTGGGGTCTTCATACCACCTGAAGTCTTAATTGGTTGTGATTAGTGAGAAGCCTTTTCTGAATGGTGACTCATATATTGAAAGGTTTCTGTAAATAATCTTTCTAAACAGTAGGTAGTTTTAGGTTGTGATTTACTGGCCAATTGGATTTTGTAGTATTTATATTATTTTTATTTTACTTTATAGTTTTGCATAGTTTTGTTTTATTTGTTTAGTTAATCTGACATCATTGGGGCCCACTACTAATGTATAGTTTTAGAATTTATTAAATAAAAGGAATAAGGTCGCTTACATGGCAGATGTGAACTAGCATTGCCTTGCAGTTTAGGCTCTTAATCATTGCCATAGTTCACAATATAAGGAGGAACTCTGTAGAGCTGTTTCATAATTTATGTTTTTCTATTCATATCTTTATTTTGATCTGATGGCTCGCATATTGAATAGCTGCTCCCTTGCCTCTGCTACCCAAACTTCATAATTCTGGAAGATTTAAAGATTTGTTTGCCTCATCTAAAGATTTGGTTAAAAGCTTCACGGATTTAGCCATTGCTGAACGTTTGTATAAATTAGCTGGAATTAGCATTATAAAGTAATGCCATAATAACAACCATAATATAATAAAGCAGCAAATTTAAAAAAGACATAAATATGCGCATGTTGAAAACTAAAAGACTGCATAAGATTATAGACCTTAGTATAACATCTGAAAACAACTTCTGTTCATTCTTGCAGATAGGACATTTGAATCCCTGGTAGTATCTAACCTTCCTTCTGCTTTCCCTACTTTATTTGGTACTTATGTTACACTAAATAATGAATGTGCATAACTGCCGTGAAGCAGTCTGAGGATTAGAGAATTGACTTTTCCCTTTTGAAATGTACTTGCATTGGTGTTCTCTTCTTTAAAATGTAGTTCTATATCAAGGCAGGTTAACTAAATTTTTCTGGATATATAAGTCCAAGATGTGTTAGTTCATATCTAGTATACTGTCAGTTATTTATATATTTTGTTAATTCTGCCATTATGTTTTTTTTACAGCTATTACTTTTATATGTGTGATAAAATGATCGCTCCCAATGTCTCCCTTACCTCTTCTGTATCTCACTGTAAAGAACCAACAAAAACAGTGGCGAAAATATCAGAGGTAATTAAATCTGTATCTGGGCAGTCACTGAAGCACCATAGTGGTGGCAGACGCAAAAAAGCCGTATACTATCAGGATCACTCTCTTGAAGTGCAAGAGAATATTGATTTGAAACACAGCACAGATGGGTGTGCTGGTAAAGGTGAGTAGAAAAGCGATACTTATGACTGCTCCTTGTATATATGCAGGTGCTTTCAATGTGGAATTTCAAACATCTTTCTATTCCTATTCTTATAGGGCAGCCTACATCTCTTAAGACTCGAAACAAAAGGAAATCGGAGCAAGATTCTTCCAAAACGACAGTGGAAAAGAAGATAGAAGTAAGCAAAAGTTCACAGTCATCATCTCAGATCCCTGTCAGTGGAATTCATTGTGATGATGACAAAGGAAAGACGATGGAAGAAGTAATGAAAACCTATATAAAACAGCAAGAAAAGCTACATACAATTTTGCAAAAGAAGCAGAATCTTCAAATGGTATGGCATGAACTTGTTTCGCCTTTCTTTTCCTTTTGAAGACTTCTTGTTACTCAACTTTTTCATGATAATTTTTGATGTGCTGTAAATATATAGCATAGATATTATAGATGGTGGAGCATAAATGATGTTAGATTCTGCATTTCAAATGACATGCAATGTATTATGAACTGACACAATTCTGAAATTGTTGCTTTGGTTGCCCAAATACACAGTTAAAGTGGTTTTCTGTAGGAATAATTTATTCTGTTCTCAGAGATTGAAATCATTCATTTTAATACTGCAGCTTTTTCGCTGCATCTGTACTGGAGTGGGAATGAGGAGAAACTGAGATCCATGGAAATGTTTCAGCCCAACTGTTCATGATGTAGGCTGCTCAAAAGTCATAAAAAGGATTACAACAAAAGAGTATCATGAAATTGGATCCAGAAATTAGTCATTTTTCTTCGTGTACTCTGTGAATGCACACTAATGGAGAAGCTGTGCCTGCGCAGGTTCCGACGGAAACTCTTCCAAGCTGAAGTTCAAATTTTGGCGGTAACCACGCCCCCCTTCCCAAGGGGCATATAAGGCAGCCCCAGGCGCCCGCTCTCCAGTTCCTTTTTTTCCGCCGCAAGGTTCACTTCGGACTCTTCGCATGTCTACTACTCGTTTCAAGCGTTGCACGCAGTGTGCTGCTAAAATTCCTGACTCGGACGGGCACGCCAAGTGCCTCTTCTGTCTTGGCGAGGCTCATGTGGTCAGTACCTGCCGTTTCTGCCTAGCTCTCACGGCTCAGGCCAGAAAGAACAGAGCCGCTAGGCTTAGAGCGGCACTTTACGAAAAATCTCTCGCGCCAGAACCGACTCCGTCGACGTCGGGTACGTCGTCGTCTTCAGCCCTAAGAGCTATGTCGGCGCCGCCAGCTAAGCCTCCGTCAGCTAAAGCCTCCTCGGTCTCGTCCAGGGCGTCCAAGACCTCCAGGGCCGCTAAGCCGGCCAAGCCACCGTGTACCGTGACGACGGCTACCGTATCGACCCGCTCCGGAAAGGTGGGGCCTTCCTCGACGTCGAGCTCTTTGGCTTCGGTGACCTCGATCCGCTCTCGTATCGGCTCCCCTCCGTCCTCCTCTGCTATCAAAATAGCCTTTAAAAGGGCTCACGAGGAGTCTCGTCGAGCGCAATCTGACTCAGCTGTGGTTCCTCCCACACCTGGCAAGTCCTTGAGGGTTGCATCCAAGCAACCGCCGACAAAGAAACGGCTGACTCAGTGCTCCTCTTCCTCGGCCTCCTCAAGGAGAGACCAGCCATCTTCCTCGGCAACCTCCTCGAGAAGATCCTCTCCAATTGTGCCAGCACAGAGGCCTAGAGATGTTTCCCAATCTCCATTGCACCCCCTGTCTGACGGGGAGCTGCAGGACTCACCCCACCACTCTACCCAAACGGTGGTCAGGGTGCCGGTGCCGGAGCCCCTTGCGCCGCCTCACTCGTCGCGCCAACAGCTCTTCCCTCCCACCTCGACACCGGAGCGTGGCAGACAAACGGCTCGCCTGGCTCGAGCAGCTCAGGCCTCAGCCTCCAAGGATCCTCGGCTCCCGGCCCTCTCTTCCCGCAAGGCCATGCCTCCTCCCGAGACTGTGCTTTCTTCTCCCCCTCAGTCCCCCCAAGGGGCTGAGGAGGAAGATGTTGATGTTGACCGCCCAGACTCTGTCCTCTCGGCCTCGGTGGTCTCTCTCGGTCTCGACCTCTCTCCTCCCCACGACGCGTATGAGGCGGACCCGCCTTCTCCTACTGACAATATTCGTGCTTTCTCTGATCAAATGGTCAGAATGGCCGACGCCCTGGGTTTGGAGATCAAGCAGACTTCCAAAGCAGTGTCTGATCCAGTTTTCAAAAGGGTGCAGGCCCAAGCTCCGCCGGCCACGTTACTCCCTTTCCTGCCTTATCTGTTGGACGTTATCCAGGCCTCCTGGAAAACCCCTTCCTCCATTCCTCCGACCTCGAAGAGGATCGAGACTTGGTACCGTACCGACGATGATACTTTGGAATGGCTCAAACACCACCCCGACCCCAACTCCCTGGTCGTTAAGGCCTCTCAATCCTCAGGTCGTCAGTCGAACACTCCGGCCGACAGAGAAGGGAAGCGCTTCGACGCCGTGGGTCGAAAACTTTACTCCGGAGCCCTTTTGCTTTGCCGCATGGCTAACTATGGAGCCTGCATGGGTGCCTACCAGCAGATTATCTGGGAGAAGGCACAGCCCTTCTTCGCTAAGATGTCGGACGAAGACCGCTCCGTCCTCACTACCCTCCAACAGGAAGCAGACTCGCTTGCTCACCACCAAATACAAATGGCGAAACATACAGGTGATACTGCGGGCAAGATGATTGCCCACGCGATATCCATCCGCCGCCACGCCTGGCTGAGGTCTTCGGGCCTCTCCTCATCTTCCAGACAGGTCATTGAAGACCTTCCATTTGACGCGCTCGGACTATTTAACTCCGGTACCGATGACAAACTCGAGTCTAATCATGACTTTAAAATTCTTGCGTCTAAATGTGGCGACCAACCGCAACCTCAGCGCACCCGCTGGTTCCCGCACCGCTCCCGCTGCTTCCCGCCGCAATCTTTCCGACACCACTCTTTCAGGCGGCCTTCGGGCTCGAATAATCAAACCCATCACCAACCTCGTCGGGGACCTCATCCACAAAAGCAACGCGGTCGAACCACCCCCGCTCCTCCGCAGGCCAACCGGCGTACCTGACGCCAACCCCTGCCAAAGCTCCTCGCCCGCTACCGTTGCAGAGCCCACGCTGCCTCGACCCTCCGGCGCCTTTGCAGACCGCCTAGCCCCCTTCTACAATCAATGGGAGTCTATTACTTCAGATGCATGGGTTCTTCGCATTGTCCAAGACAGCTACGCCTTAGAGTTCACGGACCTCCCACCTACAGGTCGCATTCTTCACTCAACTCCTTCCCCAGAGATACTGGCCGAAGTCGAGGCATTACTGGCCAAAGGCGCAATCCGTCCCTCCCCTCCCCAACTGGACCCTTTAAGTTTCTTCTCCAGATACTTTACAGTCCCGAAGAGAGGAGGCGGGCTACGCCCCATTCTGGACCTAAGGGCCCTCAATATATTCATTCGCCCTTCCAAATTCAGGATGGTCTCTATTGCCTCTATCCTCCCGATGCTGCAGCGGGGAGACTACTTTGCCTCCATAGACTTACGAGACGCCTACTTCCACGTGGCGATACGGGAGGCGCACAGACGGTTCCTCTGTTTCAAAGTTCTCGACCAAACCTACCAATTTACCGTTTTACCCTTCGGCCTCGTTACGGCCCCGAGGGTCTTCACCAAGGTCGTCGCCGCTGTAGCGGCCCACCTCAGGCTACATGGCATCACGGTCTTTCCTTATCTGGACGACTGGCTTCTCGTCGGGCCCGATCCGGTTCTTCTCGAAAACCACGTTTCCTTCACGCTGCGTCTTCTAAAATCTCTCGGCCTCCAACTCAACTCCGAGAAGTCAAATCTCTCCCCGTCAACCCGAATCCGGTTCATCGGGGCCCTCTTCGACTCCGTCACAGAGACTGTTTCACTTCCGTTCGACAGATTCCTAGCTCTCCGCCACCACATCGTCCTTTGTCGATCTGCCCGGAGGGTCAGAGCCCGTGCCATCCAGGTCCTTCTAGGCCACATGGCCTCCACGGTTCTCACGACCCCGTTTGCCAGGCTGCGCCTTCGGGTCCTGCAAAGGTGGTTTATAGACGTTTTCAAGCCGTTCTACCACCACAACTCCAGATACCTGTCGGTACCGTCGTTCGTCCGCCAGTCCCTCTCATGGTGGACGTCTCACCAAAACGTGTGCAAGGGCCTCCCATTTCATCCAGCTCCGCCGTCGCTAACCATAACCACGGACTCCTCCACCTACGCTTGGGGAGCCCACATGAGCGGTCTAACGGTTCAAGACCTTTGGTCCCCTTCCGAGAGGGCCAACCACATAAACTTTCTCGAGCTTCTCGCCATTCTCAAAGCCCTGAAGGCATTCTCCCGCCTCATCCGTCACAAGTCCATCCTCATTCAATCGGACAACCTCGTAGCAGTATTCTACATCAACAAACAGGGCGGTACGGGTTCGAGGAAATTGATGCTCCTCTCCTCCCGTCTCTGGGTTTGGTGCATAGCCCACGACGTACAGGTCTCTGCAATCCACTTGCCGGGCGCCCAAAACGACCTAGCAGATGCCCTCAGCAGGATGACATCTTCCTCTCACGAGTGGAAGCTCGATCCCGAGATCCTCGACGGTCTGTTCCTCCACTGGGGACGCCCTACTCTGGATCTCTTCGCGTCTCCCCACAACGCTCAGCTACCCCGCTACGGGGCGAGACTTCCCCGAACTCCTTCCCCGGCTGTCTAGGAGATGCCTTTCTACTAGACTGGTCGGCGGAGATGCTTTATCTTTTTCCACCGATTCCTCTCATACCGAAAGTTCTCGAAAGACTTCTCTCGATCTCGGTCACAGCGATTCTCATAGCTCCGGCCTGGCCCCGCCAACCGTGGTATCCGGCCCTTCTTCGTCTCTCCAGAGGAACGTTTCGCCCTCTGCCTCCCTCGCCGCACCTTCTCTCAAGGGAGGACGGCAAAATTCTTCACCCGGACCTCCCTTCCCTTCATCTCACTGCATGGAGGATTCTTACCTAGCCTCCCTTCCGCAGAACCTGCAAGACGTTCTTCGGGCAGCCCATAAGCCGTCTACTACCAAGGCTTATTCCTATAAACTCTCTCGCTTTCACGCCTTCCTTCGATCCCGTAACGTCGACACCTTTCCGACCTCGGTATCGGTGGTCCTCGACTTCCTCATGACCCTCGTCGAGAAGAAACTCTCTCTCGCTTCTATTAAAGCTTATCTCGCAGCTCTTTCCTGGTCTTTTCAACGCCACGGTCAACCATCTCTCTTTTCTCATCACTTGATCAAAACCTTTCTCCGAGGCTACAATAACATCTGCCCGCCGTCGCTACCACCTACGCCGGGCTGGAATCTCGAACTTGTACTTTCTCAACTCACTTCTGCTCCCTTCGAACCGCTTGCCTCGACCGATCTCCGTCTGCTTTCCTGGAAGTTGGCCTTTCTAGTGGCGATCACGTCGGCACGACGGCCATCCGAGCTTGCTGCTCTCAGGGTCGACGAGCCTTATCTACGTTTTCACCATGACCGCGCTGTTCTTCGCCTGGACATTACCTTTCTCCCTAAGGTGGTGTCAGCTTTCCACCTCAATCAAGACATTGTCCTACCAGCTTTCTTCTCTAACCCCTCCTCTCCTCTAGAACAAAAACTGCACCTTCTCGACGTTCGAAGGGCACTTCTCTTCTACAGGGACCGTACCAAAGACATCCGTAAGACACAAAGACTCTTTATCGCCTATGCCCAGGACAAGTTGGGTAATCCCATCTCTTCCCAAAGACTGTCCCACTGATCGCTCAGGCCATTGAGTTGGCCTACGAACTAGCCAAGCGACCTCCTCCTCCATCCATCCGCCCGAGGTCGACTAGGGGCCTCTCGGCTTCAACCGCCTTCCTTAGGGGTATTCCGCTTGACTCCATATGCAAAGATCTGGTCAAACCCCCTTACGTTTGTCTCTCACTACAGGCTGGACAATAAAGCCTTAAAGGACTCGGCCTTTGCAAGATCAGTACTCTCATCTTGCCTCTCCTGACTCTCAAACGTCTTTCTCCTTGTATTCACCCGCAGGTGACTCTCTATACCTCTCCTTCAAGTTTCGGCCGGTCGTTTTCCCCATACCTACCTCTAGGGATGTGTTTTTCCCTGATTGTGTTGAGCAGTTGCTCTGTTACTTAATACCGCCTTATTGATCCTGGCGGATATGTCAAAGACCATGATGTGTTTGTCCCTCTCCCCCCTGGGAGAGCGTTTATATGCACTATACGCAATTGAGTGTTTTTTTCTATCATGTTTATTGCAAATTTTCTATGTTATGCTCATGTTTGCATTGCACTGGTCCTTTCGGACAATTGATTGCACTGGTCTTGGGACTGTTATCTCATTATGTCCTAATAAATATGTGTTTGGACATTCACTAAATTGTCGAGTTTGCCTTGTCCCACCATCCGGGACCTTAGCGTGTCAGTCTCCATTAGTGTGCATTCACAGAGTACACGAAGAAAAAAGACAGGTTGCTCACCTGTAACCATGTTTCTTCGAGTGTACTCTGTGAATTCACACAAACCCGCCCTTCCTTCCCCTCTGGCAAACCTCTCCCTTTCTCGTTGCCTTGGCGGCGTAGGAACTGGAGAGCGGGCGCCTGGGGCTGCCTTATATGCCCCTTGGGAAGGGGGGCGTGGTTACCGCCAAAATTTGAACTTCAGCTTGGAAGAGTTTCCGTCGGAACCTGCGCAGGCGCAGCTTCTCCATTAGTGTGAATTCACAGAGTACACTCGAAGAAACATGGTTACAGGTGAGCAACCTGTCTTTATGAATTTCCATAAGAAACTAGGAGGGAATTTTATATTATCTGATGCTCCCCAACTTTCCCATTGTTGGAAACACAAATACATGACAAACACATTTGAACAAGTAAACATGCACAACTTATTTGTATTAATGATTACTTTTAGAAGTTTATTTATATGGCTCATTTACGTGAAGCCTGTTGCATTTCGATGGTTCCAAAAGACCACAACCTCCTACCCTTCAGCCTTTCATTTACCGCTGTATTGCATTCTTCAGTTGTTTGATAAAATCTTAGTATTTCATTCAGTACTTTAAGGAGCCGGGGTGGCACAGTGGATTAAACCCTTGTGCCACCTGAACTGCTGACCTGAAGGTTGGGTTGTTGACCTGAAGGTTGCCGGTTTGAATCCGCGAGACAGGGTGAGCTCCTGTCTGTCAGTTCTAGCTTGTGGGGACATGAGAGAAGCCTTCCAGCAGGATGGTAACACATCCAGGTGTCCCCTGGGCAACGTCTCTGTAAATGGCCAATTCTCTCACACCAGAAGCAACTTGCAGTATGTTCTCAAGTTGCTTCTGACACGATAAAAAATTAGTACTTTGATACTATTTAATACACATCTACAGCTTTGTGCAGAGTCCTTGCAATTTTGATAAGAAATGGGGTGGACGAATGAAAAGGGAATTGAAGACCAAAAGAAAAGTAATAAAGATGTAGTTGAAGATGAAAACAGATGAAAAGCATAGAATTGGGTCTAGATGAGGCTTTAGAAAGAGAATTATCATTTGATGATAGCTTCCCTAGGTGTTTGCCCAATTTTATACTTATGTGTTAAATTAGCATGTTAAATAATAATGAAATTATTTCTGTTGCAAAGGATTAAGGGCTTAATTAGTGCTCTTATCTTTGTACAAGCTCTCATCAATGTTTATATTTACTTTTGTATGGAACCTTAAACAAAGGACCCTTTCCAATGCTTGAGTGTCTATTTAATGTTGTACTTTCTGGAAAGTGGTGTACATTTCTCAATGTGTTTACTGTTTTTTGGCTGCGAGAAATTTCACTTAGATAAAAATGAATATGATGAATAAGCTGAAAAAGCATTAAATGAAAAGTGCATGGGCTAAATCAGGATCCTAAACTGTGCCATGAATCAGGAGCAAAACCTGGACATAACAAGAGCTGGTGCAGCCAGTGGGCACAAACAAAGCATTCTTTAAAAATTGGTCAAAAATCATTTACAAAATCTTAAGTCATCATAAAACAATGTAATTTTACTGCCTTTTAGAATCTCAATGCAGATGGAGTCAACCAGACTTTCCTTGTCAGGGAGTTTCACAGTTGAGGGGCTGGTATAGGGGAAAACATGTCTTGTGTAGCTAAAAGCCAAACCTGTCATGCTACTGAGATGTGCAACAGGGCCTCTGATGAAGATCACACTTCAGAGACAGGTTCATACAAGTAAAACATATTTAAGATACCTTGGCCTGAAGTTGTATGGGATTGTTAGGCCAAACTCAGTGCTTCCAATTGGTCTCGAAAACAAATTGGAAATCAATGCTGTTGGCTCAGGATAGATACTATATGGTTTTTAAATGCATCCTATACCCTCGCCCCCTTTCCAAAAACAAACAAACAAATTATGACCACATTTCCATTATTGTAGATCTTAATTTTTTTTCTAAGGGCAGTGCTTTGTTGCCCTCTCCCCCAATTGTCCCAGATTATAATAAAGAAACACCAATATACTGTTAAAATATATTAGGTATGAAAATACTGCATGTATGCACCTGAGAACCTCATATGGGCTAAAAGTTTACAGAGATGTTTTGAAAGGGCTCATTTCTATCAAAGTAAATCCAGAAATAGAGGACTGTAATGATTCGAGAAAGCATTTAAAGCCAATAGCACTAGCTTTACTTGATCTTAGTTTAGTTCATAGAAACATAGAGTTGGAAGAGGTTGCAAGGGCCATCCAGTCCTAACTCTCTGCCATTCAGGAGCACTCTATCACAGCACCCCTGACAGATGGCCATCCAGCCATTGTTTACCAGCCTCCAGAGAAGGAGACTCTGCCACATTTCGAGGCAGCATATTCCACTGCTGAACAGAGGCTCTTCATAATGCTTAGGTGGAATCTTTTTTCCTGCAAATTGAAACAATTTCTCCATGTTCTCATCACTAGCGCAGCAGAAAACAAGCTTACAGCCTCCTCAATGTGACATCTTTTCAGATATTTAAACATGGCTCTCACGTCCCCTCCCAGCCTTCTTTTCTCCAAGCTAAACAGCTCCTTTGTTTCCATAGCATAGAACCATGGCAGTTAAAGTGGTCACAAATGGCATTAACTCTACAGTATGGATGCACTCTGTTTATATCTAAATAATACACTTTCTTTTTGTTAATACAACATTTGTGACTCCTATTCCCCCTGCTTCTCAGATGACAAGTTTTTAATATTTGTGGATGGTATTTGAGCACACCTTCCATGGTGGATTCTGCAAATTGTGTAAATTTACATTACTTGATTTGAAAAGTGGCCTATGTAGCTAAAGGAACCTTTTTATGCTCTATTTCTGAAATGTTCCATACAGCTTAACAAATTGTACTCGTGTATGTTTGATATACTGTCAGCATAGAAGAAACTGAAGACAGTCGTTACAGTGTAAAGTCATTCATATCTTCAATTTTTCTTAAATTAGAAAAGCTTCAGGGCATACCAAATTTATCCATGTTTTCAAGGCATGTCACAGAATTTGCATTGTGAATCCTCAGATTTTAGAATATGGATTTTTTCCCTGTTTGTCTAATATTGAAAATAATCTGTATAATTGTAATTTTCTTTACAGGAAGTAGAAATGTTAAGTAGTTCAAAAGCCATGAAGGAGTTAACAGAAGAGCAGCAGAATTTACAGAAAGAACTTGAGTCTTTGCAGACTGAGCATGCACAAAGAATGCAAGAGTTTTATGTTGAGCAAAGGGACTTGGAGAAGAAATTAGAGCAGGTAATAAAGCAAAAATGCACCTGCGATTCTAACTTGGAGAAGGACAAGGAAGCAGAATATGCAGCTCAGGTGAGCAGAAAGCATTAGTTTCAACTGAGTAACGGAATGCCTTTTTTTGTTAATCACCTATTAATTCTTGATAAAATAAAGGACATGGAATATGATATTATATGCTTGCAAAGCACAACTGAGGACCCCACAGTGGCACAATGGGTTAATCCGCTGTGTTTCTGAACTTCCTGACTGAAAGACTGGTAGTTCAGATCTGGGGAGGAGGGCGAGTTCCCGCTGTTAGTTATAGTTTCTGCCAACTCAGTAGTTCGAAAACATGAAAATGTTAATAGATCAATAGGTATCACTCCAGCGGGAAGATAACAGTGTTCTCTGTGGACATGCCGGCCACATGACCTTGGAGGTGTCTACGGACAACACTGGCTCTTCGGCTTAGAAATGGAGATGAGCACCACCCCCAGGGTCAGACACAACTAGACTTAATGTCCAGGGGAAACCTTTACCTTTACCTTAAAGTACAGCTGATGTTTCAAACAGAGAAACCATTCATATTTTTAAAGCCAGCAAAGCTAAGCACGGTACAGGCGGAACTCCCTTGTCTGAAATATCAGAGGTTTTTCGGAATTTGGATTTTTAAAAGGATTTTGGAATACCTGTTTTTGTATATATGTACACAGTGAATGAGGGATTGGGGGAATAGGGGTCAGTCACACATCTAGTGTCCATGAATCACTCTTAGGAAACCCTGCTCCACCACAGCCAGAAATCAATGGGGGAAAGGGGGGTGGACTCCACTTACCAAAAAAAGAAAAGAAAAAGCAATGTCCAAGATATTTCCTGGTTGTCAGCACACTTTCTGCTCTTTTTGCAAAGAGGGGGGGGGGGGATCCTTCCCAACTCCTGCCCCCATGGGCCCTTTTTATTCTTTGTGGGCTGTATACAGGTAGTGGCAAATGGGTTCACTCAATGCCCACCCTCGCAGCCTGTTTAATATGTGCCTGTTCCTCTGTTTGCCACCATTGGCAGGCACTGGACATGTGACTGGCCCCTTTCCTCAAAGGTATAAGTGGATGGCTGGCAGCAAAAAGTTTCTATTTTTGGAATAATTTCTGATTTCCAGATAAGGGAGACATGACCTGTATTAAAAGAATTTTGTATAGGCAGTTAAAAGGTTGCAAAGAATTGGCTTAATATTGTTGGATTGTAGGTGACATAATGTGAGCAAACATACACTCACGCGCCAGGACTTCCTCTCTTCACTACTACACCATCTGCTCAGAGAGATCTCCTAAAATAATTCTTTTCATCTGTACTCAGATGTTAATCCTATGTCCAGCAACAATGCTCTCAAGTAAATCAGGGTAGGATTGAAGCATTGTAAACCCAGAAAATTTAACATTTATCAGAATCCCTGTTTTTCTTCCTGCACCAGCCAGTCTCAATTTTTGTTTTGTTTTTAGTACTTTATGTAACACATTCATTGTGCCAGGTACTTTGCAATTCTTAATTCACTAATCTTTATTTCACCCCAAAAGAAGGAAAACTAAGGATGACAATCTTCTGGAAAAAATTAGTCAAATCCAGGATTAGACCTTAGTTGTATTCATGGTTTACACAAATAGGCTTCCTTTTTTAAACTGTGTTCTTTTTTACTGTAAGGTCCAGATGGGTAATTATATATTCATACTTTTTCTGGTGTCTATCTATATTGTTCGTTTAGTGTAGATGCCACACTACACTACACAGAGATAAAAGGAGTTAAATTCATAGGCACACTTTGATGACAATAATAATAGGCACTATCATCGTGGTTGTATTTCATTTTGGTTAATTTCCGTATAATATCAAGCACATTACTTGGAAGTAAGGAAGAGTTTACACAAAGGCTTAATCATATTAGTTGAGAGGTGCACAATATATTTGTCCCCAAAGCCATACTGAGAACACAAAGGCATGTTTTGGGGGTTTCCCAGGTTCCTGGGGAATGTTTTTGGACATTTTGAAGCACATTTTAAAATACACACACACACACAAAGTATTTTCACCCCTGGGGTATCCACAGGGGCTCCAAATGTGGTGGAAGCATTTCCATATCCTCTAGAGCAGCGCTTCTTAAATGTTTCTACTTGCAATCCCTTTCTGCCCAAGAAATTTTGTATGTGACCCCAGGTATATATGTATATATGATAGGTATTAAAATAAAATATTTACTGGTAATAAATCAGCAAACATTCAAGGCTTGCTAAACAGGTTGATTTCCTTTTTATGAAGTACAGCTGAGACATCACTGTAAACACCGCACAACAGATTCATGTAAATGTTGAAAGCAGCCACTAGGTTACTGTTGCCAAATTTTCTTGAACCGTGGGTTCCAACCACAAATGGGACCCTCTAGCTCAGTGTTGAAGTCACAAAAATTTGGTAACAGTGAAAGGTTTTTGAACACTACCTAGACATTTACACAAACCTGTTAGCAACAACATGCAGTGTTTATGGTGGACTACAGAAATTGCTTTGGCTGTACTTCATAGAAAGAAAGCCCAGCCTGTCTAACAAGCCTTGCAGATTTGCTAATCTATTACCAGTAAAATGTTTGATTTTATACCTATCAGTTAATGTTTGGTTTTTATACTTATTTTATATACCTATATACCTGGGGTCACAAAAAATGTTGGGGTGGAAAGGGGTCGCAAATAAAAATGTTTTAGAAGCCGTGCTTTAGAGATCATTTTTAGCTGTTTCAGAGTACAGGGTTGGGCAAAGAGTAGGTTGCACTTCACCCACCTGTGTGTCATCTGAGGTCGTTCCCTTCCCTGTCGTACTGAGAACTGGAATTTCCATGTATTAAATGTCTGTGTGACTGTTATCTGCTGTGCAGTAACTTCCTTCAGGACAGGTGGATTACAAAATTGGAGGGTTTTTTGTTGTTGCATTAAGCTCATTATATGTAGGAAAAGGCTGCATGTGCTGGAGGCTCAGTCCAACACTGCCATGTGAGCGACTCATTTGGGCCAGGGATATGCTATCCTCTATCCTATTAATTTCAGTACATTTTCTTTCAAATAAGTATACGTAGGATTACATCAGTAGCTTGTTACCCATCGTTTGACAATAAATATAGTTATGCTATTGCAGCCTGGCTTGAACAGTCTGTGTTTCTTCAGTCCTGTTTCACCATCCTCCCAGTGCCAAGGCTGCCAAGGCAGCCTTACAGCAGGATAAAGAGAAAAAGGGGGTTGCACAGCCATAAAACGTTTTGCAGAAAGGAGCTCCTTTGTCATAAGTTTTGTTAACTGCGGTCTATTATATTAGAAATACCTTCTAGCATACTAGTGAAAGGCAATCTTTTTATATCTCTGCTAAAATCCTGTTCTATTTATACGGAAGCTCTCCACTAGATGGCCACAATAGCTCACTGATTCCAGAGGAATCTTGATTCACATATTTTTAAAGTATTTTTATTTTTACTAATTACTAATTTTTATTGATGGGGAAAAACACAAAAGTGATTTTTAAAGATATATAAAACTAGAAACGACAGAGCTACATACTGCCTAGTACAAGACACAACTAAAGAAAGAAAAAACAAAACATACACACACACACACACACACGCACACACTCACAAAACAGAAAAGGATCTGCAGATTCTCCACTATCTGATGGTCATTATCCCTTGTTTGTCTACTCCCTTTAAATGTTGTTACATAGTCACATTGCCGTTTCCAGCAACATTATTTTAAAAATCCTATGATTGACAAATGACCCATCATTGTTGTGAAAAGGTAATAAGTCCTATTGATCCACATACTTCTTTGTGGTCATTTAATAGGAAATGTATTCCATAGACCACATAATCCAATGGAGAAATAATATTTTCATGTACAGTTGGGATGGAAATTATATTGGATGGAAATAATTGATCAGCATCATCATTAATTGATAATGATTGTTATAGTGATCATTAGCATCATTAATCAATAGTGATGATGAATGATTACATTTCTAACCCACTTTTTAAGGGTATACATGAATCCCCTTGGGGAGATAAGGAGGAATATAAATAAAGTTGTTGTTGTTGTTATTATTATTATTATTATTATTATTATTATTATTGACAACTCCATAATATGATACAGCAAACAAGATAGATATGCTGGATTTCGTATCACAAAATCACAAGTCAAACACTTCCCAAGCATTTAGGACTGTGTAATGTATTTTCGGATGATGCGAGCCGATCCCAGTAAGGTGGCCTTTTGCAGTTGACAGATCGTAATTTTGTCAATGTTTATTGTTTCCTAATGCTGGCTGAGATCTTTTGGCACAGCATCCAGTGTGCCAATCACTACTGGGACCACCTGTACTGGTTTGTGGCAGAGCCTTTGCAGTTCGATCTTTAGGACCTGATAGCGGCTGAGTTTTTCCTGTTTTTTTTCATCAATCTGACTGTCACCTGGTATGGCGACATCAATAATCCAAATCTTTTTCTTTTCCACGATTGTGAGGTCTAGTGTGTTGTGTTCCAGAACTTTGACAGTCTGGATTCGAAAGTCCCACAGTATCTTTGCGTGTTTATTTTCCATTACCTTTGCAGGTTTGTGATTCCACCAATTCTTTACTACTGGGAGGTGATACTTGTGTCATAAATTCCAATTAATCATTTGGGCCACATAGTTGTGCCTCTGTTTGTAGTCTGTGTGATTTTCTTACAGCAGCTGAGGATATGATCGATGGTTTTGTCAACTTCCTTGCACAGTCTGCATTTTGGGTCATCAGCTGATTTTTCGATCTTGGCCTTAATTGCATTTGATCTGATGGCTTGCTCTTGGGCTGCAAGAATCAGGCCTTCTGTCTCCTTCTTGAGTGTCCCATTCGTGAGCCATAGCCAGCTTTTCCTTCAATTTTGTGAAGGAACTTTTTTGTGTTTTGCTGTGCCAGTTGTCAGCTCTAGTTTGTAATGCAGTCTTTTTGTACTGATTTTTTTGTCTGCTGTGCTTTGAGGAATTTCTGATTTTTGACTTCAATCAAAGTAGGTTCTTCACTTTGCTTTACATATTCTGCCAAGGCATGTTCTTCTTCTTTGACTGATGATAATGGTGATGATGACGATGATGATGATGATGATTATTATTATTAAATATCATTATGCTTCAAAACACAAGTTACAACATTATTGAATATATAAATAAACGAAACAGCAAATAAAGCTGTAGTATGTAAAATCTCAATTAAAAACATGTGACCCTAAAATTAATGAAATACAAGTTGCAGATATATATATATATAATTTTAAATTTTTACATATTTCTTTAAAAACAATGAAATAAAACTATACACATGTATATATACCGGTACAATACTGCTTAACGTGTATACTATACAGGTAGTCCCCAAGTTACTAATAAGATAGGTTCTGTAGTGTTGTTCATAAGTTGAATTTGTTTGTAAGTTGGAACAGGTACATTTTTAAGAGTACCTCCAGCTAAATATATATAAGGTAAAGGTAAATGTTTTCCCCTGACATTAAGTCTAGTTGTGTCTGACTCTGTGGGTTGGTGCTCATCTCCATTTCTAAGCTGAAGAGCTGGTGTTGTCCATAGATGCCTCCAAGGTCATGTGGCCCGCATGACTGCATGGAATTCTGTTATCTTCCATCCAGAGCAGTACCTATTGATCTACTCACATTTGCATGTTTTTGAACTGCTAGGTTGGCAGAAGCTGGGGCTAACAGCAGGAGCTTACTCCGCTCTCCAGATTCAAACTGCCGACCTTTAGGTCAACGTTTAGCTTCCTGTTGTCTCCCCCCCCATTCTTAACTATGAGTCATGTGTAAGTCGGACGTTTGTAACTCCGGGATTGCCTGTAGTTATATCTGACTTCACCTTTCCCTCCTCCCACCTCTATCAGTGTGGTGACATCCTGTCCCTTTGGATTGGAGATACATAAATTCACGTTCTGTTCTTCCCTCCTATTACATTGTTTTTCTATTATTCTTTTCTATTCTTAATATATAGATTTTTAAGAACTGCCTAAAAGCCAGGGAGAGAAAAAACCTTGTCTTCCATAAGTACTTTTACATGTATTCCCCTCTTGGATCAGGGTCTTGTCTTTTGTTGTACATTAACATTTCAAGCACAGTTGTTACTTCCAAGTTTACTACTAAGACATTGTGTTTCAGCTCATTAGCTGCTTTCAACACATCCATTGTTTGTGATACTTTAGACCAGGCAAGGGCAAACTTTGGCCCTCCAGGTGTTTTGGATTTCTAGCTCCCACGATTGGCTGTTAGGTATTGTGGGAGTTGAAGTCTAAAACACCAGGAGGGCCAAAGTTTGCACATGTCAGCTTTAGACCTTTTTTGTTGTTCATCACCATCAGTTATTGGTAATTTGGTTCTGAGACACACCTTCCCACTTACACTTAATTTCCGTAGAATGACATTATAACTGGTTGTAAATCTGTACTTTATGATTCAGAGTTTCTTACTCCCTCAGAATTAGCAGGAGCTGCAGAATGGTGTGATCCCATTGTCATCTCTGCTGTAGCATTTGATATTAAATGGTTGACAGGATGTAGGGATGAATTTAATAGCAGAACTTTAGGGGAAGACAGCAGTTGTGGTCTTGATGCACTTTTATTCAGTGGGCCTTTGGTATCCACCGTGAAGACACAGTGGATACCAAAGGCCCACTGAACTTATTTGTCTGTAATATACTCTCTGCACTGCAGTCTTTTTATCCATTCCAGTGTTACCCCTCCCCATAGTCAAAACACTAAGAGATGTGATGTTTTGGAACAAAAAATAAATAATTGGTGAATATTTCATGTATATTCTTCTAGCAACAAATGTTTGTTTTATTGAGTTGGATGAATGGATACACACATTTTGAAGTTTTAACTTTTTCTTTTAAAATATTGCAGTTGGCAGAGCTGAGACAGAGGCTGGATCATGCTGAGGCTGATAGGCAAGAGCTCCAGGATGAACTGAGACAGGAACGAGAAGCACGACAAAAGTTAGAGATGATGATCAAGGAGTTAAAACTTCAGATTCAGAAGTCTTCAAAAAATGGCAAAGGGAAATAAAGTGCCAAGAAGAATGTATCTGCATTTTTTCAGCAGGGCTTATATATTACTTGTCAAGGAGAAGTCAAGCCATGGAAGAAAAGGTATTGGGGCAGCCATGGAGAACCCTTCTTGTGCAAACAACATCAGTGAAGCAGTTAGTCAGATCCCAGTCATTTCAATGATGTTTGCACAAGAGACATTCCCAGAGAACTGTGCCCAATGTATGCTTATAAATCTGTAATAATACACATTTGTACAACTTCTAGACTTATAAAAACCTGTATTTGTGCTGCTTTTTAAACAGTTATGAGCAACATTTGAAACTTTATGTTTTAGAGTACTCAGTGTATGTTTTTACAAACTGTCTTGAGGGCTCTTTACCTTTTATTGAATACAACTTTCATTCATAGATATGCAGAATCCACATACTTTCTTTTGCATGCAGTCATTTACACAAAATATTCCTTTTATTCAAAATGTTAAAAAAGAAAAAAAGAGAACGTGGAGAATATATTCTTTTTGTTGCTTTACACTCATAACTTCATTTGATAGTTAATGCTGCATTGAGGAAAGAACCGTTATTTGGAAATTATTACACAGTTAATATTTTTTTTCTAAATGCAGATTTCCACACAGTTAATTATAAGTTGTCGGATGCTAGTTATTAATTGTTAAATACCAAGTGCCAATTCTTCTGGTACTCTGCTGAATGCTATTATGAAAAGAAGTCTGAGATGCTTCACTTTCCAGAAGTACCAGTTCATCCCCAGTTCCTTTGGGTAACTATTTATCAAAACCTGACAGGACATGCCATAATTGACACAGTTTTTTTAGTATTCCCAAATGCTAATAGAAAATGTCATCCTTATGTTGTAGAGTGACTATTTTAACCATCAAACAAGTAGGATGCTCCATTAGCAATAAGGTTTTTCATGCATGGGTTGTCTTTGAGTGCATGGAAGTGGGTGGTGTTGACATTTACATAAAATGTCGAGAGGGAACAAATGGGTTTTGACATTGTCAAAGTAATGCTTATATATGTTTTTTATGCCAAGGTAAATATTGCTATCATTTTAAAAAGCAATTTAGTTATTAAACTTCTATTAATTTTGAAAATGGTAAGGTCTTTATTGGGGCATCTGACATTTAATGTGCTGGTATTCTGGTGTTGACTAACAAGTAGTTCAGTTCCATTGTATTTACTGATTAGATGCCAAACGAATGAGGTATATTTGATAAAGGAATCAGTGGCTAAGATACAGTGATGTACTTAATAAAGGAAAGTTCCAATTCCACTCATGCTGCATGCAAAAGTGAAATTGTGACTCCTTTTTCAATGCTGTGCGATACCAAGAGTGTTTCCTAATTCCCAGGAGAAGGTTTTTTGGATTCTTGAGGGGTTGCAGGTGATGTGGGTGTGCTGATTTTGGTAGAAGCAGCATCCAGCAAATGTAAGCCATTGGACCCTGGTCATTGGATTAAAGTGGTAATCTAAAATAACTTTCAAACAGAATCTCATTTGTGAAAAGAACGGTGAAGTTTTAATTATCCAAAACAGTTTATTTGGGAGGAGGGAAAGGCAAGAAAAGGCAAGAACATTTCTTTAAATTAATTATTTCGGTATGAATAGACAACAGTTTAAAAGCTCAGAATAGCACATGAGGAAAAACTGGAGAGAGAGAGCACGCACAGTGTTCTTTAAAGGCAAGTTAAACTTGTAGAGGGAAACATGCAAGTGATAATTCCACAACCCACCATGTTCCTCAATGGAAAAAAAGAAAAGAATTCACCTCCGGATGGAAAATCATTTCACCCTTTTTTCTCTGCTCCCAAACTGCAAATGATGATCTGGTTACTTGTAGTCTTAGAAAAGGTGCAACTATAGCCTACAGACGTCTGGAGGATGGCAGAAATTGGCATCATTGTGGCTCCAGATACTCTACCTTAGGCATTATATGTGACTAATAGCACAAGAACATGTGTGGGGAGGCACAGGGCAGTATAGATAGAAATGAAAACATTTATAAATGAGAAGCACTGCAGATAGTAATGTTCATTTATATATTCATCACATGAGCACTTAAATCCTGTGATTTTCATGTTGTGGATGCCTGCTATATATGCATGTTGTGGAAATCTTATGGTAAAATCGTCTTATACCCAATATTTTCTGTTGTATAAGGACCATTTCATACAACCACATTTTTGTGTTTTTAATATATTAGCTATGTTCAGTTATATCACCGATTTTCAACCATTCAGTTCTGTCTACATAAACAAAATAAAATTAACAGTTTCATAAATCAAAGTCTACAACATATGTACATAGAGAAAATAAAACAATTGAGGCACCTTGCAAAACAAAAGTGTAACTAGATCTAAAAAAAGGGTATAATATCTGCTGAGTTTCTCTTGTGGGAAATTCTACGTGTCAAACTCCATCCTGTTTTATGAGTTTTCAATTTTGCTTTGGCAAGATCTGTAGTGCCATCCCTTGTCAACTTCTGGTATGCATAGATACTGATGTCCCTTCAGAAAGCTTAGGCCTAGGTAGCTTGGGGCTTTCAAGGTCCAAATCAAGATTCTGGATTTTGCTTGGAAATCAACTGGAAGCCAGCTAGACTCTTTCAACAGCAGTGGTATAGGTGTGTATTGGGCCTCAATTAAGCTGCTTCAATCTTGAAATAAGTTGACATTTTCAAGCAATCGTCAAAGTCAACCCTATCTAGAGCACATCATAGAAATCCATTCTGTACATTATCAGACCATGCAAGGCAGTATTGAGGATCTTTTCATCCAGAAAGAGGTGCATCAATTGAAACAGGTGAGAGGCACTCTTACCCACCTGCTGCATGAAAAGTCCTGCTACACATACTGATCTAGAAACATTTCCAGGTTTTAACCTTCACGTTCATCAAAAATTATACCTCCTTAAGAAAAGCAAATCTACAATCACCTGGTTGTTTCAGCCTTCTAGCGTAACTGCCAAATTATTTGGGTTGAGGTTCCTTTCAACCAGTCTTCAGAGATGCAGTAAACTTTTATAGTTTATAGGAGAAGTAGAAGTCAATGTTACCACTCTGAAACTGTTGCACATAGATAATGGATACCAGGCAGAATAGAATATAAAATTTACAAGACAACAATAGTGAAACCTTCATCTGATTACTTCTCAGTACATCATCCATCTTTAAAAAAAATTAAAATGGGTTGGCATAGCATATTTTGAAATCTTAGATGGTAGTCAGCAGTTGAAATAATTTCATTTACATTTCTTAAAATGTAGGCCCTCCACTACTCCTCATTTAAATGTCAAATGCTTTATATATTTGGAATTCACGTGTTTCTTGCCAATGGGATGAACGAAACAATTTTACATCCTTTCAGAATAACTTATAATTGTAGTATATTTGGCATCTCTCTTATTTCAATAACAGAACAGTGCCGCCGCCAAAATAGTTGCAATTTATTGACCAACTATATTGCTTACATATTGAAAAGTTAATGTTTTGGCATCTTTAAATAGCACAGAATACCAATTTCAAAACTTTTCTTTTCCCATTGCAGCAAACATTACAATTTTGTTAACCTTTACATCTGAATCAAACAATCATCTTTCAGTGCTAGACATGTTTCATTTGAGGGGCATATGAACAATAGCTATTTTTAACTGTATGTTAAAACATATGTTTTCTTGTTTAATACATGAAAATTATAGACGAAGCAGATTGGAGCGTAATACATACCTTTTTTTACATTGTTAGTTATCCATGGGTGAAGCATTGCATCTTCTGATATTTCTGTGTTCAATGTATGACTGAGAAGCTGAACTGAACTGATCTGATATTCATGGGTCATTCCATTTTATCCTAGAGTTTATGAACAGATGACTAGAAACAGAAAAGATATCATGGGTGGTCTTGATGGGTGAAGCTTGAAATTCCTGAAATGATAATCACAGGAATGTAGAGTGTTGCAAACATCCATGGCTCAAAAGAATTTGACATGTTGAAATCTGTAGGTGTTTAAACACCTTTAATTGCGTTGAATTACGGTTAGTGTTTTTATTGGATGTTACTGACAGATGGTAACATTTTAATGTGAAGTTATGAATCTGAAAATTTTGTAAAGTTTGGTAAGAGCAATAGTGCTTGGCTGAAGACCATATTTAGCTTCTCTTATGTATAGTTTTGATTATCCCAATACATTCTCTGATATCTGGCAAGTATTAACCAGATCCATATCTTTATTAGCCAACAACTATTCGCTTATTGCAACAGTTTGGGAAAATTACATTGGTAATTGCCATCCAGTAACCAGATTGTCTGGCTCAGACTTTTTTTTAACAACAGTCAGTGTAATGTTTGAATTGGCTTTGAAAAGTGTTTAAGAATAGAAAACATTTTATAGGCAATTCTGTCACAAGATACCAAAATTCAACAAAATTTTCACTTTTAAATAGAAAATCCTTGCTTTATTCTTTATGCCCTGATTTTTCATTGGTTTTAGGTGGAGTATTTTCAATATAATTTTTTCCAGCCATAGTTTGTAAGCCGCCCAGAGTTCCCCTTTGGGGGTGACAAGGGCGGGGTATAGTTACAATAAATAAATAAACAAATACATATGTTTTGGAGTCCAGTTAGAATTTGAAATTGCCATATCATGTTTCTATTTTGGCATGATATGATAAGGATCAGCAATTGTTAACTGTTTCCACAGCCACTGCAAGTATTAGAGCCAGACCAGTGGCAGTAATTTTGGCTAAATTTAGGAAAAATAAGTTTGTGGTTTTAATGGTATGTGAAAGAGTGAGTGCTATGTTCAGATTTTATATCTCTAAATAATTTAAAGACTGAACCACATGCCCACTTTTAATTAAAAGTCATAATTATAATTCTTACCTATTAATTCATTCAGCCTCCTTTAAATAATACTTATTTAATACATAGAACTGTGCCATAGGTGTCCATTATCACCAAAATAGTTTTCTAGTAAATTGTAAATATTCTATGTTTTACAGAAGTAGTTTCTTACATTGATCTTGTAACATGACGTATTTTATGGGTGATTTACTCCACTGCCTATATAGCTTGAATTGCAAGACTTTGCCCATTTACAGAGGTTTAATACAAATTGCCCTGTACACTGACTTTACCCTTATAGCCTTAGCATGTTCATCCTGTATGTTAATTATTAGAGAATACTTAAAAAAATGAAAATTATCACCTATGTGTTCACCTTTTAGATGGTAGATTTGTTTCTCTAATTATCCTCTCCATTAAAGTGTCTGGAAAGGATTTTTAAAACTGCAGTTAAAGAATGCCCGGCAGAGAGGCTGCCCTGAGCACTTTTTAAAAAGAACATCTGTTTCTTGACATCCCTGTTTTTAATTATTATTATTATTAAAAAGGTTTTTGCCAGAGTGGAATTCAAAAGGAAAATACTTACATCCCCTTCCCCTAGCCTGAGGCCACTGCTGTCAATCAGTTTCATCCAGACTGGTTCAGTGTGCCACAAGCACAAACAACTAGAACTATGTGCAGAGCAAAGCAACACATGATCTCATCCCCACACTCAAGTGATATAATTCATATAGAAATTTGTAAGGTTTTCTAACCTTTCTTTAGGAGATAGGCTTAAAATTATATTAATGGGGTACGCTAATGACATGAAGCTTTCCTTTTTCCAAAAAAGTAGCTATGCTTAACTTTCCACACTAATTATGACAGATGGTTTCATGTACTGGAGCCCAATTGGACTTCAGCCCATCAAACCTTAATATGCCACAAGACTTTACATTCATTTTTTCAGTATTACTGAACACAAGTAAAAAGATAGATACTGAGACCACAAAATTATAATAACTTGATAGTTTGCATCTGCCCTTTACAATGACTACATATATGCAGGGAAAAGAGGTCTAAATTCCATGTCTGAGCTGTGCAGAAGACAATAACTGCAAGAAATGTGGAAATCAACTCTTACATTGTCGTAGCCCTAAGGACTTTCTTGAACATTGGATTAAGCAAAATCTCAAAGTGGGCTTCGGATGAGTTGTGCTGTTCTTTTTGGTAGGTCTGAAATCACTTTGCTTAAGTATTTGAGATAAAGATATAGTAGTTATTGGGTATATTTTACATTCTTGGATTAATTTTATTATATATTTAATATATTGATAGTCGTAGACTCTTGTACATAGTCAAATTATCACAATGCAGTCCTTGCCGTAAAGCTATGCTATGGGGAGTGCTACTGCAAAGCAGTTTATCTACTCCATGCTGCTTATTCTCATGTTCTTGGAGCCACTTGTACTATCTTCAGTTTGAAATAGCAGCACATCCAGCAATGACAGCTATGTGGATGGCTTAGTGCTACATCTTAGAGACATTTTCATAGGACTAGGCAGCTGAATTCAAGATGCTTTCCAAATCCACTCCTTAAATTTCTTTTAACTATTGGGAAAGCATAAATGTAGATTTCCCTCCACAGAAAAATTGTTTTTCCTTTTCTAAAGCTGATAACGTAATGCAACAAAACACTTTAAAACATGTTAATCTGTGCTTGAAATATTTCAATTTATGCTGCAGCTGTAAAATATCTGTCCAGGAAGAAGCAGCTTGATCTCTTAATTACTCTTTCTACAACTTGTTCATTCAATACATCTGTGGTAATGCGAGGCAGTCCATACTGGATATATTTTGGTTTTTTGGGAGGGGGATCGCAGATGTCATCAATTATAAAGTTAGAAGTCAAAACTTTTTACAGACTGCACAAATGTACTTTTAGTACATCCACAATTTAGAGGATAGTTTGGATTTTACAGTGCTGTGGAATCTTTAGGTTGTGAAATATATATTTTCCCAAAATGAATATCCAGTGAAGTATAGCAATCCATATTATTACTTCAAATACCTCACTTTTATGAAAAGGGAAGCACAGTTGTAATGTATCTAAACCATTCTGTTGAATATACACAAATAACTGGTCTAAATGTTCTGATGCAGCTATGTTGCCTTCCAGAATAAATAGGCTTGTGACTAACATCATTCTATTTTGTGTGTATTCAGGATGTGTTTGAAAGTATTTGTTGATGCTGACATCTTAATATTTCCACAATCTAGAGGAACATATGACCATATTTTGTGTGCTCCGTTGAGATCTGCAACATCTTTGTTACACAGCATTTTCCTCATGCCATGTAGCAAATCATTCAAATGTGTATGTCATACACAGAAGTCCGTGGACAACTTCAAAAAGTACATTTCTAGATTGTGACCAAAATCTTTAAAAGACTAATTTATAAAGTAAAATGTATAAACACAAAGAGCAACAAGTGAGTAGAAAAAAACAACATATGCCTAAGACACACAGTTTGGTGGAAACGAAATGTTTTCAGTTTTTTGCCAATGATGTACAGTTCTACAGTTGGAGTTGCTGTGGTTGCATTACATGACACAAAACTGTCCTCTACCTCATATGATACAAAAACAGATATTTTGTATGGTTTTAGTAAAAACAAGATGCATTTATCTGGTCACTTAGTTTACAAATTTTGAATTCTATTTATTGAAACATGACATACTGTGCTCTTAGCTTATACCTCAATTGTATTTTGTGCAGTTTTCCATTTTTCATGCATTGTAAATATCCTGTATAGATTGTGGATCCACATTCAAATAAACAATTATAATGTCAAGCACCTCACCTTTTTGTGTTTTGTACATGTATTCTTTGACTTGAAAGTTTGTTCAAAACATGTCTCAATACCAGCCTTGTGCATTGGCAATGTACCATTCATTCAAGTATTGATTTCACAGATCAGCAGAACTGTAAGGCTGGAGTAAGACAATAGCTCAAAGTCAGTTAGAAGTATTTGAGAAAGACATTGCATCCTACTATCTGTGTTTAATTTTTTGTCTTATATTTCCTTCCATTCAAATAGATATTTTAGATTTTCAGAACAAGGAATATTTGTTTAATTGGGGTAGGTTCTGAATTTCACAATTTAGCAGAAAATGGACAAGAGACTAATAATTTATAGGGGGGAGGGTTCTTTAGGTTGGTAGAGATATATGTAATTTTACTTAGTAATGGTTAAGTGAGTAGGGAGAAAAGACTAAGTTCAATCAATTATGTGAAATTGTGCGAGATTCAAAATAGATAAAAGGATGTACTACTACCCACATTTCCACACTTTCCATCTGCTTCTGGGCTTTGGCACAATGAAGCTGTTCCTACCTCTACTTCTCTCCTTCTGGGGCCAGGACAGTAGCAATTGGGATGGTGGGAGGGCCTTTCATCTGCATTTGGTATGATGGAGTAGTGCCTACCTCTCCCTGTCCCAAGGGCCCGGGCAGTGGCAGTTGGGATGGAGTAAGGGCTTTCCATCTGCTTCTGGGCCTGCGGAAGATGGAGCGATGCCTACCTTTCCCTGTCTCAAAGGCCCAAGCCATGGCAGTTGGGATGGAATAAAGGTTTTTCATTTGCTTCTGGGCCTAGGAATGATGAAGCTGTGCCTGCCTCTACTTCTCTCCCTCCGGGCCAGGACATTGGCAAGGAAGCCATTGGGAGGGCCTTTCATTATCTTCTGGGCCTAGGTATGATGGAGTGGTACCTATCACTCTCTGTTTCCAAGGTCCTGGTAATTGGGATGGAGTAAAGGGTTTTCATCTGCTTCTCAGCTTAGGCCTGCTTCTTCAATCAGAGGCAATGCAAATGAGAACATGAGCAGGACAGTGTGTGTTCATTGGTATTCTTCCTTGAAACTCAAATCTGGTTGGACAGATTGACCTTCACATTATCCAGTGTCAGGTCATGCCAGGCAATAGACTCCAAATGTTTCAACTTGTCTGGGAGATACCACAGAGTTTCTACTGAAAACCTCAAAAAATATATTCCAGCTGGTATGGATGTTGAGACCCATCACACTACCAATATTTCTACCATGATGGACTGTAGAACACATAAAAGAATGCATTTCTTCACAGTTAAAGTGTGTAGTATGGATTTCAACTAGGAAAATATCTTTGATATGCTTTAACTGCCATGGCCTCATCATAGAGAATCTTGTGATGTGTAGTCCCATAGTGCTGCTTAGGCTTGATTTCCAGAGATCCCTAAGTGCACTTCACTAAACTACAGAAGAAATTTTACATATATTACTGAACTATAGATTCCAACTCCTGAAAGAGTTGTCATCAGAAAAATCATAGAATCATAGAATCGTTGAGTTGGATTCCTCAAGGGCCATCCAGTCCAACCCCCTGCAAGAAGCAGGAAAATCTTATTCAAAGCACCCCCGACAGATGTCACAACCAAAGCTCGATCACCAATTCTTGTTTTCACAATCCAGTTTTTTAAAAATGCAATTATCAGAGGGACAGAAAGTGAGGTGAAATCTTCTGAACGGATACAGACAGCAAAACAAACACCACAGGAGTGTTAACCATTCTCTATGCTATCCAAAGCTTCTAATATATATTAAAAGGGATTATACAGATCATTGGGGATTAGAGTCATTAATTAGACAACTGAGGTTATCTGTGGCTGGATCTACACTGCCCTCTATCCCAAGTTCTGATCCCAAATTTTCTTCTTATTCCAAGTTATCTGGCAGTGTAGACTCATATAATCCAGTTCAAAACAAATAATCTGGATCAGATCCTGGGATATAGAGCATTATAGATCCAGCCTCTATCACCTCCAGTAGACCTTCTAATTTCAGTTGCAAGAGAATGAAAAGAGAGTACAATTGCACTCATATCTTGCAGTGGGCCTCCCAACTGTGAATGGTGGCCCACTAGGAGGACATCTACACTATAGAATTAATGCAGTTTGGCCCTACTTCAACTGCCATGGCTCAATGCTATGGCATCATGGGAGATAACGCTTTAAAAGGTGTTTAGTCCTCTCTGCCTAAGAGTGCTGCCACCTCACCAGACTACAATTCCTATGATTCCACAGCATTGAGCCCTGATATTTAAAGTGGTATCAAACTGCATTGTTTCAACAGTGTAAATGCACCCCATGTGAGCAGAATGATGGACTAATCTAAGATAACAATGTCCCCATGTTGCTTCTCTTGCATTTTAAGAAATAAAGAATGTCATTCTTGATGGAACTGCAGCACACAGTAATCAAACTTTGTACTTATTCCATGGATATGTGGGGAAATCATAAATCTTTTGATTAATTGCACAGCAATGGACACAACTATAATTATAATGGCTCTACATTGTACAACTGGAGCCCCCAGTGGCACAGTGGGTTAAAACCCTTGTGCCAGCAGGACTGATTTGGGTTGTTGACCTGAAGATTGCCGGTTCGAATCCAACCCGGAGTACGGATGAGCTCTCTCTACCAGCTCCAGCTCCATGTGGGAGCATGAGAGAAGCCTCCCACAAGGATGGTAAAAACTTCAAAACATTTGGGCATCCCCTGGGCAACGTCCTTGCAGACGGCCAATTCTCACACATCAGAAGTGACTTGCAGTTTCTCAAGTCGCTCCTGACATGAAAAAAGTGCAAGCATAGTTGACCTGAAAACATTTTTCTCACTTCCTCCCTTCAAAAGTCTCTTGGGATAAAGGTTTGTTATCACTATTCATCTGTTAATTGGATTATCTGGTGCCAAATTTTTTTCTGTTAAAGCAATGACCAATGTTAATAACATACTGTGATTGTCATTGTCACAGTAAAAACCTTCTGCATTTTCCTTTAGACTTTACTGTCTTCCAGTTTCCGTCCTTGCATTTGCTGGAATGTGCTGTTAACCTATGAAAACTGATGCTGTAATATATTTTTTTAATCTTTAAGGTGTCACAGGATTTTCTTTTTTGTGTTGCAACAAACACAGCTCCCCTTTGGAAAATATGCATGAACAGAATATCAGGAACTTTCAGGAAGATAATGTGTTGCTGATAAAACAAAGCACACAATTACCTGCTAGTTGTCAAGTGTTGCCGACACAGTTATAAGGGACCAAATGATGTGCAGTTATATGTTAACCAGTTCTTTGCACATCAGGCATTGTTTATCCAGAAATATCTCCCTTGAGCTATTCTGTATTCACCAGCTTTGAATGCAGTGCTAAGAAAATTCCACTGGTGGTCACTAAAAGTACATTTTATGGATGGAAGGGAAGTCTTTCTCTGGTTTGCTGTGCTTTTGTTATAGAATGTTTGTTTGAAGATGGCATTTCTAAGCAGTTTCCTTACTGGAACACAGCATTAAATTTAGTTTCCACACAGACATTGGGCAACAAAGCTTTCTTTAGGAATTTTTATAACATCTGCATTTTAAAATGTTATGCATATATTAAATGTGGACATGTTTCAATGGTTTCAGCAGTCACTCAGAGTTCATTTCCTGTGGAAGAAATATAGGACATGTCTGTGATATGTAAAAGGTTTTTGTAGTAGTAGTGATTGAGTCATCCAAAATGCCTGTGACCAGAAGTGTTTTGGATTTAGGATTTTGGAACCTCTTTGTTTACATATATATGCATAAGGTATCTTGGAGATGAGACTCCAGCCTAAACACAAAATTTATTTATGTTTTTTGTATGCACCATAATTCCAGCGTCTACCCCATCCCAAGTCTCTTATTAAATGCAGCACTTTATTCATCTACCTCTACCTTTATTTATTATTTATTTATTTACAGTGTTTATATTCCGCCCTTCTCACCCCAAAGGGGACTCAGGGTGGATTATAATGCACATATATATGGCAAACATTCAATGCCATCAGACAAACAACATACAGTATAGACACACACGGAGACAATTTAACATTTCAAGCTTCATGTAAATTAGTTAAATTAGCCTCCTGCATAAAGCGTACCTAAATTTCCCAGTTGACAGATGCAACTGTCTTTCGGGCTGCTTAGGTAAACAGCGAGCTGGGCTATTTAATGGTTGGGGGCTTGACCCGACCTGGGCTTCGAACTCATGATCTCTCGGTCAGTAGTGATTTATATAGAGAATGTTTGCCATTGCTGTTGGCTGTGAGCAAGTGCGTCACGCCTAAAATCACCCAGGGAATTTTCATGACTTAGTACAGATACAAACCCTATTTTGTACATCCGTAGTTCAACATTTAAACCACTACACCATATTAGTTCAAAGCAATAACAATATATATAGGATAAGCATAAGATTGGGAGTCACATCATGGACATTCCAACAAGCCCCTATTTCCTATCAGAGTAAAAAAGGTTTATGGAGTGAGGTCTCTGGATCCTTTTAATATCTAGCTCAAGCACAAGTGTCATGTCATATATAGCAACTTCATTTTACTTCTTTCTCTGTCCAATGAGGAGGAAGGATGAGTCATCTGTGCTCATCATCTGTATCTTCCTGTAATTCAGATCCCCCCCACCCCGATTTTGGAATACATGCATATACATAATGAATATCATGGAAATGAGACTCATGTCATAAGCACTTTACCACATAGCCTGAGGGTAATTTTATACATGCTTGTAATCCTTTTATGCATTGAAAAAAAATGTGTGTACATAGAACCACCAGAAAGCAAAAGTGTCATTATCTCAGAGGCTCATGTGGACAATTTGTACTTTTTTAGATTTTGGAATCCCAGTTAAGGGATGTTCAATCTGTATTATACTTTTTCCAGTTATTTTGTCATGTCTTTACTTCAGAGTATTCACAAGGATATGTCTTGTTGATTGCCTTCAAATTGTTCCTGCCTTAGTTAAAGGTAAAGGTTTTCCCCTGACATTAACTCTAAATAACAACAACAACAACAACTTTATTTTTGTATCCCGCCACTATCTCCCCGAAGGGACGCGGGGTGGCTTACATGGGGACAAGCCCAGTCAAACATAGTTAAAAATATAATACAGTTAAATTTATAAAAGCAACATCATAAAACAACATAAAACAATCATTAAATAAACAACTAATAGCCTGATATAATAATCAATACTAAACTTGGGTGGGCAGGGGTTGGTACAATACAGGTGCAAGGACAGGGCCGATGGATAACGTGCGGGAGCCACATGATAAATTAGGAGTAGAAAGGCAATAACATTTAGAACACTATAAGTATAGGGTAGGGAACAATGGAAAAGTGCAGGAGCAAGACAATAAGTTATGGCTTTGGGGTTTTTTCAAAATTTCCTCGTGAACTGTTTAAACAAAGACACAGTGGAACATCCATGTTTTTAGGTCTTTATGAAAAGTGGACAGGGTGGGCACCAGTCTAATCTCCCTGGGGAGAGAGTTCCAGAGGCAAGGAGCCACCACGGAGAAGGTCCTCTCTCTCATCCCCACTATCCGCGCACGTGACGGAGGCGAGAGCGAAAGGAGGGTCTCCGACTCTGGGGTTTGGTGCTCATCTCAATTTCTAAGCCAAAGAGTTGGCGTTGTCTGTAAACATTTCCAAGATCATGTGGCCGGTATGACTACATGGAGCACCATAACCTTCCTGCCAGAGCAGTACCTATTTATCTACTAACTCACATTTGCATGGTTAGAACTTCTAGGATGACAGAAGCTGGGGCTAACAGTGAGAGCTCACCCCACTCCCCAGATTCAAATCACTGACCTTTCGGTCAGCAAGTTCAGCACTGCAGCTGTTTAATCTACTGCGCCACCGGGGGCTCCTGTTCCTGACTTATGGTGTCCTTAAGGTCACCCTATCATGGGAGTTCTTGGCAAAATTTGTTTAGAGGGAGCTTCCCATTGTCCTCCTCTGAGGCTGAGAGAGTGTGACTTTCCCAAGGTCACACAATGAGTTTCCATGGCCAGATGGGGGATTCAAACTCTCATCTCCTCTAGTCCCATACAGCACCCAAGACACTATATCTCATCAGCTCTCATGGACAACTATATGTGGTTGTTATGTGCTGTCACGTTAAGTTCAACCTGAGAGAATGAGAGACTTTCAAGACCTCAGGACATCAAGAACCCTTCTTGTGTAGCACAAGTTCAGGGCCATGGCCTCCTTTATTGAGTTAATCTATTTGAGATATAGCTTCCCTCTTTTTATAGTGCCTTCCATTTTACTAAGTATTATTGTCCTTTACAATGAGTCATGTTGTCTTGTGATGCATCTATAGTACAACAGCCTCATTTTACTAGTTTTAATTCTAGTGCCAATACAGGCCTATTTGTTTGCAGTGCTCCTTAAATAAATGTTAATGTTAAGCTCTACAAAGGTTTTTTGACCAATGTTCATCCCACAATGTATGGCATTTTTAAAAGTATGGTGTTGCTGTTGTTTAGAGAATCCAAGTACATCTAATGACGATTCATCTCTTACTCTCACACTGTTTTGCAGAGAAAATGTATTAGAGTCATCTTAGGATCACTATACATTGGAAAGGTGTACATCAATCACATCAATTGATTGGACTCCATGTGGCCAAGTATAACACAGACTGGATGATCACATGAGCACCACAGATCTTGAATCAAAAATTAAGTTCTTGTTTTTGATTAGAAAATTACCAAAGGTGCAGATTTACTCATATTTGAGATGGAAAAAACATGAGACTGGGGGTGAAGAAGAATGTAAGAGAGACTGAAACTGGCAGACCCATCATTCTAGTCTGAGGATGGTGCATGTTGAGAATTCTAGGCATGAATGTTCAATGTCTCATTCCCTGTCATGCTAGAAATTTGGGGGACTGGAGGAAAGTTTTACTGGGAGGCAGGATTTTTATTTGGAGCTGGGCAATCTCCTCATTTTGTCACCCACTCCAGTGGATACACCCCTATATGTAACATAGAATGCATCTACACTGAAAACTAATATAGTTTGATCCCACTTTAACTGCCATAGCTCAATGATCGGGAATCATGCAAGTAAGAGTTTGACAAAGTCTTTAGCCTTCTCTGCCAAATAGTGCTGCTGCCTCACCAAACTACAAACTCCCAATATTCCTTTAACTTGAGTCTTGGTAGTTAACATGGGGTCAAACTGCATCAATTCTACTGTGAGGTTGCACATATAGTGTTTTCTGTGCTTGCAATAACTATTTCGTGAATATATCTGCTATGCAGATGAGGGAGAATTTTCTTTTCATTCATGTTGGAAGAATTTGGCAATGTTTGCAACTTTCTTCATATCTGGGATGTAAAAAACTTATGGCTGTTTTTAAAAAGTCGAATGAAAAAGGACAGTGAAGCAAACAGATTTTACCATATCTACTTACAAAAAGTATGCTCAAGGTTTAACTCATGACTACTACATCTTGGGATATGGCCTTGCCGTGTGACCGTGAGGAGACCCAGCTTGCTTTTGCATTCTCTTCTCTTCTTGTTTAGTGGAAGGGGGTATTGAAAAGAAGGAATGAGAAAGAGAAGGAGGGAGGGAGGGAAGAAATCTTGGCACATTTTGCGACACCTCCCCTCTGCCTGTGTGGGACAGGGCTCCTCCCAGAGGCTGAATGAACTGGTGTGAGGCATCTCCGTACCAGTCAGCACATCAGTACGCCCAACTCCAACCCTCTTGGCTGCCAGCTCCAACACAGACTTTATCTCTTGTTGCTGTTCACTCTCGAAGCTTGAACAATTCTTAGTTGCTCCTTCTCTTGCATACTCACATACACACATTGCATCTTTCCCCCTTCACTCTGTCTGGCTTTCCTTCTTGAGAGTGAAACATGGTTGCGGGCTTGCACATGACCGGATTTTTGGCTAGCTTTGTCGGTTGGATTGGCTTGATCGTAGCAACGGCCACCAATGACTGGGTGGTGACTTGTGGCTACACCATCCCCACTTGCCGAAAGATGGATGAACTCGGATCCAAGGGACTGTGGGCAGACTGTGTCATGGCTACTGGGCTATACCACTGCAAGCCACTGGTGGACATCCTCATATTACCAGGTATGATGGGTTCTTGGGTGGGTTTTGTCCAGTTTAGATCCAGCAACTCCAAAGGGCTCTCCTGGACCCCGAGGGCAGATTTAAGCTGACAGCACAATTTTGGTTGGTTGTTTTTATAAACAGGACTTTATAGAGTAGCAAGGCTCTGCCCCAAGAAGCTTATAGTTCTCGTGCTTCAAGAATTCCTAGTTGTACTTGAAGAACTGGGAAAATAACAGAGGGGTTGTAGGAAAGGGCAAGGAAGGGGAGCAATGTTAGCACAGTAAAATCGATATTTAGTTACATGCATATTTACAACTCCTATAAAATTGGATGCAGGGGTCAAGATAAAGAAAAAGTGAACATTCCAGCTGTATTTGAACATCAAGAGAGAGAGAACAGAGACAGATGTAATTCTACACAATTTTACATAAAAAAGGAGAGGGGGAGTACAGGGATAGTGATTGTGAGGAAACTGGCTCAAAACTATCTCCCAATTAATTTATGTTTTAAATTGCTGGGGTTCAAATTTGCTTCAAAGGTTATGTCTTTGTTGGTGAAGATTTGCTTTTTGAAATCTGTCCATTAAGTAGGCTGTGTTGACTGTTTGGGGGAAGGAATGCTGCTTAACTTTCTCACAATGGGGCAGATTATGGTTTGGGCTGAAATATCAACTGCTTATTTCCAATCTTGAAGTTCAGTCTGAAGGAGACACAAGGAGAGATTCAGTTCCTCTGATAGCAGTGTGCTTAATATTCAAATAATATATTCTGCAGTGGAATGTATCAAGCCTATAGCCACAGATTTCAATCAGAGCATGCACTCTGTACTAGAATTACCAATATCATCCAGCCTACATGATTATACTGGCTCCAGGGATATGATGCTAAGTTTTTGGGTGGACATTAGATAAGTGACCAAATCTTAGCTGGATACCCTCACTCAAGCACTCACTCAGTCCCTCAGCCTCAGTTCACCACCTGTCAAATAGGATTAATAATGCCTTAGGATGTTGGTCCTCATGCATCCAGCTCAGTATTGGTTGCACTGAGCGGCTGCAGTGCTCCAATGTTTTATGCTGGCATCATTCTCATCCCTAGTTGGAGAGGTCAGAAACTGAACCGGGAAGTTTTGTGTGCAAAGCATGTACTCCACTGTTGACCCTATGGTCTTTACTCAAAAAGGGTCTATACCACTGTGATGTAGTGAGATTAAAGATAAAAAAGTACAAGCAATATGTGGTAAAAGCCTATATAAGCAGTAACATTGGAGAAAGTTTCTTTTAACAGAGACAACTCCCAGCATCTCTGGAGTCTCGGGGATTCTAAGAACTAATTTTTCCAAACTCTTTGTTTGAGTTCTGCTATTCCAACTTGCTCGATAGTTTGAGTGGTATAGTTCCTAATATTAGATACTTAGAACACAGTCTGAGAATACACGTTTTAGGACCATTATGGATATATATATGTATGTGTGTGTGTGTGTGTGTGTGTGTGTGTGTGTGTATATATATACACACACACACACACACACACACACACACACACAGTAGAGTCTCACTTATCCAACATTCGCTTATCCAACTTTCTGGATTATCCAACGCAGTCTGCCTTTTAGTAGTCAATATTTTTGTACTTAGTGTTTTCAACACATTGTAATATTTTGGTGCTAAATTCAGAAACACAGTAATTACCACATAGCATTACTACATATTGAACTACTTTTTCTGTCAAATTTGTTGTATAACATGATATTTTGGTGCTTAATTTGTAAAATCATAACCTAATTTGATGTTTAATAGGCTTTTCCTTAATCCCTCCTTATTATCCAACATATTCACTTATCCAATGTTCTGCCGGCCCATTTATGTTGGATAAGTGAGACTCTACTGTGTGTGTGTGTGTATACACACACACACACACACACACACATATACACATACATACACACACACACACACACACACACACAACCTTCATGTTTAGGTTATACTCTAGACATGTATTGCTGAACTTTATTATACCTCATTTCCTCCAAGAAGTGTGCTGTGCTGTGCTGTTTTTTTTTTTATATGCTGTTTACATTGTATTGTTTTGGGCATGGCCCCATGTAAGCCGCCCCGAGTCCCCGGTGGCGGGATATAAATAAAGATTATTATTATTATTATTATTATTATTATTCTAATAACTATAATTAAAATCCAGGAAAAAAGGATAACAATTAGTGTTATTGTTTCTACTAACTATTGGGACCTATAATGAAATGTTGCAGTGCGAAACACTTCTGATCAAGGTTTTAGACAGTTATGCCCTATTCCTGGATATTCCATCCCATTCCCTTTTCAACCATCTTTTTTATGGTATTCCATGGCCAGTAAGCACTCCAAGTCCTCATTAGAGTGTTTTGTATAAAGGTTTGAGCATTGTACTACAACTTTGGAAACCAGGATCTAGTTCTCTGTTTGGCCACTGGATGACACTGGGAGAGTTACATACTCTCAGCTTCAGACAACTACATGATAGATCTGTATTAGGATCACCATGGGTCAGAAACAAGTCAAAGGCATACAACAATCACCTGATTTTTTCCTGCATGAATATTTTGTATTTCTGCACATATCTTCTGAGCCATCTCTTTCTTACGTACAGGGGGCATATTATCTCAGTATTTGCTTTGTTTATTAAAGTATTTGTATTTTGACCCATAGTGTAAGATTTCTAGGTAGGATGCAGGCAAGAGGCAATTTAAAATAGCTAAAACATATAAAGTAATGTAAGATCATGTACTTAGATAAATTAGGATCATTGTTAGCTCCCATGTGTGTGCAGTGATCCTTAAAATATCTTTGCAAGATTAACCTATGCTGCTCTTCCCTTTATTGTATTATTACTTGCTTAAGGGTGCTTTGTAAGTTCTTTCTCGACAAGAGATTTGATTTGGGACTTTGGAGATACCTTCAGTGATATAGCAGAAACTTTACAGTTATTGTAACAAGACTGATTCATGGAAGTGCCTGCCACAAGGTGGTGGTGCTGGTCACTGCTTAAATGGCTTTACAAGAGTATCAAAAAAACCTAGAAGAAATTCGTGGTAGAGATGTTTTATTAGGGGCTTGCTACTAATGAATAACTAGCAAGTAATCACATTGAGTGCGAAGTTTCTGGGATCTGCAGTTCAAGGGTGAACCTAAACTATAGAATTAATGCAGTTTAACACCACTTTAGTTGCAATGACTTAATGCTAAGGAATAATCGGAGTTGTAATTTTACAAGATCTTTAGCTTTCTCTGCCTCAACAAACTACAAATCCTAGGATTGGATAGCATTGAGCCACGGCATTTAAAGTGGTGTCAAACTGCATTTGTTCTACAGTGTAGATGCACCCAAAAAGAGTTACTTACTAAAGCTCTGTTAATATGCAATCACTAGGTATAGATGCACAATGCCACTAAATCCCAGGTACTGGTATGTAACAATAACAGCACTCCATCCAACATTTCACAGATAAAACCTGGGATGTGCATGGTAAAAAAAACCCCAAACAAACCCAGTGTGTTTAAAGTTATTATTGACATGCTAGGCTGCAGCACTTTGCTTTTACCTGAACCTACTGGGAAGGGCAAGCTTTTGTTTCTTCTCTTCCCCCAAAGCTCATGGTGACCCTCACACGAATCTATCATGGGGTTTTCCTGGCAATATTTGATCAGAGTGGGATTATCCTTATGTTCCTCTAAGGCTTGTTCAAGGTCTCCATGGTTCTCCAGAATCCTTTGTGCAATACTCACATCTATATACATGCTGGTTCTTTCACTGCTGAGTTGCGTGATAATGACTTTGGCTCTTTAAATCCTTTTGCACTAATAAATGTTAGTCAGGGAGGAAAGTGCATAGGTGAGAGTGAAACTGGGACATTTTAAAAACAGCTGGAAAAGTGGGACATCAGAGAATTAATTAGGGTTGTCCCTTCCAATCAGAACAGTTGCAAAGTTTAAAAAAGACTTCTTTCTGATTGAGCTGAAAAGTACAAGAAATGCTTTGAGATCAACAAAGCCATCCTCACAGAAATCTCTGTGTGGATGTTATAGCCCTCTTAAAGGCCTGCGCTTCAAATTTTACCCCTACAGCTGTAGTTGAATCAGCTTGAGAATTAACTTCTGAGTGAAAGGAGATTTGGATATTCCTAGCCGGATGTATTAAGATTTATTTAAGCAAAGCATAGATACAAATTTATTAAGATTTATGGAGAAATACATCTCACATCAGTGGGAAAAACTGTCACCAAGAGACCTATGGACATGCTGTCCAGTTTTTCAGTTAAGGCCTACACACTTTTGCTACTCCTCAACTAAACCAAACCCAGTGAATCAATGAAAATTTGATCTGTGAAGTTCTCATTGATTCAGTGGATCTATTCAAGCTGAGTTTAGTAATGGCATTGAGGCCTAGTTGTTATTTCACCATGGGCTAGAAGATCAAGCCCAACTGCGGCTCTCCCTTTTTATGGTCCCCTGTCTTTAAACAGGACTTTGATCAAATAGCTCTTGAACCAGATAACTGTAAGTAGGACACATTGCCATTTTAGAATAATGGAATATTCTAGATTTGTGCAGATTAGGCAATCCCTTAATCGAGTCGGAAGGTACTGAAAAGACCATCTAGTCCAGTGATTCTCAACCTGTGGGTCCCCAGATGTTTTGGCCTTCAACTCCCAGAAATCCTAACAGCTGGTAAACTGGCTGGAATTTCTGGGAGTTGTAAGCCAGATCACCTGGGGACCCACAGGTTGAGAACCATTGATCTAGTCCAACTCCCTACCATATGGACATATACGAGTATAGCACTGCCAAATTATAGCCATTCGCTCTTTGTAATGTTCTAATCTTCATCCACCGAGGAAGTGTATTCCACTGTTGAACAGTTCTTACTATCAAAAAGTTGTTCATGTTTAAATGGAATCCTCTCTTCTTGGAATTTGAACGCATTTGTTCATATCCCAGGAGAAAACAGGCTCACTCCAACTACATGACATTCCTTCAGATATTTAGAGATGATTATTATACAACAGTTCAATTTTCTCCCAGCTAAACATACCTAGTTATCCTTGTGTTGAAGTGGTGTTAGGACTTGCATGGCTCTCAAACCATTGTTAGATTACAATGCCATAACCTCCCATCTTTGGCTATGCTAACCACCAGGGCTGAAGGGAACTACAATCCAACAATATATGGAGGGCTACACATGCTTCTGTGTTAGCTCCCATGTGTGTGCATATGAGCACAGTCTTCATGAGAACATAGGAATAGACTCACTGTCTCTGGTGAGATTGTTTCTCACCCTGGCCAACAAGGCATTTTCACACAACACAACCTTAGCTTTATGATTCCACTTTGATTGCCATGGCAATGTCCTGTGGAATCCTGAGATTTGCAGTTTGGGATGAATATTTCAAATTCTCAGCCACAGAACTCTAGTGCCTCACTAAACTACAAACACTAGGATTCCATAGATGTTGCCAATATAGTCAAAGTGGAACTAAAGTGCTGCAACTGCGTAATATGAAAGGACCTCAGATTCATACGCTGAGTCCAAAGGCAATAGTCTTCTCGTGCTGTTTCTCCCCAGTGGCAGCATATCTGAACCTAGATATCATGTCTAATCCTCTCTTTACCTTCAACAAAATTGCATCCAATACATTCCAGATGATAGAAAAAGAACCACAACTTTTCCCTCTACAGCAAGAGACATATTAGCAATGATTCAGTCAGTCCAAATAATCCAGACCCATCACTACAAAGAAGTAGTTCTCAGTTACTTTCTGAATGATCCCGTGTTCCTGTTATCAGTATTTTTGTGTTATGTAAATATTAATTGAGGGGAAAAAAACAATGCATGCTCAGGCTATTAATGTCACTGACGCAGCAGGGAAGAAAATGGGTTCATAGATGCATTTTTACTGCTTTTATCTTTTGTATTCTGCATTCCTGGAAACGCTCAAATATACACACATACCACCACCCCTCTCTTTAGAACTGCTCCAAGGCCTTAATCTGGCCTAGGCTGCCATAGCCACTGCTACATTGACCTTAATCTGGCCTAGGCTGTCATTCCCAGCCCTGTGGTTCCTCCAGCCTTCTTGAGAAGATTTTAGGAGCACAGGTGACTGCAAAGGGAGAATTGCACCACCATCATTCCACCAGGGAAAACCACCCACTGGACCACAGGGAGAGGGAAATTTGTCTGTCCACACTTCCAAGGCATGTGTGACCTTCTCACAACAAGACCTACCCTCAGCTTTGCCCCAGCCCCATCACATCCTCACAACTTTCATGTACTTTTTTGGTAGTAGCAAAAATCACCTCAAAATGTGGAACGGCTGCTCCAAGAACCATTTCAGATCAACAGTTTTCTTTCAGAACCCCTCCCCATTCGAAAACCACCAGAAACGTGGAAATATAATTAGGAACTGACTCCAGGTCACTTCCAGATTGGATTTGGTGATGAGTTTGGGGCACGGCAGCCTATAAGAGGATGTGAAAAATCATACTCTCCAGTGGACTTGATTTGGAAGGGACAAAGTCTGAATTCATTTTTTTCAGCTGTTATTACAAAGTCCCAGTTTCTTTTTCTGACTTCCATTTCTGTCTTTGTCCTCAGTTTACTCCCAGTTCCTGCAAACTGAATTCAAAATGAAAAAGTACCATAGTTTTACACCATTAATTCAGCTGGGGAAGAGCAAAAGAGAGACAGAGTCTAGTCCTTCCTTATAGTCTCAGGCCAAAGCAAACTATGTCAGCCTCAGCTGGCTTGTGTATTCTTCCTCATTGATACTTCTTGTCCTCTTGACCAGTCTCAAGTGCCCTCACTGTCATCTTTGAAAAGTTGGAGGGTATGAAAAATTGGGCCCTAGCCCAGCCATAGTTGCCTACACTTGAATTATGGGAAACAATGGCAGTTTTCTATGTCTATCTTGGGATCCTGTACAAAGGATGGGATATAGATACAGAGGTCAACTTTTTAAAACCTTCAAAAGATAGTTTCATTAAAGTTTTGCAATGTCCCATCACAATGTATTAAAATAGAGTCATAAGTATAAAAATGTGCAAACTGAAAATAATTTAATCCTCACAACCGTCCTATGAGGTATGTCACCTACAGGCTCAAGTTAACTCAGTAAACCTTTGGACTGACTGGGGGTTCAAACCCAGATCTGCTTACTCTGAATCCAACATTGTAACCTCTACACTACACTGGGCCTTTCATTTCTATTCATAGGGCAATTTCATTGTTTTAACAATAGACACCCAGTGCCTAGAACTAGCGAGGTGCTGCCAACCAACTAGGGACAACAACAGCAACAACAAATGTCCTAGCGGGTGTTGTTGCTTTCCAGCCGGTTGCCAGAATGACAAGGGAGCAAGATTATTGTGTTTGAAAAATGTACCCCTTGGATGAACAGACAGCTTTTGTGATGGGCTCTGTCTCCCCTGCCAGTGGCAGCTGGTAGGTTCCAGGCCAATATGGCAGTGAATCCGCTCTGTGTTCTAATGTAAATTCCAGAGGATCTGTCCAAGGTGCTGAAATTATTTGGGAGATAGGTTTCAGCTCTCTGGATAGTTCTTTCTAAAATTTGGATGGAAAACCAAATCAGACTCACTATCTCACTGATGTGAAAGCCACAACCTATACTGCATCCAAAATGGTTAGGCATTGCCCTGGACATTTCGTGAGGTGGGGCAGCCCCATCATAGTTGTTAATGGCAGCAATATTTAGAATATCTATGTTTAGGGGAAATACGCCACTAAATTCCAATACCTGCAGCATTTGAATTCTTACTAGTCTCTAACTTAGAATTCATCCAGTGTGGGCTACCTTTGCCTATCATTTTACAAGTTCATCTCCATCAACCTAGCACCTTTGAGATGGATGAGGTTAAAATGCTCATCATCCTTAGCCACCAAAACTCCTGGGATCTCACTGGTTTGGGATTATGAGTGTCTAGCCCACCAGTAGGATGCCAAGTTGAGGTAGGTTGCATTAGCCCTAATTGTCCCTCTTTTTACAGGATATGTCCAGGCATGCCGGGCCCTGATGATTGCAGCTGCTGTTTTGGGACTCCCAGCTGTTTTACTTCTGGTGACAGTTCTGCCTTGCATTCGGATTGGTCATGAACCTGGAGTGGCCAAATACAGGCGGTCTCAACTGGGAGGAATCCTGCTGATCCTCGTGGGTAAGAAACCAATTTAAAATGCCAATTTAACTTGCCAAAAGCAAGGTGCATCCCCCAGGTCTTGTTGGGCTGCAAATCTCAGCTGCCCTTGTCAAGAGAGTCAGTGATGAAGAATACTGGGAGCTGCACTCAAACTACATCTGGAAAGCCTCCCAGTTGCCCTAGCCAACAGTGAATGCCAAAGAATGCTGGAAGCTGCACTCCAACAACTTCTGGAGGGCCAGATAATTCCTATCTTTGCAATAAATAATAATAATAATAATAATAATAATAATAATAATAATAATAATGCTTACCTGCCTCTTCTTGTCACTGAGGTGGGTTACAGCATCACTAAAAAACACATAATCATCCGAAAACATTCTATAAAATATACATATTCAAACATAGTTATACAAATGCATATTAAATACACTGAGCAAAGATTAAACATAAGACACAAGTTTAAAATTTGTGATTAAAACTGGCTGGGCAGGCCTGTTTAAAATGTGTTTTAAATTCTGATGCTAAATGAATAGCATCTCAGATTTTCCCTAATAATAATAATAATAATAATAATAATAATAATAATAATAATAATAATAACAATAACCACCACCACCACCAGGATCAACAACAGACATATTAACGATATGGGGAGAAAAGAGTCTTCCATGAGGAACTGCCCTCTGGAAATGGGGTTGAAGCCACCTCTTCAGCATTGCATTTTTTAAAAATGGAATATAGATTATATTGAGGAATTATTTTCCAATTTGGTACCATCCAGTAGCTGTGGACTACAGATTCTACTAACTCCACCCAGCCTGACCAATAGTCATGTGATGATGAGAGCTTTCATCCAGTTTATTAGCACGGCACTCAGTTAGGGTCTGTCTGATTTGCTAGTTCTTTCCTCTGAAATATAGCCTACAGCACCTGGTATTCATTTGTGGTCTCCCATCCAAGTACTAACCACAAGTTTAGATTAGATGAGATTTGCTGCCACCCTTAGGGTCTTTAGTTAAGGTAGGCTGTGCCAAAATGGGGGGATTTTCATCAGCTTTTCCAACTGGACAGTCTTCAGATAGGTTGGATAACAAATCCCACCATTTTCAGCCAGCATGGCCATGCGGAAGGCACCAAGGTTTTGGACATGGTCTGCAGTGAAGGTCTTGCCTTATATGGGTAGCGGCTACTGTTCTTTGGCTGGTGCACAGCTGTGGACCTTGCTGATGTGAAACTGTGGCGAGAGAGTCATGTCCCCGTGTGCCCTTCTCTTCCTCTCAGTCGTGAGTGGGTGGTGTGGGTGGGTGGTACCCTCCTGTGGATCTGGAGCAATTCCCAGTTCAGTGTCTTTTCTCCCTGAAGAAGACCCAGTCAGTATCAGCCTGATAACAATGAGAGTTACAGTCTTTTTAACTGCCACCTGCATATTCTTGAGGCCTCCTCATCTGGCCACACAACAGGCCTTGGTGTCTTGTTTTCACCCGTTTGTTTAGCTGAGGGGGAGGCGGGGGATGGCCGAGAGCAGACTGGCCTCTTTGTGCTGCCCGGCCCCGGGGTCAGCTCTCTCCCAGTGTTAGCCAGCAATGACATCATGCTTTATTGTAGTGGACACTAAGCACAGCGGAGGCAGAGACGTGTCCAGCTGCAGCAGAGAGACTCCGGACTGTCTGCCATTTGCACACCAAATACAGGCAGTAAAGCCACCGCCGATAGCAATGGAGGCACCGGACAAAAATGGCAGCCTCTTTTCTCATTATGTTTAGCAGAAAGGGACTTCGGAATGAAGCAAATCTTGGGAAATTCCTTTTAAAATGCATAGTTAGTTCTCCACATTTGCAGACTAAATTTTTGCAGATTTTGTTTTTCATGGGTCGTCTCTTGATAACTCATGATGCTGGAAGACCTAGAGATTTTTAGAGAGAAGAAGGTTTTGTAGATTCTCCACTGGTGAGATTTTAAAAGGCTTTATAGTATCACTTTGGAGATAGTTTTCAGCAACTCCTTCCTCGTTTGGACTAAGAGCCTCAGCACACCAGAACATGGAAAATCTTCTCTTGATAAGTCATGAGCTGGAAGACCTAGAGATTTTTAGAAACAAGAAGGTTTTCGTAGATTCTCCACTGGTGAGATTTTAAAAGGATTTATAGTATCACTTTGGAGAATTCTGGGGCTTGTAGTTTAGTGAGACCCAGGACCTGCCTGGTTGACCAGTTTAAAGACCCCTTTCTAAACTACAAGCCCCAGAATTCTGCAGGAGGCAGAAACTGGATTTAAAGTGGCTCCATGTCTAGGGTGATGAGATTCTTAAGCACCAAGTGGATGCAACCAATACAGCTATATATGTTCAGAAAGCCTCTCTGGCCACACACACTTGCAAAGAACCATGGATTGATTCCAGGATTGCTCCCTGGAGCCATCCCAATGTGGTTACACATCTGGGAGAAAAGTAGCAGATTACCAGCATAACTTCACTGTAAAGATTCATGCTGTGCCAGTTAAGCCAAGTGAAAACTGGAAAGGGCTCCTTTCGTGGTTGTTTAAAGTTCAGCAGAAGTTGCTTGCTACCTAGTGAAATTATATGCAGAACCTGCTGCCATCCCCTCTTCTGTACCACTTGAAGGTTTTCTAGTTTTTAGTCCTAAAATAATAGAATCATAGGGTTGGAAGAGACCTTGGAGGGCATCCAGTCCAATCCCCTGCCAAAAAGCAGGAACATTGCATTCAAAGCACCCCCAACAGATGGCCATCCAGCTTCTGTTTACAAGTGTCTTTTTAGAAGCCTCCTAGTCAACATCTAGTAGGATATTGGCCATTGTCAAGAGTATATGAAGGACAAGATGGAACTGCAACTTCAGCAATATTAATAAGTAATAGAGCATGTTGCTTTATATCCAGTACCAATTTTTGTCCAGCATTGCCTACTCTGCCAGAAATTGCCAAGTCTCACGCAGAGGTCCTCTGTGTCTTATTCCGTTTAGCTACAGAAGCTGAGCGACTAAACCTCTAAAAAAATGTCATCTAAGGTATGGAGCTATAATAATATCTACCTTTCACTGCTCAAAAGAATCACCTTTTTGGACCACAACTCCCAGCATGCTGCGGTGTAGTCCTAATAGTTAAAAACCCCAGTTTTTTTCAGTTTTTGCTCCTATGCAAGCATTGTGTTTTCTACTGAGACCAATATATTCTTTTGTATCTGACACCATTGCTTTAAGGTCGTGAAACAGTGGATTCTCCTTCACACTTTAAAAAGCACTTTTGCAACTGATGATGATTTGTTTTCAGAGTCTGTCTCCCCATGAAACATATACATCAACTATGCCGAATAGCTGGTAACTGTTCCTGTATAATTGACTTGGAAATATGTGTTTCCCTCCTTTGGCAGGGGGGAATCTGGTATTTTGATAACCCATAATAAATCAGTCAGTGGGAGCAATTTTGCTGCCATGCTGAGAGTGATTCTGTCTCATCGTTTGCCCTTTGCATTCAACCTGAAACTGTTAGAAGGTGGACTTGCTTTTTGAAGTATCTTGCATTTGTAATTGTGCAAACAAGCCAAGCCAAGCAATATATCTAAGGGAATACCTTGGAGGATATTCTTTGTTTTACAGCTTAAAAGGTGGCCTGCAGAGTGAATATAGGTCCCTCCAAAGCAAACAAGTGTTTCTGTATATTTTAAAGGATTAATTGTAGTTTACCTCTAATATTTTGGTGGGCAGTGCTGTTTAGGGTGCCATGAAAAATTAATAGTGTCGCATAGGATGTGTGGTGTGCTGCAGGCTTGGAAGAAACAATTGCCCAAGAATGGGCCAAGGTTGCCAATTCCAGCAAAACCGTTCCATTTTATTTAATACAAGGTCTTCTGTTAACAAGAGCCAGCATGGATTACAATTGTAGACACCAGGATTTAATGTTTGCTTGGCCATAGAAACCTAATGGGTAACCAACCATGGGCAAGTCACACACTTTTAGCCCTAGAAAAACCCATGATAGGGTTAAGGTGGCCATAAGTCAGAGATTACTTGAAGACACCCAATAAAAACACCATATCTTCACCTTTAAAATTTAAAAGGGTGTTGTAAAGATGGAGGGAAACTTAATTTTACAAGATCTTTAGCCTTCTTTCCAAAAGAGTTCTGGTGCCTCACCAAACTATAAGTCCAAGAATGCCATAACATTGAGCCATGGCAGTTAAATTGTGTCACATTGCATTCATTCTACGGTGTAGATGCACCCTAAGACTTGGAAGGGTAGCCATGAAGGAACTAGACAAGATCCTGAAGTGTCAAGATATATCACTGAATATAAAAGTTAGTATTGTCCATACGAATTATATTTCCAAATATAATTTGTATGGATGTGAATGCTGGACAATGAAGAAAATTGATAGGAAGAAATTTAACTCATTTGAAGCATGGTGCTGGAGAAGAGTCTTACAGATACCAGAAGTTTCTAAAAAGACAAACAAATGAGTCCTGAAGCAAATCTAACCTTAACTCTCTTTAGAAGTTAAGATGACTAAACGGAGACTGTCATACTTTGGACAAATCATGAGAAGACATGACTCCCTATAAAAGACAGGAATGCTTAGTAAGGTAAAAGGGAGGACAAAAAGAAGAAAACCACATGATAAATGAATACTCAATCAAGGAAGCCACATCCTTGAGTCTGCAAGGCCTCACCCGGCCAGTTGAGGATAGTGTAACTTGGAGATCTCATCCAAAGTTGAAGTCAATGTGATGGTAGTTAACAACAAATCCAAGCTAAATCCTCACAGTAGAAGCATATCCAATGTTATGGATAAAGGTCATTGCCCAGAAGTATTCAAAGAGGTAGCTGTGTTAGAATGAAGAATTCTGGCATTATTTGCCAAAAAGTGTTGGTTCCTCACTAAACTACAACTACCAGGATTCCATAGCATTGAGCCATTGCAGTTCAAGTGGTGTCAAACTTCATCAAGCCCACAGTGTAGATAGATGCACCATTTGTCTGTTATACCATGCCATGAAATAAATGAATCCAGCAGCAGACTTTATATTAACTAGGGAAAAGAAATTTCTATCGCAGGGTTTCATGGACTACAGGCCACTTCATCAGCTTCAAACCTGTGATGAAGGGCCGTACAGTCCATAAAACCTTATGCTAGAAATTCATTTTCTCAATTAGGTTCTCTTTGGATCATTTACCTGGGGAACAGTGAATGTCTCAGGAAAAATGAGTCTTTCATATTGAGAGATGATGTTGCATACCGTTGTCCTTCACTGTCATCCAAAAGAAGAAGAATTTTTCTTAAACTCTGTCATCCAGATATGATAAATGATTGGAGGGGAGAATTGACGTTTGGCACACTAGCCCTGGTACTGCTGTCTACTCATGATCAAACATTGTGTAAAATACTGTATGTATAGCCTACGTAAGCATACCTGAATATACATAGGCTCTTGTAATGTGAATCTGGAGTTAGGAAAATGGAGCAACCAAAAATATAAGTCCATTTGAAGGTATGTGATGTGTGCATATGCTTCATTAATGTCAACTCCATCTCATAAAAATCAACAACATAAAAATAAAAAACCGAAAGAGCTGAAAATCTGAACAGAAACCCTCCAGTCACTGCAAAATGTTGTCACAAAGCTCCATGTGTTGTGCTCTTGTTCGATAGTATGCTTCACTGAATGTGTATAAATTCTCCTGCCCAGCAGAGAGTGGAAAGGATAGCTTATGTCCTGTATCTTAATGAAGGCCACACAAAATATCTGAATTAAGCATCCTCCACTTACTTTTCTCTTACACAACCCAATCTCTCGTTGTAAAAGGTATAGCCATTCTGAGTTGCATTCTCTCCGTGGCCGGAGGCTCCAAAATGTGTTTATTGCTTTTAAACCATGCATTTCATCCCTGTTTTCTTTCCCTTGTGTTTTCCTTCCTCTTGCAACCACAGCATTTTGATACTGCCTTAAGACATCTTTCCCTGTGGTCTCTGGAAGAACATTGTTGGTCCTACCAAGGTTTTGTTATTCTTTGATTCCCAAATATCTCCGGCGACTGAATCCTGTGCAGTTCTCCCCTGCAGGAAATAAAATATTGGCCGATTTGATGGTTCTCAGATGTGGAAACATTTTCATTCCCCTGTCTTCCTTTCTTTTTTAGAAAAACAGTTTGTAGGGTTTTGTCTTTCCAGAACCTCGTTGCCTTTGATACCTGTGGATTTATTGAGTTATGAACGTATTTGAAACTCTATTTGCAAGCCAAGGAAGACTTTAAGAGAGAGTTTTGTGAACTGTTACATGAGAGATGTTTCAGTTCTAGAACATTGTGCACAACTGAGATTAACCTTTTCAGAAATAATGGGAAAAACTTTGGAAAAGAATGAGGATGGTTTTGCTTTCTACTACAGTAGAGTCTCACTTATCCAACATAAACGGGCCGGCAGAACATTGGATAAGCGAATATGTTGGATAATAAGGAGAGATTAAGAAAAAGCCTATTAAACATTAAATTAGGTTATGATTTTACAAATTAAGCACCAAAACATCATGTTATACAACAAATTTGACAGAAAAAGTAGTTCATAACACATTAATGCTATGTGGTGATTACTGTATTTACGAATTTAGTACCAAAATATCACAAAGCATTGAAAACATTGATTACAAAAATGCGTTGGATAATCCAGAACGTTGGATAAGTGAGTGTTGGATAAGTGAGACTCTACTGTAGTAGTAACAATAATAAAGAAAAATAATAAATGTAATAATGCCAATAATAATAGAGAAAAATAATAAATGTAATAATGCCAATAATAATAGAGAAAAATAATAAAGGTACCATATATTCTCTGTGTTGGATAATCCAGAACGTTGGATAAGTGAGACTCTACTGTATTAGTTTTTAAAAATATATATATATTCAGGGACAGTGTTGTTACCACGAAAAAGATAATGAGATGTGTTTAGAAGGCACAAAGCATATTTCAATTTGGTATCAGCTGCCTGAAGTTTAGACCTTTAATTTTTTTTTTTTGGATTACAATACCTGTACTAACAGCCAGCATGACTATGCTGTTTTGGGGATTTTGGTAGCTGTGGCCCCACCAAGTAGCATTTACAAGCTCAGCATAATAGATTCTTGAAAAATAACTAAGACATAGAGGTTTGTAGTTTGGTAAAGCACCATCACTCTTTGGCATAGACATTTAAAGACTTTGTAAAAACCACAAGTTAAAGTGATGCTAAATTGTGTAGATTCTACAGTGTGGATGCACCTACAGACTGCCATGGAAGCTGAAGGCCTCTCATTGGTTAGAAGACTTTAAGCAGAAACTGAATGGCCCTTTATCAGGAATGCAATGTGCTGGTTTTTTAGGAGTTGATGAAACATCAAATGAAATCAGAGTGAGCAAATGTCGAATATGCAGGTTCTCTTTTGTATTTTTATTAGAGCCCCAAGTTGAACCCACCAAAACCTGCTACATAAAGCATCCACTTAAAATAACAGATGTTAGGCCCTTTCTACACTGTCATATAAAACCCAGATGATCTTCCTTTTACTGGATTATATGGCAGTGTAGACTCATATAATCCAGTTCAAAGCAGATAATGTGGATTATCTGCTTTGATAATATGAATTATATAGCAGTGTAGAAGGGGCTTCAGACTCCAGGAATTTGTTCTGAATGCCACATGAGAAATGAACTGCACTTATTTTTCATTACAGGAATACAATTTAGTAATTGAGATCTTTTTGTTGCTCCTTTTGTTCAACAATTAGGAGTCAGATATCCTTGGTCATCTACAGTGGATGATAAGTGGATCCAGATTTACTTTCTTTCTTCTCCTGATGTAAATGTAACATTGTATATTATGGTTCCAATCCCATACAGATTTTCTTTGAAATAAGTCTTATTGTTTTTGTTGGAGTGGCTTTCCCAACTAAGTTTGTTTAGCTTTCAAACTATTGTTAATATCCAATTTTGAGTCTGTTGTAAGTTTCACCTGAAGAGGCCTTTCCAGCAAAGTTACTCACAGAGGTCTAACAGTAGAGAGATTTTCTGTCCAAATGGGGACACAATTCCAAGTATCATTATGGGAAAAGGATATAGAAAGATTGAAAATATTATGAATGACCTGCAGAGAGTGGAAATAGGACAATTTTATTCTTCCCATGGTTTTCTCTGGTGAGCTTGAATTGATTATTAAGGAGGTTCAGTCCTGGCAAAGGGGAAATATTTTCACAAATAATGATCAGTTAAGACAGTGGTTCTCAACCTGGGGTCTCCAGATGTTTCTGGCCTTCAGCTCCCAGAAATACTAACAGCTGGTAAACTGGCTGGGATTTCTGGGACTTGTAGGCCAAAAACATCTGGGGACACCAGGTTGAGAACCACTGAGTTAAGAAAATGAGCCAGGACCAGCACTCCTTCCCTCCAGTTCAGTTCATCAGCTTCTAACTTCCAACTTCCATGGATCCACAAACTCTGAATGTTAGGTTACTGGGAAAAGAAATAAGAAAGCAACTAACTTGGTGGCTTCTCTTTCACTAGCAATTTTTAACAGTGAATCTACTTTATATTTTAGTGAAGATTTTAAAAGCCCTGTTAAAAGAACTGAACTCCTTTGGGGATAGGGTCTAGCAGCTTGGACTTATGTACATTAAAGTTTGCTTGTTGCCTTATGGTGACACTATTAATTTCGTAGGGTTTTCTTAGCCAAAGAATACTTCGAGATGGTTTTGCTATTTCCGTCCTCTGAAATATAGCTTGCAGTAGCTGGCATTCATTGGTGGTCTCCCATCTAAGATTCTTGCTTAGCATGCAAGATCATACAGGATCTGGTGCCTTTAGGGTATTAAGGTCCTCTTTCAAAGTTCAATTCCCAGAGTGGATTTACCTTTGTAGTCTTTATCTCTTTCAAAGACCTATGGACACTAATTGTAATAAGGGAATGATATTAACAACGTAATAGATTACAAATAAGCTCCACCACCAGCCAGCCCAGACAATGGTGAGGTGGAATTGAAGGTCAGTAACATCTGCAGTGGTTCCTCAGACTTCACATATACAGTAGAGTCTCACTTATCCAACATCCGCTTATCCAACGTTCTGGATTATCCAATGCATTTTTGTAGTCAATATTTTCAATACATCGTGATATTTTGGTGCTCAATTTGTAAATATAGTAATTACTACGTAGCATTACTGCCTATTGAACTACTTTTTCTGTCAAATTTGTTGTATAACATGATGTTTTGGTGCTTAATTTGTAAAATCATAACCTAATTTGATGTCTAATAGGCTTCTCCTTAATCTCTCCTTATTATCCAACATATTCGCTTATCCAACGTTCTGCCGGCCTGTTTATGTTGGCTAAGTGAGACTCTACTGTAATATAAAATATCAAAAGGTGTAAGCAGTTGGGAAAACTGTTTTGTACTTCTTATTAGAGAATTGGCTGAATTCAGATCCTGTTGGTACATCCCAATAAAGTTGCTAAGAGAAAGCTAAGTATTTATTTATTTATTTATTTACAGTATTTATATTCAGCCCTTCTCACCCCGAAGGGGACTCAGGGCGGATCACATTACACATATAAGGCAAACATTCAATGCCTTAACATAGAACAAAGACAAGACAAACACGGGGCTCCGAGCTAGCCTCAAACTCATGACCTCCTGGTCAGAGTAATTCTTTGCAGCTGGCTGCAGCTGGTTGCTCAACAGCCTGCGCCACAGCCCGGCCCCATGTCATGAATTTTGCCCATAGATACTTTCTTCTCTGTTGGCTGTTATGATGTCCAAATTTGGGAATGGACGTTAATATGGAATCCTGTGCTGCCTGCCCAACAATGACCTTTCGCAAAACCATGTTTCCTCAGGTTTGTGTGGCATTGTGGCTACCATTTGGTTCCCAGTGAGCGCTCACCGCGAAACCACGATCATGAGCTTTGGATACTCGTTGTACACAGGATGGATCGGAGCTGCTCTCGCCCTCCTTGGTGGCTGCATCATCGTTTGCTGCTCAGGAGACGCTCAGTCGTTCGGTGAGAACCGGTACTATGCCTCAGGATCCAGCTCGCCCACCCATGCGAAAAGCGCCCACGTATAAAGGATCCGGAGACTTCCTTACATATTCATAAAATGTTTTTGAAACGGGTGGAGGGGGGAATTGTGTCTCGTTTTTTGCGGGAGGGGGGTTCTTGCATTGGCTTGTATCTTCGCACACAAGTTGGGCACATGCCTTGCAGAAGATTTAGAAACAGATTGAGATTTTTAAAAGTATAAATGTCACATGTTTGCTTTAATAGAAACCTGTAACATAAATAAATCAGGTCCATTCGTCACTCAATGCTCATAATAATATTGAAACATTAAGCCTGGTTCCTCCCTTTCCCTTCTCCATTCTCTCTCTCTGTGTGTCTTTCATTCTCCTTCCCTCTCTTCTCTATCTTTTCTGTCCCTTGTTTTCTCCTTTTCCTCCTCCATGTCTCTTTCTTCCACCTTCTGCTCCTTTCTTTTCCTTTTTGTAAGTTCACATCTCTCCTATCACATCAAGGCCATCTTTTTTGACTAAGTTACGAAGACAGGGAAAGGAAGATGCTGTACTTTTCTGTCTGTACAAATGTTTTCTTTTCCATGAAATTAGGGGTTATCTTTTTTTCCTTTGTTTGAAAAAAGAACAAAAACTGTAAGGAACTTGATCATTTTAGTAACAGTATTTTTTTTTGTTTAAATGCATCAGTATGAAGGAGACAAAGCCAAGAGTTTCTAATTACAAGATAAATAACAGAACACTTGTACATAGCCTTCAGTACATGTGCGGGGGGGCCAATTCCCACAACCCGCCCTCTCTACTTTGTTTTGTACAGTTTTTGTTGTGCTAAATGTACTTTGATTTCTCTTTTCTTTCCCCCTGCGTTCTGATTAATTTGTAATCTGACATGCACTATTGATGTGGAACTTTATCTAATCGGATGCCAATTCAGTGAGATCCAATGAGTACTGATGATGCTTTTCATCTTTAAAAGAAATACTGTACAATATAGAGAAATAAAGGTTGAAATTACTAGTTTACTTTCTTCTCATTGTGCCAATCAATATATTTTCTCTTTTGGTTTGCATTTTCACTCAGTTATTGTTACAACTCTTTAATGTTGGGATACTGGTGATTCTGAATATAATGTGGGTTATTTATTATTTTTATAATTATCATCATTCTTATTACTATGGTTCAGTGGGTTAAACCCTTGTGCTGGCAGGACTGATGACTTGAAGGTTGGGTTGCTGACCTGAAGGTTTATTTATTTATTTACAGTATTTATATTCCGCCCTTCTCACCCTGAAAGGGACTCAGGGCGGATCACATTATATACATATAGGGCAAACATTCAATGCCCATAAACACATCGAACCGAGACAGTGACAGACGCAGAGGCAATTTAACCTTCTCCTGAGGGGATGTTCGATTCTGGCCATAGGGGGGAGCAGCTGCTTCATCATCCACTGTGATGGTACTTCCTCATTCCAACGTCGTAAATTAGTTAAATTTGCCTCCCCACTTTATAATTGGTACCTTATTTCCTACTTGATAGATGCAACTATCTTTCGGGTTGCTAGGTCAGCAACAAGCAGGGGCTATTTTTTATTTTTTAATTGACGGGTGCTCACCCCACCACAGGCTGGCCTCGAAGTCATGACCTCATGGTCAGAGTGATTTATTGCAGCAGGCTGCTCACCAGCCTGCACCACAGCCCGGCAGGTTCGAATCCAACCCGGGAAGAGTGTGGATGACCTCCCTTTATCAGCTCCAGCTCCATGTGGGGACATGACAGAAGCCTCCCACAAGTATGGTAAAATCATCAAAATATCTGGGTGTGCCCTGTCCAACGTCCTTGCAGATGGCCAATTCTCTCACACCAGAAGCTACTTGTAGTTACTCAAGTCACTCCTGACAAAAATTACTATTGAGTGAACCAAGTAGTCTGTTCTATTTTGTAGTTTTTTTTTTAAAAAATGAATACAATTTAAAAAAATGAATACATATTTTTGTTTGTTTGTTTGGAATTCCACTATAGTTCCTCCTACTCATGTTCTGTGCATACCATACTTGGCTGGCAAACTTGATTCTTATGTTGTTTGAAAGCTTGTTACAGTAGCTCAAGTTCTTAGATGAGCTCACTGAATGTGGTTTGTTATATGCGAAGAGCTTTGAGTACCATCTAATCACACCTCCAGTGTGCTTCAGTGGTCAAATTCTTCTGGAAGACCTAGAAATAACACTTCTCTAGCCATTTCTAAGTCCTTCAGTGTGATTTTATGTTATGCTTTGGCTGGAAGATGAAGACATCCTTCATTTGAGGTAAGAGAAATAGAGTTCCAGATTTGAGTCTCCTTTATGGAGAAAAAAGTAGGGTATAAATAAACATAAACATAATAATAATATGCAAAATCATATTACACATAGGTCCCTGGAATAGATTCCTCACATAATATGCACACTTACTGCATTAGCAAAGTGGCATAGAAATAACATGAATGTAAAACTTATTTCTTATGTAACAAAAATCAGAAAGGGGAAAAAAACTCCCTTTGCAGAAATGGAATTTTAAAGAACGTGAAACATTTTTCAACACCCTCATACTTTGCTGATGCATTGAACTACAATTCTCATCACATCTTGTTGGGCAAGAAATACATTTTTTCTGCCGTGTAGCACGTTGATTTTCCAAAAGTATTTTATTAGTTTGCTAGGGATGCTAAGAAATAGGGGTGACTTGTAGAGCTTATGCCATTCAACAAAGCATATGTAGCTCAAGTCCAGCTCATCTGAAGGACTATGTTTTCACATATGAACCTACTCGTGTTTTGAGATCTTCTAGGGATGTATTTTTATGGCAGTGTACACTCATATAATCCAGTTCAATGCATTTAACCTGTATTCTGAAACTATAGACAGTGTAGATTCAGCTCCAGATTACCTAACCAAAGCACATATATATCTTTACAGTTTGCTTGGTTACTCACTTTTGTTCTCTACCTTTGTTTTTATGGAATGTAAATTTCATTTATGGTATTCCTAGGTAGTTAACTGTTCAAGGTGGGTCTAGGCTGTTACCATCTTGGGTTTACCAAGGAGTCTTCTGACTACACCTCAAGTCATTCAGCTGATGACACAATTATGTTTTTACTGCAATTGATAAATAAAGAAGTCGCTCTCTTACTGGAATTTGCAGCCAAATTAGAAAACACACTGAAAGAAGAATCTGATTTGAACGTTTAATGTGCGCGATGGACATATGAAGAGAGAAGCATTAATAAAGGGGAGGGAAGCTTATACAGTGGTTAAAGGTAAAGGTAAAGGTTTCTCCTGATGTTAAGTCCAGTCGTGTCCGACTCTGGGGGTTAGTGCTCATCTTCATTTCTAAGCTGAAAAGCCAGCGTTGTCCGTAGACACCTCCAAGGTCATGTGGCCGGCATGACTGCATGGAACACCGTTACCTTCCCGTCAGAGCAGTACCTATTGATCTACTCACATTTGCATGTTTTTGAACTGCTATGAATGTGATTTCCTGCTTCTTGGCAGGGAGTTGGACTGGATGGCCCATGGAGCTAACAGCGGGCGCTCACTCCACTCCCCGGATTTGAACCTGGGACCTTTTGGTCTGCAAGTTCAGCAGCTCAGCGCTTTAACACACTGAGCCACTGGTGGTTATGTTCTAGTAAATGTGTGAGCCACATATTCTGTAGTATTTTCAACGTTCAGTGTGTATTGGGTCTCCAGCACAGTGATAAAAGGAGACCCTTGATCTATGAGGTTACTGTCTACATGGAGTAAATCCCAATGATGGGGAAATTAAATTTTTGGACAACAGATTGCAGAATCCCATAGCCAACATGATCAGCCAGAAACCCTATTCTAATTGAAGCCATAGCTCTTTAGACTGTGCCAATTACCTGCCAAAACTAAGGACAGGACATGTGTGACTAGTACAGGTAAGGACAGCGTTCATCGCTGATACTTTCTTCCACTTGTACCAACTAGCTGACTACCTAGCCATCTGCTTGGCCCTCCAGACCTATGCACAAGTTAGCACACTAAATCCCAGTGATTTCGATGGAATTTAGAGATGCCCGTCTCAACAAAGAACCCAATTATCTGTATACATAATAAGATTGCCATATTGACATTGGACACACTGATGCTAAATTGCCTTTTCAGTCAGTTTAGATTTAGAACAAAATGTGTGTTTTGTTACCCAGTCTAATTTGTTGTGTTAATTTCATATTGTTTTTCATTCTCTTTCTCTCTGACACAATGTTCACAATGTGAACTGTAATTCCACAGACCCTTGGCAGAACATTTGTGCTCATTACATCATAGGCTCTGCGTACAGTTGCTTGTTGTATGCCTTGCAGGGAAACAATAAGCACTGCTATTGTGAGATGTGGGCGCCATAAAGAATGTATAGCATACAGATGTGCAGCTTTGTCAAGACTGGCCCAGAATTGTGGATTGTGTTGTTTTTGTGCATGCCCCGGTCTCCTGAATGGGTCCCATTCAGAAGGTTGGAATGGGATTGAACAGTTTGATTTGGGGGCAAAAGTGGCTGGGATGAAACTTTTGCAATCACAGATCACAGAAACTACAGTCAGTCAATTGCTTTATTAGGAATTAATGAAGAACCAACCAAAATCTTACAGAATTGGACAAGGTTTAATGAAGAATTCTAGAAAACTCAAAAGCTCACATCTGCTATACATCCAGAGTGGTTCTAATAAAGGCATTGATGAACTATGGTCTTACGTGACTATAAGTGGATCAATGTATTTCAGAGTACAAGTGGAACAAGAAACTATTAGTGAACTCAGTAACAAATATTAGTAGATTTTCAAGGACTGAGAAAAGACTGTATGCAGATTTCACACTTGGAAAGCATGATTGATGCATTCAAGATTAGTTCTCCAACAAGGTTTTCATATTCATGTGTAATATTAGAGTAAATGCTGAAGTTTGATGCAGATGGAATAGTCTTTCTGGGATCTACTTCAACAACAAAAACACATATACACAAATACACATCTGGAATCCAGACGTTTACCAGAAGCTGATGGGGACACAACTGAAGGTAAAATGGTAGTTTTAGGGTGGAGTCAAGTATCTATTGCATCTGTGCCCAATGAGTTTGTCTATACAACTACAAATTTGCTTCTTAAATTCATAGAACTGTAGGGTTGAAGAAATTAAGAAAACTGAAACTTTAGACTTGGGTAGGGGGGATAAAGTTTATTTTATATAATGATTGTGTTTTCACATTGCCTTATCTAGTCAGTGCAGTAAATCCATAACTAGAGAAAAGGACCATCTAATCTCTGCTTTAAACTCTCCAATGAAGGAGAGACTACCATCCTCTGAGGCTGTTCATTCTACTTTTGAGAGGCTTGTGTCATTGGGGAGTGCGTCATAATGTTCAGTCAAAATTTCCATTTTTGTAATTTGAATCTAATATTTTGGATCCTGCCCTCTGAGAAATGTTCATTCTTATTATCATATTTATTTGTATTTTCCTCCCAATTAGGGGCTCAAACTATATGTGTAAGTGCCTCCAAATCACCTATCAACTTATGGTAACACCATGCATTTCCCAAGGTTTTCTTAGACAAGGAATACTCAGAGGTGCTTTTGCCAGTTCCTTCATCTGAAATATAGCCAGCAGCTATCTCCCATCCAAGTACTAAACAGATCTGATTCTGTTTAGCTTTCAAGATCAGAAAGGATCTGATTTATTTATTTATTTATTTACAGCATTTATATTCCGCCCTTCTCACCCCGAAGGGGACTCAGGGCGGAGCGCATTACACATATAGGCAAACATTCAATGCCTTTTAACACAGAACAAAGACAAACAAACATAGGCTCCGAGTGGCCTCGAACTCATGACCTCCTGGTCAGAGTGATTCATTGCAATTAATTGCAGCTGGCTTGCTCTCCCACCTGTGCCACAGCCCGGGCCCTGATTCCTTTAGGGCAGACACAGTCCAGCTGTTTTGGCCTTCAACTCCCAGAAGCCCTAGGCAGTTTGATCAATGGTCAGGAATCTGGGAGTTGGAGGTCCAAACAGATGGAGGGCTGAAGTTTGAGTCTGCCTGCAAGTTTAGCCTATTTAGGCCAGAACAAAGGCTCACAGACACACAACAGAAAGGGCAAGATTCAATCCCCTTCCCTTCTCTCCAACTAATTGAATTAATTAAACGCGAACTATTCTTGAACTCAGTTTGCCAAGAAGAGGATGGAAACTGAGGAATTTTAAAAGCAGCTTAAAAATGGAGTAACAGAGCATTAATGGGAACTGTTCCCACCAAAAAGGTTGGAGAGTATGCAGCTTTGAATTGGACTTCCAATTGAATCTTGAATATTAGCAATGAAACAATATCTTTTATTGTGCCTGGGTGTACCAGGCCACTTTCACTGTGCCATGCCACTTTAGAGGGGATGGGATGGGCTCTTACACACACTTGCACTCCATCTGAGCTGAATGGTTGGTAGGGTGTTACCACTGCCATACCCCAGAATTTGGCCCCTGAGGTGGTCTCTTGTCCTGGCTAATTGTAGGACCTTGAAAGCTTGTCTTTTCATTCTTCTACAGAATGAAATCAAACCTGAACTATTCCTAGAGGACTACATTCCTAAATGACAACATTGAGACTGTTGTACTTTGATCAAAACTTGAGAAAACACGACTCACTAGAAAAGACAACAATGCTTGGTTAGGTTGATGGCAGTAGAAAAAGAGGAAGATCTCATTCCAAATGGATAGACTCAACCATGGAAGCTATGGCTCTGAGTCTTCAAGACCTGAAAAGCGCTATTGCGGATATGGTGACTTGGAAGTCTCTCATTCATGGGGTCCCCAGAAGTTGAAGCTGACTTGCTGGCAGTTAACAACAATAGACTGTACCTTTTTTCTTCCATAAATAAGGCATTGGCTCTTCAGTGTTGTCACAACACTTTTCTGGCTTCTTCAGAATCCACTTTCTGCTTGGGCTTGGAGTATGTATTGGCCACCTTTGATGTATGCATAGTAGGCGGTGGCATGGGAGCGAGGATAATAGCATCCACTATTGTCACAAACGTTGGCGACACAAGGATGGTACTGTGTGGAGAGGGCTATAAATAGTGGCTAACAATGGGTCACATGGCTCTCCCCAAAGCTATGTAAAGGCTTAAGAGCCTGGTGGCATCACTGAAAGGCATTGTGTTTGGGCAAGAAGCTCCCTGGTTCTCCAAGTGGGTGATGAAGGAGGAGGAGGAGGAGGAGGGTCATGTCACAAATGCCAGTCGGTCTCTTCAGTGCCACCCCCACACTGCTTCTCCCCCCACCCCACTAGGCAACTAATGGTGCTAGGCAGGAGTGGCTCTTACGCACTGTCTGTAGCTTCAATTTGGCTCCTGATGTGATTCCACAGGAGAGATAAGACATGCCATTGAGTTGGTTGGCCTTGGAGGAGATGAGATACAAAGCAGACATTGTTACCCTTGATGAGGTCAGCTGCTGCTGGCAGTGAAAAGAGCATGGCTGCCTCATACAGATAGAGAGGGCTGACACAAGACATTCGGTTACCTGACACACAGAATGTAAAGTATCTAAAGCCAGATAATTTATTTTGACATGCATGTGTTTTTGCATATGTGTTCAAGTCACATGTCCACTTATGGCAGTCCTCTGACTTTTCCACATGTCTGATTTTATGGCAGCCCATATACTTTCCAACTGTCTCTGTTTGGTATGGACAGTCCTGATTAATCCATTTTTTCAACTGCTTTTAAAATGTTCCAGTTTCTCTCATCTCCTTTCACTTTACACAATTTCTCATCTTATGTTAGTTGCTGCAGCCTGAGTTTATAGTACACAAGTAGTTTGCACTCCATTAACTCGGAAGAGATAAATTTGTTTCCTTCTCAGAGCTGTTGTTGTTTGCCTTTAAGTAATTTCCAGTTTATGGTGACCGTTAAGTCACCCAATTACAGGGATTTCTGGGGCTGAAAGTGTGTGACTTGCCCAAGATACTTCAAATGCACAACTGAAGGAGTTGTACTGATATTTCAGGATGGTACCTCTCAACCAGGAATGAATATCTGCACAAACAACGCATGTTCAATTTTACTTCTGCTTCCTTGCCCATCACAGAAAAATGTTCATCAGTTATGTAGGAGAAATTACACATATGTAAGACACCGCTCCATGCAGTCATGCTGGCCACATGACCTTGGAGGTGTCTACGGACAACGCCGGCTCTTTGGCTTAGAAATGGAGATGAGCACCAATCCCCAGAGTTGGACACGACTGGACTTAACGTCAGGGGAAAACCTTTTAAGACACCAACAGGATTTCAGACTAATGGGTAGGAGATGCTGGCTACTGGATACAATATTCAGAAAAATTGCAAACAATTCCAAAAAAGTTATTTTTCAAAAGTAAAGCTGGGCTATGTGTAACCTGCAGGTTGCATAATCCCCTGGGAACGCCCAACTGTGATGGGACAGAAATATCTTCTGCTCTGAAAAAGTTTTCCCCCTTGCCAGGCCTACACTGGAGTGAAGGTTGAAAACAAAGTCTACAGCATGGCCACAGGTCCATGGTGTAGCTTTTCCAGATTTTTAAATTGGCACAAGTGTAGTTGGGATTTTGAGACTTTTTGTGTTTCATTGGGACATCCACACAACCTTCAGACCTGGAGATATTGTCCACATTCCTTTACTAAGGGATGAAAATTTTTTTAAAATAAAAATCTCAGACATGTTTTCAGAAAAAAATTCTTTTCAGAAATTTTGGTTCATTCTGACAGTTCTATTTTTAAACCGTGTTCTAACAGCAAATTATATCTCCTTGGGATGCTGCAGCCTCTGGTTGTTGAATGACAATGGGCAAAGAACTACCTGTAGACAGCAATGACTCACAAGGTTTTTTTTAAAATGGTTTCTAGGGTTCAGAATTATCCAGATTTCTTCTTGGGATGTCGGGACAATTCTGAAACATCTTTGCTCCACCCAGCGATTCGTGGCTGAAGAAGTGGTTTTTTAAAAAACAACAGTGGAATATCTGGTGGAAGTTGATCATAAAATGACACTGGAGGCACCACTAAAGGTCTTTCTGCATGGTTCTATTATATCTAAAATTATTTGTGTATAAGCGAAGCTGCATTCAATGAGCTTGTGTAAGAAACAGCCCACTGTACTTTTATTTGCATCAGAAAGTAACGTTGAGAGTTGCAAGCAAGTGTGACCAGCATAATTATCTTTTCTTGGCAACAATTAAAGAATAATTTATATGGGAAAGCTGTGTAGCCTTCAAATGCAAGGGGATTGCACACTTGTATAGGGAGATTTTAAAATGTACAGCTGGCCGTAAAAGCAATGCACATATGTTGAGATGTTTGTTCATAATGTAAGGTTATCATATTATGAGAAAAGTGAAAAAAGAGGATGCATTTACCAGCTGAGTAATTCAAACTACTGATTGCTATGACAACTCTCATCTTAAGTGTTCCTCCTACATAAGGGGTGATAATTGCTACTAGAAATATTCTTAAACTTCACTGTATCTTAATAGTAATATTTTCCCTTCTCTTTCCCCTTCCCTGCTTCTTCTGACAGCTGCCTCATCTACTCCTTTAATCCACTCTGTTCTATTGCCCTTGCAATAGCCAAAGGCTCCAGCTCATCTTCTCATTCTGGGTCTATTTCTTCTCTCCCTACTTCAGTCTGCATCAGTGCCCTTCTCTCTTTTCCTAAGAAGTCTGCCAAGCTGTCCCTTCTCCCAATGTAGCTCTGGATGGAGCTGGTGAGACAGTAATGAGGAGGCAGCAGGAGAAGCAGCGGTAGGCATCTTAAAAATCCTCCGAGATATAAATTCTGAAAAGAGAGCACACCTGGGAGTATATATGGTATTCCTAAAGGCACGATCTCACACATGATCTTGGTAGATAAACAGGGTCAGCCCTCAGATTTATTTATGGATTTTATTAATATTGTCTCTTTAAGGAATCTCTTTGTCCCCCAGCATAACTCTATCATTCACCTTCACCAGAGGCTGACCATAGAATTGCACCTCTTTGTGGAGGGCAGACTGCAGTTTGATGATAAATTGTAACTCTTGTTTTGCAATAATTTCACTCACCAGTGAATCTGGGAACTGTATACAGTAGCGTCTCACTTATCCGACATTTGCTTATCCAACGTTCTGGATTATCCAACACAGTCTGCCTCCCGCCCGGATCCACAGCTGTTTCTCTAGGCAGCAAGGACTGAACTTTTTACAGATTTACTTTCTAACAATGTTGTTACTGTAAGTTCATTTTATCCAATTCTATCTTTATTTGTAGTCAATTTGTTAGTAGCCAAAGTTTTTCAAGTCAATGTTTTCAATACATTGCAATGTTTTGGTGCTAAATTCGTAAATACAGTAATTACTACATAATGTTACAGTGTATTGGACTGCTTTTTCTGTCAATTTGTTGTTGTAAAACATGACGTTTTGGTGCTTAATTTGTAAAATCATAACGCAATTTGACGTTTAATAGGCTTTTCCTTAATCCCTCCTTATTATCCAACATTTTCGCTTATCCATTGTTCTGCCAGCCTGTTTATGTTGGATAGGTGAGACTCTACTGTACTTTCAAATTGTTCTGTTGGAATTCAACCTCACACTGCTCAAGTCTGCAGTCCTCAATGAGGAACAGTTAGTTATTTTAGGAATAGGCTGAGGAACGACAGTTGGAATGTATCTATTTGTTCTCTCTCTTTCTGCTCTCATTCTAATTGGTTATATAGAATGAATACTTTTCAGGTGCATGCCTTTGTTTCAGACTTCTGCTTTTTACATCTTAATATTGAGACCTCTCTCTGTTGTGTGTGTCAGGAGAGATGTAGTGCTTGGAGATTTTTCCCTCTCTTTTGAACCCTAGAAGAGATGGAGTTAGAGTAGCTCAGACCCCATTCTTTACTGTTAAGAAATGTAGGGTTTTTTTTTGTAAATAAACCTTTTGTAATTTCAAGGTTTGAAATCTGCATCTTTGCCTCCTAAGCTCTACATTCTTTTCAAGCCACATCATTTCCCACTCTGCTTGCTGTGAGCTAAATGCTCAACTATAAGTATCCTGTTTGCATTTTCGGATGCTCTGCTGTATTTTGGGATTTTTCCCTAACAGACAGTCCCAACTAATTTCCTGTCATTACACTTTTTCATCTGCTTTCACTGTGTCCCCAGTTTTCCTCTCGTTTTCCAATTCTACCCTTTTGTCTTTAGCTTATCAGTTGCTGCAAACTCGGTTCAAAGTGCAGAAGTTGGAATCCCGCCCTTCCTAATTTGTGTGTTCTTCCTTCCACAGATAACTTTTGCCACTTGAATGTTGCTTGGCCATATGCTTAATATGTGAAATGTTGGAGTATATAGAATTGGACTTATGTGACGTGAGCTAGAGTTTTGGAAGAGGAGACACATCAAGTAGTAATTCCTATTATTCTTTGCAAGGAGCCACAATAGATATAAACTTACCATATATTTAGTTTGACATAGATAGTGAGGGACTGAACTGAAGACAAAACTGGAAAAAAACCCGAAAGCTAAGGATGACAGAAGTGACCTAAACTCAATCTACTGTCATCCCGCCTCCTCTCCAGATTTTATTGCATAGATCAGTGGTTCTCATCCTGGGGTCCACAGATGTTTTGGGCTTCAATTCCCAAAAATCCTAACACTGGTAAACTGGCTGAGATTTCTGGGCATTGTAGGTCAAAACACTTGGAGAGCCACAGGTTGAGAACCACTGGCATAGAGTAATAATCTGTTCCTTGAACCCATAGCAATGCAAATAAATACTGAAATCAGGCCATTCAGTTGTTCCAAAGGAAATGTTTCCAAGCTCTTAAGGCAAGATTTGTTTATATTTAATTCATTTTAGCATTGAAAAATATCATACCTTCAGATACTGGTAAATTTAACAAATATTTGGATATATCAATATAGAGACTGTGGGATTCCCCCCGCCCCACCTTTTTTGGTTTAAAATTTCATTTCAAACCTACGGACAGTTTGGTTAAGGTGTTTCCTGTTTCTGGCTTTCTTTATAAACCCACGTTTTTATTTTTTTTGTAAATATAAAGGCACACAATGAAGCTTTATGCATCTATTAAAATATACACATTTGGTAAATTTCGATTTCTTTTCCAAGTTTCTCAACAAGTCATTATATTTATATATTTTATATAATAGTCAACAACACAGTCATTCCCAAAATAAAAGTCACTCCATGAAGATATCGGCATAAACTTTCATCAAGACACCACCACAAAAATTCCCATTGCATAGTGCACCAATGGGGTTTAGGAAACACCAAAATAAATAAATAACATAACGTAAGAAAACAAAGGTGTTGTGTTTTTTTTGTCCTTTTAAACAAATACATCAAGTTTATATCAGAACTGCAGAGAAGTGTTACAGCAAGAAATGCCACCTGCAAGAAATCAATTAATAAAAAACAAAAATAAAGGAATTGCAAGTTGGACAATGTAGAGACCAAATGAAATTAACAGTAGGAAAGATATTTTACAAATTGAGAGTAGAACACAAATGCCATTGTCAGACACACAGATGGATAGTCTTTTGCAGCAATGAAGTTTAAGTGCAGACACTTGTAGCAAAATCATTCTAGTTGCTCACTTTCCCATTGCTATGGTCTGTTTTGGGGATAGCGGCTCTACAAACAGCTTCTCAAGGAGTTCCTTCAATTTTTACAGAAGGGGAAGGTTGGAAGGTATCAAAGGAAGCATTCCTTAATGTACCTCCCTTCTAAGGGCTATACACAACCTGTATCCAGTATATCTCCTGATGCACAATGTGTACAGAAATACAACAAAACCTCTTGAGGATCCGGTTTAAACACATGCAGACACACTGATCTCATTTTTCAATTGTACGGACTTACTCCATTGCAAAGCACTGCATTTGAGATAACATGAGGTGATACAGAAATTCCATCTGGACCATTTGATCACAGATGGCTCTTTCAGAAATGCAAGTCACCACTTGAGGACACTGCCGTCAAGCGATGAACAGAGAAATGTGTGAATCAGCTCCAAGTACCCAGAATTAGTTGAGGTATTTAGAGTGGAGAAGTTATCATTCTGGAAGTACAGATGCTCATCATGAGAGTTCTCATTGCCAGACCCCCGAGGAGAATTTTAAAAAATGCAGCAAGTACTGTTGATCCATAAAAAAACACACCACTAGCAACTTTACCTTCAGTAGAAATACATATTTTCTAAAGCTAATGATTTCTAATTGGTGTTGTGTGCCTTCAAGTTGCTTCTAACTTATAGAGACCCCAAGGTGAATCCATCATGAAGTTTTCTTGGTAAGATTTGTTCAGAGAGGGTTTGCCTTTGCCTTCTGAAGTTGGGAGAGTCTGACTTACTCAAGGTCACCCAGTGGATTTCTATATCTGAGCAAGATTTCAAACCCTGGTCTCCAGAATCTTAGTCCAGCACTCAAACCACTACACCAGTGGTTCTCAACCTGGAGTCCCCAGATGTTTTTGGCCTTCAACTCCCAGAAATCCTAACAGCTGGTAAACTGGCTGGGATTTCTGGGAGTTGTAGGCCCAAAACATCTGGGGACCCCAGGTTGAGAACAACTGAACTACACCATGCTTGCTTGATTAATTAACCATTCCAGAAAAAGCCATCCCACAAATCTGATCACTCACAACCATATCTTTGCTAAAAAATAAAACCCTTGTTACAGCTAGTGTGAGGCTTACACCATAAAGCAGAAAGGCATTGCAAGCCACATCTCAGCCTTCCTAAGAAAAGAAAACCCCCAGTGCTTTGTTCACATGAACCTTGCTCCACCACATCATTGGATATTTCTCAGCAATATATCACTTTTATGGTTTGTTTGGGAAAGAGCATCATTGGTATAGCTAGTTTCATCCAAAGCCCAGATTTCACAAAGTTCTGCACCTATAATCACTATAATGCAAGAAGAGGAGTGAACAGCCAAGCTTCTCTCTGGCATAGTTCTACTAAAGGCACATGGTGGACCCACTTTTGATCCAAAGCTGGTACTATGTGCATACAAATGTACACTCAGAATCCTTCCTGTCTATAAGAGGCTCAAACTGGTTCTTAGATTTTCTATACTGGGACAATGTCACAACAACCTGTGGAGCATGTGTTCAAATGCTTTCTGATGTCCTTAGAAATACTTGATAACCTTCTCCAGTTCTTAGAAATCAGCTTCCCATGTGGGGAAAAATGTCCCCAGTAGGAAAATGCTTGATTTCTCAAGATGCATGGATACTCAATTACTGAATGTAAGCTTCGCAGCTCAAAGATTGTCAAATGAGCTCATTGGTGTTGTCTAGGTCTTCGTGCTCTATGTTGTTTGGTTGCAGTGGGGTTTACGACATGTTATGCAATTTAAAATTTCTACTGCTGAAAAAAGACATTTCAAACATTATTTCTAGAAATTGCTTTTCTCTTTGCTCAGAGGAATACTACTGAGACTAAGGATAGAGTTATCAGAAACATTATTCCATCAGGATGTCCAAATACAATACAACCTCAATTTCTGTGGGAACAGTCCTAGTGGTTTCATTTATTTACTTCTGAACAAAACATGGCCTCTAGGCATTTTCTAGGTCCTTCAACATGATTCTATGGTATTATTGGGCTGGAAGCCCTTCATTTCAATAGGGTAACCTATTATCCAGGCAAAGTCTGGGAAGTCTAGGAGATCAATGACATTTATTGGGTTTTGAATAAAGCATCATCAAAGCAGGATGAGAAAAAAAAATAAAGGTACATTGTAGAGGCAGGGAGGACAAAAAAGGTAGATGTGAAATATCATCAGAAGTTAATTTAAAGCTTTTGCTGTTTTTGACTAACTAGACCTCGAGAGAGGCATTTTTAAAAATGTGAATCCAGCAAATGGTGATGTCAAGTGGAAGAAGATGTTTCCATCTGGTGAATCCCAGAGGCTGGATTTAGTCCAGGACCTCAGTTTCCTCATCCTTTATTTCATATAAGTCAGAATGGAAATGTCCTCTTTCATAGCCTCAGGAGTGAATGTTCAATAGGCACTAACAAAAACATACAACCTGGAGATAAAGGAGCTGTGCAACGTATCATGCTGCTGGTTTGCAGGAGCCTGGGTGGTCCATCTTCATGGCAGATCACCAGGCGCTGGGGCAAAGAGAAAATGCCAGCAAATGGGTTTAAACAATGGTCTGACTTCATTGGTTGACAGACTTGGCTGGAGTGGCCTCATATGGTTTGTGGGAGGAGATTAAAGGACCTGTCCTCACACATGCTAAGCAGACCTATCAGCAGTGGCACCTCATTCCCATGCTGTAGTCATTGAGAAGCTGGGTTGTTGTGAGTTTTCTGGGTTGTATGGCCATGTTTCAGAAACATTCTTTCCTGACATTTGAGAAGCTGCTTATACATTTCCTATAGGGTTGTGTTTTTGAATATGTTGGATTACTTGTCTTTTAACACCACTTTTTGGGAGGCAGGGCAGTTGGCATGGGTCCTGGATCAGAGACATCTATCACCGATAATGGAAGGGCTCCTTTGGGGGGAATTTGGAAGTGTGGTGAATTATTGGTGTGGCCCAGTTCATGGTCTGGCACCTCTCTTGCACCCTCAGATGGCAGGGGAACATGCAGGAAGAGTGCCCCCACCCCTTCGGGTTGTACCATTCTGCTATTCCATCTGTCAAAGGACTGGAGTATTGAGCTCATTGATCAATATGTGAATTGGTCACTAGTTGGATCCAGATCCATGCAGGGCTAACCCACATTCACAGCTATAACTAATCAAAGTTCTGGCCTCGCTCTTCTAATATTATATTGAGCATGGAGTATCATTTCAGCAGAGTGGTTCTCACTCCAGAACAGGCAAGAGCAATTTTGATATCATGTGCCCTATAGCAATCTATGTTGAGATGGGATGCTGGTCTCAGCAATGCCTTGGAAACCCTTTGATTGGGTTACTGCATGGCTTAAGAGGTAAGATTGTGGGTGGGTGAGTGGCATTGTCAGAGATAGCTACACAAATATAACTCCATCATCATAGCTGACAACTCAGGATCTCATCCAACAAAGTGGTAGGAATAGGACAGTTTTCTAGGGACACATGTGAGGAACATGGAGGCCTCCAGATAATGTTGATTGACAGCTCCCATCACCCCTGGCCATGAGGACTTGGGATGATGGATTTTGGAGGACTATATCTGGAGAACATACATATTTTCCACCCTTACTCTAAGGCCTGGTGCTGAGAATAAAGCAGAGAGCTGCTTTATCTTTTTGCAGCCAAGATGTTTTGTAGAAAAGAATGAATGGCAGAAATCCCAGAGCCTATCCCTCATGTTTTAGTGAATGTTTCTTCTGCTAAATTCCTTTTGGTTTTTGCTTTATATGAACCTCAGCCAAGGACCACCACTCCTCCTCTTCATGACTCCACGGCCACCACGGCCACCACTGAGCACTCCATACGGCTCCAGTTCAAGACAGATACTTTTCTATTCTTATCTATTATACACTGTTTGTACAGAACAATGTTGTGGACACTTGGCTGTTAACATTATTATAAAGAAAATATATTATAATCATAGTTTATGGTGAGGGGCAGCAATTATTTGTACTAGGAAATGAATCCAAGAAACAGTGTTATTCTATCTTGCAAGAACATTGCATTTTAAATCTTTCAGAAATGACAGTGTGTTGATATGCTGTTCCAGATTTATGACCAAAGCTATCCTTGATTTGGTTTATAGTTTGACCTCTGCCTCCCCTATGGAAAGCATGGTTGTGGCTCTCAGGATATTTATTCCTGATCATCAGCCATGATGGTCAACAGTCCTATAACATCTGGAGGACCACAAGTTCTCAACACCTATCTTTAGAAGAATACAAGTAAGAACAATAGAGGGAATGCCAGTAATTGTTATAAGTAGTTCTGCTTCCACATATGTCTCTTCTACAGACAAGAGTTGAGTTTCACTTGATGGAATGTAAAAAGAAGTCAAGATCATTGCAATGAATCCGGCCTCTGTTGACTCATGGTGTGCATATGTGTAGTACTTCGTATATAGCACGAAAATGCTATCAGTGTATAAAATATTAACAATAAATGGAAATTTCAAGGTGAACATGCTAGAAGATTCAGATTGTATGGAATGAGAATGGATGAATTTAACAAGTAGGTTGATTTGCTTGTTGATTGGCTACAATCAAAGAGGTTCTGACTTTATCCTGAATGTTGCTTTGGTGCATATTATTAAGAAGCATTGTGGAATATAACACTGAGATTTTGACCACCAGTTAAGGCTCACATGTGTAATAATCACATTTTACATATACTATACTCTTTTGCCTATATTGAATAACAGTGTTTTCAGTTAGTGGTGAACTACAGGAATAGCTGAATCATGCAGTATAGCTCTTGCTGGACTGTACCACTGCGTACAGGAAGAAAAAGATCACACAACAACACCCTCTCAATAGAAGCACGTAGCAAGCAACAACTGAAGTTTTTCTGCAAGTATAAAAATTATCATGGGAAATGGACCTCCTATATGCATGGAGTTATTTTATTGTCTACGGAAATAACTTTCCCCTTCATCAAGAGTCTGAAGAGCTAAGGACTAGCAAGACTGGTGTATGTGAGTTCGCTGGTCATGAATCCATTTTTATGGGAGTCAAATTGCCACTGTGCCCGGGTTCTGTCTGCGAGATTATTTTATTCACAGAATCTCGACAACTGATGAAATGAATAAATACATGAAAGGAAGCATCTAAAAAAACCAGTGCACAAACTTCAGCTGGTTGACACTGAAATCAAGTAAAGTGGTGAAGAAATATTATTCACCAGTAAACAAATCAAAGCTTCTGTGAAAGCATGAACAGCAACCAAGAACACATGAAACCAAATCCAAAGGAAAGGCCAGGTAAGTCAAAGAGTGAAAATATTTTGTTTAGTGAGATGTATTTGCTTTCTAGATATGATAGAAGAAATACTGGCTTGTCTCAATCTATTGTCAAGGGGAAATGCTGTGCCTGCAGTCTGAAAAGATCTATCTATGGATGTTTCTCCCTATGTTTGCCTTCTTTTAGAAAAGGTCGACAAACCATGAGTAACATTCTGATGGCCTCCTGTGTCCATGGATTTTGTATCCACAGTTTTTTTTATAAAATCCCAAAATCAAACCTTGATTTTGCCATTTTATATAAGTGACACCATTTTACTACAGCATTGTATATAATGCATTCACAGATATTAGTATCCATGAGTTTTCCGAGAACCAAATCCCAGTATTTGCCAAATAGTCAGTGGTCTCCAAGATGGCCATGAACATTCTGTATTGCAAAGCCCACAGAATATGAGCATTATGCCAATGGAAACTCACTGTATTTATCAAGCACTCACTTTGCTGGGTTCAGCTTCCATTGGGACTATACATCATTGCAACAGAAGGCTCATGGGTGATATGGTTCCTAGGCTCAGGAAGATTTTGTGGGCCAAACTAGTTTATATCATAGGTTAGCTCCTGACAACATTCAGTGAAATAGAGCTATTATTGATGATGACATTGGGTGGAACGGGATGAGAATCCAAAACCTTTTTGTGTGTTTAATTTGGCATTCTGTTGATTCAGGACAAGCACTTGAGAGAACCTTCCTGAAGATCAGAAAATAAGTGACAGAGTGAGTGATGGAGTTGCTGGAAAAACACCAGAACATTTATAGAAAGGCTGCATCTGAAATGAATGCAAAAAACAAAGCCATTGAATTGAGCCCAAAGGTTAGCTTAGTGACACAGAGTGAAACGGTTGGGTTTCCATCATATCTACTCTGGTGAGTAGTCTAACTCATCATTTGAAATGAGCGCATCTGAGTTCTGCTTGTGTTTGCTTTTGCTTTTTGCTTTGCTACTTGTCCGACTGCTCTCCTTTGTTTCCGACATCTGCTGGTAAGAGAAACCTTTGTCATCGGCAGGATCCCAGTCCTGGTAGTTTTCACTCTCAGCGTAGGCAAAGCCATCGTCAACAGAGAAGGGATCAACATCAACATCGTAGCGTTGGTATGTACTCTGATGCAAAGCTTCTTCCCGAGCTGTGATTTCCAATGTACTATTCCAAATGCCATAGCCAAAGTAAATTAACAACCCTGGAGGAGAGAAAGGAGAGACTTTGGTTGGTAAATGCCTTTTACTACAGTGTGAGTTTGTCTTCAAGAGAAGGCAGTTCAAACCTTCACAGATCTATCAATACTTCTGTACAATATTTTTGCTGCTTCCACAGGAAGTTCTTTTTCTAAAACATATTTTATTTATTAGGTTTTTCAGCTGCAAAGAAAGTCAGCATGGCAGAGAAGGGGAAAAAGTAGGACAACTGAAATTTTCAGTATTCCTTAGTTTTATATCTCTAGGATTTTCACTGGAGCATTATCAAGTAACAAATATATTTATACTATGTGAAAAGACCATAAACACAAAGAAGTCTTGGATGTAAGTTTCTATATACATTTTTACTATGACTTTGTTTGATTCCCTGCCTTCCAAGATCAGAAAGATAAAGATAAATAGCACAAATAAATCATATGACATTAGTTTTTAAAATAACTAGCAGGTTTTTCTTTTTGTTGCATTCCACTGTGCTGTCATATAGTTTTCCTATCCACGGGGTCACCCAACATTCTCAGATGTTCCCAGGACATTTGCCTAGTGCAATTAATATTACATTATGGTAGTGGTGCACAACCTGTGGCTGTCTAGTTGTTTGGGACACCAACTCACTGAAGTCCTAACCAGCTTGTCCAATGGTCAGGAATTCTGGGAGCTGAAACCCAAAACACCTGGAGGGCCACAGATTATTTACCACTAAATTATCGTCAAATCAAGTGATATCATATCATAATTTACCAATCAAAACTACTCTAGCTATAGTTTCAGAGAATTATCTCAGATATATTGTGAGAGGCAGATGATGGTTTTGTTCATGGCAGCTGATCGATATATTTTTTCAGGAGCTACTTTGGGTCTACAGGAGCTATCGAAGGTGCTACAACAATTTGGTGAGTAAGGTTCAACACCTTGGATATCTCCAGTAAAATTTAGATTCATTCTGGTAAAATATAGCATGCATCCAACTCTCTGAGGTAATAGAGCTAAAGCTGCTTCTGCATATCATGGTCAAATTTTCTCATTCAAGACTTACCCACAAAACACCAGACAGCAAAACGGATCCATGTGATCTTTGAGAGTTTCAGCATAAGATATATGTTCACAAGCATAGCAAAGGCAGGGACAAAAGGTAGGCAAGGAGCCATATAAGGGAGCTTTTTGGGATTCTCTGGCTGTTGAAGAATGACAAACACCAACACAACTATCAGCAGGACCATCAGAACCACCAGGAGAATTGCCCACCAACTTTGGTCATACAGGTAGTCCAACCCAAAAATGATGAAAGAGCAGAAGATGAACATGAGGACAAACAGCAAGAGCACACAGGTGGTGACAGTCTGGCCAGTAGCTGCTGTGGGACGATCCATTTTCCCAGGTAGCCCAAGATGAATCCTCATAGTGTAGTAGCGTGGTCCTATTAGTTTCTTCAGCTTGATCAGGTAGATGTTTTCAGATTCGTCTGCTTCTATTCCTGAAGTCATGTCAACTGTACCATAGTTAGGGTGGTTGACATTGTAGGTGGTCTTATCTGACTTTCCAATGAGCATTTCATTGTCTCCCAAGGATGGAAGATTCTTTGCACCACATGTGTTGGTAGGTGGACCTGCAAATTCCTCTCCTTCACTTCCTGGAGAACAAATTTCCTTTTCACAGTCTGCTAAAATCCCTTCCTTCTTCTTTGTATGCTCTTCAGAAAGAAATTTGACAAAGCCATCAATGTCACTCTCTGGTTGGTAGCGGAGAAGCAGAACACAGACGGAAACCAAAGTGTACGCAAGCAGTGTGCCAATGGACATCATCTCTATCAGATCCCTCAGGCTTACCAGCAAGGAGAGTAGTGCTGCAAGAAATCCTGAGACTATGCAAGCTACTACAGGGGTTTCAGTATAAGAACTTACATGGGACAAGAACCTATAGGAAAAAGAATGAAAATTAAAACTAACTCCACATCTATCTTTTGTACTATCATTCCAAGCATCTATTGGACTGCCACACTATGGAACAATGAATATGCCCTAAGCTTTAGACTGAATTTTAAAGGAGTTATCTAAGGCCCTCAAACTATTTTGGAAATAGTGTTCAGTACATTGGACAGCTCTGTTACTTGGAGCATCGAAGCTGGTAACCTTCTGGGACATCATCCTGTGTATCTGCTCAGTCTGCTATTCAGATTCTAAGCATTGACAGGCATTCTCAATGCCCTGACTTTACAGTCTATAGTTGTTTACAGCAGAATTTGATTGGGTAGCCCTTCAAACAGAAATTGTCCACTGGAAGCCTTTCTTATAGATATTGTGCTTCATACAATACAAGGGCAAAGCCCTCTTGATCTCATAGTGATTGCAAATATTGCAGTAACAACTATCAGATAAGATGTTCCAGTGTCTCTTCTCATATGAGCTCTGGTTAGATGGAACTTACCTGAAGAGAAGCCCATCACCAGCCATTGCATAAATTATACGAGGCATGGGGAAGAGGGAGCCCAACAAGCTCACGGTCAAGCCAGCCACAGAACCAATGGCAACAATGAATTTAGCGGTGTAGAATCCATGGGCTGCAAACATTTCCATCAGGGGGGATTCGGTATCAATCTCATTGTATGGCACCATCAGAGTTAAAATAATGCTCACCTATTGCAAGGGGAGGAGAAAGGTGACATCATGTTTAGATGAAGCAGAGTACTTGTTGTGCACATTTGTGGGTTTGACTTTTGGTGATTTGATTATTTGCAGATTTGATTAAAATGGCCTCTTCAGGAATCTCTAGGACTTCCAGCACAGTTTTATGGTCAACTTCCAGCGGAAGCTGACAAGAGAGCTACACTGGGGGACCTAGATATCCTGCGAGATGTGTTCTCTTAGATTTAAAAAAAAAATAGTTTTTTTTTCCACCTTGGAGAACATGGACATCCTACTGCACTGGTCTTTGAGATGTTTAAAGTTTTAAATGGAAAAGGCATTTCATGAAATGTCACTGACACTCAAGGTAGACAAAAATCAGGTGGAATGAATCATCATTCTATTTTGGTGCAAGTCAGCTTCTCATCCATCCACTATTTGTTTGCAAAATCAAAGCCTGCTTTGGATAATCTAGAAGGACTCAATACTGTATATTAGAAGTGTGAATTGTTTGGCTCACTAGACATAGAATGGTAACTCCCAGCCAATGAATGGTAAGTCCCAGCTTGCATAGCCAATGATGAAGAATTCTAGGAGCTGCAGTCCAGTAATATTTGGAGGGCTGCACAAGTTCCACACTTGCTATATAAAGTTACCTGAGCATAAGTCCCATTGAATGCAGTTAGACCTAACTAACTCTGAGTAAACATATATAGGATTGCAGTTTAGGAAGTTTAGCATGAGCATAAAGCATGCTAGGTGGCTACCTCCAGATGTTTTCTGTGGACTGCAGTTCCCACAATCCCTGAGCATTGCCTAGGCTGGCTAGGGCTGATGGGTGTTGTAGATCAGTTCTGGTATTATGAGACATTAGTGAAAAAATGATTAGAATATACAGTAGAGTCTCACTTATCCAACATAAACGGGCCGGCAGAACTTTGGATAAGCGAATATGTTGGATAATAAGGAGGGATTAAGGAAAAGCCTATTACACATCAAATTAGGTTATGATTTTACAAACTAAACACCAAAACATCATGTTATACAACAAATTTGACAGAAAAAGTAGTTCAATACGCAGTAATGCTATGTAGTAATTACTGTATTTACGAATTTAGCACTAAAATATCACGATGTATTGAAAATATTGACTACAAAAATGCGTTGGATAATCCAGAACGTTGGATAAGCGAGTGTTGGATAAGTGAGACTCTACTGTACTTGAAGATAAAAATAATGGACTTTTGGTCAGTTTGTTCCCCTTTCCTCTGTAAAATGAAACAATGCAAACCCCTAAATATAGGCTGCTTCTGCAGCTATTGGCTACTCATACTTTGACTTCATTAGTTCGATAAGTTCTCTGCAGTCATTGGCTCAGCAGGCAAGATGCGGGATGTTTATGAATATTCCAATGGATTACCTTTTCTTGTTAAAAAGCAGCACTATCACAACAGTAGCTAACTGTTAGAGGACATGCATAGTATGTGTGGGAGCAGTATGTGAATGGGGTGTGTGAGTAGTATTTGTGTTGTATGTCAGCAATGAAGTGGGTGTGCAAGAGAGATGGAGAGAAGGGAGAGAGAATATGAAAGAAGAATGGGCACAGAATACAGAAACAATTATAAACAGCAAGCTTGCCCCAGCTTTGATTAGATAATTTTTTGCCTGATAGGAACAATTAATGGTGCCCTATCCTTGCTCCCCAACCCTTCTCATCATCATCATCATCAACAACAACAATTTATTGATTAGCCAGTTGGCCTTATCAAAGACAGACAATACAAAAACAACATACAACATACATCTGGTTCACTTAAAATAAAATACAGATATACAGGTGTCTGCCTGCTTTGTGCCAATGTAGTTTAGCTAAAGATCTCTGCATCAACTATCCTCATCTCTCCTGCACTGCACCCCAATCTGATCTATGTACTCTGATCTCCTTTTAGCAGCTTTAAACAAATACAGGGCTACTTTTGTTGTCAGAGTGGGGCTATACCTGGCTAACAAAAATGAAGTTTTGGCCTCAATAACCCAGCTTGTTTTATTACCAATAAAAGGCCATAAGTATTGTTTCCTTTCTTTTTTATATAGGTTACAGTTGTGCAAAATGTGGTTCAAATTTTCAACTTCAGGGCTGCCACAAATACATAATCCTTCTTCATACGGGATATGATTGAATCTGCCGTGTCTCTCCATGGACTCCATTTGTTCAAATCTTGCCCTTGTGCCCTTGTTCCCTTCTCAAGGAACAGAGTATCCAAGGCTGGCCTAGTTATTTTGGCTCCTGATATCTCTGCTTCCTCACTGGCAGCCAAACTATTACAACAATAATTAAACAAATATCTATCCATTTGTTATGCTTTCCTGACACTGCAAACTCAGCTGTTTATAACATGGATCAAAAGCAACCAGCTCAACACACGAAATCAATCTAGACTGCAAAAATCAGAGGTGCCAATATTTCTACCAATAATCATCAACTTTCCCAATTTGGCAAAAACAGTCTTGATCAATCCTCTCTCAGCCTGCCTTTCTAGCTGCTTCTCTCCCACTTTTCCACTTTCCCACTTTGTCCTGAGTTTATGTCCCTTGCAATAAACTGAGTTAAAAAGCAAAAAACAGTTTGTGCTCCTTTAACTAGTGAGAGGAGAGAGCAAAAGCTTGCTCTTCTCTGTAGCCCAAGGCAAAAGCAAACTACTGCTGTCTCTCCTGGATTGTGTGTGTTATTTTTCATTACTAACTTTTGCCATCTTGACCAAACTTGGATGTTGCTTGGCCACATCTCCTAGTTTTCATACTTGAAATATTGGAGGATATGTAAATGCAGTGAAAAAAAATGCTGGGCCAACAGGTATGCTAGCAGTGGGGAGTTGGATTGCTAGGCATGATGTTCCCCCTTCCCCACAAAATCAATACCCATTATATTAAAAATGTTCTGGACTTTGCTTGCTAGCTGCACATGCTTGGTCTTTTTAAAAAATGCCCATAACCATAGTTTTCAAGATGTTACCCTTGCATATTTAGAAGGATGCTTTGGTGTTTTGCATTACCTCGTAATTTTAACAAGTACTCTATAATGTATAGCATCATTAGTATCTTTATATTGCAAGAGATGGAGGGAAGGGATGCTGAGAAATAAGGTAGCTTTGAGGAGGAACTTCCTGGCTCATCACGTACACTTCTACCTATTGTTATTACCTCTAAGGGGAGAATTAGTCTGAGCACAATCTTGAAATGTGTTACTTACAGACACATAAGCCGTGAGGCATGTGACCAGCGAGGCAGTGATGGCATAAGGGATGGAAGTGTTGGGACTTTTTGCCTCTTCTCCAGTGGTTGCAATGATATCAAATCCAATAAAGGCATAGAAACAGGTTGCTGCACCTTGTAGTACCTGCAAGTAAAGAAACATAGTTCTAGATTATATGGCAATGCCCATCCTTGAAAAGAGATCGTCAACTTTCTAAAGAATGCATAAAGGAAAGGGGGTATTTCCCACGGGATCTGGGAAGGTCACATTTTTCCTGCCGTCTTTTATACTTGTTTTAGCTGTAAACACCTCCGAAATGTCATCTAGTAGCCTGGGAAGAGGTCACTTTCCCTGGGTTTTTGATCCCCTAATATGCTTTGGAAATTATAATGCTTTTCAACAAGTCTCCTGTAACTTTGATGAGATGTTTGGAGCCATCTACATATAATCAGTAAAATCCCTTTCTCTTCTCCTTGCAGATATTTCCTGACCATAGGAACGTGGAGCCAAAATGCACGAGGCTGTCTTCTTTTAATCTTAAAGCAAAATCCAGCAAATGCCCAAAGGAGATTGACTGTGAATAGGGTGAATTCTAGAAATGGAATGGAAATGTCATTTAAAGACAGAGTATGGAAATCTTATCTACAGCTTTCAAAAAACCTCAGAGACCATATTGGCTGGAGGATTCTATGAGTAATAGAAAAACACATAAACAAATCAATCTGTTTGCAAGCTATGGCTAAAAACAGAAACATGTAAAGTCTGCTTTATTAGAATCAAATCTAGGTAACTAGACTAGCAGTCTCTTCTCTAACCTTTCCAGGCTTTATGCTGAAAATTTCCACTTCTTTGTAATGAAATTTTTACCATGTCTCTTCCCTGAGCCTTTTCAAATGGCCAGTAGCTTTTGAAATGATGAAGTATTTGAGAAATGTTAATCCAAAAAGATAACTTTCTCAGGTTCTGGCTTTCCCACCCTTTGCTTAGAGAGGCCAATCTATCAGCTCCACTTTCTTCCAGTTCTGAATGTTTTACTTCTCAAATCGCTTTCACCCTACTTTTGATGAAATGTGCCAAATCTTGTTAAGTTTATATCAGCTCACATTACTTCCACAATGCAAGTGAAGTTCTCATCCCAATAGGGAGCTGAAGCAATGAAGGAATAGACTGACAATTGCTTGCAACAAATCAAGTCAAAATCCATATTCCTTTGAAAGAAATTGAGTTTCTTGGTGCCATTTTATCCAGCTTTTTCTCCAGCAAAGTCAATTTAAAGATGAAATACCAGCTTGTTGGATGAGCATTAAACATCACTTCTATTCCACTTCTATTCTACTCCATACTAAGAGTCAAGTAATAGAAACCCAATAAATTAATTCAGAATCCAGCGTATCTTTCACATTTCTGGTGGCATGGCCATGACTGAGGTTCTTTCCACTTTGGCTTTATGGGGTGAGAGCAAACCATAGAGAAAAGCTGGTTTTGGGGATATAGGGATCAAGGATTATCCAAAGAGTCAATATTTCTTTTAGTGTTCTGTAGCGACCACAGAAAAGACAATGGCTTGAAATCAGCCATATTAGGCTCTCTGCTGAATTTGCCCTAGCTTTCAAACTGAATAAAGTCCAAGAAAAGCACCCTTCCATTGGAATAATAAATCACCTTATAAGAAGAGTTAAGACTGGGAACCTCTTCAGTTTAAAGGCAAGTTTATTTACTTTTCAAACTGGGGCCCCATCTACACTGCAGAAATTTTAACTGCATTGAACTGGATTATATGAGTCTCCACCAGTCATGGTCAAACTTTGGCCCTCCAAGTGTTTTGGACTTCAACTCCCACAATTCTTAACAGCCTGGTCTACACTGACATATAATACAGTTCAATGCAGATAAACTGCATTATATGAGGCCCCATTTGCACTGCCATATAATGCAGATTGAACTGGATTATATGGCAGTGTACTCATATAATGAAGTTAAATGCAGTTCAGTCTACACTGACCAAGCTTTTTAGGTAACAAGAACCCCTTCCTTTTGCCAATTTCAATGAATTAATTTGGAGCCCAGGGGCCCTTTCATACTTCACAGTTATAGCACTATAAATCAATTTAAGATGCCACGGTTCCATCCATTGCAATTTTCAAAGAAGTCTTTTGAATTTTATTGCCTTACTAAGCAACCAGCTTCTGAATTCCAGAGGATGTAGCCATGGCAACTAAAGTGGAATCATAGTGTGAGAATTGCCAATGTGGACATTTACAGTCTCTGCTCATCCTCTTCCTCTGCATGGAAGACCATCCAAATCTGTTCAGATTCCCAGTGGAGCTTTTCAGCTAATATATGCACAAGAAACATCACCAACTTGGCAGCACGAGGAAAGAAAGCAAACGCTTTCAGGGCCTTCAGCTTTCTTTTTACTGTTGAGCAGCCAAATCAAATATCAGCTCAGTGTCTACATTTTACAGGAGAGGCAATATTGTTGCTCAGTTCTTTTGCTACAAAGGCCTGATGCATGCAAGGAAGTGTTTCTTTTCTGAAAATCTATTTTTAAAACATTACCAGGACTCAATTCTCCCCATAGTAAGCATAAACAAACCCTAGTGATTTCAGTGGTAAAAGTTGCATGCCTTCATGGGATCGTGGAGTGGCTTTTGAACATTCAGATTGCGAGTTTCCATATGTTTACATTGTTTAATTTGTTATTGAAATGAACTCACTAATTATACCCTTGACTCTGAAAACTGCTGATCTATCACAAGTTTGAAATATTTATCACTCAATCAATCCTTTCCCTGAAATCCGCATGATTGTTAAAGCAGCTGTCTTGGATGCACTTTCAAGGAATACAGTGGTGTTTATTTCTAAACAGATTTATGTAGAATTATGCTGTAATAGAATTTAACTTTGGTTTATGCACGTGTTATATCTTTTTGAACAGTGTACTGTATGTTGTTCTGTTGTGTTCCAACCAGAGGAAAAATTCAGGGTCAGGGACATTTAGAGGAGAAAGAACGCTGCCGTCTTTGTTGAAAAAATATTGCAAATGCTGAAAAGGAATGAGAGCTATTTTGGCGGAAAGAACAAATACAGGCAGTCCCCGAGTTGCAAAGTTCTTACTTACAAACTACTGATGATATGATGGAGAAAAGGGCATGGCTATCTGGGGAACTACAGTTAGTCTGTATTTGACCCCAAGGTGTGAGGTCCCATACTATTTTAGACAACTCTTTAACAGACCTTTTCTGTTAGACTAAAGGCAGAAGAAATAATGAGAAAGATCATATAGGTGTAGATTTGGAGATATTATCTAACTCTCCCATAAATGTCCACAAATGAGTGGATGTGATCACATAGTGAAGATACTGTCTAGAAGCACCAATTGGACTCCCTAAAAATTATGTGAATAAAACTAAAATTGAACTATACAAGCCATGTCTGGCATGTAGATCTTCCTCAATTGTACCTGCTAACATTTTTCGTTTGCTCTTGTGACAGCAAAACATTTGTCTACCTTTTGGCGCTGCACATTTGTATTAGGCGTCTCTGACGGGATCAGTTGTAATGGGCTTGTTAAATCATCAACTCTCCAAAGAGGAGGATAATTATGTTTATATATTGGTAATTTTACTCCATTGAGCAATCCCACATTAGATGCCATTCAGTTTGCCAGCTGGGTAAGTGTTTTCTTTTTTATATATCTCTTAAATGAAATGCTATAGAGATATAAAAAAAAGAAAACACTTACCCAGCTGGCAAACTGAATGGCATCTAATGTGGGATATCTCTTAAATAAAATGCTAGGGGCCTCCAGTGGCAAAGTGTGTTAAAGCGCTGAGCTGCTGAACTTGCGGACCAAAAGGTCCCAGGTTCAAATCCCGGGAGCGGAATGAGCGCCCGCTGTTAGCCCCAGCTCCTGCCAACCTAGCAATTCGAAAACATGCAAATGTGAGTAGATCAATAGGTACTGCTCTGGCGGGAAGGTAATGGTGCTCCATGCAATCATGCCGGACACATGATCTGGAGATGTCTATGGATAACGCTGGCTCTTTGGCTTAGAAATTGAGATGAGTACCAACCCCCAGAGTCGGTCACGACTGGACTTAATGTCAGGGAAACCTTTACCTTTTACCTAAATAAAATGCTGGCATATAGTTGGAAGTGGTGTTATTTATTTGGATAGCTAAAAGAGGGGAACGTTTGAGTTAACAAGAGGAGCTCAATATTCCATTTTAGGAAAACCTAAGGCAGAGATTGAGGAATTTCTCCTGGAAATGGAAGATGGCAAATTTGTTAAGAGAGTCACATTAGAGCAGGCATGTTAGGAATCGTGGGAGTTGAAGTCCAAAACACCAGGAGGGCCCAAGTTTGCCCATGCCTGCATTAGAGGCATCAATGAGGCCAGGCAACAAAACAACAATAACTTGAGAATTAGCTGTTCATCCTTTGCAGACGGGATCAGAGGAACATGTGGTCCTTTTAGATATTGCTGGATTATAATGCCTATCAGTTATGACCATTGACCATACTGTTTCAGTCTGACTGGCACTGAAATCAATCGTGAAATATATAAATTAAATTATTTATTGCTATTGCGATGATAAAACAAGGGAGAACAAGTGGAAGACAAGTTTACTTTAAATGCTAGCAATGTCATACACATGACATTTCCTTATGACATATGACGTGAGTGCTGCAGTACCCCTTTCTCCTTGGAAGTACAGTAGAGTCTCACTTATCCAACATAAACAGGCCAGCAGAATGTTGGATAAGCGAAAATGCTGGATAATAAGGAGGGATTAAGGAAAAGCCTATTAAACATCAAATTACATTATGATTTTACAAATTAAGAACCAAAACAGCATGTTTTACAACAAATTGATAGAAAAAGCAGTTCAATACATGGTAACGTTATGTAGTAATTATTTATGACTTTAGCACCAAAACATTGCAATGTATGGAATGCATTGACTACAAAAACATTAACTACTAAAAGGCAAACTGTGTTGGATAATACAGAATGTTGGATAAGCGAAGGTTGGATAAGTGAGACTCTACTGTATTACAATAATTTTATATTAGAAAAATCTTTGCAGATGTACCTTTATGTTTCAATTTTCACATTCCTGCGACATGAAATTGAACTGTTGGTTAATATGGTTGGCACCTCTGTGCTTTTACTTTTGCTAAAAGCCTACATTTCTGTTTCCACGCACACAACTAAATCTGCAACCCAATGTGTAGTCACATCAGCAACTGAGCTGCACAACCAGAGTCTGACTGCCAATTTTGGCACGGATACATCACTTGAGAATGCGCAATTTCACATCCACAATACTGAACTGAATGCAAATATTTCACAATATTAAATAATGTCCATCTGCTTCCATGATGGAACTTCCACATGCATAACAAACAAACAAAACAGAATATGGGTCACTAGCCCACATTTCTCTCCTATTTATTACCTCCTCTTCTCTCTCTCTCTCTCTCTCTCTCTGTCTCTCTCTCTCTCTCTCTGTGTGTGTGTGTGTGTGTGTGTGTGTGTGTGTGTATATATATATATATATATATGAAGAAAAAAAAATTGTACAGAAATGTGCATGCTCTGGGGGTCTCCTCACAAAGAACAAATGAGGGATGTTATGCTCCATTCCTTTAAACTCCTTTTTTTTTTTTAGTTTCTATGCTTTTAGGCTAATGTTGTACACAAGGTAGGGCCATAAGGCAATGGAGGACAACTTCAAGTTTATTGTGAGATATACGTCTATTTTTACTAGAAGCAGGCAGTTGCTCAACCAGAGTACAATATAGTGCCATATGTAAGCCCAGCTGTTCATAAAAGTTAATGGGAGAGAATGAAGAATAAAGGAATAGATGCCTCTGAGCAAACACTTGGCCCAGGCTTTTGTGATCAGTAGGAGAGCTTGAATACATTTTTACAAATAGCCATCAAGAAATCTCTGATCAGTAGTCAAGCCAATGCCACAAACACTTCCACAAAATGGGATCAACTTCTAAATGTTATTCAAGGACAAGCATTATTTTGCCTAATTAGTCTCAATTAGGGAAGAGCATTGAATCATCTGAATGTACCAATGTGTTGACTCCTCCTTTGGAAGTTGTGAATAAGCAAATGGATTCAAAACCATTGTCCCAAACCATTGTCTCAAGCTTCTTAGTATCTGCTATGAGACAAGCATTGATTAATATCTTTCTTGATCTACTATGAACCAAGTAGAAATTTGCAAGGTGGTCCCATGCTACCTTGCTGTGAGATACTCACCCCTGACCATCCAAATGGCAAGAACTGCCCTTCAACCCAGTTTTCTCCATTGACATATACAAGTCCAGCAATCATGATGAAGACCCAAACAACCAGATTAATCACATTGAGGATGTTGTTGAATCCAACAGAGTTCTTCACACCCAGGGCAACAATGATTGTTACAACAACTGCAATCACCAGAGCTAGGAGGTCTGGATATGATTCTTCACCTTTACCTGCAAAAAGGAAAGGGAAAGAAAACATTCAATGGGACTTTGAACAATTTAGAAGCACAGGAACTGGCTGCCAACTTCAGAAATCCTTAGGAGCTTCCATACGAAGGATTCACTGAGGAATCTCCGTCCTTTGTTTATTCAGATTTCATGGGGGATTTTCATGATTCCGGGATGCATTCAGTCTTTGATGTACTCAAAGTAAGCCCATTGCAGTCAATGGGATGTATGTTGGTCATGGTTAACAAGTCACATTGATTTAAATGGATTTACTTATATGACCAAGTGTAGCTCAAAGATGCATGTAATTTAAATTTGAAATTGGGTCATGGTTAGGACCAACTCTAGGTGAGGAATTCCTGAACAAAGTGCCGTCTGATGGACTCCATGCCATCTAAGATGTAGTCCAACACATCTAGTGGAAATTAGGTGTGAGGAAGCTGCTCTAGGGCACTGTAGAAATCTAAAAGGTGAATGGACCAAGACACCGGCATTCTTTGGAGCACCAAAATGGGTTGTTTTTAGGTTGGGGGTCTGTGGTGGTCTCTGCCATTGTACTTTTAATCTGATATCAGCTGTCAAGGATTGTCCATATTTTACCTGAAGGGAGATACTCAGATGTTTCCTTCTTCAGGAGACATCAGTATTCATGGAAGAAAGCCATCAATGGGCTATTCAACATATTCTCATCCATCACTGGTCACTTTTGGACATACAAATCCAATGGAGACCAGCTGAATTACCTTCCATGCTGACTGGTATTATTAAAGCAAGACACATAGCACTTGAAACTCTTAACTCTCTTTGGGTTTCAACCATAATTTAGTTGTCTCTTGATGCCAAACAGGAAATGTAGGAAATGTAGAAGTTGTTATATTTCAAGTGCCAGAATCTGGCTGGGAGTAGCAATCTTTAACCCCCCCCCCCAAAGTTCTGCCTAACAGTTGCAATCTGGCATTGAGACAATCACTGCATGCATTCAAGCTCCATCTCACCCAGCCCGTTCAAGGTCCCGACGCTGTCAATCATCCAGTGGCTGATGGTGTGATTGGCCAAGGAGTCGAACATGCTGCTGAGAGCGCTGGCGCCTGCGGCTGTGCCAATGAGATATTCCAGGATGAGGTTCCACCCAATGAAAAATGCCACAAACTCTCCCACCGTGACGTAGCTGTAGGTGTAGGCAGAGCCAGTGGTCTTCGGGACCCGCACACCAAACTCAGCATAGCAGACCCCTGAACAGAGAAAAACAAGGAAAACTGTGAAACTATAGCAATGTATAGGAGCCCCGGTGGCCAAGTGTGTTAAAGCACTGAGCTGCTAAACTTGCAGACCGAAAGGTCCCAGGTTCAAATCCCGGGAGCAGAGTGAGCACCCGCTGTTAGCTCCAGCTCCTGCCAAACTAGCAGTTCGAAAACATGCCAATGTGAGTAGATCAATAGGTACCGCTTCAGCAGGAAGGTAACAGCGCTCCATGCAGTCATGCCAGCCACATGACCTTGAAGGTGTCTACGGACAACTCCGAAAAAAAAAATCCCAACAATGTACAGATCAAAACACTAATAAAAAGAATAAAAAGACTCGTCCAGAAATCTAGCAGAAGATCAACATTCTGTCATTGAAATTTGCTTTGATGATTTGTTTTTGCAATGTAACCCCCTTGAATTAACAGTACAGTTTAACAATCTTCTGTCCAAAATGTTTGAGGCCAAAAGTATTTTGGATTTCACATATGTGGAAGATTTTGGAATGCCCGTATTTGCATAAACATAAACGGTTGCATTGTAACTATGTTTTAATGTTTGATTTTATAGATTATTTAACTATGAGCCATGCCTTGAGCCAAAAGCAGAGTCAGTAATACATAAAATTATTATTATTATTATTATTATTATTATTATTATTATTATTATTATTATCATTATTATTATTATAATATAAGATATCCTGGAGGTGGAACCCAAGTTTAAACATGAAATTCACTTATGTGTCATATACATCTTGTACACATAATATTTAATTATTTTGTGGATGAAATGAATTTTGTGTACACTGATCCACCAGAAAGCAAAGATGTCACTATCTCAGTCACCCTTGTGGACAATTTTGGAGTATTCCAGAATTTTGGATAAGGGATAATGAGCCTGCATTTGCTTATAGTGATTTAAATGTTGGACTAGGGCTCTGGGATAATAGGGTGAGATGGGTGACCTTGGGCAAGTCTCATTCTCTCAATTTCAGAGGAATTTCCTCTGAATAAACGTTGCCAAAAAAACCCCCAGGTTTTCCATGAAATAACAACAATGGCATTTGTTCACATTTGTTCACATTCTTCCCTCCCGCTTTCTTTTGCTATCTCTGTTGTCTCCCTATTCTGTTTTTACTGCATGCTCTGAAAGAATAGAGGTTTGTCTTGGCTGTTTTTAAACTGATGTTACTCTGTGTACTGACTAAATTCAGACTGTGACTCCTTGACCAAGGTTTGATAGCATACACTAAATAAGAAAACTGGTAACTTTGTCCACCAAAAACAGCAGAAGAGAAAGGGGTGGAAGGAGAGGCCTTATCTTTGTATTATTCCTTTGTCCTCCCTCTGCCAACCTCTTGTCCAGAGAAAAACAGGACACAAAGTGATAAGATAATAGCAGCCCTGACACTTTCCAGTCAATTGCCAGTCAACTCTCTCTGGACTAGAGAGACTGGGTGAGCAGGTGGCAAGGAGAGCAACACGAAGGCTAGTCTCCATTGGGAACTCTTGCTAAGATGTGCGCCTTGGCATATGCCCATCAATGCCAACCCCTGATGCCAGCAATTGGCAATTATTTATCATACTGACATTCCAACTTCTTTCTATGAAACAACTCAAATGTGACAATCATGGAGATCAGGTATCCAGGTAGTGAGTGACTGCATCTAGAATTGTTTAACTTCCAAAAAGAATTATGCAATTTCAGTCTATATCTTGGGATCAAGATATTTACTTGTACTGAACATTATTCCTTTCTCAAGGTTGTCATAATACTTGCATTCAGTGGGTTGTTGTATGTCTTTTGGGCTGTGTGGCCATGTTCCAGAAGTATTCTCTCCTGACGTTTCGCCCACATCTATGGCAGGCATCCTCAGAGGCTATGTGTGCCACACAGCCTCTGAGGATGTCTGCCATAGATGTGGGTGAAACGTCAGGAGACAATACTTCTGGAACATGGCCACACAGCCCAAAAGACATACAACAACTCTGTGATCCTGGCCATGAAGGCCTTCGACAACACTTGCATTCAGTGTTAGAAATATCTTTGGGTAGATAGTAGAGTTTGGTTAGAACTTTGAAAAGCTACCTTTTTGACTATAACTCCCAGAATCCTCTAGTCATGCTGGTTGGGAGTTGTAATCCAAAACTGTAATTTCCCCAGGTTCTGGGACTGACCCATGGCTGACACCTTCTCTGGTTACTAGCTATTGATATTTGGTGATAAGATACTATTTAAATTTCTAAAGGTGCCCAGGGTTTTACTCAGCACTTACTTTGTTGAAAATAATACTTGTTCATAGAAGTATCATATTCACAAGAGAAAATGCCGGTTTCTGTGGAGAAAATGTTGAGTTTGGTGCAAAACAACTATGTGCAAATTTTACAGAGATTAAGTCTCAATTTGTGAACTTTCTTGTAGTGGGAAGAACATTGCTAAAATTACTCATTGCTTTTTTTCAAGTAGAAAATTAGTGAGGAAATACATCTTTGCTGGAAATCATCAAAAGTATAGTTTTTCTGTTTGGGAGCTTTAACAACACTTGGTTTAGAACTTTGAAGGATCTATATGGAATAGTAATACAATATTCATTTTCAAGGGATCACTGTAATTGGCCTTTCTGAACAACCCCTCTCCAGGTCGATAATAGTAGATTTGTTGCTTATTCAAAGCTGTTTCTTCTCCTCTGTTTCTAACAGGAATGTTGTTTTTAAAGTTGATGGCAGCAATACCAGTCTAGACTGCCAATAATACCACGTAAAAGAAGAGTACGTGCTCACAAATGTTGTTTTCTTCTGGAGTTTTAAAAAACAGGTATGACAGACATTGAGAGCATGCCAATTCAGTGATTTTCCAAGGACACAAATTGGACTATTTTTCTGGTTGACATTTTCTGATTGCATTTCTAGCACAGTAAATTCTGAAAGTGTATGCTAGGACACACTCATCCTGCCATGAGATAACTTCTGCCATGGTGTAGAAAATTACTTAAATAATTCAAGGCTTTCATGAAACTACAGAAGATCCACTGATACATGAGCCTGGCTATAAATGCATCTCAACAGAAGAGGCAGCGAAAAGAATTTTGGCCAGAGAACTGCAGTCCTTTTCAGAGAGCATTTCGGTGGCTTCCTGCCAGAGCTGGGGTGGCATTAAAGTAAGGGGTAGACCCACACAATTATTTCTGTTTCATATTTGCACACGCGCATGCACATTCTCTCTTCATATGAACCTTTGTTGTTTGTTTTTTGTGCCTTCAAGTTGACTCCAATTTCTAGCATATCATAGGATTTTCTTGGCAAGATTCATTCAGAGGAGGTTCCTCTGAGCCTGAGAGAGTGTGACTTGCCCAGAATCACCCTTTGGGTTTCCATGGCTGGGAGGGGATTCAAATGATGGTCTCCTGAGACACAATTTCAATGTTCAAACTACTACAACATGCTGACCCAACACACCATTTATTCATTCACACAACTATCTTCATACACAACACCCTCAATTTATCCACATCTCCAGGGGTGGCCTGTGAATCTGCTTGAACCCTTATCCCAGACTTAAAAGGAGCTATCCAAAGTTACTAACCTTATTACCAAACTGGTTCAACACCTTGGGTTGTTTGTAATAAAACTCTGAGTGGATGTATTGTCAAAGGCTTTCCTAGCTGGGATCACAGGGTTGTTGTATGTTTTCCGGGCTGTATGGCCATGTTCCAGAAGTATTCTTTCCTGACATTTCTCCCACATCTATGGCAGATATTCTCAGAGGTTGTGCGGTATGTAATTGGCCTTTCTACCTCACAACCTCTAAGGATGCTTGCCATAGATGTGGGCGAAATGTCAGGAGAGAATACTTCTGAAACATGGCCATACAGCCTGGAAAACATACAACCCACTGAGTGGATGCATTGTCACACTGCTATGGAAAACCCTGGCTACCCTAACACTTATTCCCCCTTCTGTCTCACAGAGTCTCTTTCCTGAAAAAGTCTCCATGATAGGGATATGAAGAGTGACAGTGGCAATACTCTCATGAAGAAATGAACAAGCAGAAGTATCTTCCATGGTTGCTCACCATGTCCCTGAAAAAGCTGCAAACATGCAAATAAAGGCTGGCAAACAACTTCTAAAGGGTATGGTAAGCAGCAGTGGTGGCATCCTCACAAATGAATGAAAGAACAAGCAGGAGTGCCCACCTTCACCTCTAATTGCCACATCTTGATTTTTTCACAATTTGATGTGTTGCTGTTTCCTATTTTGCATCTATTGTTGGTTAAATCTGCAGATATGAAGTGGTCCACTGTATATCCTTAGGTATGCAGTTATGCTTGATTTCCAGTGTATGATTCAATGTGTTGTCGAAGGCTTTCATGGTTCAATGTTCACTTGAGCATGCAACGGACCTTTCCTTTTGGAAACCACAGCAGCGTGAGCAAGTGCCAAAGGGATGCCCCATTCCAAATCCAGAAGTTGCTGATGGCTTCTATGTCAGTGGATGATTTCAGGTTTCAAGCTGAACTATAATAAATATATCTCACAGGATGAAACATGTCTCCCAAACAAGTCCAGCACTTTGGACAACTCCTTTACAGCTAGTATTAAAAGCAGGAATGGCTTCACTCCCCAACTGACATGGAAGCCACCAGGTGCCATTCACTTGCCTGCAACATCACCAAAACATATCTTTGCCCAACATCCTGTAGCTGACAAGCCCAAGTGTAAATACATTATACATGTGTGTATGCATTTTTCTGGTCATTCTAGAGGTTGGTATTCTCTTCCTCCATACTCAAAACCCCCGAAATGGAGGGTTTCCATTCACTGTTGTGATAATTGCCCCACATAGCCATACTATTGTTGTGGGGGGATTGGAGAAACATCTGGTTTTGTCTCCATAGCTAGATGTGGACTGATGAGATAGATATTCATTGAAACATCAGTAGGACTCAGCAGAACTTGGAAAATGTCCTTGTTCTGCATCTAGCTGAGGAAATCCTCAGACTATTCTCTTTTTTTCTTCCAGCTTCCACCAGCAACAGAATGGTCATGGGAGGAAGCATCACAATGTAATGGTGTTGACAGGGACTCACTGTGCATACAGATCTCTTCGTCATGTAAGTCTCAACCTCTGTGTCTTCACTTACATTTGAGTACTCATGTTTTCATGTCACTTTATATTAACAATTTAAAAAGAATGCGCGTGTGGAACTTATGGATTAGTGAGTAGCAATGATTACTTCTCCAAACATTTGTGATTCCCTATTCATTCTCCCCCAGCATTTTCAGCTGCAATATATTTGCATTTAATATGAACAAAAGAATGCTTTCTCTGCTCCCTAAGAAATGGTCTTTGTAAGTCCTTTAGCTCCCTCAAACTACTTTTTCTGGAACTGTCCCTAGAAAAGTATTCTGTGCACTTTTCTTTTCTATCGGGATTTGGTTACGTGACCCCCCCCCCCCCCGATACCAAAATTAATGGACCCTCAATTTACATTAGATACAATGGCATAGTAAAATGACATCCCTTATGCAAAATGGCAAAATCGAAGCATTTTTTTGACATTTTTTGGAATATTGGTTGAATCCCTCAATACATAATTTGTGGTTATAGAGGGATGACTGTATCAAAGACACCTTGTCAATTACACAAGTTCTGAATCTGTAACTAGTCTGACATCTCTAGAGGGTGATTGATTCCACTGCAGCTGTTTTATCTTACCTCTGTTTTTGTGATAAAGCTTCTGGATGTGCAAAACTGCACACGCACACACACATATGCTGGTGATATAAATACTTTCATTATTGAAGGTCTTGTATATTTCATGCATTTTTAAATGTGCTCAGATAATAAAAGCTTTCAAAGGGATATTTGAGACTTCAATTTCTATTACACATCTCAGAGATGTGGAAGAAAGAAAGAAAAATACGCCCCACCCCACAAGCAACCCTCCAATAGTTGACTTGGATATAAAGTCATTTCATCAAAGCTGATTAAAATTGCATGTAAGCTGCAAATGCAAGAGACCAGTGGGAAAGTACATGCCTGAAAGATTTATGAAACAGATGCCGGCATGAAGACAGGTATTCTGTTCCAGATTTTGACTTGAAAAATTGTAGTGGTGTTGGCTGCTAACTGCACAGACAGGTGAGGTATGAAGAAAGACTCTCCTTGACATGCATAATAATAGCCTACCCAGAGAAATATAAATAATATATGACAAGCTGGCTAGAATTCCCATGATAATTTTCAGATGAACTACTTGCATCAGTTCCTTATATACAAACGACACGCAGAATCCAAAGAGGGCAATGTTTGCCTGCTTGTTGTGCTCTCTGCCATGTCAGTGGGGCAATGAATAGCCTCAGGTTTAGGATAGCTTGAAAGGAGCTGTCTGAGGTCCTGAACTTCTTTGGAGGCTAGGGTTAGCACCTTGGATAGCTCTTGTAAAACCTAGAGTAAAGCTTGGAATGGATTCACTGTTTCAGTGGCATGGGAGACACCATGCCAAATATTGTACAGTGGCTGTTGTTGCTGTTGTTGTCTGCCTACAAGTCATTCTTGACCTATGGCGACCCCCATGATGAAGCAATCATAGGGTTTTCTAGGGCAGAGAGTGTGTGATTTGCTGGGTCAGCAGCTACTCATTTCCCTTTCCTGTGGCATTTCCCTTAACTATACTCCAAGATGCTCATGTAGAAGAGGAGGAACTGGTCTCCACAGGAAGAGAGAGTGAGCTGAAAGGCTCTTGTGCTCTGACTATTATTTCATAAGCTCATTTGGATATCAGCTGTGGTACTCTCTTCATTTATAATAAGTGGGAAATACCAGCTGAATGCCATTATGATCAGCACGCTGGGAGTATGCACGGCTCCTTAAAATGTATAATTGGACTTATCTCTGCCCCAAGGGACCAACAATAAAAAAAACTGGGAAATTACAAAGGAAGGGAAGACAGGTGACAGAAGGGGAAAACAAAGGAAGAATCTGCATTTCTTTTAATTAGACAAAACAATTGCCATGAGGTGGGCCATACACTTCTGTGGTCCTTGGAATCTTTCCCAATTGTGTCTATGTGTAGCACATGTAGGTGCAAAGGAAGAAGGAAAAGAACCCTAGAAGCTCTCATGAATTGTTCTTCTGCAAGTCATGATGTCCTGTCTTCCTTTAATGAAAAACAAGAAAAGAACAAAAAACAGACCACTTCTTGTTTTAATAAAGACTAATTGAGAAAATTGTTGGGATACAACATTAATGGTTCATGGGGAAGACTGATTTCCAAGCCTATTAAAATTGTCTGTCCTTATAAGTGCTTTTAGAAGATGTTTCCAGTATGTCTGTTGGCATGCACAAGATAGGATGGCATCCCCTGGATGACTTTAAATGACAGTTGAAATATTGCCTCATGGGACCAGAAGAAATTGACAGGAACAAGAGTATAGATGCTAAGGCCACACTGGGCAGAGTTATAGCAAAAGGATCCAGGCTGAAGTCAGCTCTTGGCACGGAGGAAGGAAAAAGACCAAATTTTTTCTATTTGATGCCTACTGTCCACATTTAGAATTCTGGAAAGTGATTGGCTATGCCAAAGGTGAGGAATTTTTGGCCATCCAGGGTTTTTTTTTGGATGTCAGCTCTCTGAATTTCTAGTAATTATAGCCAATGATAAGGGACTGTGGGAGTTGTAGTACCAAATATCAAAAATATTTTTGTATTTTGAACTCAGTTTGCAGCAACTGAAGTAAGCTGTGGATGAAGGAGGGAAATGGAAAGGGATAAGAGAAACCGGGATGTTTTGAAGAAAGTGGGATGGCAGAGGATTAACTGGGGTTATTTCGACCAAATCAGGACAGTTGGGAGATTTGTTTCACTGTCCAAGACTTTAAAATACTCATTCATTGACTGCAGATACCAGTATTCCTTAGTATGGAACCATGGCAGTGAAAGTGGAATCATAGTAATGTTTAATGTATAATACATGTAATGTAATGTAATGTATAATGCAAAAGGCCCCCTGGGTTATATGCACCAGAGTCACAGATAGCAGCTTTTGAGATCATTTAACTGCAATTTGAAAATGTTTGCTTACTTTCCTTCTTAATTTTCTTTCTCCAGGTATGTCATGTTACATATATGATAGCTCCCAGAATTCCCAGCTAGCATAGACACTGACGGAAATTATAGTCCAAAAAAGCTGATTTTTCAAAGCTCTGGATTTTTTGTTGTTAGTCTTTGCTAGAGCAGACCCATTGAATCAATGGGATATATCAATGTATTGACTCCCCATTCAACAATTAATTGAATGTATCTACTTAAATTGGGACTAACCAAGAGAACGCCAACTTATGACCTTTAAAAATATGTCACTGTGATTGGAAAGGGAACAAAACAGTTATTTTCCTCCCATTAAAAATTTTATACACCATGAAAGAACTATTTTGCTCCCATTCCAATGATGGTGACATAATGTTAAAAGTTTGTGAAGTTACATAGCTAAGGTAACATCTTGCAAAATTTTCCTGAGCTACTATCCCAATGCCTTTGTCTTAGTAAAAGACAGGAAAATTCATTTTGGGTTCTCTTGGATGAACCCAGGTTGATTTCCCCCCCTCCAACTCCTTTTCCCTTTATAAAACAACACAGATCTAATGCATCCCTGATGCCTTGAGGCTAGACATATCTGCCAGAAATCCAATTATTTTGCATCTAAGTCAATTTGTGTATGTGACAAGAATACAGTACTAGCTTACTGGACTATTAAATATTCTCAGAGGCAGAGAAGTTCTGCTGGAGATAATATTTTTTAATGACCCGAGCTTCTAGCAAGAGGACCTAACGTGGCACCATGACATTTCTTTGAATTAGGATTAGATTTGCCCAATTTGGCATAATTGTAGTTTTAGAAAATCAAAATCAAATAGTCCTGTGAAACAGCTGGTTGGTAATGGATATATGACAATTTACATCTCCTTCCCGCACTGCCTCAGCTCTCAAGTAACCTAGCAATATCTTCGCTGGTATGACATTGTTCTTGATAATATGTTTCAGGAACAAACAAACACAGCTGAATACTTGGGGCTTTCGTAGGACTGCCTACAACATTCTATTTATAACTTCAAAAATATTCTTTGATTCCTTGAAGCACGTGGGACATCAGACACATCTTTCTCACATCAACACTGATCCAGAAGTTACTGTTTATTTAGTCTTGGAGAAATTGCAGTATTGTCTTCATAATACTTTAAAATCTCACAAGATTCCTATGCACATGGAGATTAACCTTCTGTTAGTGAGATGTACAAACCTAAGTCCAACATATGACTATGTACAATGCGTCTTCTTTATAGTTGCATTCTCTTGCTTCCACCACTTTGAGGAAAGCACCCCCTACCCACTGAGCTCACTCTTTTGCTATGATATTTCCTCTCCATGGCCATTCAGTGGCTGGTGAAGAACCAAGAGCATCAGAGATGCTTCTGGCAATGTCTTCTTACCAAACTGAAAGACAATTACATCCTCTGCTGAGACTTCCAGAAGACCCCCATGGATCTCAATGGATGATGCTATGAGCAGGATTTGAACCTTGGTTTCTTTAGTCCAACACACAAATCGCAATAGCTAATTGAGATACACTCTACAATATAGGATTTTAGCTAGCAACCACAACTTGTCAAAGTCATTTTGCAAGTGAACATGATGGAACAAGAATGACAAACTTTGTCTTCTATCATGGTTGTTGTGCACCTTCAAGTAATTTCTGAACTCATGGAGATACTAAGGTGACCCTTTCAAAAGGTTTTCTATAACAACACAATGGAAACCATACCACCCTTCATGTAGTCTGGCTGTGCTATTAGGAAGAGTGAGGTTAACATCTCAGATGGCAGATCTCAGGTGTCTCTATGGAATCTTAGTAGATCACAAGCTGAACATGAGTCAACAATGTGATGTGGCAGCTAAAATAACCAATGCAATTCTAGGCTTTTTTTCATGTCAGGAGAGACTTGAAAAACCAGAAGTCTCTTCTGGTGTGAGAGAATTGGCCGTCTGCAAGGACGTTTCCCAGGGGATGCTCTGATGTTTTGATGTTTTGACCATCCTTGTGGGAAGCTTCTCTCATGTCCCCGCATGGAGTTGGAGCCGACAGAGGGAACTCATCCGTGCTCTCCCCGGGTTGAATCTGAACCGGCAACCTTCAGGTCAGCAACCCAACCTTCAAGTCATCAGTCCTGCCAGCACAAGGGTTTAACCCATTGTGCCACTTGGGGCTCCATTCTAGGCTGTATCAACAGGAGTTTAGTGTTTAGATTGGGAAAATAATAGTACTATTCTATTCCGCTTTGGTTAGACCTTACCTGGAATACTGTGTCCAATTCAAGAAGGAACATGACCAGAGAAGGGTGACCAAAATTATCAAGCCCTGTGAGGAATGGTTTGGGGAACTGTGTATATATAACCTGAAGACGAATAGGTCAAGAAGGGACAATATAGCCATGTTTAAATATGTGAAAGGATACTGAAGACGAACCAGGTTTGTTTTCTATTGCTCTAGAAACTAGGACAGAGCAGTAGATCCAAACCAGAAGAGATTCTACCTGAATATTAGGAAAGAATTTGTGATGGTGACAACTATTTGGCTATGGAATCCATTGCCTTGGATTGTGGTGGAGTCTCCTTCTTTGAAGGCTGTTAAACTGAAACTGGATGTCCATGTGTTGGAAGTGTTTTGATTGTGTATTTCTTCATGGCAGGGGATTGGACATGTTGGTGGACAGAGTGGACACCTTAAAGTGCCAGAGTTATATCACTTACCCTGCTTTGCTAGTGCTCTCTACATCTCAATATCTGCCACCTGAAATGGCTGCTTCTCGGTGTCTAATGATACACTCAGCCCTACTAGCAGTTCTTGAAAATGGGACCCTGAGAACTGAGCCCAAGTGCTGTTTATATCCCAGATGTCCATGGGAGATGCTGCCAAAAGGTTAAGCAGAAGGTGAAACAAAAGATTGGGTTACATCTCTTTTGTAATTTTGTAGCTCCAGCCTCCCTTTCGCTTTCCAAGAATGTGTTGCTGTTATAAATAACAAAAACTCAAGAATGATCAAAAAGGGAGAAATGGCTGTGGAGACTATAAAAATATATCGGGATGTTTTTCCTTGCGGGTATGAAAGCAAATCAAGATGAAAGAAGAAAAGGAACAATCAACACTTCAAACTTGCAATAATCTTAAAATTTTAAAACATAGCCCCCCGTGGAGAAGATACAATATCTTGAATCATTTTGTATATTGCTTTAGATTATAGTGCGGTCATGTTGTTTGTACCAAAGCCATTTCTGAATGGAAAACTACCAAGGTCAGTCTGGTTAGAATATATGTGTTTCATAAACATAAGGGATGTGATATAGCTCCAGAGCAGACCACATCCTCTGCATATAGATGATCCCAGGTTCTGTCTCCAAAATCTCCAAGTATATCAGCAAAGGATTGTGTTTGAAACCCACAGGGAGCTGTTTCCAATTCTTGTAGATGGTATTCAGAATTCAATTTATGTTTCTCATTAAATTGTAAGAAAAAACGCAACCCATACTGATAAGAACCCTGTAAAAGTAACTTATTGAATTGGCCACTGCCTTGAATTGCTTTTAAAGAGAGAACCTTGGGATTGAAGGACGCAATAAGACTTGAAAAATTCTTGTTTGTGTGACTCTGAAATTGCCTTAAAAAGTAATTTTTAAAAAATGATTAGAAAACACGGCTTGTGGCACCAGGTAGGTGATTTCATTCCCACTTGTTGTGCTAGTTTTCAGATGTAATTGTGTTATACCCATGTTACCCCACTTCTCACAAAAGTAACTGGCTGGTGGCTCTCATATCATTGAGATGGTGAATTTGGTTTGAGCTTTAACATCAACTTTAAAGGACTAGTGCTGAGCCTACATTTGGGGAAACAGGACTCAGCACCTGTGATAGGACCTTTAAAGTCTGCTTAGAGGAAAGATCTGTTTTTGTAAACACAAATTCAGCTGAAACGTTTTATGGTATTGCATTTCCAATTAATGTTTCACATATTGATTAAATGCATTAAAAATGATCTTGTGGTGTAGTGCATTGAATGTTGGACTGCAGTTCTAGAGACCAGAGTACAAAGCCCTGCTCAGCCATAGAAATGCACTCAGTGAACTTGAGCAAGTCATATTCTCTTAATCTCAGAAGAAAGCAAAAGCTTCTGAACAAATCTTGCCAAGAAAGCTTCATGATAGGCTTGCCTTAGGGTTGCCATAAATTGGAAACAAAAACAAAAAAAAGGCACACAACAACACTTCACAATTAATATTTCACATACTGTTTCAATACATCAAAAACTCAAAAGCCTCTTTTCAAGGGCTTGGCTTGGAACATTTTGTCTGTGTGCTACCATTGAACTGTAAAGGACAATTGCTGGGAATAAACAGACTCACGTGGAAAGCACAGACCAATTTATACCCTTGGCTAAATACAACCAAGGAAAGCAGGACTCAGTGACATCTGTTTTACACTTCATTACTTCTTTCTTCTGTTTTCAGGTACTGAACTAGCCCAGTACAGCCAGTCTCCAAGTTACGGACAAGATTTAGGTTTGGTCTTAAGTTGAATTTGCTTGTAAGTCAGAACAGGCACATTATTTAATTGCAACTCCATCCAAATGCATATATTTCTTTGCTTTGAACAGCATAGGGAAGGGTTAACACCCTTGTGTTGTTTGTTTTGCTATTTGTGCCCCTGTTCAGAAGATTTCACCTCACTTTCTGTCCCTATGATAATAGGGTTTTGAAAATTTTGGTTTGTTGTGGAAACAATTATTTTTTTATCATGTCAGAAGTGACTTGAGAACATACTCCAAGTCGCTTCTGGTGTGAGAGAATTGGCTGTCTACAGAGACATTGCCCAGGGGACACCCAGATGTGTTACCATCCTGCTGGGAGGCTTCTCTCATGTCCCTGCAAGCTAGAGCTGACAGAAGGGATTGGAACTGGCAACCTTCAGGTCAGCAACCTAACCTTCAGGTCAGCAGTCCAGCCGGCACACTGTGGCTCACACGGATTGGTGATAAAGCTTCAGTTGATACACCTTTCCCCCATGATAACTTTTTCAGGAGTGAATTTCTCTTCTAAGGGATAGATTTTTCTGACTTCCTGTTGTCTCAACCCCATTCTTAACTATGAGTCATTTGCAAGTCAGATGTTTGTAACTTGGGGACTGCCTGTATACTGTTTCTAGAGGTGTAAATGTCTTCATCCTCCCTTTTTTTTGTTTCTTACATCTGGTATTTGGAAAATTATGATCACTGTGCATGGTAGTTCCACTGAACTATCAAAGCTATTATTGACACAACAACATTGTATGACACAGCAAACAAGATAGATATGCTGGATTATTATTATTATTATTATTATTATTATTATTATTATTATTATTACATTACTTTATTTCTATCCCACCTTTCTCTCCACAGGGACTCAAGGCAGATAACCATCATATGGCACAACCTAATAAAAGTTTAAAATAAGACAACGCTAATACAGATAGAAACATCCTTTCTCTCTCAAAACTCCCATTATCCTCCCTTTGGTCTACCAACGTGTTATCAATGGAGAATGGACCAAAATACAGTTTGTATTGCATTACTAGGCCAATTGCATGAACTCAGAACATAAGTGGGTTTTTGCTGGATCAGGTTAAATAAGATCTGGCATATCTAATACAGCTTTCTGCTTATGGAAGCCCAAATCTTGGTTAGTCTTAACTAATCAAGTCCACTGAATCAACTGATGAATATATATATGTGTGTGTGTGTGTGTGTGTGTGTGTACACAAATTTCACTGATTCAGTGTGTTTGCTTCAGTTAAGACAAATATTTAGGATCCATACTACAGTGTCCAACCAACTGCCTTGAGGAAGCCCTATAGCAGGATATGCAACATCTCTACTTTCTCCTTTGCATCACTGGTGCATAAACACATGGAATTTCTGATAGTGGAAGTGATGTGCAGTCATTCAGAGTAGAAGCTGAAGCTAGCCCTAATCTTCTTTTGAACTGTCCATGCAGACTGCCATTAGTGGATGAGACTTGGGAATGCATTTACACTATCAAATTAATGCAGTCGGACACCACCTTAACTATCCCTTTGGAAGAGAAGGCTAAAGACCTTGTAAAACTACAGCTTCCATGATTTGATAACATTGGGCCATTTGACAGTGGAAAAGGCTGGGGATTGCAGGATGCATCTTTGGGCCCTTTCAGACAGGCCCTATATCCCAGGATCTGACCCCAGGTTTTCTGTTTACCCCAAATTATCTGGCAGTGGGGACTCATATAATCCAGTTTAAAGCTGAAAATCTGGGATCGGATCCTGGAATATAGGGCCTGTCAGGAAGGGCCCCTAGTTATGTTATTGATATTTAATGTATATAGAGGTACATTAAATGAAGGCCAAAACATGCTTTTAGAACCTCATGTAGCCATCTCCCTAGATCAGTGGTTCTCCACCTGTGGATCCCCAGGTGTTTTGGCCTTCAACTCCCAGAAATCCTAACAGCTGGTAAACTGGCTGGGATTTCTGGGAGTTGTAGGCCAAAACACCTGGAGACCCACAAGTTGAGAACCACTTCTTTAGATCCTATTTTTTCCTTGAGCTTGACATTTTATATGAAATATTTCATAAATTATGAAGCCCCCAGAAGTTTCCTTTAATATAGAGCTCTTGTGGAGATGTTTGTTGACAAATGCAGCTTCATAACAGTGCAAGATTATATTGATCTCATCACTTCCGTCATTACATAATACTTATTTAATTTGCTAAATGACTACAGTGAGTCAGAAAAGAGATACAGAATACTTACATAATTAGACTCAGTTCAGTTTGGAAGTGACCACGGGGTCCAATTTATTTATTACATTTCTTGGGTCATTGCTATTTAATTGGGACTCTAATAACATCTCTCAAAAAGCACTTTAAATATCAGCATCATTGTTAATGGCAAATGCCAAAATTGTTTTAATGGGGAGAATGTACCAGCAACGTCTGACATGTAGATGAACCAGTGTTTGCTGTTGTGTTGCCTTCAAATCATTTCCCAATTATGGCAACTTTAAGGCAAACCAGCCATTCGTTTAGATAACCTGCAAAGATTAATCAAGTAAGCGGGTGTATCTACGTTGTAAAATTAATACAGTTTGAGACCACTTTAACTGCCGTAGCTCAATACTGTGGAATTATGGGAATTGTACATGTCCATTATCTTTAACTTTCTTTGTCAAATAGAACTGGCGCCTTGCCAAACTACAAATCTCAGGATTCCATAGCATTGATCCAAGTAGTTAAAGTGGTGTCAAACTGCATTTATTCTACACTGTAGATGCCCTCAAGGAAGGAAGCAGTGAACACCGTGTAAATATGAATGTTAAGAATACAGCAGAGTCTCACTTATCCAACATAAACGGGCCGGCAGAACGTTGGATAAGCGAATATGTTGGATAATAAGGAGGGATTAAGGAAAAGCCTATTACACATCAAATTAGGTTATGATTTTACAAATTAAGCACCAAAACATCATGTTTAACAACAAATTTGACAGAAAAAGTAGTTCAATATGCAGTAATGCTATGTAGTAATTACTGTATTTACGAATTTAGCACCAAAATATCACAATGTATTGAAAACATTGACTACAAAAATGCGTTGGATAATCCAGAATGTTGGATAAGCGAGTGTTGGATAAGTGAGACTCTACTGTAGTAAGTTCACTGTTAAAAAGCAAACAGCTCAATAAATGTGGTTAAAGATCCAATATGAATTCAGCCAGCAAACAGAAATAATGGCTGAATGAGCGGGATCATTGCTTGCAATAAAAGTAAGCACAGAAATGGCTTCAAGCAGCTACTTTTTACATAAACAATAAAAGATTTAAATTGAACTTGATAATATGCATTTTATCAATACTATCTATGTATTCCTGGCTCTGCTGTATTCAACGCAGCTGTGAACTTTAACATAAGCTTACAAAGGTGGATTTATCATAGGATGCTACAAATTACGTAGATTGAGAGAATAACCAAAGAAGGGGCATTGAGAATGAATAAAGAACTTATAGAAAAATGAAATGTTTCGGTGATATAATGTGAAATGTAGGGGGGCAGGCAGAGCATTACAGCTGATTTACAGTGGAGAAAAGGTGCAAGAAGGATAAAGATTGGGATTCAATATAGTATCATTATATTATATAGAATAGGCATGGGCAAACTTTGGCTCTACAAGTCCCACCATTCCTAACAGCTTCAGGCCCCTTCCTTTTCCCCCTCAGCCGCTTAAGCGGCTGAGGGGGAAAAGGAAAGGGCCTGAAGCTGTTAGGAATGGTGGGAGTTGGAGTCCAAAACACATGTAGAGCCAAAGTTTGCCTATGCTTGATATAGAGGAAGGAGGAGATGTTTTTCCTCTGCCTTTTCACTGAGAAATCGAGCCCCAGCAAGCACATAATATCTATTTTTAAAAGATTAAAACCAGATTAGGGAATTTTAAATCCTTTAAATCATGACATTAATAATAATGTTCAAATAAACAACATTCTGTTTAAAAAGAGAGTTTGAAACTGATGCCACTACGCTGGCAAATTAATGCATTTTGAAGCCATTTTAACTGCCGTGGCTGGGATTTGTAGCTTGTGGAAACACCAGCACGTTTTTGGCAGAGAAAGCTAACGACCTTGTAAAACTACAACTCTTGAGGTTTCCATAGCATTGAGCCATGGCAGTGTTAAACTGCATTAATCAAACACTGTAGATGCACCCTAAGTCTTTGCATGAGATAATATATTATGGGAAATAAAAAACAGTTCTGGGTTGCTGTGAGTTTTCCAAGCTGTATGGCCATGTTCCAGAAGCATTCTCTCCTGATGTTTCACCCAAATCTATGGCAGTAATCCTCAGAGGATGTGGGCAAAACATCAGGAGATTTGGGAAAAACATCAGATGAGAATGCTTCTGGAACATGGCCATACAACCTGGAAAACTCACAGCAACCTAGTGATTCTGACCATGAAAGCCTTTGACAACACAAAATAGTTCTGAATACAGTAGACACATGATATCCAATGTGGTTTGAATCCAGAACCCCTGTGGATACCAAAATCAGTGGATGTTGAATCCCATTATGTACAATGGTGTGATAAAATTGTTCTTTAGGCATACAGAGAGTTGGCTATATTTTAAAAAAATACACTTACATATAGAACCCAGATTTCCCCAGTCAGCATGGTTAATGGACATTGTTTGGGAGGTTCTTGAAGATTTTTCCAAAAAGCAAACTTTTAGACAAGTTCTGAATACAACATACTGTATATCTTTTGGAAAGACTCACCGGACAAGATTGAGGCCACAGCAGCAATGATGAAGGATACGATGACACCAGGTCCCGCCATCTCCTTCGCAACCAGCCCAGAAACGACATACATTCCCGTACCAACACAGCTTCCAACACCGAGTGAAACAAGATCCACAGTTGTGAGCACTTGTGCCAGTTTTGTTCCATGGGAGGTGGTGGTGCCTGTCCCCTCGAGCATGGACTCCACTGGCTTGGTGCGGAGGATTCGGGAATGGACGGCATACCAGGTGGCACCCCACTGGATCCGCCGTGGGTCCAGGTATTGAAGGATGCCACTCATTGTGATGTCAAAAGATGGAAACCAAGGCCAACCAAAATAGCAACGTTGTTAGTTCTAGTAATGAAGCTCAACAGCATTAATGTTTAACAGATGAGTAGTCCACTTCCAAGAAGGTCAAAGCCACATCCTTCAGAAGGCGAAACAAAGTTTTCACGACTCTTCTGGGGTTCACTTTCTTCTTGTAAGTTCCTATTAGAGAGGGAAGGAAATAATCATGACAATGAAGACAGAAAGCATTTAATGTCATTATCCTATAGGGAATGAAAATGGACTTCCATTGACTTTATCCATGGTTCTCATGTGGCCAAAAAGGAATGGCCTCTGTCTGATTTGAACCTCTTAGGACCATCTTAATTGAAAACAGATACATATCTGAGATAGTCATCTTGAATCCCATTTAGGATAAAGGCAGGATATACACTTAAATAAATAAATAACATTAAAAATCCTGTATTATTTTTAGCATTCTTGCTATCGCCTGTAAAGAAGATGGCTTCAAAACCTTGCAGAATGCAAGGCTGGGCAATAAAGGTATTGCCCTGTGGCATAAAGGGAGTCGATGCATCATTAGCTTTTGTCCAACTTGCAGTGAAAATAATCGTGCTGCTGCCATTTTTGTTGTAGTTTGCTGTATAGCCAACATTTTGCTGTATGACCAATGTATTTCCAGTAATGTTCATGTGTACTGTTCCAGGGAGCACTTCAGAAGTCCTCAGCACTATACAAAGTGGTTGACCATATGGGAAGATCAGATGTAAGAGGTGAGGTCACCTCAGCATGTTGGCATATGTGTTATATTTGGGAAGTGGCTGTCGCACATAGCTAGATCACATGCTTTTCATATAAAAGCTCCCAAATCCAATCCCTGGCATCTCTAGATAGACTTAAGAAGGTCTGCCTGAAATTCTTCCTGGAGAGTCTGTCAGTTCATGTAGACAGTATTGCATTAGATCATTAAGCTTGTTCTCCTCAAGGTCAACATCAGCCTTATGGTTGCCTTCAAAGGGCCATTGAATCCATGAATGGAGAATCCATGGATACAGAACATAGTGGTTGTTGCTGTTTAGTTTTTATCCAGTTTGGGTTCCCAGATGTTATTGACAACTCCCATTATTTTTGATGATCCATGATATGGAGTATGGATAATGGGAATTGCAATCCATCAGCCCTTGTGGTTTTAAGATTGTGGGAGGGTTACAGGACATTTTAAATTCAGACATCATATCCACAAACCTTGTATCTAAATCCAAACCCCACTCTCCTGACTAAACAGAACAAACATCAGCCTTCCAGATGTTACTGTATCAACTCCAGTCATGATGTGTAATGATGACGGATATAGGAGTTGTAGTCCAACATCTGGAGGGCCACATAAAATGCCATGGAGGGCCGAATTTGGTCCATGGGCCCTTGAGTTCAAATATGTGTGCATTAGCTGGAGCAAACATCTAATTTAGAATAGGACACTTTTCTATTTGAATATTACTGAACCCCAGGCAGAAAACTTTCTAGGTATCTTTTTCAAAAATTAATTTAAACTATACAAGTCATATTTATTTTATGCATGGAATATTATACTTTGAATACATGTAAAAAGAACAGGCTAATTATACAATAGAACTGGTGGGGAACAACAACAAGAACACAGTACATCAGTTAAAGGAGCATATAAAATACGTACTAAATTAAAATACATCAGTAAATAAATATGTTAAAATATAATTTAAAATAATTTGGATAGGTTTGAAATTATCTACACTTGATTCACTTGGAATTGTCTATACAGACACATTTGAGGAGTTAGGTGCACAAGACCTCAGTGAAAGTGGGAAAACCATGAATATCATAAGCCCATCCCCAACATACATGGTACAGAGCCACCAGAACCCTACAACCAGATTTTACATCACTTTTCATATCATTAGCCTCCTCTTCCTCTCAATCCATTCACTTCCCCTTAATCTGCTGTCCTTCCAAAAGCACCAGATTTAAACCCCCTTTTCAGTCCATTGATCTCAATCTCCTATTTTTTAACAGAGCCATCTAGATTTGTCCATTTCTATCACCCACTTTCTGTGCAGCAGCCACTGCTAGCAACAGGGATCTGTTCCCCTGTTGATTGATAAGCAGCTGACATTCCCAGTCCCTCCCTTGAACTTTCTCCATTGCAACAGTCAGAGGCAGGAGTCCTGTTGAAATTCCCCTTCACACCAGACATTGTTGCAGGGAGCTTCAAAATGTCAATCAATTGCTTCCTGATCCACAAGGAAACAGACACTTGTTGCTTGCAGAATCTGCTGCCCAATAAGTGGGGCCTGGTGGACTTTCTCAATCTCTATTTTTCCCCTGAAGCAGTAAATTAATAAAATATTGTGAATATGAATTAGTCATGAATGATTCCAACCTGTATTCAGCTTGCAGTCCTATCAATACCTAAATGTAAGTAAGACTTATTAAGTATAGTGGGACATATTTTAAATAAATATACACAGAATTATGCTGGAGATAAACAGTTGCTGAACATGTGAAATTGTTCCAGGGTTTGTGTGCTTGCTTCTGCTCTTATTGCTTTTGTCCCAATGTATTGTATATTAGTAAAGTAATATAAGAACCCTGCATTTTTTCTGTCATGACATTTATTGTTTAAAGGTTTCCATGAACTTTCAGTTGTTTGGAGGAGCAGGTAAAAACATTTTTCCAACCAGAAAAAAAAGAAGAAAACCCCCATATGTCCCTTCTTAATTTCCCAGCCAAAAATACATTGTTTTGTTCTGTAATTTATGTTTCTTTTAAATAAATACACTGATTTAGCCAAGTTGCAAAAACACGGTGCTAATCTGATTATTTGGGGTTGACTAAAATCTAGACAGTGAAATAGTAACCTGGAAAGAACTCAAGGCATGCTCTACTTAGTTCTCCAAATATTTTTCCCAAACAGAATACTGATCTCGAAAGAACTTAAAAGTATACACCATTTCATAGTGTAGATGCACCCTGACCCACCCCTACTATTAGGCATCATGAAGCAGCTGATTTTAAGTGCAGTGAAGTAACAGCAAATGGGTTGCTGCTGAGTCTTTCAGGCTGTATGGCTATGTATGGCTGAAAGACTCACAGCAACCCAGTGATTCCAGCCATGAAAGCCTTCGACAATACATTTAACAGAAAATGGTTTGCAATTACATTGCATTGTATGTTTATTATTAAGAAAAAGAAAGCTGCTTTTGGAATTTTCTGCCTTATTTATCAATATAAATTTGTCTGGTTTTGAGTGATTTGTACTTTGACTGGAGGATGAAGGAGAGGGCTGCCCTTTGTTCTGGTTTCCTTTTTAATGCATCAGGCAGCAGATTGCCTTGGGTTGGCTCTAATTGGACAGTAGTCTCACTTCACATAGGGCGGCTCATACATATAAAGTTGGCAACTTTTCCCTGAAGTTGTGTGGCTTCAGTAAGTACCCAACACCCTGCTTTTATAGTGATGGTGTTTAAACATCTGGATAGGTTTCAGCTGAGAGCTTCATAATTAAACTTGGAAGCAGCTTGCTATTAATTCATAGAAAACCTGGAGGCATCTATTGCATCTCATGGCCCAGGCTCCACATTTAGCATCTATTCCACTACTGCTCTTATTACCTATAGTAAGCAGAGCAAATGCCACAACATATTTTGGAGAAGGATTTTATTAAACATCAAAGGCAGGAGTTGGTCGTTTGATGGAATTTTTTCCCCTGGGGAAATATTTGCTCATTTCATTGGCAAACAACTTCTGAACCCAACATCCAGCCAAAGAAGGACATTTTCTGTATTTGTGGACCAATTCATAGTGAAATACATGCCACCCTCCTCCCCAATGACTGCACTCTGTACAAAATTAAATTCGCCAATTAAAGTACTGTCCTGGGGCATGGGAATTAATTTTCGTATTTGGCTGCATCATGTAAATGGAGGATCAAATTGAACAGCCACATGCTGCCAGGTACAGATAGCATTACATACATTTTTGGGACCTCTACACCAGGAATGGGCAAACTTTGGTCCTCCAGGTGTTTTGGACTCCAACTCCCATAATTCCACACAGCCTCAGGCCCTTTCCTTTTCCCCCTCAGCTGCTTATGCCCATGCCTGATCTACACTGTCAAATTAATGCAACTTAACACCATATTAATTGCCATAGACTTTAGCCTCCTCTGCCAATGAGTGCTGCTGCCTAACCAAACCACACATCCCAACATTTCATGGCACAGAACTATGGCAGTAAAAATGGTTTCCAACTGCATTAATTAGACCGTGTAGAAGACGTAGCCTTCCTCTGAATGCATACAATGTCAGCTCTCTACTACTGTTAATCGATAAGGACTCTGCTCATGAATTTTAACTGGTTTTCCTCGTTATTTTTCATTGTCAATCAAAGGTTTACCGCCTACTCCTATGATGGCGTACTTATTAAGCAGGAGGAATTATTTGCACCACAACACTGTTCTTCATTAGCAAAAATAAACCAAAACAGCAATCACTGCAGAGAGAGTTTGACATTTGCAGGTGCAAATCAACTTTAGCCGTGGAAGTATTTTCTGCATTATTCATGCCCAACCAAATTGCAGTTAGTTGCCTTCCTGACTTCTAGCCCAAATTTGATCAGCCACTGGATATGTGGAATTGGCTGGACTTGCCTGTGCATATATTAAAGAGCAGTGAAATAGCCTGCACATTGGCTGATTTCCCATCTGCTTTGTCCTCAGCAGCACCTGTGGCCTGTGTTTTGATCAGCCAGATAGGAAGAGAGATGAAGAACAAGAGCTGATCTAGGATTATTTTCATAGAGCTGTCTGCAGCTCTCTGCAAATGGCCAAATGAAACAATGATGGATGTAGGGTTGTTGTATGTATTCCGGGCTGTATGGCCATGTTCTAGAAGTATTATCTCCTGATGTTTTGCCCACATTTATGGCAGGCATCCTCAGAGGTTGTGAGGTATGGAGAAACTAAGCAAGGAAGATTAATATATATCTGTGGAAAGTCCAGGGTGTGAGAAGAACTCTTTGTTAGTCGGAAGCCAGTGTGAATGTTGCAGTTAATCACCTTAATTAGCATTGGAAAGGTTCATTTCCTGGCTTTTCCTGCCTGGGGGCATCCTTTGTTCAGAGTCATTAGCCGTCCCTGGAACTCTTCTGTTATCAGAGTGTTGCTTCTTATTTACTGTTCTGATTTTTGAGTTTTTTTAATACTGGTAGCCAGATTTTGTTCATTTTCATTTTTATGGTTTCCTCCTTTCTGTTGAAGTTGTCCACATGCTTGTGAATTTAAATGGCTTCTCTGTGTAGTCTGACATGATAGTTCCACAGATATATATTAACCTTCCTTGCTTAGTTTCTCCATACCTCACAACCTCTGAGGATGCCTGCCTTAGATGTGGGCGAAACATCAGGAGAGAATACTTCTGGAACATAGCCGTACAGCTGGAATACCTAAAACAACCCTGTGATCCCGGCCATGAAAGCCTTCGACAACACAATGATGGATGTGTTTCCTCTCCTTCCTCCAGCAAATTGGAGCCTCTGCTTTGGAGGAAAGATAAGGAAGACTTGCATTTTTTGCAGCTCTTTGTGGAAATGGAACTCACTTGCATATAATTCCCATGTAACAAAAAATGTGAAAATAAATTAGGAAAGTTTGAAACTTAACCATTCTTGAATGTAAATCTCAGATATCAACCAGAATACTCATCCAAGTTACAAATAGGGTGAGTGTGTGCTCTCCTCCATCCTCCAGTCAAAAAGCAGTTCTTCCTTTGTTGGTTTAGTCCAAGCAAGGCTGAAAAGTAGCCATAAGAAGGAGAACAGTAGGTGCCTTGGAACTGTCTATAGTATCCAACAGGTAGAGTGAGCAGGTGCATTGATTGCCTGATCACAGTGTTCTCTGTTTGAGTGTGTAAGATTTCTCTTTAGATCTTGACTTTGTGCAGGGACCATACAACACTATGAACAATCTGATTAAAAGGATGGAAAGGATGCCCAGTGAAAAGCACTCAAACACCATTTTCAAAGTAATAGAGAGAAAATAAAAGTCAAAGAGTTCATGAAACTCTTGAAGACTATTCATGGGGACCCTTGTTTTAGAGCAGACATGGACAAACTTTGGTCCTCCAGGTGTTTTGGACTTCAACTCCCAGAAATCATAGCCAGCTTACTGGCTGTTAGGAATTGTGGGAGTTGAAGTCCAAAACAACTGGAGGGCCAAAGTTTGCCTAAGCCTGCTTTAGAGCCCATCGTGCGATTTCCTGTGTTGCATGCATGGAGCGTTACACCTTACAAGTAACAGCTTCCTGTCTCTTTCCCCTTTTTGCTGTCAATACTTGGTGGGACAACATTGCAGCTGTTCACTGGGGCTGGATCTACACTGCCATATAATGCAGTTTGGAACTGCAGCCTCAGTGAACAGCTGCAATGTTGTCCCACCAAGCATTTTATGGGTCCACACTGACCATATAGTGCAGTTCCAAACTTCATCATATGGCAGTGTAGATTCAGTCTAGGTCTTGGGAGGTGACTCCACCAACCAAGAAATGATCCCTCTTGTTTGTAAGAAGAAGAAAAAGTCATTTTCCTTCCCAGACACTACTCTTGTTTCTCTTCCCACTTGCAGTGGAGACAGATTGCATTTTATGTGATTAGAAAAAGCAAACATACTACGATACAATTCCTTTTGAACCCCTCTTTTGCTCTTTCTTCCTTCTCCTAGCAACCTCTTGACTTCAGGCTGTTGCGCTCCAGATCTTCTCAGCCTTGCAAGCTTATTTGCTTGAGTTAGTATTTCCCTATCCTGAAGGAAGAGGAACCAATTAGTTGCATTTGCTGTGTATTATTTTAAATTTTAGAAACTCTCCCCTGGTATTTGCTATGCCCCAATACAATTATTGTGTATAGTAATAAAATCAATGTATACATCCAGAAGGGCCCCTGGTGGCACAGTGTGTTAAAGCACTGAGCTGCTGAACATGCGGACCAAAAGGTCCCAGGTTCAAATCCCGGGAGCGGAATGAGCGCCCGCTGTTAGCTCCAGCTCTTGCCAACCCAGCAGTTCGAAAACATGCAAATGTGAGTAGATTAATAGGTACCACTCTGGCAGGAAGGTAACGGTGCTCCATGCAGTCATGCTGGCCACATGACATTGGAGGTGTCTACGGACAACGCCGGCTCTTCAGCTTAGAAATGGAGATGAGCACCAACCCCCAGAGTCGGTCAAGACTGGACTTAATGTCAGGGGAAAACCTTTACCTCTATACATTGATTCCTGTGTGTTCAGCATAATTATCCTATGGATGCTACCATGGGGGTGTGGGGTATTTCAACTTGGTTATGTTGCTCTACTGCCAACAAGATGCCTTACGGGTGTATATGTTCAGATCACGCCTTTACTCTGAGACTATATCTGACATCAGAGATCAGTACACCCTACAAACCCTTTTTTGACAAATGAAGTATGTTTACTATGCATGGGTGATAAAGTATGTTGAGCTATCACCAAAATTCAGAAAGGCAATGGATCACAGGGAAAGATTTGCAAATATAAAGGCAAAGCTAGAGACAGAAATATGCACAGAGAGGCAGAATCCATGTCAGAGGGGCATAGCTATTTCAGTCCCTTGTGGCACTGGCAGCTGACCCTCAGCTGGATGGAGCAGATGGTCTCGTGCTAAAGCACAGCAAAAGCTGGTTGCTGCTAAAGCTGCGTCCCTGAAACAGACTACGTCATGGCCTTGCAAAAGGGAATTATATGGCGGAGAAAAATGAGCACAGGAAATTACGCCTCCGGTTCATAGGCACTGCTCTCTTCATACTACTATGGTATGAAACTGATGATCTTTGTGCCTTTAGCATTAAGCCTGTCTTGGTGACAACTCAATTGACTGCTACAGCACTGATTTAGGATAGTTCTGTTCTTTCTCCCTGTGCCTTATTCTTTCTCATCTCAGCCTTTGGAACAGCCTTGTGTTGTTTTATCCTGTAAATGGTAACACAGAATCAGAATCTGACTCTGGGGAATGAGGTTTTTTTTATTACTTGCTGCCAGAGATAATAACACGAAACAAAAAAAGATCTGACTCAAACATTACAAGAAGAACTGAAAAAAGGGAGGAAAACATCAGCAAAGGCCAATAAAAATAACTTACCACAGAATATGAATTTTCAATTGACAAATATAGAAGGAAATAGATATCAGTTGAAATGTTTTAGGTTGAGATCCTATAGTCCCGTGTTTCACCAAACATAGACACTGCCTTATATTTATTTTTCCTCAAGAAGACCCACAGACTGTTGCTGGTTGGTGTTGGGAGAGAGACCCACAGTGCTGAGTAAAATGGCAGCCACAGCTTTACTTCTTCCCCCTGAGGAGCGTCCTGCTCCTGAAGTCACTAAGGAGACTTTCACTTTCACTTTCTATGTCTCCCACTGTGCCTCAGTTTGCAGCATGCAAAGAACGACCGGGATCTGACAGGGGAGCCACCCGTGTACACTGCATAGCTATGCCTATCACTATGTTTTATTTTCGGGGAATGGCTTGTATTGTAACACCCCTAAGCAGCGCGAACACTGGAAACCAATACCGAGGCAAATAAACAATCTAATATCTTTATTAAAGCAATAAAAGAATAAAACAAAAGTATGCAGAGTATATAGTCAAGCAATTGTCCTTTTAGGAAAGATCAAAAATAGTCCAAATAAATGAAGTTATATGTCCAGTATTAGAGTCCAAAGTCTATAATCCAATAACTGAAACACACTCAAACTCTTTGGAAGTTTGAGTGGGGAAAGAGCAAGGATTCACAGGGAGATTCTTAAGTAAAGTCCAGACAAGGATTTGAGGCTAGGCAAGGTAAATTCGTGGTGGATCTGAAACGCAGTCCAAACTTGATCAGGAGTGGAAACGCAACTCCCAGTCTACTCGAGAGTAAGCGCACCGGAGGGCTGCTTAGAAGCTCGGAAACAAGAGTCGATGTTCTTCTTTGAATAGTCACGTTGACACCGCGATACGGAAAGCTCAGTCCAGAACTTTTATGGAAGTTCAAGAGCTTCCCCCAACAGGTGTTTAACTCCCCAAATCTTCCCAGAGAATGAAGCTGTTTCAACATGCCTGCCTCCCCAAAACTTCCCAAGGGAAACGGTTTAATTACAATCGTCTCTCTCTGCTAATCTTGCGCTTCGTCTTAGAAACTGCTTATGGGAGCGATGTGTTTTGAGAAAGGCCTTCCTATCAAACATAACACTTTCCGGGGAACCAGGCTCTGTTTCAAGGGTGTCCCTAATTGGCTTTGGCATGAAAATGTCAACAGGGGACATCTGGAATGGAACAGAATCTTGCTGAGATGGGAAAAAGCCCAAATCCTCTTCAGTTTGATCTATGATGGCTGCGGGGTCATGGGCCAAAGGTCCCTGAGACATCACATGTATTGCACAAATACAAATATAATTTGCCATATAAAATCTAGATTATCTGCTTTGAACTGGATTATGCGGCAGTGTAGATTCGGCTAATCCAGTTCAAAGCAGATAATGTGGATTATTTGATAATCTGGATGGTATGGCAGTGTAGAAGGGGCCATAGATCAATGATCAAACCACTGCACCAATGGGCTCTTATATGTGCTATATTTATGTGGTGTCTCTGCTCGACCCTTTTCTTTGGATGCTACAACCATATTTCTAAATGTTCAGTGAACGTTTTAGGTTATGGCAATGCTAGAAGTGATGGATTGAAGGAAAATTCAATTTATGAAGGCAGAGTTTTTAATATGAAAGGAAACCTCCCTTATGTTGCCCACCCCCATCTGTAGTTATATCCCTGGCCATGGCTTACATTAAGATTCACAGAATTTATTGCTTTTCATAGCCTTTTGCTTTGATCAATTGGCCAACAGCAACATAAAAGAAGAGCGTAATCCTTCATAGCAGTAAAAACAATGGTAATGGCTTGATCACATTAATCAAAGCATGTGTTGCTGCAAAAAAAGAGGGTTCAGTCCCGCTCTCAACCAAGAACAAAGAGGAGAGGGACACGTGTGTTTACAGCTGCAGGGCTAGATCACAATAGTAGAAGCATGCATTACCAGGAAAAGAGGGTTGCATTCATTTCTGAACCAAGAACATCACAATTGAGAGGCTCCTGTGTTTACACTTTGCGGTCTTTCCATTATTCCACCTTCAATGAAATTACAGGAAATACTGGGAGGCTATTGAAAGGGAGGTGGATTTTCCTAAAAGCAGAAGGGAAGCAAATCCTTTATCAAAGTAACGTCTCTAATGATGAAAGCTGCCAAGACCTCTTCTCTTAAACCTGGCAGAAGTTTTATTTACCTATGGCCTGATCACTGGCAGAATGGCCTCCTCCCCATGCAGCAATGTAGGAAATATTGATATTGCATCTGTGGCACAATTGTAACTTGGGGTTGTCTACACGAGAAAAAAAAAGGATACTTCTATTCTGGTGCTGTAGGACCAAGGCACAACCATTTTAAGAATGAAAGCACTTCTTTTAGTCTTTAATACATTTTTAAGAAACTCGTTTCTTGTTCTGCAGTTTCCATTTGGATCCATTTGGATTGAGGTGACATGGGGCAAGGAGGATAAATTGGTGGGTGGGAATATATATAGGGCAATATGATTGAAAAGGCAAAATAGAGTGTGTCTTTCTCCATGGGGCCACTGAAATACCGCAGAGCTCTTCTTTGGAAATCACTTGCTTTAAGGTCACTCAGCCATGGGATACATGGTGAAGGGGTCAATTGGGATGATTTCATTTACGGCTTGGACCAATTTAAATTAAGTCAGGGAAAACATGTGAGCTTTAATACAATGTCAGTGTGGTGTGTTATGAGTAGATATGGCACTAAGTGGGGCACAGGATCCAAAGCGACTCCAGGGCAAAATACTCTAAATCTCAACTGGATTATTTTGCTGGTGAAGAATACCCCAGAATAGTGTGAATATCCAATAGTCTAGATTAACTGCTGTATATTAACTGTTCCTATATAGGGTTGTTGAATGTCTTTCGGGCTGTGTGGCCATGTTCCAGAAGTATTCTCTCCTGACGTTTTGCCCACATCTATGGCAGGCATCCTCAGAGGTTGTGAGGCATGGATAAGCTAGGCAAGGAAGGTAAGTATATATCTGTGGAGAGTCCAGGGTGTGACAAGAGTCCTATGTCAGTTGGAAGCCAGCGTTAATGTTGCAATTAATCACCCTAATAAGCATTGGAAAGGTTTGTTTCTTGTCTGGGGGGCATCCTTTGTTCAGAGTCACTAGCCGTCCATTTCTAGATGTTCTGGTCATCTGCAAACCCAATCAACAACTGGGCCACACAGTTTACAGAAAACCTACACACACAGATAGACACCTTCATAAAAACTCCAACCATCACCCAAGTCAAAAAAGAAGCACAATCAAAGCCCTGACAGACCGTGCACAAAGAATCTGCGAACCTCACCTCCTCCAAGGTGAACTAAACCACCTAAACTGGGTTCTTCAGGCCAGCCACAGACATCAGAAGAGCTGCAAGGCCAAGAACAAGCCATGAGAGTCAAGACAAAGATCCACCCAGAGGAATGGTGTTCTTACCATACATCAAGGGAACCACTGACCGCATAGGCAAACTGATGAAGAAGCACAACCTACATGCACAATCTACAGACCCACAAAGAAAATCCAACAAATGCTACGGTCAGCGAAAGACAAGAGGGATCCTCTCTCTTCTGCAGGAGTCTACCGGATACCATGCAGCTGTGGACAAGTCTACATAGGGACCACCAAACGTAGCGCCCAAACATGAGTCAAAGAACATGAAAGGCACTGCAGACTCACTCAACCAGAGAAATCAGCCATAGCAGAGCACTTGATGAACCAACCTGGAAAACAGTATATTATTTGAGAACACAGAAATGCTTGACCACTCCAACAACTATCATGTCAAGCTACACAGAGAAGCCATTGAAATCTACAAACATGTGGACAACTTCAACAGAAAGGAGGAAACCATGAAAATGAACAAACTCTGGCTACCAGTATTAAAAAAACTCAAAAACCAGAACAGTAGATGGGAAGCAACACTCTGAGGGCAGAGGAGCCCCAAGGATGGCTAATGACTCTGAACAAAGGATGCCCCCCAGGCAAGAGACAAACCTTTCCAATGCTGATTAGGGTGATTAATTGCAACATTAATGCTGGCTTCCAACTGACATAGGACTCCTGTCACACCCTGGACTCTCCACAGATATATATTCTTTCCTTTCCTTACTTAGTTTATCCATACCTCACAACCTCTGAGGATGCCTGCCATAGATGTGGGTGAAACGTCAGGAGAGAATACTTCTGGAACATGGCCACACAGCCCGAAAGACATACAACAACCCTGTGATCCCGGCCATGAAAGCCTTCGACAACACATTGTTCCTATATACCACAACTGATACAGAATACTGGCCTATATGCTTATCAATAAAAATAACTTCATGTAGCATATTCAAGGTGGCAACCTGTGAGTGAAATATCAAAACCCACGTCCAAGAATAACAGCATAAACCCATTCCACATTTTTGCTCATTACAGAGAGAGAGATTTTTAAACACATAATGACTAATATTCCCCCTAAATCCACTTTTTAAGGCAGTGGTTCCCAATCTTTATTTTTTTGACTAGGGATCATTTTGTCCAGGGACCACTCTCCAGCATTAGTACCAAAAGGGCTACCGATCAGTTTTTGGTCAACTTTAGTTTTCAGTTTGGTTATTTCAGGTGCTGATTCAGAAAATTATGTTGTATAGACCACATCAGCTCTAGTTTCGGATACAGAACATATGTCTTCCAGTAATAATAATAATAATAATAAAACTTTATTTATACCCCGCCACCATCTCCCCAATGGGGACTCGGGGCGGCTTACATGGGGCCATGCCCGGGAAAAATACAATATAACACAATATAAAAACAACATATCATAATACAATTACAACAATACAATAAAGAATCATATACAGTACAACACAAAATCCAAAGAGCAGTATAACAGGGCAGGCCGCACTGACACTCAGTTAAAACTCGGGGTGAGAAAAGGATAAGAAAAAGGATAAGAATAAAACCACAGGGAACTAGGAAAAGATAGCAGACAGTCTAGAGGATAAATAATGGGGGCGTAACAAAAGCATGTAACAGTTACTCTCCGAAAGCACATCGGAAGAGCCATGTTTTTAGATCTTTCCTAAAGTCTGAAAGAGTGGGGGCTTGCCTGATTTCAATGGGCAATGAGTTCCATAAACGGGGGGCCACAGCAGAAAAGGCCCTCTCCCTAGTTCCTACAAGGCGGGTCTGGGATAAAGGCAGTGGCGACAGGAGGGCCTCCCCTGACGATCGCAGAGATCGGGCAGGTTTATGGTAGGAGATACGGTCACGAAGGTAGGTGGGTCCCAAACCGTTTAGGGCTTTATATATGATGGTCTGCACCTTGAATTGGGATCGGAAAATGAACGGAAGCCAGTGGAGCTCCTTAAACAGGGGAGTAGATCTCTCCCTGTAATTCGCCCCAGTTATTAATCTGGCAGCCGAGCGTTGGACCAGTTGTAATTTCCGAGCCGTCTTCAAGGGAAGCCCCACGTAGAGCGCATTACAGTAGTCCAGTCTAGAGGTAACTAGGGCATGGACCACCGTGGTCAAGTCAGACTTCACGAGGTATGGTCGCAGTTGGCGCACAAGTTTGAGTTGTGCGAAAGCCCTCCTGGCCACCGCCGACACCTGCGCTTCAAGCGTCAACGCTGAATCCAGGAGGACCCCCAAACTGCGGACCTGTGATTTCAGGGGGAGTGCAACCCCGTCCAGCACAGGTTGCCACCCAATACCCCGATCTGACGAGCGACTGACCAGGAGGGCCTCTGTCTTGTCAGGATTGATCCTCAGCTTGTTCCTCCTCATCCAGTCCGCCACAGCGGCCAGGCACTGGTTCAGCATCCGAGGGGCTTCCTTGGAGTTAGATGGAAATGAGTAGTGGATTTGTGTGTCATCTGCGTAGAGATGGCAACAACCTGTAGTTACCACCTGCTTGCCCACAGAAAACCATACTTAATAATCTAGAGCTGATGTGGTCTATCCAATGCAATGGTCAGGTCTGCAGAAAGGAGCGGAAATAAAATTAATAAAATAAAATATTAAAGAGGAAGGAGGTCCACGGACCGGATTTTTGTTCTTGCAGCCCACTGTTGAGCCACAGCCCACAAGTTAAGAACCATCATTTTAAGGGATGAAGCCTTTTCCCAGCGTGACCTATTCTGTTTCATTGAAGAGCTAGGAAATCAATGGAGATTCATCTAGCTATTTTCCTGTAGCAGGATGCCCTGCAAGGATATTAAGGTCCTTGTTGCAGCATGTCAACCTACAGCTAGTAGACATGTCTCCTCTGGACCCTTTGCTTTCTAACAACATAGAAATTGCTGTCTTGGGGTAAGGGGATGGGGGAAAAGTTTCAGCCAGCAGTCTGCTACGGAGTCCAGAGAGATCTTCCTATTAATGCAGTTTGTTGTGCCATACTAAATAAAATAAGACATCCTCTGAAATTAAGCCATAGTATGTCTTAAATAGCAATGCATACCTATTACCTGCCAGAGCAGCACCGTGCAAGGTAGACCTTGGAGGGGTCTTTGTAGTATTTTTTGATTGGGAGAAACCAATGGTCAAAACAAGAAGCCTATGTAGTACTTCCTACTCAAGGAAAACCAATAGCCAGTCTAAGTGGGTGAAATTACTTTTGAATCCAAAACCCAACAGAACAGAAGCATGGTGATGTATATTCCTGCATCCAACTCTAGCAACTCCACACATGGCATTATTTCCATATAGAAAGGCAGTGTGTATAGTAACTGTACTATTCAAAGCCTTATTTATATAGAACTACGTATATACATTTCAGAGTTTAATGTTTTTAGTGTGGGATTCTAGATTTTCTGCCAATGTTTAGCCTGTAGCCATGTGATTTCCATACACCTCTGCAAAGAATGTTTCTGCTACCTTCGCCACAGCTATGCACTGATACAGCAATACCACCATCCCTTTTGTTCAAGCAATCGTTCACCTTCCTGCTGGGGTTGGAGAAACCCTGTAATTTTATAGATGTAAATGAATTAACTTTTTCTTTTAAGCCCGTGAGTTACAGCGCTGTAACTCCTGTTTCCTTTGACAGCCTGCCCTGTCGACATAATTTATAGCTATTATGGAGCTGAGTAAATTATTGATACAGCCACATAAAGGGAGAGGAAGAAAGAAGCCAGCGGATGGGTCTGGAATCCTTTTGGCAGATTTTTCCACTTGCTGTTTTTATTTTCTGTAAATGCCTGGGTTTCGGCATGACGGCTTTATTGACAATGGGCAGAGTATTATTATAAAGGGAGGATGCTGTGCTCCAGAAACATTACAGAGCACAAAAGAATTGGGTAGCAGAGGCAGCGGGAACTCCCTCAGCCCTGGTTTGGAGTTTGAATCAATAAGTATGAAGCCCCTGGGCAAAATTAATTCTCCGCGAGAGGCAAAGAATAGCTGAGAAAACTGGGGTGGAACTCAAGATGCTGTAGCAAGAAGCTGGATGGCGCCTGACTTTCATAGCTCCATGGTGCTTCGGTCTTTATGAATTAGTAATTGTTTACGAAGCTCTAACATTTATAACACTGACTCATTTCTCCCTCCTCCTTAGCTATGGTGGTGTAAAATAGTAGTAACTTATACTAAAGCAATGACTCAGAGCAGATTCAACGATTAGAGCACTTATGTGAAAGATCAGCCACTGATTCTGTCTGGCCAGGCTGTTAGCTGGGGTGGGGTGGGATGCATGTTTCAATGCTCCAGTGCTCTTTATATATCTCTGGTCTGACTCTTATTGGTAATCCAAACTGTGTTGTTATATGCCTTCAAGTCAATTCTGACTCATGGCAACCTTAAGGTGACCCTATTACAGGGTTTCCTTGAGCTGAGAGAGTGTAGCCTACCCAAGATCACCCAGGAGGCTTTCATGGTTGAGCAGGATTCCAACCCTGGTCTCCAGAGTCAAACTTAAACCACTAAACCATGCTGGATCTCAACAATAGATCTAGCGAATCAGCAGAATTTATCTCTATCTTAATTCACCATACAACAAGTTATGTGTTTGCTCTTCTCTGCTGGGGACTAACTAACAGTATTTAAGGGTGTAGTTCAGAAGATAGATAGAGGGATTGGTCACCAGCTTCCTGTTCGTGACATGGGCAAAATTAAGTCTACCTTTATCCTTGTAGAGTTTCATATTATCTTCCATTGACCAAAATCCCATGTCTCCAATTGCCTCCTGAACAGGAATGCTGTGACTGGTGGACATTGTGTGAGATCAGAGAAGCATCCAGTTATGCCCCATAGCCAGACGTATACTTATAACGCCATCTCCCGAGACCCTAGATGAGGCTTGCACAACCCACATCCCTTCAGGTATTTTGGACTTCGGCACCCATAATTCCTATCAATTAGACAAGCTGGCTAGGGTTTCTGGGAATTGGAGTCCCATAACCTGGAGGGCCACAGGTTGTGGAGGCCTGCCTGGTGGATCCTATGGGAGATGTCATTGGTCTGCATCTGGCTATGGGGAAGATCCAGAAACTACTCCTGCTGTCTATCAACCATAAAATGTCTGTTCAGGGAGTCTATCACAGCAAAGCTGGGATACCAGAGGATGGCTAACAGGGAGCTCTACTGGAGTTTCACCTCCAGAACTCTTATGCTACTTTGAGCAAGATAGGAGGTCAGTCAATGTACATTACAAAAGCTATTACTGAACAGCAATGTAACAGTAAATTTCAAAGTGAAGTTGATGAGCACGACAGTGACCATAACCATACGTATAAGGAAAGCCCCCAAAATGGAAGTTAAAGTGCTTATCCATATCAACAAAATAGTACTAGCCGCATTAGGAACTGATAGACTGTAAAACAAATATGTCTCTTATTGCTCACCCAAGATCAAGCCACATCACAACCTATCTATCTACAGGAGATCACCTGTGGTCGAGTATGATTGTCTTCCGGGGATAGAGCCTTGGCAATAGGCTGCACTGGAAAAGATAGATTGTTGCTAAGAAAATCAACTTCTTTCCTCATTCTCTAAACTGTGAGGTTTTCAGCTAAGCTCCAACGGAGACAGAAAGTTCAGATGAGGCAACAGATATCATCATCATCTCTGATCACAGTTGGTGGGCAAGCCCGGAATCACAAGTTGATCTCTTTCTATTCCTACTCATTGGATTATTTTTCATTAGATGAAAGCAAATGCTAGCAAGGATGGATAAAATGTGGCTTTCCAGGTGCTTGTGGATTACAACTCTCATAGTCTCTCACTGTTTGCAGTTTTGGCTGATAGAAATCACAGTGCAAAATTATTTTAAGAACCACCTCTAAATTATTTGTTTATTTATATTCATGTATTTATATCCCACCATCAGTCATAAGATAGCAGCATATAGACAAAACATTAATGTAGAACCATTTAGAACAATTTATGTTCCAAAACATATAATAATTTTAAAAATGTAAAACAATTTAATACCTGTGTAGAAATAATCAACTTTTTGAAGACAAAGAAATCCCACAGACTTTGGTGAAGTCAGGTGCCTTGCTGCCAAGTGAAGTCAACATTGATGCCAATTCGGTCTATAGAAGAAGACTATACTAAAATTGGGTGCCACGGGATAATAGGCCCTCTCCCATGTTCCCACATATATACATGCATGGAGTACATCCAGTGATCATAAGCATTGGTGTCACTGGCAAGCACCTGTGTTGGGGATCAGTTCTGCATTTGGAAAGGCATCAGAGAACAGTTGCAAAAGCCAGATCAAGGACTGTACACATGTTTAGGCCTAATGTGATGTTTAAGAGTACTTAGAACCACAACAGTTTTATCTGAAATGAAGTCAACCCTTTTTTAAGACACAAACCTTATGAATCACAGCAGTGGGAAAGGATAATGGAAGCAGATTTCAGATTGTGAGCCCACTGAGGCAAAAGTTCTGATTCTGATTCCATTTTTATATAACGCTATAAATATTTATAGAGTCCCTAGGAACTTCTGATGGAAGACGATGCTTCAAGATAAATTAAATTAAATTTCAGTGCAAAAGACTAATGCATGATGCCATTTTCAGTCCAGTTCTCTATGCCATGTGCATATTGAAACAATCTATGCGCTTTAGAGCATTTTTTGTAACTTTGGAAGACGCATCAGGTGATGCAGGCATAGCTTACTGATACCTGGTCTAAGGTTTCCTTTTCCTTACTCCATTCTTGCCAAAGTAACTTGTGTTTCCTGACTTTTTTGCTTCTACAATTATTGTTATCCCAGCGTCTCTTAGGAAACCACCTTTCAGACTATTTCATCCAAGACTGGCCAGGATCTCAGATGGCTTTCATGCCTCCAGTCCTTAGCAATTGAAACTGAGACCTTAAAAAGTTTTCTGCTAGCTCTGTTTCGTCTTCTAACTTCACCACACTTCTGGTTTCAGCTCTAATTTCATTTCTTATTTGCTTTGTTTAATCATACTGTTTCCCTTGATGTGACTCATTGTTTTACCCTTGCTTTTATTCTGGACTTTTGCTTTTAGGCCCTTTTGGGACTTTATTTATCTTTATAAACTGTGTAGATCTGAAGATGTCAGTGCGGTATATGTAACAATATAACCGGCAATATATTGTCAATGCAATAGAAGGTAATTTGAACTAAATGGCAGGGAAAGCTTGCCATTGTTGGGGCATGTTGAATTTTGGAGGAAAGACTGTTCCACACTAAGTGCCCTACTATGAACTGTGGAGCACAGCTAAAAATAATGTGGTCCCATCATGAGGGCTTCTCCAGATGTCTTTTTAGAGTGAATGCACCTATGACGGAGAAGAAAGTATCCATGGTGTGAAAGTCAGTCTGCATCACCAGTTCATGAATTAGTAAAATAGACATGTATCAAGAAACTTTGCTATGGGAGCAGTATTGGCAGAAAGTTCATAGCAAGTGTTTTCATTGCCATCATTTTATTCAGATGGGAACATAAGGCTCAGTCGGGAAGCCTTTCACAATCTGGTGTCCAGTTAATGGGCTACCTGTTGTTGCTGTGTGGTTTCAAGTAGTTCGCAAGTGGGACTGTCTTGGTAAGATTTATTCAGAGGGGATTTGCTATTACCTCTTTCCGAGGCTGAAGGTATGGAACTTTCCGAAGGTCACCCAATGTATTTCTATGGTTGAGTGGAGGTTTTAACTTTGGTCTCCTAATGTCCTCATTCAACACTAAAATCACTACACCATACTCGTGTTTGGCTCTTACAATCCTTGGTCAAGTTGGCCACTGAAAACGAGTTGAATCCCTACTGTTTGAGACTAGGAAATTCTACTATAGGATACGAATACTGGCTGAGGATTACAGAAGTTTTGTCTGACTAATAATAATTGTAATACTAATATATTTTATTTGCTACCCTTCTCTCCTCACTGCTAGAGGTGGGGACAACATTGTTAAACACATAGATAAAACACAAGACCTTTAAGTACATATATTAAAATAGATCAAAGATTAAAACCTCAATATAATGTAAAATTAAAATTAATGGTTTAAAATTGACTGGGTAAGTCTTCTTAATGAGGAGCTTGGGAAATTGCTTTTTATTTGAAGAGATATCATGCTATGCTGAAGTCACCTATAACTGAGAATTAATAAAACAGTGTCCAATGGGTCCCAGAATATTATCCAGACACTATTTAAGTAATGGATACTTTCAACACATCATGTTATTCCTTCATTTAAAAATAATAATTTCCAAGCTCTAGTCCAATCAAATTAGAGGGGTTCTGACTGAGGAATAATGTTTTAAAGAATCCCTGCCTCCTGAGATATTAGGACACTCTTTTACCTATATCACACTTATTTTAGGAGGAAGAAGAGAAAAAAGACATTTTTTCCTACTACATTCTCTAGAAAAATTGCTTTCTCCTAAAAACAAGTTTCTGTTTTTCCTCTGCTTTGGTAAAAAGAGTTTACCAAAGACCAAAACCAATGGTTGAAGGAGGTGCATATCATTCCCATATCTAATGGTTGCACCTAGGAAACTGTTTGAGCTCAGATCTTCACCTTATGTCTGCATTTGCACTTTAGCTTAGTCACAGACTTTTAATTCAAGCCATTTAAACCTGTAGATTTATCACAAGAGGTGGGCTAACAGGGCAACAGGGAACAAAAATGACATCTGCTGCAGAGGAAAGCTCTGCGTGTATCATCTCCTGTAGGAGCCCAAAGCATTGACTGCTAGGAACTGGGAATGAACAACATCAGGCTCCATTCAATTGCTTTTCCCGTGCTTTGTTTACATTTCTGAAACAGCCAATATTGACATAGTATATGAAGCTGATATACAGTCTTGCTCTATGAGAACTAAAGCTTCAGCACCTTGGACAGCTTCCCTGCCTCTTTATTCACTTTAGTATACTGGATTGCTAAGAGTCTACCCAGTCTGGCACATGTATAGATATTTTAAATTAATTGCCTATCTTTTCACCTACCCAACCACACACTCTGTTCCAAGAAGGGAGTGCTTTGAATATTTGTTCCTGACGTTGCTTAGGATTGCTGTAGGTATTTCAATTATAGTCTGTATATCCTTTCCCCCTTCTCATTCTTTTCCCATGAGTTGACTAAAACCTGGACTATATGCAAGCAGAAATTTATTTCAGATCATTTGTCAGCATTGTTTTCCTGCTATTTGCATTATTATTTGTGTATATGAGAGATATTGTTCATGCTTGGCAATTGTTTATTCTAAAATGCACAGATATAGGATGAGTGACACCTGGCTTGAAAGCTGTATAACAGAAATTGACCTAGGAACTTTAGTAGACAACATTCTGAATACAGGCCAACAGTGAGATGCAGCAAATAAAAATCCAATGTGCTCCTGGGTTTTATTAATAAACATATAGTGTCTAGATAGAGGGAAATAATAGTATCACTTTGTTCTGCTTTGGTTGAACCTTAACTGTGTCCACTTCTAGGCACCACAATTCAAGAAAGATACCGAAGAGCTAGAGCATGTCTTAGAAAAGACTGACCAAAGTGATGAAAGCTCTGGAAGCCAAGCTCTTAGGGAGCTGGGTATGTTTAATCTGGAGAAGAGCAGGCGGAGAGGAGACATGATAGTCATGCTTAAATATGGGAAAGAACATCATATTGAGGAGGGAGAAAACCTGTTTTCTGCTGCTTTAGTAATTCGAACACAGAGCAATGGATTCAAACTACAGGTAAGAAGCCAGATCTTCCCATTAAACAGTAGGAAGAACATCCTAGTTGGGAGAGCATTTGAACAATGGAATGTGCTGTATCAGAGTATAGTGGTCTCCTTCTCTGGAAGTTTTAAAACAGGGGCTGGATGGCCATCTGTTGGGTGTGCTTTGATTGTATGGAAGGGATTTGGACTAGATGTTCCTTGGAGTCTCTTCCAACTATGAATCTGTGACTAGAAAAAGTTATTGAGGAAGTAGTTATAAGTCAAAGAAAAATCTTAAAACCTTTCTGAGTATAACAGGGAAAACAAAAGTAAATACAACCACAGATATAGTGGCAGGTATATAGAAAGATATATGGCTATTTGGACTGTTTGGGGATCTCTATGAACCAAAAGCCATGATAAAAATGGAAAGAGGGATATACTTGTAATTAGGTCTGATCAATTCTGATGAAGATTTTCCCTAAAATTTTATTAAGTGGAAGGCAGGTTTTCAGAATGAGTAAAATTTTAATAGTGTCTGGTGACACATTTATAGCAGAAATGGGCAATTTCTAGAAATCTGGAGGCCACCTCAGTCCCTGATGCAGAGTTTGAAGGTCTATGGCCTTTGAACTTCCTGTGTCTCTCCCCAAATTACCTTTTTTTGTTTTGTTTACAAAGACCTCTTTTGTCTCAAAAGATAAACTTCACTATTTCTTACTTATGAGTGAATTGTATGCACTCTATCTCCATGAAAGTGAAAATAAAAATGACAGCAGTAATACTTTGGGATTAATTTCAACAGAGTTCGAAAGGCATTACCATTTTTCTATAGCCTTTGTTAATCAGAATATAGTATGCATTGTATGCCTGACTTCCCGTGAATGGTGGAAACACAACAAAAGGCACAATACCTTTTATAAAGTCCCATTATTTTGGTGATAATAGACAGAAGATTTGTTCTCTGAAATGTGAGCTGGCATCCTGATCATGATTTATACAATCATAAACCAGACTAATGGTCTTGTAACTTTTGGGATTCATGCTTATGGTTGTTAATGACTGTCTGAGACTCCAAAAATCAATCTCTTAAATCAACCAATATATCAACAGGTGGGTTTCCAAGGTGTGCAGGATAGGACACTGGGAAATGATAACTCACATTCTCCTGATCGTAAGGCATTTTGAGACAAATAGGACCCTGAGACGGCCTCTCCATTTGCTCGTCAGAATGTGCCCTGCAACTAGAAGATTGCTACAATTCTCATTTCTCAGTTCCCCATTCCACAGCACTTCAGAAATCCTTCAGTTGGGTCTCTGTCTGGCCTAAAAGGTAGTTTTTTGGTTGGCTTAGTATTCTTAGAAGTACCTACAACAATGGAACTGTGTTGTTATAACCTATGTCTGGAAATGCATGATTTTAGCTGTGGTTTGCAATTTCTTATATCCTTGTGGCAAGATTTGTATTCATTTTCAAGCACAAACAGGCTTCATAATTTATTCTGGGGATTTGTGGACTTAGAGCAATGCAACAATATGTCTTCTGTGCAAAGGACACTTTTGCTAAACAGTGGCACCCAAGATGAGGTCCCAGAATACGTGACTATTAGCAATGCTGGCTGTGGTTTATGGGAGCTGAAGGCCGACAACGTCTAGAGATGAGGAAGAAAAATATTGTCCTTGTGGTGTTAATGATACCATTAAAAACATTTAATCATCAGGTTAAGACATTTTTTATTTATCTGACATTTGGAACCCATTTTCTTGTGTCTGTCTGCAGTTTTATAGGGGTTTTGCCCCACAATATTAAGTTATATGAAAGATGACATTGCACTTTTATTATATTGCACTTTTGTTTCTGCGAACTGTCCTAGAATCCATTAGAATGTAGGGCAGTCTAGACATTAAAAATACAGACACTGTATAATTTTGACACTGTACAGTTTTAGAAGTCAAGATGACTAAGCTGAGACTTTCATGCCACAAGGTGCCCCAAGACTCCTTGCTGTTTTGACTTTGATCTGTCCCTTACATGAAAATGGGGTGAACAAAAACACAATATAGTACCAGCCACCGATAACCTATATTGGTTAGTTAGTTATAAATATATAACTAAGTAATGTCTCCTGTCCATCCCCTTGAGTCTGCCTTAGGAACCAGCAGCCATATTGAGCATAGGATCTGTTCAGCTGCACATCATCCTCTTTGGGACACAAAGAGATGGTGTTTCCAATCCCTTTCTGACAATGAGTAAATCTTCAATGAGGAATTGCAACAGGAGTGCTACTTCTGATTACCCCAAAATCCCTTATATGGCTACTGGCTCTTTAAGTGGAAGGTTCACAGCAGTAGTGCCATAATTTTGACTATGTAGATTTACTAAATACAGAGCCATTAGGGATCCATAACACTAGGTTATGGATCTGTAACTGAAATAGACAATGCCAGCTATAAACTACTAAAGATCATAGTGCAATGGTGTCAATGAGTATACAGTACAGAGATGAAAATGGCCCTGTTTTTACAAGAACAGGGAAAGAAATGCAAATTGAAGAAAAAGAAAAAGAGTCCTCCATCATCATAGTAGAAACACTGCAAAACATTACCAAAATTCAAGAGCAAAACAGGCAGCATTGAGAGGGACTGTGAACACAATAACAGGAAAGCCTTGCATGTCAAAATAAGTGCTTTGTCTACTGAATACAAACAATGGAGTTGATAATATGGAAAATGTTATCTGTTACACAAAACACGAAGGAAAAGCCCTGCTGTGTCAGACTAAAGGTCTGTTGCTCTGCATTTTGCATCTGGTAGCAGCTAGCCAAATGTCTCTAAAGAGGTGACAAGCAGGGCACAAAGTCATCATCTGTTTCCAAACGTTTGATTCCAGTGCCTACTATGTATTTCTAAACTTTATAGATATAATGCTGCTAAATCTGGAGACTGAACCTATATTTTTGGTCTACTGATAATTGAGATATTTATCTTCTACTCATTTGTTAATTCTTTAAAAAAATTGAATCCAGCTAATTATCATCAGATCAAGGAGACTAAATTACATAAATTAGTTATATGCAAAAACTCACATGGTTTATGCATGAAACTATTTATGCTTTAACCTTACTACTGGAGTGGAACTATATTTATGACCTATTTTACTATTAATTGGGATACATTGGCTGGCAGGGGCCTAAAAGCCTGAAAGGTGCCAGATTCTGACTGATCTTAGAAGCTAAGTAAGACCAGATCTGGTTAGTACTTAGATGGGAGACTGCCACAAAATACCAGGAACTGGCAAACCAACCTCTGAATATTCCTTGCCTAAGAAAACCGTATGAAATCTCATAGACCCCATAAATAGGCAACTTGGCAGCACATATACACAGCAGTTGGCAGTGTCATATGTGAGTTGTTTACTTTGTTATTACTGTAGGTTTTTACTGTCAAGGAGATGTGTGTGAAATTTATTGCTCTTTGACTTGTTTGGGTGGGCAGGCTGTGCCATTTCTTGCTTATCCACTGCTAGTAGCACAATGTCTTGAACTGGCCCTCCTTGTCCATCAATTCTGATAGAAATATGGATTAATACACTTCCTTGATGGTCACTAAATGTACCTCTTTAAGCACTGGCTTGACAATAAATAAAAGTAATTTCACATATTAAATTGAAGCAATTTGTAGGTGCAATTTAGGAAACATTCACAGACATTATGTACCCAAGCCTGCATAATACACAGATTTGTCAAACCCGTATTGTCATCTTTGTATATCACATTGTTACACCAGCTCATAAAACCTTCTATGCACATATCCTCAGCATGTAATGGCTGACATCATGTTTGTTAGTCCTACCTAGACTGTGCCTATGTGACCCATTGTTAAATCTATTGATTCAATGGGTCTGCTTTAGTCAGGACAGAGGCCATTGAGGCCAATATGTGAAACAGCTCTAGTGTTTTCAACAGCTATTTCTGTGCCATTAGTGGCTGCATATCTGAGAGGCTGAGTTTGGAAGATCATCCACCCTTAGCAATCCATTCAATGGAGAGACTTCACAGGAAGAAGGACTTCTATAGAATAGATCTCAGTGAGAGACAGTGGTTGGACCAGTTCATACTTGTACACAGCATGGTGTATAAGTATGATCTTGGATTAGTTCATCCTTGCATGAAAGGATGAGTTATTACAGCAATTTTCTCCTCACTGCACCAGAAAACAAATAATAGAATTATACAACCCACTGAGTTACTTTGGCCACATCACACTCTCTCAGCCTCAGAGGAAGGCAAGACTCTTCTGAACAAATCTTGACAAGAAACCCCTGTGATAAAAACCTTAGGGTTGCTCTAGATTGAAAACAACTTGAAGGCACACAACAACAACAACAACATCAACAACAAAAAGGTTGGTATAAACAACATAAGGGTTCCACAACCTCTGAGGATGCCCGCCATAAATGTGGGTGAAACGTCAGGAGATAATACTTCTAGAACATGGCCATACAGCCTGGTAAACATACAACAACCCTGTGATCCCAGCCATGAAAGCCTTTGACAACACATTGGTTCCATGTCTATCAGAATTACCATTTTCAAAAAACTATTCTTGGACAATGGTGACTTTTTATGACTGTTGCTGTGGCTATAATTGTTGTTAGATTCAAGGATCAGTAGCCCATTTGTGCCAAAAGTCTTTCCATTTCTTCACTGACAGCAATTCACAGTGTTAAACCAGTTTTCCTTTGACATCCAGCCTTACTGATATCTAGAAGAGAAATCTAATGGATCATCTTGACAGATATCTTGCAACCCTCTCTCCCTGGCTTGTTTTTCTCCCTCTCCCCATCATTTCCTTTCTCTGCTTTCATTTGCTCCTGTATCTGTTGCAGATGCTTTCTCATTTTGTTTCATAACCTGACACAAAGATGGGTTGGGTTCTCCTTGTCGTCGTTTTTCTGTGAGAGGTGGGGGCAGACGCAGCCTTCTCTACGATTTCAGTGAGATCTACTTGGGCTTATCCATTCACTCCACCATCCCTTTCACTCTCAGTTTCTATTAATCCTTACTAGCTCATCACTGGTAAATCCCTCATGCCCTCTGTTCCCCTTTCTATGTTGGCAGCTGGAACTTTAAAAAACATAATAACTACCAACAACTATGAGGTGACCCGGAGTTCCTTCTTGGAGATGGGTCAAGCTGAGAGGCTCAGAGTAGCTCACAAAACTGTCCTCCTTTACCTTATGGACATCTGCCACATAAAGAATCAAAGGAGATCCATGCCTCACAACCTCTGAGGATGCCTGCCATAGATGTGGGTGAAACGACAGGAGAGAATACTTCTGGAACATGGCCACACAGCCCGAAAGACATACAACAACCCTGTGATCCCGGCCATGAAAGCCTTCGACAACAAATCAAAGGAGAATCTCAATGAACTGGGTGGGAGGAGGGAGACTGTGGAAGCCATTGGGAAAGAAAGAAGTCATAGATCTCTCAGATAGATTTCTGTCTGTGCAGATCGTTATTTCCCAGAGGTGAGAAGCACCATTGAAATCCTCCTCCCTGCCCTTTCCACTGGCAGTGTATTATTACCAGCTCCTCTCACAAACATCCCAGGCAGTGCTTATGAAACGATCAAAGCCGATCTCACCTTCCTCTTGTCATGATAATAACAACAATAACAATACAAATAAAACCAGCTGAAAGAGAGCTGGTAAGGCTGATCTATGAATTGGGCAGAATAAAACCCTCTGCTAAGGATCTACATGTTAGCCTGAGGCCCATTTCCCTGAGGCTATTAAGTGGATCCCTAGCAAAGTGGTTTTATTCTCAACCCAAAGCAGGAGCTACCCAGTCCATGAGCCCTCAGCATTCCTTTGGTAAAATGTTACAATGAAAACAGTCTGCTTCGCAATTTCATACCAAGACAGTGAAGATAGTGAATGTGTGAAATAGCTGAAACAGTTAGGAAATATATTGCACACATAAATCCTGTTTATTACTATGGAGGAGGAGGAGAGGGAAAGGGGGAAAAACCCAACTGTTGGACGAGTATGTTCTATAACAGTCATGGGCAAATGTCGGCCCTCCAGGTGTTTTGGACTACAACTCCCATAATTCCTAACTGCCTACCGGCAGTTAGGAATTATGGGAGTTGAAGTCCAAAACACCTGGAGGGCTGAAGTTTGCCCATTGCTGTTCTATACTGCGAAGAAAAGCCATTGTGGGTTGACTGTTGGACTTTTTTTCTCTTTGTGTCAGGAGCAACTTGAGTTGCTTCTGGAGTGAGAGAATTGGCCATCTGCAAGGACGTTGCCCAGGGAACGCCCGGATGTTTGATGTTTTTACCATCCTTGTGGGAGGCTTCTCTCATGTCCCCGCATGGAGCTGGAGCTGATAGAGGGAGCTCATCCGTGCTCTCCCCGGGTAGGATTCGAACCTGGCAGCCTTCAGGTCAGCAATCCAACTTTCAAGTCACAAGGCTTTTATCCCCTAGGCCACCGGAGGCTCTACTGTTGGACTATGATCTGGGGACTGGAGTTCAAATCCCAGCTCTGCCACAAAACCCAAAAGATTTTTTTTCGTGTCAGGAGCAACTTGAGTCGCTTCTGGAACGAGAGAATTGGCCGTCTGCAAGGACGTTGCCCAGGGGACGCCCAGATGTTTTGATGTTTTTACCATCCTTGTGGGAGGCTTCTGTCATGTCCCTGCATGGAGCTGGAGCTGATAGAGGGAGCTCATCCATGCTCTCCCCAGGTGGGATTCAAACCTGGCAGCTTTCAGGTCAGCAATCCAACCTTCAGTCACTTAGTCCACTACGCCATCTGGTGCAAGTCACACTTTCTCAGCCTTAGAGAGAGGCTGAACTAATAGTATTGCCAAGAAAACCCCATGATACATTTGCCTTAGGGTTGCCGTAAGTTAGAAAATGACTTAGTTTGGGATTGCCCTCTTTATCCATTCTATTTTTATAGTATTTTTACTCCTTAGCCATATATAGTCTTAGGTGTATGCCTCCTCCAGCACTTTAATGGGATAATAGTCCCTGGTACCTACCTCTTTCCTAATCTGTACTTTACAAAACTATTTGCACTTTTCTGGCCCACTACCCCTTTTAGGAGCCAACCCAGGTTTTTATCAAAGTGTGTTTATTGGTATATGTGATTTTATTTGTTTATGGTTTGTTTTTATTGTTCAGTTTTATATTGCTTATTGCCTGGGCTTGGCCCCATGTAAGCCGCCCTGAGTCCCCTTGGGGAGATGGGGTGGGGTATAAAAATAAAATTATTATTATTATTATTATTATTATTATTATTATTATTATTATTATTATTATGAAGGCACATAGTAAGGATATTTTATTTATTTATTTATTATTTACATCATTTATACCCTGCCCTTCTCACCTGAGGGGACTCAGGGCGGCTTACAAAAATTGGCAAAATTTAATGCCCAAATTGCAATAATAAAAACAAAACAATATAAACAGATCTGTTAATAACATTGTTAAAACACATTATAAAAACCTTAAAAACGTATATATAATTAATTCCATTCATCCGAGATCCTCATGCTTCATCCTTAAATATTGTGAAGCCCTTCTGCTAAAACCTATTATGAAACTGTGATGTAGGGGGTGTTTGTGGACCTTTGTCCCAATGAAACCCCTCCCAAATCCCCCGCAATACAAACTTCTTCTCAAAGACCCTCCCTGGACCCCAAGGATGGGCGGAGGGAGGATGGAGAAGCCAAGCGACTCAAGTCGGGTTCCTCATTGAGACCAAGGGAGGAGAAGGAAGGGGAGCGGAGAGGGGTAGCTGCAGCCCCTTTGCCCAGGAAGGATGGCTTCCTGTCCCATCCAGAAGCAAACCTCGGAAAGATGCCATGAACTTAGAGGAAGGAGGCAGGGAAAGAGAGAGCGGGGAAGGCAGGAAAGAGGGAAGAAAACAACACAGGCGACGGAGGCATCCTCTTTCTTCCGGCAACATCCTGACACAGCAGATGGAGGGTAATAATGGGGGAAGCAGGAAGGGGTTAAAATACAAATTAAAGAAGAAGAAACCCTCTGCTTACCCGGTGTCGGTGGTCCTGGCAGTGGATGCTGGGACTGAGACTCTCCGCTCCTTCCTTCCTTCTTTGGAGAGAGAGAGGGAAGGGGAAAGGGAACGGGAGAGGACGAGAGGCCGGCTGTGGCTCCAAGGCAGGAGAGGCTCTGGTTTCTCCCCCCTCCCTCTCCTCTTCCCCGGCTGTCACTCAAGCCTCGGGTCGGAGGGAGAATCCTCCACGGAGGGCGAAAGAGGACCCAGACAACTATCTAGGGGGCTGGAGGGGCCGGAGCAGGAGCTGTTCTTCAGCACCAGCGCCTTCGGGAGAGAACACAGCGCCCCTCCCTCCCTCCCTCCCGCCTTAGAGCCACGTGACATCCCCCCCACGCGTGTCATCCAGGGGCCCCACGCGAGTTTCCTCCCCACCCGTGGACCGCTCTGTTTCCCTGTCATTGGGATGGAAAGTAGGGCCATGGGGTGCTTTGGGTTCCTTTGGGATGGCCCTCCCTAACTCACCATAAAAAGGAGGAGAGAGGGGCTATTTCTCCTCCCACGCCCCCCCCCCCCTCACCCACCCACAGAGCAGCTGGCGATGGAGACGTGACTGCCTCTTGGTGGGGAAAAGAGTGAGGATGGTGACATGGCTACATCATGGTCATATTTTCCCACTGGGAAACTTGTCTAGCCTGCCTTCTCCTGCAAATGGGCCTTGGGCTACTAGAGGACCACAGACAGGGCTGTAGCCAAGGGGGGGAGGGGTCCACCCCCCCCCACCCCATTTTTCAGGTTTTAAAAAAAAACATGGTATACTTGTGAATTTTAACTGGTTAACCAAATTCCCATGAGTGTCCACTGAAGTTTATCAATGGAGCCTGATTTCTAAATTATTTTGCGTTATAGAACTACTCTTCATGCTTTGCTTAAAAAAAAAGTCCCCCCCCCCAAAAAAACAAACAAACAAACTTTTTTATGGCTATGGCCCTGACCACAGATCACTTATAGTTGTAGCCAAAGGACAGTACAGCCAGTTCTCTGCACTGGCTGAGGTCAGGGTATATAATAGTAATAATAATAACAACAACAACAACAACAACAACAACAACAACAACAACAAAAACTTACCTAATACAAAAGGATCCAGCAAAAGGAGCAGCACCAGGAAACTACAGGCCAATAACGTGTCTGCCCACTATGTTTAAACTACTGACTGGCATCATAGCTGACAAAGTTCAAGATTACCTTGAAGAAAAAAAACATCTTGCCAGATGAACAGAAAGGCAACAAACGGAAAAGCAGGGGCACAAAAGACCAGTTATTGATGGACAAAATGATTCTGGAGAACTGTAGGAGCCGAAAAGCTAATCTTCACATGACGTGGATTGACTACAAAAAGGCCTTTGACTCACTCCCACACAGCTGGATCATCAGGTGCCTGGACGCCATTGGGATTTGTAAAAACGTTGGCGCCTTCATTGAAAACATGATGGAGCACTGGAAAACTGAACTGTTTGTTGGAAATGAAAGCTATGGACTTGTCAACATCAGAAGAGGAGTTTTCCAGGGAGATTCATTGTCCCCTCTGCTTTTCATTATTTCCATGATCCCTCTGTCAACAATCTTACAAAAAACAAATCTCAGCTATCAAACATTTAAGAAATCTCATAAAATTTCACATCTGATGTACATGGATGACCTGAAGCTGTATGGGAAAACGGAAAATGAAATTCAGTCTCTGACCAACACTGTCCGAATTTTTAGCACTGATATTAGCATGGAGTTTGGTTTGGACAAATGTTCGACAGTGGCATTGAAGAAGGGAAAAATCATTGAAAGTGTGGGCATAAATATGCCTAATGGCCAAACAATAAAGTGTCACCAGCCAGAGGCCTATAAATATCTGGGCATATTACAGCTGGACAACATCAAGCATGAATATGTGAAAACTATGGTCAGCAAAGAATACATACAAAGGGTCAGAAAAATTCTCAAAAGCAAGCTCAATGGAGGCAGCACCATCAAGGCCATAAACACCTGGGCCATACCTGTCATAAGATATACTGCTGGCATTATAAATTGGACACAGGTGGATTGTACAATTTGGACAGAAAAACAAGAAAACTTATGACCATTCATCATTCATTGCACCCTCGCAGTGATGTTGACCGGCTCTATCTGCCTAGAAGATCAGGGGGCAGAGGACTCTTACAAGTAAAACAAGCAGTCAAAGAAGAAGAACATTCCCTGGCAGAATATGTAAAGCAAAGTGAAGAACCTACTTTGATTGAAGTCAAAAATCAGAAACTCCTTAAAGCACAGCAGACAAGTGCATATAAACAACAATACATAAGTATACATACACACATAATGAATTCAAAATTCAGGAAAGTTGACCTACCTAAACACAAGGAAGAACTTCTTGGCTGGAAGAACTTTTTCATTAGTTAAATAGACTCTCTCAGAGAATGGTGGACTTCCATTCTTTGGAGTTTTTAATCAGAGTTTGAACGGCTATCTCTCAAGAGTGTTTTGGGTCCTTCCAGAAAAAAATTACAGCACTACAATTGTCCATAGCAGATCATATCCTTTTTCTTACTGCACTGTGGTCTTGCCATCATCCCCCACTTTTCCCTCTTCTTCTTATTATTACCTTTTTTTAATGACATGGCTTTCCTTTTCTCTATGTTCATCGAACACACCATGTGATAAACAGGACTCAGCTTTTGATCTCTGATTTACATGCTCTTAATCTTTGATCCTGAATCCTTTTCTTTGATGCCTTCTCTAAATGCCATTTTGTTGCTGCTCATTAGACTCCTTCTTAATCTAGTTACATTAATCAGGTCATGGCAGTGTGCCTATAATGTGGTGTGAAAACTGGAGTAGTTTGAGTGTTGGGCTACGATGCCAAGAGACAAGAACTAGAATCCCGACTTCGTTATGTGGTGATTTTGTGTAAGTCATGCCCTCTCGGCCTCAGATGAAGGGAATGGCAAATTTCCTCTGAATTAATGACAATAATGTGAGGTCAACTTGGAAACACTTAATGACAAACCATGTGACTTTTCCAGACAGGAATATTCAGGAAAAAATCTGGATTTTGTCAGTCTCAAAGGTGAGGTGAGTGATGAAAAATGTTGGTATAGAAATTATTTAGTGTCAGGACCCAGGCTGCAGAGCACCAATAACCATGCACAGAGACCAGAATCTATCTAATATCTTTATTAAAGGAATATATAAAGTCAATAAAAACAAGTGAAGAATATAGTTCAGAAGTAGACCTTTCAGGAAAGGTCAAATATAGTCCAGGAAAACAATGTCCAATATGTGATATTAGAGTCCAAAGTTATAATCCAATAACCGAAACACACACTTTGCCAAGCAAAGTGTGGGGAAATGACAGGGTCCTTTAGTCCAATGGAGCTTGACAACAAGGCTGGAAGCAAACTAGATTCTTGGCAAACAAGGCTTGATACGTGGCAACAAGAGGCAAGAAGCAAGAACGAGGTCCGTGGCAAGATCCGGGGACAAGGCAGGCTTGGAACTAGAACAAGGTCCGTGGCAAGGTCCGGGAAACAGGGAACTGGAGTAGCGTAGTCCACACACGATCTCACTCCCGAAGCTGACGAATTGACTCCGCAAGGATTTCCTTGCGGGTAAACACCTATATAGGATCTTGTTTTCCCGCCAAGGAACACTTTCCCTGGGGAACAAGAAACGAAACCCATACTGTGTCCAGATGCATGACTCCTTAAGATTTCCCAAGGGAAACAGGCTTAATCAGCTAATTGTCTGGCAGCAATCCTGGCGCTTCTGCGATTCGCCTCCCTAGCGCCTCTATCTTGATTATAATAATCCCGGCGAGAAAATGGGGGAGATTTCTGCTCAAGGCTTGTTTGGCTGACTTCTTGTGGGCAAACATCTTGCAGGTGCAAGGGCTCCAATTCTGGCTGAAACGGTGGGAAACCCAAGTTTTCCTCTTCATCTGCCACAATAGTACTAGGAACGGGACTACATGGCCCATGAGTCATCACATTTAGGGAAATAGACAGGCAAGTAGGGTCTTCCTAAAGACAACGGTTAGTGATGGCATTGCATTTGCACCATTTCCAGGTTATTTTTTTATTTATTTTGTGTCAAAAACATTGCATAAATAAATAAATAAGTTTAAAACTCATGAAATAAAGGGATCACAAACAGCTAAATAGTTTTAGGCCAAAAATGGGCAGTAGCGACTGCATTGTTTGTAGCTTTAAACAATTCTTCCTCTGTGCTTGAGGCAGGGCATTGTGGGCAAGTTTACAGATGCTGAGTTGTTTGTTCTACTCCACAGTTGCACAAGGTGGAGGATTCTTCTAGGTCGAGCCATTTTGCCAGGTTGTCTTTTGATCTGCCAGATCCATTTCTGAGTCTGTTCAGGGACTTCCAAGTTGCCCATTCTTGGTTTGCCTCTGGAGGCAGACCCTCCAATTGGAATTGCCTGATTTCTGTCCAGAGGGATATTCTTGCTGTTGCAGGAGGAACATTTAGAGGAGTGGTAGTTCTCATGAAACTTTTCCTTGATTTAAGTCTACTGGGAGGAGAGTGATAGCCATACAGTGGGTGGCTTTCACAGTGTTCAACCTTATTTCTCTCACAATTGGCAGCACAATTGTTGCCAATTGTAAGCCGCCCTGAGTCCCTTCGGGTGAGAAGGGTGGGATAGAAATATTGGAAATAAATAAATAAATAATTTTCCCATAGCACATTGGGGGTGGGGGTCGGGGGCAATGCCAGCTAGCTTGTAGAGTCTATCAACAGGTGTAGATTTAAGACATCCTGTGATTATTCTACATGTCTCATTCAGTGCTATATTCACCTGCTTTGTTATGCCACACAGAGTAAATCTACCCAGGTTAAAATGGGCCTTGTAAAAGTGGTAAAGTATTTCTGAGGTGATTTATTTATTTTTCTTGTTTTATTGCTGATTTTATTACTCTTTGAAACTGCTGCTTCATTGTTGCATACAATTTTCAATTGCTTTGCTAGTAAATGGGTGAAATTTACATTATCAGATTTCATTCTTAGGATTCCCGAAAAACCTGATTGGTTGAATAAAAGCAAAAAAGAAACACAAATCAATAATTTGCCACATTGAAATCCAGAAGGAAAACTGTATTTTCCAGTAGATATGTACTCTTCATAATCATTCTGTGGCTTGAGTTTTTTTGGATTTGAATTTTACATATTTAGGCACATCCACAAGAGTCATAGATGAATATCTAAATTTCAATGTGTGGCTTGCTGTTGTCATTGTGTATGTGTGTGTGTGTGTGCTATTTTACAGCATTATGCAAGTATTTTTGAAAGCTGCCTCATCAAAGAAACTTGCAATTTAAAATTTAAAACATAAAACTTAGGGAAAGGAGAATACGATAGAATAAGGTGGAGGGAGCAAGTCATATGAGGGGTAAGTAGGAACAGATGTAATTCAAAATATGAAATTGCCATAAATTAACTTAATAATTAAAAAAACATATGAAATTGTCCTGTCATTTTGGACTCTATGGAGTGCCATGTTTACTAATATGGTAGTACTGTATACAACAGTACAATATTTAATTGATAGTACCATACATTTCCTTTGTCAACAGCAGCAGCAAGAACCATAATAAAGCTGCCAATGTGGAGGGATTGTTTTTGTGATGTGTACTGGGGAAAGCATTTAATTTTGTTGTGCAATGTACAATAACAAAAAATGTTGTTCTAAATTCTAAATGAAAACAATTGAAATTACTATGAAGCACTTTGTATACAAAAACACTAAAAATGCTTAATGAATATTTTATCTTGCACTTTTTTGTAGAGCAAAAAACTGTATGATTGCTGTTTTTCTGTTTTTCTTGGCAACTTCTGGAAGCTATCTTTTCCCTCCCCTGATGGGCCACACAAACACTCCAATCTCTCAACACTTTCCAAAAAGAAATGTTTAACTCAAAATATAAAATTGCAGTCCTTGAACCTTCTAGAGAGCATGCTTTTCCATTTAAATATAATTTTGCTGGAGGAGCTATTTCAGACAAAACCAAAGATAAGCCATTTTTCAATATACAGAAAATGACTAGAAGGTTGAAGCAACAGCTACCCTGTTTCCCCGAAAATAAGACATCCCCAGAAAATAAGACCTAGTAGAGGTTTTGCTGAATTGCTAAATATAAGGCCTCCCCCGCAAGTAAAACCTAGCAAAGTTTTTCCTTGGAAGCATGCCTGCCAAACAGAATACCAGAGCATGCAGGATCGGTAAACGTACGTACCATAGATTGTTATACATGGAAATAATGGTAGTAACAAGAAATTCTTGATAGGATTCACAGCTTGTTTGGTTATGCTGGTTTGTGATGACAACTACTGTATAGTATATAATAAATGTTCATGTTTTTGTTCAACAATTAATGTGAATTCTTCTTCATGGAAAAATAAGACATCTCCTGAAAATAAGACCTAGCACATCCTTGGGAGCAAAAATTAATATAAGACACTGTCTTATTTTCGGGGAAACCCGGTATTTTCTCTGTGAGCTGTCCTGGGTACTTACAATGTGATAGGGTCTCAGCTACCTAAAACCGGTCCTTGGCATTTCATGTCATCTACATCTTGCACTTCCATGCAATGCTGAGAGATGTTGTTGCTATTGGAATTCGAGTCAAGTTCAACTTATGACAACTTTATGAATGAGAGGCCTTCAAAAGTCCCAGTTATCAACTTCCCCTGTTCTGGTCTTGCAAATTCATGGCTGTGGCTTCTTTGAGTGACCATCATCTCCTTCTTTTCCTACCACATTCCACTTGGTTGAGCATTGCCACCTTTTTCAGTGGCATCTCATGATATGTCCAAAGTTTGACAGCTTCAATTTAGTCATCTTGGCATCTAGTGAGAAGTCAGGCCAGATTTACTCTAGGATTCATTTTGCATGTCGTTTTAGTCTCCTAGAATACCCACAGAAATCTTTTCTAGTGGCAAAATTAAAATGAATTCATCTTCTTACTTGCAACTTACTTCAATGCCAGCTTTCAAAACTATACATACAAATCAGAAATAATACAGAATGCAGCAGGACAGCAAGAGCTGGGAGACATTCTCCCTAGTGCTCAGCAGGCAACACGGATGAAATCAGCAGCAGTGTTGCAGATGATCATATGTCCTTTCTTTTTCTGTTTTGGATGGCCACTGAAAATAGCATTTATGGGATTCTGCAGATAATAATGCATTAAAAATAATGCATTTTAAAGAAGAAATATTGGGGTTGTGTCCATTTCGGGAGGCCAAGGCTGTCTAGGACCTCACAAGAGGCTCCTGTAAGTTGCCATTTTTGCTCTTGCTTTAATGGCTCTGCAGGACTTATAACTAACAGCCCAGGGACTGTCAACACACTGGTTCATTCAGTGTTGACTATCAGCACAAGCCTTACATGGTATCACACAACGTACAGGAACTCCCATAAGTCTTCCAAAGAGGATGTAAAAGTTATCTGTTCTGTGCAGGATGTTCTATTCAGCTCTGCACTATGCACAAAGTCTGTTTGTATATGAATAACTTTAAAATGCAAACTCACAGTATAGAGAAAGTGCCAAGAGCAATTACATGATTAGGTTTTGCAGCCTTTTCTTTAAGTATGATGAGTCAGGCTGTTCCTTGGATAAAGGCTCTTACTCTAATTTGTTTAAATTGTAGCCATGGAATAATTCAGTGGCCAAGTTGCTCCAGGTCATCATCTGTACTGTGATTTTGAATGAAAGCCAGGTGCAAGTCAGAAGTCTAGGAGTTATTTTTAGAATGATGTCCAAAATGATTGTTTGTTATACTTTGTATAGATTTTTTCAACCTTTCTCCCCAAAAGCCTGCATGAATATGTATCTGGAACCCATGATCATCTTCTGAAGGTCACAGATACTGATATAGTCCATTTGCAGGAAGAAAGAGAAATTATATTTCATCATAAATAAAAATTATTTCAATTTCAATGATAAAGAAAGCTGGATCATGAAGAAAGAGGACTCTAAAAAATAAATTCACCTGAGGGGTAGTGCTGGAGGGATGTTCCACAGATACCAGGGACTCCCAAAAAGACAAATGAATGGATCCAAGACGAATCAAACTTGAACTCTCCCTAGAAGCCAAAATGACTAAACTAAGGATATTGTACTTTGGACATACCATGAGATGATATGCCTCATTAGAAAATATGGTAATGCTGGAGAAAGCAGAATGTGGCAAAAGAGGAAGACTGGATTATAGACAAATAGATAAGATAGATAGATGCAATCAAGGAGTTAGTCCTGAGCAGGGCTCTTAATAAAAGACTCTCTTGGAGGCCAATCATTGGATCATGATAGATGGAAACCAGTTTGATTACACATGACAATAACAAATTTCAGAGGGTTTAGAGGGGCCAATTTTGTTTCCATCTCAGGACCTACCCTGATCACAAAACAACAACGACAACAACAACTCTATTTCTTACCTGCTTCTCCTCATGGCTAGAGGTGGATTACAATATAATTAAAGCACATAATCATTGTGAACATTCAATCAAATCCTATGTAAAATGATATTACATATTTTTGACATTAATATTGAAATCTGAATAATAATAATAATAATAATAATAATAATAATAATAATAATAATTTTATTTCTTACTCTTCCCTCCTTGTTGACTTGAGGGTTACAAACACTAAGAACACTTAATCATCTAAAACATTCTATAAAATACACATATTAAAACATATTTCTACCAAATACATATTAAAATACACAGAACAAAGATTAAACATAAAACATACATTTAAAACTCATGATTAAAACTGGCTTGGTAGGCCTGCCTGAAGAGTTAGACATTCAAATGTGTTTTAAATTCTGACAGCTCATTCAGTTGTCGGATTTCTTCTGGCAGGTCGTTCCACAGCCTTGGGGTGTCCTATGAAAAGGTCCATGGATAATGGTTGCAATGGTTGGGTTTTGTCAGGCTGGAATAATCACCCCCCAGAGGACCTCAGTGTCTGGGGTGGATTGTACAGGAGAAGGCAATTCCGTAGGTAACCTGGACCCAAACCATGTAGGGCTTTTAAGGTCAAAAGTTTCCTTTTACTTTGCCGGGAAACTAATTGGCAGTCAGTGGAGTGACTTTAGGATAGGTGTAATATACTTACTCCTGGATGTTCCTGTAACCAATCTGGCTGTTGTATTGTCAACTAACTGGAGTTTCTGAACTTGATACAATGTAAAACGCATTGCAGAAGTCCAACCTTGAGGTTACCAGCATGTTTACTACAATCTTTAGGTTCTCCAAATCTAGAAAGCGGTGCAGCTGGTGTATCAGCCAAAGCTGGTAGTAGCACTCCTGACCATCGCATCTACCTGAGCTGGCATGTGAAGAGATGGATCCAGGAGCACTTCCAAGCTATGAACACAGTCTTTCAGGGGGAGTGTAACCTCATCCAGGACTGGTTGACACACCTACATACCCAGATTAGGACCATTGATGGCAACTACCTCTGTTTTGTCTGGATTCAGTTTCAATTTGTTTTTTCTCATCCAGTCCATTACCTCCTCCAGGCATTCATTCAGAGGAGACATGCTATACTTAGCTGAGGCTATTTCTGAAGGCATGGAGAAATATATTTGGGTTTCACCAGCATACGGATAACATCCTGCCTCATGATTCTGGATGATTTCTCCCAGCAGTTTCATGTAAATATAGTGATATCTTGTGTTTGGAGTTAAATTTTACCTGTGACCAAGCTCTTAACTTAAATTGCTCTTATCTCAAAGCAAATTTTCAATTGAAATGCTATTATTCTGGTCCTCCGAAACCCTCCCCCCCATTTTTTGATTGTGTTTTTAAATAAGAAAATGGAAGCACAAAGTGAATAGGCAGAAGCATAATTTTCTTCATATTGTACTCATTCCAACCTTCCCCCCTCTCCTGCTCTCCCTCCTTCCCTCTCTTCATGAAGGCAAACATATCAGGAATAAAACTCCCACAAAATCAACTGTCTCAAAGTTCTTCAAAGTGGACAAGAGCAAAGCAAACAGCAATCTCCCAAAGTGGACAAGAGCACGAGGCATGGAGGCATGAAGCACAGCACTCTCTCTGGTGCTAGCTCTTAACTCAAAACACTGCTCGTATGCCAAAGTTAAACCTGGGCCAAGCAATGGCTCTAAACGTAAAATGCTCTTAAATTGGGATGCTCTTAAGTCAAGATCAAACGGTATTAAATAGCATATACAGAAAGTCTTTACCTGCATGATAAAACTGGAAGTGGTCAAAAAACCACATCGGGTTTTTCACTTGAAGGCATTGGATGCAGTATGATCTTCATGGATGCTTCCTGGAGCATCATTATACATTGTATGCTCCCTTTCCCTACAAGTGGAGTTTGAACTGTGGGCAGGGATAAGTATAGATGATAGGGCCATATATGGTGTTGCGCAGCACTGGTATACAGTATTTCTGATCCATAATATAACAGCTGGACAAGAAACTCTGGACAATGGGCTGTATCTCTTCCATTCCAAAATTTCCCAAATTACATCTGTTGGAGCCCTTGGTGGTGCAGAAGATTAAACCGTTAAGCTGTTGAACTTGCTGACTGAAAAGTCAGCAGTTCAAATTCAGGGAGCAGGGTGAGCTCCCGCTGTTAGCCCCAGCTTCAAACTACAGGAAAGGAGATTCCACCTGAACATCAGGAAGAACTTCCTCACTGTGAGAGCTGTTCAGCTGTGGAACCCTCTGCCCCGGAGTGTGGTGGAGGCTCCTTCTTTGGAGGCTTTTAAACAGAGGCTGGATGGCCATCTGTCGGGGGTGCTTTGAATGCGATTTCCTGCTTCTTGGCAGTGGGTTGGACTGGATGGCCCATGAGGTCTCTTCCAACTCTACTATTCTATGATTCTATGATTCTATGCCAACCTAGCAGTTCAAAAACATGCAAATGTGAGTAGATCAATAGATACTGCTCTAGCAGGAAGGTAAAGGCACTCCATGCACTCATGCCGGCCACAAGACCATGGAGGTGTCCACGGGCAACGCCTGCTCTTTAGCTTAGAAATGGAGATGAGCACCAACCCTCAGAGTCAGACACAACTAGACTTAATGTCAGGGAAAAAACTTTACCTTTACTATGTGTTGCTTTCCAGTTAAGCACTAAATGGCTTGAATCCTATTGAATAGTCCCAACTAGAATAGACCAACTGAATCAATTGTTGAATAGTGAATCGAAACATTGGTTTATTCAATTAATCTGCTCTAACTAAGACTAAAAGATTCAAGTCAATGCCACGAGCTTTCCAGCCATTCCTAGGATCATCATAGTGCTGAATCTTCATTGTGTGCAACTAAATCTGATTATGCTATTCTAACAATTTCCCTTGCAAAAAACAAAAACAAAAAAACAGAGTCTGTGTTACCTCAATATTTCTGTCATAAATTTGCTCTAATACATTTGTCAGTCTTTAGGGTGCCAATGAACTCACCATTCTATTTGCTGCGACAGGCGAACACAGTTACTCCCCACAGGATTCTCTTTGAAATCACACTTTACGAAGCGACGTGAGTCATTTTACAACTTCTCTGGGTGCGAACATTTCTCTGAAAAGTATGCAAAGGTATCTTGTAGCACCTTGGAGACTAACCAAGAGAAAGAAGTTGATAGCATAGTTATGTCTTTGTATATCTTTGGACAGTAAACTTAAAGGGAGAAAAATTCAGTTTGATGTGTAACACCTGAGGGATATTTTTGCAGTATTTCCAGAACTCCTAGCGAGAGGCATCCATGTGGAAGATGCAGAAGTCTCATATAGAAATGTGCTTTGTATTTCTAGAATGTTTGTAATATTTGTTGGAAGAAATTTGAACACCTTCAATGGAAAACTAAACATCCTCCACAGCCAAATAATGTGTCCTAAAATGGTGAGGAATATCTATGGCCTTAAGCAAGCTCTTGACATCATCGGTTGTTCTCATCTGAGAAACTTAAGGATTCTGAGAATACATCTACACTGCCACATAATCCAGTTTCTGAATCCAGATTATATGCTTTGAACTGGATGATATAACAGTATAGTCCAGGCACAGGCAAACTTGGGCCCTCCTGGTGTTTTGGACTTCAACTCCCACAATTCCTAACAGCCTACCGGCTGTTAGGAATTGTGGGAGTTGAAGTCCAAAACACCAGGAGAGCCCAAGTTTGCCCACGTCTGGTATAGACTCATTTAATCCAGTTCAAAGCAGATAATCCGGATTCAGAAACTGTATTATATAGCAGTATAAATCCAGCCAGATAGACCAGGGTTCAAATTTCCAGACAACCATGGAAACCACTGAATAAACTTAGGCAAGTCACACTTTCTCAGCCTCAGAGGAGGGCAAAACCCAAAGTGCCCTAAGCAAAGCTTGCCAAGAGATCCCCATAAGCATCTCCATAAGCAGGAAATGACCTGAAGGCACACAACAGCAACATTAAATCGCTGAGCAGTTCTGTTCTGCACCCAAGTTCTGTGAAAGTTGATAGGACCTAGATTTTCAGTCACTAGCCTGCTTCTATTTTCCCTTAGGTCAACCTGACTTGCTAATACAATACGACTGAGCTAAGATGACTTTGGTGAGTACTATTCAGTATCTTCAAGAGAAGATATATTTGTATTGTGCAACAGTAATCTTGAAGAAATTTTCCAGTAAGGTCATGTTATATTGAATCAGGAACTGGGAGCATTATAGAGGCTAATAAAATGTTTTTTAAAGTACTCAAATAACAGATGCAGTGTTCATTTTATTCTATTTTTTTTTTAAAAAAAAACAATGTAGAAGCTGCTGCGTCATGTAATGCTTGGCTAAAATTCTACATTTACTCATTAAGAGATGCTTGAAAGCAATGTATGTCTCACTTTATCCCAATATTGAAACTTAGTCTTCCCCTAAGTCAAAGTATTTTATAAAAGTAATTAATTACTAAGATAGTTCAAAAGAATCAAATGTAATTAGTTGCCCATAGAGTTAGTAAGGTAAAGGTTTCCCCTGACGTTAAGTCCGGTCATGTCTGATTCTGGGGGTTGGTGCTCATCTCCATTTCTAAGCCGAAGAGCCGGCGTTGTCCGTAGACACCTCCAAACTCATGTGGCAGACATGACTGCATGGAGTGCTGTTACCTTCCCGCCAGAGCGGTACCTATTGATCTACTCACGTTGGCATGTTTTCGAACTGCTAGGTTAGCAGAAGCTGGAGCTAACAGCAGACGCTCACTCCGCTCCCGGGATTTGAACCTGGGACCTTTTGGTCTGCAAGTTCAGCAGCTCAGTGCTTTAACACACTTCGCCACTGGGTCTTCTATGAGTTATAGAGTAGTTATTCTAGCTTAGTGCATTGCCATTTCTCAGAGTAACTAAATTAATTACTTTGATAAAGCAAAGCTGCTGACAAATGGTGCCACTGTTGTTGAAAAATCGACCCCTCCTAAATTAACCATATAGTTCTTATTAAAAATTTTTTCTTAATTTAATACAAGTCCTACAGTTGCGAAAGCCTTCCGTTCTGGTTCTTCAAAAACGTTCATTTCCTGCAGCCATTCAGAGCCTGGACATTACAAAAAGGATTAATCAATCATCTGCCAAGCCCATAAGTCCTGGGGGAAGTGGAAGGAAATGTACCTAAAGAATAGATCAATCCCAAATCCCCTCACAAAAAGAGTTTCACCCTAAACACAGAACTATGCAACCTGAGTTTTCCCTTTTTTTTTTTTTTTGGCTTTATTCATAGTTCATGAAATACAGATGGTTATGAACAAGAGGGGGACTCTTACATGCACGTTTTATATTAAAAGGGACTAGGGTGCACTGGAATTGATACGGGCAGACACGGTCCAGCACACTTACAAAAACCTTAGAATAGAATATTTTTTTGGCGTTTGTGAAACTATTCCAGGTGAGCTCACCCAGGTATACAGAACAAACAGGAAAGATCTCATTTAAGGACACAAAGAGGATCAATCTCCTGAGGGTATCCTGGTGATGGGAGATGCCAGACACAAACAGCGCCTTGGTGAAATCTGTATTAATCTGTCTGCCTCCCACTGAATTGGCTATTTTTGTGTAGCCTCCTCGTTGTCTCGAGAGTCTGGCTCTTTTGCATAAACCGGACCTCACCTATAATCTCATTTTGGACTATTTACATATTGCCTCAAACCATTTGGTAAGCCCAGACTCTTTGAACAGCTCCAGCTCCAAATGGACAAATTCTTCCAGCCACAAAGGAAAGTCCATAAATTCCTGACGTCAGCCGGAGTCCCCAGCCAACAAAAGCCCGAATCCTAACTTGACCACTTTTCAGCCAGTCAGGTGAGGGAGCGGGTATTTTGAATGGCTGTCAAAGCAAATTAAAGGTCTTGCACTGCATTTCAAGGGTATGTTTGATTCTTTTTGAGCGAAGACTCTATGTCAGACATCCTTTCAGGACTGAAAGCTAATAAACATGTTTGTTGCCTTCAAACCCGGTCTGCTTATTCACATCTGGCTGTCAAAACAAGGCACGCCAGGTGATGAATCCATATCATTCCTTTGCGGTTAGCTGAATTTTGTCTTCACCACCTTATAATAACTTCAATGCCTACAATAGAGTGCAAAGTACAGCAAAAACTACATTGAAGACAGTGGTTTTGCTGTGCAGATAACTACATAGGAAACTCTGGAACCAGTTTGAAGCCTGGATTGTGATTACATAAACCACAGAGCACTGATGCCCATTAAGGGCTTTCTTTCATGTGCTTTTGTGGGAGTTTGTTGTCTGGCCACCGTGGCTTAAGGCTAGCTTCAAATTGCATTAAATGGTCAGTGTGGATGGAACCCTATTTATATTCCTCCTCCATTTATTAAGGCCACACCCTGGAAGTACAAAACTAACTAAAAATACAGAGTTAGAAACACAGAATCATAGACTCGTAGAGCTGTGCAAGGCCACAAGGGCCAACTAATCCAAATGCAAGTCATGCAGGAATCCTCAAAAATGTCATTGACCAGAAAGTCAAGAAGACAACAAGGGGGTCTGCTATTTGAGATCTAACCAACAGTGATGATTTTGTTAATATATTGGAATTAGCAGAATCCTTATTAACCTGCAGAAAATAGAGTGATTGTGCAATAGGGGAATGTTGCAAAGCCAATTGCCTGGCCAATTCACATCCTTATACCAGGCCAACGTCAAGTTTTCCTTTCACCTGGACAATCATGGGGCAGGACAGGGACACTGGAAATGGGGTGCAAGAATGACATGGATTGGCAGGCAGCTGGAGCTTTGCAAAATTCCCTGAGCCCACAACAAGCAGATGCATTTGAATTCTTCCCTCCCCTAATGTTACTTTTTACGGGGTAAGTCTAGCAGCAGAGCCCAGAGTCCTCCCTCCTTCCCTAAGTCTAGGTTGAAATATAAAGGAACAGCAGTATCCCCTCCCCACCCTCACTAGATTATTTTAAAAGAGCATTTGGTTACATTTCACATTTTGCTTCTATATGAACAGATATTAATCTATTGGTCCAATGTGCAATATTCTGGCAGCTCATTTTAGTAGAAATGGATGACTTGTCTTGTGAGCACCACAGAAACTTGACAAATTGCATCTTTCAAAGGGAGACTTTTTAATCAACAGAAGTTATTGGCTGCTTCCAGCAGAGCAGATTCTGTATCTGCTTCATTGGAAAGACTAGGATGTAATTGGACTAGTTTCACAATCTGAACCGGATGGGATGACACTGGGGGGATTGATCTTCACTTTCTGCCCGCCTGTCACGCCCTGATAGCGAAGCACTAAGAACCAACACACGGAGGCCAATAATAATCTAATATCTTTATTAAAGAACTATTATAGTAGGATAAAAACAAGTAAGAAATGCAGTTCAGCAATAGACCTTTCAGGGAAGGTCAAATGTAGTCCAGAAATATATTGTTCAGTATATAATATTAGAGTTCAAAGTTGTAATTCCAAAACTGAAACACACACAACTTCCAAGCAGTTAGAGTGGGGAAAACATCCAAAAGTTTTACTAGAATTCAAAGTAAGTCCAAGGCAGGAACTGGAGACAAGACTGGGAACTTGGCACAAGATGCAAGGCTAGGAACACGGTGAGACCGGTCAAGAACACGGCAAGGCAAGGCACGGAGAGACTGGAGATAGCGGACTCAAAACGCAGTCCACACTTAGCTGGAACCGATGTTAATCCTTCAACTGACTCATTGACTCCGCATGGGCTAGTTCGTGCGGAAAGCTTTTAAGGAACTTCGAATCTTTCTGCAAACAGGTGTCCAGAGCTTCTTTTCCCAAGGGAAAAAGAACTGAAACACATCTTCATCCAGATGCGTTCCTCCCTGAAAGCTCCCTGGGGAAACTAGCTAATTAGCACCCTGTCTGGCTGCTAATCTCGCGCTTCTCCTTGTTTGCTCTCTCTGGAAGCGACTCGCCTCAAAGAACTCCCTTCTCACGAAAGGGGGAGAAGCGCTGGGAAGAACTTGTTCAAGGTCCGTTTTAATGAGTTCTTGGCAAGAATAGTCAACAACAGGCATCTGGAATGGCACAGTCTCTTGCTGAGATGGCAGAAATCCCATGTCTTCACCATCATGATCCATGATGGCGCTGGGGACAGGACTCAGAGGCCCATGGGGCATCACACCGCCATGGGAAACACCTCTATGGGAAGCATGTCTGGGATGAAGCTTCCTTTAAGATAACCCTCTGTGTCATCTAGCATTAGAATGGGCAATGGTAGAGCTTTAACTTAAAAAAATTAACTAGCTCTTTTTGACTGAGTTTACTGCTCACTGAAGTACTGGTTGCAAACAGTGTCCCTGGGATTGAATGAGGATCCCAAGTCTGGTTAGTGGCCCTCAAGACTCCTTCAATCCCCTTTCTCTGGCCCCAAAATGAGTGGGAAGTACTTTAGCACTGTAATTGTCAAAGCTCAGTCCTAAGAAATTCTGGAATTTATAGTTTTGTGAGGCACTTCTCTCCCAGAGAGCTCTAGTGCTGCAACAATCTCAAACCATTATGGTTAAAGTGGTATCAGACTACTACAGCTGTGTTAACTGGACTTCTGGCTACTGATAGGATTTCATTTTCTTTTTTCCTTTTTTGTGCATTTTTGGCAGTCCACTGGAGAGGACTTGGGGGGGGAAAAACTGGATCCCAAGGCTGCTGTGTCCTCCTATCCCAGCATAGGTAAAGGTAAAGGTTTTCCCCTGACGTTAAGTCCAGTCGTGTTTGACTCTGGGGATTGGTGCTAATCTCCATTTCTAAGCTGAAGAGACATCTCCAGGTAATGTCCATAGACATCTCCAGGTCATGTGGCTGGCATGACTGCATGGAGCGCCGTTACCTTCCTGCAGGAGCGGTACCTATTGATCTACTCACATTTGCATGTTTTCGAGCTGCTAGGTTGGCAGGAGCTGGGGCTAATCGCGGGTGCTCACTCCGCTCCCGGGATTTGAACCTGGCACCTTTCGGTCCGCAAGTTCAGCAGCTCAGTGCTTTAATGCACTGTGCCACCAGGGGCCCCAGCATACAGCAGGCTTTATAAAACCACATACTGTTTGGTAGAGCAGAATATTCAAACAGAAAACCAGTTGAAAAAGTTGGATTATAAAAGATATGATGGGACTATCCTTGCCTAACTAAGACAGTTGGAGGGTATGACATTATGAATATAACTTGATGAAATTAGGATGACTTGATATCCTCAATCCTTTGTGATGTAACTTTTTAGTTATTTTCTAATTAAGAGGGTATAGCACAGGTAGGAAGAGTTGGAAAGGGTTCAAGTACTGGGCCATAACTCAATGTCTTTTTCTCTGCTGTCGGTACATGGACTGAGTGAGGGGAACCTCCCTTTATTTTTCAATGAAAGATGGCATCCTCCACCCATAATTTATTATTATTGATTTATTTAAAACATTTATATTTCACCCTTCTCACCCCGAAGGGGACTCAGGATGGAGCACAACATATATACGGCAAGCATTCCATGCCAGGACATAAAATAACTATAAATATACACAAACATTAAAACATTAAAAACATTAAACATTGAAATCAGTTATATCTAGTTTAACATCAGCTGTTTAACTGTTTACATATAAGCTACCACTGGCTGTGGAAGCTGAGGTTTAGGAGGATAATCAGAGGCAGCTCATGGCAATCACCATTTCAGATTAAGATATCCTTCTTGCTCAGTCTATAAGCTGTTTTTGAATTTAAATATAGGGTTAAAGCAAATGACCCTGTTATTTTTTGAAAATATGAAGAGGTGCTACTTTTAAAGTATCAGCAATACCAATAAAAACCCCTAAAAATATTTTTAATGGATTACTTTTAAAATGTAACTTTCAAGGTTCTTACAGAGACTCTAAAGATTATACCAGCAGGAAACTGGGGAAGTTTTTTTTCCTGCTTTTGAAAATAAAATATCTGGTCGTGCTACTAGCGTCACAAAGACAGCAATGAACAAGCATCCAGAGCTACCGTCTCCTTCCAGAAATGAGCATTAAGTGGGGAAAACATTGTTTATGTGCAGTGAATGGAATTTGCTCTGTGCGTTCTTAGAATCAAGGAGTGAGTAATTTCTTGATAAGTTCAGCCAGTAAATAAGAAATGAAAACATAATTAGACAAGGCAGATTAATCCTTAATGAATTGTTGCTGTCTTTGGAAACTATATACAGCCCTGCTTTCATATAGAGGGAGAAACCAACCCAGGCAGTTACGACTCTATGTGTCTATTTGGCTTCAAAGGTTCCTTTATATCTCAAGAATATGAGAGTCAATTACCCTTATCTTAGCTGGTACAGCTACTACTTCGTAACCTTCTATGGAGGATTGGCATGGGCTTATGCCTTTCCAAAGCCAAATGTTTTTGGAACGAGGAAGGCTCTGGATGTACCCTTCCCATGTACAGTCCACACACGCTCATCTCTAAGGTGGGAAAATGGTCTGCTCATTTGAAGGACAATGTCAGATGTGGCTGGTACTGATTGGCCATCTTTTTGTGGCATTATCAAAAAAGCAGTGCTCAAGCAGTACTTTTCCTTTTTTTAATTTTTACTTTTTCTTTTGTACTTTTCCTTTTTTTAATTACTAAAGCAACAAAGGAATGGATACATATGTAAATATATCTGCAGGGAATATAGTCTTGGACTTGAAATGGGAGGTAATAGTGAACCCTTTTAAAATGAATGACTTTTGGTGAAAGCATACGATAGGACAGACATGGGCAAACTTTGTCCCTCCGGGTGTTTTGGACTTCAACTCCCACAATTCCTAAACCTACCAGCTATTAGGAATTGTGGGAGTTGAAGTACAAAACACCTGGAGGGCCGAAGTTTGCCCATGCCTGCTATAGGATCACAATGGAGGAGTCATTGTATCACATAGAAAATGTGGATTTGTATGTCTTGTATTTCTATTTTGGTCTCTTGATATTTAGATAAGTGGTTTTTAAAACCTGCTTATATCTCATAATGTACTTTTGATTGCCTGTTGTTTTCTTTTGGCTATGACCTAATAATAATAACTTAAAATTGGTTATGTGTTCCTGCATGAAGAGGGATGGACTACATGGCCTTTGAAGCCCTTCCCGTCTCTACGATTCTGTGATCATGGAGACCTGCAGAAGAGCTGTGACTGACAACCAAGTGAGAAGTGGCTCTCACAATGCTCTTGAACCTCTTTCATCTGATTAATTTCAGTTTCCAGCTTCATCCTGACGTGGGTTCCGCTTGTAGTAAGGAAATGAGGTGCTGAACGTGGCATTTGGACTGATGCAAAGCAGCAGCAGCGTTTGCGTCACAGTTTGTTGTTTCAGAACAGACTGCAGTTAATTAGTCGGCATGTCAAATTAGGCTAAATTACTCTTGGTACATCGATCAATTGAATTAGGCCAGTGTGTAATGCATAGCAGAGGCACACATGTGGTATCCAGATAGGTTTCTTTAGAGACAATAATACACATCTATGCATTCCAAACAATTCTGTTGTCACCCTACTCTAGGATTGCAGAATGAGACTCCTGCTAGGACAGGCATGGGCAAACCTTTTTGCCTTGGGGCCAGGAGGGCTGGACTGGGGGGGAATTGGGCTATTCACATGCTGGGTGGGGCGGGCCCACAAGGGGTAGGTCCCAGGAGTGGGTGGGGTTAGGAGGGTGCAGGGCAGGGCCTGGGCCATCCTCAGGTTGTCCTTACAGTGCTGTTTGCTCCATCCTTATGCCAGGAGGAAGGTGGGACACGCAGCAACTGCCTCAATCCTTACCCGATCCTCAGGTTGTCCTCTTGACATCATGCTAGGAGGAAGGTGAGACAGGAGGCAGCTGAGAGTGCTCTGGAAGGCTCTCAGCCACCACGTGCCTTCCTTGAGCTGTCCTCCTGGCATAAGGATGGAGCCACTCACACTATCCTTATACTGGGAAGAGGGCAAGACACACGGTGGCTGAAAGTACTCCCGAGGGCTCTCAGCTGCTGCGGGCCGCCATATCCTTATGCCAAAAGAACAGGGTAAATGAGGAGGGCTTGAAGTAAGCGTCCTGGGGGCCGCATCCAGCTCCTGGGCCTTAGTTTGCCCATGCCTGTGTGAGGACCTCAGGTTTCAGAGCCAAAACTGAAGACCCGAGGACAGCTCCTGGTGACCTCTGACTGTATCAGCGGGGGCCATGGTGGTGATGTCATTAAATATAATGCACTAAGCATCAATTAAATATTTGTTCAGAAGATTCACACCATAGCATCACTAGGCTTGGTGTCACACAGGTGATGATGATGTTGTTGATGATGATGATATTTATACTCCGCTTTATCTCTCCCAAAGGAGACTCAAAGTGGCTTAACATAAAAACATTAGCATACAATTTAAAATATACAAGTATGCAAATGTCAAACAGAATTAAATATAAGGTAAAGGTAAAGGTTTCCCCTGACATGAAGTCCAGTTGTGTCTGACTCTGGGGGTTAGTGCTCGTATCCATTTCTAAGCCGAAGAGCCGGCATAGTCCGTAGACACCTCCAAGGTCATGTGGCCGGCATGACTGCATGGAGCGCCGTTACCTTCCTGCCGGAGCGGTTCCTATTGATCTACTCACATTTTGCATGTTTTTGAACTGCTTGGTTGGCAGAAGCTGAGGCTAACAGCAGGTGCTCATTCCGCTCCCTGGATATTTTATTAAATATAAAGAGTTTTAAACAATTCACCGCTATTAAAAATTTCACCTGGATCTCCTCCCAAAGCAGACACCACTAAAATATTGTAAATTAAATACCAGAAGCCCCTGGTGGTGCAGCGGATTAAACCACTAAGCTGCTGAACTTGCTGTCCGAAAGGTCGGTGGTTAGAATCCGGTTTTAACCTGCTGCGTCACAAGGGGGCCTGATTATATTGGTTAGTTAGTTATAAATATGTAACTAAGTAATGTCTCCTGCTTCATCCATCCCGAGCCCGCCTTAGGAGCCAGCAACCATAATGAGCATGGGATCTGTTCAGCTGCACATCATCCCCCTTGTGCATCTTTGGGACACAAAGAGGATGGTGTTTCCAATTCCTTTCTGACAATGAGTAAAACTTCAATGAGAAATTGCAACAAGAGTGCTACTCACAGCCTCTGAGGATGCCTGCCATAGATGTGGGCGAAATGTCAGGAGAGAATACTTCTGGAACATGGCCATACAGCCCGGAAAACACACAACAACCCTGTGATTCCGGCCATGAAAGCCTTCGACAACGCATTCCATGCCCATTATTGAGGGAAATCCAAAGAGTGTGTCTTCCTATTGAGTACAACCCCCATATCCAGTAATCCCTGTGGATACATGAAATCATGGGCAATTACAGACCCTATATTTTGCCTTGGGCGAAAAGCATACCATAGAATCATACTGGAGACTCACAGATACTTCTGGGGTGGAATATATTTTGGAATGTGTATAAGTGATATTGTGGATATCAAAACTATGGATAAGAGGGTTTCTAAGTTATTTCCCTCTAGATCTAACATTTAGGTTTACTGCTATGTGTACGTTTGTCCAAGATTAATGAACCTTTCTGATGAACAGCAGCAATCAGATCTTGATGCCAAGGGACACCATCTCCTCTAACTATCCATTAATGACTCTGAGGACAAGCAGGTGAGCAGGGTCTTCTTAATCAGAACCAAAGAAGAACTTTCCTCCCTGACAGAGACTGCCTAGGATTAATGCCTTTTCAACTACGATTTCAAATGGGAGCAGATGTCTGTGAAGGCAGAGGAGGCATGTGGAGAAATGATTGGCTTTGCATGCTGACAGTGAGTGATAGCCAAGCCTGTGATGAAATGTGTTAAGCTGGTGTTTGTGGGATAAAACTGAAAACTGGTCATTTATGTCTTTCAACATACTCCATGGGCCAAATCAAAATGAGATGCAAGCTGCAGGCAGCTGGAACGTTATATCAGGAAGAAACAACTGAAAGATGTTTCACATGCCACAAAGCAACAGATCTACATTTACTTCTAAGTTGTCTATTTTCACTTGCACCAATCTCACCTCTACGAGGAACTAATGTGTATGAATCATGTCTTTTCAACTACTTGAGATATTTATATTTTCAGTTTTAGGAATGCAGGTAAATAAATCTCAATGTACTTCCAACCCCTCAAAAGTAGTGTTGGTAGGCCAGTCCCTCAGCTGCAGATAAATCATGTGTTGCCTGCCAAGTATGATACACCTGTTCTTGTTAATCACATATGCTTGTGACACTATTAGTTGAAGGAGAAGATAGACAAAAGGATACCTTAGATGTATCAGCTGTTGATGGAGAAATCTGCCAGTCTCACTTTCTTACACTTTAAAAAGCTTCTTTTAAAAATAGGATAAACATTTAAAACAATGCACATTTGGGTAAATTCTTTCGAAACAAAGGAAGGAACCTATATGCCAATAATATTGATATGTTCCTGTAGAGAAAATCTCTAGCCTAAATTCAATTGCTAAATTCAACTAAATTAGACCCATTGAATCAATAGGCTGTACGTAAGTATTGACGTTGTTGTTGCTGCTGCTGCTGTGTGCCTCAAGTCATTTCTGACCTATGGCAACCGCAAGGCAATCATATTATTGGATTTTCTTGACAGAATCTGTTCATGGGAATTTTGTTTTGCAAACAAGAATCTGTTCAAAATGTGATTTTGGTTTTCTCTGAAGCTGGGAGAAGGTGTGACTTGGCCAAGTCACCAAGTCAGTTAAATCCTGGTGTCTAGAGTTATAGTCCAAAGCATCACAACAACAGGCTGGCTCTATTGTTGTCTTATCATGCAGATAATTGATGTGGATTCCCATGTGAAGTCATTAATATCACCACAGCAAAGACTGAAAGGTCTCACTATAGTGCTTTATAGACTGTCTGATTCATAGCAAAGCACTCTATTACAGATTACTGTCCTTTAAAATAATAATTAGGAACCCCAGTGGCGAAGTGTGTTAAAGCGCTGAGCTGCTGAACTTGCAGACCGAAAGGTCACAGGTTCAAATCCCGGGAGCAGAGTGTTGCTCCAGCTTCTGCCAACCTAGCAGTTCGAAAACATGCCAATGTGAGTAGATCAATAGGTACCGCTCTGGCGGGAAGGTAATGGCGCTCCATGCAGTCATGCCGGCCACATGACTTTGGAGGTGTCTATGGACAACGCTGGCTCTTTGGCTTAGAAATGGAGATGAGCACCAACCCCCAGAGTCAGACATGACTGGACTTAACATCAGGGGAAACCTTTACCTTTCTAAAAATAATAATTAGATCCCAAAGATCTGCCCATATAGGATTTTTTCCAAGCACTTCTTTTCCCATGGCTAGACATTTCTTCTCAATGGTATAGTTTTGAGAAATTTTATTTACTTCACCTTTCCAGGAAAGGAGCTCAGGGAAATAATTTGTGGCTTTTTTTCTGGTGCTCTTACACCATTTTATTCTCTTAAGAATCCTATGGGAATAACTAAGTTTGACTCCCCTTCATTAGAGATGTTTACCAGATGTCATTAGGCCAGCTGCTGCTCTTTGGTTGCTGCTTTATACCTTTGAGGAAGTGTGACAGTTAAACCAATTTGTAGCCACTTTGGGTAATATAGGGACACCCTAATAGACATTTGGTATCATCTGCTTCCTGCAAGTTGTGTGACAAATCCATTCCTTGATCCAGCTCAGTATTTTAAAAATGCCTTGGGGATGATATTAGTCATAGACTAGCTCATGCCAGGACTAATATTAGATGGAGGGTGATAGAAGGGATTTGGAGGGAAGTACAGAAAGCCTGGTTGCTGCTCTGTAGAGAATTTCACATGTTCTAAGCCTATTATCTCTCCTGATTCTGTTTTTTAAGCGCAATAAGCAAGGCTGACCCTAATTAAGTTGGGCAGGGAGGACAGTTGCCTCAGGATAGGTAGCAGACTGGTGAAAGTATAGTAAGATATTGGAGAACAGAGTTCTTTGTACAACCCCAACACTAACCTGTTGTCTTCAGGTACAATGGAAGACATTATCTTGTCAGTTTTGAACTCAAATGTCAAGTCTCAATCTAGTTGGTTTTATGTGTAGAAAGTGTGTGCATGCGTGCGTGTTCATGTGCTCAGTCATAATGATATTGGTGACATATGTTTAGTCAAAAAACCTCTTACATCAGTGGTTGTACTTTTTTTGGTTGTAATACGCAGGACATATGCAGATCTTGATTGCACAAGTGGAGTTTTCCTGGCATTGCCAGTGTGCAGTCAGTTGTGCTTTTGAAGTCATTGGCTGAGATCTTGCATTGCATGTTAAGGAGCTCATACGCAGATCTATACATCTGTCTTATTGAGCAAATGCCAAGCCCTGATGCAGAGATGCTCCTGCAGCCATTCACACACTGAGATGAGGGAGGAAGAGGCAACTCAAACAACCCCAAAGCTGCCTGTCTCAGCTAGACAGGGAAGGAAGATAAGCTCATTGTCTTTGTGGAAGATGTTTCTCTCACCCTTAGATGTTTCTTCATCAACTGAGTTCTACTCCCATTGCCATCTGCACCCACAAGTTATGCGCACATAGGTCACCAACAGGATTCCAGTCATTCTGCATACTACAGTAGAGTCTCGCTTATCCAACGTAAACGGGCTGGCAGAACGTTGGATAAGCGAATATGTTGGATAATAAGGAGAGATTAAGGAAAAGCCTATTAAACATCAAATTAGGTTATGATTTTACAAATTAAGCACCAAAACATCATGTTATACAACAAATTTGACAGATAAAGTAGTTCAATACACAGTAATGCTATGTAGTAATTACTGTATTTACGAATTTATCGCCAAAATATCACGATGTATTGAAAACATTGACTACAAAAATGCGTTGGATAATCCAGAACGTTGGATAAGCGAGTGTTGGATAAGTGAGACTCTACTGTACATTCAAAGTACAAATGGGAAATTTGCACATCTCTCCTGAAGAGTGTTCCAGCATCGTTTCACATAACTATCCTCTCCCATGATAAATGTGTTGTCTGTAAAATGTTTTTTCAGCTGGGATTTCTTTCTTTCCATTGTGAGATTGCAATGCACATGTACACTAAAATCCAATCACACACAGCCTTTTGGATTGCCCACCCACAATTTTCTCTCCCAAAAATCATCCCACCCTTTTCATTGTTTGACGCATGCACCTGTACACTCACACATGCACACAAACATTAACCCCCCCCCCCCCCCCGCCAAGCAAGATAGCGTTGTAGTGTTATAGCGTTATACAACCACCTTTCCCTGAACTTCAATTAGATCTTATCAAAAGAGTGAGGACTGCTCCGGACACACAGACTACAGTGTCCCACAAGCCTTAGAGCAATGGTTCTCAATCTGTGTGTTCCCAGGTGTTTTGGCCTACAACTCCCAGAAATCCTAGTCAGTTTACCAACTGTTAGGATTTCTGGGAGTTGAAGGCCACAACATTTGGGGACCCACTGGTTGAGAACCACTGCCTTAGAGGAAAGGGCCAGCCTTCAGAGCCGAGCATTGTCCCATGACAGCCACTGCTGCCATTTGTGTTATCATAGCCCCCCACCCAAAGTATGGCTATCAGGCTGCCTCTAATCACCCAAAATTGCAGTAAAAACACCACTGAATGTCCCCAAAGGAAATCATTATATTACATAAATGGGAAAGGAGGTTTTTAATGGATGTTTTCAGCTAGAAAAAAGGTTTGCTTTTAAAGCTGTCTCCCATGGGACAAGTGCAGAGTGACAGCATTATGTGCTAAGCCGCCATCAACAGCACTATTACTCAAATGCAATTTTGGCTTATTTGCCTTGTGAAATAAGGCTCAAAGATACAGGATCAGTTACACAGCAGGATAAGATATTTGTAGCAAAAGCACCACATTACTCCACTGGTGGAAATTTACCTCACTGTTGGAGCTTGTCCTTTCTTTTTATCTTAGGCTGGATCGACACTGCCCAATATGCCAGGATGTGATCCCAGATTATCTGCTTTGAACTGGATTAAATCAGTCTACACTGCTAGATAATCTGGGATAAGCAGATAATCTGAGATCAAATCCTGGGATATAGGGCAGTATGGAAGGGGTTTAGGATTGGATCTTAGGATATAAGACAGTTAGACCCAGCCTTTGACAGAAAAATAGCTCTGGATGGCTTCTCATACCTTGGATACGATATACGATTATTTACTTTTCTATTTCAAACCTGCTTGATACATTTTCTCAAAGATCACATGTAGTTAAATACATATTCTCTCTTTCTTAGTTTCTCTTTTTCCTTTGTAAATTATGCCTGACATTTTCCTTCAAAAGGAAGGCCCAGGCTGTGGCGCAGGCTGGAGAGCAAGCCAGCTGCAACCAGCTGCAATGAATCACTCTGACCAGGAGGTCATGAGTTCGAGGCCCGCTCGGAGCCTATGTTTGTCTTGTCTTTGTTCTATGTTAAAAGGCATTGAATGTTTGCCTATATGTGTAGTGTGATCCGCCCTGAGTCCCCTTCGGAGTGAGAAGGGCAGAATATAAATGCTGTAAATAAATAAATAAATAAATTCAAAAGAAAATAATTTTATATCCAGAAGCAAATCACTGTATGCAAACTGAATAATCAACTACCTCTAATTCCAGTGTAAATCCACTTCAATTCCCCCCCTTCACACACTCGTGTGGAAATCTGTTTATTTTATTTTATTATATGTCCAGACAGGAAAACTAAACAGCTCTGAAAATTTCCCATATCTCACCCCCACAAAAGCATCTTTCTTCTATTACTACATTCTTTGTTAACTACAGTTCTATAATGACAGCCATAGCCCTTGAAGTTTCTATTCAAAGGTGCAGCAACATAAGAGCAAGGAAGAAAGCGGTACAGTGACTCAGAATACATAGCAAAGAAAACACTGATCTAAGGCCATAGTCGGTTTGGTGAATCAGAAATAATGAATCAAAGGACACTGGTGGTGTCCACCCCACAGCTGGAGACACGGAGCAGTATATCAATTCTTTTGCACCAGCAACTGCTTATCAGCTGCCAGGGAACTGTTGCAGGCCTGAAACCTGTTGAGATCTTACATCCTTGTAAGTGGATTTATGTCTTTGGAAATTAGAACGAGACCGTTCATCACATCCATGTCCAGCAGAAGGTTGTTGTTATCTTACTATGTAGCACAAGCTAGCAAAAGGGGCTGTTGTACAATGGGACTGATACGGATCATATAGGTCCTGATGTGCATTTCATTACTCCTCTTGTGCATCTTCACATTCACTGAAAACACTTCTTGGGGATTATCTACCCAGGCAAAAAACTGCATTTACCCCCAAATTCAGCACAGATTTGTTTCTACAACATGGTGCCCAAGAAGGAGAGGGTTGATCCACCTCCACCTTTCTGATTGCACAGGCAGCATTTATTATATCAGCAGATGCAATGACATGTCAGGTGCTCACACAGGGCTCTGTGTCCAATGGGGAGCAGCAGTGGTGACATGGATGACAAGGTGACAGCTCAGCAAAGCCCATGTGGTCTCAGCCTGTCTTGACTCTCAGGATGCCAACACAGCACTGTGGCAGGTTGAGCCGGGTACAGCTGGCTGCCATCATGATAGTTCGGGGTTAGTCTGGAGCTTAGTGTTCTGGACTGAAGCTGGCTTAAGCAACCAATGTAGACATAGCCTTAGTGCCTCTCCTATGTTGCTAGACATTACGTTACATATACAATTCCAGCAGCTGTCTTTAACTGCAAGAGGCAGGTTAGGGTAGAGACATTTTGCCAAAGTCACTTTCTCAAACATTCAGACTTTTTGAAATCTAAATTCATTCAGTACCAAATATGGGCCTGCTGCTTTCTAATAAACACACAGTTTTCTCAGAGGCCAAAAGTGCCTGTAGCACTCCTGTAACCATAGGACCCATATCCACAGTTTCACTTAGCTGCATCAGAGGGCTGTGGTGCAGGCGGGAGAGCAAGCCAACTGCAATTAACTGCAATGAATCACTCTGACCAGGAGGTCATGAGTTCGAAGCTGCTCGGAACCCATGTTTGTTTGTCTTTGTTCTATGTTAAAAGGCATTGAATGTTTGCCTATATGTGTAGTGTGATCCGCCCTGAGTCCCCTTCGGGGTGAGAAGGGCGGAATATAAATGCTTTAAATAATAATAATAATAATAATAATAATAATAATAATAATAATAATAATAATACTTTTTAGGAATTTGCTAAATTTTCCAAGTGATACTTGTCACAGACAGAACGCCACCAAATAAGGTTCAACACAGTTTATTAAAGTTACAGAACCAAAAATGCCCGTAAGAAACAAAAGGCTAGGCAAACACTTGCCTTCGATGTGAAAAGATACAAAAAGACTTTGCTGGAACTAAAAACGGTTCAAAAGATAAACCGGATTAAACAGGAGTTTAATCCGGGTTAAATCAAAAATGCTTACTTCAGCCTGGCACTTTAAACAAACAAAAGTTGATAAACAAAGATTCAATGAAACACAAATAACTGGCAGCAGATTCCTCTCTGCTACTCAAAAGCTACGATTGAGTAACTAAGTTGTTACTCCTCCGTGCAACGAGCGAACTCCGAGTCCAAACACATCAATCAGGGTAGCAGCGGTCAGCAGGGTCCCAATCCGGTCCAAGGTCGAAAGCCAGGTACAGACGTCTTTAGTTCACCAGTTCCACCGATAGCCACAGAAGGGATAGTCCGAGGTCGAAGTCAGTCAGTCAGTCCAGCGTCAATCCAGAGTAGGCAATTAATGTCCGTCAAAAAGACGACGGAGGTCCAAGGTATTCAGCAAACGAATCACACCCGTCTTCAGGAATTTCCCCAACAAGAGCCCAAGCGTTCGTCCAGATTACCTTGCCCAACGCAATTAGCCATTGATTCTAAACCCCATTTTATGCCAGTTCATAACTCCTCATCACTATCAGCTGCTATCCTAATTCCAGGTGCCTCATCATCATCATCCTCATCAGAGCTAAAACACCTTTGACTACGCCCCACAGCATCCCCAGCTGTGGATCCCGTTCCATCCCTCCAGCCCGTCCACGGGTCCGATCCTGCAACCCGCCAGTCGCCTCCCATGCTATAATTGCCGGTGACACCCAAATCCTCCCTCACACGAGTCCATTCCATGTCATCTTCCTCTGAGCTAACCATCTCTTCCTCCATTCTCTCGGTAAAACCCTCAAAGGAGTCTTTGTCTGTTGGTTCTGCAAATAAGTCTTGGAGCCGTTTCCTTTCGCGCTCCTCAAGAGAGTCTGACTCTCGAGGAGTCTTACGACCTCGTCTCCCAGTATCGGAGCCAGAAGGCTCAACCATAACAATACTTCCCCTGGAATTTACCATAGAGTCACCTTGGAAGACCTAGCAAATTCTTAAGGAGGTTATCTCTCTGGGAATCTCTAGTTCCTCCAACACAAGTCTATACTATGCTAAGGCTGGAAATGATGTTATTTAATGGCATTTGGTCATATCGGCTGTTTCCGGTAACCACAGTGAAATAACCCTTGGATATGAGGGGGTCTTGCTATAAAATACAAAAACAGCACTTTATTAACAGAATCTTTTTTGTGTGTGTCAGGAGCGACTTGAGAAACTGCAAGTCACTTCTGGTGTGAGAGAATTGGCCGCCTTCAAGGACGTTGCCCAGGAGACGCCCGGATGTTTTGATGTTTTTATCATCCTTGTGGGAGGCTTCTCTCCTGTCCCCGCATGGAGCTGGAGCTGATAGAGGGAGCTCATCCGCACTCTCCCCGGGTGGGATTCGAACCTGGCAGCTTTCAGATCAGCAACCAAACCTTCAAGTCACAAAGGCTTTAATCCACTACGCCATCGGGGGCTCCATTAACAGAAACTGAACATAACATAACAGATTAATTAATTACACTATGTAGCTACATTAGAAAATGTTTCTGTCCCTGGTTTAAAAGTGTTGTTTCCTGTTTAATTGTGCAGTACTTACTTTGAAAGTAGTTGTTATAATCCAGAAACGTCATTTTTGTTTTTTATCCTTCTATTGCCCGAAACCCAAAGGTCTGTAATTTTACTTAATTAAATTATGCAATTTTTAACCTTTCAAAACAACGTTTTTGCAGTTTAATAAATCTTTTCCACGATTTTATGATAGAACCAATTAGGAAATGACATTTATAACCCAGAACAAAAATCAAGTTACACAATGTTATTTAATATGGCTCTCAGTCTTTGGCCCACCCGACGTTTTGGACTTTAATTCCAAAAAAATTTGAGCATCTGGAAGATGAAGTCCAAAAGATCTGGATGACCAAAAATTCAGAACCACTTATTTTTAGAACACAGTTCACATTCTCCATTCCTAGCTATTTCTGATTCTTAAACACCAATAATTAATTCGTAAACTTGACTGAATGGCATTCTTAACTCTAATCCCCACTTCACTCGCTCTTTTCTTCCCTCTAACTACCCTGATTATATTTTTCAAGCTGGAAAGTGTCCAGAGGAGGGCGACTAAAATGATCAAGGATCTTGAGAACAAGCCCTATGAGGAGCAGCTTAAAGAGCTGGGCATATTTAGCCTGCAGAATAGAAGGCTGAGAGGAAACATGATAGCCATGTATAAATATGTGAGGGGAAGTCCTACGGAGGAGGGAGCAAGCTTGTGTTCTGCTGCCCTGGAGACTAGGACGTGGAGCAATGGCTTTAAACTACAGGAAAGGAGATTTCACCTGAACATCAGGAAAAACTTCCTCACTGTGAGAGCTGTTTAGCAATGGAACTCTCTGCCCTGTAGTGTGGTGGAAGCTGCTTCTTTGGAGGTTTTTAAGCAGAGGCTGGATGGCCATCTGTTGGGGGTGCTTTGGATGTCAATTTCCTGCTTCTTGGCAGGGGGTTGAACTGGATGGCCCATGAGGTCTCTTCCAACAATTTCATGAAATCAGAAATTAGTAAGAAGTCTTTCAAAGCAGTGACATCTTGACTCACTGTACCGAAGAGATGAGAAGCAAGCAGAAGTCTAGATGTTGCTGAACTACACTCCCCATCCTGCTTGGCCATTGGCTACTGTCCATCATATCTGAAAAGTAACAGGTTGAGGAAGGTTGTGAGAAAGATTTCGTTTTTGCTATTTTCTCTGCCGAAGCTTCTTTGGCTGTACTGGGACAGACGCAAGGTGCATTGCACTCGTAACAGCTTCTGACTTTGGCATGCTTTGCTCCAAATTAAACATCACTTCACTGAAGCTAAAACATTGGCCTCCTTCTCCTCTCCGTGTTGTGTCAGTAAAATAGTACTTGGTGACACTGCAGCCTGTTTGCACAGATGGTATTTTTGCAGTTTTGGTCTGACTTCAGATTATGTTTTATTTATTTATTTAGAGTGCAGATGGTCTTCATCTCCTTGCTTTTCATGTCGTTTGGTTGTTCATGTTGTTGTTGTAGTTTGGCCTGAACGATCTCCCCTTTCTTCAGCTTTTAGATAAATATATGTATTTAAAAGCTACCAAAAAGCAGTTGTGTAACTCACCGAAACAAGAAACATATTGTGTCATAACCCTTCAAGACTTCAAAATGGCAAATCAAAAAGAGCACACACTCTCTTACTCCACTACCAAATATTATTAATGTTTAATTATAATCCCATTTTGTTATCATTTGAATCCACTGGCTTGACTTCTACCCAAACCTCCTATTTTTCTCCAAAGCAACAGAAACTGGCAAATAATACTCCAAACCAGGAACCAGAAGCTGATTTGCTCTCTGCAGTTGTCCACACATGCATAGCAAATCATTCATGATGCAAAATAATTTTTGGTACTCATGACATCCTTAATTTTTTTTTATTATTTCTGTGTTTTACCCCTAATTTTTATCTCCAAGTTTAGCTACAATCCATTTTGTTCTCAATTGCTAACGCATACTCTCCAGCTGGCCGCATCATCTCCCAGTGTTCACAAGTTTCTATTACTTGTTTTCATTTAAAAAAAGAACAATATGTTACAATTTGGGTGCTATTGAAATGGCAAAGACAAAAATGGGGAGAAAAAGATAGGATGGCTCTACACTGTAGAATGAAGGCAGTTTGACACCACTTTAACTGCCATGGCCTAATGCTATGAAATCCTGGAATTTGTAGTTTGGTGAGGGACAAGCACTCTTTGACAAAGACCTTGTAAAACTACAATTCCCATGATTCCATAGCTGGGAAACATGGACATAGTTTCATAGAGTCACCAAAATTGGATGTTGACTTGGTGGCCATTAACAACATCAAATAAGGCATTGTTTTGTCATTGTGCAGTGCTGAAATCAACACTGTAAAAATTTTGGAAACATATGCAGGGCTAGCCATGTTGGTCATACAGCAAAATAAAACAAAATCCAAAATCTAGAAATTATTGGACAACTGATTTGCCATTAGTCTCTTGTGGATGGTAAAGAATCCTGCTAAACAATATTTATTTTATTTACAGCATTTATTTATATATGGTAATATAAATGCTAAACATGTTACAGAGGTTAAGCTGTATCTGTGTTTCACAATCAGTAGGTCGACTAGAGAAGTGGAAAGTTCTTGTTCTGAAAAATACTTTGGATAATTGAAGGCTGTCCAAAAATTGGGAATAACTGAAAGTATGTATTTTGTTCCCACAGATACTGCATGTGGCTACAATGCAATATGTAATGTGCAAATGTCATTACAGTTGTGGCCCAAATAAAACCTACTTTGAGATGCAAGAAGCAAATGCATCTTTTTGGAAATCTTTTGATGATGTGCACAGAATGTCAAGTAGTTTATGGCTTTTCTCCCTTCTGTAAAAAGCAGTGCTGCTACCACGAGGTCTAACTGTCTTCTCACAAAGGGATTCCTGTTGTGTTCTAAGTATAAGATATACTCCAGTTCTTGCAGCAGCTGTCTGCTCTGTTGTGTGATCATGTCTGTTATGTAAAAGATGAGTAATCCTTGTATTCAATTTCCCTTAATGCTTCTTTGCTGCTCTTGTAGACTCTGCAGTGAAAATTTACATTTCAGCTCTGACGTCGAAGCTCTCAAATCTTGTTAGCCTTAGAGACAGTCCATTCTGGATTGTCAACAGCAGCTTTTATTTGAGAGCTTGTACTTTACATTTTATAGTCTGTTTTCAAGGTTTTTGAAAACTTCACATACTTTTCCAGTTATTTGACACAGCCTTCTAGGGTGGGCAATGAGAAAGACTTGGTTGGAGCAAGAGCTTTATTGATCTATATGGATGTCAATATGAATGGGAAAGCGAACAGGATTGTAGCAGCAGGTTCCCTTCTGAGCTATGAAGATTCATTTGATTGCATAAACATGTACAGAGCTTTGGAAAGTTAGTTTTGGACTACAAGTTCCAGAATCTGCTAGAATAAAAAAGTAACGTTTCCACGGTCTGCAACTTGTTCACATGTAACATAAGTGTTTACATGGATTTTGTTCTCCTAATAAATAATCTAGAACACAGCTTCTTAAATTTTTCCACTTGAGATTCCTTTTTTTACATGACAATGCATATATAGATAAAATAGGTATGAAATCCAAACTGAGAATGAATCAGCATTTGCACGGCTGATTTTCCTTTTTATGAAGTACAGTTTCAGCATCTTCTGCAGAGTCTAGTGTAAACATGGCGCAACAGATCTGGGTCAATATCTAAAACAGCACTAGGGGGTGGTAAGAAAAAATTGAGACCTCAAGATTAAATTAAGGTAAAGGTTTTCCCCTGACGTTAAGTCCAGTCATGTCTGACTGTGGGGGTTGGTGCTCATCTCCATTTCTAAGCCGAAGAGCCTGCGTTGTCCGTAGACACCTCCAAGGTCATGTGGCCAGCATGACTGCATGGAGCGCTGTTACCTTCCCGCTGGAGCGGTACCTATTGATCTACTCACATTGGCATGTTTTCGAACTGCTAGGTTGGCAGGAGCTGGAGCTAACAGCGGCCGCTCCCGGGGATTGAACCTGGGACCTTTCGGTCTCCAGCTCAGTGCTTTAACACACTTTGCCACCGGGGCTCCTAAGATTAAACTAAGGGGACCCTATTTGTGGTCAGGGCCCACAGTTTAAGAAGCAGCAATTTTGAAGACCCCTATCAAACTACAGTCAGCCTTCCATATTCACTGGGGTTAGGGCACTTAATTATCACTTTGAGCTTTCCCAAACAGACACAAAATGCGACTTTTTCGTGTCACGAGTAACTTGAGAAACTGCAAGTTGCTTCTGGTGTGAGAGAATTGGCCATCTGCAAGGACGTTGGTGCTCAGGGGATGCCTAGATGTGTGATGTTTTACCATCCTTGTGGGAGACTTCTCTCATGGAGAGCTGGAGCTGACAGAGGGAGCTCACCCGCTCTCTCCGGATTCAAACCGCCCACCTGTTGGTCAGCAGTCCTGCTGGCACAAAGGTTTAACTCATTGCACCACCGGGAGCTGGTTCCAAAATGCTGGTTCCAAAGCACATTTTGTTTACACACAGCTGCCCTGTGGGAGACGGGTCACACAGCCCAGCTGTGCTGATGCTGATTCGAGACACGATGGAGCTTTGTAGTTGGAAGGGCCCTCCTCTTCTGCATCCTGACTGATGTAGATACAGAAAGGGAAGGAAATCAGGAGAGTAGGGAGGCACATATCACCTTCACAGGCTGTCTGAGCCTGGCAGCATGGGATGGCTGTGGAAATACCATCTAGGATTGCAATCCGAGATGGTAGTCTCCACTGAAACACCGACAAAGGTTCAGATCTTCCTGGAATAACTGGATCTTTGCTAGTGTTTTTCAACCTGGGGGTCAACCTGGATTAAATGAATTAAATAGGGTTAAAGCACATTAGCCTGTGTGCATTGTTTGGATGCACTAGGTCAATGTATTTCCTACACCAGGCTTTGTGGCCATGTAAATGCAGCCTTTAACTGCTGTGATCTCATCTAACACAATCCTAGAATTTCTGGTTTCATGTGGTATTTAGAATTCTGTGCCAGGGAGTGTTAGCATCTCACCAAACTACAAAACTAAGATTTCATAAAGCACAGCATTGGAACCTAGAAATACTGAAGGACGTAGAAATGCCTAGGAAGAACATATTTTTTCAACTGCATATAGGGCAGCAATTGAGATGGAACCCCCAGTGGCGCAGTGGGTTAAACACTTGTCCGGGCAGGACAGATAATTTGAAGGTTGGGTTGCTGACCTAAAGGTTCCCGGTTCAAATCCAACTTGGGGAGAGCACGGATGAGCTCCCTCTATCTGCTCCAGCTCCATGCAGCGACATAAGAGAAGCCTCCCACAAGCATGGTAAAAACATCAAAATATCAGGGTGTCCCCTGGGCAACGTCCTGGCAGAGGGCCAATTCTCTAACACCAGAAGCAACTTGCAGTTTCTCAAGTCTCTCCTGACACAAAAAAAGCAGTGGAGATAGTGGCAAATGCAGTAATCTGTGAATAATGAAATCTACAAATGTAGAGGGATGACTGTATATGTTTTCTTCATTTGTTAGACCTCAAGTTTTTTATCTGAATTGTACACTCTGTGCTGCCATGGTTGATGTTTATTTTACTCTCTTTTATAGCATAAGCCTATCTCCAGTGACATCACAAGAGGTCTTCCTTAGGTCTCAGTTTTTGGCCCTGAAATCCCTGAGCCTGGGACAGTCCTGACCTGACAAGTAGACATGAGGGCTACCGGGGAGGTTGCAGGAGGTCCATGCAGATCTCAGCCTGCACTTTGCCCACGTCTAGATTTAAATGCTTCATTGCCTGTGGTTATCAATTTGTCACAGCTGACGCACTAGTATGACTCTTGCATTGTTTTTATTTTATTTTGAAAGACATCATTTCATGACAACTGATGGAAAGACTTGACTATGTAAGCTGATGATTTGTTGATTCCCCACTGCATGGTTTCTTGGAAACAGTTTGCTCAATTCTTTTCCCGATAAAAAGACAAGTGATGCAATTGTCAGAATTTGGCTGTTTCTTGATTAAAACTAGACGGTATAGGCATCATGACTCACCTAAACATCTCCCCCAAACCATGTGTGTTTTGAGAGTAAACACTTTTAATTGGTAAATATGATTGAGATGTCAATTTAATCAATGACCTTTAGCTAGACGTTGTAGGAACTGCCACTTCTAATTCTGCTTCAGTGGCTTAACAAATAACAGAATCGCACATGTTCTGTGTATCTACCAGATGTGACTATACATCTGTCTTGTGTCCTTCGTGCTCATGTACATTTCATTGTAAATTAAGCTTAATTATGTGCATAAAATGCGATTTTTTTTCAGCTCTCTTTGGTGCATGATGCATCTCTCCTTCAGTGTTTAATAATAATTGGCCTAAATGTAATAGTATACCAATCCCCAATTACTAGGATGATGTAACTTTCTTCACTTTGCAGCCTTTCATACCATCAGCATCTGCCCAGAAGGATTTCCCTCAAATGATTTGTGGGGCGAGGGTGGAGTTGGATGAAGATGAGGCTTATGTCCGTGAATCAACCATGTAAGACACAGGGTTCTTCTATCCTGGAGACAGTGCTATTCAACATCATTATCAATGACTTGGATGATAGAATAGATGGCATGCTTATCAAATCCGACACCAAATTGGGAGGATATGCTAATACCCAAGAGGGCAAGATCAGATTCCAAAATGACCTTAATGGATTAGAGAGCAAGGCCAAAACTTAATGAAATGAATTTCAACAGAAATGTAAGGTACCATGTTTAGGCAGAAAAAAAATGAAATGTAAAGATATAGGATGGGTGACATCTGGCTTATAAGCAGTAGATGTGAAAGGGATCTAGGAGTCTGAGCACACCACAAATTGAACATGAGTCAACAGTGTGATGCAGCAGCTAATAAAACCAATGGGATTATAGGCTGCATCAATAAGGGTATAGTATCTAAATACAGTAGAGTCTCGCTTATCCAACGTAAACGGGCCGGCAGAACGTTGGATAAGTGAATATGTTGGATAATAAGGAGAGATTAAGGAAAAGCTTATTAAACATCAAATTAGGTTATGATTTTACAAATTAAACACCAAAACATTATGTTATACAACAAATTTGACAGAAAAAGTAGTTCAATACATAGTAATGCTATGTAGTAATTACTGTATTTATGAATTTAGCACCAAAATATCACGATGTATTGAAAACACTGACTACAAAAATGTGTTGGGTAATCCAGAACGTTGGATACTGTAGTGGGAAATAACAGTAGCACTCTTTTCTTATTTGGTCTGACCTTACTGTGTCCGGTACTAGGCATCACAATTCAAGAAGCTTAATGAAAAGCTGAACTGTATCCAGAGAAGTTGAACAAATTGGTAAATGATCTGGAAGTCAAGCCTGAGAAGAGGTTTAGGAAACTGGATATTTTTAGTCTGGAGGAGAAGAAAATCCCAAAAAGGAGTATGATATCATGTTTAAATATTTCAATAGATGTCATATTGAGGAGGGACCCTGCTTGTCTTCTGCTGGTCTAGAGATTGTGATACGGTTCAATTGTGTAGATTCAAATTGCAGGAAAAGAGATTCCACGTAAACATTAGGAAGAACCTTCTGGTGGTTCTGGCAGTGGAATATGCTGCTTTGGAGTGTGGTGAGGTCTCCTTCTTTGTAGGTTTTTAAACAAAGCTTGGATGGCTATCTGTAAGAAGTGCTTTGATTGGGTGTTCCTACACGGCAGAATGAGATAGGATTGGATGGAAGAGATGTCGTCTCTTCCAACTCTATGATCTGAAGACTTTCACATTTGTAAAGCTAGTTAAGTAGAGTCTAAATCCTATTGCTGATCCTACTAGAGTAGAACTATTGCATCAATTTGATTTACTTTATGGCAAAACCTTATTAATGAGGAAGAATGCATTTGGTAGGAGAGACTGCAGCAGTTTGAAGCTACAGGGAAGAGCAAGGCTCCAACTCTACTTCTGCTGTCCTTCCGAGATAATTAAGTAAAAACACTATTTTGGTCCACCAATGTTCTGCTTTATTCAAAAAAAGAAAGGAACTTAGGGCATAAAAGCCCAAAAGGCAGCAGTAGGGGCTTGTTTCTACTTGTTGATTTCAACTTATAAGCAAAATGCTTTGGCTACAAAGCTTCTATTTTCTTTTCTTTTTTTAAAAAAAATCTCCTGAAATATAATTTCCTGTTCTTGATCTCTAGTTCTGCTACAGTGAATAGATAAAGACTTGGGATTAATCAGCCAGTATCTCCAAGCAGAATTTTAATTACATTTAATATGAGGACAGATGATGCAAGGACTGCTGTGTTGAATTAGGTATCCATTGTTGTCATATTTCATTCAGACACATTTTGAAAAATTAACTGAGTCCGAGGCAGTATTTAGCACACTGCCTCTGTGCACCCGGATCCCGAAGTCTGTGTTAACATTAACAACAGCCATCCAAAAATTGAGCTAGGGTGGGTAAAGGTGACCCACAGATGATCAAGTGCAGTTCACTCACTGGGAAGAGGCTTCATTCAGATGTTGCTGTTATGTTTTCTTGAATTCCAACTTTTCTCCAAAACCTGATTTAAAATAAATACAGATTAAAGCATATACAAAGACCCTATTAAAAATATACAAAAACCTGTTATTAAAATGCAATTAAATTAGCTATAGAGTTAAAATTGGCTGGGATCCTATTGGGCAATTACGAATATATAACCTAGGGTTTCATAGGTAAAGGTAAAGGTTTCCCCTGACGTTAAGTCCAATCATGTCTGACTGGGGGTTGGTGCTCATCTCCATTTCTAAGCTGAAGAGCCGGCGTTGTCCGTAGACACCTCCAAGGTCATATGGCTGGCATGACTGCATGGAGCGCCGTTACCTTCCCGCCTAAGCGGTACCTATTGATCTACTCACATTGGCAAGTTTTCGAACTGCTAGGTTGACAGAAGCTGAAGCTAACAGCGGGCGCTCACTCCGCTCCCGGGATTTGAACCTGGGACCTTTTGGTCTGCAAGTTCAGCAGCTCAGTGCTTTAACACCCTTCGCCACCGGGGCTCATACCTGTGACTATTTCATATTCACCAGGCCTGTAGCGAGGGGGGGGGGGTTAGGGGTTCAACCCCCCCCCCCCCGAAATTTTTCAGGTTATAAAAAAAACCTGGTTTACTCATGAATTTTAACTGGTTAACCAAATCCCCATGCTAAGTCTATGAGACACAAAACATTAAGAGTCCCTCCAGGCACTATTACAAGCAGATATTTACAGGTTTGTAGCGGGGAGGGGTGTGTGCTATGGGTTAACCCCCCCCCCCGAAATTTTCAACCCCCCCCCCCCAAATTTTCAAAACCCCTCCCGAAATTTTTTTCTGGCTACGGGCCTGATATTCACGATTCCTATGTAGCCCTGTTTAGAGGATAGATAGGGACCATGAAAGTCTCCCAATCCCCATTTACGGGGTAGCAGCCAATGCATTTCACAGGGGTTTGTTCTCATGTTGTTCAGGGAGCAACTAGTTGATGAAATCATCCCTTGTGTGAGAGAGATCTTGGACATAAAGAGCAATTGCAACAAGTGTCCTGTTTCTGCTTGTTGCAAAGCAGATTGTTGATGGCCCCGCACACTCTCCTTCCTTTCCCCATTATAAGATGGGGATGGGACAAAGCACATTGGCGCCCTGTCCCTGTCCCCATCAAATGAGTGAAAGGACAGCAACGCACGATGCCCGTTGTATTTCCCCCCATCATATGGGAAAAAGGAGAAAGACACACTTTCCTCTCTGTTGTGACAAAGGAAGTGTCTTGCGATGCTTCCCCTCCACTTTGGGAGGAATGTGGGCGGAGGCAAGGTAGCATTGTTAGATGACACTTTGCAGGTCCCATCTAGAAGAAGAAAAAGGGCAAAAAAAAACCCCATGTGAAGAGGTCCTTGGTCTCTTAAATGAGCAATTAACACAGCTTGGGTTCATACTATCTGAAATATCCTTTTCCCCCACGTGGCCCTGCCTGAGCTTTAGATCTTCAAGAGAGAACATTCTCTTGGTCCCATCACCACTTGGTGAGGACTTGGGAGAGACTTCTCAGTGGCTTCTCCCAGGTTGTAAAACTCCTTCCCATGGAAGGCTTGGTTGGGCCTTTCTCTGCTGACTTTTCACTAGCAGGCAACCAGTGCTGGATGTGGGACAAATTAGGCCCTGTGCTTATGAGGCCCCTTACTTGGGTCCTGAAGGAGGTAGGCCTGGTAGGCCTATACTGCCTGTTCTATCAACTCTATCATTATGTCTGGCATCGCTCCGAAATTTAGAATTGCACCACATAAGCAAAATACATTGTAAAAAACTTTTTTTTTTGGCAGAAAGATACCTTGCCCTGGCCAACCAAAGCACAATGGTAAATCCAACACTGAAGGCAACAACCTTTTTATTTAAATGCCTTTGAGCTTTGACTTAATGTTGCAGCCAAAGGCTCTTTAATGGGGACTTTTAATTTTATTTTGTTTTAAACACATTTTCAAAATATTTTAAAATTGATCTGAATAGGATTGTTTACTTAATAAAAGGTAAAGGTTTCCCCTGACGTTAAGTCCAATCATGTCTGACTCTGGGGGTAGGTGCTCATCTCCATTTCTAAGCTGAAGAGCTGGCATTCTCCGTAGACACCTCCAAGGTCATGTGGTCATGTTTACTTAATAGGATTAGTGTTTTCATTTCATCTATATTATAAGCTGCTCAGAGCCCCATATTGAAAGAAAAGTGAGATATAAAATAAATAATTTCTTCCCCAAAGGTCTGCTTTTGCAGAAATTGTTGATGTGGATATGTCTGTTTAACTTTTTGGTTTTTTCTTATGTTTGCGGCAATGGGGATTATGAAGACGAACCATTCCACTCTGAAATAAATCACTGAACACCTGGTAGTATATGCAGATTAAAGAAGGTTTCTCTTTATTCATCATTTCCGACGTGACCTTTAGTGTGGATCGAATCGCCCACTCATGTTTATTGAAGGTGTGGATATAATGGCATTTGTTGTCTGCATATACATAGAAACTCAAGGCTATGTGGCCACTGATATCACACAACAGCCTTCAGAAGACAAAGCCCAGAGAGACAAAGAAGGCAGCGATAATGTAGATAGTAATAACGAGTCAGCATCTCAAGTTTCATCCAAGAATGGCACTGTGTGGAAAAACCCACATCAGATCTCCTGCTTTGTATTTCCCTTTTTTGGAAAAGCACATTTTTAGTCCTTATGTCTGAAGATAAATTTTAAATTTGCTGACAATGATTAATATAATGTAACAGAGACTAGTTCTAAAAGTCATGGGAATGGAAAGAAGGATTCAGTATTTTACAAGTGCTTCTGTTCTTCCTTAACACCACCACAGAGCCACCATAGAACCATAGCATCCTAGAGTTGGAAGAAATTACAAGGACACAATTGACAGGTGGTCCTTCAGCCTTTGTTCATAACACTCCAGAGAAGGAGACCACCACACTCCAAGGAGGCCACATATTCCACTGCTGAACAGCTTTTAACATCAAGAAGTTCTTCCTAATGCTTAGAGGAAATCTCTTTTCCTGAAATCTGAATCCATTGCTCCATGTCCTAATCTCTAGAACAGTAGAAAACAAGCCTTCCCCCTATTCAATGTGACATCCTTTCAGATAGTTCAACAGGGCTTTCATGTCATCTCTCAGCCTTCATTTTCTCCAAGCTAAACATACACCTTGAGGGGCTTGACTTCCAGGCCTTTGACCATTTGGTCGCCCTTCTCTGGACACGATCCAGTTTGTCAATATTCTTCTTGAATTGTGATGCTCAGAATTGGACACTGGGATAAACAATCCAGTGTCACTGATTCAATAGATAGCTTAATTTGCACAATAGAGCCCCTGGTGGTGCAGTGGATTAAACCCTTGTTCCAGCCAGACTGATGACTTGAAGGTTGCCGGATTGAATCTCACCCGGGGAGAGCGTGGATGAGCTCCCTCTATCAGCTCCAGCTCCATGCGGGGACATGAGAGAAGCCTCCCACAAGGATGGCAAAACATCTGGGCATCCCCTGGGCAATGTCGTTGCAGATGGCCAATTCTCTCACACCAGAAGCAACTTGTAGTTTCTCAAGTCACTCTTGACACGAAATTTTTTTTTGCACTATTCAGCAATATACAATAGCAATATCACCAACATAAATATCCTTTGTTTGCTGTCTCGTCTGATAAAGCATTAAAAGGAACTCAAAATTGTGCAAACTCTTTTGTGACATTTACTTGGTTTAATAAAGCATTTGCCCAAATACAATTTTTGGAATTTCCTTACAGTCTTTGTGTGATCTTTGTTTTTTGGTGCTATTTGCAAAAAGAGTGATACACATTATTTATCAACGTTAATATTTTAAACATTTTTTTTTAAAAAAAGAAACAAATACAGAAAATCCCATTTCTCCAGTTAGTTTTTTTTCCCATGCTGATGGCTCCAAAGTGAACCATCTTTCATTTGCAGTGTGTTTATGGCTTGGACAAACAGTTATTAATTAGGTCCAAATCCAATGCCGACGGCTGTCATTTCCTCTTTGCTCTGTTTCAAAGAGCCCTATTTCCTGGCTGGACTCAAGTACCATATTTCCTCACTCACAGAAGTGTAAATAGCCATGAAGTTTCATATATTTTAATTGCCTCCAGGCTGCCATTTTAATCTGGTGAATCCCACTAGGTGATAAAAGAGAATGTTGCTATGGAAACCAGATCCAAGAGAGAAGGTATCCGTAGATGGTTTGTGGAGGAAAAAAATATATATATTTGCCAGAAAGTCAAGTCTTGTCTGAACACAGAGCATAAGTTGTCAATGAAAATTTAACCTATTCGGGCATTTTATTAAGATTCTGATTTTGTTGACATTGTGTTTTGTACAAAGCCATTTTTGATTGTATTATAGTGTTGTGATGCATCACGAAATATCAAAGTTGGATTCATCCAGACTATGGTGTTTCTGATTTCTATGAATGGTTGTGGAAAGTTGGACAGTGAAGAACAAAACAAAGCCAGGAAAGCTTTTATTTCTGCATGGCAAGGGGTTGGATTGGATGGTTCTTGTGGTCTCTTCCAGCTCTGTGGGTAAATCTACATTATCTAATTATTGCAGAGTAATACCATGACTCAATGTTATGGAATTATGGGATTTGTAGTTTGATGAGGTACTAGCACTCTTTGAAAAAGAAGGCTAAACATTGCAAAACTACAGCTATCATGGTTCCATAGCATTGTGCCATGGGAGTTAGTGGTGTCAAGCCGTATTATTCCTACAGTGTAGATGCACCCTCTGCTTCTATCTCATTGGCTCATGCGGGTCTAATTCCAGTAATACAGTAGAGTCTCACTTATCCAAGCTTCACTTATCCAATGTTCTGTATTATCCAAGTCAGTCTGCCTTTTGGTAGTCAATGTTTTTGTAGTAAATGTTGCAATGTTTTGGTGCTAAATTCATAAATACAGTAATTACAACATAACATTACTGTGTATTGAACTGCTTTTTCTGTCAATTTGTTATAAAACATGATATTTTGGTGCCTAATTTGTAAAATCATAATGCAATTTTATGATTAATAGGCTTTTTTCTTAATCACTCCAACATTTTCGTTTATTCAATGTTCTGCTGGCCCGTTTATCTTGGATAAGTGAGACTCTACTATACCAGTGTAAGGTATTTTGTAAAAATAGTTAAGGGAATGAACTATCCAACATTTCCAGCATCTCCTTGTACAATGGCTTTCCCCAGACTGTGCAAATGGTAGTTGAATGGCCTCATCAGCAGCTACATCCCTCCAGCTCAATGGCTACTGATGTACCTGGAGTAAGCCTAGAGACCTATATTGCATCCATTGCCTTCTCCCCTAGAGCTCCCATATTCCTCCCTTCTGTATCTTCTACTTAATCCCTTAATTTACCTCCCTTCCAATGTGCCTGAGTGCTTCATCGCTCCATAGCTTCATTACTCACTGCCTCTATAATTCACTCTGTTCTTCACCCTGCGGGGCTCTTGAGTAACCTCCAGCATTAAATAGGACCTTGGCCAGTGATTTTATGTTTCAAAACTCAGAGCACAGATGGAGAAATTGCAGCAAGAATCTTACTTGTGAAAATATGTGACAGATTTAGCAATATTCCTCTTTGCAAATATGTTCCATGTGTCATTAAGTAGATTATAGAAATTTAAATATGCCTTAGCCTTCCAGCTCTGAATCCATCGGTGCCACGTGACGGAATGAGTATGAAAGATTTATGTGAGCTGTGAGCTTCATTAAGGTAGAAAAGATGCATGTCAGAATTTTTTCTCTCTCTCCAGCATTTAGATTCGTCTCTAGATCCAGCTGGACTCCTGTTGAATTCTGTGAGGTCATTAAAGCAAAGTCTGCCTTTGAACAAATGCTGAATCACCTGGGGATCTGCTAGGTTCTGTTGATATGCACAAGACTGCCTGAAGCATGAATGCAGATATGTGCGAAGGATCCGTTTTTCTCACCTAAGCAGCCATCTGCTGGGAAAGGAAAGTGCTGCTTGGGTGTGGAAAAGCTTATGCAATTGGTCACATATGCGTGGAACATTTATATATATTTGTGCTGGGCCAGCCTTGCCACTAGGCAGAAGGATGTTGGCAACCCGAGTCTACAAACGCATCATGAAATGACAGCAAATTGATTCTTATTGCATCCATTCAGTCAAAGAGGGGAACAGCTCATCTGGAATTTTCTGTCTCCTGTCTTAAAAAAATGATATGGCTGGATTTATGTCTATTCTGGGCATTATGTACCATCAATAAAATGAGACAGCTGGTGTGGTGTAGCTGCTTGAATGTTGGACTCTGGAAACCAGGATCCGATTCTCCATTTGGCCATGGAAACCCACCTTTGATGTGCCACAGCCCTGGAAAACCCCATAAGGTTGCCATAAGTCAGAAATGTTTTGAAGGCACACAAGCTTTTTTGGGCAAAAAGTAATAGCGTATTCACCACTACAATTGCATTGCAATTATAGTCTTTTAAAGACTAGGAAGAAGGCTAGTACCCTGAGACATAAGACAAGTCTTTGAAATAGCATCAGTTTCCCAGGAAACATATATGCAGATTTCACAGCCAGTTGCAAAAGCTCAGACCTCTGTCTCCTTTGCTTGTGATTTTCTGGTTCTAAACTCTTTCTCATTCTTTGTTTCCATTTGGGAATTCTGGCTCAATACTATGGAATCCTTGGTGGAGCAGCAGGTTAAACTACTGAGCCACTGAACTTGCTGACTGAAAGGTTGGTGGTTCGAATCCAGAGAACAGGGTGAGCTCCCGCTGTTAGCCCCAGCTTCTGCCAACCTAGCAGTTCGAAAACATGCAAATGTAAGTAGATCAATAGGTACTGCCCCGACTGGAAGGTAATGATGTTCCATGCAGTCATGCCAGCCACATGACCTTGGAGGTGTCTACGGACAATGCTGGCTCTTCGGCTTAGAAATGGAGATGAGCGCCAACCCCCAGAGTCAGACACAACTAGACTTAATGTCAGGCGAAAAACCTTTACCTTTTTACCTACTATGGAATCATGAGAGCTGTAGTTTGGTAAAGCATTAACACTCTTTGGCAAAGAAGGGTAAAGACCTTATAAAACTACAGCTCCCATGATCCAGTAGCATTAAGCCATGGCAGTTAAAGTGATTTCAAACTGCATTGATTCTACAGTGTAGATGTACTCCACCTTGTACCTTGACTCCATTGGGTGGGCACAATTTTCTGTTTTGCTTCAGGTAGCAGAATGCCTTGTGTCAGCTATATGGGATGAGTCATAGCTAGTAACTACCAGCTATTAAAACGCATAGAAGATATCTTATTTTGATCTTAAATTAACAGAAAAGCAAGGAAAATGTCATTTCTTCATTTCATTGTCATGACAGTATAGTCTCTGTTAGCTGCTGTTTTCCTTTTCCACTGTGCCATCTCCCCAAGATGCTTTCTCCACACACCTGATGTAATGGTGGTAGCAGCTAGAAATGGCAAAGGTTATTTTGTCAAATAGAGCTCCCAGAATTACCCAACCAGGATAAAAATTGGCCAGGTTTCCAAAGGGATGCAGGGAGTCATAGTACAAAATTGGAGAACTTTCGGCCTATTTCCAATCTCCCCTTTTTGGGCAAGGTCGTGGAACGTGTGGTGGCCGCACAACTCCAGGCATTCTTGGTTGACACTGATTTTCTAGATCCGGCGCAGTCTGGTTTCAGGCCGGGGCATGGTACCGAGACAGCCGTGGTCGCCTTAGTCGATGATCTACGCCGCGAGCTGGACAGGGGGAGTGTGTCCCTGCTGGTTCTGCTGGACCTCTCAGCGGCCTTTGATACCGTCAATCACGGTATTCTTCTGGGGCGCCTTGCCGGGATGGGTCTCGGAGGTATTGTTTTGCAGTGGCTCCGGTCCTTCCTGGAGGGTCGTACCCAGATGGTGTCATTGGGGGACACCTGCTCGACCCCACAACCATTGTCTTGTGGGGTCCCACAGGGGTCAATACTGTCCCCCATGTTGTTTAACATCTACATGAAGCTGCTGGGAGAGATCATCCGGAGTTTCGGGGTTCGGTGTCATCTGTACGCAGATGATGTCCAGCTCTGTCACTCCTTCCCACCTGTCACTAAGGAGGCTGTTCAGGTCCTGAACCGGTGTCTGACCACTGTGTCGGACTGGATGAGGGCCAACAAATTGAAATTGAATCCAGACAAGACAGAGATCCTCCTGGTCAGTCGTAAGGCTGAACAGGGAATAGGGTTACAGCCTGTGCTGGACAGGGTCGCACTCCCCCTGAAGACGCAGGTTCGCAGTCTGGGGGTGATCCTGGACTCATCACTGAGCCTGGAGCCCCAGGTCTCGGCGGTGGCCAGGGGAGCATTCGCGCAACTGAGACTTGTGCGCCAGCTGCGCCCGTTCCTTGGGAGGTCTGACTTGGCCACGGTGGTCCACGCTCTGGTTACAGCTCGTTTGGATTACTGCAACACTCTCTACGTGGGGTTGCCTTTGAAGATAGCCCGGAAGCTCCAACTAGTACAACGGGCGGCAGCCAGATTAATAACTGGGGTGGCATACAGGGAGCGTACCACCCCCCTGCTAAGCCAGCTCCACTGGCTGCCGATATGCTACTGAGCCCAATTCAAAGTGCTGATCTTGACCTATAAAGCCCTAAACGGTTATGGCCCAATTTACTTATCCGAACGTATCTCCTCATATGAGCCAGCTAGATCCCTAAGATCATCTGGAGAGGCCCTGCTCTCGGTCCCACCTGCCTCGCAGGCGTGGCTGGTGGGAACGAGGGACAGGGCCTTCTCGGTGGTGGCTCCCCGGCTGTGGAACACCCTCCCCACAAATATCCGACAAGCCCCAACTCTTCTGGGTTTCAGAAAGGCTGTGAAAATATGGCTGTGTGCACAAGCTTTTAACGAGTAATATGATAACGTCGACATGGACCGATTGAAGGCTGAAGCATGAGGTTTTTAGACAAATGGATCTAATTTACTTATGTTTTAATTTTTATAATGTATTTTAATGATGTATTTTTATAGTTTTAATTGATTATATGTACTGTTTTTTGTTTTATTATTATGTTCTTGGCATTAAATGTTGCCAACTGTGTAAGCCGCCCTGAGTCCCCCCGGGTGAGAAGGGCGGGGTATAAATTCTGGAAATAAATAAATAAATAAAATTGTGATTTTACCAATCTCCAGGGCAGACAGTTGACATCTTGTTTAACATCATATCTAATTTGGTCCTGAGTATGAAACAGCAAAACGCAGCATGTCAAGAAGTTCTATTATTAGAGTCAACTAAAATGTGTGCTGTATAGATCTGCTCTCACATTAAGGCATGAATCATGACTATGAGAAGCAGTTTCCCAATTATTTTTTGTAATGTTATCAATTTTATGGAAGCGGGGCATTTTCCAAAAAAAAAGAAGAAGCTTGGGCTAGTTCCAGTACTATTTGTGTTCCCTGAGGGCACACTGTGTTCTCTTTAAACACAGTTGCAAATGTTACAACTGGCAATGGAGAGTGGCAGCATTATGTTCACGCAATCCCATTTCGGCACATCCCCCAATAAATAGAAATTCAAAGTGGAACTAAAGTTGAACTTTCCAAATGTTAGTCCTTATCAGTCTTTACTGGCAAACTTGACTGTCACAAATTACTATTGCAAACTTTTGAGTTTTTTATTGCAATTCATCAGAACCCTTCCAGGTGAGAAAAAAAAATCCTTGAACACTCCAGGTGTTGTTGTTGTACAAACTGATTTTATTTTGGGGATCCACATGATGTTTTTCTCATTCCCAAAGGATTTCTTGGGAATTTATGGCATTACCAAAAACTTCTCATCCTTACATCCCATCAGCTTAAATTAACACAGTATTTTCTAGAATGAATGTAGGGGCCGGGCTTTGGCGCAGGCTGGTTAGCAGCCAGCTGCAATAAATCCCTCTGACCAAGAGGTCATGAGTTCGAGGCCAGCCTGTGTTGGGGTGAGCACCCAACAATTAAAATAAAATATAGCCCCTGCTTATTGTTGACCTAAGCAACCCAAAAGATAGCTGCATCTATCAAGTAGGAAATTTAGGTACCACTTATATGTGGGGAGGCAAATTTACGACACCATAAAATCACCCAGCCGCTGTTGGAATGAGGAAGTGCCATCGCAGTGGATGATGAAGCAGCTGATCCCCCTGTGGCCGGAATCAAGCATACCCTCAGGAAGCTGGAAGCTGGAGAAGGTTTAAATTGTCTCTGCGTCTGTCTTTGTAAAAGAGGCACCATGATTTGGTGAGTTAATTGGAAAGGACATGTGTCGACAGCTGATTGGCTGAGCTAGCCAGGAGCCAGAATTTTGATTGGCTGCTGTTTCAAGCTTGGTGCTGAGGCAAACGGTTTTAACTGCCACTTTCATCTCCGAGCGGGAGGAGAGCAGCTGACTGGAAATGGGCAGGGACGAAATGGCTGCCATACTCTCCGAAGCCTGATTATTTATAAGGTAAATCAAGCATACCCTGTTTCCCTGAAAATAAGACATCCCCTGAAAATAAGACCTAGTAGAGGTTTTGCTGAATTGCTAAATATAAGGCCTCCCCCAAAAGTAAGACCTAGCAAAGTTTTTGTTTGCAAGCATGCCCGCCAAACAGAACACCAGAACATGCCAGATCGGTAAATGTATATCTACCACAGAGTGTTGTACATGGAAATAATGGTAGTAACAAGAAATTCTTGATAGGATTCACAGTTTGTCTGGTTATGCTGGTTTGTGATGACAACTACTGTACAGTATATAATAAAAGTTCATTTTTTTTGTTCAACAATAAATGTGAATGCTTCTTCATGGAAAAATAAGACAGCCCCTGAAAATAAAACCTAGCGCATCTTTGGGAGCAAAAATTAATATAAGACACTGTCTTATTTTCAGGGAAACACGGTATATAATAAGACTGTTTAAAGGGACTGTTTATTCTCTATGTTCTCTATGTGAATTCAGAAAGACTGCTATATATATTGTTCCCCTGTTTGGACTTTTGAACCGAAGTAAAGATACTGTTGCTTGTTACACAAGCCTGAGTGACATTTTATTATACTGCAGGGTTTATCTTGATTCAGAAACTATGATAAAGCTTCTATTTATTTCTACAACCCTCAACAGGAGGACTTAGAGATTCCTGGAGAGGTGGTCAGTCAGGTTTAAAAAGTGGGTTATTATTACAGTTTTTCCCATTTTTGCAGGAGTCCTATGGTTTTAATATTTGTGAAAAAGCAGGACCTACTGTATATCCATGTTGTCAATGAGCAGAAGAATCAATGGAGACATGTTCACCTATTTTACTCTCGCTGCAGATACTGTGATAGGCATTGGCAGGAACTTCTTTGGCTCTTAGGATATTCTTGCAGTACATCCTTCTGTAGGAAAATAGCTGGACACACTCCTTTCTTGCAACATGGACATGGCTATGCACCAGGAAATGTAGCAGCTATGGAGATATAGCTTTCTGATACATCTCTGTCTCCTGATATGAGATCTGGCCATTATTGTTTGGATAGCAACTTCCAGAATTCCCTAGCTAGCATAGGCAGTGAGGATGTTAAATGGAGAAAATGGGCCAGAGAATTGTAATCCAAGATTTCAAAGAGATGTAATCCAAGAACCTCTATTCTTTTCAACCAGCGACCTAAACTTCCACTAATGGGATTCATTAAAACAGGATGTGTCAATATTTCGTAGGTCTACCTTCAGAAGTAGTCTACAAAGTCCCAATGCATGAAGGGATATTTTTCAGTTTACACTCCCCTTGCCCCATTTCTGGAGTACAGCACAACATTTTGCTGAATCGGGAAAAGGATCCATTCTAAATGACATGCCACTCTTGATTTCCATAGCAAGGCCCTGCTGAGCTGTCTGATGAATGGTTCATTAAACAGATTGCTTTCTGCTGAGTCAGTACAGGCTCATTTAATTAAGCGAAAATAAAACTAGATGGCTTTTTTGGCAGCTTTGCAGAGAGACCTGTATGGGTCAGCCATATTTGAATGGCGCAATATACTCCCACAACAGCCAATGTTGGAAATCGCTGCTCTGTTTTTTCTGGAATTAGATCCAAGGGATTTTGTTTTGTTCTCTCTGCCTTCAGAAGACTTGTTTTTCATTGCTTTGTCAATAAAGGAAATCCCAAGCACCCTGTCCAGATGACTTCTTAGTGAGGATTGTTATTGTTGAGCGTTTACATGCTCAGTTCACCCCAAGACACCGATCCATCATTCTGGGTAAACAGATGAACGAAGTAGATGTAATACGGTTGCCATTCATGATATGTCTGGCCGGTTCACATAGAAAAACAAAATTTAGAGGGCAGAACAAGCTGAAGAAATAATAGTAAAGATGCCTCCAGCTCTTCAAAATCAAGTTACACAGTACCCAAAGCCAGCTAGGCTATTCTGGTACATGATGTAGGAAATTTGCATAGATATACTGGCAGTGAGGATAGAATAGCACTTAGTTCAATAATTAAAAATTCCCGGCCCTATCCTCCTTCAGATGGTCGCTATATATCAAGCCCCTTCCTAGTTCGCCTGCACTGTTTCTGGAACTGATGTGAAGAGGTTTGACTGAACACCTTATTATTTCAATTAATGTTTTTGAATGTTTTCCGATAGAACAATAAACAAAGGGGTCTGTCTCGGGTATTATTTGCCAGCCTTTTAGACCACCCCAGGTCAAAGACGTTCCAAAGTAGCCTCTCAGGAGGATGGAGATCAATTCCACGTATGGAATTGTATCTCTCCCACAGGTTAAAATGGTTTTAAAAATGTATTTTCAAAGGTGTCCCATAGAAATTATGCTATTTAGCCAGTATTGCACCACCTGACATCTGTCGGGAAGTAGCAGCCAATAATGGAAGGACCAAGGCATTAACATCTCCAGTCCATCCTCTGTTTGGGTATCAGACAGCATGCCAACACCTTAAATCAAGAAACAGCTTTCTAAGATCTACAGATCTATTTGCAGGAACACCTCAGCAAAAAAGATCCAAAAGTGGCAGGTTAAAACCCGAAACCTCAACCCATGGCTGATACCGGATGAGAAATGTCCTCCTGGGCACACAGAAGACTGGGCGACTAGGATGGCACAGAAGAAACTGCACTCTGGGACCACAAGATGCAAAGCTAATCTTAAGAAATGGGGCTACAAAGTGGAGTCCACGACATGTGAGTGTGGAGAAGAGCAAACCACAGACCACTTACTACAATGCAGCCTGAACCCTGCCACATGCACAATGGAGGACTTTCTCACAGCGACTCCTGAGGCACTCCAAGTGGCCAGCTTCTGGTCAAAAGAAATCTATTATAATATCAAGTTTTTAACTTTGTTTGTGTTTTCTAAAATACATTATAACTGTACCCTCAATTCGCTTCTGACATGATAAAAAGGTGTCCCATATCATCCCAAAATTTCCTCTAGGGAAGCATTTCTGCCATGTTTCGGCCCGTCCCTTGGAGAGGCCTTTTTGAACAGGAAATGAACATCTTGCTTCCATTTTTTCTTGAGGGTGTTTGGGAGCATTTAGGATCATTTTAAAAAGAATAGTTGCAGGAGGTGATGCTTTCCTGTGGGGCCAATGCACCTTCTAACCTTCAACAGTTGCCCACTTCTGTTCTGTAGGACAAAATTTGACTGGGAAAATAGCTAAAAACTCATGCCTGTCACTGAAGCTCAAATCACAGCACCCTGCTAGCTACTGCTGTTTACCTCAGCAGCATGTCAGCATTTTGCCCTGCTTCTGACAGGGATTTTGAGAACAAAAAGGAGAGCCTTTAATGAAAAACTCCCAGAATGATACCATTGCATAGCTTTACTCTAAGTATTATTTTTTTGGACATTAAACAATTTGTAGGTGCGTGGGATAGACAGCAAGTATAACCACTTTTGTCTGGGATCATCATTTTGATGGATTAACATGCAAATCTGGTCCAGTAGTTCAGATAATTTGGTTTGTGGAAATGGCACTGCATAATGTAAACATGCAAATACCTTCAATTGCATCATTACTGTCAACACCAAATTAGCAGGAAAAGGGCCAATTTAAATGTCACAATCCCAGAGGCAGTCCAAAAGAAGAAGACTTTATCATGTCGATGTTCTATATTCAGGGACATTTTTCTCTTTTAAAAGCTCTTAATCTTGTGGTAACTCCCAGTGATGAGACCAGAAGAAGCTATCCAAATACTGAACCTATTTGGTTGCTAAGATTCAGGACCTTGGATAGCTCCATTATATTTCTAATTCTAGCCAGGAGTAATTCACTGCTCCATTAACATGGAAGCGATGAGCCACCACTGCTTCTAATACAGAAGAATGGTAGGGTATGTTCAAGAATAATTTTAGGACCTGTTACATGAGGTGTCCACCCCAGATTGTAGGATTGGCTCTGACCCTATGCAAGCAACCTCCTTGTTGATCAAAACTAGAATATCTAGAGATGCTGCTTTCTGAAATGCTCCATTTCCATTGATTCCTAGGTTACAACCTGCTTAATTCTCATCCATGTGGCTAAAATATCTTATTTAGGTTAGTTCTGGGTATTTACTGATCCCGTAGGAATTCCTGGATATTGAGAATTGGGATTACAGAAAGGTTAACATCATGCTACTTGAATTATGAGAACCCAAGTACACCTCCAGTCTCATTCTTACCACAGACGAATCCAAACAACATGGGAGATTTCTGCCCAATACAATATTTTGGCAGAATAAAAATGACTTTAGCAACAAACAGCAATAGATTTATTGAGAGAATTGTTGTTGTTGTTGCTTTAAAAACACCCTGTAAATGGGAAGTGGCTGAAACCTGGAGATGCTATGATCATATGATCTGGTGCAACTATACTGTTATCAGTGGCAGTGTAGGCAATGGTAATGGTACAGGTGAATTATGCAGTTATCAGGGATATTTTTGTTGGATATTATGCATAAATAATTAAATAATAAATATGGAATATTTATCTGATACAACAGCAAGAATATTGTTTGATCAGACCTGAAAACAAACTGAAATGCTGACCATAGAAGATTAGATTGTTAAAGTTGCTGAGTTAGTCCAAATTGTCATGGTAATATGAATATTAAAGGATAAACCAGCAGAAGAATTTTTCCAAAGATTGGAAGCCGTCTGAGGAAGATGACTTGTAACAAGGCAATAATTTTTATTATTTAGTTATATCTGTAGTGGTAGAACTACATTTTTCTTTTGTTGTGATCTCTTCTCTCTTAATAATTTAATACAATTTAGATTGGGGTGGTTAAACTCCCATGATGTGTTGATTAGTTAGTAGAATTTAGTATTCAGTGTTTACTCTTCAGTGTTTCATTATGGTATAGTAACCGTAATGTTATCTTAGGTTAGTTATAATTATGTATGTGTGTGGGTTTTTTTCAATTCCATCTTTCTTTTTGCCCTCCCTCCCTCCTTGAATATTTAGCATGTTTTATATTCCTGTGTTTTCCTGTGTTTTCCCTGTGTTTTCCAAGTTCAAAAATGAATAAAAGCTATAACACCAAAAAAGTAGTCTTAGTACCTTTCATATATGACACTTAAATGAAATTCCATTATATTTTCAAGCATTTAATTCTGTGCAGAAGTGCAGCCATTGTGCTGTGAGTGTGTATGTGTGTCACTCTTGGGGAGGGTCTACTCTCTCTTTTTGAGAAGCAGGAACCAACATCCTTGAGCTGCTTATTTCATCAAATAATTTTCCACTGAGTACACTGTGTAATTTTCACCTTAAAATTTTTTGCTTCCCTCTGTGCCATTCTGACCCCTGGCATTTCATCAAAGGGAACATTCTATTGATGTGGCTTAATTAAAAGTGTCCCCCAGTGTGGCTTCATTTCAGCTCCACCAGTGTGCATTTCCAGGGAGGGCTCTTTCGATCCAATTAGCTGCTTGTGGTTGAAGCTGTGCTTAAGTCTATTGAAATGGTGGTGGGCAACTGTGTGTTCAGGAGCAGGGAGAATGAAAGAATCAGGAGATACCTTTTTAATACCTGAGATGATGTCAGACCTGCCACTCACATTCTGCCCTGGAGCTGAGCTGTTCCTCAGTTCAATTCATTCATTGATGACAGCGCAATAGAGAAGAATTAGAATGCGTACATGTTACATCAGTCTGTTTCTAAGGACTTTATCACACCAACTCACTTTTAATAATAATAATAATAATAATAATAATAATAATAATAATAACTTTATTTTTATACCCCACCCCATCTCCCCGAAGGGACTCGGGGCGGCTTACATGGGGCCTAGCCCGATAAAACAAACAAATATCAATAATACAGCAATAAAACAATAAAACCAATAAAAACATCAATATCAGTAAAAACAGATCATTAAAATCGACATGAAGCATACAATATTTCTACTGCATTAAGTTATAGTAAATAATTCAGACACTGAGCAGCTTTGATTTTACATCTCTGTTCAATAGTGCGATTGTGCCAATTCGTCACTCAGTGGTTCCGCAGTCATACTTACAAACACACTCATAACGCTATGTTCCTGCACTACTATGGTTGTTGTAACCCATCCACCTACTTGATCCCTTTTTCATCCAAACACCACACAGATGAACAAGAGTGGTAAGTTTGTTAAGAAAAGTGTATATAATATAAAAAACAGTTTCAAAATACATCCAGGAGCTAGATTTCCAGAAGCTTAACAAAAAGCAATGACCAACTCTGAATAGGAATTCCAAAAATCACTTAAAACAAAAGCAAGACTGTAATCCAAGGTTTGTTGCACTTAAACTAGAATTATCCCAAAGCCTGAAAGCATGAACATGATGATAATCCAAAGGCTTGATACTTGAATTTGACTATAAATCCAAAGGCTTGAAACTTGAAAGAAGAATTCTAATCCAAACAGGAGGCATGGAACTTAAACAGAAAAACAAGATACAGATCCAAGAGCAGAACTCCTAACTCAGAGCTCCCAAGACAGGCAACTTGACACATGAAAATCCAACGTTGATCTCCCCACCGAGCATTGACTCCAATTCTTTAAGATACTACCTCTTGCTCATTACAGCATACTTTCTCACATTTGGGTTTCCTTTGTTTATCTTTCAATCTCAGGGAACACCAGATTTATCTCTGTTTTGCACTTCCCATCTGATCTGTAAACACCGGGTTATCTGTAACCCTTCTCTCTCCTCCATATTCCTTTCAGAGTCAATCCCTGGCCGATTTTTATGAGAATCATTGCCTGTTTCCCCAACAACAGGTCTACTCAAACCATTCCCATTGTCTCAAAAAAATTGCTTTCACTTTATCCCATCACCAGGCTTAACCAGAAAATCCTCGTCTCATCCTCAGAGGCTTCACAGGCCTCAAAGCAGTTCATCCATTTTTAATTATTATTTTTTTTAGCACATTTGGGCAATTTTGCTATTAAATGATCTCTCCAGAAATTTGCAGCATGATTCTATAGCATGCTTCCCCTGGATGTTACAGACATTCTGGATGCCCCTGCAAATTTCTAGAGTGTATTTCTCTCTGTGTCCTCCAGCACAACTGTATGGTATGTTAGGACTGGAAATCAGGTAACTTAATGGTGTTCAACTGTACCCACAGTTTTATGTAATCATCATCTGGCTAAGTACTCATCCCCCACAGATGCAGGGTTTTTACTGAGCTTGTATTATTTAATATTTCGTTATTTTCATAGTTAAAAGTATGCAGCCTCACTAAAAAGTGTAGGAGGAACATCACATGGTTGGCTCATGTTGCTACTTCATGTGCTGTTGTGGGTGTTGAGACAATGATATAGTCGATGGGAAGAAAGTGTGTTTTTGTAGCAGATGCCAATCATTTGCAGCACTCATGTAACTAAAATATTGTTTAAGTAAAATTTTAGTTATCTTTGTAAAACATGAAAATAAAAACGTACTATTTCAAAATTAACTAAGTAAATACAATGTTGGGGGCCTGGAACTCTAATTGTAATGTAGTTTGGGGAAAACAAGATGGGCTTTGCAGCCACTCTGTCCTCTTTGTTGGCATTGATTTAACATTATCTCCTTAGCATCTGCTCAGTTCTGGTTTGACAAATGCTGCAAATGAGTAAATCAATGAATGTGCTTTGCCTGCTTAATCATTTGGGGGTCTTTTACAGTGGCAATGCCAGTGCTACTTTAGGAACATTGATTCTATCTGGACAGGCAAAGATAGAGGGCCCTACTCAGTGGAATAAACAGAAGAGACTTCAAACACAGCAGGGTTGGATTAGGAAATGCAGAAGTCAAGGTTGGTCTAGTGCATTGCAGCTTCAGACCAATCCCAGATTCAGCTGAGCTGTTTACATACTCCATTCCCAAATCATGGCAGCGATGGTAGTGGTTTAGCTCTACTGAACTTCACTCTTACCTGGTCAGTCTTTTTTCACTGCAGCACCCAGACATGGAGCTGCAGTACCTTTGATGACATCAGCAAAGACAAACACATTATATGGGGAAAAGAGGACTATAGGTGACAAAGAACAGCCCAGATAAGTTCTATCCCCTTTCTCCCATGCCCCGTGCAGTGCAGAGTAAAAGAGATGACTCATGTGGACAGCTGGATTGGTTCAAATTACATCCAATCCAACTGTCCACCCTGGTCCTGAAGTGCTGATCTGGCCTGAAGTTTCAGAGAAACTTCAGAGCATTCCCTAACTTCTACTTACTTGATAAAACTTGGATTAACCAGTTTTACCCTGCATCACCTTTAGGAGCTCCCGGTGGTGCAGCAGATTAAACTGCTGAGCTGCTGAACTTGCTAACCGAAAGGTCAGCAGTTTGAATCCAGAGAACAGGGTGAGCTCCCGCTGTTAGCCACAGTTTCTGACAACCTAGCAGTTAAAAAACATTTAAATGTGAGTGGATCAATAGGTACCGCTCCGGCAGGAAGGTGATGGCACTCCACGCAGTCATGCCGGCTACATGACCTTGGAGGTGTCTATGGACAACACCGGCTCTTCTGCTTAGAAATGGAGATGAGCCCCAACCCCCACACAACTAGACTTAATGTCAAGGAAAAACCTTTACCTTACCTACATCTAGCCTAATTTGAGGTTTCTGCCCAGTGTAGACAGGCCCTCAGTAAGAAATACGTTTTGCATTTAAAGTGTGAGATCCAGTTAAATCCAGAGACTAATATTAGCTAACCATGTGGTGTTTGAGTCTCCACTCAGCCATGGAAACTTACTGGGTGACTTGGGTAGGTCAGTCTCTCTCATCCTTAGAGGAAGTTAAAGGCAAACTCCTTCTGAACCAATCCCATGATAGATTCACCTTAGGGTTGCCATAAGTAAAAAATGACTTGAAGGCACACAACAATCATATCATAACCAGTGTCTAGGAGATGCCAATTATACGGGAAATGGCATGCAAGCCCAGGCATCAAACAAGCATTGCCACTACTGAAAAGACTAAAAAATAGCTGGGCAGAAATGAGACAACCAGAACTGAAATAATCTCTCTCCTCCATGACTCCCATCATCCACTGCATGAGGCACCCGCCTCACGCTGTCTTTCAATTAAGATGGTTCATTGGTGAGATAGTCATCTCTCAGACTTACATCTGGTAAACAAAAGAAACTTTGTTCTTTATAAAACAATTAAAATTGTCTTCTGTTGTGCTCTTTCAGACTTTTCATATTTACAGAATAGTCTTCTATATTTACATAATGGCCTTCTATATTTACATAATCTAGTGTTATGTACTTAAGTGATGGTTGTATTTTACCCTGCATCTGCTGAATACCAGGATTATGCAGCCACATGCCCACTTAATTGTCCCATTGTGCAACAGGAGATGCACAGTGGCTCTTTTCTCACGCTCAGTGGCTCACAGGATACACGGAAGGCACTGACAAATAGTTATGCTCCAACCAAAATTTTGTAACTGCATGTGCATTGGTTATGCTCATAGAATTTAATTTATGCAATTGTGCAATTAAAAGATATTAAGTAATGACTGTTAAAGTACATCATGCATAAGGGGAAATGTTGTTGTATTGTTAGCTTATGATGACGCTGTGAATGAAAGACCTCTGTGTTATCCTGTCTCCAACAGTTCTTGCAGACTCTGAGCTGCTGAGTCTATCCACATCTTTTTCCCAAGACATCATGATATTTTCCAATGTGTCATGCTTTCTCATAATATGGCCAAAGTACAACTGTTTCAGTGTAGATGTCTTGGCTTCTAGGGAGAACTCAGTGTTGATTTTCTGTAGTAAAGGTAAAGTCTAGTTGTGTCTGACTCTGAGGGTTGGTGCTCATCTCCATTTCTAAGCTGAAAAGCCGGTATTGTCCATAGACACCTCCAAGGGCATGACTGCATGGAGTCCCGTTACTTTCCCGCCGGAGTGGTACCTATTGATCTACTCACATTTGCATGCTTTTGAACTGCTAGGTTGGCAGAAGCTGGGGCTAACAGTGGGAACTCATCCCTCTCCCTGGATCTGAACCACTAACCTTTCAGTCAGCAAGTTCAGCAGTCAGTGGTTTAATCCACTGCACTATTGGGGGCTCCAATTTTTCCCTAGGAGCCATTTATTTGTCTTTTTAGCAGGCCCCAGTATCTGTAGAATTTCAAATTAATTTATTTTCTTCCTATCAGTTTTGTTCACTGTCCATTTTTCACAACCCTGATTCCAGCCTAGGAGTACAGTATTATTTGTTCTCTGTGGTACAGTATATTTAAAAACAACGACAATAAAAGCCCACACTGCTTTGCTAACGTCTTCTTTCCCAAATACGTAAACAAAGAAAATGTAAACAATTTTAATTGCTTTGTTAAAACTATCCTAGGCCCTCAATATCTTTATCTGTGGCAAAATCCTTCTTATCCATAACATTTGAGACAATGGAAAAAGAATAAAAGAAAAAAAATGTATGGAAGACAAGTTTAATGATTTCTTGCCAGCCTGACTTTTTCCCCTACAGAATCCTTTTGAGTTTCTTGTTATTGTTGAAAGCTTTGCCTTTAAATGACAGAGTGTTTCAATAAATGGGCGATGAAACAGACTGCAGTCGTATTTCCAGACTTTTGTAACAGCAAAAGAACTTCATTTACCCATAACACAATTGAAAGAAAATGGATGATGAAAGCTTGCAATTTCTGTTTTGTTCCCAATTTCCACAAGATAAGAAAGGTATTGGGAAATGTTGCATTTATTATGCAACTACGTAAATCACTTTTACAGTACTTTTACTGTAAAAAGCCTTTGAGAAAGCAAAGGCTGGGATCCTGTTGGTCAGCCTCAAAGGAAATTTGTTGTTGTGTGTCTTCAAGTCAGCTTTGACTTATAGCGATAGTATCATAACATTTTCTTGACAAGATCTATTCAGAAGAGATTTGCCATTGACTTCCTTTTAGGGTGACAGGGAATGTGACTTGCCTAATGGCAGTGGGTTTCCGTGATTGAATGGGATCCAAATCCTGGTCTCCCAGAGTCAGACCACTCAGACCACAACACCATCGACACCATGTTGGATCTATTTGACTAGAGCAGAACCATTCAAACAACAATTCAGCGTTAAATCTAATTCTTTTAATGGTTCTCCTTTTGTTGGCAATTACACTAGGATTTCCACCTATATGTCCTTTACAGTTTCACTGAAAGGAGGATCTTCATTCTACTTAGACTAAGTGTAGATTGGTTTTTAAAATTATGTTAGACTACTACACTAAAAACAAATAAAATTTTGTTTGATGCACAAAATTATTGAAACATATTGTGCATAAAATTATCTCCAGACTAGGTGTATAAGGTGTCCATAAATGCAAATAAATTTTGCGTTTGACTTGGGTTTCATCTCCAAGATATCTCTGCAAATATTCCAAAATCTGAAAAATTCAGAAATCCTTCTGGTTCCAAGCCTTTAAGATTAGAGATACTCAGTCTATTACTCTTACTCTCTTGTGGTTTTAAAATCTGTTTATAGCTCTGGTAAGTTGTTATTTTTGCAACACTAGGAACATTTTAATTGTACATTAGATTATATTTTGTTTTGAAGGCTCTTCCTAGCTGCTTTTGAGTATCTCTGCCTGGACAGGAAAATGCAGTTTGTAGCTGCTGTTATAAACAAAGAAGAAACCCTATATTATTCTGTTGGGTGTATGAACTTTGGTTTCCTTCGGAGAACCCAAGCAAAATGTTATGTTTCTGTTAGATGCTATGCAGAAGGAAGCTGATGAACCAGAAGAAAGCAGTGACCCATATGTGGGAAATGGCTAGTAGTAAGACATAAGAGCCTATGGGAAGGAATTTCTGACAACACTCTGTATTTAGATGCAAGGGCTTTTTAACACCTTGCCTATAACCCAGCTGTCATCTCTGCTTAGCCATCACATTTTCCTCCAGGTCACTTGCTGAGTGATAGGAGGTCCTCCATAGGCCAGTCACTGTAAGGAGTTACTCTGAGTTAATCTGGCAATTCCACCCAGAGGCTCCATAGCTGGATGTCACTCAAACATCTCAGTGAATTGAGATGAAATAGAAGCTCAGAACTTGCATGACTCGATTGCAAGTACAAGGGGATCTAGGATGGTAAAACATCGAAAACATCCGGGCGTCCCATGGATGACATCTTTGCAGACAGCCAATTCTCTCACACCAGAAACGACTTGCAGTTTCTCAAGTCACTCCTGACATGAAAAAAAACCATAATTGAAATTGACTTGAAGGTACAAAACAACAATAACACTGACTACAGAGCAGTTGTGAAACTATACTTCTAGGTTTCAAAATTCTAGCAGCAATATTCACAGCTGGGAGAATGTGACTTGTCCACGTTCACCCAGCAGATTTCCTGCCATAGGCAGGATTTGAACCCTGGTGTCCTGGAATTCCAGTTTAATATTAAAACCACTGATTCAAATTGCAGGAAAAGAGATTCCACCTAAATCTTATAAAGAATTTCCTAACGGTAAGAGCTGTTAGGTAGTGGAATATGCTGCCTAAGAGCCTGGTGGAGTCTCCTTCTCTGGAGGTTTTCAAACAGAGGCTGGATAGCCATCTATTGGGAGTGCTTTGATTGTGTTTTCCTGCATGGCAGGGGGTTGGACTGGATGGTCTTTGTGGTCTCTTCCAACTATATGATTTTGTGATTCTACACCACACTGCACCTCTATTCTAGCCATGCAGTTCCAAATCCTTATATGGAGTGTAACTATTTGTCTGTGCCTTCAGTGTACGTTCATTCACTGGGATTGCAGAAATAGCCGCTCTGCATTCTTCATCATCCAAGGAGACACAATAGCAGACACACAATGAACAGATACATAGTAGCAGGATTCAGCAAAGGGCATTGTGTAGTAGTGCAACTAACATGTATCTATGGGAGTGGAGATTTCCACTACACAAACGTGATGCAGGCTTTTAGCTTTTTAAAATGCCAAACATTCATATAACAAACCCAGAGGAAATAGCCGAGTATGTCTGAGATTTATTGAAAGCTGCCAGAGAGCCCCAGGAACATTCCAGAGAGCTCCCCGGTGATTCTGAAGTAATCACTGAGTGAACTTTCTCGAAGCATTTAATAGACTGAAACTCACACAGATGGTGGCTTTTTGACCACAGCCTTTAAATCACCGCCACTGGCACCTTCCCAGCAACAGATGTGACAGGAGCAGAATATGAGGAAATCACAAAAGGTAGTAAAGATTCAGCCTTGATGGATCATTAGCACATATTCCTTCCAGTCAGTTGTGCTGATCTCTGAAGATGCCGGCAGAATACACAGATCGGCAACATTTTGGTTGATCTTAATGAAAGTATTTATTTTACTAATATGCCACAAAATGGCACCAAGACTTTAATACTTCTCAGCACAACACAAAACTTCTTTCCTCTTACATACATAAACATGCATTTCCCTTTCTACAAAGTTTATGATCTCCCTAACTGGCCAACAATGAATTCCAGCAACTCAGGAAAGAAATCTCCCTATAAATAAACACATTCCTATCAAATGTTCTTATTGTATTAACTAGGTTATGTCAACACTCGATGCACTGTTTGTTTTAATGATAGCTTCAAACTGTGCAGTTAATTGAGAGAGAAAGCATGAAGCTACAGATAGGAGAATGTATGTTTAATTTGTGAATTGGTTCTTATTGCAAACATTTCATCCCCTTAAGCTGGTACCATTTGCCTTCATGCAGTACATGGCTGCACGCACAACTGGTACACATAATTTACTCGGTTCTCTCTGGAATTATCTGTTAATTTTATTTTTTTATAGTAGCTTACAGAATTTTCCAGTAGCCAAAACTTGTTCAAGAATGGATACCTAAAGCATGTGTGTCAAAACTCTGGTGGTAATTGTCTCCGCGGGGCAAATCATTCCTCGCTGTCTCAAACCTTAAAGACTTCATCTTGACTTTCATTCACTGACTCAGCCCAACTTTAGATTATTCTAACTCATTCCACTTGCTAAGCCACTCTTTGCTTTCTTGAACCTTAAAGATTTTGCCTTTCATTCAGTCAATGACTCAACCCTATATATCATCCTACCTCACTCCAAATGCTAAGCCATTCTTCACTCCTTGAACCTAAAGGCATTCATCCTGACTTTCAATCAGTGACTCAACCCTAGACTTCATCCTACCTCACTTGAAATGCTAAGCCATCCTTCACCCTTTGAACCTAAAGACATTCCTCCTGACTTGCATTCAACACCTCAGCCCTGCTCCATCTCATCATCATATCTTATCTTTATTTATTTATTTACAGTATTTATATTCCGCTCTTCTCACTCCGAAGCGGACTCAGGGTGGATCACAATGTACATATACATGGCAAACATTCAATGCCATTGGACATACTTACAACATACAGACACAGACACAGAGGCAATTTATCATTTTCCAACTTCCGGCTTCATGAAGGTAGGCTTAATTCTGGCCACAGGGGGAGCTGTCGCTTCATCATCCACTTGTGACATTGAGTCCTTGATGGAGTACTTCCTCGTTCTTCCGCACCCTGCTGGACATTGTTAGGGTGTTGTAAATTAGTTAAATTAGCCTCCCTGCATAAAGCGGGACATTTGGAACTTTTGAAGGGACTTGCAAAAATGGACTTAGAAATTGTTTGCGGTCCACAAACACTACTTTCTCAATTCCTTCTTTCCCAACAAAGAGTAAGCTGGTCCAAGAATAATAAAAGGCCTTTGTTAAGCATTATGCTTTATAATAACAGGTAGTGCTAGATCATCCAATGCAATTCTGTAGTATGCTGGGATCGGAAGTAAGATGCAACTAAATGGCATTTAGTCATTCATGGTTTGACATAGCCATGGTTTATCTGGGAATGCATCCCCCATGGATCCAGGGGTCTGATTATAGTCAAATGTTTCTCTAATTCTTCCCACTCCCCATGAGGTACAGACTGGACTTGCATGGGGAAAATAGGGTTTGGAGGTTGCATGGAAAGAGGAAGGGAAACCTATGCTTGGATATGGAACTAACAAGATGTCAGCTTTTGTTTGGCAACCTTTGACACACAGCTCCACATGGCATTAGCCTAGGTCAACCTTGTGACCGCAAACTATCTTTTCCTGGATCTATATTCTGTTCCGTGAAAGGTAGCAAAAAGTCTTGAGTTCGTCCTGTTCTGTGAACACAGAGTAAAAGAGCCCCGAACTATAACATTAAATAAATGATTTCACTGCTGCACAGTATGGGTCACAGATATTTCCCCGAAATCATTTGCAACAAGCTGAATGCTCTTCCTGTCATGTTTTCAATTGTCCTTGGAGTTCATGAGCCATATCAACTCAGGAGTTCATGAGGGAAGCAAGAATACCCCCTGCCCTAAATATACCAGTCCCTCCCTTGTAACTCAGTTCATTTTCCTACTCCTCTACAATGTGCCATCTCATAAATGATGTCCTTGGTTCTTGCTTATCTAACAAGCACTGCATGAACTGTAACAAGGACATCAAAAATCCCCTAAATTTCTGTAGCTCCTTCACACCTACACAGTGTGATCCCTGGGAAAGCTGGATGGATCACAGAGTTATGAGAAACTTGAGATCAAATTGCTGCTATCACAACACCTCCTACAAATGAGCTCCTTGTTTTTCTTCAAACTTGCTAACAACAAGATAATAGAGAAGGAGTAACAACAACAATGTTATCTTTGGGTCTGGACTTATCTCCCATTGATGTGACTTGCTTTGAAAACATTTATTGGGTTTTTCTTTCTTTCTTTCTTTCTTTCTTTCTTTCTTTCTTTCTTTCTTTCTTTCTTTCTTTCTTTCTTTCTTTCTTTCTTTCTTTCTTTCTTTCTTTCTTTCTTTCTTTCTTTCTTTCTGGGAATAGGTTCCAAGCAAACAAATAAAAAGGATGTTGTAGTTGTGCATTCTTAACCGCTGTGCTGAGCAAATCATTTATCTGTGGGACCAGCAGGATTTGCTCACTGTTCCCATGAAGCCTTTAGCTTCCCAGCCCTACCACAATACAACCTAAATACATGTACTGTTGGCCTTCTGAATCCATGGCTTAGAAACATTTTTTCTTAAATTTTCAAAAAGCAAACACTAATTTTGTCCTTTCTATATAAACAACACAATTTTACTTCTCCATTGTATATAATGGGACTCGACCATCCATGGATTTTGGTATCCACAGGGGGTTCTGGAACCAAACCACAATAGATACCAAGGGGCCACTGTGCTTTATGATTCCAGGGAGGCATAATAATCACTCTGTACAGGGAGCCAGGAAGGGGAGGATATGAATGCAATGATTCAATAAGAATAGAAAGAGCTAATGACTTTCTAGTGGAGCTTCCTCCAAATTTTCCCTATCTAGATACCACGCGTTTCAGTTCCCATTAGCTCTCACCAATGTGGTCAATTATCAGGGATGATGAAAGTTGTCAACCAAATCATTCAGATGGCAACTTGTTGGGTGAATGTCTCTAAGCAATTTCTCTCTCATTGTATGAAAACATATTACAAACCTGGTCACTAGTGAATGCCGTTTTTTACTTATTTAGCAGGCATAGATGCCAGTATTCATATATCAGTTCCCAGGGCTTTGCACTGTTGATCGGGTAGGGCAGATTCATAGGCCTCCAATTCTCTTCCAGATGGAAAGAGTGATTGCTGTTAGCTGACATGTTTCTGGTTTATTCCAGAGCCTGCACAGAAGCCATTTATCTTGCCCTGAAAATGATGGTGTGAAATTGTGTTGGGATTTATAATGGGGTCAACTGTTGTCACACGTATCATCAATTTAAATAGGATGGAACACTTCAATCTGAGTGACAGGTTGGCCTCTTGAAGCGAAAATGCAGTGAGATAGCTTAGATGGCATAATCAAAGACATACTGCATCTTTCTCTTTTCTATGCCTGATAAACTTACTATCTTACAATTCAGGCCAATTTATTTCACATGGGGCTTAAGTGAGCATAGTGATACATGGTACTGTGGCTAATATGGCATTCAGCAAAATTTACTGTATGTATGAAACAACCTTGTTCTAAACTACACCATTGGCTCTACTTGTTGTTGTTTATTCATTTAGTCGCTTCCGACTCTTTGTGACCTCATGGACCAGCCCACGCCAGAGCTTCCTGTCGGCTGTCGCTCTACTTAACAAACTCTTCCTGTGGCTCAACTTAACAAAACCTTTTGTGTCCTAAGGGATTATTCTCACTCCTGTTCTCAATAGCAAGATCCCTGGTATGGGACTTATTAGTAGAGCATGTCTTTTATATGCAAAAAAAGCCCCAGGTTCTATTCCTAAAAAATTCAGTTTAAAAAATTGATAGCATAGAAAGACAGGAGCTTGGGAGAATTACTCCTGTGGTTATAAAATCCAGATTCTTCTAGCCAAAGTAGATGTTCGCAATGCCACCTGAGGGTTTCTGTTCGTTATTGTATCAAGAAGTCATTATTACAAAATTGAGGAAAGACCCATTTCTACCTGAAACTCCAAGTATCTGCTGTTAGTCAAGAGTAGAGAAAACTGAGTTAGATTGCCATAAAACCTTATGTTTCCTATGTTGCAGTGCTGCTTAGCCATTATAAGGTGCCAGTTAGTCAAAAGTGGCATTAATTTTTTTTTCTGGGGTGTGGTTCCTGGACATATTGTGGATCTCAAAATCCATGGATTACTACAATGGCATAGTGAAATGGTAAAATGGCAAAATCAAGGTTGGCTTTTTGGATTTTTTTTGCCGGGGAGGTGATGTTTTCAAGCCCTGGGTGGTTGAATCCATGGGTGCTGAATCTGTGAATACAGAGGGCCAACTGTACAATTCTGAGCATTTTCTATTTGAAAGAACTGTGCTGTCAAACCAGCCCAGATATCCATATATACCAGTATATTGAGTGCAAGCACAGTGAATGTGTTGCCTCACTACACTGATCTATTAGGTACGATTAGTTATCCAGCTGCCAGAGTCTTTCCTCCCTTGCTCCTCTTTTGGTCCTGGACAAATCCTACCTCTTAGATTACAGGGGATGATAGATGTTTCTTAAAGATATTGACAAACACTAAACAGAGCTGCGAAAACATGAGACAGGGTAAAAGCGCCCCAACTTTCTTGCTGGAATATCTATCCAGTGTACCCTAGTCTCCACTCTTTGGCCAGCCTTTCCTTTTCCAAATTTAGCGCTGTCACCATGAGGGCCAGAAACAGGATCTGCATAAAAATGAAAGTTGCCATTCTTAAGAGTGCAAAATGCAAGGTGTCCCGTAAAAAGCCAAAAAATGCAATTCCAGTGTTTCTGCAGACTTGAGTATCTGTCAATGCTTTATTTTAGTTTGTTACAATCAGTTTTTATGATGGAAGTTTTACTTGCTTGTTTGCTTGTTATTGGTTTATTTTGTTTCCTTGTGTACCCAACACCAACAGTCAGGAAGAGAAAGTAAAACTTCCCCTGCTGGGTGATGGTTGCCTTTGATGTCTGTAATACATTTTTCTTTGAATTGAAGGAAATCAAAGCAACACTTTCCATTCTTTATGGGAGCAATTTCTTCTGTAATGGGCAGGATTGTTGTTGGTTTACTGTAAATAGGAAGAGAGTGGGGTGGGGTGTGGGGAATGAAGATGTAATATAGAACAGAAGAAAATAAAATCCTGATCTTCATATAAGATTCCCATTCTTCTCAGGAAACTCCCCCCCATAGTGTACAATGCATTTCCCCCTTGTAACTATAAATGCCCAATTGAGACAGCATGTGGAAAATTAGGTTTGCCATTTTTCCCCCCAGCAGTGCTCATGTGTCTTTAACAGTGGCACAGCTGGGAGAAGTTTGGTGGAAATGTTCCAACTGCATGATACATGAATTTCTCTGTGCCATGCAGCCAGGAAAAATACAAGGAGCTAGAAGCAAAAATGAAGGCATGTTACAAAACAAGTCCAATATCCACGTGTGATTTGTTCCCGTACTTCATGTGGATACACAAAACCATGATTAATAGTGACAGCCATTGAAATGAAGGACATCTGTCCCAAGAAAACCATACAGATGGGGCTTTGGTAGTTAACAGCTCAGTAGGTATTCTTGCTACAATTCCCTTCCTCCTGTGTTGGTGGTCAGATGGCAAGCACACTTGCTTGAAGACCAGCTGGGTTTCTTAGTTGTCTCGCTATCAAAAAAGGGGGAAATAGGCAAGAAAGGGGTTATTTTGTGTTTAGCACAGACAAGAGGCTTCACTGAATTGTTTACCTCAGGATAGCATTTAAATGGATAAAAAAACCACAATCATAGAACCATGAAACCATATTGGACTCTGTGGCTTCCCATTTGACATTTTATATCATTAGGTCCTGCCAGCGAATGTAAACAAGATGTGGGTTGTTGTATGTTTTCCAGGCTGTATGGCCATGTTCCAGAAGTATTATCTCCTGACGTTTCGCCCACATCTATGGCAGGCATCCTTAGAGATTGAGGTTACCTCAACCTCTGCAGATGCCTGCCATAGATGTGGGTGAAGCATCAGGAGATAATACTTCTGAAACATGGCCATACAGCCCGGAAAATTCACAGCAACCCTGTGATCCTGGCCATGAAAGCCTTTGACAACATAATGTAAACAAGAGTCACAATCACAAGCTGGGGTGAATTTAAGAGTGTTAAGGCCCTTTGGGCAGCTATCACTAGCTGGTTTATATAGTACAGTTGACTCTCTGTATCCATGGATTTTGCTTCCATGGATTCAACAATCCAGAGTTTGAAAATATGTTTAATCCAAAAAGCAAGCTTTGGTTTCACCATTGTATACAATGGACACCTAATAGGACTTGAGCAGTCACAGATTCTGGTATCCATGGGAGGTCCTTGGATCAAACCTCAGCAGATACCAGATACCAACTTCCATGACAGCTGTACAATTAGAAAACTGGAAGTGTGCCCAGCAGTGAATAACACCTAGAGCATACACACACCTCACTAGAAAATGGATCCAAACAAGCATGAAACACAGAACAGAACAATTTATTGAAAACAAGAGATATTTTTGTGAGTTGAATATCACCTGAATATTCAATTTGTGTGGGCTTCATTTTGACATGTGGAGGATTTCGTTTCAAAGCGAAAGAGTCAATAATACAGTGCAATTTACTGTTGAAGGAGCTTGACTTGTTTGCAAAAGCCTGAAAGGATTTCAGGAACAATTATTTCCAGATGAGAGAGATGCATCATACGCGCTCATGGGAGGTGCATTGCCCACCTCTGCACTAAAGCTATGCCTATCTAACTACAGGCAGTCCCCGAGTCATGAGCAAGACAGGTTCTGTAGGTTTGTTCTTAAGTTGATTTGTATGAAAGTAGGAACAGGTACATTTTAAAAGTGTAGCTCCAGCCAAAAACAGGGGAAAGTCAACACCCCTGTGGTGTTTGTTTTGCTGTCTGTGCCTCTGTTAAGAAGATTCCACCTCACTTTCTGTGCCTATGATCATTGGATTTTGAAAAATGTGGCTTGTTGTGGAAACAAGGATTGGTGATAAAGCTTCAGTGGAGACACTTTTTCCCCATGATAACTCTTTCAGGAGTGGATTTCCCTTCTTAGAGGTAGATTTATCTCACTTCCTGCTTTCTCACTCCCATTCTTAACTATGAACCAGATCGTAACTTGGGGGTTGCCTGTATTATAAAGATCCTTTATTCATTTTACTGGTTATGTTTATATGCTGCCTTTCCTCCCGATTATTCAGGGTGGTGTACCATGGATCTCATGAAGGTAGGTTAGGTGGAAAACTGACCTAAGATCACTCAGTGATTTTCATATCCAATTTGAGGATGTAAATCTAGGTGTCCTCAGTTCTTGTCCTGAAATCTAACTATGGCATTGTTCATGCTGTTTTCTTATCTCAATTTAAATGGGCTAATTATTCAGATTCCCAAGGTCAAAATCCCATAGAAGGGATGCATAGGTAGACGTAAAGGTTTCCCCCTGACATTAAGTCTAAATATGTGCAACTCTGGGGGTTGGTGCTCATCTCTATTTCTAAGTTGAAGAGCCAGCATTGTCCATAGACGCCTCCTAGGTCATGTGGCTGGCATGACTGTGTGGGGCACTGTTACCTTCCTGCCGGAGCTGTACCTATTGATCTATACATATTTGCATGTTTCCATACTACTAGGTTGGCAGAAGCTGGGGCTAACAGCGGGAGCTCATCCTGCTTCTCTGATTTGAACCTTTCGGTCAGCAAGTTCAGCAGCTCAGTGGTTTAACTTGGGAATTATTCAGATTCCCAATGTCCGTTCCTGGAAGGTGTAGGACCCAAGAAATAGGCTCACACCGCTGGTCGCAATGGAAAACTTTATTGAATCCGCCTTGCCAAGATGACTGCAAAAGCTTTTACTGACCCTCTTCCGCTTTTCCCTTCAGTATATGGGGTTGTTGCCTCCCCCCTCCTCCTTCTCCATCCACACCTCCCTTTCCTTTTGTCCTTTCCCACGTTTGAAGACCAGACCCTGTCATAAATCAGCCTATCCCGCCAAATGGTCTCCTTCCTCTGTCCTCTTGTAGTCAGGTTGCGAAAAGACCAGCTTTGATGATGCTGTTCTTTATTGCACCCTGACATGACTCCCCCCTTCGAACGACGACCCTGTGGGGAGAGACAAAGTTCTGACAATCTAAGAACAACAGCAGCAGAATAAGCCAGGAGAAGGAAAGAAGAAGGAGAGAGAGAGTCCACCCCCCCCCCCTTCTCGGGATCATGGTCCAGGTTTATGGGGAAACTTTGTGTGAAACTGTTTTCTCAACTTTGGGGCTTTAACATGCTCTGCTGCTACCCATTCCGGGTGTAAGGTCTGTGAAGACCATTGGACCAAGTAGTACAGTTTCCCCCGAGACTTCTTGGAGTCCAGGATATCCTTGATTTCAAAATGGGTGTGTGCCCCCACCATAATGGGGACCGGATCTGCCCCCGGTTTACTCCATCTGTGAGTGTTTGGCGCTGGTTTCAGCAGGCTAACATGAAACACTGGGTGCACCTTGCGCCATCTATGAGGCAATTGTAACCGTACTGTCACTGGGTTCACAACGGCCGAAATGGGAAAGGGACCAACATATCGTGGGCTCAGCTTCCGGGATGGTTGTGTGGATTTCAGGTGCTTTGTCGACAAGTACACTAACTCCCCCACTTTGTAGTCCGGTGGTGCTGTTCTCTTTCTATCTGCATATTTCTTGTAATCCACTTTGGCGGTGCGCAAGGCCTCCTGAACCGAAGGCCAAGCGGCAGCGATCTTCTCGCCCCAATTCCCTGGCTTCTCGTCAGAAGGCAACTCCTTTTGCAGTGCGGGGAATGGCGGAAAATCTCTGCCGTTCACAACTTTAAACGGAGAGACCCCAGTGGACGCGTGATCCGAATTGTTAATGCAATATTCGGCAAGGGGTAGCATCGAGGACCATTGATCTTGCTGGTACGTGCTGTAGCAACGGAGGAACTGCTGAAGGGTCTTCTGAACCCGTTCGGTGGCTCCGTCTGTTTCTGGATGGAAGGCTGTGCTCAGGGCCCTTTCAGTTCCTAAAATACCCAGGAAAGACTTCCAAAACCTCGATGTGAACTGAGAGCCCCTGTCACTTATGATCCGCTTGGGACAACCGTGCAGGCGGAACACGTGTTGCAGAAACAATTTGGCCAACTCGGGTGCTGTTGGAAGTCTCTTAAGGGCCACGAAGTGAGCTTGTTTGGAGAACAGGTCAATTATAGTCCAGATTGTGTTGAAACCGTTGCTGTTGGGCAGGTCTACCACAAAGTCCATAGCTATATCCGTCCACGGTCTCGAGGGGTCTGCTACTGATTGCAACAATCCTTCCGGTCTGCCCACCTTTTGTTTTGCCATAGCGCACACTGGGCATTCCTGCAAATAACCCTTTACATCCTTGCGTATGGTTGGCCACCAGAATTGTCTATTCAACAGTTTCAGAGTTTTTGTAAACCCAAAATGACCAGCGAGCTTGGAGTCGTGTGCTTGGGCCAGCACCCTCCCCCGAAGTTCCTCCGGTACGTAGTATTTGGAACCGTGAGTCCACAATCCCCCTGTTTGAGACAGTTCATCCCTATGAGACTGGAGCCAGGGGTCTGCATCTGCAGCTAGCCTCAATTCCTGGGACAGTTCGTGTGGTTGACCACTAGGTGGGGGCTTTTCCTTCGCTGTGGCCCTTGTCTGCACCATCAAACCCAGTTGTTCTTTCGTGAACACAGTTCCGACTTCCCCCAGGGCCGAATAGTTTGCATCGGGCATTCGAGATAGGGCATCTGCCATCCTGTTCTGGGTCCCCGGAAAGAACTTCAGCTTAAAATTGAAACGGTTAAAGAACTGTGCCCATCGCAGTTGTTTTGCATTCAGCCTTTGAGGGGTACGTAAAGCTTGCAGATTCTTGTGATCAGTCCATACCTCAAATTGGGCCTCGGTTCCCTCCAAGAAATGCCTCCAATGGGATAGGGCAGCCTTCACTGCGAAGGCCTCCTTCTCCCACACCCGCCAATTCCGTTCCGTTGCCGTGAACTTTCTTGATAAATAAGCACACGGTCTTAGAGCACCCTCATCATCGGCCTGCAACAGTATTGCTCCATAGGCCGCCTCTGATGCATCACAATGAACCACGAAAGGTTTGTCCCGTTGGGCATGAACTAATATGGGTTGACTTGTGAACCTCCTTTTTAATTCCTCAAACGCCTCTTGGCACTCAGGCGTCCAGTTCAGCTTCGCACCCGGCGTCTTAGTCTTACGAGTCTCCCCCACTCCCTTAGTCTTTAGTAATTCTGTCAAAGGCAGAGACAGCTTGGCAAAGTCTTTGATGAACTGTCTATAGAAATTTGCAAAGCCTAGGAATCCCTGCAGCTGTCTTCGAGTCCTTGGAGGCTCCCACGCCAATACATCCTGCACCTTGGCGGGGTCCATAGCTATGCCTTTTGTGGAAATGCGGAACCCCAAGTAGTCTAACTCCGTTTTGTGGAATTCACACTTGGAGAGTTTAGCATAAAGCTGATTCTCCTTTAATCTCCGCAAGACTTCTCGAGTCAGCCTAATGTGTTCAGACAGTGATTTACTGTACAAAAGAATGTCATCGAGATATATAATAACCCCCTTATATAGCATGTCACGAAAGGTCTCATTTATGAACTGCATGAACACCTTTGGACCTCCGCACAAGCCAAAAGGTAAAACTTTAAAATGGTACTGCCCAAGGTGACAATTAAAAGCCGTTTTCCAACAGTCTTCATCTTTGATTCGAATCCTATAAAAAGCCTCCCGCAAGTCCAGTTTGGTAAAGATGCGTGCCTCGCCCAATTGCGCCAACATCTCTGACATTAGGGGAAGCGGGTATTGGTTTGTGGTGGATATTGCGTTAAGACCTCTATAATCCACGACCAATCTTAGGCCGTCTGCTTTTGGCCTGAAAAATACTGGCGCTGCCATGGGGGACTGAGATGGCTCGATGAAGCCTCTCTATATATTCTTGTCAATAAATTCTCTGAGTGCCCTTTTCTCTGGTTCCGACATTGCATAGAGTTTTGGCTTAGGTAGTTTGGCATTGGGGTCTATTTCAATTGCACAGTCCGTCTTCCTATGAGGGGGCAACTGGTCACACTCCTTCTCACTGAACACCTCTGCGAATTCATGGTAGACTCTGGGAACGCTTTCCAATGGTACCCCCTGTGACGTGGCTGCTATCGCCCCCTCTGGCTCCAGTACCTCTATGTCTTTCGGGGTACTCTCAAAATTGCAATTTCCATCCCAGAAAGTAAATGTCTCCCTTTTCCAGTCAATCTGAGGGTTTTGCCATCTCAGCCAAGGAACGCCCAAAATGACTGGCTGATGTGCCATTGTTGAAATCACAAATTGCAATGTCTCAGCATGAGAACCCATAGTCATTCTTAAAAACCCTCTTTTTTCTGTTACTGGGACTCCGTATGCTGGGGTTCCATCCAATTGTGCGAAGACTACTGGTGTCTTTAGTGGGTTTGGCTCCACCCCCAACCTGTTTGCTAGTTCGGGAGTAATTAGGCATCTCGTGCACCCACAGTCCAGCATAGCATCTGCTTCTACCTGAATCCCTGTCTCTGGGTTCAACAGCCTCACTCTGACTCTCACAATGTCACAATTTACTCTTCTCAACTCACCCCCGTCGCCCTCTGGTGGTTCGATCTGTCTCCGGGCATTCAAAACAGATCCCAGTCGTTTCCCGGTAACTCCAGGTCCTCCGCTTCCTCCATCTCTTCTGCCTGAAGCTGCCCTGGGGCTAAAGCCGTTTCCGTTGCCATGGCAGCTTTCCCTTTTGCTAGTTTGGAGCTCTGGTGGGGTGGCTTCTGGCTGTGAAGCCTCTCTCCTCTTGTCTCCACGCCTGTCCCTTTCGGACACTCTGCCGCTCGATGTCCCTCGCGGCCGCAAGCGAAGCAGGCCCCCCTCCCTGCTCTCCTCTCCCTGCTGGTCGACCTTCCGCGACGAGGGGAGAAGCGCCGTGTTGCTGCTGTCGGGGGTTTGATTCTGTTGCTCTCCCTTGGACGACGAGAGATTTGCTGTTGGTCCACCTCCACGCGCCCCGCTAGCAAAATCCAGTCCTCCAAGTCTCTTGGATTTCCTCTGTGTAAAGCCCACTCGAGCACCTCAGAGCGTAAACCAGCCCTGAAATATTCCAGTTTGGTGGTGTCGGACCAGTCCCTAATCTTCCCCGCTGTGGCTTTAAATTCCAGGGCGTATTCTGACACCGTCCTTCCTCCCTGGTATATCCTTTTGAGTTGGGCCTTCGCCCTCTCCTCTGCCAAAGGGTCTTCGAATCTCTCACGGAGGGCTCTCAGGAAATCCTCCAGGCAGGCCAGCTCCCGGGCACCAGTATCATACATCTGCATTAGCCAGTCTGCAGCTGCTTCTTTCAAGTTTGCCCCCACCGTGTGGATTTTTGCGCTTTCTGAAGGGAATTGGTCCCCAAAATCCTCCATGAAGTGTCTTACGTTTGTAATGAAATAAGACAGCTGTTTGGGGTCCCCGTTGAACTTCACCCGAAATTCTCCCTTCCCAGGCATTTGGCTCCTTCCTGACAGGCCCGTGGGGAAAACTGATGTCCCCTGCTGAGGCATCTCATCCTCATAGTCCTGTGGACTCTCCCCGGCAAAGGGACGGGGTTCAGTGCCTCTCCCGGGCAGCCCTCTCCTCTGCTCCCGTTGCTCGACTGTCGCCCTCCAGGACTCGTTTACCTGCCGCTGCATCAGATCCATCTGTCGAGAGAAAGTTTCAAACATTTTCTCCATGGCATCTAATCTCCTCTCCATCCTTCTCATCTCCGGGGCTCCCTCTCCGTCTCGCTGCCAATCGCCTCCCATCTGGATCTTCCGTCTCACTGTCACTCCCCTGCCTGCGGGTAACTGGGTGGAGGTCAGCGGCTTCCACGATGGGTCCGAGGGGTCTGTCCCCCCTTCGCTCAACGCGGGCGATGGGTTCCCTTCCTCTCTCAACTCCTCGGCACCTCGAGGGTTCGCCTGTTCTTCTTCCAGGAAGAGGAATTCCTTCATGGCTTCTCCTCCATCAGGGTTCATGCTCTCACCGGAGAGACCTTTCCTCACGGGATGAGCCGGGAAAAAAAAAAGGGAGTAAAAGCTTAATGTCCGTTCCTGGAAGGTGTAGGACCCAAGAAATAGGCTCACACCGCTGGTCGCAATGGAAAACTTTATTGAATCCGCCTTGCCAAGATGACTGCAAAAGCTTTTACTGACCCTCTTCCGCTTTTCCCTTCAGTATATGGGGTTGTTGCCTCCCCCCTCCTCCTTCTCCATCCACACCTCCCTTTCCTTTTGTCCTTTCCCACGTTTGAAGACCAGACCCTGTCATAAATCAGCCTATCCCGCCAAATGGTCTCCTTCCTCTGTCCTCTTGTAGTCAGGTTGCGAAAAGACCAGCTTTGATGATGCTGTTCTTTATTGCACCCTGACACCCAAGGTCAAAATCCCATAGAAGGGATGCATAGAATAAAGTTATTCATCTGGAGTTACACCATGGGTATGTATGCTATGCCATTGATATGATAGATCTTACCATTAATATGTAACTTATGTCATTCTGGATGTATTCTCCTACCATGGAATGGATGATCAGCTCCAAAGTACATTAACAGACACATATTCAAGAGTGTCCCCTTGGGGAAAAAGGCGGGGCGTAAATTAAATCATCATCATCATCATCATCATCATCATCATCATCATCATCATCATCATCATCATCATCATCAAGACTGTGTCCCTGTTTCAACAGCCATAATCAGGATACAACCCTTGCATAACATCCTAGAAGTGCAACAGCCTATATGAAAATGCTTGTGTTCTCATATGTCATGGACAGAATGCTAGCCCAAGTCTCTCAAATATTTTATTTCTCTTTTCAAGCAGTTTGGCTTTAACTTACAGCTTCAATGTTCAAAGTGCTTCTGTGCCCCCATCTCATTGGCCTCCAGGGAAAGAGAGAAGCCCTGGAAGAAATGGGATACGGAGTTGCTAAGCAACAGCTAGGTCCATGCGCCCACCAAAGTGTTTCAGTCCATAAATCTTACCTTGTGTGGTTGGTTATCGAGACATCTAAGCCATATGCTTTCCGTAGCAACATCTGAATGCAGACAACATACCAATTGCAGCTATCTGTGTTTGAAGAACTTGACAAATGGTTTGGGAGAAAAGTATCAACCAGTCTTTTTGGAAAAGATCTGCAGCCAAGATAATTTAACACAAATTAGTAGTTGCTACTCTCAACAAAACGTTTCATCCTATCTATAAAACACTCTATAAAGGGTATATAGGATTGTGCTCATTCATCCTAGAATCCATGCAGCCCTGAGAAAAGTTACTGCTCTAGACTATTGTGGTCTATGCACCAACCATGCTATCTTGTGGATTCTGATCATTGTAATGGTAACATTTCCCAAATCTACTTGATATTATGACTTGGCTGCTTATTCTCAAGATAACGCGTGACATGCTGAGGAAAGCTCTGAATCCTTATGTTGGGACTGGTTTCATTAACATGTTAGCGCCTTTACACTTTGCATAGACTGCCAATGAATGTAAAAGTCTTGATTGCTCCCAGATTAAACTGGCTAATTATTCAGGTCTCAAGGCCAAGATCCCATGGAAGACATGCATAGCGTGACACTATACAGTTAAGTTACATCATGGGTGTTCTATGCTGCCCATATAATAGATCTCATGATTAATGTGTAACTTATATCATGCTGGATCCATGTTTCTCTTGTGTAATGGATGATCAGCCTCCAAACTAATTAATTAACAAATTGGTGAGCTTTTTTATTGTGTCAGAAGCGACTTGAGAACATACTGCAAGTAGCTTCTGGTGTGAGAGAATTGGCCGTCTACAGAGACATTGCCCAGAGGACGTCTGGATGTGTTACTATCCTGCTGGGAAGCTTCTCTCATGTCCCTGCAAGCTAGAGCTGACAGACAGTTCACTCTATCTCATAGATTCGAACCAGCAATCTTCAGGTCAGCAATCCAAATATCAGATCAGCAGTCCAGCCAGCACAAGGGTTTTATCCCATTGCACCGCTGCGGCTCCTCAATTGGTGAGCTGAGCAGACTACTGAGTTGCAGTAACTAGTGGGTAGGGAAGGAAACTAGTGCACCAACTAATGAGATATGCAGCAAGGGATATCAGGAGAAATTAGTGAGGGGTAAAATCACAAGCTCTAGGTCAGAAAAGTGCAGTCATAATATGTTTTATGGATGCTGCTAGGAATTTCTGCCATGGATACAAAAGGTAAACACAGATTCTTCTACAGACCAAAAGTTTAATGCAGATTTTTTAAAAGTTGGTATCTGTTTACAGAAACACAGTTTCCCAGTTCAATTCATACATTCAGTAAAATATATATACCTATTTGTGGAAAATGTGTTACACTTTACTGAGCTGTAGCATTCACATCTGGAAAGCACCTGCTCAATTAGCTTTCTCTCATAATTTTATGCTCATTTCTGGTTTGTTTTAATTATTGCTAATTGGGTTTCTGGACTTTTTATGTTTCAAAACAAGTGAGGGAGGTAAGATGAAACCCATCCAGCTATGTATGTGCTGCAGTAAATAACGCTTCTAAGAATATTCTAATTACAAGGTTGAATGTGCAAATGTCACTCAAGGGAAGTCTATTCAAAGGTGAGATCAGTGGATTCAATGGGATTTTTCCAAACACTTGCATCATTTCTAGTAAATCAAACCCTACCAAAGGGAGCTGAAAAGAAAGGAGAGGAAAACTGTCACAGTACCAGAAGGCATTGCCTTCACCACAATTATTTCCTCATAGGAGCACAAAAAGCCAAAGCAACAAACCCAAAACAAAACCCCGATCAATGAAGTTATTTCCACGGTTCCTAGTGCCTCTTCCTTTCTTGAACCCAGCTGGAATTTCTGGCATTTCTCGCCACATATATGATAAAAGTTATAGAATTTTTAGCATTACTTTGCTTGCATGGAAATTAATGCAATGGTTCTGTGGTTACTGCAATCCCTGGTAGCCCCTTTTTTGCAGACTAGAATGTATATTAAATGTATATTAAACATTTCCAGCCTGTTTTGTTTGTATTTGTTTTGTCTGACATTGTTTTGTTTTTGTGATTTGTTGACATATTAGTTAGGGTTACAATAGATTCCTTCTCTGCAGTGCATCCATGTCCAAATATTTTCTTTTATTTATCAGCCAAATCTATTCATTGTAAGATTCACTAGATGGTGAGGACAAGAAACGAAATAAAACCTTAATTTGGGAGTAGACTGTCGGCAAACCCAACATCCCTTTCTACAGTGTACAGGAAATACAAAAGTACAACACATTTTGCCTCCCAATGTTTGTCTTTCAGGGCCCATAATTACCATGTAGTACTATTTTTGTTCCGGTTCTCATAATATAATCACTGGGGTTATTTTAAAACAGAAATGTAAAAGGAAATGAGGGTTCTTTTGGGGATGGGCTGTTTTTGCCAAAGCAAAGATCCCTTGAGAACCTTTGATGTGGCCCATTTTTTGTTTGTGTTTAGATTTGTGTTTTCAAAGGCCTTCATCATTGAGTTTTCTCTGTGAAATGACCTCTGTTCAAATCTACCAGGTGATGAGTACTATCCAGAAAGTCTCATACAGGCTCCTCCAACCTGGTGCCCTTTAGATAATAAGAAAATAAGAGCTATAATTCCCAATCAGCAAGGCCAACCATCATGCAGGCTGAAGAGAGGGGTCAAGGATGTAATTCTACACATTTGGAAAAACATCATATTGGGAAGTCTGGTTTATATAATCAGCCTCTTCTTGCCATTGAGGCTGGATCATACACTTTAATCCTGTTGTATGTATGCAATTCTTTGGACATTGCAGAAGGAGTTATCTTGTATCTTCTTGCACAACACCCTGTGATTTGGGTGTGCAACAACAGTTGAGGTGTTCATGGGTGCAGATCTGTCATCTCTGTCACTTAATAGGTTGAAGAGCTGGGCCTGGGCAGGTGATAGCTATACTTGGGAAAGAAAGAGAAATCTTAGTTAGAGTTGAGACTTCTTCCCCAAGTGTCCAAGGGCAGCTGAAACACACCCCAGCACATCTCCAAAGGATGAATCAGGGACCACATGTTGCACACCTGGGGAGGAAGTGAGAACGAGAGTAACCTTCATTCCCTAGACAGTGGAAGTATGCTTGAGTTCAAGCAGTATGCTTATTGTATCTTTGCTAGCAATGGCCACCCATAAATAGCATCATGGGGAAATGGGAATGAGAATGGATCTGGCTTTCAACAGGTGTTAACCACTCACCTACTCAAAGAACAGGCAGTACAGTAAAGCAAACAATTCCTATTTTTGACAAGTGACTGTATCAACTTTAGTTCCAGAGCCTATTTTTCAACCCTTGACTCACTTGTAGAGTCCAACTGCTTTCTGGTGTGGTCTCTTTGTTTTAAAAGGCTAATTGCTGGCAATATAATTGTATATATTACGTTGCCAATGGCAGGTACTTGTGGAAATCAAATAAACACTGTTTTCTCTCAACCCTGCCTCGACCTCATGCTGGTAAGAAGGAATTTTAACTAATGTAAGCTGTACTAATTTCTCTAATCAAACTTGACTCATTGGATAAGCCACCTTAATATTCCAAAACTAACTCTGAGGTATATTGGGGGCTTGCGTGGTTGCATTAATGCCTCATAGTCTTGTTCAAAGAAGAAAGCATTTCCTGACCCTCTGAACTATAACCAAGCCTCAGTTCTCATCTGGTTTCAATTTTGTTGTTTTTGCACCTTGTTGTGTTTATTATTGGATTTTTGCTGCCTTCTCTTTGCTTTGTATGCACCAGATATTTATGAGAAAATTGCTGATCCAAATGTTATCATTGGCACCTGCTGACTTCCAAGTTCAGTCAGCCCTGTACGATTACTGAGAAAGGGAATGTGATTGTGAAGATAGCCACTGGTTATATGTGATCTGAAAATAGCAGCAGGCTATATTTGACCACACTGACACTCAGAAACAACTCACATAGCCCTTCTCTACTGAAAATGGATAGCAGAACTGATCTGATAAAAAGGAAAGGGCTGCCATAATACTGATATCTATATTACATTCACTTTTTCAACATTTGGTTGTGTAGAGCTTAGAATAAGCATATAAGCAAACTGCCTAGGAGTGTGAGGCTGTAGTCCACCACGTTTGGATCATGAGAAATCTGGGTCAAATAGGCAGTTATAGAAAGGGAACAAATCAGAGATACCCGATCATTTACATAAAAGTATAATTGTGAGTGGAGATGGAAACAAAGTATGACGTTTACAAATAGGTTTGTTCAGTACTTACATCATGGGATGGGAAACCTCAAGTAAATACTAAATACTACACATGGGGCATTCACATAAGTATGGGTAGCTGTAGATAAATATCCTGCTTTGCACACAGAATATCCCAGGTTCAGTGCTCAGCAGTGGAGATAATAGTGACACAAAAAACAAGCAGACAATAGACAAAAATAATAGTATTTATTATTAATTTATTTACTGTATTCCTACCCCACCCTTCTTACCCTGAAGGGGACTCAAGAGTGGCTTACAGATATGGCAAAATTCAGTGCTGCATTATGAATACAAAAACCAAATACCAGACATTGCACAATAAAGCCAATAAAATATAAATACAATTAAAACAGATTAAAACATAATGCCTAGTCTCATAGTCATTATTTGTGGTGCTGCATTTAAATCGAATTCCATATTGCACTCCATATAGTACATGTATGTATGTACTTTGACTGGGTTGCTCTTTTTAACTGATAAGTCACCTTCAGTCCTGATTCTGGAGGGAAGGTATAATATAAATAAATATAATAATAATGCTGCAATGTATAGTATAATATATAAGATTTACACACAGGTGAGTTTTCAATGGTCCATCCACACCCTTGGACCAGTACTGCTCAGTTGTGCTCCATTGACTGGTGTTGGTTCATGAGCCACTGGCTGCCAGTTGGTGAGAAACAATTGTAAGTAATGGGAACAAATATGGTGCCAGTCTCGAATAGTGAGTTTCATGCCTGGCCCGAACATAAAACATGTTAAATACCCTGGAATGTCACTTTCAGTCATGAGATCTAGCAACGCTCCCCCTAAACATGAACCATTGCAGGGGTAGCAACTAGTCAGGGGCATTTTTGCTCCCTGCTTCCACCCGCTAGCCCATATAGGTGTGTTTTGGCATGCCCAAAGTGATGCAATCTGGTTGCTATTTTGGTCAGTGTTTGGCCATTTCCCTCTTTTTTTAGTGTTTGGGCAGGATGGGGGGGCAGGGAAACCAAAATGCTGTTTAGCTAAATGATTTTGGGTGGATTTGACCAGTTTTAAGGCAAAAAAAAATCCCCCAGATCATCTTGAAATAATACTTTTATTTTTTTGAGGGGGCTTAGGAGCTTTGGAGGAGAACTTCTGGGATTCCTAGGGCCACCTTTTTGGGACCCCAAGAACTGGCATACAATCTTTGCCTCTCCTTTCTTCAGAGGGGAGACCAATTAGTTCTAAAGTACACTAAGTATATAAGAGTTTCTATTGTATTCCTTGCACAACTGAATCATATGCCCCTTGAGCACTGTAGGAAAATCATGATGCCGGTAGCTTTCACAGATGAAACCATTTCTATACAGAAACTGTACATCCTTCAGAGCCACAGAAAGACCAGAGGGTAACAATACAGTATTCAGAAGCTGTCTATATTTAAGTTACTGCTGGTCTTCTTACTAAGTATGGACCAAACAATTTAAAATTACAATGAGTTCAAAATTTTCATCACCATTTTAGAGATCTTGCTCCATCTACTGGGAAGAAGTCATTATTCTCCCCAGTATGCTCAAACTGATAGTTGCTTTTTATGCTGTGCTTGTTGCCATGCTCCTTCTTCTCAACAAATTTTAAAACCAGCCTACTTGTGGAACAGTTTCAGGCAGATCTAATATTAGTTCATATGACCATCTGAACCCAAACTGGTAAACATAGCTTAATCCGTTTTACTGGGATAAAGGAAAAAATGTGGTGTTGGAGAGGGAGACAACTTTGAACATCAGTTCTCATTAATAATTTTAAGACTGGAATCATAAATACATTTGCCAGGGAATAAATGCTACGGAAGTCATTGCGATTTGCTTTTGTGTAAGTATACTTAAGATAAATAATACAAGCCTGATGGAGTAATCACAAACTTGCACATGGTTTTTCAGAAGTCCATTGAATTCAATGGGCTTCACAGCAATGTAAGTGCCCATACTTCCAGATTTTATTATGCATAGACCCTATTTCTTTAGGTGCCTGGAATATGAGTCCCAATGTCCTTTATCAATGTGTGCAAAGCTAGATAAAGGCCTAAAAACCTGAACATACCAAATATTGTCTAATCCTGGAAGCTACAAAGGGGTCAGCTCTGGTTAGTACATGGATAGGAGACTGTCAACAAATTCCAGGCACCACAGGCTGTAGGAAAAACTAACAAACCATCTCTGAGTGCCTAAGGATTCACGAGGTTGCCATAAGTTGACAAGCAACTCAAAGGCACAAGAACAAACACATGCAAGACTAGATGATCTGTGATGCAGCTCAAAGCCACCTTTTAGCTAGAATTCTATTAGTGACGTACAAGCATCTAAGTTACAGTGGACACTGTGCCAAAGGGTCACATTACAAAATAGTTGATCAACTGCTTAAAGCAGCTGAAGTGGAGTTGTGCAGACATGTTTGTCCCTTGTGTGTTGTTCATTGCTTGTTGTGGTTGTGCATCCTATACTTTGCATTGTGGTTGTGCATTGCTCATTATAAATTGCATAGTGGCACCGAGTCATGGACATGTGCTGCACAACTTTGAGTATTTTGAGTATAGTATTCTGATCTCGTCTCTTAGTCCAACACCCGAACCAATATACCATACTGTCTCTCTATGGAAGCAAATAGACTAGCTTATATGTTCCTAATTCTGGTTCCCTGAGCAAGTGAGCAACTACAATTGGTACCCAGGGTATAATGCTTAATAACTTCACTGTTTTAGGATTTTGCTCTAATAATCCAGAGCATGGGATAACCCTGAACTAGCAGCCCTAAAGCCCTCACTATATTTTGATGGGAACCTTATTTGATGTGATTGTTAAAAACCGCTACACTTTTAAATTGCTTTTTAATTCCAATGTATTTAACATGATTGTTATAACTATTTCTGTTTAATACATGTTTTTTATGAGCTCCATTTTGCATAAAATATTTAGTTATACAACAGTCAATTCCATCAAAGAACTCTTGACTGCTCACTCTGAATGCATTGTGTATTTTAAACTCAAAATCCACCTGATGATGCTGACCTATGCATCGAAAACAGCTTTAGAAAAAGCCCATTCTGTTATCAGGGAGAGCACAGTAATGAGAAAAAGCTTTCCCTAAATATCCGTTTGGGAACATTAAGGTCAACAAAGGGGGACAACATTGGCAGTTTTGTAGAGAGCTCCTATCAGTAGAAGCAGCTTAATAGCAACACTGTAGGCCTCTTGTTTTCAGTTTTTGACTTACGATAAACTGTGTTACACGTGGGCTAAACAAAAGCTGCCTGACTAGCAAGACATATCGTTGGAAAAACAAAGACTACACTGTCTGATTTGCTACAGGGATGTGATACTTAATCAGTGTTTGCCTTGGCATGGTTTCAAACACACACTGAGGCTGAGTATCAAAGAAGGGAGTATATGCTGGTGGTAAAAATAACAAATGAATACTTTAAAAAAGTAATTATCTATTTGATTTTCTTATTCTGTCCCAAGAGAGGAAAACTTCAGGGCAGTATCTTTTTGGCTCCTTTTGCAACGTAAAGGACAAGAATTTTGCAACCCAAGCCATCTGAACTTGAAACGAAATCCCAGTGACTGATGTACATAGCTACGTATGCATTGTGCTATCACTATACATGGTCCTCATAAATAAAAAGAACAGAGTTCCCTGACCTGAGTTACAATCTAAGGATAACAGAAAATGAAAAGGAGATGGCAGCATGACAATGGGTTGTCTAGCAAATATTTCTTCTCTCCCTGAGGCCAAGGCACTTGGGGTGGAGCAAGGAGCATAGCACAAAACCATGGCAGCAAAAGTGGAATAATAGCAATGTAACTGTTTTAAAAGGCTGTCAGAATGATAAAGTTCTTATAAAATTACAGTTTCAAACCTTATATTTACTGCACATTGTGTATAAAAAATCCTTACAACCGGCTGATCTTAAGATATTTAGGGTCCATTGCAACTCACAATAGCCTATGAATGGAACATGGTCTAAGATGCCCTCCAGTGGCTAAGGATAGTCAAGGATCTTCAATAGGGGCTATCTATATCAGTGGTTCTCCACCTGTTTTGACCAGGAACCCATTTGACCAGGGACCACTTTCCGACATTATTACCAAAAGGGTTACAAATCAGTTTTTGGTCAACTTTAGATTCAGTTTATTTGGAATGCCAATTCAGAAAATTGCATTGGATAGACCATATCAGCTCTAGTTTCTGATACAGAACATATGGAATCCAGTAGTCGCCATTGCCTCACCCACATAAAACTATATTAATAATCTAGAGCTGATGTGGTCTAACCAATGCAATGATCAGCTATGCAGAAAGCAGCAGAAATAAAATAAAAAGGAAGGTTCGTGGACCGGATTTTCGTTCTCGTGGCCCACTGTTGGGCTGCGGCCCACAGGCTGAGAACCACTGATCTATATTGAGGCCAAATTGCTGTTGTTTTAGACTTTGGACTCTTGGAAACCAGGGTTTGAATTCTCTCTCAGCCCTGGGAACCTACTAAATGACTTTTAGCAACCCACACTATCAACCTCAGGAGGGAATGGCAAATTCTGAAAAAGAAATGTTGCCAGAAAGATAAGGTCACTATAAGTCAGAGCTAACTTGAAGGCACATAACTATTTGGACTGCTGGGCAGGCATAGTAGACTTTATTGCGCAAAGAAGCCTGATATACCCTAGAAGAGGAAGGAGTGGATTTGAGGCACCTTGAAAGTCCAAATATGGTTGCATAAGAAAGAAAAACAGATCCCGGATGCTGCAACTTCTTTCCATAATCACTTAGTCCTACTCAGTCCAACGTCTTTCCCTAATTACTGACAGGTTAGTGTGGTAAATCGGCTTCCTCTCACAATTTACAACTTGGAAAATTGTATTTTAGATTACAGCTCCCAGGATTCTCCTATCAGCATTGGCTGGGGGATTTTGGGAGCTGCCACTGAAAAATTGCTTCAAGCTCTGCAATTGCTCATTTCATTAATTTGGGCAGTTGGCTTAAGTAAAACCTGCCTATTTGTCTGATCATTTAGCCCAGTCAAAAGGAGAAAATGGTTAACAAAAACTGGTGTCAAGATATGCCAATCATAGAGCACCCTCAGACTGGTCATGTCCACTGGCAAGATGAGCTATGACAGCAATTTCATGGCCCCAACCCATTAAAATCCCAGTCAATATAATCAGGATAGAAAAGCCTAAGTGCTCTTCCCTTCAAGAATCTATACTAGAGGCTTTTGCCCCGTGGCTCTCTTTTACAATACAGAGAACTGTATTATCTTCCTTCCTGCACACAATCCTTACAATTTCAATCATCTTGTGAGAAAAATTGTATCTAGTCATTTTGGACACTGTACTCTTCCAACTGTGGGGTCACCCCAGAACAATTTCCCAAAGGAACCTACTTAGTATTCACTATCAGAGAATAGGTTACTACTTTAATTTTATGTTGCTTTCCTCATTTTGAACACTTCTGGCAATGTTATAGACTTAATGTTCTTTTACAAAGCCATCTCAGGTTTTATTTTACACAAAGATGGCAGGCAAGAGTTGAAAATCTAAAACAATCACAACTATAGTCCAAAGGCATTCATGCTGTAAATCTCGCTGATGAATCTAGTCAGGGGCTGGAAGGGAAGCCCTATAGGCACCTATTAAAAAGGACTGAAGTGCAGAATTTCAACCATTTCACAGAAACACTTTCCAAGTGAATGGTGCAGAATCTAATGAATTTTTTGAAATGTGCTAGAAAACAATTCTGTTAAAGCTCTTGCTCCAAGTCCGGCATTCCCCCTGAGGACATTAGGCAGGCACACGTACAATCAAAGTGAAAGCCTTGGGAGAACATAAGGAGAACAGAAAGTTAGACCCTCCTAATTAAATTCTAAATGGGTGTTCTTTCACAAACCAGCTGTTGCCAGCTAAACCCAATGAAATACTAAGAAAAAAATGTATTTTAAAAAAATAAACCTCTAAGTTTTATTCAGGTTTCAGTTGACAACTGACTCAACACACACTACATTCATATATATTCAACAACACATTCATATATTACTTTGAAAGTTATTTTTGCATAAATATACAGGCACACACTCACACCATTTCTTCAAAAAAGCACAGATTACAGTTCATCAGAACAGCCTTTTAATGCAGCTTGGGAAGTACAAGGCATCCCAATCTCTCACAGAGCCCTGAAGTATTAAATTTGATGTGAATGTTCTTCATTTGGTAATAAGTTAATGTGCTTTCACAAATAGATGTTTCATTTGTACATGCTGCAAGTTCATTTTAAAAAGGCGACACTTCCAACTGGGAGCACCAGGAATTTTATTCTTCAGCTTCAGACTCTTCATCCTCATGGCTGATCTGGAAATACCGCAGTTCGTAGGTCTCCTTATCAGAGGCCACCACACGCAGCCAGTCACGGAGGTTGTTCTTCTTGAGGTACTTCTTAGTGAGATACTTAAGGTATCTTTAATGCAAAAGGAATGTAATGTGAGTGCAGGGTGTTATTTGAAAACAAAACACTCCCCCCCCCTCACACAAATACAAGGTAAAAGACAGCAATCCTTCCCACACATCTGCAAGCAAGGCACTCTGGAAAGTGCTGGACCCCCTTCCTTTGTCCCTGCTGCTACCATCTTTGTCTTCTCTCTCTTCCTGGAAGGGATAAGGCAGGCAGCAGCAGGAAAAAGGGAGTGAGCAATGCTATTCAGTGATGAAACCTGGTAGCAATGTGACAGCCACATTTTCCAATTATGTCTTTACGACATGGGGAGCTACAAAAGGAAGAGGAGTGGGGCTAAAGATGCAGGAGGCCAACCACAGCCTATACAAGTTTATAGTCCTCATCAAGGAAATAGATAAGCAGATGAGGTAGCTTGTACAAAAACCCTTCTTCCCCCATATAGCTTGTCTGCCTGTCTCTATTCTCTCCTATTTCTTTGTGACGTTACAGTTAGACTGAAACTTTCATAGACACATCTCTTGATTCAAGTTTCTGACCTTGCGTTAAGCATCCAGAGTATCTTCTCTTTCGTTCTCCCAGCAGGAATTGGCAAACTTTGGCCCTCCAGGTTTTTTAGACTTCAGTTCCCACAATTCCTAATAGCTAGTTGGCCAGGTTTGCCCATGCCTGTCCTAGAGTAAGATGGGAGACATAATGGCTACCATCTCCAAAGAGATAGTTAGATGCTCCATTTTTGATTGCTGAAGCCAATTTGCTCTGCTGCAAGCTGTGACACCTCTTGCTGTGTGGGTGAAACTGCTAGTTTTTTGTTCCTGCTTTTGTTTTAAATGTTTTTTTTCTTTTTGAAATTCCCACAACAAAAGACTGCCCACAGGCCACATTATTCCCATCCATACACTATATCAATGGCACAATTACATGGTTTAAAATTATTATCCAAGGTTTTATTAAAAAATTAATACGATTTCCAGAGTAAACAAAGTTGAAAATTACTCCAGGTGATATCAAAATATTCTAGGAACCTTCACACAAGCCTACTCCAAAGCCATTTTGATATCAAATTAAACCAGTTAGCTTTCTTTCAAATAACTCGCTAGTTAGTTACGAAACTAGTTTGATTCAATTTCTCACTGTCAAACAGCACTGCCTCCTCTTCCAGTCCTCCTTCTAGGAGTGGATGTCAAGAGAGAGGACCCATTATTCCTTCACATTTGTACACATGTACTTTAATGATGATGTAAAGGAACAATTCTAAAGTAATTCAAGCATAATTAATGCAAGTTGTATAGTTGTGCCTTGGAATAAGGGTTGGCAGTCTGAGGTAATCCAGATTTAGTTTTGGACTCCCAACTTCAGCCAATATGGCCAATAAAGAAGATCAGCCCCATCTTGGTAAGAGATACTTGCAATAATGCAAATCTGCCCACCTACACAAGCCTTCTGCCCTGATTCACATTATATTCCAGTTTTCTAACTCTTGAGGATCTCTCTCAGTTGACAGGATAGGGGGTTCAGTGGAAAATAGATGTACAAAAAGAGTTCTCAATAAGGCAAACCTTACATTCAAAACATTTTTAATGTTCTCATTACTATAATCTAGCCCAAAACTTTTGGATGAAGCCAAGAACCAAAGAAAAAGATACACTGGTAAATAACGTATACACACCTTTTAGAGAACTGTCTTTCAGATGTCACTGTGATCTTGTTCTTAAAGCGTTCAATGTGAACTACATTTCCCAGGTTTCCTGTTTTTCCATTGACTTTAACTTTTTCCTTCAGGAACTGTTCCTATACCAACAAAGAACAACAATGCAACACTAGGGAATATGGCCCTAGCTGTGGAACTAGGGAAGGGACCCTAGCCAGGCAATTTTGTTATTACAGTCACAGAAGTCAATGTATTATGCAAACAGAGCCAATGAAATGAAATCTGACTAAACAAGGCACATAAATATTACTGACAATGAAATATAAAGCACACTATATGCCTCAATATTTAAAATTCCTCAATGTTTTTGAAATGATTACATGGTAGATATGCATTATATCGAAATAAAAAGACTGTCAAGCAACTTAAATACTTTTATCTGCATGAATATTTCATCAACTCTTTCATTCAAATATCACAGGCAGAATTAATGATGCAATCAATTAACTGAGGCTTTCCAGAGGCAACATTTTTATTTTGATTGACAGGCAACTGTTTCATTAATATTTTAAACTATAATAATAATGACTTTATTTTTATACCCCGCCACCATCTCCCTGAAGGGACTAAAACATATCCATTTTATTTCTATAAAAAGCATTAAAACATTTTTGTCAATTTCACTAAGGTTTAATATACATCATCATTAAAAACAGGCTAGACAACAGAAAGTAGCAGATTTACTTACAAAGTTTCCTGAATCAAATATTCCATCTTCTACCGGATGGGTGAGATCAAGGTTATACTTGCAAGTCGATTTTTTTGGCTTCTTGTCTCTTTTCTAAACAAAAGTATACCAGTTAGTATTTACTATATTAATTTACGCATATCTGAGAGTTAAACACCATGTTAATGTAAACTAATTTCCACATTAGACAGATGCTCTTTAATTCTGTAACCGATTTGTTTTCCTCCCCCCCTCCCAAAAAGAGTATAAAAACTGGTAACAGCAATTGCTAATACCGAATTAAACCAGTAAGGCAACCTGAGAATCCAAAACAGTAGACAGCTCAGCAAAGCAGAGGAATTATCTGTCTGGCCAGGTTTGCATGGTTCTATGTTAGACAGCCAAATCTGAAGTAAATAGCTCTATGTTTAACGATCAATATCAATGGGAACCTTCTACAGCAGGAATGACAACTGGAAAAGAGTCAGTTTGGAACTCTGGTGTAATAGGTAACTATTCTCAATCAAGTGTTCTTGTTTGTTCATTTTAGTAGTTGGGGCAAGGCTGAAATCTGCAGAAAAGGTGTATCATGTAATAACTGAACTTGTTGCAGAAAAGCAAGAATGCATGAAGAAAGACTGTGCCAAAATCCAGCAGCATACTTGCAAACAGATCCCCAAGATGCAGTCTACTAAAGAGTTTGTTAAAATTATAAAACATCAGGTTATGTTAAATGCATCTGCCCTAAAGCCTGAACAGTTACTGCCAGTCGGACTAGTTCACACAGAGGGATTGTTTAGTGGCAAAAGGAAACTGCCTCTATTCCAATGAAAATTATTCTTGAGTGTGGCCTATTTCTCCTCCTGACAAAGTTCCTGTGACTTGAGTCAGATCAGGCAAGTGGTTAGAAAGCTAGAATTTGTGCCTCTACACTGTAGAATGCAGTTTGACACCACTTTATCTGCCATGGAATCAGTTTTACAAGGATTTTAGCCTTCTCTGCCAAAGAGTGCTGCTGTCTCACCAAACTGCAAGAATGTTTAAGAATGTCATAGCATTGACGAATAGTGGTTAAGGTGGTGTCAAACTGCATTAATTCTACAGCAGGGCTCCCCAAACTTTTAAAACAGGGGGCCAGTTCACGATCCTTCAGACCAATGGAGGGCCTGACTATAGTTGGCCACCGAGCAATAATAATAATAATAATGATAACAATAATAATAAAGAGGGTTGGAAGAGACCCCTGGGCCATTTAGTCCAACCCCCTTCTGCCTCTGTGCACCAAAACCACAATATTAATAATAATAATAAGGGTTGTAAGAGAAGAAGAGACCCCTTGGGTCATTTCGCCCAACCCCCTTCTGCCTTTGTGCCGTGGGGGCCGGATAAATTGCTTTGATGGGCCGCATCCGGCCCCCGGGCCTTAGTTTGGGGACCCCTGTTCTACAGTGTAGATGTATCCTTTGGCAAACCCATTTTAAGTTTCCATTGTTCATGAAACTCACAAAATGACTTCAGGCCAGTCATTTATGGTACGATATATCTCATACGATTATTATGAAGATGAAGTGGAGAAACAAGTACACCACCCTGGACAGAGAAGAGCTTTCCAAATTCTATGTTGCAACACATTAATGCGTTGGCTGAAGTGTGAAGGTATGTTGAGCAAACACTATGAGAAACCTGAGTCTATGTGAAATAAGCAATACCAATTTGCATGCATCTTAGAAGTATTATCTTACAAATCATGTATTTTTAAATAACATAAACTAAAGGTTTCTATGAGATAGGTTATGTCCCCATACATTTCATTATTACAACTTATGTTATGTGTCTGTATCTTATACAAGGGTGGCCAGCTTGTTTTCTGCTGCCCTGGAGTTCAGGATGCAGAACAATGGCTTCAAACTACAGAAAAGGAGATTCTACTTGAAAATTTGGAAAAACTTCCTAACGGTGAGAGCTGTTCAGCAGTGGAACTCTCTACCGCAGTGTGGTGGCGGCTCCTTCCTTGGATCCTATTAAGCAGAGGCTGGATGGCCATCTGTCAGGTGGGTTCTTTAAATGTGATTTTCCTCCTTCTTGGCAGGGGGTTGGCCTGGATGGCCCTCGAGGTCTCTTCCAACTGTAGGATTCTATGATTCTCACCAAATCAAACTTAAATCACACAATTAAAGCACAAAAGCACCGTAAACCTATTAGTAAAATTCAGAAGGGCGTCACAACCTGGTGTAGCCCAGGCATGGGCCAACTTGGGCCTTCCCGGAAGGCCCAAGTTGGCCCAATGCCTGGCGTAGATGCACCCTTTATTTCTTTCTTTCCTGTCTTTCTTCCCTCCGCCCGCAGCCCCATCATTGAAAAACTAACCGGCGCCATCTTGGAGCGGCCTCTCAAAAGGCCGAAGCGGCCGCGAGCACAGGCTTTTATAGCTCTCTGCCCGTGACGCAATGACGTGGAGCACGCAACCCTAGAGTTAGGAAATGAGGCGTGCCCATTTTCCCCCTTGATTTCCGGTACCCGGCGGTTTCCGCTGCACATGTGGCGCTGCCTACAAAGCGGTCGGGAGGGAGAAGCACAGCACAGCGTGCCTGCCTTGCAAAATGGTGACTCAAGTTACCCAGGCAAGGCTTAAGACTTTTTTCCTCTTGCCACGCCGTTCTCTTAGGCTCAGTCTTTTCTATCGAACCTTTTTAAGAGTCCAAAGAGTGGAGCAGAAGGGTTTTTGCTTGCACCCTTGTGCTTCTGGTCTAAGGAGGCAGCTTAAAGGCATGGGACATTTGCTGAACTACATTTTTTTGCACATATCTAGAAATCTCTAGATCAGGCATTGGCAAACCTTGGCCCTCCAGGCGTTTTGGGCTTCCAACACTCGTAATTCCTAACGCCTCCCAAACAGGAAGAAGTCAGACTTTGAAGCTGCAAGGCCATTCAGTGCTAATCAAGGTGGCCAATTGCAACATTCAAACAGGCAAGAGTTCTTTTCTCCCACCCTGGACCTTCCACAGACCCCACTTGCAGTTTTCCAACAGACCTCACAACCTCTGGGGATGCCTGTCATAGATGTGGGCAAAACGCCAGGAGAGAATGCTTCTGGAACATGGCAACCCACTGATTCCGGCCATGAAATGCTTCAACAGCAATATCTTAATTTGCCATTTTTTCACCCCCACATTTGTACTGCACCCTTAAGTCCAGAGTTGGCTCTATTCTGAGTAGAAAGGCATGGAGTCTTCATATTAAAGGTATTAGCATTGGGCATCTTGAGATATTTCTGCTTTCAAATTGTATCAGCTTATGGTGACGCCATATGTTACATAATTAAATGGGGAGTTTCTTAGGCAAACACTTGAGTGGTTTTGTGTTCCCTCCTCTGAAATAAGAGGCTCCAACTCCTGGTGTTTGTTGGCAGCCTCCCATCCAGATACCAACCAGAGCTGTCTCTGCTTAGCTTCCAAAATCAGATGGCATTGAGTGCCTTCAGCGCAGTGGTTCTCAACCTGTGGGCCCCTAGATGTTTTGGCCTTCAACTCCCAGAAATCCTAACAGCAGGTAAACTGGGTAAGATTTCTGGGAGTTGTAGGCCAAAAAAACCCTAGGGACCCAGTTTGAGAACCACTGCTTTAGCATATTTAGGACTATACCAAGTCTCCGACTCCCACCCATAGGGCTACGCATTGTAGGCCGTCATAAACCACAGCTCTTCCCATCTGGTTTGGCAACATCAAGTTGCACCACACCTCATTTCACTGTATTTCCATGGCAGTGGGATTGCATGCTTCTATGAGAGGAGGTATGCCAGGCATAGGCAAACTCCGGCCCTCCAGGTGTTTTGGACTTCAACTCCCACAATTCTTAACAGCCAGTAAGCTGTTAGGAATGGTAGGAATTGAAATCCAAAACACCTGGAGGGCCAGAGTTTTCCCATGCCTGATACTGAACATAACTATTCTGTCTCCATAGATTGCACTGCCATTGTAGAACTCGATCCCAAGGAAGACATGTACAGCATGCAAGAAATTTACCAGCAGGAAAAATAAAAGGGTAGTTCTTTAAACTTTATTCTCTTTACTGTGACCCAAATCATAATTCAAAAATTTCAATAAAACGGTCATTAAAAGGCAAGAACTTGTTAACACAGGAGTACTTGACTATTACAGAAATGCAGAAAAAATACATCCATTCACTAGCCAGTAGGTATATTGCATACTTGACTGAGCTGCCCCTTACAGCAAATACAAAAACCTGTTTCCCCCTCGTTTTGTTTACAATAACATGTTTTAATGTAACAGTGACTGATGATGACTTCAAGAGTTTTACAAGTTCTAGATAGATGTAAATAAAAGCTATTGAGATCAGTGTTTGGAGTTGTACATTGAGACATTTTTGATTATGGTGGATGAGAATCTTGCACTTTTACAGGAAGTACTTAAGCACAGCTTGTTCTGTTAAAAGTTCCCAGACATAGCAGACTTTCCAACATTTAAAGCTTACTGCAGCCACATATGTCATTTAGTCACAAGAACAACTTGGTCACAACATCTGACTGCTTTCAACTAAGATTCAAATATACAAGAACTCTACTTGCATCATAGGCATGCTATAAATTTATGGAATACAAAACCCTGTAAGACTTTCAAAGCAGCTTTGATAAAATAATCAACTTAAGCTCTTTCAATTCTTCACAAGAGCAGCCCTGAGAAGAGTATATTCAAGTCATGGCTCAACCAGCAGTGGTTTTGTTGAACACAAAAACAAACCGCAACACATCAAGAGGTAAACTTAGATTTTAAAAAAAGAGAATTCTCTAACATTTGAGGCAAGAGAAACTATAGTACACCGAATGAAAAAAAATTTTTTTTACCCAAGACAAAAGCTTGAACCATTACCAAACAACTCCAAGACTTGAGTTGTTCAGCCTTCATTTTAGCCTGTAGCTTGCTAAAAGAGAATGCTCTTGAAAGTTCAGGAGTGCTCTTCAAAATTAAATGCATGTTAGTCAAAACAAAATAACCATCTAAAAGTGGATTTAGAGAAACATGATTACCCTGAAATAGGCTTAGGAACCTGAAATATACAGCATTTATCTTTTATTAGCAAAGTCAGTTTATTGTAAACCTGGTGGAGTTGTAGAAACACGGCTTTCTACGAAGTGAAATGGCTTTTGAACTCTTATTGATGAAGTAATACAGCTGCAAGCCAAACAGTGTCCTATGTATGATCTACCTAGCAGATGCCATACTTTTTAACCTATCTGGTTTTTGAATCCAGAGAACTAGAAGTCAAGTTGACTTAGGATTCCACCACTTCTGGGGCGAGGGGTAATAAAAGAAAAGTAACATTTCCATAAGTTAGCTGCCTCAATACATATCAGCTGTATACATCCTTAAGATGACAGAAGCAGGGAGACATGAGCAGGAATCTTCAGATACTGTGACAGAAAAAATTATCTCAATTGCTTAGGCACAGTAGATAACTCCTATAGGACGTTTGAGAATGACTAATGATACCAGCTGATGAAGCCTGTGTTTCAAACTGGGACTTCGCATTCCTACCAAGACAACTGAAAATCAACTACCTAGGAATACTGACATGATTGGACTAACAATGATAAAACCCCCTTAAACTTTCTAGTAGCCCTAGATCTTGAAAATATAGTTATTTAACATTATATCAAGACTGTGCTTTATTCAAGAGTGTTTATTGCCAAACCAATCTGCATTGTGCCCTTCTCTGCATAGATATTTGCTCAGTTAAATCTAAAGAACGGGCAGAGCTCATAAAACCGGAGCTCATAAAACGCTTCAAATCCCAGCAGTCCTAGCCAACACAGCCAATGGTAAGGAATGCTACAAGTTGCAGCCCAACAATATCTGGAATGGTGCAGATTCCTGTTCCAATCTAGAACTTACTGCAAGATCCTCATGGTTCGTTTACATCTCTAGTATAACTTTTACCAACTATGGGCAACCACATTCCCAAATAAAACTCAAAAACCTGTAATCCTAGCCCACCCACCACAAAATGAACTACACGTTTTAAGAACCCAGTCACTAGTTCAAGTTAGTCAGATGCTACCAATATTTAAGGCAAATTTAAGTCATTAGGTTTCCCCAAATGCTAACTAAGCAGAAGTATGATCTTGCAAGCAGAAGATCGTGTCTATTAGCGGTTAGGCATTTGTCTGTTCAGTGTAACCAAGTCCTGCACAAGTAGATTTTGAGTCAAAGTAACCCTGTTAAGTAGCCCTGAAGTTCCCCCATTTGACAGAACGCCGAACTATAGTTCTTTAGCAGGCCTGGCGTCTGGTGACCTAAATTATTTGGGTGAAACAGGGTTTAAATTTTAGCCTCCATACAAGCTGCCATTATGTACACTTTTGTTCCAATTCCTAAAAAGAAGCCAAGCATTCTACTTGTGCTACAAAACTAAAACTAAAATCCAAAACAAGTACGCATACTACTGAAACACTTGAGGCTTTCCCTTCTTTTAAAACAGAAGAGTAACTGAACTCCATGTTGAAATCAAAGGCCTCTAGTGAATCACACCCCTAACCCTTGAACATTTGTGCACTATTTAACCAGAGTATGAAAGCATCCAAAATTTTGGATGTTTGCATCACAGGCAAATGGCAACATTTTAAGACTGAGCCAGCAGGACTACAGAGATGCAGACTGTTGCACATGGCCATCAGCACTGGCATTTTGATCATAGGTGTTCCCTTTCTCTAGCTCAGTAACTAGTCACAGTTCAGTGCAAGCCACATTTCAAAATGTTTAAGATAAAAATTGTTATTTTCATTTATTTAAAATGTTGTACTTAAACACTATTCTTAAATCCAAACTTAGTACTACCTTGGTATTGGCACTGCTATACAGTCTCTTTCGAGTAAAGCACACTATTTTAATACCTCATGATCTAAAATGACAGTTTTGACTGCCTTGCCATTCCTGTAAGCACTTGAACTTCAGCAATTTTAGTATTGCCAAATGGCTTGCAACATTAGTCAGCATTATTTTCAAACAAAGACACGAGGTTGCTAGTGAAGGTTATAGCTTTGGTGATAATCAGAACTAAAATACAAGATCTGCAGTTGCTGGAACCTGAGCAACTGCTCAAATCCAGATGGTCCTATTTGCAAGGTTTTATGGCTACAGCACATTCTTCGCTCATTGCACACATAACAGAGACCTACAACAGGAAAAAAAACAAACACATAGTTAGATTATGCGACTGAGGTACATTAAATTACATTTGCTTCAAGAGTAGCTGTGCCCGTGGTTCATTGTAACTTAAAATAGAACTATTGTTACCAGAACTTAACATTTAGCAAACTAATCTCCACCCTCATTAAAATATGAATATGTATGTAGGCAAGGGAAATCATTTCTGAATAATTGTTAACTAACAGAAAAAAATATGCAAAGAAATATTTCATCCAATAAAATTTTACCTGGAAATCTTCGCCCGCATTGTATTTTCCCTCTATTTCTTTGCCTAGTTCACCTTCTGGAACCTTCAGATCCTCACGAACTTCACCACTTTCAGTCAGTAAAGAGAGGTAGCCATCTTGTATACAGATTAGCTGTGGGAAAGTTGGTAAAACAATCTTGGTTAATTGTCATCTGAAGAAACCTGAGTCAATGGGACAGGCATTAACTTGAGCTTCAGGTATTCAGACTTACTACTAGATAGTTTTATAATCTGGCTCTGAGTATTCTCTTAGAAAGTCAAGAGAACATAGCTTCACTTAATTAGTTTTTTCTAAACCATGAATTGAATATTTAGCTTTTCAGCCTGCTGAGTCCCACTGTTGGAGAAAAGGTGGGGGAAGAATAAATGGTTACTGACTGAAATGGTGGTAGCCATCCTCATCATGGTTAAAACACAAAGAATGCATATATTAAAATACACAGAGCAAAGATTGACACCAATACTAATAAAACATAAAGTTAAAATTCAGTTTAAAATTGACGGGGCAGGCCTGCTGGGAAAGAGGTAAGTCTTAGATCTATGACTACTGCAGTCAAACATCAAAAGTCCCAGAAGCCAAGCCATGGTCTATATTTTCATGTATACTCACTTGGTAATCATTCCTCTTGATATTTGGGACATCCATGTTGTGAGTAGAAGGGCAAATATCTTCATATTTCTTACCAGTGAATACATCAATGCCAACTAAATGGACCTAGGAGAATATTCACAAGCCAGATATTTAGAATACAAATAACGTGTTACCCTTGTCTTGTTACTCTCAGCTCACTTTGGCTTAAAAAGAATTGGAGAGCATTGCCTTTCATTTTTATCTCAGTCAGACTACTCTGGCCTAGCTGGGGTTATATGGTGAATTCTGAATGGCTGCAAGAAACATCAGGTCTGAAGAGACAGATTCTCCAGAGGAATGTTATCACAAAGATCTGACGCAGGAGAGCCCTTAAGCTTTGCTGATGTCCTTGATACATGCCATTTTGCTAATGGGGGACATGCTGGGATTTTTCACATTTTCTGCCCTGCTAAGTTGGTAGTTCAGCACTTCTTTGTAGAAAGGAGGTGGAGAGTCCTCTCCTCTTGAAAAATGAAGGCACACTGGTCTCCATGTGTGGATTCCTTATCTATTCCTATGATACTCCCAGCCTGGAAATCTTCTGAGAATTCAAGCAATAGGGAGAACCCCAAGCTGTCTCTTTCTGCCTGCCTAAATGCATCCACCAAGAAGGAACACTATAATCGAAAAACAGAGAGGCAGGGCCAGTTACTATGGATAGGGTTATCTCAAGAAAAGCTGGTTAAACAATTTGAGTGGCTGGTCTGGGATAGGAAGGAGGAATTACACAGTCTAGACTATCCTCATTCATGGCTGGAATATGATGTACATTCACGCAAAGAACAGAACTGGAAGATGTTCTGAGAAAAATCATGGTGCTTTATTCAACCATTTTGTACTATTCACAAGGTTAGTACTGATGAAATACATGTATCCTCAGTTTAATATGCTGTGCTACTGCAGCACTTTCAGTGACTCAAAGTTATTCTGTCTTCTGATGATATCAGTAAGTACCAAAATTTATTCCATAATACATAAGACAACACAGATCATCAGAACATTGTCTACTACTGACTGGAACATCTTATCTGGTGCCAGTACTATGCTTAAAAAGAAATTTGAATAAAACCCCTGCTGCGCATGTGGCTGCGCAAGATGACGTTTAATCTAAGAAACTGCTTTTGTGCAAAGTTCAATTCCAAGCTACCTATCTGTTCTAGCATTTTGCGCAAAGAGGTCTGAACTGTAAATTCATTATTATATTCATTATTATTACCAATCCAACTATTATCAAATTTGGATTTGTTGGATTAATGCAAACACGCTCCATATTCTGGAAATCCAGGTCTGAATGAAACCCTGTAGCATAATGAGATTCTCAAGACCACAATACTGTTATACCCAAGATAGGGTCCATACTACAGTCACTTCAGTTTTCCTTTTCCCTTATGAGAGGAATTCTCTATTCTATGTCCTGTTTTGATTATGCCTATTAGAGACAAGAGAGCAGCATGCTAGTCATCCAACCCATTATTTTAAAGAATTAGAATGCGATTCCCCAACTGCTCAATACAATAATCAGTCATGCTGCCCCATTTGGAACAGGAGATATGCTATATGTTTATCGATGAACTATGCTAATATCGGGATATTCACATCTCACTCACACTTCATACAAGATGATTATCCAGATCAGAAACAGCATAAAAAGGCAGCCAACTAGGACGAAAATGCCAGTAAGTGGCAAATTATTTAAAACTGAGGTTGCATAAAATGAAACTGAGAATAAAGTTTGGCATTTGTAAGCTGAAATTTTGAGACATTTGTGGGATAGATCAGAAATGAAGGAAGGGATTACCTTTGCATGACCATGCTTGCCAGTTTTGGAAGTTGACATCTCCACAATCTTGCAGGGACGTCCCTTTAGCACAACAAAGCCGTTCTTGCGAAGAGCAGAACACTGCATTGGGTAAGTGGCAGATGCACCAGCATCTCCAGTGGTGAAGTCAACTTCATCAGCCATGGCAGAAGTGCGTTCCAGAAAATACTAAAATTCAACAGTAACTTATCAGTCGTTGCACACATTGTATCCATCAGTTACATCACCCAATTACAATCTTTACAGAGCATCTGGCAAATAAGGATTCATATTCTTCCCACTGCTATCACAGACCAAAAAGTTGGCCTTTTAACCATGAATACTCTATGAATTCAACCCCATTGTTAGAAAATATTCCAGAAAAAAATAATAATCCAAGAACAAAACTTTGAATTTGCCATTTTAAACAAGGGACATCACACATTACCATGCCATTATACAGGCAATTCTTAAGTGACAAACAAGATAGATTCTGTAGGTTTGTTCTTAAGTTGAATTTGTATGTAAGTCAGAACAGGTACATTTTTAAGTGTAACTCCAGCCAAAAATTTTTATCTTTTGGTTTTAGATAGCATAGGGAAGGGTTAACATCTCTATGGTGTTTCTTTTGCTGTCTGTGCCCCTGCTCAGACAGCACCTCACCTTCTGTCCCTGTGATCATTGCATTTTGAAAACGTTGGCTTGTTGTGGAAACAAGGATTAGTGATAAAGCTTCAGTGGGGAGTCCTTTTTCCCATAATGGAGAGCAACAGAACATTGTTCTCCAGTATCTTAACCCCTGTGTGTTATGCTTAGATCAAGTGTATTATGCTGCAATGAATGTCTTTCAACTGGGCTAGGAAGAGACAGGATGAAGACTTGAGAACAAAAATGGTCACAAGGAAGGTAAAAATGCCAAAAGCTTATGAACTGGATGATGTAAGCCTTAGCTTGGAAATTCAATAGAAATACTAAATATCAACTGCTTTAGATGATCTCACTGGAGCCATATTCATCACTTTCTAAAATTAGGAGGGTGTGTCATGAGTGGACAGGTAGATATGGTACTAGCTAGGGCCAAATACAAAAAGCATGTTAAAGAATTACATCTTAAACACAAAATGAAAGTGTTACAAGAATGGCTTCAGACATAAGCACATCTTCTTGGCAAATGTCTTCTTCTACACAATATACTAGAAGCCTGTCTTCATTTGCATCTGGTTACATTGACATTAGTCCTGTATCGAGGATCCCAGAGTGCCCAACTGCTTTGCTGAAAGGGCACAAGACAGGAAAATAGAGAAAATAGAGATAATTAAACCAAGATCATCATCTTTAGAGGCCTTTCAAGTGTTGTGAGGTACAAATAGGATGTGTTTATTACCCTCACAAATTTTCTGTGAGTAGTCTGGGTGCCCCATTGGAAAATATGTTGGAAAACTACAGGACTTCTGGGCGAATGCAGCCAGTTTTCAAATAAAAGGAGGGAAATGAATCTCAAAGTTGAGATTTGCAATATACAGTGTACCTTACAAGATTGTATGCAGGCTTTCATATATGGAAGGTTTCAGAGAAGGCCTGCCTCATTTCATTCCCTTTAGCAGTCTTCATGTTCTCTGAATAACACTTTCAAGGGTTGTAGGAGCTGCTACAGGGAAGATGGAACTGGGAAGTCCACTTGAGCCACACAATTGCAAGTGTCTAAATCTGAGCACATGGCTACCCTAATCTGTATGTTTAGCTATGGGACATCTTACAGGGTCGCATATATTTCAATACGATGCCTTGGGGGGATGGGGGGGGGGACCTAAAGAATGGCACAGGGATTGCTGTGATAAATAGCAATGTTTGAACAAACTGACTAGATTGTGTACATATATATAAATGGTGATGAAAATTGGAGGGTAGTCCATCACCTGCACCTTCAAAGACCCATGAAAAAAGGAGCTACTGCTGAAGGCAGCCATCCAATGGTGCCCTTGCTCAAGAAACCCCTTCTAACTGACCTGCTCAGACTGAGGGAAAGGATGACAGAAACATTGGAAAGCACATGTAGCAACTCTGTTTAAGTTATGGAATTGTTCAGTTGCCTTGATGAAAAGCTATCTGGGAAGGAATCACGAACATCACAGGTCTGGGATGAAAATACTCCCCTCCCCCCAAAACTGTAGCATTTTAGAACGTAATTTTGGGTTCTGAATTTGAAAAAAAAAATCAGAACAAAAATATTGTACATATATAATTATTTTGCAAACTCATTTTTTAAAATCAATTTAGTTATTAGATTTCTTGCAATGTGGATGCTGATATTCCAACGCAGTTCCTTTCCTCTTCTGCTTGGAAAAAAATTGTGTTCTGTATCAGCAAATTAGCATGTTTTGAATGTGTGAGAGAAAACTAACCCCTTTCTGTTTAATATTTAGTCCCCAAATAAATCTGTTGCTAATTCCTACTCAGGGTCTTTCCACTCAAATAACCCAGAATATCAAGGCAGATAATCCACAATATCTGCTTTGAACTGGGTTATCTGAGTTCACACTGCCATATAACCCAGTTCAAAGCAGGTAATGTGGGATTTTATACAGCTATGTGGAAGGGATCTCAGAGCACACCTACATCAACCGTTTCAAACTTCACTGTGTCTGTCTCCAGGGGCAAACCAAGAATGGGCAACTTGGAAGTCTCTAAAGAGTCTCAGAAGTGGTATTGGGAAATCAAAAGACAACCTGGAAAATGGCACTACCTAAAACAGTGGTTCTCAACCTGTGGGTCCCCAGATGTTTTGTCCTAGAACTCCCAAAAATCCCAGCCAGTTTACCAGCTGTTGGGATTTCTGGGAGTTAAAGGCTGAAACATTTGGGGACCCACATCTGGGGAATCCTCCACCATGTGCGATTGTGGAGCAGAACAAACAACTCAGCACCTATGTCCTTGCCCACAATGCTGTGCCTCATGCACAGAGGAAGAACTGTTTAAAGCCACAGACAATGCAGTTGCTCTTGCCCATTTTTGGTCTGAAATTATGTAGCCACTTGCGTTCTCTCTATTTTATCAGTTTTATACTTACTTATGAAATGCTTTTAATATAAAATAAATAAACCATATATGTGGAAGATTGCTATATCTATATAAGATTACTATTACTATAAAGGCTACATTTAAATACCACGTAACGTAATACTCTATGGCTACTATGTACTACATTATAGCCTTATCCAAAGCATATTTATTTAGATGTAAATCCCAATATATTAAATGAAGCTTCTTTCAAGCAAGTACAAAAATACCACACCCATATAGCCTAATACAATGCATTTAACTCAGAAACAAGTCATGATAAATCTGTGTAATTGCTGAAGCAGTACATGGGTTGGAATTTGTGCAGATGCTGTAGCCCTAGCATTCTAAGCAATACAAACAATAGTGAGAGATTCTGGACCACTCAATTCTCACTTCTGAGGCAGGATCATACATCAGCAAATTTGGCTTGCAATTGCCTGAATCCTATTCCCAATATGTATAACCCTTTTGTTTTTGTAACATACATGCAGTTATCTTTAAAATGTTGTACAGCTCTTGCTTTTGTTTCAATAGAGATTACATGGTTTTATTATTATTACAGTAGAGTCTCACTTATCCAACACTCGCTTATCCAATGTTCTGGATTATCCAACGCATTTTTGTAGTCAATGTTTTCAATATATCGTGATATTTTGGTGCTAAATTCATAAATACAGTAATTACTACATAGCATTACTGCGTATTGAACTATTTTTTCTGCCAAATTTGTTGTCTAACATGATGTTTTGGTCCTTCATTTGTAAAATCATAACCTAATTTGATGTTTAATAGGCTTTTCCTTAATCCCTCCTTATTATCCAACATATCCGCTAATCCAACATTCTGCCAGCCTGTTTATGTTGGATAAGTGAGACTCTACTGTATTAATTATTATTATTATTATTACAGTATTTCTATCCCGCCCTTCTCACCCCTGAAGGGGGACTCTGGGCAGTTACTCTTGGGGTCCTTTTCATGTATGGTAAAGGCTTCATTTAATGAAAGAAAATGTACCGTTTCCCGAAAATAAGACCTACCCTGAAAATAAGCTCTAGCACATTGGTTCTTAACCTGTGGGTCCCTAGGTGTTTTGGCCTACAACTGGGGACTCACAGACTGAGAACCACTGATTTTGGGCCTTTTTTTTGGGACTTTCCCCTGACTTTGCTTAACTTGGTTTATTATTCCGAAAGCACATTTTTGTAGCATGCGTTGTGTGGCCACCACACTTTCTTTCTAGTGTCAGGAGTGACTTGAGAAACTGCAAGCCACTTCTGGTGTGGGAGAATTGGCTGTCTGCAAGGACGTTGCCTGGGGGACGCCTGTCTGTTTGATGTTTTTACTATCCTTGTGGGTGGCTTCTCTTGTATACCTGCATGGGGAGCTGACGGGGGAGCGGGGCTCATTTGCGCTCTCCCTGTTTTCAAACACTGTTTTTCAAACCAGCTGTTCTACTGGCACAAGGGTTTAACCCATTGCGCCACGGGGGGGGGGGGGGGTCGTCTTGGCCACCACACTGAAGCTATGTCAAATGGCCGCAAGTCAACTCCAGCTCTATCCATCCCTACTGCAGATTTTCACCAACATAGCTTTATGTTATAGAACCAGAAAGCTCTACTGCAGTGGTTCTCAATCTGGGGTCTCAGATGCTTTTGGCCTACAACTCCCAGAAATCCAAGCCAGTTTACAAGCTGTTATGATTTCTGGGAGTTGAAGGCCAAAAACATCTGGTGACCCCCAGGTTGAGAACCACTGCTCTACAGCAAAACAGTACAAACCCATATATTCCTTACATTCCTGGGCGTTGTACTTTCATGAGGCATTAAGTCCACACTGTAGGTCAGGGATGGGCCAACTCATGCCCTTCAGGTGTTTTGGACTACAACTCCCACCATTCCCAATAGCCTCAGGCCCTTTCTTTTTCCCCCTCGGCCGCTTAAGCGGCTGAGGGGGAAAAGGAAAGGGCCCGAGGCTATTGGGAATGGTGGGAGCTGCAGTCCAAAACACCTGAAGGGAAGGCCGAAGTGTCGACAGTGCCAGCAGGCCTTGCAGATCTTGCAGACTCAGGGGCGCCTCTTCCTGGAAACCTGAGTCACGCCTTGCAACATTATTACAAAATTAAGGCAACCAAGCACGATGCTGAGGCGGAGGAAGAGGGTGCTTTGTATGGGGTCGTTTTGGGATCCATATTTCTCGACACTGTGGTGTGAAAGCCAAGCGTCCAGGCCTGCTTGAACCAGTTACGGAAAGCGGCGTGGGCTCAAAAAGGCTCCGCTGCCACGCGCGAATGCGCTCTCTCTCTCTCTCTCCTGGCGCCGGGCCTGAGGCGCTTCTAAGGCAACCAAGCACCCCCTCCCCCCGTTTCCTTCCTTCCTTCCAACGGTCGAATGGAACGAAAAAAGGCGCCGCACGCGCCGGCGTCAGGGAAGCGCTTACCTTGTACGGCACGGGAAGGGGGAAAAAAAGACCGAAGGAGCGTCGCAGCAACGCGCACGCGCACAGCCGCCGGAAAGGATCCCGTTTTTGCGCGTCGAGGAGGTGGAGGAAGGAGGAGGAACCCTTGCGCATGCGCTATTCGACGTTCTGAGCGCATCGAGATGGTTGAGGAGTGGCCGTTGAGGAGGAGGAACCTTTGCGCATGCGCTCTTCGACGTAACACCGCTCTCTTCACCCTCCCCTCGCCTCCTCTTCTTCTCTCCTTATTGGCTGCTCGTCACATATCGCCCCGCCCACTCTGTTGTCTCCTGGCCCTCTTCCTGGAGAGTGTACAGCTCACCCGTGCCGTCATTGCTCTGCGCCAGTTGAGTCAGGGCTTTCTTTCCCTCCTCCTCTCCTCATGCGACTTCCACGTGTGGTTTTTCCCTTGCAGCTTGCGCCGGATCATTCCTGTACGGGAAGCGGCCTGAGTCAAAAAGGCTCCGTTGTTTCGCGCGGTTGCTCAGCTTGTCACATAGATCATAGGGAGAGGCCTTCACGGAAACCATAAGCTCTCATGTGCCATAAACTCGTGCAAGCAGCACCATGTAAAGCGTTTTTTTCCCTTTTCTAGGTATTATAAGATATAATTTATATACTACAAGTTATCATATAGTACATTACGTTATATAATATTAATAGTATAATATACTGGTAGTGAATTACAGTAGAGTCTCACTTATCCAAGCTAAACGGGCCGGCAGAAGCTTGGATAAGCGAATATCTTGGATAATGAGGGATTAAGGAAAAACCTATTAAACATCAAATTAGGTTATGATTTTACAAATTAAGCACCAAAACATCATGTTATACAACAAATTTGACAGAAAAAGCAGTTCAATACGCAGTAATGTTATTTTGTAATTACTGTATTTACGAATTTAGCACCAAAATATCACGATATATTGAAAACATTGACTACAAAAATTGCTTGGATAATCCAGAGGCTTGGATAAGCGAGGCTTGGATAAGTGAGACTCTACTGTATATATATTGTGGTATAATAATATAGTACAATAGGTAAAGGTAAAGGTTTTCCCTGACGTTAAGTCTAGTCATATCTGACTCTGGGGGTTAGTGCTCATCTCCATTTCTAAGCCGAAGAGCCGCCGTTGTCCGTAGACACCTCCAAGGCCATGTGGCCGGCATGACTGCATGGAGCGCCGTTACCTTCCCGCCGGAGCGGTACCTATTGATCTACTCACATTGGCATGTTTTCAAACTGCTAGGTTGGCAGGAGCAGGAGCTGGAGCTCCCGCCGCTCCCGGGGTTTGAACCTGGGAGCTTTCAGTCTCTAGCTCAGTGCTTTAACGCACTTCGCCACTAGGGCTCCTTATAATATAGGACAATATTATGTATAAAATTCTATAATTATACATTATATATTACATGTAATATTATTAGTAATATTACAGTACAGTGGTATATTGCAATATACAGTAGAGTCTCACTTATCCAAGATAAACGGGCCGGCAGAACCATGAATAAGCGAAAATCTTGGATAATAAGGAGGGATTAAGAAAACGCCTATTAAACATAAAATTACATTATTTTACAAATTAAGCACCAAAACATCATGTTTTACAAGAAATTGATAGAAAAAGTTCAATACACAGTAATGTTATGTAGTAATTACTCTATTTATGAATTTAGCACCAAACATTGCAACATTTACTACAAAAACAAGGACTACTAAAAAGCATACTGCCTTGGATAATACAGAAGCTTGGATAAGTGAGACTCTACTGTAATACTAATAGTATAATATACAGTTAGTGCAGTATATGTATTGTGGTATAATATAGTACAATATTATATATATAATTATATATTATACATTACATGTAATATTAGTAATATTATAGTACTGTGGTATAGTACAATATAGCAATGTTGTTTATTCATTCAGTTGCTTCCGACTCTTCGTGACTTCATGGACCAGCCCACATCAGAGCTCCCTCTCAGCCGTGGCCACCCCCACCCCCTTCAAGGTCAAGCCAGTCACTTCAAGGATACCATCCATCCATCCATCTTGCCCTTGGTCGGCCCTCTTCCTCCTTCCTTCCATTTTCCTCAGCATTATTATCTTCAAGCTTTCCTGTCTTCTCATTATGTGGCCAAAATATTTCATCTTTGCCTCTAATATCCTTCCCTCCTGTGAACAGTTGGGCATTATTTCCTGGAGTATGGACTGGTTGGATCTTCTTGCGGTCCAAGGCACTCTCAGAATTTTCCTTTGACACCACAGTTCAAAAGCGTCAATCTTCCTTTGCTCAGGCTTCCTTATGGTCCAGCTCTCACATCCATAGGTTACTATTCTTTCTCTTATTTACTTATTTTAAAGTTTCACCTCTCTCACAGGAAATACCATACAATATAGCAATATACGAGGGCTATCCAGAAAGTTCATGACGTTTTGGAATAAAAAATAAACAAAGTATAGGAGAAAACATTTACCATATTCAGTTGAAAGCCAGACCCAAGTACTAGTTCTCACCATAGTCCCCACTGAAATCTAGGTAGTTATCATAGTGATAAAAGTGTTTGAAAAGCCCCCCCCCCCAAGATTCCCGCCTGGCTTACGTCCTGAACCAGGCTGGCTTCCCTTCTCTCAGCTGTCAAATGGTGCGCTCAGCTTTCCACACGATCTTCCTCGATCACTCTTTTGTTTTGCAGATGCTTGCAAGGAAGGTTTTTTAGGACAGGAAAGGTGTACTTCTTACAAAACCTTAGAAGAGCACTTTCTTTGCAAGCATCTTCTTACGAGGCTGAGAAAGTGTGACTTGCCCAAGTTCAGCCAGTGGGTTTCCATTGCTTAATGGGGATTGGAACCCTGGTTTCCAGACTCATTGTCCATTACTTAAACCACTACACCATGCTGGCTTTGTCAATCCAGAATTGATTTAATGATTCTGTGTGAGAGTACTGTGTCTCTGCAGATCTTGGACTACTGGCTTTCTCTGGCCTAGCTTTTATAGCCAATGGTGAGGGTAAGACGCTATATCTGTTGTGCTGTATAAGTTGGTACCATGGTCATTAACATATTCTGTTGAATTGCAGATGGTAGGAAAAAAAGTCTGCAGTTTACCATAGAGTTCTATCATCTTAACCTTGGTATGTTTTATGAAAGAACAAACTCCTTTCCCTGGCTCAGCGTATTTTCAGTCTGTGGATACAGAATTCATGGTTACAAAGACCCATTAAAAATAAATGCATAAACTAGGCCCTCTGTTGCAGATACTGCATGGTACATTATCCCCCCCCCCCCCTCACTTTTTGCACCAATCAGTTGTAAAAGTCAGGCTTTAGCCTTCCTGGCAGGATCTCATACAAAACAACAAGAACAGGAATTCATTCTCAGCATTATAGAGGCACAGCTTTCCCATGACCTGGGCTAGAAGCAGATGAAAGATCCTCTCATCATCCCAACTGAAATTGCCCTGGCCTTGGAGGCAGGGAGAGAAGACAAGCATAGCTCCATCATAGAGCTGGAAGAGACAAGGCCCATCCTGTCCAACCCTCTTCCATGCAGGAACACACAGTCACATCACCCTTGACAGATGGCCACCCAGCCTCTGTTAAAACCCCTCCAGAGAATGAGACTCCACCACCCTGCGAGGCAGCATATTCCACTGTTGAACAGCTCTTGCTGTTAGGAAGTTCTTCCTTATGTTTAGGTGGAATCATTTTTTCCTTCAAATCCATTGCTCTGTGTCTTAGTCTCAATAGCAGCAAAAAAAAAAAAAAAAAAACAACACATGATGTTTCCCTTTCCTCAGTGTGACATCTTTCCAAATATTTAAACATGGCTAACATTTCTCCTTTCCGCCTTATTTTCTCCAAGTTAAATATTACCTACTCCGTCAGCTGTTCCTCATATTCAGCTTCCAAATCTTTCATCATTTTAATTGCCCTTTTCAGGGCATGTTTTAGCTTGTCAATATCCTTCTTGAATTGCGGTGCCCAGAACTGGCAACAGTATTCCAGGTGATGTTCGCTCTTTGTTTCCCTTACTCAGATTCTAGAGACACTGTACTTCTGCTTCTGAGCCCAAGTATGCATCACTAGATGAAAGGCCCACTCCTCCATTCCAGTTGCCACTGTCTTATCTATGGAAGGAGAGAGGAGGTAGTATCTGCTAAGTATATACGTTCAGCATATACTACCTCTTCTTTCCTAATTTTTGCCCTAAAACCTATCCTCGAATCATATATGCGGTTGATCTCGTTAATAAGTTGAGGGCAGGTTTGGGGGCAAAATTGCGGGTTTTGATATGACCCATAAATAAGTAACCCATTGGAGAGGGAAAAATGCCAGTGTTGCCGAGGGGCTAGCCGCCTTTGGCTACCCCTGTCACCATTTTCTTGACTGGGCATTTCAAATGGTGTTATGCCATTGTACTCAGTGTAGGGAATGATTCATTTTTGTTAAGAATTAAGGGATGGTACTTATATTGATCTTTGTATAAATTATCCCAGATTTAGATTGTAAGACCAAGGATAGGGAACAAGAATTTTTTGTTTGTTTGTAAGGTTCCATGTATGTTGATGGTATAGAGATAAATGATACATTAACATAATAATAAATCCAGTCCAGATGACCTCTGATACAAAGTATGGTCAAGTATGCCAACTTTCCATATACCAGTCATCACAATTATCATGTAAGGATGGTCATGATGAATAATAATTCTACTGATGGTTGTAATGCAGTCCTATGTGCTTTTGTTCAAGGATTCTGTAGAATTCATGGTGATTCATTCTCTAGGAAATACCAGAATACAGACTAATATTTGCTGAACACTACCTGTAGTGTTGGCATTGATTGTGTTGTGACGGGAAGGTCTGTAATTGTCACGGCACTGCATTTTTACATTGTAGCTGTCCAGTACAGAATTTCACTTGGGAGCATTTTGCTTCTCTCTTATGCAATTGCTAAAACCAGGTTTCGTTCCATTAAAAGAGTTTGAAATTGGCAGGAAATTGTTAAAACTGGACAGAAATGTTCACAGACATATATTTCTTCAGATATGAATCTTCTTACAGATACCAGGTTGTAGCTTCCAAAAAGGCAATCCTATTGGTTGATGTATTTCATGGTTTTGTTCAGCAGATGGTGCTAGTGATTTTGAAAGAAGGGCAGAAAACCTAACATATAGTAAGGCAACATCTTTTTTACTTCAGCCAAACAGTGCTGGGTGTATTGAAATTATTTGTGGGGATGCTTAATTGTCTTACAGAACAAGTCGTTCAAGCTGCATGGAGTCCTCAAAGGAACAACGGAATGAAAAGATACACGGAGATACAAAAGCTAGTGGCTGGGATATCAATTATTTTGCACCGGTTCTGTTACCACACAATCTTAAAATCAGAAGAAAAATGAAAAAATTAAAACTAAAGTCAGGGATGGAGAGCATGTAGCTCTTCAGAAGTTCTTGGAGTGTATCTTCCATCATTCTTCACTATTGGCTGCCTTAGCTAGTGCCGCTGGGAATTATAGTCCAAAAGCATCTAGGCTGCCATTATGTGCAGCAAGCTTGGAAACAACAACTCACAAGTAATGCAGTCAACTATAAAGAGTTAATTTTCTTGTCAGGGTTGTGATTAAGTTATATTTCAGAGGTAAAATAGCAAATTGGACTGATAATGATCTGAGTTATTGGTGGGAATGATTCTTCTTCCATGTCCGCATCCAAACAGCCTTGCAACACCTATTGAGATGGCCATAACTCTAAAGCACCCATAGTTTATTTGGACTAAACCCATTGTATCATCCAGAGCCAAGACATTAAGCCCATTATCGATATCCACACTGCATTTCTTTCCAAACACACTTCTCTCAGGGGCAGATCAATAAATGGACATACTCTTCAAAATAATCCAATGACAGTTTATTAATGTTTCCCATCACATCAAGATCCAACCAGCGATGACAAGGAATGGAGCCCTGGATCACTTGAGACTGATCCTAACCGGACAGTTTCTGAGCCAATCAGGAGCCAGCGCGGTAGACTTGGAATAGCTGTCAAAATACTATAAATATGCTCTGTACTCAAAATTGTGGTATGTCAGTTCTTTAGAGTGTTTTCTCTCTTGACATCCCCTCTGGCCACTGAGAACAAACCTCTGATTTTGTCTTCAACCTGTCTGTCTCTTTCAGCCTTCTGGGTTACCTGCGATTCTTGCAGACTGATACAACACTAGAAAACCTGATAAATCTAGCCGCTAAAAAACCACCAGAAGCAAAACTGTGTGTGCTTATTGCTTATTTAGAAAAAACTATGTGAGTAGAAGTGCCCTAGTCATTAGAGAATAATGACAGCTTGGATTGGAATGTATGCACATGAGAAGATTCAACAAGTCCCTACCCTAGAGGTTTAACCTTGTAGGCACATTGTAAGCTAAGCTTGCAACAATGTTTTTGTGATTATATCTAACTAGAAAGATATTTGTATTAAAAATAATAATTTTCTGATGAAACTGATTTTTTATAGTCATTTTGGTGTCACCCTTCTCCATGGTGGCCCCCGACTTTGGAACTCCCTTCCATGGGGAGATTAGCCAAGCCTCCACACTGCCCTCTTTTCGTAAGGAACTGAAAATTTGGATGTTCCAAAAAGCCTTTGAGAAGGATTAATCCCTAGGCCCAGTCCCTAATTGCCAGATAATAATCTGTTCTGTACCTCACTCACTGCCCCGGCTCTGTGATACGTTGTTTGCATTACCCTTTGCCCAGTCCTTTGAGTGTTGATTAGGTCCTTTCTAGTACTCCTGGTCATTGGACTCCTGCACTTTGCCTGATGGAGTTTCAATGTACTCAATTATATATATATATGTATCATTTTTAATGTGTTTTATCAGGGCTTTTGTATTTTATGATATTTTATTTTTTTCTAATTCTGTTGGTTGTCATTTTGTTTATTAAGTTACAGCTAGGTTGTTTATATTGTCTAATGTGCTTTGCCTTGATGTTAATTTTTTGTATAGTTTTCTTTGGGCATTGAATGGTTGCCATATGTTTAGAAACTGCCCTGAGTCCCTTCAAGGAGATAGGGCGGTCTATACATAAAGATTATTCATTTATTTATTTGGATGGTGTGCCTGATTTAGTCCATACTCTTTGACCCACCCACCCCCTACTATCTGCTCAGCTTCCAAGATCAGAGAGAATTTGAGACCTTCCCACTGCTATTATTTCAATGCTATTATTCCTGTAGGCACATTATAAGTTAACTCTTCTTCTGGACCAGGACTGCTAACTACAAATCCATTCTTTTCTCCATATAATTGATTTGTATGTGTGATTTCATGCCTTTATGTAAAAAGGTAATGCTGCTGGTGTTCTTTCAGTAGCCAAATGGGACCGAACAATGTGCCCATGGGTGCTGAGGGAGAGAAAGCCTGCTAATTCTTTATTAAAATCCACTATCAGCTGCTGTTTAATTTGGCTGTAATAAAGCAAAATCAATTGCATGTATCCTGCGGTAAAGGCCTTGCCATTTTAATCATTCACAACTGGGTAATAGAGGCTATGTGCAATATATAGAAATGGGTCTAAACAATAAGCTAATGGTGAATATTGTGAAAAAAATCCATCTAAATGGCATCTTTGGACAAACCTATTCATAGCTCTCTGCAGCTGTGGATGGTTTGTTTTGCTAAGCTTAAATTCCCCATTGTGAGTCAGGAATCCCTTTGTTCATTTCCTGCTATTTCTTTATTGAGCTTGATAAAGAAATCAATTTCACTTTGGGATTTTAAATGGTCCATTGCTGCTGTCTAAAACTTTTTTTAAGCACCTATCTATCTTCTGATTTCTTATGTCTCTGGCCTGATGTGATTATGATTTGAATGTATATATGCTTAAGTGTTGTTTCTCAAATGAGACACTTAAATTCCTTTTGCTACAGTTGACCCTCCATATCTGTGAATTCTGTATCCACAGATTTAATGGCTTGGAAATATTTCTGTTCACTGAAAAAAAATCAAAAAAGCAAAACTAATTTTTGCCATTTTACATAAGAGGAACCATTTTGCTACACCATCGTATATACGTAATCTGAATCCAGCGATTTTGGTATCTAGGGGTAGTGTGTGTGTATGTATGTATGTGTATGTGGAACCAAAGTATAGCAGATACAATTGGCCTACTGTATTTCCAAGTTAGATCCAGCATTATCCTGTAATCCTTGAGTGGCTCATAACATTCTGCTTCTTCCTGTGATAAGTAGCATTTCTTTTGCATCTAAGCACAATGAAGTCCACAACTGAATACTGGTCCATATTCTCCCTTGATTATAGAACCATAGAGTTGGAAGAGACCACATGAACCATTCAGTCTAACTCTCTGCCATCCAGAAAAGTGTTTATCCTTTGCTTCGTTATTGACCTGTCAATAGCTCCCAATCCTGAAATAGCTCCCAATCACCTACCTTTTGCAATGGGTCCGTTCCATTTGTGTGCCAACATGTTAATAATAAAGTGACACCAGAGTGTGGTATTCTTCTCCACCACCCCCACTATTCCGAAGCTGTCTGTTTCTATTTGATAAATTTTATAGTTATATTTACAGCTGCTTTTGTTTTTACAAAGCTGGAATTGCAAAATTGCTCTAGTTTTTGCCATTCCAGCTTTGCAGTTATGAAAATGCAGGAAGTAAGGAGGATATGCAGAAATATGATGGTGGGACCATAAATGGTCAGCAGGATTGAAGAGATGTGACATCAAAGGTACTCAACCTGGTATGTGTCAACTGCACTAGCCAACACATTTTATGCCTCAAATGTTAGTCTTGTTTCTGGGTATATTTGACTTGCTGATTCCAAAAAATGGCACTGGTTTTGCTCTATCAGCTCTAGTTTTTGAGATACAGAACATATGCTGTGTATAAGTTGCCATCTGCTGACCTACAGAAACCCATAACCATACAGTATATAAGAAACTAGAGCTGATATGATCTATCCAATTCAATTTTCTGAATCAACATCCGAAGTAATCCCAGAAACAGGCCTAAAAACTAAGACATTAACCACCTTATCACATTGAGAAATTTCCCAGTCGTACGACACTTCAGCCTTATTTCCAACATAGAGAGGCACTGAGCTCATCACTTGAGTTAAGCTACTTCTGGCTGTTAAATATAGCCCTCCGTGGTTGAGAAGAGGAAGAAGTGTCCGGAAAGGAGGGAACTCCAGCAATTGACCTCATCACATTGATAAATTTTCCCCTCATAGCACACTTCAGCCTTTTCTAGCATGGAGAGGCATGGAGCTCATCACATGTTCCAGGATTGAAAAGAGGCAGAAATGTCCTGAAAGGAGGAAACTCTGAACACAGGCCAGCAATCGTGTTTAGAGCTTCTACTTCTTATCCTGCTTTACTCCCATGGTTCCAACTGAAAAACAGGTGTGATCAAAGTTTCCCGTCCTGTTTCATTTCCCAACTGTCAGCAGTCTTTTGTATCCTCTGGGGTTCAATGCAAAACAATAGGATTCCATGGAAAGCAATGTTTTAAACCTGGATTACTGTCTCTTGCATCCTCTGGTCTTTGATGTATCCCATGGAAAGCAATGGTTTTAACCTAGATCACTACCTCATGTATTTTCTGGAGTTTGATGCAGATCAATAGGACCCCATGGAAAGCAATGGGTTTAACTTGGATCACTGTCGCTTGTATCCTATGGGCTTTGAGGCAGAACCATAGGATCCCATGGAAAGAAATGGTTTTAAACTGGTGTCAGTCTCCTTTAATATAATGGGCTTTGGGCAGAGCAAGGAATCTCTTGGTTTTTGGATATTGTTGTTTCTCCTGATTAGTAATACTGACCTTGTGATGTGTGTAAGATGAATGTATTGCCAGCTCTCAAGTTTCCACGTGTGCATGTGAGTGTGATGGGGAGGCAGAACTACGCAAAAAGGGACGGTCACCCTAGCTTTCCTCTCTCAATGTCATGAGGTCATAAGATTGTGTTGTGCTATCAATGACAGTAGAATAGTGGGTTCATGTGATAAAGTCCTTTGAATGGAAAAATGTTCTCTGGTTGCCTATCAATAAAGAATGTATTTAAATTAATCCTACCTTTATCACAGAGATAATCAGTAATTCCTGCAGAGCTTGTGCCTTGGTCAAGTGTATACACTTGATTTTTTGGAGTGGACTTTCTTTAGGAAATAGTGAGAACCATTCTGCATTTTGATAGGGTTGTTTTTCTTTAGCAAGTAGCATAAGTAGTGGCTTTTTGTGCCAGGTCAATATTTGGGTCTTTCCTTTATACACGTTGTGAAATTCTATTAAACCGATCATTACTTACACAGATAGTTGCTTTGTAAATGAAAATCATCACATTTTCTAAAATCCATTTGTTATTAGAGCAGAAATAAATTTTCCATCCATCGCCCCGAGCAACAGTAATTTAGTTTTTCAAAGCAGAATGGCAAATCCAGTAATGGATCTCATCTTAATTTAATTTGGTTCATTCTGTCTTTGTTGAAAGAATTAAATCTTATCTGTAATGTTTCTCAGTCACAAAGTTCAATAATATTGAAGAGTTGTTGTAAGCAGGGTTCTTTCTTATTTTCTTTGATATGTGTTACACAGAGCAGATTTAATCTGACTCACAAAAACAATTCTATATTGGGATTTATTTTTGTGGTGGCGGCATTAAAATCACATGACAATGGGCTAGAGATCTGCCTACATGAAAACTTGCAAAGGCATTTCCAGACTTTTTCCTTATTGTTAAATACAGAGCTTATCCCAACTTGTTCTCTAAGGCTTTCATGGCCGGGATCACAGGGTTATTGTATGTTTTCCGGGCTGTATGGCCATGTTCTAGAAGTATTATCTCCTGACATCCTCATAACTCTGAGGATGCCTGCCATAGATGTGGGCGAAATGTTAGGAGAGAATACTTCTAGAACATGGCCATACAGCCCTTATCACATCCCTTATCCCAACTGGTTGAACTCCCCCAGTAAATATCACATGCATCTATGTCTGGAGTGTATGACTGTCGGTTTACATCTATTCATACCCCCCCCCCCCCCCGCCCGCAAAACACTGGTTTGTCGCTTTAATTGAAATGTGTGTATCAGATTTCCTTCTCTATCCAGATGTACACAGAGGGAAGGCAGAAAAGGGTACCCCCCCCGTCTACATTTTCATCAATTGGAACCACACAGGATTATTGGAATAACTGAAACCATGGTGCATCTACAGTGTAGAATTAATGCAGTTTGAAACCACTGTGTTGCCATGGAATTGGTGCAATGGAATTATGGGGGATGTAGTTTTGCAAGGTCTTTATTGGTGGCTCATCAAACTACATGGAGATGCCTTTGAAGAGTGCTCAGAAACTTCAGTTGATCCAAAGAATAGCCAGACTGCTAGCTACTGGGGCTGGCTACAGGGAGCATAAAACTCCTCTGTTGCAACAGCTCCATCGGCTGCCTACATGTTTCTGGCCATAATTCAAAGTGCTAGTTTTGACCTATAAAGCCCTGTATGGCTCCGGTACAGGTTATCTGGCCATATCTCTTTCTATGAACCTGGGTGACATCTAAGATCTATTCGGGAGGGCCGTCTCCCTGTCCCACCATCCGCTCAAGTGTGCTTGGTGAGAACACAGGAGAAGAGGGCCTTTTTGGTGGCTGCTTCCAGGCTGTGGCACTCCCTCTCAAGACAGACCAGGATAAGGAGAAGTGTGGGTGGGATTCTGGGGTTGAGGGCAGGATTTAGTTTTAAAAGCCATCTTAAGTGTATTTATTATATTTGAATCTGTTTTTCACCTTAATCCACATTGTGTTACAGTAGAGTCTCGCTTATCCAACACTCACTTATCCAGCGTTCTGGATTATCCAACGCATTTTTGTAGTCAATGTTTTCAATACATCGTGATATTTTGGTGCTAAATTCGTAAATACAGTAATTACTACATAGCATTACTGCGTATTGAACTACTTTTTCTGTCAAATTTGTTGTATAACATAATGTTTTGGTGCTTAATTTGTACAATCATAACTTAATTTGATATTGAATAGGCTTTTCCTTAATCCCTCCTTATTATCCAACATATTTGCTTATCCAACGTTCTGCCTGCCCGTTTATGTTGGATAAGTGAGACTCTACTGTATTTGTTTTTAAATTTTTGTATTGCGCTTTTAAAACTATGACTAAAGTGTGGGATTGTTAGCCATCTTGAATCTTCACAGGCACAAATAAAGTAAATAATAATAATAATACTTTTGATTACTCTTGTAAAAGCATTTTCCCTCAGCTCTACATTATTATTCTCATCTCTGTTGGAGGTTAAGATGGTAGTGCTGCAGATGTGGTGGCGGAGCCTAAAGAAAAATGAATTAGGAAGAAATAGAATGTGTTTGAAGAAGAGGTTTGCGGGGGGAAATAAGTTTGTTCTTTTTTGTAGGGAATGACAGAGTTTGAAAAGTTATTTTTAAAATGAAGGAAATAATGGCCCTCTGAAAGAAGTTATTCAATGGCTCCCAGAATACCATTCTACCCTTGTTTGGTTATGGCTGGCTTCAGCATGCTGCTATATTTATTTTTATTAGTAACTTTTCAAACTTTGTTCCAGGCCTCTTCAAACTATAATAACTATTAAGGGAAGTGAAGGTACTCATGCAACACTATCACATGCCTTTAAAAAAGCCAGCACATTGAATGAAATTATCCCCAAATTCTCTCTGGTTCATTTATTTCTCTCTCTCTCTGTTTTTCCATCAGATCAGTTGTAATAGGACACCCAGCCTGAAGGGGATAATGAAAAACAGCATGAAATGGGGCAGAAAAAACTCCTAAAAGATCAGTAGAGAAAATAATAATGGGATCACATGCCCCACGTTTGTTGCATTAGGACCTATCTCATTTTCGAGAGGAGGAAGTACACGTTGTCAACCATTCAACTGACGCAAGACAGAACTCTTAAGAGCCATCATTTGGGGACTTTAAGGAAACACCATCAAAGTCATGCTGATGAGAGGCTTTTTGTAAAGTTTATTAATTACAATGCAGTTACAATTACAGTCCGGGAACACTGTTTGAATGATACATTAAAGTGCTGCAAGCATTTAGCTCACCCATATGGCCTGGTCACTGAAATTGTTTTAATGATTAGTGAGTTAGTCAAACACCGAGAGACAACTGTCCCTTCTCTCAACAACTGGAGCGTCTGTATCCCAGAAACAGATTTCAGATCCACAACATGGTCAGAGTTAAAATGTGGACATGTTCCCTGCCAAATTGCTGAGTGCATTAGAAATCAATACATATAGTGCTTTACTCCAGCTATGCCTACAAATTACAATGAAGACTTTTCAAAGCATTGTGCTTTGCAGCAATTCATGCACAAAAGCTGGGTCTAATGAATACCATTAACTCTCAAAGCACTCACAGGAAAAATGGTAATAGGGTAAAGCGTTCACTTTTGTTCTTAGAAGCACAAAAACTCCAAGTGTGATGGCTGTCTCTTTAGTTAAGTTAGATTAAGTTTGATCTTGTTCTCAGCCTTAACTAGATCAACTGGCTTTCTTGGTTAAGGACTGGTCTCCTCAGCTTGGCTCCCTTAGCACTCTCTTGGAAAAGTTACTTTTTGAAATTGGGCTCCCTAAATCCCAAACCCATTGTGGCCACTAGAAAAGCAGCCATGATAGTTGGGAGACTTTATGGGTTGTATCCCAATAACCTTTACAAGCTATGTTATACTGTAATTACAGCAATTGCCGTTTTATTATCTTTGGCATTTTAGCATTTTGATTTTTTTAAATTCCAAAATCCTTTAGCTGAACAGATCTCCTTTGCCTAATCCAGTTGCTGGTTGTTAAAACGGACTGGGAGAACTGAGTCGGGAGACATTACTTAGTTATGCATATGCAGCTAAGGCCCCATCTACATTGCCATATAATGCATTGAACGGCATTATATGCAAGTGTAGACTCATATAATACAGTTCAATGCAGTTAAACTGCATTCTGAAACTGCATTATATGACAGTATAAATGGGGCCTCAGTAGCAGATATAAAATATTGGTGGTTATTAAAAACTAAATTATACATCATTGGCCAACATTTTAGCCTTGAAAATGTTTTATTGATTCAATGTGATTGTAGTTCTTCATGCTTTATTTGCTGTTCCTGGTTCTCTCTGAAAGTCATCCAGAAATAAAAGTTCCCATCTTGATCTACACTTCACTCTCACTCCCTTTCAGTGTCAGCATAAGACAGTACACACACATGCATAATTGGCATGTTGGCATTGCATGCAATGCTGTGCATTATTTCTTTCATGGAGGATGTGCATCTTTCAAGACATCATTGGACAGCAACTCTTATCAGCAGTAAGCATACCCAACGCTGAAGGATCATGGGAACTGCAGTCAAAATACATCTGGAAGGTCCAAAAACCTGCCCCTGCCCCCCCTGTACCGTATGCTGCTTCAAATAAGGCAATTCAAAGTCATGAGTGAACCTAAAATAAAGAACCAGTGCTTTGTAAAAAAATGCATAAAAGTTACTTTAATGATCAATGTTTTATAGACAATTACTTTATTTACAAAGCAACTCAATCACTCCAACTGCTCCATAAAAATCTTCCACTGTCTTCAGAAACTTTTGTTTAATATATTTGGTTTCAAAATGAATGCATGAACAGAATAGCCACCCATCTGACCAGAGTTCTCCGTTCTTTTATTTGCATATAAAACACTTGAAGACACACGTGCGGCAACATACACATCTCAGAGATAGCATCTGCCACATTACATTTCTGGATACGAAACTTACTCTTGCTTTGCTGCTAGGTGCGCATAGGCTTTGGTGGAGGCAGGGAAAGGCTGATCACTTGATGCAACAGATTGCCATACCATGATTTCAAGCATTGCTGAACATCAGGCAAGATTGTGAAGGAGCTGAAGCTCAGTGTGGTAGGATGCTGCGAGATTTCTCCTCCCTCTTGCTTCCTTGGAATGTACCTTAGAATAGCGGTGGATATTGTGTGACCTTCTAGATAGTATTGGTCTCTACTCCCATCTGCCTTAGCAAGCACAGCAGGAAGTGATAAATTATGGGAGCTATTGTCCAGTAACATCTGGAGATCACACAGTTTCCACTCTTGCATTAACTGTTGTTAACTGCCATCAAATCAACTTCAACCTATGCCGATCCCACAAATTAGAGACCTTCAAGTCATTGCATCAATAGGGCTTCTCAGATCTTGCAGATTTGGGTCATGGCTTCCTTGATGGAGTTTATCTCCTGCATGAATACAAGTTGCTATATCTGCTTTATTACAGGAAATCAATTTACTTCCACTTTCTCAACACAAGTGAAACAAGTTGGAATCCTATGGCGATATAACAACTTCGACAGCAGAGCATTTTGAAGTTTGAGTCTTCCTCAACAGTTTCCAAAAGCCCTATTGGACATTTGCCAATAGGACAGAAAAAAATGATGAAATGGCTTGACACAGTTCCCCCACTGTCCCGTCTCTCTCTCCAATGTAAACAGTGGGAGGGAGTCCAGTTATGGCCAGTTTCTGAGCTGGTCTGATTTCTCTGTGTTGGGACAGTAATTGGGATATGAGAAGACTGGAACTAACGGGTCCATGTTTTCTCCCATCCTGAAAACACATATCCAACATGCCACCCCTACACCATAAGGTCCAAGTTCAGGAGTTTGTCAGTCGATCGGGGTGGAATCATTCACACACAAACCACATGAGGCCCTTAAAGGCCCCCTGTGTTGCACTTGGATCCCTCCCAGACCATCAACTCACAGAGAACCAGTGTTTGAGAAGCCACCAGAAAACACAATTGTAACTTAAAACAAAGTGCTCTCCCCTTTACTGTCTTTTGGGGAAATAATTGATTTGGAGAAAACCGGTCACTTCTAATTTCACAAAGTACACCCAAGTATTTGTGTGATGGGGGACAGTGGGAAATAAGGGCAGGGCCGCTCCTGGATCCTCCATGTTAAAATGTGTTAAAAGTAAAGGCCTTGCCTGCAGTTCATTGTTTTAAAAAATTAATTACAACCTTTTTGTCAGCATAGTAACAATGGGAAATGTTGATACTTTTAAAAATAACCCAAAAAGTACCTTTTATTTCAAATGCTCCCTTGTTACTTTAGGAAAATCAAAATGCTTTCTTGCAGCTTATGTTCTTCCTTTGTATATCAACCTTCATCCCCAAATAGAACCCAAAAGTAACAGAAAAGGAAGAATTAATATGAATCACTGCATTTTTGTGTGTGTGTAAGAATGGATGCATCTACAGAATGAGTCGAGTTAAGCAGCATTTTACCTGCCAGGGCTCAATGTGATGGAATCCTGGGATTTGCAGTTCAATGAGACGCTATAACTCTTTGGCAGAGAAGGCTAAAGATCTTGTAAAACTACAACTCTCATGATTCCATAGCATTGAGCCATGGAAGTTAAAGTACTTTCAAATTGCATTCGTTCTTCAGTGTGATTGCACCCTAAAGTAGAGATGAGTTGCTTTGGGGGGGGGGGGGGGGGCTCTGCAGTCAGTAATTTTTTCAAAGGAGTTTTCTGAGATCTCTGACTCACCATCTTCTTTTAGTTGATATAAGCTGTATAAACCTGCATAATTCTGACTAGATTTTCAGACTTGCCATGTTTAGAGTTCTAAAATCCCAATTCCCTTTAGTTTGCTCAGGGTCAAGGAAGCAGAAATACCCCAAAGGGAAACTTCAGCAAATGTTTCTTTCTTGCCGAGCTGAAGTTCCATACTCAAGGGCAGTGGAAGGCAATAAACAAACAAGCAGGGTAAGCAAAAAACTTAAGATTTTTTTGTTACGAATGTTTACTATTACTAACTTTGCTCTTGAAGCTATCTTGTTTGCTTCCAGAATGGCCTGCTATGACCAAAGAAACTGCATCACTACCTAATTATTGTCAGCAAGCATGAGGTCTTATCATGTGCTTTAGAAATCCAATTGTTAACAAATAGTAATAATCAGATGCTAGATAAGGCCAGTCAGGAGGTTTATAATCCTAGGTAGTATTCTGGCAAGCACCAATGCTTTTCTGGACTTGGACAGATAAGGAACAAAACATTCTTGTATCAGTCAGATTTCTGACTGATTTCTTTCCTAGGATTTCTCTAATAAATAAATGTGTATGAACGTATGAACTCATCCACTTGGACATCTTGTCTGCTGATGTCAGCAAGAATGTTGTCTGTTTTGTGACCTTCAGTTTTATAAAGTCTCATAGCAAATTTCCCCTTCGTCTAGTTTTGTCACCATTCACCAAATATAATAGATTTTCATGAGTTGGACTGTGCAAACCCAAAGATTATTTAAAAGAGGAGAGATCTGAAAGAGGGAAGGGTTGAGATCCCTGAGAATTTCATGGGAAAAAGAAAAAGTACTGCATATGTGTATAAGTCAACCTCATGTATAAATTGAAAGCAGGCTTTGAATTCAAAAGTATACATTTTGTTATGACCCATGAATAAGATGAAAATAATTCATTGGAGAGAGGGAAACACCAGCATTGCTTCAGAGAGTTAGTTGCCTCTGGCTGACATTGCCACGATTTTCCAGACCAAGCATTGTCAGTCTACTCAGAAAAAAAGAGTTTTTTGGGGTCGATATTTTGACTATAATCTCTTGACTTATACATAAGTACATACAGTACCTGTAGAGGTGGATAAAGTGAGGAAACAGAACGCCAGTGCCAGAAACAGTGAGAAATTTGTGGTCAGATATCTCTTGATTTTGAAAAATGTAGCTGGAGCCATTAAGTTCTCCCAATCTGGATCAGAGCTGTAGCCTGAGGAAGTAATGATAACTTACCTCCCTGCATCATTTTACAAATTTGAATCTCATATTCATCCCCCAATGAATTGTTGTTTGTCTCTGGGGAAAGGTCTATCAATACTGATTTAGGACTTTATCCCATGGCCAGGAGGGAAAGGGCAGGGTAGAAAGCAGAGGAAAGTGGGGGGAAGTGTCCTTAAGAGTGGGGACCCTGACCTACCCTGGCAAGGTCCGTCTTCAAGGATGACCAACTATCCCACAGTGTTTCCCTGTCTCCTTCTGTCTGTCCTCTGCTTCTCACCACTTTCTTTAATCAGGAGTTGGGGAGCACCTAACTCCTGAAAATGATGTCTTCTGGTTGTCTTTGAATGCTGGCAAGATGTGTTCCCACAGACAGCCACCGGGAGTGGCTGTGTATCATGGGATGGCCTCCTTGGGATTCCGGTTTGACAGCGCAGAAATATGGTAAGAAAATGCAGGGAAATTAGGGTGGAATAAAGTCATTAGAGATAGGTAAATCATTTCCCAGTTGGGGAAAAGTCCCTCTGTTCCTTCCTCAGCCCACAACAACAAAAATAACTAAAACAAAAGCAAGAGATCATTTTTTTTTTCCTGGTGCCCGTACCTTAAAACAGGAATGGGAAACATCTGGGAGTGTCTCCTGCCTCCATCACCCATGCCAAATTTGCAATTGTGCTACCAGATTTTGAAAGAGCAGCAGCACTTTGCTGCTAGCAATTTCTCTTTAAAACAAGTTGTAAAGACATGTGGACCTTGTTTTGGAGCTGCATCATACCTCTGAAACCCCTTCTATGCTGCCGTATAAAATACAGATTATCCGCTTTGAACTGAATTATATGGCAGTGTGGACGCTCATAATCCAGTTCAACGCAGATAATGTAGATTATCTGCTTTCATAATATGGATTATATGGCAATGTAGAAAGGGTCTGAGAAGCTTCTTGGGCAAAACTCAGTTTGAAAACAAGTCTCAATGTTTACCATGTGTCTTTTTAAAAAAAGGAAATGGCTAGGCTTTTTTGGGTAAATGTTGAGCCAACCAAACTTAAAGGTGCGGCAGAAAATTGGATAACCAAAGAGAAGGGAAGGTATGGGCCACAAAACCCTGAGAAATGTGATGACGGGGAGGCCACATTTGGCTTGTGCATCATTAAAATTCCTAATGAAGAAGACAACACAAAACATGTATCCAAGCTAAGTTAACAGCAGGAGACATTCCTAACTGGCAATGTCCTCTAATTGCAGAACCCTGCAATTTTCCTAAATGAAAAATGTCACATTTATGGAAGCAAATGACAGAATAGCCCACACTTTGTTTTCTGAAGGGTCCTAAAATTTCACCTGTCCTTCAGTAAACTCCACAAACAAAGTTAACTAAGACACACCCCTTCAATTCATGCATCATTTCAGTGCCTTTTTGTGCTTCTTTTGGATAAAACAGTGAGACCTTCCAACTTGGTATGAAATGAACTCTTGGAGGAAGAAAATTGTGAAAAATGACAGAGTGCTGCATAAAACATTAACCCAAAGCCTCAGAAAAGACTCAACCTACCAGCGTTATTTTCCATGTTTTTACATTTTAAAGCAAATGCTTTCTCCAGATTTTTCCCCAGAACTATTAGTTACACATTTTTTGCCATGTTCCTCTTCCACAGATGCCTCTATGCATTTTCGGCGCCTCCTAGGTCTTCCATTTCAGCACCTGTTTTGGGGGTTCCCTTGGTTCGTCGACGGAACTCTTCTGCAATTTCTTCAAAGGATTTGCCTTTGGTTTCTGGCACTTTGTAGTAAATGAAAAGAATGAAAAGGACCAGCAGAAACGCAAAGATCAGGAATACGTATGATCCTAATAGTTCCTAAAACATGCAAAACAATAAGAAAAAAATGTTATATCCAGACCCTAAGATCATCATGCAAAGCTATTTTTCTGAGTGACTTCACCAAATGAGACATACGATGTGGTTATTTTCAGTGGTGGCCCAGAAAGGCTCATCTGGTGTCTACATAATGAGTTGCTATTGTTGGAACCAAGCAATCCCCATTCAGACATGGAAACCCATTGAGGCTGGATGTACACTGCCCGATCGATCTGGATTATAATCCAGTTTATTCTAAAACTGGGTTATATGGCAGCATAGATCCAGCCTGAGTCACCTTAGTCAAGTCATATTTTCTCAGCTTCAGAGGAAGGCAAAGACAAACCCTCTCTTTGAACAAATCTTGTCAAGAAAATTTCATGATAGGTTCTCCTTAAGTTAGTTGTGACTAATTTGTCCCATTTATTTAGCAGCTCTGTTCCAAGTATGCCAGACTAGCTCTGGCATAAATCACTGGCATTTGAATAATAGCGTGCTTTTGATATCGGGGTGAGCAACTTTAGCAGGAGCTAGTGTTGATACCTAGAGATCTGGTATGAATCAGACCCCTTGCATGGTCCTAAAAGGAAGATATTGAATCATGCTTTAAGGAGCACTGCCATGCCTGGAGATTTCCAGGAGTGGGAATTCTCATTTTGAGTGATTATTCTTTTTTACTGAGACTGCAGGTCACCAGAAAGGCCATGTAAGGATCATGGGCCATACATTTCCCACCACTGTTTTCGATCTTTGCTTTGTTTTTAGTGTTGCCCATGAGTTTTCTTCTGGTTTTATTCTATGCTATACTTTACAAGGTATCCGGCTAGGTCAGAATTTTTGCACACTGCCTCTAATCTGTCCCGGCCATCTGTCATCTGCAATTTCCACTAGTCAAGATATTTGCTGGTAAATTTGGACACCAGAATTGTAACTCTGTGCTTTTCCCAAAAGACTGTACAATTCATAGGTTTCTGTTTGAAAGTTACAAGATCTACAAAACTCCACACCATTTAGATGTCTTCTCTATTTTGTTCCCTTCATTAAATTTTAAACATACAAATGCCTGAAAAATCACATCCAACAGTCTAGATTATAAATGCAATAAATGTGATGGTTTGCTTACAGCTACATAAGGGAAAAACATTCCAATGCAGAAGTTGGTGAACCAGTTGCTGAATCCAGATATTGCAACAGCTGCAGGGCGAGGTCCTTGGCTGAATAACTCAGCAACAATAAACCAGGGGATTGGCCCTGGCCCAATTTCAAAGAAGCTGACAAAGAGGAAGACGGAAGTCAGGCTTATGTAGCTCATCCATTCAAAATTGGGCTAAAACCAAAAGCAAAATAGAAGTATATTAGCAATGTCAGAAGTCCCACTGAGTCCCACTACATTTATCTTCTGTCACTCTCAATGAGCAAGAACAGACGATACTGAGAGTAGAACTCCAACCTATTGGCTGCAGCCAGAAGTAACACACCACTTTTGTAGGAACAACCCATCTAAATATGGCACCTGTGCACAGACCTCAGTGAAATTCAATATTTTCATCTAGTAAATGCATGCTATTTTGATCAGTCCATGTCCGATTTATCTAAGTTGCCTTTAAATGGACCATTGTTAGTTGGATGTTTAGAACAGAAGAGGCAGACATAGTGATCGGGCTTCACATTACAAGATGGATTTTAATATAGCCCTAACATCTGACAACCTAAACAGCAGAGGAAGAGAGAGCTGTTTGCTCTGAACTTTTAAATCATTGGTGTCAAACTGGTGGCCATCCAAGTGTTTTAGACTTCAACTTCCAGAATTTCTTAGCACTGGATAAGCTGGCTAGGGATTCTGTGAGTTGGAGGGCCAAACATCTGGAGGACCACAAGTTTGATGACTTTGCCCTAAATCTATTTCACTGCCTTCAGGTGTAGTGGAGAATACTGACTATCAATAGTGGTGAAGAAAAGTTCATTTGCAGTTCCACCAGTTTTTGTACACAGAGTGGCATGACTTGGGACTCCCCTGCTGCATGGCATTGTTAAAGTCTTTGGGTCCCATACTTGGAGAACAATGGGATATACATACATGAAAATACTTTTGCCTCCCTTGACCCTGGATTATACTCCCTGAAAATTAATCATTTTTATTCATACTTTGTTTAGAGTAGAGATGGGCAACTGTGTGTGGATGGCAAGTACATTAGTTCTCAGGAAGCCTTTGGAGGGGACCACAGCTCCTCTGTTGCACCTACTTCCACAAAACCCCATAACATTTTACCCCAAATGTCTTTGGGAGCAAGGGCACCATTTTCACCATGTTTTGGGGGGTATTCCAGTATCACTTTAGGCCTCTTTTAATATCAGTCAGTTAGCATAAATCATTTCCTGCTTCAGCCTAATTTAGCCTAGAGTAAACTCAAAACATATTGGAAATGCTTCGACATCACCTCGAGGATCTTTTGGACCAGGCTTTTTTAAATTTGCCAAATACATTTTTCCTGTTTGAATTCTAAGGGCCCAAGGGAGTTTCCAAACATTTTGGGAATGCCTCTCATACCCCCTAGATGCCTTTAAGGGAGGGGGCTTTGGGTGCATTTTTTTACCCTATGAGGTCTTGGAGGCCACAAAAATGCCCTGGAGGCTACATATGGCCCATGGGCTGTACTTTGTCACCTCCTGATTTAGAGACTGGATTTGTAAATTTTTTGCTCTTCGGGGTGTTGTGTGGTTTCCAGGCTGTATGGCTGTGTTTTAGCAGCATTTTCTCCTGCATCTGTGGCTGACATCTTCAGAGAATTTGCTCTTTTATTTACTGCCATAGGTTGACTTCTTCATGTCTAAAACACTGGTTTTTACCTCTGGAGAGATTAGCCTTCAGTTCCTAGTAGCATTACTTAGAGGGGCTCTAGGAATTGAAGTTCAGGTCACCTGGAAATTGAAAAGTTGAGAGCTACTGACCTAGAGCTAACAAACAAGTCTATAGCCCCGCCAATTACCATTTACATCAAATACGTCTCAAATAGCAAGACTGGTGTTCATATAACTCGAGCTTTTTGTTAGAGGGTGTTGGTTGTTCAGCTGACACCAACAATGACATAAACGTTCACAAATGGGTGTCTCACCTGCAACACAAGGCCAATTGTCATAGTTACTGCACACACCATCATTCCAAATAGTCCAGCAATAAAGAGGATGCGTCTTCCTGCTTTCTCCACCAGGAAGACCTGTTTAGTGAAAGATAAAGAATAGCGAGGTAACATATGTATTTTGCCAACAGTCAACTCAACACTTGACTCAACACTGATAACCCCACGTTCGCCTAAAGTTTGTATCAAAGTTTCATACAATCTCCAGTCTTTGGGCCTCTTCACATGACCCTTGGGGCTGTGCCAATTCGCCGGCAATTGCCAGTAAAAGGGCAGGTGCATGAGGCACCTCGTGGCATGCTGTGTGCCCTCCCTCCTCCCCCCATGACATGGTGGGGATGGGACAAGGCACATTACTATCCTATCCCTGCCCCCATCAAATGGGTGAAAGGGTTGTACACATGTACAGATGGAGGAAAGGGGAAAATGTGGGTAGTTCCATTGGAGCTATCCAAAATACACTTTTCTCTCCATGGTGGCAGAGGAAGTATCTTCTGGCACATCCTCTCCACTTGAGGAGGAACAGGAGTGATCTGATGGTGCTTGACAGGCCCCATCCAAAAGAGGTAAAATGGGCCATTTAAACCCCAATGTGATGAGGTCATAAATTATATGACTGGTCCCAATTAGAATAAACTTATTCAATCTTTAGGAACTATCTACATATAGACCCACTATTCAACAAAAGCATGAAAGTGTCTATTCTAGCTGAGATTAACCAGAAAGATTCAGGATTGTGTTCCTACATCTGAATTTCCAGGCCAACAACTAGTCAGCAGTTGGGGTACATATTCTTCAACTATGTTGATTTAGAAGGGACAGTCTTGATTGTTCCTCTATGGACCTACTTTTAAGAAGTCCATTATTACTTTCCTTTTTTCACTTTCTTCCTTTGTCTCATCTTATTTTTGTTGCTGCAAACTGAGTACAAACTGGAAAAATAGTTTGAGAAAGGACGCTTCCACACAGGACTTAAATGTGCACCAAAATGGGTTTTAAAAACCTGCTTCGGTGAGGGTTTAAGTCCACTCTCCCCAAAACCCAGGCTTTCCTGGGAGGGTGTCTACATGCCATCCCAATGCCACCCCAAAGCCCTCCAAAATAAGCCCTTAAAAATTAAAAATTTACCTGGCTGCCATTATCTTCCTCCTCGCACACTCCTGGCACAAGGAAATGACGCTCCTAGAGACCAGGGAGGGGAATCTCTCCTTGCCCTCCCATCAACCGGTGCATCATTTGCTTGTGCAAGGAGGAAGATAATGGCAGCCAGGTACGTTTTTAATTTTTTAAGGGCTTATTTTGGGGTTTCGGGGGAGGGGTGGGTGGCCTCTCAGTTCTTTTCAAAATACTGAGATAGCTGTGTGGATTGGGCCTGGGGATCGTGTGACACAGTCCCTGGGCCCAATCCACACAGGGCCCACACCTGGTAAGACCCAGACTTTATGTAAAATTCGGATCTTATCAAATGTTTAATTAATTCAGCAACCCTATCAAACGGAAACCCTGCTTTGTTCTGAATTAATTTGGTTGTTTCGAAGTCATTGTTAGGATGCCTCCAGTAAAACCGAGACGGGTCTCCGTTTTAAGGCATGTCTGGATGGGCCTACAGTCACACACTCTCTGCCTCAATGAAAGGCAATATTAATCTCCTGCGGAACATTTTTTTTCCAAGAAAACCCTTTGATAGGGTTGCCTTTAAAACAACTTGAAAGTATAGAATAACACAGTGGCCTGGATAATTCTGAAATTAAATAATTAATATTTTTGTACGTGGCGATCCTATCTTGCTCTTTCATAGCTGCCCTTCCAATTCTTAGTCATCTTTTAGGTTTTAAAAGATGAATAAACACTCTCTTAATTGTCATGTTTACAATTAGATTTAAGACCAATAGCTGCCAAGATTGTGGGGTAGAAACAGCAACTGGCATTTTTAAGAAAGAGACAAAGTTGTTTTTTCAAAACTAAAATTGTTTGGTAACTGGACGCAGACTTTTTGTTGTCTTGGGACTCTTCTGTTCTGTAGGATGCATGCTTGCTTTCACATCTGCTGTGATCCTAATTTGTAAATGAAGCAGATGTGAAAATGATACACCCAAGGCTTCTGCTGCTCCCTAAAGAAATGCAATAGATTTGCTTCTCCTGAGGTCAGCACAGAACAACAACATTATTTATCCTAGGACCAGAATTCAAAAAAGCTATGCTTTTGGATGACTGCCTTCTGGACATGCTGCATGAGTGATTCTAGGGGGTTACAGTCTGAAAAAGCAAACTCTGAATAGAACAATGTATCTCTTTGCACAAATCCTACTTCTGAAACTAGGGTTCCATCTGACTCTACAGAGTACCATGTCTTGTCCTTTCTGCTCTTTTGGTTGTCAAGGTCAAAACAATAGATATATATGACTGATTGGACCAACAAGCAGTTGTTGATTTTTTCCTATAACAGCATGAAAGTCTCATGGCCAAAGAAGCGAAGAGCAAACACTCTTACCGCAACGTTAAAGAGAATCACACAAGGCTCCCCATTTCTGTGAAATCAGAGTAAATATGGCACATAATGTAAGTTACTCACAGCAACAACAGTAAACACAGTGTTCACAAAGCCCACTCCTATAGTGGCATAGACAGGCTGTCCAACGCGAGCTTTGTTAAAAATATCAGTGGAGTAGTAGAAGATCTGACCAAAGAGAAAGAATAAACTGTTAAATGCATCAATGCTCACTGGTTGTTGTCCTCTCATCAAATTACATAAGCAGTCTCAAAACTGATTTCCTTGGAGGATCAGATGACTTCAACGGGACAAATTGGACTTGAGATAACAATGTGTATATTAATCTAGAAAGGTCAAGAGACTATATGGGCATTCTATTAAGACCTTGGAGCTGGCTTCTGCCAGCTTGGGACTGGGTTTCAACTGCTGCTTAAGCATGCAGTCAAATGGCCTTTCGATGTCTTGAAAAGTCCACATACAAAACAGTTAAAGAGTTGCATCTATTGTGAGGTTGCAAATATGGTGCCATTGTGCAAGGCATGTGGAGGATCATGGTCTATGGGTGGTTTTTCTGAAAGTCTCATAGAGAACTATGAGACTTACATCTGAGAAAGTACCCATAAACCAAGATCCTTGAGACTGACTCTGAAGTAAGTAAAGTATTTTAGCCTAGGTGAACTCACAGCATTAATCCCTGAAAACTGTTGAGCGATATGGACCCCAATAGCCACAAAGAATGCCTGTCTATAGATGGGGGCAGTGCAAAGTTGCCAGATGGAGACTGGCTTTTCCTTTGATGCTTCTTGTTTTTCTTTCTCCATATCCTCGATTTCTTTGGTAGTATCGTAAGCTTGTCCCCTCAGTCTTTTCAGGCCTAGAAAGAGAACAGAGAAAGTTAATGGTTTCTTCCATACTCTGGAAATTCTACTCTTGTGTTTCCAATTCCAGAATCTTACAGACAGCATAGATTGCAGCCATATTAGCTGGTGGATTTTGGGTAGCTGTTGTTCCCTAAAGGTAAATTTTGCAATCTCATGTTTCTTCTCTGAAAAAATATTCTTTCTTGAAAATCAAAGCATTAGTCTTCAAAGTGATGCATAATGGTGCATTTGACTGCAAGAGGAAATTCTCTGAAAACACTGGTCATTCTGCAAAGCCATGTATGACAAATATTTTAGGGATTCAAACTCAAGACTACTGAGTCACTTTAAGATTACATGGATTTCACACTCAAGTCTGTTCATATCAGGAAAAGTGTGTCTCGGCTACACCATGGTCTTGATGAAAGAGAGAATGAATGGTGTCCTGCACTCATGTTTGTTAGTCTTGGTTTGCTATTAGTAAGTGAGCAATAGCAGAAACTCAATGAAGTGCTTTGGATGCATAAGAACACCAATTCCACCGCAGGGTTTCCTTTTAGAGCTAGCATGGAGGAGGGCAGTCCATCTCCCCCCCCAGCACATCTGTTCCTTATGTAAACATGATATATGCTTCCAGTCTCAGGAAAACACATTCTTTGAAGGTACAGTAGAGTCTCACTTATCCAATGTAAACGGGCCGGCAGAACGTTGGATAAGCGAATATGTTGGATAATAAGGAGGGATTAAGGAAAAGCCTATTAAACATCAAATTAGGTTATGATTTTACAAATTAAGCACCAAAACATCATGTTATACAACAAATTAGACAGAAAAAGTAGTTCAATACGCAGTAATGCTATGTAGTAATTACTATATTTATGAATTTAGCACCAAAATATCACGATATATTGAAAACATTGACTACAAAAATGTGTTGGATAATCCAGAACATTGGATAAGCAAGTGTTGGATAAGTGAGACTCTACTGTAATAACATGTCTAATAACAATAAACATAAGATCTTATATTTTACTTAGCACATAGTGGAAAAAGGGCTTGCTTATTTCATAGGCCGAGGAAAGTTTTTGGCTGTCCTGAAGCAATTTCAAAAGATGTCACTGTCCAAGTGACGTAGTTGTCAGGTTTGTTTATGTTCCTCTGCCTAGAGACAAAAAACTTAAGTGTGCCAAATGAGTAAATAAAGAGGCAGGTGAGTTTGGGGACATTTTTCTGAACCACAAAAGGCAAAAAACTGTGCGTGTGTGTGTGTGTGGGGGGGGGGGGGGGGCGGGGCGGCGGTGTGGCAGAATAGCAAAGAAAACATTTGGATTTGCCTACTTCCTATTTCCTTAACAAGTAAAAAGTCCCATGAAATCTTGTGTGTTCTTCACCCACTACTGCACTGTTATTGAAACATTTGCCCCCCCCCCCCCCCAAATTAATACGGATCTGTGGAAGACTGTGCATGAATTTATATGTTTTTTTCTTTTCCTTTTTACTCTTTTCCACTTCACCACAGCTCCACTATTGTGAAGAAGTTGGAAGCCCTGAAAGGCCCCATTCATTATCAGATTGAACCCTTAAATAAATGTATTAAATGATATTTTGGTGTATGCTATATTAATTGAAATTGCTTAAAGTCTAATCAAATTTATTGTGAAGGCATCCTTTTGCCCAGTCCCCTATATTAACATAAACCCTTGAGAATTGAAATTGCTGAACCATTAAGGAATTGTCAGAGTATTGTAGCGCAGCAGTAGTAGTATGAAAAGCAATGCAGCGCAGAATGAAGCGACACTTCGAGACGTCAGTAAAAGCAATATACAAAGCTTTACTGAATGGAGCATTAAACAGCACAAACAGACTCTTGCAGATGACAAACAAACACAGGACTGATCTGTTCTCCAACAGATCTCAAACTCGATTCGAACTCAAGACAGACTGAACTGATGCAATAGATATGCACATACTCTTGTGTCTGGATCCTCTCTAGTTCCAGCCACACACCAAGGCCATCATAACTCATTAGTGATTAACTCTTTACACATTATTACACACTCTGGATGATGCAATCTGACTGCAATAAAAGCATGGCACAAATTACATTTAAACACTCTCATTACACAAATCTCACATTGACAGAAATATCCCTCCAGTGACCTCCTATGCTTAAAAATGAAATCCTTTTGTGTGTTGGTGAAAGACAGATAATCCCTTTATCACTAGGGCTGTGTTTTGCACTGTTTACCCGACCAGATGTGTCCAGGCATTTATGATTCCCACGGAAGACAAGGCTAAGAAGTAAGGAATGAATCAGCCTTTTGAATGAGTCTCTGGATATCTGGCATAATCACCCTTTTCTTCTCTGTGCTTCTCACCATTGTTTCATTCAGAACTTGACATTGTCAATCAAAGACACATCTGCATACCTGCGTAATTACATTCCTCAGTTTTTCACCCTTCATGGAGTGTACCTGCACTGGGCTGGACTGGCTTGCTTCTCAGCCAGTCAGGGAGAGGCGTGGGAAGTCTGAATAGCTGTCAAAAGTGTATTTGATGTCATCTATTGCTCTATATCACTATGTGTGTACATGTTAGAGCGCAAACTCTGTACTTGCATCCCCTTTGGCCAAACTGTAATAAACCTCTGTCTTTAGCCTTCACACCTGGAGTGCTTCATCCTCTGTCATGGCCCATCTGGTTTAGCAAAGGCTCGCCAGGCATGGGCCCACTATCTGTGGTTTCTGCTAAAAATTACATCAACCCCATTCTTCCATTCCTACTACTGCCCCATTTCTACCAGTCTTTACTTGGCCCAAGATATTTCCGGAATGCTGCCTCCATTCTCCAAGCCCCTTCTTTTGAATCAGAAGGAAAATGTATCATCTCGCCTGCCCTTCTCCCACCCATGTAATAATAATAATAATAATAATAATAATAATAATAATAATAATAATAATAACTTTATTTTTATACCCTGCCCCATCTCCCCAATGGGGACTCGGAGCGGCTTACATGGGGACCAAGCCCGAAAACATACAGCAGTAAAATGATAAAACAATTATACCAACAATAAAACATCAATATCAATAAAACCATCATAGTAATCAACATATAGCATAAAATATTAAAAGCAGGAGAGTAAAACAAGGATCTGGGCCAAAGTGCAAAATATATCTTGACAAATCTCAACAAGGATGTAATCTCCCTCAGATGCACTGCTGCATCCACTCAATCCCACAGCCTGGTCTCAATTAGGGTGACAGCAAGAACTGACGTTTGCATTTTGCACACACACTTTTTTAAAAAAGTTGTACAGCACTCTGAGACACTTGTTGGGTGGGGTCCCAAATAAATAAATAAGATGAATAAATGTTTAAACAAACAGAAAGAAAGAAATTAATATAGAAGTGACCTTACTTTTTTGAGCTCCATCTAGATTTCCACATTTGATGTACATGTACCTAGGGCTCTCTGGGCAAAGCAGGAGAAGGAAAATCTGAAGAACCGCTGCAATACCAGATAAGCAAAGAAGCAGTGGCCATAATGCAGGAGTGCCCAGTAGAACATCTAGTCCAAGAACCTGAGGAGGATAAGGATATATTTAAATAAGATATATATGATATCTTTCATTCTCTATCCCTTTCTTCCTCAAAACTTTAGCTGATAAATAATTTGTCAAGCAGATGTCTACTGGCATTAAATTAAATGGGAAACTTTTCCCCAAGACACATTTCTTTTTTGAATATTGACTTCTTTATGTGGTCACGTATCCTGAGAAAACTGCCCTTCTGACTTACTGTAGTATTTGTGGAAACAAGTTAAATATTGTTTTCTAACCTTGGTTGTTTTCCTGGATCTTTCCCACTGTGACTTACATAATTTGAACCAACTTTCAGGGAAAACCTGCAATAACACTTATCACATATATAGAGTTCTGCAGTGTTCGATGTGCTCTGCGTGCATTATCTTGTTGGCCTGTGCAGAGTAGGATGAGGCATCATGTTGACTCCCACAATAAAGATGGCAGTGCAAAGACTGAGAGAAAAAGGTATGGCTAAGGTCAGCTGATGAGTTCCAGGCGGCAGCTTCACTTTCTGAAAGGTAGTTTCTAGCAAATGTTGAATCACTATGTGCACCAGTAGCAGGAGTAACCAAGTCTAGAACTGGGAATTGGCCCACTCTGTTTGCAGGTTCTGCATGGAAAGCTGCTAAAACTGTAAACTGGAGCCTCATCTTGGGCAGTGAAGTTGTCGTGGTATCCCATCCAACTTTCCATTTAGACAAATCCTTGTCCAGTCTCTCTTCTTTCTGTCTATAAGCCATGGAATGGCAGGGTGTGTGTATCACACCTAAATGGTGAGTCTGGTGATGTCCATCAACTCAGACATAAAGAGCTTTGTAGCTCTTTATGGCCTGAGCAATAATCAGAATTAACATCTTCTTGGCTATGATATGTTGGTGTGATAGTGTTTTGTCTCCTGTTTCATTTCTTGGCTCTCACTCTCTTCTGATATATGCCACAGCCCAGCCTCCAAAAAGTAGACATGATAGAAAAGACATGGCTCCACCTCTGCAAACAATTTAGTAACAGAAGCACAATACATTATCCCCCCCCCCCCCCCACAATATCCATCAGTCTGGTACATGCGGTTTCACATACCAATGTCCAAAAAAAAGAGTGCTCTCTAGGCATTTTTGAGGTCCTCCAGCACAAATTTATAGTATGTTTCCACCAGAATTTGACCATAATGGCACACTAGAGGACCTAGAAACGTTAGAGAGGTGCTCTCATTAGGCATTTGCTTGGATCTCCAGTAAAATCTTATGGTAAAATTCCATCAGGAGCCATTCATTTCAATAGTTTGCTATTACCCATGGTTTTGTGTTTCTACAGCAAATGCAGGAACATATCTTCCAAGGATATGTGCGTTGTACTGTATTGTAATATCAGAAAACTTTCAAAAGGAAACCTGCAACAACACTTAGCATTTGTTTAGAGCTGTGCAGTGTTTAATGTGCTCTGCGTGCATTATCTGCATGCAGTTTCCATATGATTCCTAGGAAGTTAGGTAAAATTATTGTATCTTCTGGATCCCAAAGATTTTCCATCCCAGCAAGATAAAATTACGATAAAAATCAGGATTAACAAATAATCTTGACAGTCCATTGAGGCAACATTCACCAAATGTTCTTTCTAAATGTATTGCATTACAACGACCATTGTCTTCAACAGATTACTGGTTGCAGATAATGCAGAGGATAATCACATCTGAAGACTGAATATGATATTTCCAAGCAGTCGGCTCATACATTGCAGGACCATGGACAGGTCACTGAGTACAAGGAACCGAATTCAGCAGAGTTCTAGCTTGAAATTCAAGCATCTTGTGGCACTGTAAACTTGTTCACTATGGCTACATGTTTCCATGGACTATAGAGCAGTGGTTCTCAACCTTGGTTCCCCAGATGTTTTGTCCTTCAACTCCCAGAAATCCTAACAGCTGGTAAACTGGCTGGGATTTCTGGGAGTTGTAGGCCAAAACATCTGGGGACCCACAGGTTGGGAACCACTGGACTAGAGTTGATTTCATCAGCAGTATGAAGGGTTATGTGTCTGTCCCTAAGATCTTGCAACATGTGCCACTACAGTTGGGCCTCTACATTTGCAGATTTGTTGATCAGAGATTCATACTGGAGAACCTAGAGATTCTTAGAGAGAACACTTGTTTAAGCATTAATAGGTCATCCAGCACAATTCTTTGGTCAGCTACTGATGGAAGGTGGCTATAGGGTTGCACTGGTGGACCTAGAGATTTTCTAAGACTGGTCAAACTTCAGTCTTAGAAAAATATATTGAACTACAACAATGCTGACTAGGGATTTCAGGAGCTGGATCTCTAAATAGTAATGTTTGCAATTTCTGCATACCCTGGATACAATTAAAAATGGAAAATTGGAAAAGGTTTCAAGACAGAGGCTTATGAGATCTATACATCTTGCAAAACAAAATGAGCTTAATCGTAATTGAGTTCTCCATGAGCTTCCATACCTGGCTGATGAGAATACCTATAACTACAGCAAGCTGGTGCAAGGATCCCAGAGCTCCACGGAGAGCAATTGGTGATATTTCTCCAACATATAAAGGGACAAGTCCGGATGAGAGTCCTGGGCAAAATATACATATAAGTTAATGATCTAACCAACCATAGCAATTAAATGACTTCTTTTGCTCATGCCATCGCATATACTAATTGTGGTTCTAAAATTTCCCATGAAGACATCTGGGGAAATTTGGAGAGAAGTCATTTTTTTCTGCCTCAACTTACCACAGTGAAGTCCAGTCAATAATCTTCCTATAATAATGAGGGCATGGGAAGGGCCAAGCTTTGCAATGGCCAAAAAGAGATTCCCAGCAACTGCAAGAACATTCACAATCAGCATGGCTCTTACTCTGAAATGAAAGACGGAATATAATCTGCATTTTTATGAAATGATCTTTAACTCACACTTGCTTCAAAGTAGGATGACAGCAAACTCATGAAGCTACCACCCAGAGATTAGAGAAGTTTATTTTTTGTCACCCAAAGAGCTAACTGTTCTGACTTTGGGGACTTTCATAACAGAATGTTAAAAATGAGTAGATATGTAGATGAAAATAATCAGTATCTGTAAACTGGACATCCTTTTCTTTCTCCTCTTCAAAACTCAGAACATGAGGCCTGTGCCACATACAAGCCCATCACTACAGCTCAGCATTGATCAGGACCATCTTTGGAGTTTGAAGGGAAATGCGAAAACCAAATTAGAAGTATATCACTTTAATGTTAACTGTGGTTAAAACTGGATGCTGTAACTCTCTTAACTGTAGGCAAAGAAGCAAGGCTAGAATCATATTTAATATAAAGAAAGCTAGAAATATGGAGAGGAGAATATTATCTATAGTTCTAACATCTCCAATCTGTTTGTTCGCCATGGTTAAAAGATGGGCTACGTAGTGCTTCAACTACATTAATCCAGATCATAGTTTGGAAAAATTACTTTTTTGGATCACAATTCCCAGAATCCACTACAATGAATCTGGAAACGATAATCCCCAAAAGTAACTCTTTTAAGCTCTGGTCAAAACAGGTAGGTAAATTCCAGCATTTTATAGTACTCTGACATTTCTGGCTGCTGGAGTGATGTAAGATCTGCCATTTGAATATATCCTTTGTTTAAAAGTATATCCTTATGTATTATAAAGCCCAAGGGACATCAGCACAAATTTGGTTCCTTATTACTTTCAACCATCATTCTTTTCATCCATTATTAAGTCGCTGTAGGTATGTAATAATTCAACATGGCGGAGTAATTTGTATATGGTGGAAAACTGTTGCTCGTGATAATGCAATAACTTCCATTAGTCAATGGCCCTATCTACATTGACATATAATGTAGTTTGGAATTGCATTATATGGTCAGCATAGTTTCATATAATGCAGTTCAGTGGAATTAAACTGCATTATATGAGTTTTCACTGAATAGATAATGTAGTTCCCAATTGCATTATAAGGCAGTGCAAATGGGGTCACAGTTTGCACACCATTTGAGATGTTCTCTCCTAGAATCTTGTGAGATGAAGCCACAGCTGACTGTTCCTCACCTTGGCATCTTTTCTCCAATCCATCCCACTGTGAAGGAAGAAATCATCCCACCCACTGCAAACATGGCAACGGACAAAGACCATAGCATTATAACAGTAGGGTTTTTCAGTGCTTCGGATACTTCGGCTGGAATATTTGTTTGCTCTTCAGTTAAAAGTCCCAGCACTTTAGCGTAATGGGTCATGATGATCTGTAGAGATGAAAAAGTACTAGTCATGCTTTCTATTTATTCTCATTATCCATTTCTTCAAAGCACTTTGACCCCATCCATTAACCAAAGAGCAGCTCACAAACATGTAATATGACATTTGCCTTAAGCAACACAGTAAATAATTGAAACTCCATTGTGGCAAATTAGGATTTGTTTGGCATGAACTGTAAGTAAAGGAAGCTCCCTTTCACATAGCCCATAGTTAAGTTGTGGGATTCAGTGTCACAAGGCTACAGCTATCTATCTCTGACCAGTTAGAAAGCTATAGATATCTTCCAGTACCAATGAAAGTTTGCCTCTGTATATCATAGGGATATAACTTTTTTTACTTTGTGCTTTTCCTGCATGGCAGTGAGTTGGACTAGATGGCCCATGCAGTCTCTTCTAACTGTATAATTCTATTATTCTGTTTCATCTTTGCACGTGTGGATTGATTAGCTCCAATAGTTTTCTTCCCACTGCCAGAGAAATTGAATATTCCTCGGCAAAATGTTTCCCTTTTTCAAATGTCCAAAGTGTTGTGGGGAAATGGTTCTGCACAGAAAAATATTTAGGTTGATGAAAATATTTGTTTTCTGCATGGGAAAAAAGGGATTTCTTGTGGAGGAAATGGCAATTTCTGAACATAAAACAATGTTTGTGTGTGTTAAATTTAATTTTCTACACAGAATAATTCATCTACAACACTCCAGAACATTTGAATACAGGAAGAAAATTGTGCAAAATTCTCATTGGTCTGATGAGATTTCCTGTCTGTTGGAAATCCTGTTTTTGACCTGGGGATGAGTAATAGCAAATATTCTTTCCATCCCTAGTATATCAGCTGTGAGGAATTTAAGATGGAGAGTGAAGCTGCATTCACTTATGACTCTAATAAGTATACACACTTCCAAACATGTGCATGCCTGGTTTACATGTTGCATTTTCAGGAGCCAGAGAAGAAACCTTTGGTTCCATTTCCATAAACCGTTTACCATTTTTCTAACCCAGCACAAACTGTCAACAGCGTTTTTCTCTCTCTCTAAGCAAGCCAACTTCAGGCTATGATTTATGATCCTTCTGTGTGCAAAGGACGTGCAGCTGAAACAAAAAACACACAAGTCCTAATCCAGATATTATGATAAATTGTAGGGACGGGTGTTGCTGCTCTCCTTCATGTGATGGCAAAAAGATATAACCATCTGCTATAGATTCTATCACTACATTAACCAGAAAAGGTTATTTATTAAAGTATCTCATTGCTTGTTATTAAAAGAGTGATGTTACAATAGTCACTATTATTGCATTCCTTAAAAATACAAAATGGCCTCCAATCTTCCCAACTATTAAAGCAGCATTTTAAGAATAATTACTACACATTTGCTTGAAATGCTAAAAAGTAATTGTTATCAGTTATTACGTTGCTTTTGAAAGAAAAACCCATGGTGATTACTCCAAATGTAACATGTTACAGGCCATGCTTCTTCTTCTAACGTGTTGCGTTCTTGTATGCCTTCAAGACATTTCTTCAAGTCTTGAGGTTTTCTTGGTAAGATTTTGTCCAAAGGGGTTTTTCTTCATCTTTCTCTAAAGTTGAGAGTTGAGAGAGTGTGACTTGCCCAAGATCATCCAGTGGGTTTCTGTGGCTGAGCAAGGATTCAGATCTTGGCCTCCTGAGTTGTAGTCCAATGCTCAAACCAGTACTGGCTCTCTGTAATGTGTTACTTCCAGGCTTTATGAGCAACAAGTTTATACATATAACGCTAGACTATGATTTCACACTATAGTAAGACCTTCATATCTGCAGGGGATACATTCCCAGTTGGACTGTGGCTGGCTACATAAAACTGTGGATACAACTGACAGCCATTACATAACTTACCTTCAGGTCCCAACATGCCATAGGGTTGCACTGAAAGACACAGGAACACCTATAAGAGGTATCCTCACTAGAAATTTGCTAGACCCCCTAAGACAACTTTGTGGTAGCTTCTTAGATAGGTATAGTAAATTCCTAGAGAGGTCACCCATCCCTCAGGCATGAATAAATAAAATTGTGAATATGGGTTCCATGTATGTCTTAAGCCAGCCAGCATTATGTTGACTTCATATAATTTATACTACAACAGCGCTCCATTTTGCAAAGACATGGAAAGTCATCCCTTGACCTTATGAGGGATTTAGCATAAGCCTAGACCAAGTACAAAATATAGTGATCCAACATCTAAGCAATAAAAAGAAGCACTTTTACTTGCCGTTTGAGGTGCATTGATGACTCCAATGCAGTATCCATACTGGAAGAATCCCAGCACTGCAGTGAAGACTGAGAAAAACAGAGTAGCTGTAACATCCTGGGAAAGGGATCAGAAATGAAGATATAGTGTCACTTGGTGTCATCTCATCACAGATTTTTAAAATTGAGCCCTAAGTATTCCTTCTGTACCCAGATATAAGGTTCCAAAATGACTCACAGTTGTAATTGTGAGCTCAGTTGTGGGTCCACTAAAACCAGCTCCCATAGTTGGGATGAACATACATGCGTTTAAAAAAACAATTTCATTAACTTTATTCATATTCCACCTTTCTACCAAAAATTAGACTGAAGGCAACTCAAAGCATTAAAACAAAACTAAATGAAATATATTAAAAAAGTAATGCAGCATCAGCTTAGCAACCAACCCTTTTCTCAGCAACCAGTTGCCAGAAAAATGGCTGAATAAATATTCTGAGGAAAGGACAACAGGGAAGGTCACTGAGATATCCATCTCTTGTATTCCTGTCAGATGTGCCTCTTCAGGTGGCAGGACTAAGAGAAGGACTTCCTTAAGATCTCAAAACTTGGATTTATACAGGAGAATTCAGTCCTTCAGATTGATATGACTCAAAGGAACAAAGGGCTGAATCCATCTGGGAACACTAGCCTTCATTGCCATGATAATGTAATTTTTTTTGAGATATTTGGTAAATACCACAAACAAAGGAATTGATCCCACCCTCAATACATTTGTTTCATTGTTCCCTGCAGATTGCAGAAAACCATAGAGGTAATACAAATTGTATATCGGCTCAGGCCCAGCCTATCTCCGTGATCGTATCTCCCCCTATGAACCGGCTCTCACTGCCATCACAAGCACGGTTGGTGGGGACGAGGGAGAGGGCCTTCTCGGTGGTGGCTCCCCAGCTCTGGAATGCCCTTCTCAGAGAGATCAGACAAGCCCCTATTTTATCCTCGTTTCATAAGGATCTGAAAACCTGGTGGTTTCAGCAGATCTTTGAATAAAGCTCCCTTAGTCCTGCCGGCTATGCTCTTGCGTAGCACTTTACCCATCTCCCTACCCACTATGTACTGTAGCATCTGACACACCTAGCACTTTATAACTGACCACTTCAATGCTGAATCATGGTCACTATGTCTGGGTTTTGATGGAGTTTTGTCGTTGGTTTTAAATCCTTGTTATATGACTATACGTCTTATGTATCTATTTTCACATGGTATTATGTTTTAATGTCACTAATAAATAAATAAATTGCTGTATGGTTTTTAACTTGTTGTATGTTTCCTGTTGTATTGGAAACTGCTCAGAGTCCCTTGAGGAGATAGGCCAGTAAATAAATAAATTAATTATAATTATAATTATATCCACAGTGTCATGTACAATCAAACAAACTTAAAAAGTTGGGATTAGACCATCATGTACAGTCCAGTGTCCCATCCTATGTGTCTCTGGATATCTGAATGGACCTAGATTTTGATACATGTAAGATAAACCATACACATGCGTGATCCATCAAGATGAGTACACATGTTGTTGTCATCTGCCTTCAAGTCACTTCCAGCTCATGGAAACCCTAAGGTGAACCCATCACAGGGTTCTCTGAGGCTGAAAGAATATGACTTTTTCCAAAGTCACTCAATGGGTTTCCATGGCCCAGCAGGGAATCGAAATCTAGTCTACAAAGTTATAATCCAATGCTCAAAACACACATACCATATATACTCGAAGATAAGCCGAGTTTTTCAGCCCTTATTTATGAGCTGAAAAAGCCTCCCCCGGCTTATATTCGGGTCAAGGTCAAGCCAGCAGCGGAGCCTGGAGGCCACAGTATGTTTTCTTTTCCAAAACCTCCCTTCTTCGCTTCTCCTCCCAGGCTGGTTATCTTATATTTTTGAGAGACAGAGACAAGAAGCCAATGTTTTCAAAAGCGAAAGGAGAATGTGAGAGAAACAATTGCAAGCCAGATTGCATGGGTAGAAGGGGAAGGAAAAAAGATATTCTTGCAAATTTGCATGATTCATTATTATTATTATTATTATTATTATTATTATTATTATTATTATTATTATTACTACTGCTGCTGCTGCTATTATTGCAAGAACATTTGAGTCCAAAGGGAGGGAAGGAGGGAAAAGAGAGCAACAGAAGGTGTGTATTTCTTTTTATTCCTAAGGAAACAAAAATGAGGTGGTCTTTTTTGGGAGGGGGAGAGAAGTTTTAAAAAGCCTTTTCTGGCTACTTTTAGAGTTTGAAAAAGGGAGAAAGGAAAGAGGTGGGAAAGGGCAGGAGAAAAGAGGACAAAGTTGTTTTTAAGGGGGCTTTGCTTGCATTTCTTCCTTGGGTAAATGCATGCCCCAAAGCTTCTAAATATTTATATAGACGTTCCCCCTACAAATACATTAATATATGAATTTTCCCCTCATATGTTTACAGGTCTTTGCAAATCCTATGTAAATATAGATAACTAGAGATTTCCATGTACCTGTATATCTGTTCCTAGATGTATACATTAATTTTATATATGAATTTTATATGAATTTTACCCTCACATGTTTGCAAGTGCAGAGGGAAAATGCGCGCGTGCACACACACACACACACACAGAGATGTCTAGATAGATATAAACTTTGATAAATAGGGCTTACAAATATTGCAGGAGGAAAATGCACATAGAGGATATGCAAAGGTTTCAGGGGAAAATACACATGTGAAATTAGTATATATAATGATAGATCTATATCTAGCTCTGCATTATTTATGTAGGCATTATATGCTTGCCTGTTACTATGTTGGAAGCTGGCCTGAGTCCCCAGGGGGAGATAGATAGAGCAGGGTACAAATGAAGCTGTTGATGATGATGATGATTATTATTATAAAGTTATTGTTGCTTTTCCACTTGTAGAGTTAGTTTACTGTTTTTCTTTGAAATACAGTAAATATTCAAAACATTTAACCCACTGATGCCTCAATTAATGTAATTTTATTGGTATCTAATTTTATTTTTGACATTTACCAGTAGCTGCTGCATTTCCCACCCTCGGCTTATACTTGAGTCAATAAGTTTTCCCAGTTTTTTGTGGTAAAATTAGGTGCCTCGGCTTAAATTCAGGTCAGCTTATACTCGAGTATATACGGTATATTCTAATTTGCCTTGCCATAAATCAACATTTGGGGGAAGCATATAAGGGTATCAGGAATGGTGGTATTATTAATCAACAAGTCTTCTGCATTGGAAGCTATGGAAAAAACCTGACAAGGTCTTTTTCTTAGCTTCTATGCCATCTCTTCCTACACCAACTAGGTTCATAAGCTGACCAATCAACAGCGCTTGTTTGACTCATCCCTTATCTTGTCACCTAAAGGCACTTTGTGTAGTGACTGCACTTAGTGTCAGGGTGTCTATGTAGTGTCCTCCAATGTCTAGTGTACACTTCTGGAAGTGTTTCTTATCTTGTTTACATTCCAGGACATCTGCTGTTCCTTCCAAACTGACATATGCTATAGCCAGTTCTCCACTGCCATACAGACTCTCTCCCACACAAAGCTAATTGCCTTCATTTGCTAACATTAAGTCAAATTTCAAGTTACATAAACAGCTCAAAATATACATTTTCCCAAGTTCTGCCAAGACTGTGCATAACAGTGATGCCTGTCAGTTCTAACTGAAATCTGACTGAAATCAGATTGCCAATCCATTCATTTAATGTGTTACCGAAACCATTCAGAGACTCCCTTCAGGGATGTTTTAGCTATAGATTACTGCATTGACAGGGAGTCCCTTCTTATTATCTGAGTTGATTAGTTTATGAACTGATTTGTTGCAGTTTTATTATTGTTGTCTGCTTATTATTTTGTGGATCATTTCTGTTTACAGAACTGATAAGCAAATATAGATTTACACATGCTGCTATATGTTGAGAAAGGAAATCTCAATAGATGGCGGCATGTCTGATTGTGTCGGTGATAAATTCTACACGGCTGTCACAGCTTCCTATCAGGTCAATGCAACATTCAACTGAGAGAGGAAAAGTGATCTGTGCTTTATCCATTACTTGCTATTTCACTCTTTCTTGGATGAAATGTGTGCCAAGGCAGGGAATATCCAGCCTCCAAAGGTTTCCAGTCCCATCCCTGAAGATTATAAAGACGTCTCTTCAAAAGATTTCTCTATTTGCCCTGAACTTTTCCTATTGAGGGCCAAACAGCCTTGCTCTTTAGTGGGATTATCAAATAGAAAATACACAAGGCTCAAGGGGAACGTGTAATTATTGTTGACAGTGATCAAAGATAGCAATATCCCAGTCCAATTGGTTCCTACTCCTTCACCTTCCAATTCAGGAAAGTCTCAGAGAAAGTGATGCTTTCTTCCAACTGAGCCTTCAGCTTCATGGCTCAGCTGAGGTTTTAATTCATATTGTGGCATCTTTGATCAGTGAAGACACAGCTAAAATGAAGTCAGATTCTCACTGAGCTGCTTCAAGTCACATAGGTGGGTCAGGGATTTATCTTTATGTTGTGGGAGTAGCAGTTGTTGTTGTGTGCCTTCAAGTCATTTCTGAGACTAAGGCAGATCTATTAAGAGGTTTTCTTGGCATGATTTGTTCAGAGCGGGCTGTCTCTGAGGCTGAGAAAGTGTGACTTCTCCAAGATCACCCAGTGGGGTTTCCATGGCTGAGTAGGAATTTCAATCCTAGTCTTCAGACCCATAGTTCAATGCTGAAACCACTGCACTACACTGGTCCTTTGTACCACACGCTTCCAAATTAAAGCCACTTTCTATGGATTTAATGGAACTTGGCCGAGCCTTGAGGTCAAGATGGACCCTACCCCTTGATACAATCTGTCGCTCAGTTCTCTGGGTCAGGGGAGGGAAATCTGCCTCTCCAGATCTGTTTCTTAACACCTCAGATACTTTCCACTAGATATTTCTAGCAGTGTATTTGCACTTTTAAGTGCCATGTCAATATCCTATGGGATCTGGGGATTTGCAGTTGAGGGATGAGTATATGGGAGTCTCAGACAGACAGCCTCAGTCCTCTCCAAAGTAAAGACTCCAAGACTCAAGATCCCATAGAATGCAGCCATGGCATTTAAAGGAAATCCTAGCACTATTAACCGTGTAGAATGAAAGGGCACATAGTGGACATGTGGGGGCAAGGTTAGCCTTAAGGGCATTTCAGTCAAAAATTATTTGAAGCCACAAAACAAAAACATTTTATTATGAAAATGATGCAGATCTCTGAACAAGGCTGCAGAAGTATCGAAGTGCTCCTTTTGATATTTGACTGGTGTCCCCCCTCTGCCTTGAAGAACAGTTTGTTGATCTAAAATCTGGGAGATTAAAAAGTGTGTACAAAGATTACTTCTATCTCTCAGTGCTTTCATGGGGAAATTTGTTATCTCTACTCACTGTATTAGCTATTTGGGACAAAGAGTTTAGTATTTTGCCTTCCTTATCCATGGATTCAGCTTGAAAATATTCCCATTCTTCACCACAAAAATCCTAAAAGCAAACCTTGATTTTGCTGTTTTATGTGAGGGACACTATTTTGCTATGTCATTGGGACTTGAACATCCATGGATTTTGGTATCCACTGTTCATGGTACAAAACTGTTTACTTTCAAACTGTCCTCTTCCCACCATTTACATCTCATCTGAGACAAATGAAGGGCCAGCCTACTGATGGAGGTTCATGGAAGACTTCAAGACAGTAAAAGCACTTTCTAGAGAGCAAAAATTATTTATTTACATCACTTTTACCCTGCCCTTCTCACCTCACTACAAATTATAAGGAAAAGTGAGCCTATAATAAAATCAAGACTCTTATTCATCATAGAAACAAATATCAATGCTATACCTCTGAAACTGCCATCTTCCTCCTGGTGGGATTCTCCCACAGAATCCTCAGAAACTTGGCGGTTAAACTGTCAAGAGTCTTCTGGTAAGATTCCTAGCCTGCTTCATCATAGAGCAACAATTCCAAGGATGCCATGACAAAGTTTAAAGGTTGATAGATACAAACTTGTAACCAGGAGCAACCAATGGTTTGATCAAGGGAAGCTTATAGTCTTGCTCGTGCCATGGGATGCCCATCTTGTAATAAATTTCTTTTCCCAATAATCGAAGCATAACTGTATTTATCATGATTATAACTACTTCTTCTGCCACATAACAAGACATTTTTGAAAAGTGCTTTTTGTGGTTATGCTGTTGTGGGGGAATATCACATGGTTCAAGTTCCAGCTTACATTGCAGCTCAAGGTGCGTGTTAAGGTGAGGACAACATGGACAGGAGGAGGATGAGCTTTGTACCATAGGCCAACAGTTTTAAGCATTCGGATCTTTTTAAAGGTGCATGCCATTACTTTAATTATTTTAAATCTAAATAATTATCTGAAATATTTGATGCCAGCTATTTTGTTGTATATGCAAAACTAAGTATGGGTTGAGAAAATCTCTTATCCGAAACAAGACCAGCAGTGTTTGGGATTTTGAATTTTTTTCCCTTTGGATTTTTGGAATACAGTAGAGTCTCACTTATCCAAGCCTCGTTTATCCAAGATTCTGGATTGTCCAAGCCATTTTTGTAGTCAATGTTTTCAATATATTTTGGTGCTAAATTTGTGAATACAGTAATTACAACATAACATATTGAACTACTTTTTCTGTCAAATTTGTTTTATAACATGATGTTTTGGTGCTTAATTTGTAAAATCATAACCTAATTTGATGTTTAATAGGCTTTTCCTTAATCCCTCCTTATTATCCAAGATATTCGCTTATCCAAGGTTCTGCCGGCCCGTTTAGCTTGGATAAGTGAGACTCTACTGTACCTGTATTTACATATATATGCATGATGAGATATCTTAGAGCTGAGACCCAAGTCTAAACAGATATAAGCCTTATTTCATATAAGCCTTATTTATATAGCCAGGTGTAAATTTATATTATTTAAATAATTTTGTGCATGGCACAACTTTTATATACATTGAACTATCAGAAAGAAAGGTATCAGTGCCCAGCATGGACAATTTTGGAGTTTTTCTAATTTCATAATTCAATCTATAATGTTTTTTCACCCAGTCCTGCAAACTCAACTGTCAGCTACAACATCAGGCTAATGAAGTCTGTTCAGCTGCCAATCAGAGTGCAAAAAGAATGAAATTTCCAGACCCTTCCTGATAGTGAGAAAAGTTGTGATGAGGAATTGTGTTAGGAGTTCTGCTTCTAATTATCTCAGCCTTATTCATTGGTGAGAGGAGCATGGAAACATCCTCCTTCTTGTGTTGTTCTGATTAGCAGCTGAACAGACCTCTTTTACCTGGTGTGGCTTCTGGTGTTTGGTAGTAGGACTATGCAGTGCTACAGAATATGGTGCAGTTATGGATCTTTAAATGCAATACTGAATGCCAGCCTTGGATTGTACATAACTAGCATTGTGACTTTGAAACTATATTATTTAGAAATCTAATTTCCCAAGTCCTGCTGTATCTCTAGTGGGAGTGACCGAGACTACATCAAGTATCATTGTATAACAGTGTAGTATTTTGAGTGTCAGAGACTAGGGTTCAAATATTTCCTTAGCCCCAGAAGAAAGACAAGGCAAACCCCTTCTGAACAAAACTTGTCACAAGCACCATAAGATAGGGCTGCTTTAGGGTTACCATAAGTCAGAAGCAACACTTATTTTTTTAGCACTCAGCCTCAGTAGAAACAAAGACTAACAAAATCATTATGGCAGAAGCTTTCATGAACTTTCATTCAAAAGAGAATAAACTTTAGGATTCTTTTAGTTCTTCCCTCACTCTGGACTTCCCACATATATATATATAAACCTTCCTTGCTTAGTTTCTCCATACCTCACAACCTCTGAGGATGCCTGCCATAGATGTGGGTGAAATGTCAGGAGAGAATACTTTTAGAACATGGCCATACAGCCCGGAAAACATACAACAACCCCAACTTAAGGATTCCTAGATTTAATATTTTCAAAACAACAACCCTGAATTCCATTAACTAGATCCAAGTGGAGCCAGATACTTTTTGGGGGGAACAGGCACATGGACCAAAGGGACAAAATGTTTGCATTATTACTTCACTTGCTTGGTCATTATATGTTTTATTGTATGCTATGTTTTAATTGATTATTTTATTTGATTGTTGTATCTTTGTTTTTAGTTTATTGCTATGTGTTTTAAACTGCTATACTTTGTCTCTGTTTGGGCTGTGCCCCATGTTACCTGCCCCAAGTCCCTTTGGGAAGATGGTGGTGGGATAGAAAAATAAAGTATTATTATTATGATTATTATTATTATTAATTAAAATCTATCTGGAAATTTGACTTTAGTACCAATTGACAACTTTCAATGCCCTCATACAAAATTCCACATCCCAACCTTCTGGAAATTGTCCTCGGTGAAACATCATACCAATATTATCCTACATGGATTTTTAAATAGAGATTAAACTGAGGGACAATGCTAATACTGTTGGCTGGAATCACAATATCTACCTAGCTCCTAGTTTAGAGAATACATAAGGACCATGAAAGCAGCCCAACCTCCAGTATCTGGGAAGTAGCTGTTGAGATCAGTGGGGATTGATATGTGTGGCAACATCATCTGCTTGATATTGCCACAATATGTAACTGAGAATGTGATCTTCCATGCAAGTCAGAATTGCTACAGGAGATCACTAGAAATCCACTCATGGCAAGGAGTAGAGACATCAGCTAGTGTTGATGAACAACAAAGGAACAGAGTCCTGTCAATTGCAGTGGCTGCTTTCCAGAAACAAGGGCTTGAGGTGGGTTAGGTTGGGCCAGAATTCATTGCCGTGCCACCCCCGCAGAATGAAGAGGGCACACACTTGATTGGATTAACTAAGGGCAACTTTTATTAGTGTAACCTAATTAATTCACTATATCTCTATGAACCCAATCACCATGTAAAACTGAACATAACAGATACAGCTCGCTGTGAACTTGACAGTGAACTTGACAAAAGAACTTGGTAATAAACTTGGTGAGGATAATTTGTCATAATCAATTTTACGTTTACCAATACTTGGGCCCTCAGTTTTGTCCGGCCCCTTACTTATTTACATCCTGTGGCCATTTTTATTTCCTGGCCTGTCAAAGTGGGCACCTAGTCTGTGCTCCTAATTCAACATCTTTAACAAGAGCTGGCACCTCATAGTACAGCATACAACATGCAACACATAGAGGCAGTATGCCATGCATAATGTCCATTAACACATTACTCTCTGTGCATTATAGTTCATCCAAAACAGTTCCAGTTCCAGTAGAACTCTGCTTTTGCCTCCATCATTTAGATATCCCCATTTTGTGTTATCTGGAAAAGATACTCCACATGTGCAGCATAATTTACACATGCACATATCACCAATAGGACTTTGGGCATAGGTTCTAGACCAGTGGTTCTCAACCTGGGGTCACCAGATGTTTTGGGCCTACAACTCCCAGAAATCCCAGCCAATTTAGCAGCTGTTGGGACTTCCAGGAGCCCAAAAACATCTGAGGACCCCAGGTTGAGAACCACGGCTCTAAACTTTAACTCCCATCCCAACTCTATATACAACTTAAACATCATGTGGTGCAGAGGTTGCCAAACTAAGGCCCGCAGGCCAGATGCAGCCCTCCAAGTTCATTTCCCCCATCCTAAATTTCAGACTTAGGGCCACCCTAAGTTTGAAATGACTTGAAGGCACACAATAACAACAATCCTAATTAACTTGACAATCTCAACCAAAAGCAGGCCCACACTTCTTGCTGAAATATTGGTAAGTTTATGTTGGTTAAAATTGTTCTTTCATGTTGTTTTGCACTACAAATAAGAGATATGCAGTGTGCATAGGAATTTGTTCATGTTTTTTCAAACGATACTCTGATCTCCCAACAGTCTGAGGGATTGTGAACTGGCTCTCTGTTTAAAAAGTTTGAGGAGCCCTGATGTAGTGCAATCTTATGCATATTTATTCAGAAGTAAGTCCCACTATGTTGAATGGAGCTTATTCAAAGGTCTGTATATCTAAATCATTGCATTAGTATAAATGCTGCCATCTCTTCAGCTGCAAAAATACTGAAGTTCAATCTTGAGTTTAATATTGGGAAAGTGGCATGGGGCAAATGTAAAGAATCTCTCCCAGCACCAATCCTCCAGTTGTAGAAATTCATTCAGCAACAAGTTAATTAAAGTGAATTATCATCATCATCAAGAAGTCTCAGGACTTTTGGAAAAAAAATGGCTTTATCCAAATTTTGACTAAACTTCAGGAGATGCTTAGGATATGGACGGAGGTCTCTGAAAGGGACATACATATTGGAGTAAGCCCAAGCACAGAATGTGGTTTATTGGATTAAGTTTGTTCACTTGACAAAATTCAGCGAGTTTACAGTCCTTAAATCAAAACAAATGATCTGAAATGTTGCTGATCCATCGACATATCTTAAATTTGTTGAACAAAAGCATATTTTGCCAGAACTGCATCATGCTGAATGAGAGGTGCCCAAAAATAAGGGAGCATGCCTGATACAGACAAGGCAAGGCTTGAAATCTTTGGTCTTGAAAATGAAAAGAGTTATTGTTCACTGCATCAAACATTTTGCTCCTTTAATTATAAAACGGTTGTTTTCATTTACAATCCCCCTTTATATGAATAATCACATTAATTAATTGATTAAGGCTGCACCCACTTTCTTACCTGAGAGTCAGCCCCATTGAATGCAGAGGGGGTTTTACTTCTAAGTAAACATGGAGTCCTCACCTACTTCAGATATTGCACTTAAATCCCAACTGGAAAGTCCGGCAAGGTATCTTGTAATCACTATTACCTCAAGTAGACCCGGTTTAGTTTTCTTCTTAGGGTAAGCTTCCTCTCCCATCATCTTGGCTTTTGACAACTCATCCAACTCATCCATGATGTCAAAATGTTAGTAGTCTCACTAGCTAAAAGGAATGGGTGTATTCAATGTTTTCTTTCACCTGCGCTATAGACCTCTTGCTTATCGAACTGGGCAAGCATAGTGGTTCTTAGGAAGTTTATAACCCTTCAGGAGAAGGAGGGGCAGCCGGCATGAGACACTGTGGGAGGGTCGGAGGAAGCTTATTTGTGCCCAGAGAGAGGATAGAATTAATCAACTTGAACGTTAATGAAAAGCCAAGCACTTTGTAGCATTTACCTTCTCTCACCATCAGTTGTTTGAATAGGAAAGGAGCAAAGGCCAAAGGAGCATGTCTATAGATAAGCCCACCTAAATGAACTGAAATTCTTACAGGGAGTAAAAGACTTTCTTGAAGTTAGGACAGTTACATTGGTGGGACCATCAAGGTGAATTGGTAGTGTAAAATTTTTTGATGCCACATAAAACATGAATTAACATGAATCCAGTACTTGTCCTCTCCAACATCTGTAGACAAAGTGGTTGAATATTTGAAGTTTCTGAAAACAGAAATAAGAAAGAATAAAAGGACACAGGTAATGATCAAATACAGTAATAATAATAATAATAATAATAATAATAATTAATAAATAAATAAATAAATAAATAATGGAAAATGGAAAATGAACCCGCAAAGATACTGTGGTACTTTCGAATCCAGACTGACAAAGTTCTTGAACACAACACACCAGACATCACAGATGTGGAAAAGAAAAAGGTTTGGATCATTGATGTGGCCATACGAGGTGACAGTCAAATTGACGAAAAACAACAGGAAAAACTCAGCCGCTATCAGACCTCAAGATTGAACTTCAAAGACTCTGGCAGAAACCAGTGCAGGTGGTCCCAGTGGTGATCGGCACATTGGGTGCCGTGCCAAAAGATCTCAGCCGGCATTTGGAAACAACAGACATTGACAAAATTACAATCTGCCAACTGCAAAAGGCCACCCTACTGGGATCTGCACGCATCATCGAAAATACATCACACAGTCCTAAACACTTGCGAAGTGTTCGACTTGTGATTCTGTGATATGAAATCCAGGATATCTATCTTGTTTGCTGTGTCATACAATGTCGTTGTGTCAATAATAATAATAATAATAATAATAATAATAATAATAATAATAATAATAATAATCTGAACATCAGAGATTAATAAAAATAAACCATCTGGAATATAAATAAATAAACTAAGACCCAAAGCTCTCCAGAATGGAAAGATTTTTACAGCATAGTGGAAAATTAAAAAGTGAGAAAGCCAATATCCCAAGAGAGACAAATTCAAATACATATTTTTTAGACTTCTGTTATATACATGTTTTAGCTTACACAGAGTCAATGGAACTGTGATTATATCTTAGATGGTTATTGCCTCTAACTACATTTGCAGCTAAGAATTCCCTGCCACACCATATTGCCACAAAGTGTGAAAAAGGCACTTATCTCCATAGTGGGATGTAATTCCAACCAGTACTGCATTTCATTGCTGTTGCATTTCCCCTGTTATTGATCCTATTGCATCAAGCAAAATATGTATAGGAACTTCAAATCTCAAAACATGCTCCAGGGGTGGGAGCCAACCCTGTCTCTAAATTCTGCATTGTAAATGTAACTACAATGACAGAGATCCATCATTGTAGTTATGGCTGATGATGACACCCTGCTAAATCTACCTGGCCAGCCTGGCAGCATCTGACCAAAGGTACCCTGTGACCGTGAAAAAGTTGTAGATATAATTTCCCTGATTTTCAGCACCCCAGAAATGCTTTAGACAGAGTGGTGCCAGACTGCAAGGGAATATTTTTTTGTGGTAATACTCAATCATTTGTGACTATAAACCAGGGCCCCCCAAAGTGGGGCCCATGGGCCAGATGCAGCCCTCCAAGGTCATTTCCCCGCTTCACCCTAAAGTTTAAACTTAGGGTCGCCCTAAGTCTGAAACGACTTGAAGGCACACAACAACAATCCCAATTAACCTGACTTTCTCATCAGCCAAAAGCAGACCCACACTTCTCACTGAAATACTGGTAAGTTTATGTTGGTTAAAATTGTTCTTCATTTTAAATGACTGTAGTGGAGGCTCCTTCTTTGGAGGCTTTTAAACAGAGGCTGGATGGCCGTCTATCAGGAGTGCTTTGAATGCGGTCTTCCTGCTTCTTGGCAGGGGGTTGGATTGGATGGTCCATGATCTCTTCCAACTCTATGATTCTATGAAATAATGTATTGTTCTTTCATGGTTTTTGCACTACAAGTAAGATATGTGCAGTGTGCATAGAAATTTGTTCATGTTTTTCAAACTATAGTCTGGCTCTCAACAGCTCTCAGCTTTAAAGGTTTGAGGTCCCCTGCTATAAACAGCGAGTCCTTATAAATTTGCATGGCCTGTTTACAATCTTTTGACCACTGAACAAAAGGCCAGCCCATATTTCTTACAAAGCCAAGTTCTCAATGTAGTTCATAGTAAGCTTTAATACATTTAACAGATCTAATGTTTAGGCTAACTTTATCTGATAAATTATAAGCAGTGTGTTTATAGAATTATGTGGCTAGAATATTGTTGGGTACTTACACAGTTACACTGTATATGGCAGCATATGCACTGTGGGAGAAAGTTGTGCCACCTTCCAATATACTCTTGAACTGTGTGACACCTCATCCGTTTTATGTATCTCACCAAACTCATGTCATCCTGCAGCACACCACTCAACAGCAGCACAGTTCACCATCTCTTAGGGAGGCTGGCTGACTTTTAAGGTGGGTTTTGGGGATCAGATAGAGAGTTAAGTATATCTATGTGGCTGCATGTTTAATGCAGGCTCATAAGTGTTACTGGAGCCCCCGGTGGCGTAATAGGTTAAAGCCTTGTGACTTTAAGGTTGGATTGCTGACCTGAAGGCTGCCAGGTTCAAATCCAACTCGGGGACAGCGTGAATGAGCTCCCTGTATCAGCTCCAGCTCCATGCGGGGACATGAGAGAAGCCTCCCACAAGGATGGTAAAAACATCAAAACATTTGGGCATCCCCTGGGCAACATCCTTGCAGACGGCCAATTCTCTCACTCCAAAGCGACTTGCAGTTTCTCAAGTCACTCCTGACACGAAAAAAAAGTTACTTATAAAGAAGCACTAGAAAGCACTAGTAACAGTAATTTGGTGTTAGTAGACAGAGCATGGAGAAATGACTTTTTGGGTCTATAGTTCTTGGAATCCCCCAGGCTAACCATGCTGGCTAATGGGTTCTGAAAATTGTATTTACATTTCTAAGCTCTGCCTCTTACAGTCAGTGCCAGATTTACCACTGTGCTTAGGTGTGCTTAAGCACAGGGCCCCGTTGACTTTTTTTTGGGAGGGGGGGGGCATCTTCCTGCCAATTTTTTTTTACGATGGGCTTGGCTTATGCAGTGCAATTCTAAATTTGAAGGTGTTCAGTTTCAGTGCGATTCTAGACAAGATGACAGAGTTGATAGTCTATGGGAATGTTCCACAAAGCAGACTTCAGGGTCCAAGTAAGAGGTCTCATAACCTAACCAACACAGGGCCTCATTTGTCATAATTCAGGCACTGCTCTCAGTAAGTTGGTTATAGGAACAAGCAGTACAAATTAAGAATCGCTAAGAATTCCAGAATCCAATACATTCCACAATCCAAAGATGTCCACATGGGCAGCTGAGAGAGAGACACCTTTGCTTCCATACTTTAGTGTGCACAAACCTTATTTTATTGTTGAAAATATTGTATAAAATTAACTTCAGGTTATGTGTATAAGGTATATATGAAACATAAATGAATGTTGTGTTTTGTCTCAGCTCCGAAATATCTCATTATATATTTGCAAATATAGGTCTTCTAAAGTTTTTTTTTAAAAAAAATCCAAAATCTAAAACATCGCATGTCCAAAGCATTTTGGATAAGAGATATATTTGACTGTACTAGCAAAATATTTATGATTTTTTTTTGTTTGAAGACACCATTGAATGTTGCACACAATTAGATACAGTTGACAAACTTGGCATAGTTCTCCTCGGTTATTAGCACTAATCTGGTCTAGGCTGGCTGAAATCAACTGGCATCGAAATTCTTTGGTATCAACTGGAATAGTCAAGAATGTGCCGCTTCTTGAAATATCAATGACTGCTCATTGTGATCAAAGTCCACTAAGTCACACAGTAGGCTCCACCTCAGTCCTGCATCTGTGCCTTCTTTCATCCATCAAGTTAGTTTCTCATAGTTCAAAGTTAATGGAGAAAATTTGGCACTGGTGCCAAATAACGAACTCTTCCTTGAATCGACATTTCTTATGCATTGCTCATCCATGTTGTACATCAGGCATTTTTCACATGGAAAACAAGATGAGCTTGGCTAGCCAGACAGCATTAATCTTGGCTTTGGATGCAAGTAAAACTTTAACTTACTTTAACTCCCCGAGAGAAGTCCACCTATGCAAAGATTTCCCAACTGGCAAAGAATGTCAAAGGGGGAATAATGCTATTGATGGAGCCCTTATGACAAGGTGATTACAATGTTACTTTGTAAGAAGCATGTCTCACAACCATCTGTATATTAGTATTGGAATCCTCATATATTTTTTAAATAACCCCACACAAAGGAGCTACTAGTATTTGCCCCACGGGCATTCATGAGATATAAGATGTTTTGTTCTGTTGGGCTATTTCTTTGTTAAGTTAATATACAGTTTTTCCTCCAATGAGTTTGGGGTGACATTCATTGCTTTCTTCCCTTTCTACTCCTGTAGGATTGAAGTGAGCTAGAGATCAGAGAACTACTATTCTACTGTTGCAACTTCCCAGGATCTTCTTTGGCTAAGTATCTCAGGCATTCTGCTTCAGTAGGAAAGAATAAATGCCTATCTTCTCAAACATCTACTTTTAAGAAAGTGCCATGCTCCAATGTCTTGCTTAATATGGTAGTCTGGCACCTCACCCTCAAAGATATTGAATGATGTAAGAATTCGAGCTTGCTTCTCAAAGCTGGGGGTTTAATCTTCAAGTAAATCCTTGAAGGTCACAGTCAAATCTCATCCAGCTACTGGTTTAGCTAACATCAATCCTGAGGGTGGGTGGAAAGGGAAATATGACAAACTTGTGGAGTCCTAGATGGTTTCCATTTGACTGGATTTAGTATTGGCTAGGTACATGATGGCATTTCTTTGCAATATTGACTTATAATGTTCCCAAATTCACATTATGCAGATTCCTGAACAGCAAATTACCAGCATTTTATTAGGGTGAACTATTATTCTTATCATTTAAGGCTATCACGGAGAAAAAGACTGTTAATGACTACTGGTCATAATGGCTATTAATTACTTTCAGTCTTCACATGGCTTCCTTGTGGGTTTCCCTAAGTGGCTGGGAAAGGAATGCTGGATTACATAAGCCATTGCTCTGATTGAGGTTGCCTCTTCATAACATATTTATGTTCATTGTTGGAGTTTGCTCCATATTAACCCGATAGCAGCAGTAATAATGGGGTGATTTGTTTGCTGATTTGATTAATCATTTATCTACAAATGCCTTCCTTTGCTGACAAGTGATAGAATTCATGTTGCTTGTAGAGAAAACATTTTATTACATACCACAGCTTTTGTTAATTCACTGCATTGGTATAAATAGCTGGTTCTTGTTGGTAGCTTAGCAAACCCATGGAATCAACTGTTGAAATGTTAATGTTTATTCAAATGTCACTGATTTAATGGATCAGATCTTATTAATCTCTTATTAATCTAGTCATCACTGATTGATTTAGAAATTCCATGGTGATGAGAAATCTGGTTTGTTCTTAGGATTCTCAAGAATCTCCATTTGGAGATTTAGTTTCCTAATTCCATTTACTCCCGGAGAAAGAGAGAGACTGAGATGTTTTTAATTTACTATCCTTGGAAGCAGCACAGTGGGAGAAAGACAATATATAAATGAAATAAAACAACCATGTTTCTAATAGCAATGACAGGTAATGACCTTCCAGCTGCATGTTATACCATTTATATTTCTTTAAAATAATCACACATGCACACTTGTTGGAAAGCATACCTACTCTTGCTGTTTGAAACCCTGCTCCCCCCTAATCAATCACATCCCCTAAAATGCATGTGTTAGGAACAGAAAACAGAATCCCGGGCTGTGGCGCAGGCTGGAGAGCAAGCCAGCTGCAACCAGCTGCAATGAATCACTCTGACCAGGAGGTCATGAGTTCGAGGCCCGCTCGGAGCCTATGTTTGTCTGTCTTTGTTCTATGTTAAAAGGCATTGAGTGTTTGCCTATATGTGTAATGTGATCCACCCTGAGTCCCCTTCGGGGTGAGAAGGGCGGAATATAAATGCTGTAAATAAATAAAATCCAGCTGGTGCAGCTTCTTCCAGTGTTGTCTGGCAGCAGCAAGGGAAGGTAGACCAAATCGACAGCATTTGAGCAGCTTGTTCTTCACAATGGCAATATCCATAGCCTTTTCTCTCTTCTTCCACCACTGTGTTCATCAGTATCATTACACCAACGTTGTGAACCAACAGGTTTCTGACCTAAATATAGGATGGAATGAAGGTTATCTGAAGGGCAGGTGTTTCACAGTCTGTAGACTATCAGCTTATTTAGCGCAGTCAAATGGGCCCTTCACATTTGCTAGGTTTAGGGGCGCAGGACTCCTACAAAAGTAGAATAACGGTTAACAAAAAACTGCATTTTATCAGAGACAAGAGTTCTCTAGTACTCTCTAGGTCCTTCAGTGTGACCCTATGATGAGTGATTTCAGCTACTGCAAATACCGCTGGTCCGGAAGGCCGGCATGTCTCACTTTCCAGAAGGCCAAAATAGACACAGACGAGGTGGAAGTCAAAAGCAGATATTTATTCTCACTGTTAAGAGAGAATGTCAGTGGAGAAAGCACTCTAAAATACTGCCATACATGACTGAAAATTCAGAGCATTCCAAGAGAGAACATATTAATAAAATCTGTGAATAATCAGATCCATAAAAATCAAACCTACAAATGTGGTGAACTGTCTATATTGCTTCATCTAATAGCAGCTCTTTTGGGTTTCAACCAGAAGATTTACCCCCCTCCCTGGTGCTTCTTGGCAAAGGAAGGACTGACTTGAACCAGGGACTTTTTACTTGCAAAGCATGTGCTCTGTCACTGAATTCTACACCTCAAAGTTGTTATCAGTAATGTTTTCATCTCTTTCCTCTAGTGTCAGCAAAGGTCATTTGCCTGTCATAAGTACTGAAATGTGCTTCACTAGTTAATAATAGTTAATAGTAATAGATTATGTATTATATGAGGTGCTGGAGCTCCAAGGAAACCTGAAATTGCATTTAGCCACTATTGTATCTGGACTATGCAGTCAAAGTTTACAAGGCAAAATTAAATTAATAGCCGTGATGGCCTTGAGGTGCACTTTGTTATTAGCACAAATATTAATCTGGCAACAAAGCTACTGATTCAATCTGCACTTGCAATTGGAATTTGATCACCTTAAATGAGCCCTCTCATCTACTGATTATTAATTTTTTTTTGCTACTGTGAGAGAATGACAAGCTATAAACCCGGAGAGCTCTGCATGGTCAAACAAGCAATGAATGCTAACAATTTGCAGCTGGCAGATCAGTAAACGAATCTTAGTAGATGGAGGTCTTGTGCTCCAGGCCACTTTTAACAATTGATTTTTTTTTAAAGTGTGGATTTTTTAAAAAAAAATAGTGCTCAGGAAAGTGTTTCTATTCAACAATGAAAAAGAGCTAAATTTTCATCACAGCTTTTGTTTTATAAGTTCTGTTATTTCCTTATTGCATGCCTTTAAGTTGTTTCTGACATATGGTAACCTTAAGGTAAACTTATCTGAGAGCTTTCATGGTAAGACTTTGTTTAGTGGTGGTTTTTTTTTGCCATGGTCTTCCTCTGAGGCTGAGAGTGTGTAACTAGCCCAAGGTCATCCAATGGATTTCCGTGGCCAATTCAATAGTGGTTCAAACCTTGCTCTCCAGAGTTGTAGGCCAACACACAAACCACAGTACGACAACTGCTCTGTTACTTTACCAAAGTTCAAATCCAAACTGATGTAACGAAATATAGTGAAGTAAGAAAAAAAAAAATATCCTTAGGCTATGTTCAGTTGGCATATTCTCTGCTCTATTTTTGCTGACCAACTTTACTATTTAAACAGGACTTTTGCCGTTAACTAGTTGAGATAGAACAAATGTACAATGAGAATGCTTTTTTAAACTCAATGTTTCCTCTTTTTAACTGTTTTAAATTGATGTGTTAAAAGTAATAGCGAAGAATCTGTATTGACAGACATAGCTGCAATGACAGAGCTACTTCTGCCAATCACAGCCTTCCAAAAACACCTCCAAAGCAGTTCTCCAACCAAAGAGTTTCCAAGGCACTACAGCTGGGCAGTTGGGGAATAGCAATCCCAGTTGTTAACAGCAGGACATAGCTGGGATGCAGTTTTTTTTACTCTCTTGTAAGATCTCCATTGGCTTAAGGCCTTTATCCACTACATGCATGTTTACAGATTTCTCCCTACCTCTGCTTTTCCCTCTGCCACAAAATTCATTCCCTGGAAGATTTTCTTTGGACTGTTGATCCTTTTGAGCTACAGAACAGTATCTTATGACATGTTTACAGGTAAAGGTTTTAAAATGTTATCTGCCTTGTTCAAGATAGTACTGGGAAGGCTTTCACCGAAAGTCCCTCTTGTGACTCAGTGAAGGTTTACAGGCATCTCTCCGCTAACAAAGGAGATGTGTTCCTGGGCAGAAAATGTGGTACCAGAGGCAGAAATAATATGGAAAGAATAGTGAAAGAATCCTTTACCTTGTAAAAAAGGAAGATATTTTCAACATATTTCACCAATTTCTTTCTATTTAAGACAAAAAACAAACAAACATACACACCACAAACCACAAGGTCTGGTAAGCCTTGTATTAAAAATATGAACTTTCTACAAACCACTTGAGAGCTTTTTCTAACTTTCAAAAAATTCTGAAATCCAAAACATTTCTGGTCCCACAGCATCCAGGCATGAATTTTCATCTCGTTCTTCCCCAGCTTATGATTTCCTGTAGAAATGCTGCTCCTGACCCAGAAATGGTTCCTTGACCCTTATACTTGGTAGAAGATTGAAATTTCTTTGCCTTATACAAGATTTTTTTGGTAACATATTAGGTTTTAATATTCAGATGATCAAATTCAGCTGCAGCACAAAGTCACCCAAAGAAAACTGATTAACTGATTCCTGCCAAAAAAAATACCTGGAAGTCCTTGTGTATTGTTAAAACATGACTATTCAATTTTTGCATTGATGGAGAATCTTTAATTACATGGCTTGATCTTTACTTCCACCTTTTGAAGCTTCTGTTTTTTTTTATAGAACAAACACAAGAAGGTGATGTGATATATTTGCGTGCTGCAATATGGTGTATGTGTGAGTAAACTCAATAGAACTATCTCTTTCTATAACTATACATCTAGATATATGTATTATCTGTTAGAGGCTTTCTATGCTCTAGCAATGTGAAAAGCAAACAAAAAATACCTCAAAGTTTAAAATGGAAGCCAAGAAGGTCAGGGACTGAGGCACAAATGCAAACATTCTCCCAGCCAGGCGGTCTGTTTGTAGTCTGTGTTGCCCATTGTCATTACCAGAACACGAATTGGGGTCAACTGATAAAAAATAGCAGGGTTTTTATTCTGGCTGGGAGTCTTAAAGTGCAAATTCAATCACACCTTTTCTTTAGAATGGTTTTTGGGATTCAGTTGAACCTTAAACTCCTGGCTTCCTGAAGCCTTTCTTTCACAATCCCAGGATATTTCAGACACAGTGTAGCTAATTATAATTAATTCAGCCCTCTCTGTCAAATTCTTTCTGTGTTTCATCTTTACATTCAGAAGTGAGGATGCTGTTATGTTATTTCCTGCTGTCTCTTACATTCAGAGTAACTTTTTGGGCAGGTGGGTGCCTGACAGATCTTGCAAAGAGGCTTTTAAACTGAACTAGTCTCTGAACCTCCTGGTTCCTGGCTTCAGAAAAAGAAAAAAGACTTCAGAGTCAGTCAGCAGGAATTGGCTTACAGAAGTTTTTTCCCCACAATGGTTATGTACATACACACAACATGATAGGTAGTGTTTTGTTGATGTAGTTCCTTACATCACTGCCCTACACAGACCCATATGATGCAGTTTAACTGCATTGAATGGCATTACTATGTTGATGTTTATTTATACCCCACTTTTCTCTCCAACAGAGATTCAAAGCGGCTTACATTAAAAGCTTCTCAGTACAGTTTAAAATCTACAAATATATAAATATTAAAAACCAAATTAAATATAAATGATATTAAAACTCAGTTAAAATCATATGGATTTGCACTGAACATATAATGCAGATTTAAACTGCATTATATAGCAGTGTAAATGGGGCAAAAGAGCGAGAAACAGGAACATTTTAAACGAGCCGAGAAAGTGGGCCAGTAGGACTGTCATTTTTTCCTCTAGTATTGACATCGCAAATTGAACATGCTGTTCCTTAGGGACCCCACTTCTGAGGTCTTATATGGAATGAAAAGGGAAGGAGCATTGAAAAGTTACTTTTAGGAACTACAGTTTACCATGTTGGCTGGTGGATTTGAAGAGCTGCATTCTCAAAACTTAACTTCTCCAAGTTCTGAGAAGGAAGCACTGGGCAAATTACAAGAGTGGGAAAGGGCAAAATGTGGGCATTGCCACTCATAAGAATTTATCTGCTTCCAAAGGAAATTTTTATTGCAGTCCAAGACATTAAGCATTGCAGATAATGGAAATCACTCACATCTGGAACTCTTGGCTTTGCTCTGTTTCCATTCCTTTGTAACTTTGTTTCCTCATTTTCAATGAATTGCTTAAACTGTATTTTAAAATGAGCACCTGAACTTTATAAATTACAGAAATAGACATTTCTTTGGGGGAACTGAATATTAATTCGAATGCCACCTGTAGCTACCTCTGAATCTGCAGATCACAAGCATTTGCAAACTGACCAAAACAAATTCCTACAAATATTATGTCAACAGTTGTTAATAATAATGAAGAAACCCGTTTTAAAATGTTTTCAGGCTGTACAATATGCTTAGGATTTTAGGACAGAGAAGTAAGACAATACACCATTCAAGTTTTCGACATAATTTAATAAGAAGCTTCCGGTTTCAAAGGTAACCACAGCAAAGACATAAAAGAGCTGGTGGCAGTTGGCTTTTGCCATGAAGCTGCTCTTACCCAAAACCAGTCCCCAGCAGTTACAAGTAGTGGCTTAACTGAGTTGGAAAGGTTATTGCTCAACTGGATGTACTGAATATACATTTGTTTCTTCATATGGTCCTCCCATTATATAGCAGTAGAAAGAAACACAAGGATTATAACAAGAACATAAACCAGCTAAGGAGACAGTAGGCTTAAAAAAGTGAGTTCTGAAAATAGGGATTTTTTTTTTGTTTTGTCCAGGTGTTGCATTTTACTTGCTCATCTGGCATGAAAAATACCTGTGATATGATAACAATAGGACAGAACAGGAAAATAAAAATGTGCGTGTCTTAAGACATTCTCATAGGAGAGTTCCATTGAAATGTATCCTTGGTCTCAAATGTCCAGTAATGCTTGGACTGCTGGAAGTTGGCAGTGAACAAGAGTGGATTCAGAACTTTTGCATCTCGGTTAAGTCACTTGAAAGTAGCAGCAGTGGTGACATTGATCTCGACCATCCAGCGCTCTGGCCTAGGAAGACACGAGATGCTTCTGATCCTTGAATAATAGCAGCTCTGGATTCAAATGTGAATGAAAACTTCGGCCAGACTGTCTTATTTAACTATAGAAAGGGTGTAACATTTCCTCCAGAAAAGGATCCTGCCTGTGCATGTAGTTTGTTTCTCTTTTTTTGCAATAGTGGGCAGATGGCTTAGCTTTCCCCCCGCCCTCCACAATTTTGCAAGAATGACTACCCAGCTCCTTCTTTTAGTTCGGCCATACCTTGTGCTAGAATGTATCTAGAGCCTATCGTGATGCTAAGAGCACTGCATAGGGAGCTGTTGTGTAAATGGGAAGCAGAATTACATCTCTACCTCTGTGTTCTGCATTCACCAACCTCTGTGAATTTGGATAAGGTTTGCAGGGGAGCCAACTGTATTTCTGCAGGTTCCTTAGGAGCACTGATTGAACCAGGGAGCCTACAGAAGACATCTAACTTTGGACTTCTACTGAACAGGTTGAAATCAGATGGGTGGAGCTAGCCAGGGCAGCAGTGCTAAAGGCATCCTTCTCCACTGATTAAGTGGTGATAAATGCATGGTGAGTGAGTAACAAAGACATGGGGATCCACCATTCTAAGGAACACTCTGAGTTATCAGGCATGGCACATTTTGGGGTAGTCTACAATAATCCTTGTCATTGGCTTTCCTTGAGAGAATGTTGGCTCTGTCGCAGCACAGGCAGAATTGTGGTTATTAAAGTGCTGGCAGCCAACCTTACTTCCTCCTTTTTCTCAGCTCCAACAGCAATGTCACCATCACTGACTGCTACATACAAAATTAGGCAAACATATGTTGCAAGGTGAGGTGTAGGCAGTCATTCGCCAAACATGTGTTGCCTCTCTTGCAACTTCTTATGGAAGAAAGAGACCATCAAACTAGCCTCAGTAACTTAAAACAAAAGTTGTGTTTGGCTTGCTGTTGTTAATATTTTGATCATAGGGATATGAGGGGGGGGGGGTGGCAATTAGGACCTTCTGCACCTAGCGTTTCAGTGGGGGACCCTGCTTTATGGATAGAGCCCACTTGTTATTCAGCCATTAATTCTTTATTAAGGAAAAGGGATGTGGACAATTGTGTATTAAGTATGTGAGCTGAGGGGGATGGTTATACGTTTGTGAAAATATGTTTCTGAAGTTGCTTACATATTTTCATTATGCACAATTTAACACTTGTTCAGTTAGCTGATGCCACTATTTAGATTTTAAGTTAATCATTTGTTCTTAGGAGGGCAGTTACTCAAAAAACTAAAACCTAATGATCCTTTCATAAATGCAGGTAAGAACAGATGCTGCAGTTTTACCTGCTAGGAATTCAAGCCATCTGGAGTTGTCAGGGGGTGGTTGGAGTCTTTGACTTAACAGCTCCACTTTTAGGTTGTTTTTAAAGGCTTGAAGCAAAAAAGAGAACATTTTCCATTACTGGAAAATATGGTCACTGTTTCTTCCTACCACATTCTGGGAAAGGCCACCAAACAGTGCGAGAGTTCAAAGAAGGTTGGTCTATAGAAGGCAACACAGAGCATGCTTAGCCTGAGGGTTTAACTGGTCCTGCATCCCACCACTACTATAGCATTAAGCAGCAAGGTAGGGCTGGAGATGGGTGTCCAATACAGACCCCTTTCTGGTTAAGCAGATGAAGAAGGAAAATAGCTAAAGAGGGTACTGCCAGCTCCCTCATCAACCACATGTGCTCCTTCTAAAAAACTGAATTGATTCACACAGCTGCTGGCCCCCGAATAAATGTGAGAGCTTCAGTGGCTGCCACTGGGTCATGATTCTCCACTGGGATAGTATGTGCAGTCTTTGCCCACAATTGGGCAAACTGTGACAGCTCCCATGCAAAGGCCATGGCATGTGCAATCGGTGATTCTGTGTGATTCTGATTAATTTTCAAATCTGCTGGCAGCTCTGCTCCCATTAGCTACTGTGCTGTGGCAGTAAGCTGTTATTTACTTGCCCATACAATGGGAAACGCAGAGTTAAGACCCAAAAGAAAAACTAGAAGCAGGCAGAATGACCTTCTTTTCATGATTCTCAAAGAGACCCAAACTGTCTAGCCATTGTTGATTACTTAATTCTTCTCAATAAATACTTTAGAGTTGGCCAAACCCTCTGGGTGTTCACTGGAGGTAATGAGGAAAAGCTAATAGAAACAAAAATAAAATAAAAATAAAATGAGGTAGGTTAAAAACAGCAACACTGGTCCAATTATGTTACATCCACAGACTAGTGGGGGAAATCCATGCTTGGAGATAGTAGAAATGTTGCACATATTTAACTTATTTAAAACTGTAAATAATTTGAACAAAGCCTATAAGGACACAAGTAAACCCAAAGTAATTACATACATACTTCTGCACACATATTGGTGTTCACTATACAGGTGGGGCAGCAAAGAAGGTTGGTGGTGGTTGAGGGAGACAGAAAGATGAAGCTAAACATTATCGCCAAGGCCAAGAAGGCCGTCCTCCTTCCAATCTGCTATCTCTCACTCCTGCCACGTTCCTGTTCTTGTACAAATGGATGAAGATCTCATGAAGATATTTCATATCCAGAACAGGATACCATCAGAAAAGGAAGTGGGTGAATGTCTGTCAATATTTGGGACTTCACTTTTGGAAATTATGCTGATGTTGGCTCTGACGATCTTTAATGGAGGGTAAACAATCCACCACTATCGACAAAGATCATCCCTTCCCCAATAAGTAAAGTATTACTGTACAGAGTAGGTAGGACCCAGACTTGATGTGTCTGAGTTAAACGCCTCAATCATCAAACACTCTTCTGCCAGTTTTTAGTATCTTGCTATGACTCCACTTCTTTGTCTGCTTTGTTTGTTTCTTTGTTTGCAACAGATACTTGTTGTATCACAGCATAGAGAAAGGCAAGATAATACTAAGGCCAACACTGGGAATCAGTTACTAGAATGGCACTGCTGTTCCTCTCTCAATGAGCACCATTATATGAAGATCCATACAGAAGTATGAACTGTCACACTGACCGAAAATGGAAAGAAAATGTACCATGATTGCATTATTGATTAAGGCTAGTAGTTTAGCCATTTAGAATAGATTTCCAAGAATAATGTGAAAGGAAATCTCATCAATTCTCTCATTTGAAATTTGTCAACCTGTTTGCAAAATTCAACACAATGTTGGTAAAAGGCAAAGATTTTACAAAAGTTAGCCACTTCTATGGTTAGGACCTCTGACACAAAGATAAAATGGTACATTTATTGTGCTGTCTCTCACCAGTTTTAAATGGTAATCTTACAGCAGCCTTTCCCAAACTGGTGCCAACCCCATGTGCTGAAAACTCAACCCACACCAGGCTGGGCACCAGGCTGAGGAAGCCTGCTTTGTAACGTACTATATACTTGATGCTAGCAGGCAGACAAAATTAAAACAGAGATTCTGTTTGACACTTAGACCTGTCCCTATTGATACAGAGACAAGGAAAAAAATAAATTGAAAGAAAAAACAAAAACAAAACTCATACCGTCTCTATCACAGCTTAATCTGAAAACCTTAAAGAGATTTACTTCAGCTAATCCTTGTGTGCATTTGTCCTTTTCTGCCCAAATACACTGTTGCATTCTTGGGATCATGAGTAAACCTCCATTCCAAAACCACAATAGGATAGGTGTGTTGTTTTCTTGTAGCGTGTCTGCGTGAAAGCGAGTGTGTTCACGGAAGGAAGCAACGTGATCCACAATGTCGTCTTCGCCTGCCTCTACAGTGTCAGTCCACATGTTCCAATGTCCTTTAAAATTAAAGAATCTCGTCAGCCAAGTATTCACCAAGTGCCCTATTGTTACCAGTTCATCATCGAATTTCTGTTGAGGGTCATGAAGAAAACTTGGCTACTTCCTCCAGATCTCACTGATGCAAAAAATACCTGTTTGGGAAGGAAATAGTCTGGTTAATTAAACAGTAAGATCCCCAGTTTCCCCAGTATCTTTAATTATCTTGTCACTTTTAAAATCTCGTTTTTATCTCAAAGACTCAGAATAGGTTTTTCAATGTTGGATCTATGCGGTCCCTTTTAATTTCATGATTGTCGAAGGCCTTCATGACCGGAATCACTGGGTTGCTGTGAGTCTTTCAGGCTGTATGGCCATATTCCAGAAGCTTTCTCTTCTGATGCTTCGCCTACATCTGTCGCAGGCATCCTCAGAGGTTATGGGGTTCCCTTCCATAATTTGCATTGTCCAAAGCCCAGCCCTTGGATTTACCACTGAGCTGCTTACCACTGAACTACAAGCATCCATTCACTAATTCTTACCACTGAGCCATGTTGCAGTATCTCCAAGTTATTTTTATAACTTCCATCAAAATGCCTTTGCCTTTTTCATGAGGACATTTGTGTCTTACATGTATCTGTGTACTATATACCACATTCTTTCTATTCTAAGACACTATCAACTACAAGACATCCACTAAATTCAACAGAATCTGTTTCACTTGCGATTCTAAGATGCACCCTGTTTTTAGAGATATTTATATGGGGAAAAATTGATCTTATAAATGATGAAATATGGTGATGTGCATGCACACACACACACAATTTCATCAATTACACAAACACCACCTTTAACTATCATATTTTTCAGGTATATATGTGTGTGTGAAAGGATCGCCATATTAGACAAAGTAGCAGAATGTTTTACAGATTTTTATTACAAAAACCCTTGCAGAAAAAGATGGATGGCTCATTGTTCAATTTCCCCTGACTGAGAAAACATATTGGAGGATTGCAAACCACTAGTCCTTGAGTGATGAAAATCAGTGGCCTAAATAGTATACTTCATCCCAGCACCTTCCTCTCTCTCACTCTCTCAGACATTACTCATCTTATAGGTATAATGTTAAATAATATGGGATAACTCCCATAGCCATAATCTCAAGCACCCAGGAAAAAGGTTGCAAAATATGTATCACAAAGAGATAAGTTTAAAGGTAGAATACAGTAATCTAAGACTTCATTCCAAGATCAAGTACAAGTTGATTATCCCATATCTGGAGTTCCAAATTCTAAAATATTTAAAAAATTGACATGGCAGGCGGTTGGATTAGATGGCCCATGTGGTCTCTTCCAACTCCATGATTCTATGATTCAATGAAAAATCTCAAATTATCCATACAGGTGGTTGAAATAGCGACATCTTAGCTTTCTGATGGTTTAATGTACACATACTTTGTTTTATGCAAAGTATTATTGAAATGCTATCTATAAAATTATCTATATGTATAAAGTGTATATGAAACATAAAAAACAGCTCTTTGGGTACATGCAAGTATTCAAATCCCTCAAATCTGATACACTTCTGGTCCAAAAAATTCCAGAAAAAGGATACTCCACTTGTAGAATGGGCTGGGCTGTGGCGCAGCTGATTAGTAGCCAGCTGCAATAAATCACTACTGACCAAGAGGTCATGAATTCGAAGCCCAGGTCAGGTTAAGCCCCCGACCATTAAATAGCCCAGCTAGCTGTTTACATAAGCATCCCAAAAGACAGTTGCATCCGTCAACTAGGAAACTTAGGTATGCTTTATGTGTGGAGGCTAATTTAACTAATCTACGACACCATAAAACTGCCAGCAGCACAGGGAAAGGAATGAGGAAGTACAGTACTCGGTGTCACTAGTGGACGGTGAAGCAACAGCTCCTCCTGTGGCCAGAATCGAGCATACCCTCATGAAGCTGGAAATGTTAAATTGCCTATGTGTGTGTCTATACTCTATGTTGTTTGTCTGATGACACTGAATGTTTGCCATATACAGTAGAGTCTCACTTATCCAACAGTTGCTTATCCAACATTCTGGATTATCCAATGCATTTTTGTAGTCAATGTTTTCAATACATCGTGATATTTTGGTGCTGAATTCCTAAATACAGTAATTACTACATAGCATTACTGCGTATTGAACTACTTTTTCTGTCAAATTTGTTGTATAACATGATGTTTTCATGCTTAATTTGTAAAATCATAATCTAATTTGATGTTTAATAGGCTTTTCCTTAATCCCTCCTTATTATCCAACATATTCGCTTATCCAACATTCTGCCGGCCCATTTATGTTGGATAAGTGAGACTCTACTGTATATGTGCATTGTAATCCACCCTGAGAGGGTTGAGAAGGGCAGAATATAAATACTGTAAATAAACAAATAGATGCCAGTCTTTAAGAAATCACTATGCAACTGTACAATCCTGGAAGCAAACCTACCTTATCATTTCTTTCACATAGAAACTTTAACCGCTGGGCACGCTTGTGCATAAATACTCCATCTAAATGTCCTGTTTCCACCGATCGTATCTCAATAGCTTTCTCACCCCAGCCCATTATCTGATTGGAATGAATGTAAGCTGTAACAAACAAAAAACAAAACAAAACAAAACAAAACAAAAATTAACCATACAATATTTCTGAAAACATCTAAACCAAAGCAGGCTTTATCACACATTGCACCTGACAGAAAGCTACTCTGCACAATAGAAATGCCCAATGGATGGAAACACAAGCCATGGAGGGCCATCCAGTTTCCATCACCTGAAGCACTGAAGACCAGTTTATCTAGGAAAAAGCCAATTCTAGAATGGATATTATCACCCCACTCACTCTAAATATACGAAGCACTAGGGAAAAGAGGAAGAGCCAACATACCCACTGAAGTTGGCATTTCTCCCCACTGGAGTACCACGTCTTTTGTTATGCGTCCATAGGTATTAACGTACACCCCTTCATCTTCATAGCACACAAGCATCTCCATTCCATCAGTTTTGGGCAAGATGACAATGGCGTGAGGCGTGATATTGCCCTGAATCTGTATAGAGAAGAGAATCCGCCAAGCCAGGATTAAGTCAAGTTCACAGGGCACAAAAGAAAGGTCAACTTTCTTTGAAAATTCAGCTCAAAACAAGCTCTCTATGATGTCTCATGAAGAACACATTAGATATAAGTGGAAATCGATTGATAGGAGTAGCATTTTTCGGCTTTAATGCTTTGATTTAATTGAATGTATCTTTCAACAGTTTATTCTGCTGACCTGCAAAAGCAGGGTTAAGGTAGTCTATGCATAAAAATATACTGTGAAAAATGAAAGCAGCAAAGTAAAATACATAGTCCAAGTAAAAATTGCAAGTGTATTTAACAGCAGTATTAAAAACTATTCCTGCAACTATTAGGCTCATAGGACTGTCAATTTTCGTGACAATCTAAAGAGATAAAATCATTGTAAAACAAAACGTTTTGTTCTCAGAAGCTACAAGTGGAAATAGTCTAGTGTGCTGCAAAGCTGTGGTGCAACTTAAAGGTCCTGTACGAGTACAGAACAAATTAATTTCATTTGCCGACAGGGTTTGGAACGGCGACTCTTAAAAGTGCATAGATTGAATGGTAATCAGTTGACAGTCAAGAGAAACTCTGTCTAGATTCTATGTCATAATACACCATCTAATTTGTATAATATCACTATGTTGTCTCAGACTCACATGACATGGTATGTAGATATCATATGAATTCCCCGAATCTACATCAATGACATGGAAACCAGTGTGTGAACCAAAGATGACCTTTAACCTCTGGCCTTCCTCCACTGTGAGATCAACAAGCAATGGCTTGTGCTGGAGATCTGCAAAAGACTTTTAAAATCCATTCAGTCAATTCAGTGCTTTAAAAAATCTCCCTATAGCAACAATACAAGGACATGATTCATTTTCAAACACATGCCTCCTCCCATCACCACTGTTTTGGTAACTATCACTATCTGAATACATTTAGACTGCTATGCTCTGCAATGTCCCAGAGAAGAAAGTTGGGGTGAGACTTTCTTTGTTCCTCCTTATATTCTTAAGCCCTTCACAGCATCTGCCATTGGCTCACCTAATCAGTGGAGTTTGAAGAGAAGAAAAAGTGTACTGGCTGTAACAAAGGCAGGGAAAGAAGTCCACCCAAATTCTTCCTTTTGTTCAGTCTAAGTCACCTCTTCTTTGAGATGAGTGCTACAAAACTCCGACATTCAAATCCCAGACTTGAATTAACTAGCCTTTTCAACATCTCTAGTACAGTAGAGTCTCACTTATCCAACACTTGCTTATCCAATGTTCTGGATTATCCAACACATTTTTGTAGTCTATGTTTTCAATACATCATGATATTTTGGTGATAAATTCATAAATACAGTAATTACTACATAGCATTACTGTTTATTGAACTACTTTTTCTGTCAAATTTGTTGTATAACATGATGTTTTGGTGCTTAATTTGTAAAATCATAACCTAATTTAATGTTTAATAGGCTTTTACTTAATCTCTCCTTATTATCCAACATATTCACTTATCCAACGTTCTGCCAGCCGTTTACGTTGGGTAAGCGAGACTCTACTGTATATTGAAATATGTATATGCAATACATCTGCTTTTAATTTCAACAAAAGATTAAAAAATGGTAGGAAGCAAACATGATTAAATATGACAGAAACTGAGAGGAAAGTGCACTTAGGGTGGGATTGACTGAATCTCTATATATGAGGGGAACTGTGAGTGGCATGGCTTATTTTCCTGCCTTTAGACATCATAATCATAGAACTCAGATATAACTAGTGCTTAAATTTTACATCTATTCTCTATAAAAATACCAAATAACAACTAGGACATGACTTCACAGTTCCAATCTACTGGAATTTAGGTGTGCAAAATGATATGACATACTAACAGATCTTTCACAGCTCCTACAATCCCCTACCACTGGGCAGTTTCTAGGAGTTATAGTAGTGAAAAATATTGTTTCTGAGCTCCGGTTAATATGATAATATTTCTGCTACAGATAGGCCCTTACTGCAGTGGTTCTCAAGAGTTGTTTTGGCCTACAACTCCCAGAAATCCCAGCCAATTTACCAGCTGATTGGATTTCTGGGAGTTGAAGGCCAAAATATTTGGGAACCCACAGGTTGAGAACCACTGCTCTACAGTATGGGGTCCATTTGAATTGGGTATTTATTAATCTGTGTCTTTAAAAAATCTAATAGGTCTAAACCAGGAATAAGAAGCAATTCTGCAGAACGTTCTTAAAATATGGGTTCAGTTTCCCTTTAGGCTACAGATAACGGAATTGAATGACAGATTTCCTTATCCATGATTTTTTAAAAACACCCCACCAACAAAAGTATGAATAAAGCTAACAAAAACATACCTTAAATGCCATAAACTTGTGATATGGTTTAGGAGCCCAAGCATATATCTCTACAGCACTCTTTAAGGCAATCACCAAGAACTTGATTCTCTCATATTTCACTAAAATTGAAATAAAACTAATTTTTAAAACATCCAATTTAATCAGGAAAAAAGTGAATAATTTATCTCAAGGAAAAGCTGATGAAACCATGTTGTCAGTAGAAACATTGTTAAGAAGAGACCCAAAACAGATGGTATATTTGCCAAATGTCCGGAACTGATTTGAATGTTTTTATGTCACTGGACACTGTTCTCTTCGCAAAGGACTGTCCTCTTGGCTTTGTTTGTACATGTGTCACATAGAACAGCTGTGACAATCTGAAATTAATTCCAGATGGTAACAAATTCAAGATGTAAAATTTTGACAATAGCTGGAAAGGTGTGTGTGTAAGCTGACATCATATGATTTAAACTGAGATGTATAATGCACCAGTGACGCAAACTTCTAATAAATGGATTAAGATATTATTTTTAAGCAACAACTCTGAAATATCAAATTTTTCTTCAGCTATTTTTATGCTAGGTGGAAAATGTAGCAGAATCTGTTAAACAGGAGATGTTACAGTTGAATTGGCTAGAGTACAATCTTGCTGTTTTCCCACTCATGCTTTACTGTGCTCACTTATAGCCATGTAATATTGAGCACACTGCAAGCAACACCAAAAATTTGTATTTCTCCAGCCTCTCTTCACCATCCTCACAATGTTGATGCTGAGAACAAGAAAGTAAAGGAGGCTAGGCAGACACAGAAAGGCCATAAAAAGAAACTTCTTTCTTGTCATTTTTGTTAACAGAGGTATGTCTGTTCAGATAATAATTAATAGAATCAATGAACTATAAGATTGGAAGAGGCCTTTCTAAGGTTTGGTACCTCTTTTGTATCTCTTTTGGCTCATCAGCAAGAAATAAATGGTGTGAGAAAATAAGAGTTGCAGTCCAACAATGTCTACAGAACCACAAGCTGTTCATCCTCATCATTTAATTTTATAAATATGTGTTATTGGACAAAAAATGTTTCATCACTACTTGTTTAGACTTGTAGTTTTCTGGCTGGTTAAGGTTCTTTGGGATGAACTGATTTAGGCCAAATAAATTAATACAAACTATATAATTATAAAGGAGATAACTTCTGAGTCTGAGACAGTTTTGTTTGAAAAGATACCCTAGAAATGCTTAATGAAAAAAACTAATCCAGTGAGTTGGATCCACACTTATAGTAGATGGACTGAAATCAGAATGTTGGAGTAATGGTCAGGATTTATTTAAGTCCCACAGATCTCAATGAGCATGACTAAATCTGGATCCAGTACACTGCTATTATCACACCACTTGAAGAAGTTCAACTGTAATTGAATTTCTGTTTAAGAATAGTGGGGAGTGTGGACCTAACCCAAGGACCCCATTCCTGCCCCAACTCTCATCTGTGTATTGAAATACAAGGCAATGCAAGACAAATCAAAGCCTTTGCAATAATTCCTTTTATAAATCAGGAGGTGTGTGTGTGATCAGACCCATGTACCTGATGCCACCAGGCAAGTCCAGGTCACAATAGCTCTCTCTATGCACACCTGAGCCCCTAACTGCATAAAGACTTTAGAATTTTAGTTATGTCTGAATAGAGATTATGCTGCTTATCCTAGAAAGAAAAGCTTAGAATTAATCCAGATTTCTTTAATGGCTATTTTAGTATGATAAGGAAATTGTCATTTGAAAAGTGCCAACAAGGATTGCATGTAATGGCCATTGATTTTGAATATGACACCAAGAATGACTCTACTAGATCCTGATCAGCTTCTGAATGCTAGACACAATACTTTCATGAACCTGAATACCCAAAACCCAAGAGCCTATCTTCTTATGGCAATAGCTTAGAGTCTTACCAACTTACCAACTTTATAATGTATGCAGCCTTCCAAATCTCCAACAGTGATCCATCCTTGCTTCTTTTCTACCTCTGGGTCATTGTGTAATATTCTGTTCCTTAACCATGAAAGATAATAAACTCGTAGTTTGTTCTTCTTTCCTGTTGAAACATGGAACTTCATTTTTAACCAATAAAGAGTTAATCATATCTTTGGCCATAAATATAGCCTCATAGGGTGTCATGATACCTTGACTGTTTCACAACTCTGTTTAGGCAAAGTATACTGATTAGAATGTTAATCTTGTTGCTACATAAAAGCCATAAGATGATCTTATTTCTACATATGCTCCTGTAAGCCTTCCCATATGATAAAATGTTTCTCACATGTCCTTTAACTGTTATTGAAGGCTGGATGAAATTAGGATCATTGAGAAGAAAGAATGGGACTGCTGATGGTACTAAAGCAGCGTATAAACTCTAAAGAATGAAACAAATAGGTACAAGCTATATTAAAATGTATGCGATCTGTACTGTAATGAAAACACAAAGGAGTATATACTATAAAATAGCAGCATGAAAAAGATTATGTACTTAGCTGACTCAACCCAGCATAAAATCAGGATATTTATGATGTTTTAGTAATGCATTAAAATGTTCCAATTGATGAACCCTCTAAGATGCTTTGAAATAGCACTCAATGAAGCCATGTGGCTATGCTGGTTATGGCTGTTGGGAGTTACAAACCAGCAGACATTCCCCACTTGTGCTCTGTATGCATGGGCTGTCTAAGATATTGGAAAAAGAATAACATGCATCTTCTGCTATTTTGCTGCTTTAACACCATGAACAGTTCCAATTCAAGCAAAATGTATTGCACTTTAGGTGCCCTTTCAGGAACAAGGCAATATGTCCAGTCATTAACAAAACCAGAGTTCCTTCTCCACTGATTTCTTATTAAATGCAAAATGATTCTGGTCTTTTATTGGAGGGAGAACTACAAGATTGGGCAGTTAGAAACCCGGAGCAATGTAGAAGCACTGAAGCAGTTCTTGGTTGTACCTGAGATAGTAACAAGGACATTGAGTCCTTCTAGCACATCCATCTGCTGAAACCGTCTCCTGTTGATCAGATTATACACCTTTCCTTGGCCACTCCGATCCAACAGCATTAGCCCATTTTCTGTTCCCACCAATAAGTTTACACCTGTGAAACAACCAGAGAAGCTTGGTGAAATCGTAATCGTGGAAAGGAATCACAAATTAAGTTTACAGGCCACTAAGAAACACTCTACTTGACAAAAATATCAAATTTGATCATACTTTTTGGTAAATCTTTCAACAAGAATAATACTTTACATGTTGATATATCAACAGTTCTTATCAGATGATGCATTGGCTGCTAATGCTTGAAATGAAGAAGAAAACTAATAGCATATGACCAAAAACAGTCTTTAGCTACCAGTCAAAGAAAAGGAAATGTTCAATCCTTTTAATGTTCAATAATTTATTCATACTCTCACTAAATTTGAATCTTTTGAGTGTAACCATGACCTTTTTATTAACAGAGAGATTTCATTTCTGTTGCTCACAAATAAAAATAAGAAATACCCCAAAGAGCTGCACAGAGGATTTCTGAATTGAAGCGTTTCTTGTATTTTCGGATCTCTGGCGTGTCACTATGAGGACGAATGTTGGTGGGGTTCACATTTACTACTGAAATTTTTCTTGCTTCATTCAGCTTAGCCTGCTCTTGCCTCAGCAGCTCACTGGTAAACAATGCTGTAATGGAAAATGTGAAATATCAGCTTTGCTCAGCATATCATAGATAACTTTTGCCATCTAAAAGTTGATTCACAAATTTCTTGCAATGTTGCAAAAATCCTTTCCTTGAGAAGTACCAACTGCATGGGCTGTTTTGAATGTAGATTTATCCTGGGCCTAGGAAGCTGAAAGCTGGTGAGAAAAGTGACATTGCTGGTTCTGTCAATGTATTTTATTTCAGCCATATGTCACTAATGTCAGAAGAAGAAGCCAGAGAAAGATGGATATTACAAGATGCATAGAAAGTAGTACTCTGACTACATTGTGTGGTATCTAGAATGTGTGATCCTTGCTCATGTTGCTATTGCAACTACTATGCAAAATGTGGCTTTGTAAATATTACACATTTCTATTGGATGACATCCATGACTTTGTTGAAGAATACAGACCATTCTATCCAAATCTGCCTGTAATCTTTTAAAGGTTTTCCTTTATCATTTTAATAGTTCAATAATAATAATAATAATAACAACAACAATAACAATAATAATAGTTCAAAAGTTTTCTTATTAAAATTGTTAGGAGACGAAATGTTCCTCAAATATGGCAGTGTTTGGCCACCCATCATATATATAAAGTTACAAACATCAGAGAAGTTACTTCTCCTCTGCAATACATCCACTACATAGTGGACATTTCCCTGTTATATTTCATTTGGTTCTTCAACCATGATCTGGTCTCTACTTTCAGAGTTGTCAGGATTCAGCTCTGCCTTGGTCAGACCACACCTGGAATACTGTGTCCAATTTTGGGCACCACAGTTGAAGGGAGATGTTGACAAGCTGGAAAGCGTCCAGAGGAGGGCGACTAAAATGATTAAGGGTCTGGAGAACAAGCCCTATGAGGAGCGGCTTAAAGAGCTGGGCATGTTTAGCCTGCAGAAGAGAAGGCTGAGAGGAGACATGATAGCCATGTACAAATATGTGAAGGGAAGTCATAGGGAAGAGGGAGCAAGCTTGTTTTCTGCTGCCCTGCAGACTAGGACACGGAACAATGGCTTCAAACTACAGGAAAGGAGATTCCACCTGAACATCAGGAAGAACTTCCTCACTGTGAGAGCTGTTCGACAGTGGAACTCTCTCCCCGGGGCCGTGGTGGAGGCTCCTTCCTTGGAGGCTTTTAAGCAGAGGCTGGATGGCCATCTGTCGGGGGTGCTTTGAATGCGATTTCCTGCTTCTTGGCGGGGGGTTGGACTGGATGGCCCATGTGGTCTCTTCCAACTCTACTATTCTATGATTCTATGATTCTATGAAAACCTGGAATTGTATGCTTCCTACGAAGATAAACAGATGGAATACCTGCCGAAATGATCTCTGCACACCTAATGACTAAAGAGTATGCAGACGTGATAGCCACAGGACCAGAGATCTCTAGGCTAATTGGCTGGGATCTTGGCCAGCACACATCCCAACCCTTTCCCATCACCCCTAGGACTTTAGGAACAGAGGAAGCAAAGGGCCATGAAGAGCTTCAGGGCTAACACTAACAGACGTTGGTGGAAAAGTGTTGGATGACCTTCATCAGCCAAGCTAAGCAAATCTGTGTTTGGGTAGTTTCTGGATGGAAAATTACTTGAGAACTCTATGTATGATGGTTTGAGCAGTTTCAAAGAAATTTAAGATAGAAATGCAACTAATAAACCTTTTCTTCACCCCACACCCCTACTAGTACAGTAGAGTCTCATTTATCCAACATAAACGGGCCGGCAGAATGTTGGATAAGCGAATATGTTGGATAATAAGGAGGCATTAAGGAAAAGCCTATTAAACATCAAATTAGGTTATGATTTTGCAAATGAAGCACCAAAACATCATGTTAGACAACAAATTTGGCAGAAAAAGTAGTTCAATACGCAGTAATGCTATGTAGTAATTACTGTATTTATGAATTTAGCACCAAAACATCACGATATATTAAAAACATTGACTACAAAAATGCGTTGGATAATCCAGAACGTTGGATAAGCGAGTGTTGGATAAGTGAGACTCTACTGTACTTTCCCTACACTCCTATTTGGTTGTAGGAAGCTACGGCTATTCTGAAATTACCAATGTGAGTTGAATGGTACTGTCTCTCTATTTTCATATTTTCCTCTTTTTAATAAAAGTCAGATTGAAATTTAAAGTGAATTGGTACGATAGTTAGTCATATTTAAGGTCTATACAAAGGAGTACTTTGACTTGCACAACTGCCACAAGAAAACTATGTGCATGGTAACATTTGGCCCACAACATGCTAGTCACATGTATAAGCTGTGAACATGAGAGGGTTGCAGTTTCCAACATACTCAGTTGAACTTTGTAAAAGTGATTTTTTTTTTGCCATGGTAGTACAAAAGCCAGATGCTGTAATGGATGAACATAACTAGCTCGTTGTAAACATATGCAGGATTTTCACATTCCCTCCCTCAGTCTGTTGTCTTTAAAGTAATTTCTTATTGTTGTTTTTTCTTCTTCTCTTACCTGTAGCAGCTGACTCCTCGTCATCATCTTCATCTTCATCTGTAGGAGATGTCTGAAATACTCTGGTATCCACAAAGGGAGTGAAAGATGCTTTTGTGCTACTTCCCATGCCATACTAAAAGTGAGAAATACAGAGATGATGCAATCAGAAGCAGGTAATGTTTTGTCTTTATAACAGATCACATGTTGTGAGTGTAAGGCTTGTAGTTCATAGCATAGTATGTACCATGTGTACAGCAGAGAATAAATGTTCATTCCTAGGAACTTTTTCTCGAGGTATCCCTGCCTGGAGAGTTTCTACATGCATATCAGGTCATACATTTGTGTACCTGGGGAGTGTGCAACCTGTGGCTCTGGGCTGCTCTCTGTGCAGTCTCTTAAACTGGTGAGACCTCAGCCATTTTCCTTTGCAACTCAGCTGAACAATTAGTCTGCATGGAAAGAGGCAGTGTCACAATGATGTAGAGAAAGCAAGGGCAAATTTTGCCCCTCTAGGTGTTTTGGACTTCAACTCCCACAATTCCTAACAGCTGGTAAGCTGGCTGAGACTTCTGGGAGTTGAAGTCCAAAACACCCGGAGGGCCGAAGTTTGCCCATGCCTGGTGTAGAGAGAATGTAATTACATGGTTAGATTGCTGAACTTGAATTTGAGAGATCCAAGTTCTAGTCTACATTGAGCCATGAATGTTACCAAAATGAACCTGCACCTTGTCTTTTTCAGATGCGTGCTGTGAGGCTAAACTGGAGGCAAGAGACATCTAAACCACCTTGTATTTGGTGGAGAAAAGTTACAATATAAATAAAAATACAAGAAACAAACAGTGCAGTTCCATAACTTCTGAGATTATGTTGTACAAAGTTGTCTATTAATGATGTATATCACTTCATGATTTCAGAATAAAATGATTTGCATGTATGAATGAGCCACCAAAGATAAAATATGAAGGACATAATTTCCAATACAGATCCTTCATTATAAAGTGATGTCATTTTGAGTGCTATTCTGGAAGCCAAGGATGTGAAAAATCCAATTGATAATACTATTTCGATGTGATCTTTTCATCCTTTCAACTGGGTTTCATCAAGTGATGAGAAAGCAAATGACATCACATGCATGTGTGAGCCAGGCCAGCTTAGTTTCTGAAACCCCGAGGAGTTGCAAGCCAGAGCCGCTGTCAGAACCAGCTGGACAAAAAAAGTCTAGAAGAGTCATTGGTCTGACACAATACCATCTGCTACATACACACAAAACCAACCAACCCCAAAGTACTTTCTCTGAATCAATTGATTTCTACACTTTTGAAATATATAAAGACAATGGCAAAAGGAGACATGTTTTCCCCAGGTTTTACAATTGAAATGTTCTGGAAAACACTGTCAAAATAATATTGAACAAATCCTTGCTACAACAATGAACAGCTTTAATACATGATGCTCAGTCCTTTTGGACCCAAAAGACAAACACCTTCAGTTGGGCAAGGACACACACACATATGTGTACACAAACAGGGGAGGGAAAAACTTAGGAAATCTATGGTAGTGGAGAGCTTTAATTTGTCCTTGCCCCAGTGATGTGGCTATCATAGAGTCTCTGGGTGGAAAGGAGACTTCTGCCTCCATCCTCCTTGATTCTCAACTGGCATTGCACCTTTGCTGGCACCCTTAGAAGTGTGGAAGCAGGGACTCTAATCAGCCAAATGAGGTTAAACTGCTAGAGCATAGAAGCAGAATTTCAATGATGTTTAACATATTGGAGAGCTGGGCCAAAACTAAGAAAATGAATTTCAGCAGGGATAAATACTGGATGCGACTTTTAGGCAGGAAAAATGAAATGCACAAATAGAAAATGGATTACACTTGACATGAAGGTAGTACAAGAAATAATCTAGGAATTTCAATAGGTCACAAGCTAAACAGGAATCAACAGCGCAAAACAACAGCCAAAAACCCTAAATGCAGTTCTAAGCTGCGACCATAGGAGAACTGTGTCCAGACTGAGGAAATACAAGACATATGTTTGGGAGGTGCATGTGTACAGTTTGGAAAATAAAAGACTGAGAGGGTTGTTGTTGTTGTTGTTGTTATCGTTATTATATTTATTTATACCTCGCTTTATCTCTCCTGCAGGAGACTCAAGCGGCTTAACATAAAAGCATTAGTATACAATTTAAAACATGGTTACTTGACACTCTAGCTTTCAATGTATGTATTGGAGTTGGGCCCGAATCTTGTTTCATCTGTTTCTTTCATGGTTTTGTAGTGTTCTGTCTATTTGAATGGCACGGAATGGTACAACCCCCTCCTGAACGAAAGAAGCAGTGAAATGAACAAAAAGGGGGAACGGTAGCCATTTTGTCGGCTGATTTTTCGGCGCTCGGATGTATACCCTTGGCTAGAAGGTCCTGCTGTACAAGGCCCAAAAAACCTTTGTTTTTCCAGACCTTGGATGGAAAAGCTCATTTGTATAGGCGCCCTTTTCCGTAAGCGGCGGACGGAAACAGAAATGGGGCCATATGAATGGTATAAATAGAAACAGTTACTGATTCCATACAAATGCACATCACTAGTATGTACATGGATTTTCCAGTGTATAGAGAAACATCCAATTATGTAAACATTCATATACAGTCATCAATTTCTGAGGCTCAATGTGCTTTTGCAAGAGTTGGAGGCTAAAAATAATTTTGTTTGTGCCTAAGAGGACTCTTGGGGTATCTGTATCTGAAATGTATTGGCTTCAGTAAGCATATTTCTGTGCAACAGGTTTCTGCTCTCCAACTTGCATTTAGTATTTCTCCATATTTCTTTCTTTCATTTTTTTTTTTGGAACCAGGATAGTTACCTGGTCTTCTGATTTTTGGGAACTATTCTTTATTTATGGCATGATGTAAAACAGTGTGGTCCAACCTTTAGTTACCCGAGGGCCAATCAAACTTTAGTATACGAATGTGAGGATTCAATATGGTTGTTATATGGCCGTTTCTTAAAAACATAAGAAAGGTAAACAATTTTTTTCCAAATGTTAAATAAAAATATTTTTCCAGTAAGAAGGGCAAGGACCAACAAACATGAATTGGTGGGCTGCATGCGGCTCGGGGGTTATGGGTTGGACCACAATGATGAAAAAGCCACTAAATCAGCTTCTGAATTAGGAAGAACTTGGAAAAGTTATGTTTTTAGACTACAATTTCCAGAGACAACTAATCACCCGGAGGATTCTTGAACTTGCAATGTAAGAATATATTTTTCCAAGACCTAATCTGTGATACCAAAGAACCTTAGCTCAAATTAATTAATCTTATGGTTTATTATGACTAGAAGAATGATTGATTCACGTTTGGATCCATCATTCTCACTTGCTGGGGACCAACCTTCGAGATATACCGGTTTGTTTCCATATTGCCTGCATGGCCTTGAAGAACAGGAACAGGATGGTCTGGGAAACGACTGCTCTATATCAGACGGAAATACCAAGGAAATACCAATAGAAATCCACTGAAGATAACCCACTTCACAAGTCCTGGGTGAGGTCATATTCAAATGAATGTACTATGCTTTTAATTCATCATTTTTATTCACTCTATCAGACAAATTTTAGGATAATATCAGCATATAGAATGAAATTTAATAGAAAATGTATTATATAAATCACATTTGTAATGGTGAATGTCCAAAATTGGTTAGTGGTCACACTATGTGCTGACAACTCCAATTTTTGAGCATTCCAATATGTATCTGTACTCCTGTTTTTGAGGAGTAGGGGACATACACAAATGAACAGGGTCTTTACACATTTAAGAACAATAGCTATCAAAATAGAAAGTCAATAAAGTATTACTTAAAAAGGTATCAGTAGAGTCTCCTGTAATGTATATCTGGATGTATAGCTTCTTACAAGCTGGTCTTCCTCTGCATAAATGACTTCATGGAAGCAAGAAATATTGCATTTTATAATCTATATCCACAATCTACCACTTTGGAGTGTTTAAAGTATCTAAAACCTATGTTTTGACTACCAAATTACCATAAATGATTAACCAGATTGCTAAATAGGTAATAATCAAAACAAGATTAGTTAGCATAGCCTCATTACTATGGCAAAACTGACATTCAAGGATAGGTAATTGGTGATACGTGAGTTCCTGATATATTTAATTATTTTTGTGTGTGTTTGGATATTCATTCCTCTTTTAGTGTCCAAAAGTAAAGATAACAATGGAAATCTCATTGTTCATCACAACTGGGATAAACCACTGACTCAATGGGATTTATATAATTATCTTTCAGTAACTGATTTAGTGGTTGTATTCTAATTGGGATTAGCAACTGGATTTAGCTGAGGTTTTCTTCTAAAGGAAAGCAACTGTAAATTGTTCTTGGTAATTATAGGGTCAGGATTTCATCCATAGGAAAAGATGAACTGCTGGTTTTTTCTGCCATGATATTTACCCAGAACATGTTATATTTATTACCTCTGTTGCAGACTGTAAAAACAGAAAATAATACCAGGAAAAAACCTTTACCTTCCATCATTGTTATTTTATGCCTTCCTGGGATTTATTTCAAAAGCCACTGTGGCCTGGAACCAAGTCTGTGATTTGGGTTGAAAGCCAAAGCCCAAGTTGGGCAGCTGTCATGCTGGATAATTGCCTAGCCTGCCGGCTGTAAGGAGATAACCAGCCTCATGAAAGCCGCTTGCTTCTCTTTAAGGTACGCATAAGCCTACAGTGTTCTGAGGCTGCCACTTGGGTTTTTCAGAAAAAGTCAGCGCTATCTTAAGAGCAAAAGAAAAGGATTAAACTAATGAGTTCAGGAGCAAATATTTAGCAGAATATTTAGGCCTCCTGAGATTTTGTTAAGAATTGGATGTGCCAGCTTCTAAAGTCTTGTGACATAACAACTGAATGGCTATGTTATAATCTGTAAATGAATTAGGCAAATTTAAACAGTTTTTCTTTACTTTACTGATTTATTCTGCAGATGGGCAGGAGCTGCGAGTCCCTGAAATTGAAATCAGCCCATGGGCTTCTGAGAGGTTAATAAGTTTTATTCACCTTTCTCATAGAATATCTGGGAAACAACTTCTTCACAAACATAAGAAATCTGCTCTCTCAAAACACAATATCCTTCCCTCTAAATAGCTGAGATGCCCAGAGAGTGGGATTCTACATTCCTGACAGCCTTGTAACAATACACTGATGTGAGTGATGCTTATTGGATTTGAAAAAATACGTTGTCCTTTATCTCCAGTTATTATACAACTTAATGCTAGAACATTGCATTTCCAATGCTCTTCTAATCTTCATCCCAAATGTAATATCATCAGAAGTTGTGGAGAAGGACAGCAAAATGAAGACAAAATGGCAACAGGTTCTTTTCCTGATTTGCTTCTAGAGAGGTTTGTGGAGAAGTTTATACCTCAAAGGGCCTTTCTTTTTTACCACTGCTTTGAAGAGTAAGCTGATTGTCAAATAAACAGGTTCATTTATAATCATAACGGACTGCAAAGGAGAAAGGCAAATGCCTCCAAAATGGCTTTCTGTAGATGGAAATTAATAATTCTAGGAAGCAAAGAGAAAGTAAAAGTGGATAAATTGAACCAGGAAGACCTCTGGTACCTACTTCGGCCACAGAGTCCATCTCTTGTCCATGGGAGGAGACGCGCCCAAGGCCCTCGGTCGGCGTGCCTGCAGGAGAGTGGCTCTGTTGCACCAAATCTGGGAGGTTGACGTGGCCAGCAAAGCCATTGCTGGCAGTGTGGCCAGAGCGTTTTTTGTCACTCGAAGTCTGCCAATTAGAAAGAAAAGAGAATAAAAAACTCATGAGCATACCATATTGATCTGCATATCAATATGGTACACATAACAGGAACACAGTTCGTTGAATGGGCCATCTTCCCAACATGCAAACTGAACAGGTAGCAACACAATGAAGGCCAATTCAGGAATTGGGGGCCATGTTAAGTCATCGCCCTACTAGGCTTGGCTGGCGGGTCCATGTGATAGGGCTTTTTCTGTACGAGACTCCCAACAATGAAACATTCTCCCAAGAGAAATCAGATCAATTCAATTCCTCTTGAATTTCTGGCACAGTGTTCTATACTGGGAGAAAGGTAAAATATAAATGAAATGAAATAAAGCAACAATTAAATAAACTAAGGTTGTTTATTTTACATGGCCTTTAGACAATTAAAAACCAAGGGTGCTTGCTGCAGCTATTTAACTGTTGCTATAAAACAGTTAAACCACTGAACTGTTGAACTTGCTGATTGAAAGGATGGTGGTTCAAATCCAGGGAGTGGGGTGAGCTCCCACTGTTAGCTCCAGCGTCTGCCAATCTAGCAGTTCAAAAACATGCAAATGTGAGTAGATCAATAAGTACCACTCCAGTGGGAAGGTAATGGTGCTCCATGCAGTTATGCCGGCCTCATAACCTTGGAGGTGTTTATGCACAACGCTGGCTCTTCGTCTTAGAAATGGAGATGAGCACCAACCCCCAGAGTCAGACATGACTAGACTTAATGTCAGAGAAAAACCTTTTTTCTTCGTGTACTCTGTGAATGCACACTAATGGAGAGGCTGCGCCTGCGCAGGTCCCAACGGAAACTCTTCCCAAGCTGAAGTTTAAATTTTTGGCGGTAGCCACGCCCCTCCGTCCCCGGAGGGCATATAAGGCAGCCCTCGGCGTCTCCTCCCCAGTTCCTTTTTTTTCCGCCGCAAGGTTCACTTCGGATTCTCATGTCTACGACTCGCTTCAAGCGCTGCACTCAGTGTGCCGCTAAAATTCCTGATTCCGACGGCCACGCCAAGTGCCTCTACTGCCTCGGAGAGGCACATGTCGTCGGTACCTGCCGCTTCTGCCTGGCCCTAACGGCTCAGGCTAGAAAGAATAGAGCCGCGAGGCTTAGAGCGGCGCTCTACGAAAAATCGCTTGCCCCTGAACCCGCTCCGTCGACTTCGGGCACGAAGCCGCCGCTTAATCCGGGTTCGATGTCGGCTTCAACAGCTAAAGCCCCTTCGGTCTCGTCTAAGGCGTCCAGAGCCTCCAGATCGTCTAAGGCCGCTAAACCACCGTGCACACTCACCACGGCTACGGTGTCGACGCGTTCTGGTCGGGTCGGCCCTTCCTCGACATCGAGCTCGGTGGCTTCCGTATCTTCGGCCCGATCCCATCTTGGGGCTCCTCCGTCGACCTCTGCGATGAAGATCGCCCTTAAAAGGGCTCACGAGGAAGCTCGTCGGACCCAATCCGACTCAGCAATGGTCCCTCCCACGCCGGGAAAATCCCTGAGGGTTCCATCAAAACAACCACTCGCTAAGAAGAGGGCAACCCAACGCTCTTCCTCTTCTGCTTCCTCCAAGATGGACGTCCTTTCTTCGGCGACTTCTTCTAGAAGGTCCTCTCCGATCGCTCCTGCTCAGCGACCTCGCCAAACTTCTCCTCAGCAACTTTCTGATGGCGAGTTGCAGGACTCACCCCACCACTCCACTCAGACAGTGGTCAGGGTGCCATCTCCTCGACCTGCTGTCTCCCATCGTCCGTCTCGCCAGCAGCTTTTTCCCCCGACCTCGACACCGGAACGGGGTAGACAGACCACTCGCCTGGCTCGAGCGGCCCAGGCCTCGGCCTCCAAGGATACTCGGCTACAGATGGCTTCTGCTCTTGAGGCTTTGCCGCCACCAGAGACTGTGTTGTCATCTCCCCCCCAGTCCCCTCAAGGGGCTGGGGACGATGAGATCGATATAGATCGCCCTGATTCCGCTCTCTCGGCCTCGGTAGTATCCTTAGGCCTTGATCTCTCTCCTCCTCATGACGCCTATGAGGTGGACCCTCCTTCGCCTACCGACAACATTCGGGCTTTCTCCGAACAAATGATTAGAATGGCCGACGCCCTGGGTCTAGAAATCAAACAGACTTCCAAGGCAGTTACTGATCCAGTCTTCAAACGGGTCCAAGCCCAGGCCCCTCCAGCCACGCTGTTGCCATTTTTGCCTTATCTCCTAGATGTCATCCAATCTTCGTGGAAGACTCCTTCCTCGATCCCTCCTACCTCGAAGAGAATCGAGTCTTGGTATCGTACAGATGACGACACTTTAGAATGGCTTAAACACCATCCCGACCCGAACTCCATGGTCGTTAAAGCTTCTCAGTCTTCCGGCCGTGAATCCACTACCCCTGCAGACAGAGAGGGCAAGAGGTTCGACGCGGTCGGTCGAAAGCTCTATTCCGGAGCTCTCCTACTCTGTAGAATGGCGAACTATGGGGCCTGTATGGGGGCATACCAGCAGATCCTTTGGGAGAAAGCTCAGCCCTTCTTCTCTAAATTGTCGGATGAAGACCGGTCCGTCATGTCCACCCTCCAGCAAGAGGCCGATTCGTTAGCGCATCATCAAATCCAGATGGCTAAGCATACGGGCGACACGGCCGGCAAGATGATTGTCCACGCCATTGCTATTCGTCGCCACGCCTGGCTGAGATCTTCCGGTCTGTCTTCCTCCTCGAGGCAGGTCATCGAAGACCTCCCCTTCGACGCCATGGGCCTCTTTAACTCTGGCACCGACGACAAGCTAAAAACCAACCACGACTTTAAAGTTCTGGCCACTAAATGCGGCGATCAACCCCAGGTTCACCGCACCAAGTGGTTTCCTCAACGCTTTCGACGCTTCCCGCCTCCTTCTTACCGCCATCAATCCTTCCGGCGTCCCTCGGTATCAAACAACCAAAATCGCCAGCAACCCCGTCGGGCCGCTCAGCCACAAAGACAACGCGGCCGAGCCACCCCCACTGCTGCTCAACCTCTCCGGCGTTCCTGACGCCATCTCTCTTTCCAAAGACTCTTTCTACGGTACCGATGCAGCTCTCATGCCTCCACACCCCTCCCTCTCACCAAATCAACCTCATGGTCTCTTTCTAGACCGCCTGGCTCCCTTCTTTCACCGGTGGAAATCTATTACTTCAGATGCCTGGGTTCTCAAAATTGTCCAAGAAGGCTATGCCTTAGAATTCGAAGAACTCCCGCCCACGGGCCAAGTCCTTCTCTCCAACCCTTCTCAAGAAATTCTCGCAGAGGTCGACGCCCTTCTCGCCAAGGGGGCTATTCGGCCTTCTCCATCGGTACAGGACCCTCAAGGCTTCTTCTCCAGATACTTTACGGTCCCGAAGAGGGGTGGGGGCCTCCGCCCAATTCTGGACTTACGCATGCTCAATGTCTTCATACGTCCAACCAAGTTCAGGATGGTCTCCATCGCCTCCATCCTCCCGATGCTTCAGCGCGGAGACTACTTCGTGTCTATAGACCTTCGAGACGCCTATTTCCACGTGGCGATTCGAGAAAACCACAGGCGCTTCCTTTCTTTCAAAGTTCTCGACCAGACCTACCAGTTCACCGTTTTACCCTTTGGCCTCGCTACGGCCCCAAGGGTCTTTACCAAAGTCGTCGCTGTCGTGGCTGCCCACCTCCGGCTCCAAGGGATCACAGTCTTTCCATATCTAGACGATTGGCTTCTGGTCGAATCCGACCCTGCCCTTCTCCGACGTCACGTCGACTACACCCTCTGTCTTCTAGAATCTCTCGGTCTTCAATTAAACCACGACAAATCTCACCTCACCCCGTTGAACAAAATCTGCTTCATCGGTGCCCTGTTCGACTCAATTGCTCAAACTGTCTCCCTTCCGTTCGACAGGTTTCTAGCTCTTCGCCAACAAATCATTTTCTGCGAGACCCACCGGAGGGTTCGGGCTCGATCCATCCAGGTACTGCTCGGCCATATGGCCTCCACAGTCTTCACGACCCCGTTCGCCAGGCTTCATCTCCGGCCTCTTCAAAGGTGGTTCATAGACGCTTTCAAGCCATTCCGCCACCCCAACTCGAGGTTTCTCTCGGTCCCGCCTCACGCTCGTCGGTCGCTTCTCTGGTGGAAGTCCCTCTCCAACGTTTGCAGGGGTCTTCCGTTCCACCCGATTCCTCCCTCCACTACCATAACCACGGACTCATCCAACTTCGGCTGGGGAGCCCACATGAAGGGTCTCACTGTTCGGAGCCTTTGGTCTCCCTCCGAGAAGGCAAATCACATAAACTTTCTCGAACTCCTTGCTATCTTCAAGGCTCTGAGAGCCTTCTCACGCCTGATCTCCCGGACATCTGTACTCATTCAGTCAGACAACACGGTAGCAGTCTTTTACATCAACAAGCAGGGTGGCACGGGTTCAAGGAAGCTGATGCTCCTCTCCTCCCAGCTGTGGCATTGGTGCATAGCCCGCAACATCCAAATCTCGGCGATTCACCTTCCCGGGATCCAGAACAACTTGGCAGACGCCCTCAGCAGGATGACGACTTCCTCCCACGAGTGGATGCTCGACCCCGAGACTCTTCTCTCTCTTTTTCTCAAATGGGGCTTCCCCACTCTAGACCTTTTCGCTTCTCCCGAGAACGCTCAGCTGCCCCGATACGGGGCAAGACTCCCCCCGTCCTCCTCTCCAGGCTGCCTGGGAGACGCCTTTCTTCTGGACTGGTCGGCGGAACCGATCTATCTCTTTCCGCCCTTTCCTCTGATACCGAAGGTCCTGCAGAAACTCCGGTCGGTACCTACGTCGGCGATCCTGATAGCTCCAGCCTGGCCTCGTCAATCTTGGTTCCCGGCTCTTCTTCATCTCTCCAAGGCGACCTTCTTCACTCTACCTCTTCTGCCACACCCCTTATCCAGGGAGAACGGCCAGATCCTCCACCCGGATCTCCCCTCTCTACATCTCACTGCTTGGAGGATTCTCGCCTGACCTCCCTCCCGCAAAACCTACAGGAGGTCCTCCGCGCAGCTCACAAACCGGCTACAACCAGGGCCTACACTTATAAAGTCTCTCGCTTTCGCTCCTTTCTTCGCTCCCGAGGAATTACTGTTTTTCCAACCTCGGTACCGATTGTGCTGGACTTCCTTATGTCTCTGGCAGACCAAAAACTTTCTCTTGCTTCTATGAAATCTTACCTGGCCACTCTATCCTGGTGTTTTCAACAACATGGTAGACCATCTCTATTCTCCGACCACCTTGTCAAGACCTTCTTGAAAGGATACAACAACATCTGCCCACCGACTCAACCTCCTACTCCAGGGTGGAACCTCGAGCTTGTACTTTCTCAGCTTACTGCCTCTCCCTTTGAACCGCTGGCTTCGACCGACCTACGTCTCCTTTCTTGGAAAGTTGCCTTCTTGGTGGCCATAACCTCAGCGCGCAGACCCTCGGAGCTGGCGGCCCTTCGGGTCGATGAACCCTACCTCCGCTTTCATCACGACCGCGCCGTTCTCCGTCCGGACATCACCTTCCTTCCCAAGGTGGTCTCTGCTTTTCACCTTAACCAGGACATTGTCCTTCCCGCTTTCTTCCCAGACCCCTCGTCTCCCCTTGAGCGGAGACTGCACCTCCTTGATGTGCGTAGAGCACTTCTGTTCTACCGGGACCGTACTAAGGACATTCGAAAGACCCCAAAACTTTTTGTGGCCCATGCCCCAGATAAACTGGGCAATCCTATTTCTTCTCAAAGACTCTCACACTGGATTGCTCAGGCCATTGAACTGGCCTATGAACTAGCCAAAAGACCTCCTCCCCCATCGGTTCGCCCGCGTTCGACGAGAGGTCTCTCCACGTCGACTGCCTTCCTAAGGGGCATTTCCCTGGACTCCATCTGCAAGGCAGCGATCTGGTCTAACCCCCTTACATTTGTGTCTCACTACAGGTTAGACCAAAAAACTTTGAAAGATGCCGCCTTTGCTAGGGCGGTTTTATCCTCATGCTTGTCCTAACCTTCTGCATTTATGACTTCTATGTGGGTGCTTTTTCTCATGCGACCCTCTTGTTGTTTTTTCCTGTTTGGTACATGTTTGCACTACTCTCCTGATGATCCGTGCCTTATTGCTACTGCCTTCCCCCTTAGGGGAATGATGCTTTCCTGTTTTTTTCACATGTGCTCTTAAAGGGTTATGTCATGCCTTACCGAACTGCTCTCGGTGTTTGGCGTGTGTTTGATGCAATACCTTAATGGGTCCTTGGACCAGGGTTTTTTGATGTTTTCATGTTTAATAAACATATGTTTGGACAGTTTTCTCGTTGTCAGGGTTTGCTTAGCCCGCCTCCGAGACCTAAGCTTGCTAGTCTCCATTAGTGTGCATTCACAGAGTACACGAAGAAAAAGGACAGGTTGCTTACCTGTAACCATGTTTCTTCGAGTGTACTCTGTGAATTCACACAAGCCCGCCCTTCCTTCCCCTCTGGCAAACCCTCTTCCTTTCTCGTTGCCTTTGCGGCGTAGGAACTGGGGAGGAGACGCCGAGGGCTGCCTTATATGCCCTCCGGGGACGGAGGGGCGTGGCTACCGCCAAAAATTTAAACTTCAGCTTGGGAAGAGTTTCCGTTGGGACCTGCGCAGGCGCAGCCTCTCCATTAGTGTGAATTCACAGAGTACACTCGAAGAAACATGGTTACAGGTAAGCAACCTGTCCTTACCTTTACTTATAAAACTATGTTTTAAAAATTGTTTTAGTCTTCTTTAAATTCTTGCAACAGTTATAAATCTCCTTGGAATCCTTGTGGGGCTGAGAGATTATGCATAGAGATTTTAAACAAACAACCAAACAGTGTTATCATGATCATTTACAAGATCCTGAGGCTAAAAAACCCATTTGACACCCTTCTCTGCTTATGTAATCTGACTGTGAATGCTATCAAATGTGGCATAGAAGTGATATAGAAGTCATAGGCACAGCTGAGTTAGAATACGTTTCATATCTGAATCAGAAACCTCATAGCAACATGTCCATGGACCTCCTGGAGTGTTGACTATCATGGCAGAGAGATACCAATGGTACAATCTGGAACCTTGAGGGGACAGAGTTGTCATCCAGGTTTGTTGCAGGGTCTTTATATTACCATCCATGTATTCTGCTGTGAATGAGTAGTTGCCTAAGGTCTGGGGGCTCAGAAATGTCTACCTCGAAGCAATGCCCCTCAATGCTTTGCACTGGACCTCTCACATCTACTGTGGGAGCAATATTAAAGGGGCAAGGAACATTAGTTACTTACATCAGAGGTACCTTCTTTTGCTCTTCCTTCAATGTGATATATGCCACCTTATGCTACCTTATGCCAGTCATGCCCCTCTGCATTCTAAATTTAATGAACAGACTCTATGCAAAAGGATTGATGGATACAAATCTGATATGGGGAATGGCAATACACAAAACTAGTTGCAGAACATTTCAACCTTCCTTGGATACAACACAGTAATTTCTGTGTATTTGTTCCTGTCTATTGCGGGAAATATATAGACATTAACAATTCAGTATGTCAGAGAAATGTCAAGGTTAAAGCATTTCATTCATGAATGCCATTGTTTAAGGAGAAAGGCTTTTACTAGATGGTTCTGTTGCATCACAGATGTAAGCAGTTCTAAGCCTGGGGCTCTCCAGAATTTTTTGTCGATGCAATTTTTGAGGAATGACTGATAAATAAAAAAGCAATTATGTATTTTATCTTTCCTTCCTAGTATTAATTAAGGTGGTTCAGGTATACTGACCTCATCTTAACATACACTTTAGTAAGCCAGGAGTTAAGAGCTACAACTGTGTAGTTGCTTCTCCATTTCCAAGGCCTCATTGCCTTTTTCTACAATTGTATCATGATCTCTTCAGAACTTCTACCTGTTACATCTGTTTGGTCTTGGATGCCAAACCATTGCTCCATATTATATTTTTGTGTCAAATCCACAGGAAACTGTTGGTCAAAGGAACCAAGATACAACAACTTAAACTAGCATATGAAAGGAGGAAGTGTAGGGCAGCACAAAGGCACACAGTATGCTTTCAGTCTGACTGGCCCAATGGCTGAACATGTGGTACTACATTGTATTGATTGCCTGCATGCATAGGACTAATTTGGCCCTGCAACTAAGCAGAACTGCTGGTCCAATGCCCTTACTAAGCCTTTGTGGAAGCTGAAACCTGTTGGGGTTTTTTTTTGTCAATGTATGTGTGATTACTTCAGGATAAATATTAAAATGTTATACAGATTACCATTTTTGTAATAACTGTCCTGCTGTCTCTGATGATATTCAGGATGCCCAGGTTGTGAATAGAGGAGCTTTCCAACATTTTCTCTATGCTAACTGCTACTCTGAAGGAAAAACACAGATTTTTCACATCTCGCCCAGCCTTCAAGAAGTAGAATGTGAAAAGCTCAAGTCCCAATTTGTAGAACCTTGACCTTACCGGAGCTGGCAGCCACTTTTCTACATTGTGTCCTTTTCAAATTCACTATATTAAATTTATGTGATTCAAGTCAGCAGAGAACAGCCTTGGTTTTTCCCCCTGCATGGATTAATAGATCTCTTTTTGTCTTGACAGGCACGGAAAGCTCACATTAGCGTCAATGAGGGTTATGTGTCTCTGTAGAGAGCAGAAAAATCTCTTCCATCTGCAACTGGGAAACGCAACATAATCCAGCAAAATCAACCTCACTTTGTTCTCCCTTCTTGTCTCTGCTGGCAAACAACAAAACAGATGGACTCATCTCAGTTGCAAAAAGTCACCACTGATGTTAAAGGTTTTTTTTCCTTCCATAAATTACAAGGCTGACAGAAATTGTCAGCAACACATTACAGCTGCAGCAACCTGCTGTCTATGTATAATGTGTCACTTATTAAGAGAAGGCCAAAGAAGAGTAATGTACCTGAAAGAGATTACCTCAGGCTGTGTAAGTAGCATCTGCCACAGTTCTTGAAACTCTCAATTTATTCAAGTGGCAAAGAATAATTTATTAAAAACAACAACTTCAAAAACGAAGCACAAATGTCTTCTATGGTACTCATCACAGCATGGTGCCACATTCCTTCCCTGTCCTCATCTTCCCTATCTATCTTTCAAATTTATAGTCATGTTCAGACTCCTTTAGAAATTAGGGGTGCACTAACAAGGAACAAATGCACTTATGCACATGATTTCTCCAAGCACAATTATTATCTCTTTCTATTTTCTTCTTTCTGCTAAAGTCACAAGTACTATCTGTCCCTAAATGATGATGGACTATTAAGATGGTCTCTCCTTGAAGGCTAATGGATCCTTCAAAATTCCAGAAAGTCTTAGAGTATCACCAACAATCCTGTCAAAGCCCTGGTCAGTGGATGAAACCAAGACCTGACTATGGCGATGGGCACAACTGCTCCAAACATTGTCTCTGAAATCTTATTATTTAAGCTCCTTGGTATACAGAATCTTAAGCAATTAAAATGGGAAGAACGATGACTGGAATTCAGATGGAGGAAAACCCAAATTATTTGACAAATTACAATATAGAGAACATTTTATTCCTGTAGGGTGGCAATACATGCAGCAAAGACAGCCTTTTTATCTGTACCCAATGCATATGCAAATTCATGTCCAGCTGAACTACTCGGGATGGTGAGGGGTCTATCTCAAGCATTTTTTCCCCAAAATCAATTTTAGAACCTTCTGCAGTTGTCTTTAACAATAATTTCACAGATAAAAACTTTTGGATAAGAGATGACCTAGATACCACCATCTTAGTGTAAGCTGACAATGGGGTGTCCAACAACTCAGTGAGTAGGATTACATTGGATCAGTTTCAGCTGGCGAGTTTCACAGATGTGAATAAACTGTTAGAATGAGTTACGAGGACAACTTGTCTTTGGTTAGTTCTCCGGGAAGAAAAAGCAGTGAGATCTCAACTGTAACATATTACTGCAGTTATCAGGGAGGGAAGTTTTTGATCTTGTTTAAAAGAAGTGATAGCATAATGTCTTCTAAAAAAAAAGTTCCTGGATCCTGTGGACTTTAACAATCATAGACCAGCATTGAATTTTTTTTGGGGGGGTAAAGTGGTTGAGACAGCTGTTGACTCTCAACTTTAGGCAGTTTGGGGCTAGATCTACACTGCCCTGTATCTCAGGATCTGATCCCAGATTATCTGCTTTGAACAGAATTATATGAGTCTCCACTGCCATATAATCTGGAATAAGAAGGTAATCAGGGATCAGATCCTGGGATACAGGGCAGTATAGAAGGGGCCTTAGGTGATACAGATTTTCTACACCAATTTCAAACCAGCTTCAGAGCAGAATACAGAGTTATTGTCACTTTAACGGCTGATTTTCACTTGAGATTAACAGGGAGAGTGCGTCCTTATTGATGCTTTTGCACCTTTGGTCACGTTTAATACAATTGATTATGGTATCCTTCTGCAATTCCTCTGGAGTCTGGAAATCAGAAGCTTGGGGCTAGGAGGGTATGTGTCAACCAATTCTGGATGGAGTAACACTGTGTTTGCAGCTTAAGAGTGTTTCTGGATCTTTTGTTCAAAATGGCAACCAGGAGTGTTTACTTTAAGCTTTGGCTGATACACCAGCTGTCCAGTTCTTAGGGGAGGAGGACCCTTCTGGTTATACTGGTAACCTCAAGGGTGAACTTCTACAATGTGAGAATCTTCAGCAAAGGGCCAAGAAGGAAATTAAAGTTGAAATGTATGGGTTCAGTTTCAGTGTAATTTCTAATGGCAGAAATCTTCTGCATGTCTTTCGGGTTTAGGAGACTCTTTGTTTTAAGCCAGAGTTAAAGGGTTTGCATAGCTAGAAACAACCTTGTTGCGTCCTACCGTGTTCACTGCTGTTTGCAATTTGAAGCAACCTCTTTTGTTTAGATGTTATAATTATATTAATCAGCCACTAACAGGCATAGTTTAATCAATCACTGTATGCTCAGAATACACAGCGTAATTATAATTCATGACTTACAAAGACAAAACCTCTCAAAGATGTTAGACAGAAAATAGCTGCCACCCACTTACCTCCCTTATCATTAAAGTCCCTTCTCTTGATATACTGCTAAATGTATCTGTGTGGGATGGTTCCAGCCCATGACTTGACACCATTCCTATGTTGTAGGCCTCGTTGTTTCCTGAAATTCCCGTTGGTCTGAAAAATATTAGAAAATGCTTTAAAAACTAAAATAAAAGGGGGAAGGAAAAGTATAATTTCAGGACAGTTGTTCTTTCTCAATTGCAAGTGGGTTATAATTGGACTTTGCAGGTGAAATAACCAATGGGAATATTGTAATATTAAGAAATCCATAAATGCTAATACATATGAAAATTCAGGGCAGGAATTTAAAGGAACCTTTCTCTTGACTCCAAAATTCTGGTCCTTTTCAGCCACATCATACCTTAGCTGAGAACTCATTGTACAGGGTTGATTAAAAAAGTAATTCTGCTTCCAGTTCCCCCTTCTCTCCTCATAATGACATGAGCATATTATGTGTTTGTCCTGGCTCTTCCTAGAAGCAGTGATCATGTCATGTGGAGATGAGCAAACACAAACGTGGAAATAATTGAACATATTGTCTTTAGCAGGGGAACAAGACAGGGACACTGGATGGCAATAGATAGGATAGAAACACTGTGACTTGGATTACAGTGTTCCAGTGGACTAAGAGATACCACAGAAAACATTTTTCCAGCTTTCATGGATGGTAGAGATTTCATGCACTTTCCTCACTTAGGCTGTGAATGTTCTCTTGCTGGAGCCAGATGAATATGGCAAGAATATAAAAACCGACAATACATTCTGTGAGACACTGTTTTTAGAAAATAACATCCAAAAAATAGAGGTAACATTAACAAAAAAAATCAATATTTAGAACAGTCATAAGCAGGGAAAGTTATCAGTAGCATTCCTGAGCCAAACAAACACTGCTGGGTTATAAGCCAAACTCAGATATTTTTGTTTCTAATGTCTATTTTGGATAACAAGAAGTTTTCAGGAATATTTGAAAACATGAAATTGGGAAGACAACATACAGACCTCAGAGTTACGTAGCTTCAGTACACGCAATCCAGAGTGCAACAGTGAAGCTACACGACATATTTTAACTACATTAAGCAGAATATAAATAAGTATCTGTCCAAACTTTGCCCATATTCATTTGAATAGCTAACAAAAATAAGCAGCAGCTGCACATTGATGCCCAAAGGCAGAGACTGGCCTAGATAAAAAGGTTTATAAAAATATAGATTAGAGAATGTTCTAATAATGGTCTAGAAACACAGCTATAAGAAACAATATATTTTCAGAAAACTAAGGAATTTTTTAAACTGTGGGATAATGCAAAAGGAATTTCACAGTGAATTTCATGCTCAGTTGTGACAGTTGGATGCAAGAATAGTCATGGCCTTGGTTGCTGAAGTACCCGAAATCTCACTGAGGTTCTTAGCTGTCAGAGATGATGATGTTTATTTATACTCTCCTTTTTCTCTCCAAAAAGGAGACTCAAAGTGGCTAGTTTCACATATGGAGTTAAGATAGTCCTAATACAGTGGTTCTCAACCTGTAGGTTCCCAGATATTTTGGCCTTCAACTCCCAGAAATCCTAACAGCTGGTAAACTGGCTGGGATTTCTGGGAGTTGTAGGCCAAAACACCTGGGGACCCACAGGTTGAGAACCACTGTCCTAATATCTTTAGCTGTATACTATAATGAATGCGACAAAAAGGGTTGGGATCCAACATGGATCACACAGGTACAATTGACAGAGAGAGGTGGTTGCAGTCACTGACAGGCTTGCAGTTCCCTGTTGCAAACCCATATTTGTTATTCTGCAGTGCTGGCCCAAAGTGTTTGTGCTGATATGTCAAGTCAAGACAACTTTCATGGGACTCCTCTAGTACACTGCAATTGCCATCACTGGTAGAGAGAAGAAGTATTAAGTTCAGGGGACCTTTGACAGTGACCTTCTGCTGGGATGTAGACATCTAGAGGTGTCCAGTTGATCCTGGGCCCCGGATTAATAGTCATTATTGGGGTCAGGAGGGTTTTCCTCCAACAACAAAGTAATACAGTCACTTGCTGCACAGGAACCTTTGGATATGGAGTATTGCATTATGTTGCTGCATTGCTCTGACTAATATGGATCAGTAAGATGCCTCCCTACAGAACTCCTAAATGCAGAATTGCTGAATCTTGTTTTCTATATTTCCCAGAAATAACATAAACAATGTAAATGCTCAAAGCAAATGAAGGGTCCTGCCTTGAGGCACAAGTGCACAGTTTGTCATCTTCAAGTCCTATGACTGTGTGAACTCTGATTGTGTTAATCTTCCTTGTGTTATTCTCTGATACCCTTTCACTGGGGGGAACCGATGCATATCAGGTTGCTGAAAAACACAAGTGGGAGGGTACTATTGTGCCCATAACCTGGTCATGGACCTTCCCAGACTGGACATCAGATTGCCCAAGGAATGCTAGAAATGAGGGATCTTTGGTCTGATCCACTGTGCTTTCCCAAGTAACAAAAGAAGTTGCAGTTAAATGTATCCAACCTGCAGCATGGATTTGTTAATAGCATCCCTGGGTCTTTCCAGTAACGTCATGGACCATTTACCCCATGCTATAAATAGGGATGTTTAAGCATTTTGTCTGTAATTTAAAGCTAACCAAGCTGAAGCTGACTTCCTGGACTAATAAAAGGCTGTTCTTCAGTTTTGTACTCTTCCAAATCTCAGTTCAGAAGAAGGTACCAAAATGTGTGAAATTTCTATTGTTTAGTGCTCAGACATTGGCTTTAAAACATGTACATAAAAACAAAGCAAATTTCCATACAGCTTTTAAAGAAAGGAAACATTCAGGTTAATACAGAAAGGGGACAGAATACATATGGGACAGAATGGGACATTGCACATTGCCTATCCTATCTTTGCCAGTTGAAGTAGAGAGGAGTAAAGAAAAAGGCAATGGAACAATGTGATGGTAGGGAATGAGCAATTTTAGCACCATGTGGAGGGATCAAACTGGAGGGAGTTGTTTTCTGAGGCAGCCAAATTTCACACAAAGGCCTGTCATTCCACCCCTTGCTACAAATGCACAGTGTAATTATTACAGATTTAGCTTCACGGAAATATGCCTTACATAAGCCTTGGAATGTCACTGACAGGCACAGTCCCATCCTGCGTCTCACTCTCCCCATCCTCCTCCTCCTCTTCGCTGCTTTCAGATTCCTCACTTGAGGAGGAGTAATCGGTAACTTTCTTCAAAGGCCGGTTAGTTTCCTCAATACGCAGCTCTCTCAGTTCTTTTGCTAAGGCAGTAAGATCCTGTAAAGGGAGGAAAAACATGGAACACAGCATGATTTTCAACTGAAATGTATCAGGGGAAAACACAAGGCACAGTTGACTGAAAGCTATGCTAGGCAGCACAAGCAACCAAAAATAATCCAACGATATTATTCCTTATAACATAGAACAATATACGACAACACAGCATATAGCATTCATCGAAAAAACAAACAAACAAAGGCTTTGCACTCGTCAAAAAACTCAACAGCCAGCTGTGTGTATATAACTGTTTGTAGTCTTTCAGGTATAGATACAACACAGTTGTATGTGTTAAAAACATGGAGTTCAGTCATCGTCATAGTAAACTGGTAAATAAAGTGTTTTTTGTAGGGTACTTATTACAATATATTGTACCTTAATCCTAGACTGAACTATTAAGAGATTAGAATTATGAAAATTCAACACAAAATTGCATATGTATTTGTTGCAGATTTGAGGTTAGGACATAGCGTTTGTCAAGTATAGATTGGGGGTGGGTACAGCAAATACACTGCTCTTCATGTCTTTAATCCTTAAGTAACTTGTTACTGGATTCTTTGCATTTTTTTATTAACACAGCAGGCATGGATCCCACCCTTCTCAATTGATTCAGGCTCACAGTAAGTTTTGGATCCCACTACCATTCCATTTGGTTTAAACCTTTTCATCTAGTTGACACTATGGGAGTTCTCTGTGGAGAGGACAGTGGTGTATGGCTTATATTGACAAATACATCTGCGCTGTATGCTATGGTCTCAGGTTTGATTGGCTCTCCTTTGTTTACTTTCTCAAAGAACTCCCAGCCAAGCAAGTGTCAGTTTAATAATATTGTATCTAGATTGGCTTTTCATTTCCTGAAGGAACAGAATGACACAGCAGTAATGAGGGGAAATTGGGGTTACAATGCATACAAAGTTAGGAAAGCAGAAAAAAGAAGACTTGAGCAATCATGAAGAAGAAGTGTTTCAAAGTCTGACTTACTCGGATCTTGTATGCTCCCTTTCAACCAGACTCTGGGTATATATGTTTAAGACTGCCCACACCTTCAAATTATAATAGTTGGCTGAAACTTTTCTCTTAAAAACAAATAAACCCTAAGGTGTAATTTTCAGGATTCTCAGAGGTTCAACAGATGCCATAAAAAAGTAAGGAAAGCACTTAAATCATCTGCAGCAGCAAAAATATCAGCAACATCTGGCTAGAAAAGGGAAAGTCACAAAAGACTTGTATGCATTTTATTCCTGTGCAGCTCCTGTGTACATATTATCCCAGATTTTTACCACCTATCTCTATAGAGTTCCAGAGGCAGTTATCTCTGAAAGGTTTATTGTTTATAGAGAAATAGCTAAAGCCGGTGCAGACTTTATGGCAGAGGTGGACAATAATGGGCATGGTAGTAACAGTGGAAGAAGTAAGATGATCCTTGCAAGTGCTCCTTCCCTTTCAAAACAAGGGGAGTGCCTTAGTTACAAGAAGATTCATGTCCAAGAGGACAAATATGCCTGGAAACATGTTGTATCAGAAATGTGCATTCCCCTTGTTTTAAAATTTTGGGGAGATACACCTATAAAGATTTTATATATATATAAATAGTGCCAATGGACTATATATATATATATATATATATATATATATATATATATATAGTCCATTGGCACAGTATCAAAGAGCTTTAGCAGATGTTTTGAAGACTATAAAAAAAGAAGGGGTGCATGACAGCATAGGTCGAATGACACCCACCTCTGCTCCGGAGATATGACAACCAATGGTTTTAAATTTTTATATAATATGTGCACAAGTTGTGAGAAACTATATCAGATAAAATATTGGTTACTGGAAAAGATCAAATGGCATATCAGCTCCAGTAGGCAAAGAGAAATAGTGGGGAACTTTTGGCCCTCCAAATATGTTGGGCTATAACTCCCATGCTCCTTTACCATCAGCTATGCTTGCTACAGCTTATGAGACCTGACACCTAAAACATATGAACAGCTGTAGGTTCCCCATTCTGGCTACAGATTATGGATAAAATTGCCAAGACTTGTGTGAATTTTCACATGCTCTGTAGAGGGAAACCCATTAACTACAAAAACATAGATATGTAACAGATGGCAATGGTAGAAGGAAAAGACTAAGGAACACAAAATGAAAACCATCACGATCACACAGAGATTTCAGTTTACTATGGCACTGATGAAACCTTGGACTTCATATTTATAGACTGACAGTGTTCTTTCAAGACAAAGGGCACCGAAAACACCAAGAAAAAGAAATAGATTTCTTGTAATCTTACATGCTTTTATAGCAATGCAGGGGAAGCAGAAAGGCAAAGAACAAAAAGCATGAGAGCTCTTGTTAGAATGAGTTAGAAGAATAGTTTGCACAAGGCATGAACATGAAAAAGAGAGCAATTGCAATTGTCAGTCTTACCATTTCTCCCTATATTAGTGACTATGGAAGCCATCCATACATTCAGTCAGAGTTAGGGAGAAAGAAACTCATAGAAAATCTAATTTTTACATTAGTTTTTTTGTTCTTATGGCCATATTCTCTCATTGTTGCACCCTGTAATTTCCCCAATTTACCATTGGGGAAGAAGAAGTGGTCGTTACAAGATCCAGTAGTGGGCCTTGTAGCGATGCAAGTAACCCCGCAATTCAAAGTGCTGGTCTTGACCTATAAAGCCCTAAATGGTTCTGGCCCAATGTACTTGTCTGAACGTATCTCCTCCTATGAGCCAGGAAGATCCCTAAGGTCATCTGGTGAGGCCCTGCTCTCGGTCCCGCCTGCCTCACAGGCACGGCTGGTGGGGACGAGAGACAGGGCCTTCTCGGTGGTGGCTCCCCGGCTGTGAAACACCCTCCCCAGAGAAATACGACACGCCTCAACCCTTCTGAGTTTTAGAAAAGCCCTGAAAACATGGCTATGTGCCCAGGCTTTCGAAGATTAAATGGTAAAGATGACCCCGGACTGATTTACGGTTACAGCACGAGGATTTTGGAGGAATGGATTTTAATCATATGTTTTATATTTTTATATTGTTTTAATTGTTTTATTGGATTTTCATTGCTGTTTTAATTATGTGTAGGCATTGAATTGTTGCCAATTTGTACGCCGCCCTGAGTCCCTTCGGGTGAGAAGGGCGGGATATAAATGTTGTAAATAAATAAATAAATAAATAATTCTTTGTAGATTGTAAAAGTTAGTTGCATTTTTCAATTTAGTTCATACTTTTTTGTCTTTGTTGCATGTATTTTTTTTCTTAAATGATAGGGCCGAACCTAGAAAAAGTATTTTGATCCTGGAGATATTGATTAAATATTAAATAGTCAATTAATTTAAGATTTTTTCAACAGATTCATTCCCTGACCTTAACTGATCAGTAAACCAAATGAATGTACATACATATATCAACATCTTAATATTAAAATCCTTATGAGACCTGAATAAAAAAAAAGCTATGGACAATGCGATTGCTGTTGCCTGCTTTTGGTCCAAAACTATTTAGCTGTTTGTGATTCCTTTATTTTATCACTTTAAAACTTATTTATTATGCAGTGCTTTTGACACGAAATAAATAAAATGAGACCTGAATGGATTGTAAGAAACCTTACACATTCCAAAAACTAAAGTTACTATTTCTCATCAAAATGATTTATGCTCACACATTCTACTGCATCATTTCAGAATTGCAAAAGCCTCAAAGAGTAACTTGCTCTTAACCTGCAAGTTTACGGATTTGAAATGACATCTTGCAAATAGAGCAACTAAAAATGTAGTTGATGCACCTGCTGATTTAGTGCTTGGGGCTGTAGCAATGCTTTGCCACAACAAAGAATTGGACTTTGTACGTAATGTAGCTTGGGTAGTCTGACAACAGGTAATAATAATGATATTGAAATGAAAAGAGGTCCAAGATAATTCTGCGCTAATTCTGCACAGATTCAATCACATTTCTAAGTCTCTACCTACTACCATTTTATGCAAAACAATCATTTCAGTGACAATAACCCTTTTCTGAAGATATTTTACTTATCAAGAACATGGCTATTTTGTTGTGTAGAGTAAGATTACAATTACCGGTTCATTGTCTCCACATAGTGTGTCCGGAATGCAATTTCCCCACTATCATTACTAGCAAAACAGATGGTACCATGCTATGCAATCCCTTCTCAACTGTCTTGGTGCCATCTCAACCTGATTATGTTAAGTAAGAAAAGGCATGATCAAAGATTAGGGATTGAGGCAGTCAACGCATGGCTTCTGGAGTCTGAATTTACATTCTCTATACATGGGAGACAGGGCCAAAAGGTGGGCTGATGATGCACCTAGATCAGACCTCAAGGTGCAAATCCAAGAAAAGAGAGAAGATTTCCCCGAGTTGCTTTTGCCTCTACAGTAAGTGTAAATGTACAGTATTTGCTAAATTAAAATACTTTTGGGATAGATGGATCCCCAAAATGGTATTGAATTAAAGAACTGTAAAATGCTTCTAATTACATAATTAATGTTTTTTTTAAAATAAACAGACAAATAAATAAAATGTTCAGTAATGCATGGCTGGCTACCAAGAGAAAATAAGGCATTTGTTTGAAGAACTGAACCTATACATCTCCCTGCATATGAATACTATCACTGAGCCGTAAATATCAATCAGAAAAGCTCCAGAACATAATTCTGTTGTTGAGAGGAAATGAGAAAAACAACAACATTTTTGTAAGGTTTCAGCAGCAAAATATCCAATGAAGTGCTTGTTTCAAGCTTGCTCTGCATTCTTTTACTACTCTCAGCTTTTAAATATTTTTATTAGGGAATTTATTTTTGATGGGCATAGTGTTTTCTTTCTTCCATGAACAAGCTTCAACACTAAAAAGCTGTTGGAAAAAGGTTCTGATCTAATTCAAACATTTCAGGCTGATCAAGAATCATAATTATGGATAAGTATCTAAAAGTCTTGCTTCTACCCTTCAAATTAAAAAAAAATTAGAATGTGACCTTGTTGCTATTTGAAATGAGAATGTGGGGTTTATGAGTGTTGATTCCAGAACCAACAAACTTCGCGATTAGCCAAATCCAAGAAAATATTTTGATGACTGCCAAATCAATTCCTTTGGTTTTAATTGCCTGGGAGTTGTTTGGCCCCTAAAATGATAAGAATGCCCAATTAAGATTCAGACGGCACAAAGACATTTATAATATACACTCCAAATTTCAATAATTAGGGACTGATTCATTCTGCCTGGATTCTTTCCAAAGCAGTACATTGCACCTCTTTTAAATCGGCTACCTTCCTAATATTCCTAGATTGAAAATTATAAAAACTGATCTATTCATTCCTAATCATATTTCAAAAGCTCTTTATGATCAGAATATAGAAAGGACACTTTAAATCACAAAGACCAATTATCAGAGCAAGGAAAAGAGAAAGACTCCAAATGGGCTTGAATATCTATTCGTTAAGCTTCTTGGTTTTCTGATGGCACATGGGAACAATCATCATTATTCACAGTAGTAAGATAAATGCTGATTTTAAATCCCCAGAGCTGTATTATAGAATAGCCTGCAAAGATACTAGAACTGCAGATTGTAAGTGAGGCTGTATACTCTACATATCATTAGAAATGGAGGATGCCAGGAAAAAGGCTGGACTGGACAACTTCCAGGTGCAGACAATTTTTGATCTGCTGTTCCACATTTTCTGAATACAAGGCTTAATCTTATCTCTCACATTCTAGAAAAATATAAGGTGCCCTCCACTAGCTGTCAGATTTCACTTCCAAGCCTCTAGAAATAATTAGAAAGAGGGGATGATGTACAGATTGGAACAACAGAAGGAGAGAAAAACTCCGGGAAGAGTGTATTCTCCTTTCCAACTCATGCTCCTTCAAAATTTTCAGACCAGCTCAGAAATCCAGACTGGACTGCATAAGGAAGTGATGTTCTCTTCTTATCGGTATACTCTTCAGAAAGTCAAAATGGCATGTCAGAGAAAGAAAGATTCCTGCTGTCTGACTTCTTTAAAATAACATCTTCCTTTTCTCTGCCCTGTGTAACCAGACCAGGAAGAGAAGGCTCCCTGACAGGCCACTTGGAACATATGGTTTGACTCATACCAAATACTATACCAAATGGCACACAAAACAGAGGTTACCAACAGGTTACTAGCATTATGCTAGGAGACACATAACCCTCTGTATGTTGCTGGAGAACATCTTACTGAAAAAAATGTGTTCAATTAATCAGATCTATATTGCCTGTTATGGACTCACACACATTTCCCTTACAATGACTTTTGGGCACTGTGGGAGTTCGTATTATCTTCTTTTTTCTACAGCACCCAACCAGCCAAAATACTGAAAGAGCCTCTGAAGTCTTCTTGACTCCATGGCCATTCCCTGCTTCATGGGGTACTGATTTGACCACAGAAGTCTTTTCTTGTAGCCAAACACAAACTGATGACATTAGTGTTGAAATCCATCGAGCCAGATGTATCTGTGACCATCTGGCTCCTCACAAAGCAGGAAATAGCCATGCAGGAGGTTTAGAAGTTATTCGGTAAGTTAGAGGTGGTGGTGGTATATGGCTCAGCTAGTGTAGGTTAGATGTGAACATACTATACCTAGGCATACAATATAGAAGCTACAGTTTGTGAAAATTGAGATTTCTTTTCTACTGATACTGAACAGCTTTGTGGTTCATCTCTAGAGGCCTTTTTGACAAGTATGCTATAAGAAATTGAGAAAAGGCCACTGTAGCGATGAACTACAGCATAATGATAAGTTTGCCAAGGGAGATCAGAGAGATGAAAGTGAGAGATTTATGGTCCTTTTATGGGAATCCTATCACTACATAGGTTTTCCAAAGGCACAGCTACAACTTTAGCTAATAAGGATAGCTCTTTTATTTTAAAAATAAATTACCCTGTATATTGGGATGGGGAAAGTATGGTCTGTAGGCTGGCTGTGACCATGGTTTTCCATGTTATGTTTTCTAATGACTCCTTGGTAACCCTCAAAGTGCTTGGTGTGTGTGTGTGTGTGTTTGTGAATATATAAATATATGTATATATATAAAATTGTGTCAATTTTTGGAGGGTTTTCAGCAAAAAACTAGCTAAACCCATCCAATTATTTAGATTACCCACTCAAACCTTCAAACACCCACAAAACAAAACAAAACAAAATAGACCACCAGATGAAAGTCAGAAAAAATTGTGCAACTTGCAATGCAACCAAATGCTATTACATGATCCCTGTGGGTGAATGTTGCCTCCTATCTCCATGTAATTGTCCACACTTGCTACACATCACAGTTGTTGTCATGTCATGACTGTTGAAAGTATCTTCTCGTTAAAAATAAGAACTCTGTACAGCTATAGTGTTTTGGAGCCATACTCAGGGTGGGGGAAACAGAGCGGATTAAAACCAATTGTCAAGTAGAAATAAAACATTATGTATTGTTGTAACTCTTTCTGCATTCTCATGTTGAAGTTAAACAAAATTAAAATATCTCAACATAACTTATAAAATAGTGAAAATAAATATTTGGCTCATAACTGTAGTTACTGATAAGGATGCCATTACTATACATGGCAGCTGAATTAATGCAAATATAATCTAGTCACCTGAAAGCTTCAAGAGGAAATATAGATTTTGCACTTTTGGCCATACAAAACGGAATTGGGACATACTGTATACCCAGAAGGAAAGTGTGGTAAACGTAAGCAGAATCTAATATATTCTTCTCTTGTATTATATTCTCTGTAGCTTTAGGCAAAATTCTTACTGGTAGACTCTCATTTCTGACTAGGAGGAAGGTGCTTTCCAAAGTATAGTGAACTAAGGAAGAAAAAGAGGGAAGTTTCATTGCCCTTGGCTACATATCCCTTTCCAGAACTCAACACTGCTATTTTTTAGAACTGTAACTCATGGAATGTGCCAGACAGCATGGACACTGGGCTTGCCATCTGGAGAACTTTAGGAGTTGGAGCCCAAAATAAAATTCCCAAGCTCTGCTCCTCTCCTTATGAACAGCAGACATCTGCTATATGGGTACATTGGACACACACACACAGCTCTTCTGTCACATCTAGTTGGTTCTATGTCTTATATGCAATTGCAGTGTGACCACTCTTAAAATCACAAGCCACTTTTGAAAAATACATCTAGAATTTTAAGAATATAATAAAAGCCTAAGAGGTACATCTCTTCTGAAACTTGCACAGCTCACCAGTAAAAGTGATAGGACTAGAAATCAACCATCTTCAGGGTAATCAGACAGAGCTATATGAAAATGAAACTTTTATATGGAGTGTAATCCAGTTAGAAAAGAGAGTCCCGTGACTTGCTACTTACTTTACATCAACACTGCTGGATACTAATGCAATTCTGTAAACTGCTAGAGCAGAGGTTTTCAACCTGTGGGTCACCAGATGTTTTGGCCTTCAACTCTCAGAAATCCTAACAGATGGTAAACTGACTGGGATTTCTGGGAGTCATAGGCCAAAACACCTGGGGACCCACAGGTTTAGAACCACTGTGCTAGAACCTATAAGAGTATTGTGAAATTAAGGATATGGCATCAATGAATAACACTAGCTCTGTAGTTTTGTCTCAAGAGAGCACACATCTGAAACCATACAGAAGGAAAGACTGGTAAAAAGTGGGATGACTATTTGGAATGGACTCCTCCACATCTTTATCCTGTTTTCCCCTATTATTGCAGCTTTTCCTGTTTAAAGGGGAGCAGTTGAGGTGATATTAAACACACCAGCAAGTAATATTTGTTCTGGCCAACACATCAAAATCATTTGTGAAGTTGTAGCCTAGAAACCTGGGTGGGGACTAGAGCTGGGTTCTGGCTATACACAAGTCTTTATGTTCCAAAATCCAAATCTGGGAAAGACAATTTTGATGAAGCTCTGATGGAGTTATGTTTCAAGCAGGCATGCTGTAGAGAGGCAGAGCCATTGCAATTAGACTTTGCTACATCATGCACATTTGTGTTTTGCACCTGAAAAATTGAGCTCAATTTGGTTCTTATTGCCAGCATACAATTATTTTCTCCATAATCCCAGACATTTTCTCCTTTACCTGCACTCACAAGTTTCACTTTGCACTGAAATATCCCTCCGGTGAGCTAATTGTAATCAGTATGAGCAATGGCCAGTGGGTTTTATGGAATCAAATATCAATTAAATGTTTTAACATCTCCACTATGCCTTTTTTTTCATAGAGAGATTCACAGAACCTATGCACATTCCTCTGTCTGGAATTATGATTGCAGAATCACCATTCTGGATATCAGCAGCCCAAAAGGTATGGTTTGATGTTAGTACTAACTAGTTGCCTTTGCAAAGGCATGACCAACTGAGAAAATACATCACTAACCTAATCTATTGCTTTCTTATAGCTCTGGGAGTAAGGGAAGATTAATCAGCATCAGAGGAAACAGATCAGGACAGGAAAATGCCAGAGGGAAGGGAAGCAGGTTAAAAATAAAATCAAAATTATTAACCTAGTGCTGTGAAGTGTAAAGGAATAAAAAACATCAACAAAACAGCAAATACATATTCAAAAGAGGTTCATTGGAAACTTCTTCTGAAACTTATGCTAGTAAAGCAATACGAAATGTGAAGCACAAAATCAAACTGGGACAGACAGTAGATGTGGTTGGTGCGTGCTGTCATAAACCTTCTAATAAAAATAAGGATTGTTTAAACTCGGCTAAATCCTAAATTATGAAAGTCATATGCAGAAGCAGCTACCTTGACCATCATCCTAGATGAACTGGAAAGATATTGTGATGACATTTGCCTTGACTATTGTGATTTATCAGCAATAAGATATTGATTAAATGTAGAGTTCTTTCTATATTGCAGCCACTTTGGTGTTGCCTACAAAGTTCTAAGTACCATTTTCCTGGTATTTGCATACCTGTATTTCATTCATAGTTATCTGGCTTAGAAACTGAACGCATCAGCATGAACATTTGCTTTTGTCTACTTGTGTGGTGATTTGAAAACACCATTTAGCTATCTGCCCAATTGAGCTTGGCAATATTCCTTAGTATCAGGTGAAGGGTTTACTTTGGAATTCTAAATTAATTGTACTTTAATATTATATTCCATAAATACACCTGAAAAATGGATTGATATCCACAAGGGGATCATGATGAAATAAATAAGTCAGTCAACTAGCTTCTCCCCACTTTTATTTCCATGACTTAGTTAAATATAATTAGCCAAGCCTCTACTGTATGTACAATTGTCTTGTCTTGTCTGTGTATAAAACGGCATTGAATGTTTGTTGCATATGGATGTTCTGTGATTTACCCTGAGTCCCTTTCGGGGTGAGATGGGCAGAATACAAATACTGTAAATAAATAAAATAAGTATACTCATTGGATTCACACCCTAAATACCCTGGAGAGACCAAATCTGCTCTGATCTCAGAAGCTAATCATAATCAATTGTGTTTAGTACTTGGAAGGCAGAAAATCAGAGAATACCAAGTGATGTAGGATATATTTTAGAGAAAGATAAGAACAATCACATCTATATATTCATTGACTAAGAAAACCCTATGAAATGAATGGGAACATAATAAGATGAGAAGGTAACTTGAGGACACCTACTACAACTACCACTAAGGAGATTCAGCAAACAACTTAAGATCTCAGTCATTTATAGAAATCGTGTTTTCAAGAATTCCTGGGCTAAAGGTCTTTACTTGGCAAGGGCAACCTCAATCCAAAACATCTCTAAAGCTTTCATGTCATTTGAAGCATATTTCTACATGCAAGTATGAATGGCAAGATAGGTAGGGAAGTATATTTGGCTTTTTTTTTTACTTGATTCCCAAGGTTTTGGTGAGGTTGTCACCCAAAGGAAAACTCAATTAATTTATGTTACCAGTTTTTGCAGAACACGTTTAAGACTCACAGCAGGTCGGCTTGGTCGTGTCATGTCTTTGCTGTCCTCCTGCTTTATCTTAGCTGGCTCATGAGGGAGTATGGGTGATCCTTCAGGCTTGGTATTTCCTGAGCAAAGAGCAGAGCAGGCACAAAAGGGATTAAAGACTTTCCTGCCCTCAGAGGTCACAACAAAAAGAAATACAAGACAAACATGAAAAGCTCCTATTCAGATTAGCCCATTCTCTCCCCCATCTGTTTCAGTTCACCCTATAAATTTCCCCTTCCACAGCAGTCCTCTAGTCTTTATGGATATGGATCTCAAAAGATAGGGACACTATAAATAATGGGAAGGAAGATGGGTCACTGGACCCAAAAGCTTCTGACCCTTCCTGCAAAAGGTCTAGCTCTCCAGAGAAACAGAAACATTTTCAAGGTAGGAACAAAACAACTAAAAGCCAAGTTTCAGTGCAATGAGCAGAGGTTTTTAACTTTGCAGAAAGAAAGAACAAAGGAGAGAAAGAGGAAGAGAAAAGTTCCTCACCTCTGGCTCGGTTACGTTCACTAGAACCAGCTTGGGACCCAGGTTGTGAGCCTGCTTGCGAACTGGGCTGTGAACTGGGGGTGCTTGAACTGGAAGAGCTGCCACTGCTTGTCCTCTGTAATGGGTTTTCTATTATGGGCTCTGTTCTCCGTAGGTCAGGATTACTGGAAAGGAGAAAGAAGGGCTTGTCACTCTCCATATGTTTTTATGGAAGCTCCTGGGTAGGATGGAGAAACAAATTGGTTGCCAAGTCTTTCCCTCACACATATCTGACTGACTATCAGCTTTACACACTTCGTCCTTCAAATCTGCAGATGCTTGTGCAAGGTTTGATAAAGGGATCACATTTCAGACTTGACGGCATACTTGTGGTGATGGGCTCTCCTTATATGAAAACTTATGATTTGTTAATGGAAGGAGTACCTGAAGCAGCTCTAAGCCAACAGCAAAGTCACAGCCTATTTCTTATCAGAACTTGGAAAAGTTTTGGACTGTTTTTCCCACAGTCCCCCAGCCAACATGACCTGTAATGAAAGATTCTGGGGTTTATGGTCCACAAATATTTTTTTCCAAGCTCTGCTACTTTTGTAAGAGGAGGCCATGGCTTCCCTCTAAGTAAATGAGTTGTGATGAGCTTTGGTCTCATGCCCTCACCCACTTTGTGATCTTCCCACAAACACCCTGAAGGGGAAGGGAAATGTTTTCATATTTCATATCAACTGGTTTAATGACCTAATGATATCTTTGAAGGCATCCTGGAAAGTTTCTAAGAATTCTGCTATGAACTCCTTGACAACATTTGGTGAGAGACATATGAATGAATTTGTCTTTAAAGTTCTGAAACAGTTTGTTAAATATATTACCTTCCTATTATAACACATAACAAAAGTAACAAACAAAACAATAGTGGTATAAGTTCTGTGCTTTCCCTTAATTTACTTACACCATTTGATAAACTTACATTCTAACAAACAATGTTTTGTGTACAAATAGTGTGTTGTGAGGAAGGAAGGAGGAAGATGTGCTGATTTTGTTTTCCGGTACCAAAACACATGAAAAAACATGAACTGTAAACTGAGCTCTTGATAGCAGCTGGGGTTTGCTTCTAGGATCCTCTGTGGATACCAAAATTTGTGTATACTCAAGTACTATTATATAAAATGGTGGTCCATGTATAAAATGGCAAATGTAAGGTTTACTTTTTGTATTTTTTTGAAGGAGCAATATTTACAGACCATGGATGGTTGAATCCATGGATATAGAATCCATTGATATGTTGATATGGATGGCCAGCTATACCATTGGCTCACAAGCTAATTATTTTATGCCCCAAAACATTTATTTTTCAGCAGCTGAAAATATGACAATGGATTACATCAGCTGAGTTCCGATTCCCTGATGTTCGCGGTTTCACATCTCAGCTGTTTCAAGCTGCAAGTAGGCTGATAGCTGACACCTCATTTGCCAGCAACACAATACCTCTCATTCTAGCTCCCTCCTGATGAGACATATTGCTTTTGCACATATTATATTTTATGCCTTGGCAGCTGCATCAAGCAGTAACTGCTGGGTTTAGCTTCAGGTAGCTATAAGCCTACAGGCACTTCCAGATGGGCTGTTTTAACAAGTGTCAGAGGTACTGCAGTGCAGGGGACTGTGGCAACTTTCATTCTGATCTGTGGATAATCCAAACAAATTATCACAAACAGAAGAAGTGACACAGTCCAATGGACAACTACAGCACTAGGAGCTTGTATTTGTTGGCACTTCTTCCTCAATATTTCCTTCATCCCACCACGAATTTCACTTCATCATTGGGAGAAAGTTGCCTTCCCAGTATCTAAATCAGTGGTTCCTGACCTTTGGTCCTCCAGGTGTTTGGATTTCAGCTCCCACAATTCCTAAGAGTTGGCAAACTGGCTGGGATTGCTGGAAGTTAAAGCCCAAAACACCTGGAGGACCAAAGGTCGGGAATCACTGATCTAAATGATGGTGATGATGATGATGATGGTGATCACCATCATCACCATCACCATCATCATTTCAGTTAGCCAGTTCCCAGCACAGTCCACCACAATAGCAATCAGACCGATTACACAAATACCTTTTGCAGTCTTAGGGAAACAGAACTGTCTTATATATAATACAGAGACCACAATCTGCCAATAGCCAACATTTCCTGAGATGCCAAAGTTATCAAAGTCATCAAGCTCATCTTCCAGATATGGTTCTCTGAATTACATCGGAGTAAATACGCAGTTATTTGGAAAAGCCGGCACAGCACAAAGTATCTGGGTTAATTGTAGGGGACAAGCAAATTCCCTGCCAGTCCTGCTCCATGCGCCCTGTGCCTGTCATGAAAGAGGGGAGAATGGAACACATGACAGCCGTTTCCTTGTTTCTGGGATAACAAGACAGAGTGAAACAGAACAGATACTGCTGTGGTGAAAGTTATTTCTCCAGTTTCTCCACTCCACAATTGCTTGGCTCCAGTATGCATTTAAAACAACAGCTAGGCTCTTCATTAGAGCAGCATGAGAGCAGAGCTGGAAGAACTACTGCTGCACTCCCTTCCTTCCACATCAGTGAATGAGCAGACGGAATCAGATGTGTGAATGTGAGTGCATGCATCTGTGTGTGAGAGATGTCAGCTATAAAAAAAGGCTGTAACATCTATTCTTAAAATAAATCAGGCTCTCGAAGTGGCAGCAGGTGGGGGAAGTACTGGGCAGAGGGAACATCATTTCTACCTCTCCACAGTTGATTCAAAACAATACAATGAAAATTCAAAAGGTTTATTACATACATCATCTGCCTGCCACACACAGTCACCCCATCTCTCAACCAATTCACACCCCCTGGTTTAAGTCCAACACTGAAACACCGACTTTGTTTTTCATCAGGTTCCCCATGGGCTCTAGAGATTAAAATCCAAAACAGTTTGCAAATGCGTAGAAGTCAAATCCAGCGACACCTGCTGCATAGAGACATTTGTCACTCTGATGACTTTTGAGTGTTCAACAGAAGGTGAGAATAAGGCTGAAGATATTACAGATGCTATTGTAAAATCCTGATTTATACCTGTGCAGATCCCAATTCTTTCCTTCTGCTAAATGTGCAGATTTTGGGAGGCAGTTTATCACATCCAATCCTATTCCTTTGCCAAACTTGCACTCAACACATTGTGGAGCTGCTATTGCAAGGATAAAATGGAATACGCCCACACACTCCCATCCCTTTATATATAAGGTAAAAGTAAAGGTTTTTCTCTGACATTAAGTCCAGTCGTGTCCAACTCTGGGGGTTGGTGCTCATCTCCATTTCTAAGCCGAAGAGCCAGCGTTGTCTGTAGACACCTCCAAGGTCATGTGGCTGGCATGACTGCATGGAGCGCTGTTACCTTCCTGCCGAAGCAGTACCTATTGATCTACTCACATTTGCATGTTTTCAAACTGCTAAGTTGGCAGAAGCTGGTGCTAACAGCAGGAGCTCAGTCCACTCCCCTTTCGGTCTGCAGGTTCAGCAGCTCAGCGGTTTAACCCACTACACCACCGGGGGATCCCCCTTTATATATAACACTGTTGTAATACAGACTAAAGAGATTTCAAGTTTCAATTCAGATGCATTTAAAGCCATCAAATTTTATCTCATCTTTGTCTAAAACTGTGTGGTCCAACCCGTGGTCCGTGGGCTGCATGCGGCCCACCAACTCATCTTTGTTGGCCCTTGCCTTTCTTACTGGAAAAAAATATTTTAATTTAACATGTGGAAAAAAATTGTTTACCCTTCTTACTGCTTTAAGTTTTTAAGAAATGGCCATATAACTGCCATATCAAAGCTTTACTCTTCGAAACTCAAGTTTGATTGACCCTCGGGTAACTAAAGGTTGAACCACCAGAACACCGTGAGGAGATGTGGGTAACAAATACAATTTATTATTTTCATTTTCATTATGAATCCATTGAAAAGGACAGAAACCTGGGCCTTACATTCTTTTAGGTAAAATGTTTTTTGCCATTATATAGAGAAAAGTGGGAGCATAGGACGTATTAAACAAGGGGTATTAGTCACTGCCAGCCTGCTTGCAAAGGTCTTAACCAAGCTTTAGTCATTTTCTATTTTATTGATTGTCCCCTCTCCTATAATTAATCAGTCTAACTGCATCACTGTACACAGACAAAGGGGAGTTTGTCTTAAAGAAGATGAGATTGCACTTAGCTCACCTTTATCTACTCTGACTGGCCATGTCTCTCAAGGGTGTCTGAAGGAAAGTGGTCTTGCCCATCACTTGTCGCCTGATCCTTTTCTTTTTAACTGGAGATATCAGGGACTGAGTCTTCACTGTATAAAACATGTGCTCCAGCACTGAGACACTGTCTCCCTGCTGCATTATGTCCAATGATTCATTTCAGTTCTACTTCCCTGCCTCATAACAGGGAAGATGATGTGAAAGAGATAGAAATGGGAAGGAGATTCTGTTCCTTTATGATGAATCTTTCCCCCAGGAATTCCTTGTCCCCAGTATCCAACTGCCCTCTTTCCTACCTATGCCTAGGATTTTGCGGGTATGAATCAAATAAGAAGTAGCCAAATACAACATTCCATATTCTGAACTTTACTTTATACCTTAGACTAAACTTCACAGAAAGGATTACTCTGACTTTCCTTGTATTGCTGGATGGAGTAGGAACACTCATTTCTTTTCCTCCTTGGCTGTCATTACCTTGCTCTTATTGGCTGTGATCCTGGCCGAGGAACTAATGCATTCCCATTCCCAGGAGAGTTCTTCCGAGCTAATGCAGGTGAGATGGACGTCGTTCGTTGAGGCACCTGCAAGAAAAGAAAATTGTGCAAAAAATTGAGGCTGTACTCAATTGGAGTCTAAAGCAGTATGTTGGAAAGGGACCACACATTTTGGTACATTTAAGTGAGTGGAAATAGTTTCAATTTCCCACTGAAAATAGGAAATATTTTTGAATAAAGGATTTACAAACTGCATTTAGCTGGCCCTTCATACTGAAGATAGGAAAGGTGGCATTTTAAATTTAGATAGTTTTCTCCCCATGGAACTGAGTAAATACAGTTTTCATCTTTACAACCTACTCTATGTGAAGGGTATTAAGTTTTTCCATTTTGTAAAACAAGGCCTACTGGGGGCACCTAGAACGGTAACACCATCACATGATTGTGATGTGATAGAACAGCAATATGCTGTAGAACAGCACACATTTGCATAATATACATATTACTATTTTGCCCAAATACATGAACAAAAACAGCTGCTACAAATAATGCTATGCTCTTCTTAAGGATAGTTTGGAAATACAGTTCTGAATTAATACTTTATTTATTATGCATGTAGGAAGAGCAATGAGAGGTACTTTACAAAATAGGGGGAAAATCTTCCCCCCTTTAAATCAGTAATACTCTTTTTCATGGAACTGCTATATAAGCTGCTGTCTGTTTCTCCCTTCTTGAGCAGGGTGCGATTGCATGGCATACTGCTGAATAGAAGTGTTGTGTTGTGTTGTGTGTGTGTGTGTGTGAGAGAGAAAAAAAACTGCTTTCTTTTACCTAGGAACTGCCTGCTTCACATTGGCAATTGTGAAGCAGGGAGTACTGAGCACTCAAGGGAGCACTGAGGGAATTCAGGACATCTTCTGTGTATTAAACCTTTAGAAGGTGAGCAGCCCATGTTTTCAATGGCAAATGTAATGTTTTTTTCTCGTGTCAGGAGCAATTTGAGAAATTGCAAGTCGCTTCTGGTGTGAGAGAATTGGCTGTCTGCAAGGACGTTGCCCAATGGACACCCGGATGTTGGCTGTTTTTACCATCCTTGTGGGAGGCTTCTCTCATGTCCTCAAGTTGACAGAGGGAGCTCACCCACTCTCCCCGGATTCGAATTGTTGACCTGTCAGTCAGCAATCCTGTCGGCACAAGGGTTTAAGCTATTGAGCCACCGGGAGTGTAATGGTACCAGGGATGAAGTCCAAATTTAACCTAGCATGGGCAAGGTAAATAGCTGGCACTGGAGTTCAATTGAGATTATTTATTAATGTGATTTCCAGGTAAACAAGACTCAAGAAGGTGGGATGTTTGCTATTAAGCAGGAATTCTGAGAACACAACTTTCCTCCTTTGGTTCACCACAAAGGCTTTCTCCTGACCGAGTACATTTCAGTATCAATAAAGCATCAGTAATATTATTTAACCATTTTGAATAGACATGGTTGATAAAACCTATTGCTTGAGAAAAAAGTATCAGTTAATGCCATGTACTGTTTTAGGGTACTGGAATACTTCTTACAAGAGAGTGAAGAAATCAAGGATTAGATATGTATTCTACTACTCTATAACATAGTATCAGCATCCGATTACTTCATGGCTTGTTGATCAAATATTTGCACTGGTCAAACTTATGAATAACAACAACTACAACAACAGGAAAAAAATCACAGTACAAAAGAAACTGCTTCTTTCAGACTCAGGTTTGTGGCCCATACAGCTCAGCACTGTTTACACCTAATGACATTGAGTATAGGCAACAGTCAGGGATGATATGAATCTGATCAGCATCATCAAGAGGGCCAAAGTTGTCCACATTGGTCTATGCTCACTGGCAACGGTCCTGCAAGTTTTCAGATCTAAATTATCTTTTATCTCTATGTAGAGAGGTAAGAGAATGAACCAGGGACAAAAAGTCAAAACTAAAAATTTGAAGATTGAATCAGTCTTAGCTCCAAAAATGGTAAAATATTGTGTGAGCACTTGTGCTCTTGACTTTTATTTGCACAAATGTAGCTGAAACAGAATTTGACAAAGTCTATATAAAATATAAAATGAATCACAGAATTTAAATTATTTTGTGTTATGGAGCTACTCTTAATGATTTGTTTAAAAAAGTTACAACCCCTTCCAATTTTTTTTCTGGCTACAGGCCTGCATGAGGATGAAGCAAAACACAAGTGTCTATAAGCACAAACAGGAAGTACAATCTATTGTACTTTAAAACTTAAAGCGTTAAAAGCTACTCCTGATCCAAGTTTTCTGGATATTAAAAATATCAACAACATTATGACCAGAGAAGCAGAATATAAAACCAAGACAAAATTAGCAGCAGACAATGACTGCATGTTATTTTCAACAAGGGAAGCTTTTCCGGCTGTTTGATTGGTGTTACACTACCTCCAATGAACGTTAACTCTTCTATCAGAATTCTGAAATCTTCAGTCTACAATGCAGAATTTACCCATATTTGATCTGGATACTAAATTTAAGGGTTTGAGAAGAATTTTATAACAGAGCAGAAAATTTCAGCTTACTATCTGATGACTTCTTGGGCTGCCACCATGCATCATTTTATTGCATGCTTACAAAACCAGTCAATTATAAAGTTCTCTTAACATCAGAACAAGTTATTTCCTCATTGCTTTTACATTTCATTAAAAAAATTACAGGTGATATCACAGTATCTAATAAATTAACTATTTTGGGGTTTTTTTTCTCTTACACTGCCATAATCTGACACAAACAACTAATTCAGCAGGGGATAAACTTCTAACAGCCATGGTATAATTTATCCAAAAAGGAAAGGTTATGAACAATGCAATTAGTGTATTAGAAAAGAGTATTAAGCTGCAATCCTGTACTTACTTACCTGCTTGTAAGCCTCATTTAATTCACTAGGGTTTACTTCTGTATAGGATTGCACTGTTAATTAAAGAGCTACTGCCATTGTGTCATTAAGGCATAAAGCTTTTGGAGCCCTTACAAAACACTCCATCAAATATTGATCACATCTGGAGGCATGATGTCAACCTGGAAATCTTACAGGTTTGATCCAGTATGGCAAGTTTTATGTTTCTCATAGTTTTCTTTAAGCAAGAAGAAAAAAATTAAGAGAACCGGAGAAGGAGACAAAGATTGATTTATTCTTATTTCAGTAACGGACTCAGAGGTTTTATGTGCAGGATAATTGACTTGTGTTTTACAGAGATGTCAGATAATATAGCTAACCCTAGTGGTATAGTATATTTTAAGGCTGTCTTCTTGTTTGCTGCCCTTCAGTCAGAACACTTAGGATTAGGTTCCAAGTATTGGGATCTGTTAAAAAGGCATAAAACCTTTACCTATGTCAAAATACAGGGTCAGTGTAACACTCATCACATTTGGGGCTGAACCACACAGGTAGCACAGTGTTCTGTATAACACCCATAAATTGGTGGAAAACTGTATGTCTAATATTTTATTTTAGGCAGGGTAAAATGGGATGCCTGATCACTCAATATATAATATGTACCATTGAATATTCCTAGTTTTAACTGTTTTTTGTGATACATTGCAAGCCCTGAAAGGAAACCTAGACAAAGCTGGAATAATATCTGAGTTTAAGATAGTATTCAAATTAGTCAGCTGGCTGGACATAGATGGATCCTTTTGTCTTTTTTTGGTGCTCTTTCATTTAGTTGTTTCAAAATGGCAAAGGTTAACATTAACAGATGTCAGGTGGTGCTTAGCGACTTTTGATGCCATCCCCCATTCTATGAACATTTGTTCTATCCAGGCTAACTCACAGCTAAGATGCATTTTACATTTTATACAACAGATTTCTCACTTGTGCCAAGAATCCATGGCTCATAAAGGAAAATACAAAGCTCTCCTCTCTCATATCAGACCATGACCGGAATTCCATTAGAGACATCTGCATATGAAGACCTTTCCCTTATGAGTGTGGATGTCCTTTTTTTGTGCACTGCAAAGGTTAGAATTCTCCATCCATATTTCCCAAATTTGGGCCTTCAACTTATTGTAAAGCACCTGAGAATACTCAGCATGGTCAATCTGTACTTTGCAATTAGCAGGTAGGTTTGGAGAAGCATCTGGCTGCATCCTCAGAGTCAGATGCAAAATGATATCAGCATTGAGATCCATTGGAATTTTCCAAGGGGTCACTTAAGCTGGGGATAGGTTATATGTATGTATGACTAATTTCCATGCGTACATTTATATAGGTTTGAGACCTAGTCACCACTGGTTGTGCTGACTAGCCATGGCTCATCAGGGTTGTAGGTGACTTTTGACATCATCTGCACCTTTTTAATGGAAGATGTCAGATGTTCAATGGGAGATGAACTTGAGACACCTTGCATATTCTGAACTACATTCCCCCAAAGAGTCCTGATTCATGTTTCTAAAGAACATTTCAGGATACATGCCAACCCATATGTGTGTATATTGTGAGAGTCCCTGGTGTAAGGAGAGCCAATACGCAGTGTATGGATAAACTCTAAGGTGCCACTGCAGCTGAATTCACCTAATTCCTATTCCAAATCTTTCAAATGAGCAGCGACACAATCTTTACCTTTGGTGGAATGTCTTCCTCCTGTCGTAACCAAGAACTTCGGTCAAACTTTTCGACACGAGTGGGGAGAGGAGGGTTTTCGGAGGTGGGGTCCGAGTTCTGCCTTGGCATCTCAGTGCGGTGAGAGGTCACCGTCAGAGCCTCCTGAAACCCTGCCATTCCCTTGGTAGGCTGTTCATGCAGTGACTGAGAGGCAGGCAAGGAAGGTCCTTGGGATTTCACACTGACCAGATGTGGAATCTAAGCACCAAGTTAAAACAAAATTATCAGTATAAATTGGGAAAAATGTATTTTTTAAAAAAAAATAATCAAAGGAATAGTTGCAAAGCACTTATTCAAAAAATAAATAATTTCTTATTTGGGTATTGCACCCTTTATTTTTGGGTTGCTTTTTTGTAAAAAAAAATGTCATCAAAAACTATAGAAAGAAGATTCAGAGTTTCAAATATAGAGCAAAATAAGGTCAGGAAATGCCAAAGATGAAATTCCTCAATTAGCCTTAATTCTCTCTCTCACTACTTATACATTGTCCAATTGTTAATTATATGATCATGTGGAATGATTTAAGGAAATTATGTATGAAATGTTTGTTCTGTTTTGCATATTAGGATAGATTCAAAAACAGAGGAGACCTGTTTTCACTTATTCATATGGAATTTTCTTAGGGATTTGTTTCTTGTTGGAAAGAAAAAATGCAAGTAAGACATGGCTGTTTTCAGGAGTTTCATACTTTGGTGAAATGTCAAAATTGTTAGTAGTTGTTGTGTATCTACTGTGATAAGTAATCAGTGTGATAAATCATTTATCAAGATTTATTTGTAAGTCTGGTACTCCTCTTTTTTTGGTTGCACTGTATTGCCAAAAAGGAAAGAAAAAAGAAATAATGTAAAATTAAAAAAGAAGAAGCTATGTGAAATTATTATGATAATGATTTTTTTCCAAAAATGATGGAACTGGTCAATCAGCTATAACAACAGAAACGCCCCGTAGTTAGTCTCAGCGTGATTTGCTTATTTGGAAGATTCCACAATCTGCTTTTGGAAACGTGTAACAATGATACCTAAGCACTGTGTGACTCTATAAATATATTATCTTACTGACAAGGGAGTTTCAGTTCCCCTTCCAGCCTCAGTAAGAAACATGACTTCTGAAAAATTATTTTCAAAATGGATTATTATAAATTTCACATACTAGACTTTTAAAAAGAAGTGTGGGACATTTAGGGAAAAAACGCTGCCTAATATTTTGTTTCAATTCAGCTGGAGGTAAAGGTCCCAACAACAACAAAAAGATTGCCATACTGGAGCAGACCAACATTTTATACAGATCTTTCAACATTTGTCTCAAACAAGTTTCCTCCCATTAGGACAGGGGAGTATTTTTCAAACATATTCTACAGAGGAAAGAGGCTTTCATTAAAGTTTTGTCAGCCAGATGGCTATTGAGGGTGATATTTGCTTCTCTTTGACAACGTTATAGTATGATATCTCTTCTATAAATGAAGAAAGGAAGCAACAAGATGGTCCGCAATGGAACTGGTTTATGAATGAAACCATGAACATGCAAACACTCTTTTCTTCTGCCTACAAAATGAGCTACTCAATTGCTACACATTCAATTCAGACTCTGATTGACATTTCAGGGCAGGAAATCCAAGTTTGCCACATAGTGAATAACTAGAAGAGAGAGATTGGCAGCCCATTTTGAGAATTATACTAAAAAGATATTATCAAAAATGCAAGTCTCCTTTTCACACATTATTAAACATACTCTGTAAAAAGAGCATTGTTTGTTGCTCTAATGACATTTAGATAATTACTACCAACATGCTAGATTTGCTAGCAACTGATCATTTTTTCAGTCAATGAAGCAGTTTCCATTATTTGAACTAAATTATCTCAATTTACCATTCACCCCCATATAGAAGACAAAATGTAATAGCAGGTCACTAGTGAAATACATCTTTTATCCAGAATTTCTTGTGCCTGGTATACTTTCTCCACTCAGGACACAGGAAGTTAAGATGCTTCCAATTTTAAAGAAAAAATGGCAACAAATGCATTGTTCATTTGAATGTGCAATCGCTATAACTTTAAGAGATAGATTCTGTTTTTACCCTGCAAGGTTAATGGCACGTATATTGAGACTATGTTATTATGAAGAGCTACAGACCCATGAATTAAACATGATCTCAATTACACCATGCCCTTCTCTCCAAACAGACATAGTGTTTCCATTGCCCATGCTTGCCTACTGTTGTTCTGACCACCCATCAAATTCCAATGCTCCTTCCCTTCCCTTCCCTTCTCTTCTTTAAATGAGTGAGGGAAAACCTTTGTTGGCACCCACTAATACAAGATAGCCCTGAGCATCTTCCAGCCCCTTAAAGTCTAAAAAGTTTATTTGTTTATTTTATTTATTTAGCATGAGCTTTTATAGCTCTTCATGGAAGTGCCTTTGCCTCTGTTACTATTAAACTGGCAGTCCTTGATGTCTATTATATATATAATTCGTGTCAAAACTAAGTGTCATCCAAAACCCCAACCATATTTCTACATTTTATGTGACTAGAGTTCAATCGTTAAATTGGCAATTAAGTCACTGTTTAGTAGAGGGTCCCTGAGCAAGAGCAGCTAACAAGGGAAGACAGGGAAAGCTGGTGCTTCGCTGTGTGTTTATGAACAGATGACTAGAGGAAGGTAAGAAAATGAGTTCCTCATGGCATGAAGATCCTGACAGATCTGTGAGGAAATAAAGCATTTAACTCAATTCAGTGTTCTTCATGTGAGCTACTGTATCTAGCTTGTGTGGTATGACCATGTGGACCAGTTTACAGTAGAAGAAGCATATTCGCACAAGCCATTACCTTGGATGAGTACCATCGATCAACTCCTGTTTCATTTGCCAACAAAGAAAATGTGTCTCCTTTAAACCACTATACCTGTGGCTCCACTGGTCTGAGCATGGGTGGGGTTCGGGCAGGCTGTACCCCACTAATACTAAAGGACTCTGAACGAGGAGGCAGGTTTGGATCCGATATCCTGTTGGCCACCTTGTGAGGCATTGCAGGAGAACTCTGCCGGTTGAGTCTGGAACGCTCTTCAACCTGAGGCAATAAAAGAGAAAAAAAAAGATGGTGAACTTTAGCTATCTGCAAACAAACATCTGTAATACTGGATATAACAATTTTATGTAACCTGTATAGCCATTTCCTCAGTTCAAATTTCCAATAGATTTCCAAAAACATAGTTCATGTTTGATTTGACTTCCAAGTGAGGTCTTTTTAAAATTAGTACTTCTCCAACCTATTTTCCTTTCCTTTACTGTTGTCAATTGCTATCAAGGCAACTAGGACTTGCGGCAATCCCATGAATTAGAGATCTTCAAGTCATCCTGTCATCAACAGACCTGCTCATATCTTACAGACCCAGGGCTGTGACTTCTCTGGTCAAATCTATCAATATGGACTGTGCCCTTCCTCTTTTCCTTCTGCATTCTATCTTACTAAGCATTGTTGTCTTTTCTAGTGAGACATGTCTTCTCATGATATGACCAAAATACAACAGCCTCAATTTAGTGATATTCACTTTTATGGATGTATCCAATCAAATACTTATGTGTTTCCGAATATGAAAATTCCTCTGCCCCTATTTTCCAAAGAAAACAATGAAATACAGTATCTCTGGCATACAAGTTCCACAGAGCCTACAGCAGTGTCTGTTTTGACCATAATGATCCAAAATTAATTTTAGGAGACATTTGAAATGTTTTGATACCAATTTAGATCCTCACCACTTAGGCTTTTAAAAATGGCTAGACAGGTTTCACACAGTTTCCTTAATAAAGCAGCTACCCTTCCCCAGGCTCCCTGCCCAAGCAGATTGCTGACATTTATATTGCTCCAAGAGATTGCAAATCATCAGCCAAAATGCATTTTTATGCCATATTGCAACAGCAATGATTAGGAATTGCTGTCATTTGCAAAATCTGAATCCCATCTTTTAGAAATTGCACAGCTCCAGCCACAGCAAGCACAGCAAGCCCCATGGAAAATAGGAGTAGTTAAGAAGGGGGCATGTGAAGACCAAGAAAAGTCAAACGCATCTCGGGGATTGGCTTTTTTGGCTTATATGATCCCAAAGATAAGGGTACAGCATATGCAGCATTTGAAAACCAACAGACCACCTAACAAGTCACTGATACAGCATCAGCTTTAGAAAGGCAGGTGCAGCAGTAAGATCACATTATCCAAAGGATAATGTTTTTTAAGGCTTACAGAAGTGATTCCCAAACTGTGTCCAGGAAAAATGGATTTAAGAACACTATGAATCCAAAACAACTACCTGCAAAGGAAGCTAGATGCTGAATTTTTGTGATTTCCTACTCAGGACATGCCTTGCATGAATAGGTTTCTGCTGATCATCCAATTGTTACTGACATTGTGGAATATAGGAAGTGTTCCTCTTGAGTCCCATCATGATTTATTTAGCTCAGTGAGTCTTCTGATAATAGAGGGATGTCTGGAAAAGCTGGGTCCTTCTGCATGCAAAGCATATGCTCTGCCAGTGAGCTATGGCCTGCCTCACATGCAGACATGCACCCAAATGATCTGATCTCAGTGGTGGCATGCCCTGAACAGAGACTCACACACAAACAGGAGGGGACAGGCTCCCCTGAGGGCAGGGAAGTTTTCCTCCTACAGATTACTCCTTCAGATTTGATGCAGAAAAGAAGTGGATCCCAGTTTAGGAAACACCAGGTTAGAGACCGCTGAACCCATAGACCAACACTTGTATTTTAAGAGGATTCTTACCTCTTCTGACAAAGGCTTTCTGACCATAAATGACAAAGCAAATGCTTTAAGTGAAATTTCAGAAAGTGATGGGATCTGGCAACAAGATGGCAATGTTTGTGCAAGAAATTGACAGGGCCAGATTCCAGTGATAAAGGATCTAAGCCTCGTTAAAGGCGAGTATGTTGAGAACAGAAAGGCCAAAAAGTGAGTGAACCATTTCAGAAATATATATATTTCCAGATCTCGATCAAATGTAAACAATCAGGTCACACTTTAAATTTAAAGAATGTCAATAACGCTATATGCAAATTAACATCACCATCACCACTAAATTAACATCACCATTACCATCACCAGTGGATGCTTACCAAACTTCTCAATTATGTTGTGCTACAAAGGTTTACAAAATAGTTGAACAAACATAGAACTTTAAGTGGTATAACTAGATTTGGATATTACGAATACCCTTATTAAACTGTAGAAAGAGAAATACTGAGCAATTCTGGGTCCTTTTGAATCTTTGACTGTCTTTATGATGTTGAGTATGTAATCACAGGTGAATGGATATAGAAAAACCAAAAACCTTGGAAAAGTAGAATCTTCCGCCACTCCCCCTGGAAGAACTTTTCCTCCATGCAGAAAAAAATGATTGCAATTCATTGCCTCTCAGACCCAACACAGGAAATTAAATTGTTGGCTCCTTAAAAAAACCCCCAAACAACCCAACTATTATGACATAATATTAAATATGTACATACGTACATAGTCACAACATGTATATCTGCAACGTTTATAAATTTTCTTTGACCCTAGGCTATTATTGTTGTTCACTTCTTGTCTGCAGTCCTCCAAATGAACATGGGATAGAAGAAAAGCCTGCCAAAATACTTAGGCATTTCCAGTTTTGTCCTCTGATACCAGAAGAAGTACACAATGTATTTTGGGACAGAATCCAATAATGGGCCAAACCAAGTTTGGCAGCCTGCCCAAGCCAACAGAATTAAAATAACTTTGAGCTGGATGTCATCACCCAGCACCTAACTATTTTATTGTTAAATGAGATTGATGTGGAAGAGTGCTCTACATAATTTACTCATCAGTACATTTCAAAATGACAATCTTTGTGTAAGGAAACTAGATATTCCTTTAGAAGTACCTACCTTGGTAACTTTTAACAAGGTCATCTGAAGCTAGAAAAAGTCACCTGGAGCATTTGGGATGTCCAAACAAGCTATTGTTATTTATTTCACTTTAAAGAGATACATAATAAACTAACTACATTGGGTTGTCTGTCAGCTCCTTAAAAATCCTGCATAGCAGTACATGGACAAGTTGGGAGGCAGAAAAAAATAGTATTTGTTTCCATCAAAGATGCATTTGTATAAACGCTGGTATATAGACCAGTTGGTGGGAAGTTTATTTCAATATATCTGCAAGGAATTTCAGAGAACTTGCCTATCATTCAAGCCTGGGCCAAAGATTATCCAAATCAGTCTTGTTCTCTTTTCTCCCAATATCAACAGATAGACTTTACTAGCATCATTCCAACTCTTTTCAAAATGGTGTGCAAGATACACCTGTACTATGTTTTATCTTTCTCCAATTTAGATTTGAAAAACAAGACAAGCGAACAGACATTTCAGATTCCTGTTTTGGAGATCCCTTCCACAAGGAATAAACTAATATGATTTAGAGGTTTCTATTCTATAGATGGAATCGTACCTCTTATCTCAAAAACCTAGTTTTCCATAAATAGCTGGAATCAATTAAACGTTTTGCTATGTAAATGGATTTAAGATCTATTTTCACCAAGCACCGCCCTTCCCTAGGTACTTTTCAAAAGTTTGCCCATGTTGCAATTTAACATTTTTTGCAGGCAGGCAACTAAAAAACCCACACTTTTTGAAGTAACATTCATTTAGCCTTTATTTATACTGTGACTAGCTTCAGTTACAGGTAAGAAAAAGTAGAAATTCCCTTTAATCACCACTATTATCAAATGATTATACTTTTTATATTTTTAGTAATATTATACAAACCAGTAAAAAATTAAACACATTCAATCCTTTTGAATTTAAATTTCACCTTCTATTTAACCATGTACTTGAGCATAAATCATTAGTTAATTAAGTATCAAGAAACCCACATTCATAGGCTATCGTCTTCTGCAAAGGGCTCTAACCCTTGCATCTAAAACCATCATTCCAGAAAAATTAGCAAGAGAACCATTTTCCTTAGATGATGAAGTACTAGCTGCTGAGGTCCAGGAGGTCAGTTTATAGCAAATAAAAGAAACACATTATTTTGCCCTCCCATAGGAGTAGGTGTTTGTAGCCCTAAGGGTGTCTGATAAAGATCAGAATCTTTCAGGTCTCTGCTCCTCTGTCTGTGTGGGAAACATTAATAAAAGAACATGAAATCCTGAAAGCTGCATTCTAATTTACAACATTTTTCTTTGAGCTGGTTGACTTGAAAAGAATTTCTCTTGTTCCTTTGACAAAATTGTGCACATGAAATAAATCTATGAATTTGGGTATGTCGATGATTCTTGTGAATAGAATCAAAGAAGGCACGGTCTGCTGAGAACAGACCCCCTGAGTCGATTCTGGTTGTATCCTAATTCCTTTCGTTGCTTCATTTCTACTCAGAAGGAACACAAGTAGCTTTGAGGAAGAGGATTAATGTAACAGGTTGCAGAGGATGCTGCTGAAGACCAAAGAAATCCACAGAGCTCTTTCTTCCTTAAAGAAGTTACTTTTGGATTATAATTTCTAGCATTCCCTCGTCAGCCAGCATGGCCATTGCACATACTTGCTGGCCAGCGGATTCAGGTAACCCTTTTTCAAGTTCTACTCCTACTTCAAACTGAAGCAACATCACCCTAGCAGAAAACCCATTAGCACCACCACTTAGTTCATGGACTTTTGAGAAAGAAGGGAAGGCCATTCAGAACCCTCTGTTACCTGCCACTTTAACTCCTCCAAATTATCGAAGGATGATATGGAGGAAACACCTATCCTACTTCTACCTACCTCCTTCTTGAAGAAAATTAATATTGACTTTATGGAAAAACACTAAATCTAACCTAGTTCATATTCATATATACTATATACCATGTAACATATTCCATTAAGCAAGTAGTGTCCTCCAGAAACTGTTGGGGACAGCAGAAGAGAGCTGTAGCTCAACACCTGAAGGACCACATATTGTTTATGCTTACAATAGTTGAATATGGAGATAAAACAAAACAAACCAGAGTGTCATAGCACTAAAATAAAGCTATAGTAAATGTATTTAAAACAATAAAACTACGGCAGACATGGTTACCTGCATTCTTAGCTGCTAGCTTAATTATAAGGCATGTTACACAGCTATTGGTAACCACAGATTATGGAAATTTTTAAAGGAATCGTATTTATGTTGCTTTAAGGAGCTGCTTTTGGGATAACAGAAGTTCTACCCCATATTGATCCTCATCCCCACAAAGTTTCTCTCCAGCTAATTTAAAGCCGAATACTAATGACTTAATCTGAAGACTTAATTAGAAGCCTTTCCTCTGGTGGACTGACTGTTGTCAAGGACTTTCAAGGATTTTCTCTCTAGGCTTCACCTAGAGTCTTCTTCTTCTCTAGAATTCATTTACAGTCTTCAATGTCTCCTACAACTCGCTGTCATTCTGCCACCAGCTACTTCCTAAAGGCTGATTCAGAATTATTGGCAGATCTCTATCATTTTTATCTTGGGCACTGCCACCCCCAGGGTTAGTTGTTCTCTCTTCCTTCTTCCGCTGGTTCACTAGGATTCTTCACATCTCACCAAGAATTGCTGTCAAATGCCCTTTAAAAGACTAACTTCTGGTTACCATAGACTATGGTTACAGAGCAAAATCTGTCCTTACATTCCTACAAGTACCTTCCAACCAGTCATTTCATTTTTGGGTGGAATTTCACACACCCAGCCCTCTGACCACTCATTCTAAGTGAGATATTCATACTCATTTGGAAATGAACACATTTTAATTCTCGCATTTGTATAAAAAGATAGAACTCTCTTTTCACATAGCTACCTTCTTGGTAACAATAAACAATAAATGATCAACTGCCAGTTGCTGGACTAACTACCAGTATTACATTTTAAATTGTGTATCTCTTTTTAGAGAGTTCTTTGAATTCTTTCAGACTACACAATTATAGCACTGATGCCATCTTCACTGCCATTATTCTATCATATGGAATCCTGGGATGTGTAGTTTGGTGCGGCCATTCTATTTGGTAAAGTGAAAACCTATCTAGGACTAAGCCATAGAAATTAAGGTGGCCTTGAAGTGCCATAATAGTGTTGTTTGAAGGGGACCTTAAGATGAAAATGAATATTTATTTCTCATTTTACTTATTCCAGTTTATCTATCCATCACTATTTCCTATTCTTATATTGAAACTTTCCACATGCCTGTCAATATCTCATTTCAAGCAAACTAATAGTTCATCCTTAAACACTGAGGCCTGAACCTAAAGAGCTATAAACTAGTTCTAAGGATCTAGTAGTATTTTGGCATGTTCTCTTTAAAAGGAACTGTACATATTAAAAAGCAAACAGCTTTGAAACCTAAAACATTTTTTTCAGAAACAATTATGAGACACTGCCTTTACTATTCAAATGAGGAGAAAGAAGAAGAAGAGGAAGAAAGAAAAGAAAAATCTAAACAATAAATAGAGATATATTTATGCAAAGCCATATTTAAAATATCACCACATCTGAGCATAGCAGAAAATAGAGTAATTACAATAAAGTATAATTATCTTCAGAAAAGTTTGTCACACAGCTGTGAAATACAGTAGTGTAATAATACCAAAGGTATGCAACTTTAATTATGGAGACAAAAATTTCAAAATATTTTAAGAAAAAATTACTGAAATTATAAAAATATCAAAAACTATATTATTGCTCTATTAATATTATTGTACTTTGCAGTATGCCCACATCCAAAAGCTATTTCTGTTTAGAAACAATTTTGAGGTCTCTATAATGTTCTCTATAAATGTAGAATGCAGCATTTTTAAAAGTAGATTTTGCAGTATGTTTTTTGACTACTATGTTGAATAAACCTATCTCAGTGTTTCTTTGGCAAGATTTCTTCAGAGGAGGTTTACATTGTCATCCCCTAAAACCAAAAGTACTGTATGTGACTTTACTCAAGGTCATTCAGTAGGTTTCCATGATATAATTGGTTCAATCCTTGGTTTCCTTGAGTCCTAGTCCAGCACTCAAATCACTACAACGTATCAAGCACACCTCTATTCTAGAATAGTATGAATCACACACATTTATTGAAGGCAGTGGTACTTAATTTATGGCCTTGGAACATTTCCATACAGCTTCAGTCCTTGCCATCTTTTGTTAAAATGATCTATCGGTCTATTTTGCTTGCGACCTGGACAGTTGCTACCAGTCAGAGTAGATAATAGTGGACTAGACTGAGCAATTCTTCCCGCAGGAACTTGCTCATGCATTAAGGTCAGCAGAGGAAGCCTTTCTCTAAGTGCTTTCTATAAGAGACCAGCAATTATCAGCTACAAAAGATGAACTTTCTCTGTAATGCTGCACACAACTTTGGAATGTGTTTCCATAGATTTGTTCAATGCCAGGAAGCTTTTTAATTTTTTTTTTTTAAAAAATGCTTTAAGATTTGAACTTACATATGTACAGGTATCTCATTTTGGAATGTAAAACTCTCTCACACACATCCTCCTCGGCAAGGGCGAATACAGCCCTTTGGTCAGGGACCTGAAGAGTTTCAACTTTTAATTTTGACAGTAGATTTTGCATTAGCCTATACTTTTTTTTTTAATGTCAGGTGTGACTTGAGAAACTGCAAGTCACTTCTGGTGTAAAATAATTGACTGTCTGCAAGGACGTTGCGCAGGGGACACACTGATGTTTTTTGATGTTTTACCATCTTTGTGGGAGTCTTCTCTCATGTCCCCACATGAGCCTAATAGCTTATACTACTTCTATAACTTCCTCCTGGGTAAGACAGAACTTTAGCCAAACAGACAAATTTGCAAAGATGTGACTACTAAAGCAACATTTGTGAAGAAAAGAAAGATTCCAGTGATGTCCACATGCATCACAACAGATATTTTTTTACAGAGGCATTCCATCCATTGTACAACAGGCAGCACTATTATGATACCTGTCTTTTGTGGTTTTTCTTAAGTCCTTTGATTGATTAATCTAAACAAACTGTTAATTAAACTTTGCAACCTTTGGTAACTTTTCAGAGGAACTATGAAATATATTTGAGAATCATCCAGCTGGATTGTTTAACAACATCTGATATGCTTGTCTGATGGATTTTATTTCAATCATGATGCAAGCCTCTTAGCAAGCCCCAGCTAATTAATAGTGGCAAGAATGCTACAGTTTAATGGCAACAATGAGAAATTCACCCACCAGATGTGACTTTTAAGTGCACTATCCAGTAATTTGCAGGTCAAGTATGCTCGATGACGCAGATATGTCAACCCACAGCCAATTTTTCATTAGTTATGTGAAGAGAAAGCTTGGAAGAAAAACAAGGCATAGAAAATGACCCAGAGACACCTGCAAAGTAATGCCAGAAGAAGAATAACCCTGGCTAGATTCAGAGGATTAAATCTGATCATAGTTGGAACCAAATGAAAGATGCTGAGCTGTAAGACAAAGGCAACAAAGCTGAGTACATACAGCTAAGACATTTGTGGAGAAAACTCCAAAGAAGGAACAAGGCACTATGCTGTGCTTTATCCTATTATTTTCCAGTAGAAGGTTGACAATTTTTGAGATACTGTCCAAGGATCCATAGCGTTTCTTCAGATCAGTTGGTATCTTCGTTGTTTTCCAGAAACTAGCTTGAAGTCATCATGTGCTTACAATATATTGCTTAAGGATGGAGTGCTCCTTGAAAAAATAATGGCATTTGGGCGTAAATGTGAAGAAACGTACTTCTTTTCTGCATGTCCACAATACTCCTGAAAGTTCATGCTGATCTTATATGGAGGCAGTGGAGGTTTACATCTTTTGGTAAGATCAGAAGATACACACTTAACACCCAGTTTTCTTTGCATCTCAGGACTGCACCCTTGTGACCTAGATCCCTTGTAGGCTTTCATGTCATTCTTCTGTTTCCATTGATCTTGAAAATCATGTCTGTTTTTAGAGTTTACCAAAACTGGTTTTGTGTTTAGATCTACCTTTGGACTTGGCATGGATACCTTAATAACAGGCAGCAATACTGTTTGCTGAGCAGAGGCCAAGCTCTTTGTTGGAAGTTTCTGGATTTCTAGCAAACTCTCCAGGGAAGCATGATGTGCCCTTTTGTCAGCTTGCATCTTTGCTGCTCTCCAGAAACTGGCTGGGCTGGAAGCACTTAGACTGAAGTTCTCAGGTGTTGATCTGTCACTGTTTAAGGATGGAGTACTTCTTGACAAATTAATGGCTTGTGGGTATAGAGGTGAAAGAAGGTATTTTCTTTCCTCATTTCCATTATATTCCAGGAAGCTCTTCTTGGTTATGTATGGAGGTAATGGTGGCTTACCACTGTCAGGAAGATGAGGAGAAGACACACACCTGATTTCTAATCTTGTTTGCCTTTCAGGACTACAACCTTGTGACCGAGATCCTTTGTTACATTTTCCATTATTGTTCTTTTTCCATCGCTCTTGATAACCAAGTCTGTTTTCAGAGTTTACCAATATGGGTCTTCTCTTTAAGTCTTCTTGTGGACTTGGCATGGAAACTTTAATAACAGGCAACAATCTTGCTTGTTGAATAGAGTCCCAAAAGTCCTTTTTGCAATTGTCTAATGCCTGTGGGTGTTGTGGGTCTTGTTTACTGTGTGGTTTAGATGTGTGAGAGAAATGACTAGAGTTGGACTGTGGAACTGCACCCTTGTCAGTAAGGTAGGTCATCAGTTGTTTAGTATTGCAATTGTGGTATTGCTTAGCAGGAATAACAGGTGGGTTATTAAGATATTGCTGCTGTACCTGGGGAGGTAGGATTAAAGAAATTAAACTCTTAAAACATACATTTTAGTTCATGACATAGAGAGTATGCAACTGTGTCCTCCACAACACTTAATTTATAATTAGAAAAGTACCCAAATTCAAGTCTGCTTGTGAATCTTGGATGCTAGTAAATTCAAAGATAAGGGAAGGTACATATGCCCACAAGTGTTCTTCTGCAGCAAGTCTAACAGTCCAGGAAAAATACAAGCACAGTGTGCCATTTCATACAATTCCTGAACAAATAATTCTAGGAAGCATAAAGAATTGGTCTCTCTTTTGTCACCCTTATCTGCAACAACTAATATTAGCCACAATACCTGTGAACTACACAGGTAAAAATTACGTTTTTGAGCATAATTCCCAGAATCCCCCAGTCTTGATGGAACTAACAGCCAGTGATGGGTAACCCTGGCTAGTTTTAAATCCTAGGGCTCTCCAGGGGCTGCATAGACTATCAAAAAATAAAAGAAATACACCAAAATGGTCAGTCATCCATCTCTAAAAATGTTATCTTTAAAACTAACATAGGCTTTGTGACCTATTTAAAGGGCAACTTGTTGTCTCTGGAGACATCAAGGAGCAACAAGTTATTCTTCTTTGCTAGGAAAAGGACAGTCTATACTCTAGAGAAGGGTTCCTCAAACTTTTTAAGCAGAGGGCTGGTCCACAATCCTACAGGCTGTTGAGGAGCTGAATTATCATTTGAAAAAAAAAATGAACAAATTTCTATCCACACTGCACATGTCTTATTTGTAGTGGAAAAAAAACAATGAAAGAACAATACAATATTAAAAGACAAGAACAATTTTAACCAACATAAACCTATCAGGATTTCAACGGGAAGTGTGAGCCTGCTTCTGGCCAATGAGATAGTCAAGTTAATTAGGGTTGTTGTTGTTGTTGTTGTTGTTGTGTGCCTTCAAGTCATTTCAGACTTTGGGTGATCCTAAGTCTAAAACTGAGGGCGGGGCCAGGTAAATTACCTTGGGGGGCCGAATCCAGCTCATGGGCCTTAGTTTGGGGACCCCTGCTATAGAGAGTCCAGAGGAGTCAAGGGACACAAAAACATAACTGAAAGCACACATGCAACCCCAAGGTTGCATTTTGCCCACTCTTGCCTTTAGGCATAAATCAGAGTGGGAATCATTTAGGCTTCCAGATGTTGTTGAACTGTAAATTCCAGCAGCCCTAGCCAGAATAGCCAATGATAATAATAGTAATAAATTTTATTGATAAGCCCTTAGGCCATATCACAATGGTGAGAAATGCTGGAAGGAAGAGTTCAACAAAATCTGGAAGGCCATATGATTTTCACCCTGGTCTAAAACAATTGATAATCTTCTTTAGAGTAGACTCATGGACTCACAAGATTTCTTAACTGCTGTCTTATCATTCAGCAATAGATTCAATGAACCTACTCTGGTTTGGACTGGTAACTGGATTGAGGTCCAAGGAAATATCTTTTCCAAGTCCTGCTCTGAACACTAATATTCTGTTTATCTATTATAGCTCTGTGGATTTGTCTAATTTCCTTTTAAAACTATGCAAGCCAAATGCCACAATTCCATTTATAATTGTGAACTCACCAAATCAGTTAAACATTGTAAGAAAAAGCAGTTTTGTTTCTCTTGTCTGTCCTGGATTTATTGCCAATCAAGTTCACTAAGTGATGCCAAGTTCTAATTTTCTTGTGAGAGAATGAAAACATAACCTCTATTCACTCCCTCTAAGCAATTCATAATTTTATGAACCTCTATTATATCCTTGCTTGGCTGTCTTTTTTCTGAATTAATAAGTCTCTATCCTCTAGCTTGTTTTCATAAGTGCTCCTTCCTTGGTTTTGTTTGTCCTTTCTATAGTTATTTCAGTGTGAACACAGTATTTCAAATTGTTTTCACGGAGCAATAATATTGCCATTGTGCTGCAAATTACAAGATATCTTATATGAATCACAAGAAAAATCACTCTCATTGTGCCTCAAGCACTTGAAACCATATAATGTAGATCCAACACAATATAGGCTAACAATTTGGTTTTGGAAGATGTATGTGTAAAGGAAAGCTGTGATTTCCAGGTATCTAAATTCTGTACCATGAAATAAAATATTCTGCATATAGGTCATTCATGCAAATGTCACATTTGCAACAGAAAAGAAGCTTTTGAAGTGGAAGCAATTACCATGCTCCACTGACAACTAAGATCTTCTTTTGAACAGGCAATCCCTTCTTTCAGAGTGATTATAATACACTGGCATGCTAGTTTCTCATTCAGCAGCTGGCACGGTTATAACATTTACAGCGGAGATGAGAGCAAGCTGCTCCCGACTTTGACCTGTGAGGAGGAATCATCTGTAATGAACAAGCTACAGGAACTTACTAGGGTTGCTTTTTTTAATGTCTCCTTTATGCCTCTTCCTTACAAAGTTGACAAATAAGCAGCTGTCAAGACAATTACATGCAACAGGGTCAAAGGAGGATGATCAAATCTGTGAAGCACAGTATGCAATAAAAATACTTTCATGCAAAACTGTGGCCGATCAAGCAATGAATAAAATTTGTTGACACTACAACTATAGTGCTACAACTATGGCATCCTGAGTGAGCTTATACATTGAGCCATAGTGTAGACTGATGGCTTCAAAATGGTTTTCTAAGGAATCCTAGTCTCCTCCATATGAAAGTCAATGCTAAAGATTCCTGAACATACGATTGCTCACCATTAACTGAAATTCTACAGCCACAAAAAGAAACTAAGTACGTTCAGTTTTGTGATGGAACGATAAACTTAATCAGGCCTGGACATTGCTCCCTATTTTACTAAACATGTACCTTGGAACATATTACAGTCTGAAACTTCCTGAGTGATGTCCAATGCATTAAACCAAATGTTTGAGAAACAGAACAGAGTACCTAATAGAGGAAGTACTTTCTGAGCTGGGTTTCAAAACAAAAGACCTACACGCACATCACTGGTAAGCCACAGTGACCACCAGAGAGTGAGAAGCCAGAATAAAACTATGGACATCTATAGAAAGCGGAATTGGAAAAAAAACATTAAATTTCCAGTGTTCTCACATTTCCATTCTTTCTTTCACCCCCCCCCCCCCCCAAATCTCTATGACTTTTATGCATCTCTAGGTTTACAAGGATAGCAAGGAAAGAGTTGCGTGAGAAACAAGGACAGATCAACTTGGTCAATATGGTCTGCCCTCTTTACTACCATTTTGCTTTAAAACTTGATTAAAAATTACACAGGTTTCATGCACCCCTATATCCAGTTGAGTTTCAGTGCAAATTCTGAAGGTTCAGTTCGTCGAACAGTCAACAATGAACTGATATTAATCACTATTAAATAATTATTGCAGACAAGTCCAAGATTGTCTGAAAGGGTGCGATCTGAGAAATGGGATTGTATAATGAAGAGTTCAGAGAGATACTTGTGCAGGTTGTACTCAGGTTTGAAGTCAATTTCCTCTTGTAGCTCAGATCTGACAAGGAGAATCCTAAATCTAATTCACAACTGGTTTTATATTTAGTTTTTTTTTTAACTATAAGACAAAACCAGCAACTCATCTGTGGCCTTTAGTCATGAACAAAGACTAAGAGAACTACAGTCTCTTCAAGTCGAACTGGATTTATATTTGAACACTATTTAATTCAAAAGAACAATGGAATAACACATGGAAGATCTAGAAGACTTCATGGTGACAACATAATTGCAGGAAAGCAGCATGGGAAGGGCTGCAGGATCTCACTTCATTGCAGGACTGAAGAAAGGTTAACACTTCAAAAACCCCAAACATTGTTCCTATATTAGACTGAAGGGTTAATGGATAGCTTAAATACTATTTCTACCAGAGCTGCACTGAGCATTGCCCCATTTTCAAGCAGCAACTGTCATTTTGGACAGAATACATATTGGCCCTGAAACACTTCACAGAAAACATTCACCCCCTCAATGATGCATCTTGTTTCCTGGATTAGACACATAGATGATTCCACACAATCATGCAAGGAACGGGAGGCAATCATACTACAATGCAGATTTGCCACTTTGATAGAATCATACCAGTTTTGGAGTTGTAAGGGACCTTTACTGTCCTCTTACAAATCCCTCCTCAGTCCAGGAATTGGATGACATCAGAGGGCAAGTGAACACAGTCCAGTAATACTGGATAATCAATAAAAAGGGGAAATGGGGTTTGTTTTGGTTTGCTTGGCTATATTTAAAATGTATGTGAGTTGGGTTTGGCTGTGACCTATATGTGGCCCAGAATAAGGTGCAAAAGTCAGAAGGTTATTGTTCCTACCTCTTTGGCCCAAGCAGGCTTCTCTGTGGCATTGAGTCCCTCCTTGTAATGATATAGGGATTTCTTTTCTGCCGGTCTCTGTTCTTGCCTCTGTTGCTGCTGCTGTTGTTGCTGCTGCTGAAGGGAGACCAGATAGTCCCGCTCTTGCTGCAACTGCCGCTGGAGCCGCTCTGCTTGCCGCTGCTCTTCCAGCTGTTTACGCTTATATTCCTATCAAGATATACATATTTCTTTATTTTAAAAAAATAATTAACAAGAAGCATGATGTTGAGAAGTCGCAGAAGTACAGCCAGCATGTTGGGGGAGAGCCAACACATTATTTGGTAGAAATTTACTGTATATATTTGAGTATAAGCTGAAATTTTCAGCCCTTTTTAGGGCTGAAAAAGCACACACACACCCCTTTGGCTTATACTTGAATGAGGGTCCTGGCTGGCTTATATTCAGGTCAGCTTACAGTTGAGGATATAAGTAATCAGAGTTGGACAGTCTTATCTTAAATTAAAGTTTTATGCAAATATTCAAAAACATTTAACCTACTGGTGCCACAATTAATAATTTTATTGGTATCTATCTTTATTTTTGAAATTTACCAGTAGTTGTTGCATTTCTTACCCTTCTCTTATACTCGAGTCAATAGGTTTCCCCAGTTTTTTTGTGGTAAAATTAGGTGCCTCGGCTTATAATTGGGTTGGTTTATACTTGAGTATATGCGGTAAGTTCACATACGAAGGATGCAATAATCTTATTAAGACTATGTGATCATGAGGTAACAGGTATATCTCCAAGTATATTTCATAAGATAAGATTATGAAACTCACTGGCAGAAACATCATTATTTATGCAAGGAAGGATTTGCATAACCTGCCCATACAGTTAATAGATCCGACTGGGGAAACGGAGATAAGGCATGAAGTGTCAACAACTCATGTTTATCAATTAATAAATAAAATATGATCCATGTTGAAATGACAGTTTCCATTCAAAATAGTGATAAGATTTAAATTTAACTTCAGCGTACAAGTGAACACATGTATATGCAGGAAATTTAGCAAGAAAACAACAACAACACAGTAAACAGCACAACAAGGCAATGTATGCCTACCAGGCATGTAAAGCTAGGTAGGCTGAATATGAAATATGCAATCAGTCAACCCTCATAAAACCAAATAGAAATTACAGGGCACAAGAACAATTTCAGATGTGGCTATCAGCTTTCCATTCAGAGCTATAACATAAATACAGCAGCAGGCCTCCAAAGAGTATGTTCCTGTCAGGAAGATGGTGAACATTTTAGAAGGAGACCAAGCAATGAAAGGCATGCATAGCAAAGGATTGCAAGCAATGAGTCCTCCCTGTTACTGGCAGAAAGGAAGGGGAAAAGACATTCACAGCTTGTCTGAAGTTTGCATTCAGGGGAGAAACCAATATCACATGCCATACTTCTCTTGTCTGTGAGTTGAATGGAATAGGAAGGCATTTCAAGACAGGACTTCAAAAATACCTCTTCATTATGACTCTCCACACTCATGCTGGCCTAGCCTTTCAAGATTGCCACTTTGAGGAGTTTTAAAGTTAGAACCAACTCCTGGAACCTTTTGATTTGTTCCTTTTTTTGGGTTTAGTTTTCAAGCACACTCTTCCCGGCAAGCCCACATGTGTCCTTCAGGGTTTGTAAAATCCTCAAGCTGAAGGGGAATATGCCAGCTTGCCTGTTGACAGGAGAATTGTGATGGGAGCTGCAGCGGGGACACCTCTAACCTGTATTTCGGAGCTCTTATTCCTCAGGGACACTTCTATTTCTTGCCAACGCACTGGCTCTGAATCCCAAATGACTACCCTTATAAAGAATGCATTGGCCTATATAGCAAATTTCCATGCCAGAGGCACAATATTATTTCCCACTCATCCCTAGAGTTAGTTACAGGTTGTGTTGTTTCCTCTTTTATAGCTGGCAGCAGTTCTTGGAAGGGGCAAAAATTAGACTGGGGCCTTGGTATAAAAAGGAGATGTATACTTGTTCGGACCATGTCTCCAATCCAATACCCAGCCCATGGCTGTCTTCAATAGAAAATGGAGAGTCAGTCACATTCGTGTTATATATCATTTAATTACACTACAGTGGACAACCGTATGGGACTTGGGTACCAATCCCCCCCCAAATTCCCCCACAGCATTTCCCCAAAACAAGAACCCATATTTATGCATAATTCTGAAAATGACAATAATACTTGTCAACAATATATTTCAGTATTTTGAAAGTAAGTGCAGAGGAAATCAGGAATCTAGGGTTCTGGGGTGTTTGTGGAGATCGGTATGGGCCGATCTCCAGAATACTATGCGGTATTCTTTTTAGTTTTCATGCATTTGGGGGATTTTCTGTGTGGTTCATGGCAAAATTTACTCTGCAAATCACACAGTTTTTTAAAAAGAAGAGGGGTTGGACATTGATGCGGGGTTTCTGGAGTCAGAAAAATGGGACCTAGAGGTCACACACAGTCTATAGAAATCACTTTTATGTCCATGTGTCAAATGTTAAAATCAGTCTTTTTAATTTGTGGTTTTCTCATTTTTGTGGGGGTCTGGCGCCCCTTAGGTCCATGAAAATTGAGGGAATACTGTAGTTATTCAAACTGTGCCTTAATAATGCCATACACATTTGCTAAAGAAACTCGAGCCATTCCTTCACTAGCAACTAATCAAAATTCTGAGTGTGCTGGAAATGTGAATAAAATTTGAATATGCCAACATGTGAATAAATTTAGCTATGTGCGGAAGGAGGAGTCTCCAGAAAAGGTGGCAATCCTAAAAGCTTGAAGGCACAGGTACATATAGGCATATGGCACGCACTCTCAGTACACAAAGAAAAGGCTGGACATAGATCCTGCCTTCCCATTACCAGAAGTAGAGCTTGTTCCTGCAATAATTGTTGCTGCAGGATCTCTAACTGCCTCTGTTCTTCCTCTAACTGTCGCCTGATGTACTCCTGGAGATGTGGCAGCAGAGAAGATGGAAAAAGAAGAGAAAAAGAAGAGAAAAGAAAGAACCATAATTCCAAAGAGAAAGGAGTGACCACATAAGAAGGAGAAATTGTAGAAACACCAAGGAGACCTGGTTTGTATAGGGTGGGGAAATCAAGGAATTAGAAACTTGTTGAGAAACAATGCATTTAACTGAAGAAAGCCAAAACCAACTTCTGCCAAGAACAAATTAAATTGTGCTGTTATGTTCAGGGTTGTGACCATGCAATAGTTAAAAAGGAAGCATTCTAGTCCAGTGCTTCTCAACTATCAGACGCGGTAGATTTATTTTTTTATAGGAGACTAGACTAGACTATTTTGGACCACCAGCCAATTACATTTTGAATAGCACTGCTCTAGGCCACAGTTACACAACAGTCAAGAGTGTAATATATGATTGAATGTAATCATACACTGCTCAAAAGCTTATCATAATTTAATCAGATCTGTTTCACTGTTGCTGGAGAGATCTGAATACAAAAATTCTGCTTGGATCTGGTAGTGGTCTTCTCCATCATCTCTTACCTCATTCTCTTAAATGGAGGTGTTGAGGATGAACCTGGAACCTTCTCATGCAACGGATGCGCCAATTGCACCCATCCAATAAAAAATTGACAAACTGTAGCACAGCAGTGGATAAACTAAGATCAGCAGTAATTAAGGTCTACTAAATGGATCTTAAAAAGCTTGGTTTGTTGATATCTCACAGCACTACTCTAAGTGTTTCTTCTACAAACTGACTACTGTTAAATTAAACAATACCTACTCCTTAACAAATCCATGAGATTGTAGCCTAAAAGATATTAATGCAGATGTCATGGAGAGAGGTGAAGCAAAAGGGCCACTCCTCCAGAGGTGGAAAGTCCAGACCAGGGCCTTGCTCATCATTCCTATACACAAGGAAGTCCTTGCATCAAAATTATCATTTAAGGACCACATTACATTTTAAGATGTATTATAGCAAGTATTCCATTTAAATGTGCAGCTAAACACAAAATCCAGTTGTTAGCTCCAAATGTTCACTTGATCCACTAAATCAATATAAACATGGTAAGTCAAAACCTGTGTAAGTTGCACCGATTCAATGAGTATTCTAGGTGGAACTAACAAGATTTAGACCATAAACTTTGAATACAACAGAAATGGTAGGAATCGTGGGTGCTTAGTGAAGAAGTTGTAACAAACTGACGTTGCCTACTGAGTGTATATCGTGTTGCAGAAGAGGGTTTTCACCCTGAGAATAAGTTTTCTATTAATAAAAGCAAACTCGTCTAAGAGCTGATGTGAGTTACCTGCTCATGCTCAGCACGTCTCCTCTCCTCTTCTCGACGCATTTGCTCTTCATAATGTCGGCGCTGCTCTCTTTCTTGCTGTTTCCTTAACTCTTTCTCTCTCCTTTGCTGCTATAAGAGAAAGGGAACAGAGGGTTGGGTAGGGTGGGGTAGGGTGGGAAGAAATCAACAAAAATGTTCAGGTAAAGTTTTCAAATGTCGGGCAATTCAGAGACCTCTGTATAATCATGCATAGCAGGATGGTGCTTCAAGGGTCATTTCGCTGACACTTTTATGGCAGTCAGCAATTTACCATGACCTTCCCTACTATTTACTCCTATGAAACAGAGGTTTGTTTGTTTATTTATTTATTTATTTATTTATTTACTTACTTACTTCATTTCTATCCTGCCATTCTCACTCAAAAGGACTCAAGGTGGCTTACAAATCTGGCAAAAATTCAATGCCGATAAAAACCAACAATAACAATAAAACATAAAATCAGTTGAAATGATTAACATTAAGCAATAATACACATAAAACAGTATACAAAATTTAAAAACATATAAAGTGCATAGTTCCATTTATCCAAAGGTTCCCAACCTTTGGTTCTTCAGATTTTGGGATTTCAACTTCCAGAAGCCCCCATCATCTTGACCAACTGTAGGGAATTCTAAGAGCCGAAATCCAAAAAACATGGAGAACAAAAAGCTAGAAACCAATGCAACAGAGAATACATCCAATGGTTAATCCATTTTATCTTTGTCCCTGTTTATGGAACAGAAGCACCCAATCCGCATCAATAATTAAGTAAATTTTGAAGTACAAATTTCAATGAACATGAAACTATATGAAGTCAGTAAAACCAGGGTTCAACAATTGATTACCTACTCAAAAGGACCTTAGCGTGTGTTGTAACAAAGGCCAAAAAGAACTGTCATCCTTGACTATTTGGATACACATTAATAGAAGCTCAGGTGGATCCGATTTAGTCGAACACCTTATGCCCCAAATGGCCAAAACGCTTCTAGAAAACCTCAGGAGCACCCCCACAGAAGTAAACACTCAGCTTTCCATTCTGCACTAACAAGTAGTATCTAACATCATGCTGCCTCTAAATTTCAAGATCTTATATAGATACCATGGCTTATCCATTGGTAGAATCAGATAGATTGAAAGGGTCATGAGAATAAGCATCAAAACCTTTGACAGAATAATCACACTGTACCTAGAATAAAACTTCTGGGAGCAAAAAACAATATATAATAACTACATGCATCTCATAAAGCTATTTGTGTGAGAAAAAGACCACTCCAAAGTGACTGGGAAAATATAGCAGGACAATATTAGTGTTTCCATAATCCTTTATCTCTGTTGAAATTAATTTTGTTAGTTTTGGCCCAGCTCTCCAGTCTACCAAGATGATTTTGAATTCATCCAACTCATTTAGTGGCATCTGGAAATCTCATAAATTCTAAGTTTCTCATTCAACCAAGGGTTTGCGGCCTTTATCCTTTCTCACTCCCTGCATCACATTCCTGGAATTACCTTCCTAAATATTTACAGGTTGCTCCTTCCTTTGGTTTTAATTAAAACTTCCTTCTTTTTCAAGGCTTTTGGAGATTTATCATCTCTTATTTAGATTATATGTATTTGTCAATTTGCTTCATTTTATATTGTATTCTTCTGTATTCTATCCAGATAATTTGTTTTACCATTGGATAGCTTTATATTTGTACTGCTCCTTCCTTCACCTGTATATATGTTTCCACACACAGAGAGAAAGTATACAAAGCTGTTTTTGTTGATGTTGTTTTACTTTGTTGTTGATTAACTTGTAAATAAGTAAATGGTTATGATAACTACAATAAGAATATCTTCTATTTAATATGCAAAGTCATTTATAGCCATTATTAGTATTTTATGAGCCACAAATGTAATTTCATATTAATATATTATGCTTGATAAGGCATATATTAAATCAGGCTGAGGCTCCTCTACTTCATCTTTCTTGGTTGTTGCTTGTTGGGCAGCAAAGGAAACAGCTTCCAATAGGAATGCACTTGGCAGCCCTGCTGTTCACACATAATTCACCATTCAAGCCACTTGGATTGGGGTCCAAGTCTTTTTCCAAGGCAGCCAAAGTAGGATGCCTGCAAAGCCATCTGCAGTGATCAAGAATTGTAACAGGGCAGGAGTGACATGCCCCTTCCATTGTTCCACAGCATGATTTCAAATCCCAGTACAGAATTTAGAGCTTTCTCTGAGCCATGTTAATTTTCTCAGGGTAAGAAAAGGCCAGTCATTTGAAAGTCAAGCTGCTTTTTGTACGTTAGCAACCGCTTTGCAGAGGAAATCAATACAGTCTCATAATTACATGCCACTCGGGTCCGCAGCACAAGGCACACTCAGTATTGATTGCAGCCATGGATGAGATGTGTCTACAATTGAGCCTGTGTGTCTTGAAAGTGAAATGAAGATGTGTAAAATCCTTCATTAGTAATGGCATTACGCAGTCTAGGCCAACATCAGAAATGCACAGAACTGTCTATCTGATGTTTGCTCTCTGCTACTCCACCAACTACATTCTGAACATGTCTTCACTCCTCTGCTTGTAGCATTTCTGAGGTTTCCCAGTGCTTCAGTACTTTTGCAGCAAACCAAATATCTGTACTCAGCCTTACTCAACTTTGCTGCCATTGCAATAATGCATCCTCACTGCTGGAACCCTCGGCTGATCTTATCCCAAATCAATACACAATTGCTAAGAGGAGTAAGCCACCCTTTCCCACTTTCCCATTCTGTCCTCTTGTTTCAAGAACCTTTTAGAATTTATTGATCTATTATTTTCTCTGTGGCCATATACCCCATTTGTTCCGCAAAGCTAAACGTTGAGCACTCATGGGCCTCTAATTTTTAAATGGAGAAAACAGAAAGTCAGTCCTTTACAAAGGCATAAGATGTTCTGCCACTGGTGATTTTTTAAGAGACGAGTCAGAATCATGCAGCTCTTAGAGGTTGTTAAACTGCAGATCCCTGAAGCGTTAGTCGATTGTGAGAAATGCCAGCAACATCATGCCAAAAATTGACCATTGATTCACACTAGAGGACCTAGAGATTCCTCAAGAGGTGTTTTCTCTAGGACACCCCAGGTCTTCCAGTGTGATTTTTCAATCAATTTCGCATTGGAGGACCTAAAGACTCCTACAGAAAATATTATAACCAAATCCATGAATAATCAAATCCACAAATGTGGAGAGCTGATTGTATTGTAATGGCCTTTTAAAACAATTTTAAACATCTTTTAAATCTGATAACTTGTATATTTGTATTAAATTTTGTATTATTTTGTATTTCATATTATAGTTTGTGTAATTTTAATTGCATTCTGCTTGTAACAAATTGCTGTGAGCTGCCTTGGGTCCCATACTGTGAAAAAGGCAGGATCGAAATTAAAACAAACAAATCTGCAGGGTGCTTGATTCAAGAGATTTATCTTATTGATATTCGAATGCAGTTTAAGGACACATTTGCTTGTTCTCAGCAAAAACTCCAATGAAAGAAGGCTGCTTATTGCAAGGACAGTGGAACATGAGAAAATGGATTCTTACTCCCAATTCCTCCATCCTACACACATTGCCTTGGTTAAAATAAAGGGAACGGGGCAAGTCTAGCGAACACCGTTTATGTTAACAATGCTGGAACGTAGTCTGACAATTTGTCACCATCTCTTTCCAATCCTTCCACTTTACCCCTAGTAGTACAACATGCACTTGGTAAGAAAATGGTCCTAAGCACAATTCTGGGCATCAAAATTCTGCCTTGCCATCTCCATCGGAAAAAAGAGAACTATGTCTCCAAGTGCCAGTTCACATGTTTCATTTCTGCCTGGGAAATGGAATGAGCTACTTGGCTCCAGAAATTTCTGTTGGCTAGGGTTTCTTATCAGTATGTATAGGCTTTAAGCAGTATACAAAGATTAGAATGACATGCATTATGACATATTCGGTATGTATTATTATAGTTCTGCAGTGCCCTTTTCATTTTATGTTTATTGTTATGTTTTTATGCAACTCTTGAAGAAGGCCACTGAAATATATAAAGGCTGAAACATGTTGGCTTTTTTCCAGGGTAAAAAGAGCCGGTGTATACTGAGTGCTTGAAGATATGCCTTCCTTTTTTCCTCCCTGTAGATTCTACTGGGTATTCTCCAGTTTTTTTTTTGTCTCTTTTGTCTTCTCTACCACCAGCCTATTTCTTGGGATTTCAGATCAGTTGGGATATCATCTTCTGTGCACAGCTGGGTTTTTGCAGTGGTCAGGCCAAACCTTTCCCATTTTACAGATAGTTACTCCTCCCCCCTCCATAATCTTTTTCCTGTCAGGTACAAGCATTGGTGGCACAAGGGGTTATTCTATTTCTCTTCTGCTTCTGTTTTTTTATATGGCTTTTAGGACACTGCAATGCATTGCACAGAGTGGTTTGGGTTAGGAATGGATGCCTTCTGGTAAGGGCATTGGGCTGCTTCCTTCTTCTTAAGAGCCAGCACAGCTTGGTGTCACCCTGGGGATTGGAATGGGCATTTTTAGCAGCAGTTCTGTTCTAGGTACAATATACATAATACTGACAGCTCAAGCCATATGATTGAGTGCAGTGGCCTCTTCTGCACCAATGAGTTCCAGTAATAACTATATAAAAACAAAAATATAAACACCAAGCTTACACATCAGTCATCCCTGACACAGCAATACCCAGATAGATTGGAATATCATTTTCCCTATCCCTCAAGTCAGCTGGATGGGGGATTACGGGAGGTGTAGTCCTGTGGAAATGGAGGGTACCAGTTTGGGAGTGCAGAATGGTAGTAGTTTGACACCACTTTAACTGTTATGGCTCAATGCTATAGAATTCTGGAATTAAAAATATAATGTGATACCAGAGTTTTCTGAAACAGAAGGCTAACTATCTTGCAAAACTACATGTCCCAGAATTCTATAGCATTGAGCTATAGTGGTGTCAAACAGCTACCATTCTGCAGTATGGCTACATCCCTGGAGGAAACTGTTCTATATAAAGCAGCTGACAATTTTCAGACATGTTGATATTCTGGTCACCAGAGGGCAGTCACAAGGAAACAGAGCATCTGGACTCAGACAACAGGGCTTTATATGGTATCTTTGCCAGTGTATCTTAAACTGAATTTGAAGCATCAGTGACTAATGGTTTAAGTAAACATAGCAGACAACTATTAAAGTATATGTTCTTGAATAGGAATGATTAAGCTTGTACTGGAACACAAACAAAATACCACCCCCTCTCTCTTTTATGTGATTATCTTCATGCTTCTACATTTTTATATGTTCTTATTTCTTCCAAATGGAAATTCCTTTCAAAATATCATCCTCCAAATCTATAACTATTCCACCATTTCAGTGATGCCTTCTCTTCAGTTAGGGAAAAGCAACTTTCAACAGATGCAACTTGCAACAGATAAAAAACATAAACACTTAAAATACACAAAATGCAAAAGACTTACATTTTGTGAATTTGTGCCAATATTTTAATTGTCAAAATATTAAAAAGCTAAAACCAATTAAAATGCAAAACATTAAAAGCCAGTATCAAAAGGACATACACATAGAATTCGAGGAAGAAAAAACTGATTCGACAAAATATTACAAGAAATAAACAACTATCCAAAATCTAGGCCTTACTGCTAAAACTAATCATGGAAGATTAATACATCAAAGAATGTATGCTAAAATGGGCCAAAAATATTGGCTGTACAAGTAGTCTAGACAAGTGGGAATGCCTCTGGAAAGTAAAAATAAAAATATTCAGAAATTACTCACTCTTGGAAAACTTTCACAATGTTCTATCACTATTACATGGCACCTGTAAAAATAGCCAAAATGCACCCACACTTGAAAAATACCTGTTAGAAATGTAAACAAGTAACAGGATTACTTTTTCATACATGGGATCCTGCAAGAAGGCAGGACTGAGATCAATGGATCTATAGATTGAGATCTATTGTTTCTATAGTGTTATAGATTGAGATCTATAAAACTACAGAAAAAGTATTAAAACTAAAATACCCATGCATCCAGAGGCATTCTAGCTAGCCATAACAGATCACTCTTGAAGACATATGGCAGACTTTTCATTATGATGACAACTGCAGCAAGAATTGTGTATATACACATATGAAAACTAAAAAAACACACACCAAAAATAGAAGAATGGATAGTAAAAGTAGCTGAAACAGCAGAAATAGACATTTTGACAAGATATTGTCAGATAAAAATACACTTAAATATTAAAAAAAAAGGATTGGGAACCCTTCAAGGGATTTCCAGAAGAAAAGAAAATTCCAATGTGGAAAGTTCATGTTTAAAATGCTAATGTATTACATTATATTCTGCACAAATAAAAAAAAACTGGACCTGCACCTATATATTTTATTGTTGTTTTTATTGTTTTATTGTTATTTTAAAGCTAAGTGTATTATTTTAATCTATTTCTGTAAACCGCCCCGAGCCAAACTGGGAGTAGCGGTATACAAGTCTAATAAATAAATAAATAAATAAATAAATATCTACATTTCAGTATGGCCAGGGAATTGAACCTAGCCTCAGATAATGCAAGTGAGAATAGGCTCACATCCCAGCATCTAATTAGATGGAATGGGGAAGATTTAGGATTAGGATATTCATATGGTAATTTTAAAAAACAACCATGGAGGATTCTACCATTCTTATTGATGCTGCCTATTGATAAGCTCTTTTTGGCTGCCACATCACACTGTTCACTCATGTTCAGCTAAGACTCCAAGATCCCTTTCACATGTGCTGTTGTTAAGTCAGGTGTTACCTATCTGTGCCAAAGTGTAATACCTTACATTTCTCCCTACTGAAATTCATTTTGTTGGTTATGGCCTAGTTCTGTTAAGGCTATTTTGGATTCAGATCCTATCCTTTGGTCTAACCATCTCTCCTCATTTGATGTCATCTGAAAATTTGATAAGCATGCCCTCTATTCCATTGTTAAAGTTAATTTAAAAGATGTTGAGCAGCACTGGGCCCAGGACAGAACCATGTGGCACCTCGCTAGTCCATTCTTTCCAGGATGAAGAGGAGCCATTGGCAAGTACAGCAGTTTCAAGGTTAGTAGTTGTAATTTAGGGAACCACAAGAGCAGAAATAGTGAACTCTCCCCTTCCTAGAGCCGTTCCATACCTGTACCAGAAATGTGATCTCGCCCCACGTACCCATCATTGGCACTACTAATTAAAAAACAAACATATACATGAACATTGATATTCTATGACACATCTAGTTGTATATACCAGTAGTAGTATGGATGTTGAACATGTATCCCGGTGCTGTCCCTGACTGTATCCCTCTATATTTTTTCATATATGTAGGTGAAACACTAGCCACCACTCCTGCTAAGAGAAATGCTGGCACTGGAACATCATTTCTTTGAGACTGAGCAGAGATCCTACCTTGTGAGGGTGTGGAAGAGAAAGAGGTCTTTATGCATCAAGCTCACCAAAATTCAGTACACCTTCATGGGTTTCTGGAACAAACCACCCCTCCCTCTACCCACTGCCTGACACAAGAACTGGGATTTTGTTAGTTGACTTGTATAACTGCATCAGTAAGGATATATAGCAATAGTAGCAATCAGGTTTCTAGCTCTCAGCCATCTGCTCAGGTCATAGGTTGATCTGAAAGGCTTTAGAAACCCAGAATGTTTGGAAATCACTATAAGAAAGCTCTATCTGGTCTTAACTATTCTGCAAACTGCAGCTGCAAACAGTTCCGCTGGCTTGCATTTCCAGTGGACTCCACACACCATGTTGATCCTCTGCAGCTTAATAACACATCTGCAGCATAAAATATAAATAAACTCTTTGGCCTTTTCAAAATGCTAAAGCCTATTTTGATGTGCTCGTCTAGCGTGAAAGATCAGAACCAAACACTTCCCTTTCAACTAGTATGGAAGTCATACGTCAGGTCACATTAGGCTGACTGTTAACCAAAATAATGCTAATTTTCCTATCACTTATGCGTGAATCAGCTCAGAAGTTTCACTGCCTCTTTGATTTTTGCAAACCCCAAAGAAAGTATTCCAAAGATTATGATATAAATAAATTGGATGGCAAACAGAATATAACTGTAGAAAACAGTATAAAATCAAATAGAACTGAAAGCACAATTGGGAACTAAATTCAAGGAAGGTTGAATTGGGAACTAAATTCTAGTTTGTGTAAGCATATAGGTCACATTGTCTTATATTTCAGTGGTGGGGAACTCTAAGACCATGTGATCTATGTGCTTCCTCAGGCTAGAATCCTGTTGATGCCCTGATGCAATTGTAGGGAAAGCAAATGTGCCAAAGGAAAGCAACAAAAGTGCGGCCTTCACAATAGAAGTAAAAGGTGATTGCTGTTGTCATGAGGGGAAGGCTACTTGGAGAATAACCTTCTCTTCCTCTAAACAATGTTGATAGCAACAGCTGTGTTTGCTTTACCTTGTTGCCATTGCATGATCCCACAATGGACTAAGAGGATTCTGGTTTCAGTGTGTTGCCCAAATACCTCTGAGTTTCCTTTTTATGAGTCTTTAAAATGGATCTGGACAGAACAAGCCTTCAAACAGACTCAGTTTAAGGTTATCTCTTAAAACAGATGATGCTCTATAGGAGAATAGATAGCGACTGTAGTACACATAATACATACATGTACATTCTAATATGCATACAGGCATGCATGCACACATTCGCCTTCATACACCTACACCCAGTTACTTCTCATGCAATCTCAGCCACTTCCCAAAAGAGAGTTAAGATCTTTGGAGAAGGCCCTGCTCTCAGTCCCACCTCCACTGCATGCACGACTGGTGGGGATGAGAGACATGGCCTTCTCGGTGGTGGCTCCTTGACTATGGAACTCCCTCCCTAGTGACATCAGACTGGCCCCCTCCCTCCTAGTTTTTAGGAAAAGAGTGAAATCTTGATTATGGGATGAGCTGTTTGGATAGGCGTTGGGTGGTGCAATATATATCTCTATCAACAGAAATGATGACCTCTGGATTGGTACAGTTTTATGGTGTTTATATGTTTTATTTGCAATTTCATATATGATGCATTGCTTTTTATTTGTTTACACGCAGCATTGAACATTGCCTTGTTGTAAGCTGCTCTGAGTCCCCCTTGGTGTGAGAGAAAGTGGGATATAAATATAGTAAGTAAGTAAGTAAGTAAGTAAATAAAACTCCAAAATGTGTAATGTTTGTGAAATACTTCAAGACTTTGTGTTCCCTCTCAATCCATGGGGACTATAGTCAAAAGTAGACATAGGCACAGTGAAAAACAGAATGTGAGCTACAATATATGTTCCAAACTGCCTAATGTCCCTTCAATAATAATCATTCCCATTTTCCTGATTTCCCTTGGTTCTTGGTCTGTTGGGTTATGTTCATAGAAGGTATATTTATTATTCATAAGAAGCAAAGTCACCAATGTATTACAGCCAACTTTTTCAATGTAGCCAACTTCACAGGTTATGCTTGAGGACAAGCATTCTCTACCAACTTTCTTCCATGACCCCTTTACTTTCTTGATGCAAGCAACAAAGGGAGCTTCTTTGTAATAATTCCCAATGATGGATTTTAAATATTGATGAGGGAAGCCATTTGAAGCCATACACCTCTGGGAAGTATTTCAGAAAGAAATCTGATGAGCAGAAGTTCAGCTGTAAACTGGATTTCCCTGGGAATTGTGAAATTGGCCAAGTTCACTAAGGTTAGAACAACTAGAGAGGCTAACCAGAGAGATGAAGTTCAAAGAAATTAATTTGACAACTTCCAACACTTGTCATCATCAAACAACTCAGACTAGAATTGTCTTGCTGAGATGAATATATCCACAGTGATTTGTGGAGATCAAGTTTAGAAAAACCAAGTGGTCAGGTAAATAAAAGACAGGATTGTTTTTGTAATAGTAGAGCTCTCAGTCCAGAATTCCTCCCTTGGTAACTTCAGATATTTATCCTGGAGAACCTCTCAGGGGATCTACTGAATACTGTTGTTGTCTCATTTTGTGTTTATTCATGAATTGAAATATATTTACTCCATACTTCCATTATTGTTTCTTACTCTCAAGCTGCCTTGAGCACAAATGTAATATGAAGTTGAGATATAAATTTTAATAAGTAAATGCAAGTTATAAAAGACATAAAACACTAAAGAAAATAATATAATTCTTATTAAAAATAGAACATCATTTGTAAAATTCAGCCTGAGGATGGAGACACCAAACAAGACATGTATTTATCAAACCAAAAAGCACTTCCCACCCAAAACTTTAAAATGCATCAATATTTTAATCTACCATCAAAAGACAGATAAGAAGGCAACCCAAATGGATATTCCAATGCAAGAGTTCTAGACAATGGATACTAACAATATGACAACCTGTACCATGTACCCACAATTGCCCCTTCATCGGTCATAATCTATGTTGAAGTTCCAAGCCTGAATTGGGATTGTGGCCATGCATTTGCAGGTGATTTTATTTTTTTGCCAGTTTTTGATTGACAGCAACATCTATTACTAATACCAATCTTTAGAAGAACACATCTACTGACAATTTTGCAGTAGCACTTCCGTGACATTAGGCCTGTTTATTTAGGAACCATATCTGCATATGCATATGGTTGAAACTTGGGGATGTGTCAAACACAGAGAATAAATTAAAGTAGATTTACATAATCCTTTGTACAATAAAAAGTTAATAAGGTCAATCAACATAATTTGGGATTGAAGGCCTCAACTAAATTAAATTTTCCTAATGCAAAACCTATACTCAGGACAAGAGACCACTGTCAGGACAGAATTTGGAGAAATTGAATGGCTTTCAATTGGCAAGGGTGCATTTTATCACCCAACCTGTTTAACTTTTATGTTGAGCATATCATACATAAAGCAGGGTTAGATTCAGGTAAAGGAGGCATGAAATTTAATAGAAGGAACATAAACAATTTAAGATATACAGATGGCATCATACTATAAGAATAAAATAGCAAAGATTTGGAAGGATTACAGAAGAAAGTCAGGAAAGAAAGTACAAAAACAGATTTACAACTGAATCTTAAGAAAATAAAAATGATGCCCACAGATAATTTACATAACTTTTAAGTAAATAATGAAGACTTAGAAATAGTTTAAGATTTTCCATGTCTTCGCTCAGACATTAATCATAATGGAGGCTGCAGTGAAGAAATCAGAAGTCTGGGACTACACAAAATCTTGATGTGTAGCTATATAATTGAATATGAAAGTTGAGGTGGCCCATGCCATCATATTTCCAATTTCTATGCGCATTTGTGGAAGCTAGTCAAAGTTGATCAGCTGAAGAAAAAGAGTTCATCTGTAATGTGATGCTGGAGAACAATTCTATGAGCACCATGGACTGCTAGAAAGACATGGGCCTTAAAACAAATCAAGCCTGAACTGAAGTTGACTAAACAGAGACTACCGTATTTTGGAGAACTGACTCACCAGAAAAGACAATAATGTTTAATAAGGTAGGGGACGGTAATATACAAAGAAAACTGCATTGGAGATGGATAGAGTCAATTGAGGAAGTCATGGTCTTCAGTATGTAAGGCCTGAGCAGGGGGGTCTCTTATTCATAGAATCTCCATAAGTCAAAGTTGACTTGACAGCAATTAACAATAACTACAATTTAAGAAATACTCAAGCTGCCAAGTTAGGCAGAGTTTTAGTAGTTCTTTTATACTCCCCCCATTTGTACATGACCCAATTCCATCTAATTTTCAAAACAGTGCAACTCCGATGAAATGGGAAAAGTAGGATGTTCGTTTTCACTGAAGAAGCTCATGTGAATTTAACCCTTCTCATAGGTTAATAAATCCCCAGGAAGCAGAACCTCACCAATTAAGGCTGTGTATTTAGTATCTCAATAGATATGATTTTTAAAGCATTTATTAAAGTTCTGGCTTTAGCAGTGGCTAAATCCTTTTGAAATAAATAATTGAGAATTATATATTTTTTACACTAAAGGTTGAATCCTGTCATTAAAAAGCTTAGTATATAGATTCTGGAAGGCCCTTTCTAATTTGGCTGCTCTAAACTACAGGGTTGAACATTTATCTGCACATAAGTACATGTGTAGCCAAATTCCAGTCATGATTCTCTTCTTCCGTTCTCTCAGAAATTCAACTGATGTGAAGTCATGATGCCCAATAGACATGGGGACTTCATCCTCTAAACTGGCAACATACTCCAAGCAATTTTACATTTCTTTTTATAAGCTTTAGCATTTGAACTCTGATGAAAGAGACCCCTATCAAACAGGACAGTGGTTCCCACCAGTGGGCTGTGAGACCTAAAATAAGGTCTGTGAGACATGTGGAGAAAATCAGCTCTAGATTATTAAATATGGTTTTCTGTGGGTGAGCAGGTGGAGACTACTGAATGGCATATGTTCTGTATCAGAAACTAGAGCTGATGTGGTCTATCCAATGCAATTTTCTGAATCAGCACCCCAAATAACCGAACCAAATCTAAAGTTGACCAAAAACTGATTCGTACCCCTTTTGGTGGCCTGTGGTCAAAGTGGTCCTTGGTCAAAAAAAGGTTAGGAACCCCTGACCAGGAAGCTTTACACTTATTCAATATAGGATAACAGAAGCAAGACTTTGTATGCTCAAGGATGGAAGGTCATTATTATTCCCATACAAGGAGATTGGATGATGAAGTTGTGAGAGGTGGCTGGGATGGACACATTAACAATTATGATTGAGATTATGTATCAGATTTTTAAAGAAAGACTGAAAGGTTTAGTTATCAAATTTGAGATATCATGGGGGTGATACCTGTATTAGGTTTTAAGAATTAGTAGAGATATACTTACTTGTTGTACATGTTCTATTACGAATTTTTCTTTTAAGTGGATGTTCATGGTTTTTTTTATAATTATAACTATACACTGAGAAAGTAGAGGTCATTTGTGCTCCCCTGTATTTGTAATATTAGTTTAGCTGTAGGTCATTGCCATGTTTTTATTATATGTATTGCGTGTTATATATGTTTTATTTTTTGTTTTGTAATTTATTTGTGTTTTGTTAGTTCTGCCTTCTTTATGTTAAAATACACACAGAGAAGGCCAATAGCCAAGCTTTTTGGTGCTTCTGAACATACAGGGATGTTGTGAGGATAAAAAGTCAACAGAAGACTAAAAATGTAATCCATAATGCCAGTAAATACTATTATCCATAACTCTTTTATATCAGTACACATCGATTCAGAGTTTGTGCTCATTTTTTTGTATGTGCTCAGTTCTTTTTTCCAGCTTTCAGCAGTAAACTATGTCTACAAAGAATTCTAGCCTATTTCTCATCAATCATAGTTGCTTTATGAGCAACGAAACAGGGAAAAGTTTTATTCCTTCCGTCTCCTTGCCCTGCTTTATTGAAACTATGACTATGCTGGTCTATGCCCCAAATTGCCATTTCAAACCACCCACACTCTTGAGGATCATCCCGAGCTTCCCTTTTGATCATGAGTGTATGTGGCATCACTATGTCAGTCACAGTGTAGTGACGTCACCAGCAAAACCACAGCCAATAGAATCAAAGGGCAGAGTGGGCAGCGGGAATGAAGATCATAGTGAGGGGGAAAGAAAAAAAAAGAAATGGCATTGAGAGAAGCAGCAAATGTAGTTGATATACATGCTGAGGGTACATTTTCAAAGTTCAACATTTGGTTTTAAATTCTATTTCTGCAAACTAGAAATTGAAATGGTTCCAAAACAACTAGGTTGATTTATCCATGGGTCAATGCTAAAGATGCTTTGTACTCCATGCCATTTTGGGTGCTTGAAGCAGAGCAGAGTGGTGGCATCCATTTTTAATAGGAGCTTCCTTTACAAGTCTGCTGAGGCTTGGCAGAAAGACTACAGGAAGCCCCTATTTAAAATAGTCACATTCTGCTTCAAGCACCAAAAATGATTGCTTTTAAGTGTTGCTTGGGTTGAAATAGCAGGTGAGGAAGGAGGGAAGAAGAAGGGACTGCTTTTATTATCCGGCGTGGACAAGGGAGAGGTAATAGGGCGGGAACAATTCCCCATTTCATTTTTTACCTCATTTATATTTCTTTCCCTATCTGTATTTGTACAGATGCAAACATATTATGATCAGTAATGAAATTTATGCACGCACACACACACACACACACACACACACACACACACACACACAATTGAGATCTCTCAAATAAACAGCTCCTCTCTTTCTCTTTAGCTCTTCCCAAGTATGTTACCTCTATGCATTTTAAAAGGAGAAAGAAACATTTCTTTGCCCTATGCTCCTTATCCATGAGTCAAAAGCAAAATCTATAATTTTGGTTCCAAATGCCCTATGCTCCTTACCCATGAGTCAAAAGCAAAATCTGTAATTTTGCCCCCAAAATGTGTCCTTAATTTATTACAATTCCCCAAATTCCCCTATTGGTCATGCTGGCAAGAGGTTCTGGAAACTGTAATCCCAAAAAGTCATTTACCCCCTAATTTTGGGTAATAATAATAATAATAATAATAATAATAATAATAATTTTATTTTTGCCCACCCCCCTCACAGCTCAAGGTGGGTTACAACATTGCTAAAACACATAACCATTTAAAAATACTCTATAAAATACACATATTAATATTAAAATTTATTTCCACAAAAATACACTTTAAAATCCATGGAAACTATAGTACTCTCTACTGCTAGCCCACTCCCCCCATTTCTAGTTATCTCCTGCTTTTCTACAATATTTGTTGTTTTAATATACCTTTTATTGTAGAGCTAATGAGTTATAGATTGCCTGTATGAAAATGTTATGCTATTCTCTATAGAGACATTAATAGTAAATAATTGCAGTAAATCTTTTCAATATAGAAGAAATATTTAGAGCAACACAAGGATGTAACCCTCAGAAAAAAAGTATTCATTATGCTTAAAAGTTTCATTTTGAGTTTTTTAAATACTTGTAGACAAAAACCACTGTCAAAGTGCTATGAATTAATGCTAATTTCCCTGCATTGTATTTTTTGGACCCAAATAAAGTGACATTTTCTATAAATCAAATTTCCCAATGTGCCTTAATACTATTCATGCAACTATTTTAGAGCTAAACAAAGTATTTTCTTTGTGCTTATGAGCCTTTAAGAAAGTCGAAGTGTTTCCCTAAGGGATTTTGCTGCTGTTTATAATGCAAAATGAGCTTCAGAGTCGCTATCATGTTTTGTTTCAAAACAGTTCCTCTGTCTATTAACATTGATGTTTGGGCAGATTTGCATTTGTGAAAGTCCAGGTGGAGCAGCAAAGATAATATAGATAGAAGGTAATGTCTAGTTTCTGAATTTGCTATGACCTCCTCACATATTCATATTTGATTAGCTACCTAGGGGCATCACTATTGCCACAAGAAGATGTGCTAACAAAAAAAAAAAATACTCGATTGAGCCCGAAAAGTGTTCTGGAGTACAACCACAGAAATACCAGGAATACGGACCTGTAGTGCTACTATTTTCCCATAACTCCCATGGTTTCATACTATGGAATTCTGGGAGTTGTAATTCTCATTAGCACTTAAAAGCAGATAATATTGTGAAAGGTTAGGCAAGGAGAGTATTCTGCCAGAAACCTTGCCAAGACTATTATTCAGAAGACTCTGTTATTACTAAGCAAGCAGGTACTAAAGACTGACTAAGAAGTACATGGAGGTTGTATTCCATGGAGGACCGAAAATGTTCACTAAATGAGGTCTTCGGCTGTGGTTCAACTCTATTAACTTTATGCTGCAATGATTCTGAAACAATGCTCTTGGGAAACACCAGTGGGCCTTTGTAGAGCAACAGGTGGCTTTATAAATCAATACAAAATAATGGCTGTGAAGAAGAGGAAATCTGATTTCTCAGGGGTATTCATTATATGCAAAAAAAGCAACTCACTTTCCTGAAATCAGAATTGTCCCTTCAGGAACAGAGGGGGAAACCTCTATTGTACGCACTGTCTTCTGTGTTCACATGGAATGGATGTCACGGATAAACACACATGGCAATCCATTTCCTTTTCAGAAGACTTTCTGAAAAGTAATTGCCCCTCCTGCTAGCTATCATCTTTCTGTTGTCTGCAATTCTCTCTGCAGATGCTTGTTTCTAACTCCATAGGACATGAACTACAGAAACTTCAAGGTAGTCTTCCGTCAAGCCACCCTTGAAGATCAGCCCTCATGAAACTTATTTACTGCTTGCAGTACTTTCGGACAACTGCAGTCAACTGTCAAATTATTTATCTAACACTGAAACCCTAGTGGCTAGCTAGCTAGACACTGTCACTGTCATGGTCTGATTCAGCATCTTCAGAAAACCACTCGTTTCCTGAAGGAGACATTTGCTGATGCCAGAAACACCAGCTGAAAGGGCAAGATACACTATCGGGTACTAAGCCATCAACTTTGGGTTTGATGGGGTTTTGCTTCTCTGCTACAGACACAAGTGAAGTGAAGAGCTCAATATATTTGTGTGGGAGGCAAGAGCAGGCCTGACATTATCCAGTAATGCACTGCTCACCATTCTGAAAACCTGTATCCTTTAATATGAGCCTTCTTTATAATCTTCAGGGGAAGGACTTTCTGTGTCACAGGACCTTTCTAGACTTCTCTTATGAGGACACAGGAGAGTGGGCTCTTGGTGGCTACTCTTAGGCTACAAAACCATCCTATCTGGGAGGCTTGGCTGGAACCCTCTCTGTTCTCTTTTTCCCAGCAGGTAAAGACCTTCCTATTGAAACTGGCATTTAACTGGCTGGGGTAGAATCATAGAACCATAGATCACATGGGTCATCCAGTTCATTCTGCCATCCAGGAAAACATAATCAAAGCACTCTCAACCAGTGACCATCCAGCCTGTATTTAAAACCTTCAAAGAAGGAGACTCCACCTCACTCCAAAATGGCGTATACCACTGTCAAACAGCTCTAACATCAGAAAGTTCTTCATAATGTTAAGAAGGTGAAATGGCCATGCTGCTCATGTGATATGATTTCATGTGTCTTTAATTGCTTTTTTAATTTATACATTCTGCTTACCATTTTAGATGCAAAACTAATTTAATAAATAAATTGGAATTATGGGGTAGCATTATAGCAGATGTCACCAACTATCAAGTGATGCACAAAAACTAGCCAATAAGTGTTCCAAACTCTTAGGCAAGAAAGTTACAGAAGTTAGTAGCATATACTATGAATTAATACCATGAATAGTCTTTTTCTCGCTCGGTTCACCTAATTTCCTTTTAAAGACAGCCAAGAGGGCTGCCAGAGTCAACATGGTATAATGATTAGAGTGTTGTACTATGACACTTGGAGACCAGGGTTTGGATCTCTGCTGGGCCATGGCAACCTTGGGCATGCCAACTCTCTCAGTCTCAGAAGAAGGAAAAAGAAAACCTCCTCTGAACAAATCTTCGAAGAAAACCCTGTGATAGTTTTATCTTAGGGTCACCATAAGCCAGAAATGACTTGAAGGCAAACAAAATAGCTTCATTGAATAATCCCAATTTCTAGAGCAGAGGTAGGAAAGATATGCCTCAAATTTGGGGCCCTTAATAGAAAGAATTATAGGGCTAATTTTCAGAAACAGGGGATTGGCCTCCGAACGATGGAAAACATATCAAAAATATAGCCCACAAATATGGTGGTTTAACTCTATTTTCCACTCATCTTTTTTGTAAATGGAAAAAAGATTATAGTTAAAGCATAGCCAACTCTGACAAAGTCTCTCTGACGATGCAGCTCAGATTATTTTGGGGTAATTTGTCAACTAGAATTTGAGCAGGGTGCATTGCCTGAGAAGGAAGCTGTGAAAGAAGCAGCCTGGGATGACTTTTCCAATCATCTGGAGCATAAGTATTAATGCCTCAATGCCGTGCATACAGCTACATGCTTTGGTTTGTTCTTTAAATGAAAGCGGCAAAGTCACCGAAGGAACAGTGAAAGTCAGGGCAGTAGTTTCCACCCTGGGGTTGAGGAGAAATGACGACAGAAAGGGACTGAATACAGATCATGGGTTACCAGTTGGCCAGCCCTGTCATAAAGTACAGGGGGAAAGAAAACAACTGGAGCAGAAAACAACACATGGCACACCCTGTAAGCCTGATCCACCAAGCTTCTTAAGATCCCCATAATGACAAAAAATGAACGAGCAGAAAGTAAGGTGCTCATAAATGAAAATATCTTTGGAAAAGAAAGTCAAAGAATCATTATGATTTGCTTCATTGTAAAATGAGTATTAATTACATGAACAAATATGTTGTCTTTAGAAGATTTCAGTTAATCCTGTTTCCCCACTCATCTTCACTTTATCTTTGAGTCCTCTTTGTTCATTTTCCCTCCCTCCCTCCCTCTTTTTATGGTGGTGGTCTCTAACCTAATCCACTGTATTGGCTAGGTATATTTGTTATTCTTTTATACTTAACACAAGCCACAATTAACATAGATATAATATTAACAGCGACAGAGATATTATGTAGTCTACGAACACATTGTTTTCTCCTACTAGAAACAACTAATTTAGCATTCTGTCCTCATGCTGTATCAGTGTAACCAGTAATTTCTCTGTTAAGGACTCACATCTCCTTTTACAACTTCATAGCAAATCTCTCCTGTCTTTGAGTCTCTCTTAGTTCCATGAATTGACCCTGCCAAAGAAATGAACTCCCTCCCCAAAGAGGTGCATTCGGCCCCCTCGTTGCTAGCCTTTCGCTCTCAGGTTAAAACCATCCTGTGGAAGCAGGCCTTTCCCTATAAAGCCCTAAACGGTTTGGGTCCTGCTTATCTTCATGACTGCATTTCTCCCTACTAACTAGTGTGGGCTCTAAGATGCTCTGAGGAGGCCCTTCTCCCATGCCCGCCTCCATCACAAACATGGTTGGTGGGGATGAGGTAGAGGGCCTTCTAGGTGGTGGACCCCCGGCTCTGGAACTCTCTCCCCAGGGGAAACCACAGAGGACCCATCTAGACAGCCCCTTTTAACGTGGGACTTCCCACAATAAAAAGGGGGCTGTCCAGATAACATCTCAGAGAAAAACAAATTAGTTCGCCACAAATCAGGAAAACTCTGGTTTGTGGAAAATTAATTTGTTAGTGGGTTTATTCTGCACCTTCTTGGAAGGAGCGGGATAAACTCACTACTTTTATCTGGACTGCTCCCTCAAAAGTTCTGAGCTTTTGAGAGGGAAGTTCAGACAGTAGTCCTGCGGTTTTCTGTGCTAAATTAGCCCAGAAAACCGTGAGGACACCACCCCCCTCCCCAAAAGCCCCCCAAACCCCTTTTAAAAGTAAAAAAAAAAACTCACCCAGCCTCCATTAGAGTGGTGCTGCAGTTTTCCTGGCACATAGGAATAACGTGCCAGGAAAGCGGGGAGGGGGGAGGGAGCAATTTTCCTCTCCTTAGGGAGGGAGCACATCTGGACACCCACCCCAGAAAGAACATGCTTTCTGGGTGTGTGTGTGTGTGTGTGTGTGAATGAGGACCCAGGAACATTCACATTTTTGAAACGTGAATGTTCCCGTGATAAATGGCTGTCTGGAACTGCTCTGAGTGGTCTTAGGTAACTCACATTTTCTCAAGCCTCAGAAGGCAAAACAAACTCCTGCTGAATAAATCTTGACAAGCAAATCCTTGCTATAAATTGAAAATGATTTAACAGCAGCAGCAACAAAATACAAATCAGATATAACAATATAAAACAAATGAATGAAAACAAACCTTATTCAGTCTCTTAGTTATAAAAATAAGTATTCTGTTCTGCTAAAAGGACTACTTTTGTGACCCACACACAATGCACAGACCAACACTGTTGCATTGTGCTCTGGGTTTATGGGCAACATGATGGCAAGACAAAGCAATATCTGAAGCAGCCCTCTTATATTTGGCAAGCTGAACAATGCTGTTGTCTGATATATGTTTCGCCTTCTCGTTATAACCCTGGAGGGGGTTGCAAATGGCAGCCTTGGAAAATAGCCATTCACTTTCCCTGGAGTGGCACAAAGTCAGCTGCTTGACATTCTTTCAGGTTTTAAATTACTAGCCTCAAGCTTCATTGTCCATTGCTTAGAAACCCAAAGAGAAAAAAAGGCAACTTTGACTGCATATAATGAATAAGTGGAATGACTGGTTCCATGTAACAGGAGGGTCCATTTGTTCAAAACCTTTGTCCAGTGACTTCTTGGCACAGACAGCAAATTGTCCCTTTTTTCTCCCCCAAATGGGATAGAATGGCTTCAATACGAGTGGCTACAAGAACATCACAAAGGTAAGGACAAATGGGCACTCTTTGTCATCATGTTCTTTACTCACTGAACAAAGGGATCATTTTATTAAGTTAAAGAAGCCTGACTTATGAGCAAGTAGAACTGAGTCTCTTGCATACAGGGTGAAGTGCAGCTATTGAGTGTTATTCAGAGTTAAGTAATTAAAAATAATGAATAGAGTGTATACATTCAGTCAAGAAAATACTAGTAATCTCAGTAATATCCATTCAAATTCATATCATATAATATTGGATGGTTGGGTTCAATCCACTTTAATTTTTCAGCTGTGGAAAATCTGTGACTAATGAAGCCACTCCCTAGCCCAGTAGTTTGCCACCTGTGGGTCCCCAGATGTTTTGGCCTTTAGCTCCCAGAAATTCCAACAGCTGGTAAACTGGCTGGGATTTCTGGGAGTTGTAGGCCAAAACACCCAGGGACCCACAGGTTGAGAACCACTGCCCTAGCCAAATGAATTGCAGACATCACTCCAAATGTTCACTGATGATGAAGTACTGACAGGGCTGCATGTCATCCAGAGCATAGATGGATCAAAAGGCAGCCATGTTGGCTCTCTTCCTTCCACTAAAGGTTCCCAACCTATGCTGTATTTTATATTCACAACCCCTCTATCCCCCCATCCCATTCTTTATAGCCTCCCCTTCCCACCAAATTGGGTCTCAAGGTGGCATAAAACAGAGAGGAAAGTAAAATACATTCTCATATGATTAAAAACATGTACAACTACATAATTTTCTCTAGCATGATGATTAAGTAGCTTGGAATCTATTTTTAAAGAAAATAAATCTTGGGAAATCTTATTTATTTGGATCAAGGTGTATGTGTATCTTTGGATTCAGTTCCATCCAGCATTTAATCATTTTCTTTCATATCATATCATGATACAGACTGGAAGAAGCATCCACTTGGACTTTGCATTGCTATTCCATTGGTTTCTGGACCATCTTTAATCAGCTGATTTCAGAAAGAATGAATGATGTTCAGATAAGGAGAAATAATTATTCTGAGCAAAGAGGGAATGGATTCTTAATGCTACATGACACAACACCTCTTACCTCTTCCAGCCTCCGTCTCTGTTCTTTCTGTTCCTCAATCCTCTTCTGTCGTTCGGCCAACAGTTGACGTTTATGCTCCTCATTCTCCCGTTGCTGCTGCTCCAGCTGCTGCCGACGAAGGGCCTCTGAGCGCTCTTTATTTGCAAGCTGAAGCCTCAAGAAGTCCCGTCTTAATGTTGATTCACCAGGCAGATTTAGGATGGAGCTTCACGAGGAAAGACAAATGTGCATCATTCCAGGAGCACATTCACATGAAAGTACATATGACATACAGAGATAGCCTCTAATTAGACAAATTTGAATCCACCCTATATATCCATCCTGTCTTTATGAAAATATGAGACAAAATTATCCAGTTGAAGAGACTACCACATGGTTTATTCCTTGGTTAGTCCTAAAGAAACATCTGAGGAAGTCCGATTCTTACATTTAAGGAAATTTGTATTTGCCATGCAAATCATGCTGAGAACTAAAGTAAGCATTACATAACTGATTTAGATTAATATGAAATGTAAGTCTTACAGTATGAAATTCCACAATATTCTTTTTAAAAAGAATGTCAAAAACAGGTTAAATTAACTATGAAAATCATTTGAAAATTTAGATTGAAAAAACAGAATTGCTACAAAATCAGTTACTTCTCAGACGTTACATGGAACATATAAATGCCACATATTAGCATTCATTAACATTGATGTATTTGTATCCAGCACAAAGCAGCCTTGTTTGTCGTAAATCCTGCATACATGTTGTTGTTTTACAGGATTTGGGTAGTCAGAAAACTTTCTTAATACAAGAGCCTCTTAGCAATTCTTGTTTAACTGAATTTTACAAATGCAGAAGAATCAAGTCATAAATTTGGGGGTGAGGAGTCTGCAATACTTTAGGTTGAAGAGGACATGACCATATTTGAATTTTAGATGCCCGAACTCTCCTTATATGTAAAAGGAGAAATGATTTGGTTCAAGCTTCTTCTGGCAATGCACTCATTGTTTATGAATTGATTTTTTTTTTCAAGGAATAAACTTGCACGCATGCAGCCTGAAGGCATGTATCAAGACACATGGTATGATGTTCTTCCAAGTACAAATTGAAGGTGACCAGCATTTTCTATAACAATGTCATGTCTCTTCTAAAATGAGCACAGCTGTTAGCTGCCATGCAGAAACCAAAATATTCACAATAACAAAGGTAGTGAAACAGTTCGCGGTGATAGGTTACATTTCCACCTGTGTACCACAGATGCATTAGTCCAGGATCAAGTCTGCTTCTTGTTGTAGTTTTTTTAAATTAAAAAACAACAATAAACAAACAAATTTTCCAGAGCTGTCACTTCACATTTGTTTGATCTGGTGATACTAGCCATATGTTGAGATTTCTGTTAGAATTTTTTTTTAGGATGCCCAAAGGTTTGCAGGACATCATACCTGGCCAGAAATGTAAGGACACAGTCCATGGCCAATGGCAATCTAATTTTAGAGAGAACTGCCACATTTATATTTGACTTCCTTTTATCAAAAATAACTCATAACATTCCTCATAGTCACATGGGCACGAATGGACAATTATTTATTACCTGGGTTCTCCAGAGTCATTTTCTTCCTCTTCTTCCTCACTTCCACTGTACTCGTATTCCGTTTCATCTAGGAACATAATTGAATGTCAGTGCCCTTTACAGAAACCATTAGTTTTTCTGCTAGATGAGAGCCATGGGGTTCTGGTCTGAGAAAAGCAAACTTTTTTTCCATTTTAATATGTGATAGAATTGGATAAGGATATTGTTTCAAGAATGACTTGAATTCTCATCACCAAGTAAGCCTGCATTGAGGCAGATATACAAACCTTGCCAATGAGATTACTTTGAAAGCACACTGTATTCCATTCAGAAGACTCTCCCTTTTGAAATATGGAGGGCATACTGCATTCACTAAGACAGTTATTTTATAATTTGTATATAATCTCTATCTATGTATTCAGAACACTGTTAGCTTAAAAGTAAATGGGCAAATGAGGATTCTTTTGTCAGGAAGGAGTGATTAGTCATATAAACCTCACTGATTTGTGACTCAGAATTTGTAAAACAGGGAAACACAGGAAATGACCAATGAATCCATACTTCTTTTCAGGAAGGGATTAGGGTATCAATATATAATTTGGGGCGTGGGGTGATATGTTAAAAATCTATTATGAATAGGACTGAGATAACATACACCGGGATATGAACCTGAGATTTGAGTATCATTTCAGAAAAGCAAAAAAGGGAGGTATTTGCTTTGTTAAGGGGAGGAAGAACAGATGTTCTGAATACAAATGGTCCTGCATTCACTCATAGGTGTAGAGAGGATTCCGAAAGCCAAGATTAGTAGATATTAAATTTAAATAACTCCCTTCATATTCATATACAGTAGTTATCTGCTCATCTTGGCTTTGCGCAACTTCCCTTCTATCTTTGTCCCCTGAAGAACGTTGTTAAAACTAAACCTGTCACCTCTCTACCATATCAAGAAGTTTGGCATTACTCTGAGGGATTGACACATATAAAGATCTGTCCCCTAGGCACTTCCATGCATCTTAGGAAGCAGATGAAACTTATGAAGGTTTATGCTTCCAACTTCGTTATTTCAGTTAGTCTCTAAGGTGCTACAAAATCCCTTTGCTTACTGTTATTCCAGACTAACAAGACTATGCTTTGAACAGACAAATCTGGTACACAAGGTTGAACTCTGTACATGCATTCCTAGCCACCATAGAAACCTGCATTTTAGCTAAGGAGAGAATTCAAGAATAAACCTAAGATGTAGAACTGTGTGTCCAAGAGGAAATACCCCCCAAAACAACTGGAAAGCACATTTATTCTCAGAGCTACAAGTAGCAGTTCATGAGCACACATACACACACATATAGGGAGCAGTTACCTTATCTTTGGTATTGATTATTTTAAATAGTGTTTCTTCTAAAATAGGGGATCATGATTTAATTAAGTTTGGGTTTGTCTGTGGAAAGAGTTGGTGCTTGAGGATTAAGTAAGAGTCATCAATATTTCCCTTGACATTTCAGATTGTAATTCATTTTACATGGGGAAAGAACATGGCAAAGGCAGAGAAAGAGTGATGTGTTAATTTAAAATATTTTATAGGAATGTTTACTTCATGTTATAGAAATTCATAAGTAGGCTGAAAATGCATTTATTTAACAAGTTTCATCTAATAGTTCTTCATTTTATGAGTTGGTTCAATTGAAATAAAATCTATTGTTTCAAAAAGCATATCACTTTTATATTATGGCATTAAACACTATGGTGTAATACACTTGGTGATTCGTTGTCTGTTTCTCTGAAATATTCAAAGCGAATTCATAGCATTTTTACAGTGCCATATAACTTAACAAAATGAAAGATAATGTAATGAATTATGTAAAAACATTAAAATGTATTGCTACGTCCATATTGCTGTTTAGACGAACTGTTGCATTTAAATACACACACAAGCCAAAGCATGTCTGTACCATGGTTACTGCCTACATAACAATCCAAGAGCGCCATGTTCTGGTTGGAAAGGAAAACCCATTAACATAATATATTTGTTCCAATTTAAGCCTGAGATGGTAACTGAAGCTTTCAAAGAGTCATAAAACCTTAGAGGTAGAAAAACGTGAATTAGGGCCATCTAGTTCAACCCCCCTGCCATGCAGAAACACACATCTACAAAACTCCTAAAAGATGTCTATCCAAGCTCTGTTTAAAGACTGCCAAAGATGGAGAGTCCTTTAAGGAAATTTATTCTACTCTTAAATAGCTCTTACACTAAAGAGATTCTTCCAAAAAGTTTCTTCTTTTGTAGAGGTAGACCCTGAAGTAAACAGATGAACAACAGGAAGAGTGCTATCGGATATTTGATCTGAAAGGTGGCTTCTCTTCATCTGGACTAACATACGAAGCCTTATGATCTCTATGTTCTGGGAAGTATTCTCATATATCCCTTCAAAGTCTTATTTTTCTTGGTTCCAGCTAAATGCTAGTTTTCCTTCCAAAAACAAAAGTCAGCATGGTGTAGTTGTTTGAGTGTTGGCCTACAACTCTGAGAATCAGAGTTTGAATCTTCGCTTTGCCAGAGAAACCCACTGAAGGTCCTTGTCCTTGAGCAAGTCTCAGACTTGAGCAAGTCTCAGACTCTCTGAACAAGGCAAGCCCCTCTGAACAATCATTGCTAATAAAACCCCATGATCGAATCATCTTAGGGTCAACGTAAGTTGGAAACCACTTGAAGGCACACAACACATCGAGATACCTTCCCAAAATAGGGTTGTCCCTCATTCCTCATGAAATATATGAAAAGCTGTATGTAAAATAGGGTTCTGTGAGCCCTTTTGTCATAGATAACCAACACAAGTACCTCTTACTGGTAGCACATAAAATACATTTTTTGACTTACCTTTCTCCCCACGTTTTTTCTTTGTTCTGTCAATATGGTCTTTCAGCTGGATGCGGACTTGCCTTTCATTAGGCTGGTCTCGAATAAATGGGTGCTTCATCAGCTGTTCAGTGGTTGGCCTCTGGCCATGATTCTTTACCAAGCAGCTTTCAATGAAGGACTGGAACTTTTTTGACCTGTGCATTATCATGGGGAAAACATGAATAAATAGACATAAGTTAACATTCACTAGCGCAGATTTATTTGGCACAGGAACATTGAAAAAAAAAACACACTTCCTAATAGCTTCTGAAGTGTAACTTTCTGGCAGGCCAACAGCATGGAGAGGAATAAAAACACTAGTTCTTCACTTCTCCTGGTTAAATATACTAACCTAACATTTCGCTTTAATATTTTTAGGCAGTTTAAACATTTGAGAATATATTGGAAATACAATGTCCAGAAACACCTAGAAGTTAGATATTTGTTCTCTGAGGTCCCTTCCAAAGCTATAATTCTATGAAGGAAGATCATGCTTAATGTGTACAAACTAACTGTGAACATGCAATTGCCATGAAAATGTGATGCCAAAGGATCTGGTCAATTCTATTCCGCTAGTTAAATATTAATCACTCTTAATTCCCAGCAATCTTCAACGGAATAATGACTTTGAATCTGGAAGCTACTAGCATATATTGTACAGAAGTTGTAGCTGTGCCTTACATAAGTTTAAATGTCAGGTATTGCTGTCAGAACAATTCATTATTTCTTAGAATATCTTACAGAAGTTCTGGCTGCTCTCTCTTTTTCCTAAAAACAAACAAATGGTTACTTTTCCAGGGTACGTAACTTGGATTTTTAGAATTATTTTCTCCTATAATTACAAATTCTTAGTACTCATTTAAATTCTATTAGAATCATAGAACCAAACAGTTGGAAGAGACCTCATGGGCCAACCCCTGCCAAGACGCAGAAAAATCGCATTCAAACACAAATGAGTAGTAAAGATTCATAATAAAGAAATATTTTGATGGACTCCCAACACAACATGCGGCTTTGGTAAATAAAAAAATTAGTTCAAATTAGTGCTGGCAGATAAGACCAGAAATCTTCTATGTTAGAAAAATACAGTTTTATCTTCCAATGCTGACAGATTTATAAAGGCTGTTTCTCTGAATACACTAATTAGGATATTAAAGTACTATCTTGAGATTCAGAAAGAGATTAAATAAACAATGTGGAGATGCCCACTTCTCCCTCAAATGCAAATTGTTTGGCACATTTGACAAGATGAAAAAATAAATACAAGTAGGAGAAAAAGTTGGAAAAATAAGGATTCTCAACAACTGGTTCATACACTCATATTTCCTAATTGTCTAACAGGTGTTTACTTATAGATGTAAATTTATTTATTTTAATTAGATGATGATGATGATGATGATGATGATGCACTTTATTTATATTCCTCTCTTCTCACCTAGGGGACTCGAAGTGGATTACAGCATTTACATACATAGGGAAACATTCAATGCCTTTACAATCACATGGGACACACAAATACAAATAAAGGCAAGATTTCTCTTTCATTTCTAGCTTCTGGGGGTGGTGCTCATCTCTGGCTCTGGGAAGTAGTTTTCTCCATTTTTAAGCTGAGGAGCCTGCGTTCACCTCCTGGTCATGCGGCCAGCAAGATAGCTTTGCCTTAAATAACCATCAGAGCCTAAAGAACTTATATTCTCTCTTAAAGACCTCAACTATGCAAGTAAATTGGCAGCTGAAAGAGTCAGAAGTACTTAATAAACCAAAGGTCAGTATTTTAGGAGGTAGCATTGGATTCTGTGTTCTTTTGCATATCCATGTGTACATGAATGAGCGTGAGAAAGAAGTGAATATAATGTCATATTAAAGACGTTAATAAATTATTCATCTTGCAATTTGCTTACATTCTCCATGAAATACAAAAGAACCGACCCAACCCTTTTGATTACAGGTATTCATGTGTGTACATGTGAATGTCCACACCTTCAGAGATAAAGCTCCGTATTACATACCCTACCACCTTCATAGCTTTAAATGAACCTCTGAATGAGCCACAAGAGTGCAATGCATTTTCTGCTGCATTTTTTCCAATGTTGAATTTCATTTCAATCTATGAAAGTCATATTGGATTTATGGGAGTGGGAGAGAGCTGGCTTTATTCCAAAGCACTTGCATAGATGGGCTTGTAAAAGTCTATAAATAGATGCTGTGGTCACTTCCCAGCCTTTCATCTACCATAAAATCTTGAAAGGAAGATCAGAGTGACCTTCAACAGCAACACATAATCTAGAACACTCTTTCTCAAACATGAAATAAACAGGCCTGTATATGATGCAACAGATATGTACCGGGACTGTTTATGTAATGTAAGTTTTGTGTGGTATCTTGAATTCTTCTCTGCCTTGCATGGCACTGAATGCTGAAAATACTGTATAGTACACAGTCAAATATACCTTCCCTACCTGCTGCTCCAGAGAGGGGAAAGTAGCCAAAGGGAAGACTCCCATGTTGAGGCACAGACTGCCCATGTTGAGGTCCTGAAAGCAACCCTCCTTTTTTGAGTGCCAAATTCAATGTGGAGCCTGGCTATTGGGAAAACATACACTTTGAGAAACCACTCTGCTCGGTAGAGAGAAGTGAGAGATGTCTAGCTGCTCTTCTGTCCGCTGAGTTCGCTGTGAATAAATGTTTTTTTTTCACAGTATGCTGCATTTTTTTTTGGTTTTTTTGCGGTATAGGAACCTATCCCCATTCTTTTATGTGATGTCTGCCTCTGGTACCAAATTTTCAGTAAAAGAAGTAATACTTAGGCACATACCGATTTTATTGACTGAGTTAGACCAGTATATTAGGAGTATTACAGTATGTATCATAAAATTATAGAATTGGGATAGGTCACAGGGATCATGTAGGGAAGGTTCGCAACCTACTTTTAAAAGTACATGGCTTTACCTGAAGGCTTTTAAAAGAAACAATTCAAAACTCCTTTTTGGCATAAAGCAGGATACACAAAGAGCAGAAATAACACATAAAAATAAAGCAGAGTATATATCTTTACTATATCAGCATCTTCTTATGATGTGGTAGGAAGTATGAGATAACTTGTTTGCTATTCAGGAATGCTAGTGCTTGAAAACAAAAATTTCCAGGATCATCCCATAATAACAACTTTGAAAAATGGATTTATTAAACACTGCATTGCCATTTTCCTAGGAAGAAAAGATCAAAACTAACAATGGCACATTTGAAGGTTAAAATTTGTCTTCACTGATATACATCAACTCAAGCTTTTAGTTGATTAATATAGACTCTAAGGTTTTGAATCCATATTTCTGGGGTATTTCAAAAGAAAAAAAAAAGAGTGATCTCTTTGACTCACAGGGCACCACATGAAAAAACAAAGAATATGTCATCTTTGCTTTGAGTTCAAATAGACTGCATGAAAAAATTTCAGTTATATACAACACAGATAAATGCATATATTCAGAGTATCCAACAGCCACCTATCATGTAAAGCGGACAGCTAAAATGTTCTAAGAGGCCCAATGTAAGCTTATATAATTTGTTTGCATAAAACAAATAATTTGCACAAAATCTACAGACCTTTATGATAGCAAGCATGAACATCTCGGCATATCTTAATCACCAAATTTACATGATACTTTAATAAGGATGTTATTTTTTTAGTAAATACCAACTGGCCAGGAACAGACTGCTTGTTAATACTTTACAGATGCAAAAAAAGGTTATGAATACAGCTCTGCAAAAGCAGATCATAAGCCCCAGCTGCCACTGAACAGGATTGTCGTTTTAAACATCCCTACATATTCTACATGATTAATAGCTTCGGCTTCATTCATGAATGCCCATATGTAACAGAGGGATATTCCTTGAAGCACAAAGGGGAAACAAAACAAAACGTATCAACACCAATCTACAGAACATTCACTCGCAGGACTACAACAAGGCAAATAATTATAATACAATTAAAATAAAGATAAGAATCTATACTTTAAACGCAAAGTGGGAATACACGTTTCTATTGCAAAAAGAGTCTGGATCTTCCATTACTTAGCAAGGAATCCAATTCAGTCTCAAAGCTTACTGGGTCATCCTGGACTAGTCTTCGTCTCTTAGCCTAATCATAGATCTATTTTAAGAATTCTGACAGAGTAGGCAAGATGTTGCCCCCAGAAAATGACTGACTGACAATCCCACCATTCCTCACAATTAGTTGGGGTTGCAGTACAGTATAACAACTTGGGAAAGATCACAAGTTCCTCACCTCTGGCTTCCTTCCCTTGAGGGTCCCTGAAAGACCTCTCAGTAAGGACTGGGTAACAATAGCCGTAGTGTCCTCAACTGATCGGCTCCATGGTTCAGTTCCAAGCAGAACTAACAAAGATCAAATACCAGACCTAAAGGGAGAGTACAGTGTGTGCATGCATGTATGTGCATACCCATTTGTGCACACAGATATGCACATCTCTGAATGCACTGTGTTACAAGCCCACACATTCAATGTGAAAGCAGCATCATCACAAGAAAAATGATGAAATCATCATTTTCAGCTGTAACCTAATTGTAGGTACGCACAACTCTGAACTTGTATTTGTACCTAAAAGGTATATCTAATTCTCAAGCTTAATACTTTGCAAAGTAGATACTTGCATTTTGTTCAGAATTACAGAAAAGGACACACTGAGGAAAATTAGAAAGGAGCCAACAAAATAATTTTGTATTGGCATCTCTAAAGTTCCACAGAATTAGCATGTCCAGGCTGCTAATCCAACGCTAAGAGTGGTAACTTAATTTCCCATTTACTCTCCTCTCAACTTGAGTACCCCACTTTTGTCATGTTCTTTCTGATCAAACAACTGGCCTGGGGCAAACTATGGTGAATGGATCAATAGAAGAGGATACACAGCTGTGTTTATCTGGCACACACAGCTGTCCAGCTTTTGCTGCCTAATTTTCATGGGAAGATTGGATCCCTTGTTCTTTCCCATTTGTGACTTAAAAAGAAAAAAAAGGAAAAAAGGGAGGGGGAGGAAATGCAGGAGCCTATCATCAAAATTACAACACTATCTACTACCAGTAATGCTTGCTCATACAACACATGTACTGAGTTACTCAAAGAATATCAAACACATTATCTCTCCAATTCTGAATATATTATCTCAGTGACAAATCCCAATATTATCTGACTCTTGTTATAAGAAGTGAGAGTAAATGAAAAAATAACTATCATGAAGGGCATTTGGAATTTAAGAAGTGCCAAATGCTGAACCTGGGATCAGCGATAGCACCAGAGGAAAAAAAATATCGGAAAGACGGAAAGGGATCAAAATACATTTCTGGGAAGTTTATTTTTGTCCCAAATATGAAATTTCTGAAAAAGAAATAAATATGTTTCACATTGAGACTTCCACTCTCAACACATTTTCTACAAACAAAGGTGTATTGATTTCAAATACAGCAGACTTTCAAATAACCATCCTATTTTAGTTTCCACTTTATACTGCAATTATAGTTCTTATTTGAATGTGTCTTCCTCTTGAGAAACCACACTGTTTCTGGGGAAGGGAGAAACAACCCTGGGGAGTTTATCTCCATTTCCTTTGCCATTTATATCTGGGTATAACAAAGTAAACTCCAAGCCTTACAGCTTCATCTGAGGAAGCTGAAGACAAGAGAGAAGCCTGTCCCCTACGTTAAAATCAGGGAGTGGAGAGAAAGGAAGGATATACTCAGTGTTGCAACTGAAAGTTAAAGAGGGATAGTTAACCCGAAAGAGGTCTAAGTAGTGGATTCAATCTAAGCGTCTGCTTGTCAAATATAACTGGCTGCACTACCCTCTGAATGACCCCGGGATTAAAACTATTACGGCTAAGTATTACAGCAAGCTTGTTGCTCTCCCTCTGCCTATGCTTCTGTATGTTGATCCTTGTTTTTCCATCTGTGAATCCAATTTTGGAACTATGAATAAATAAAACCCATTCTGAATATTCGGTTAATTCCCCAGTGTAATTTTTGAGAGACTTCCTCCATGAGGCCTTATCTTTTACCTTCCCTGTAATATCTCATTTATACAGATCAAGAATGCACTCAGCTCCAGCTTGATAAACATGGCACTCTGGGAGCGACGGTGATCACACTGCCTAAGCCGACCTTGTTAGTTCTCTATAAATATAAAAATCCAGTTTCCTTCTGTTTCTTCATCTGTTACTACATCACATGAAAATGGTTGGATGATTTTTCAACAGATTTGAAGGGTACATTTGGGATGGTTCTGGTTTAAAATATGGTGTGCCAAACATCTTGGTTGGGGTGTGGAGGACATCCAGTTGCATTTTTAAAAAACAAAACAAATCTAAAACAAGATCAACAATTAAAACAAATTTCAATTAAAATAAAGTAATTTTAAAAGATGTTTTTAAAAACCCAATGTACGATCTTACTTTAACTGCTATGGAAATATCCTATGAAACTGTGGGATCTGCAGAAGTCAATAGGATGCAGCTATAGCAGTTACAGTAGAAGCATAGTGTTTGAATTAATTCATTTGAAAAGGCCCCAGGAGTGAGTAATGGGCCAATACACTTATATTCCAATTACAGCAGTGGTTCTCAACCTGTGGGTCCCAGATGTTTTGGCCTTTAACTCCCAGAAATATGTGGGTCCCAGATGTTTTGGCCTTTAACTCCGCATATGTATGCTTGCCCACAATGTCCTGCCTCATGCACGGAGGAGGAGTTGTTTAAAGCTACGGACAATGCGGTTGCTGTTGCCCGTTTTTGGTCTAAAACTATTTAGTTGCTTGTGATTTCCTTTCCCCCCCCCCCCCATCATTTTAAAATGTATTTGTTATGCAATGCTTTTGACACAAAATAAATAACTCCCAGAAATCCTAACAGCTGGTAAACTGGCTGGGATTCCTGGGAGTTGTAGGCCAAAATACCTGGGGACCCACAGGTTGAGAACCACTGAATTACAGGTAGAAGTCTACAACTGAATCCAGTTTTAAAAGCAAAGAAAAGGTCAGGTGACATCTATATACTGCCCAAGGCCACAAGTTCCCCATCAATGTTGCAGAGTTTAGGCTGTCACTGTAAAAAAAAAAAGGATCCCCATTTAATAATAATCACTATTTTTACACCCTGTCACCATCTCCCCAAAGGGGCTTGGGGTGGCTTACAAGCAGGACCAGGCCCTAGACATACAACAAAATTCACCAACTAAAATGCCGTTAAAAGCATAATAACATATAACAGTCCAATTAACACAATTAAAAACAGGAAAAAAGCAGCATTAGAGCAATATCAACCAAAACTCAACAAACAAGCAACCAGGAATACGATGGACATGATCAGACTAGAGAGGGCTGGGCATGGACTTGTGCAAAAAGCAGACTGTAGGGCCAGGTTGAGGGGGAAAGTGCTGAGTACAACCTTATCAGTAAGCTAGAGCTGGGCATTCATAAACAGGGTCTAACTGTCATCAAATGCACACTGGAGAATTTAGGTTTTCAAATCCCTGCAGAAGGTGGGCAGATTTCCAGAGCCAGGGGCCACCACCGAGAAGGCCCTCTCTCTTGTCCCCACCAACTGTGCTTGTGACGGTAGCGGGAGTAAGAGGATGGTCTCCCTGGCGGATCTATTTGTAATGGAAAGAAGTAAAGCTCCACAAGATGCCTGCAGCAAAAAATACCTGCAACAAAGTGTGGTACTACTTAGTAATATAAAAATTGGAAGGAAAAAATGATGGCAAGTATAAATGTTAAGAAAAACCAAAATTGATCCACTGGACTAAACATGGACTAAAGCTATGTTAGCAAGTAAAACGAGAGACAAAAATCTGTTTCATTTTGATTCTATTCTGATAACAAGAAAAAAAGAAAAAAATATTCTCTTTTATGAAAATTAAGATCATTTGAAAACTGATGCAGCAACGCTGGAAGGAGAATGAAGTTGAGCCATTTTATTCCCTTCCCATTACAATGTGTAGCAGCAGGTGATGCTCCAAATACTTCTATATATCAGTAGGTTTCATTGAATTCTTTATCTTCCACATTCAAGGGGTTTGCAGCAGTGACCCATTTTCTCTCTTTACCGAGTGATCTCCAGCTCAAGGGTTGTCACATGCTAAGTCAAATGTGGCCATATGCTCTAAGTAGGCAAAACCTAAACCCATTTAAGATCACAACTTTGAAGCCACAGAACCTTGCAGGAAACTGCTGACCTTAGATTTAAAAAATGCTGGCTACTAATGTGAATCCAGGGTTTCCTAAAAAACAAAAAGGCTGGCAGGTGGCAAAATTCTTAGCATGTTCTGTTTCCAGTGATGCATATTATGGAGGTTTACTGCCCCATGAAGGGCATTCTTCTAACAGAGCTCGCCTGCATTTTCCCAGGAACTGAAATATGGGAGATTCTCAGTCAATATGCTACAATAAATGCTCACACCCTCAGTTTGTAGAACTTCACAGTTTCAGCATAGTAAGTACTGTTCACATACTTTTCACCAACTACAATGGGAAACCAAACAGACTGTTTTCATTGCAGAAGAATGTTTCTGTGTTTACTTGTTCTTGCCCAGTATCCAAACAAGATATAATAGTCTGCAACTCATACACAGATGGAGAGCAGAGGGCAGGGACACTCACCATTTCTTTGATTTCAACCTGGGAGCTGGATTCCGAGGAATGAGGAATAACGCTCTCATGGGATGCATGTCACAAAGGGCTGCAAAATCATAACAGAAGGCATCAGGTACAAAACATAATGGAATATGCAGGGCATTCTTTCAAAGCCAACACAGTTCTAACCTACATTAAAAAGAACATAGTGTCCAGTTCAATGATGGTATTACTCCTTTCTGCTTTGATCAGACTCTACCTGAAGTTCTACATCCAGTGTTGGGACCCAAGCCCTATGAGGACTAGCTTAAGGAGTTAGGAACATTTGCTTGAGGAAGACTGAGCTGTGACGTGTCTGCCATCTTTAAAAAATTGAAGGGATTCCAAGTACAATAGTGCTTCCTAATCTAATTGATATGGGAGACTGGTTGGTTTTCTCCACAATATGTCAGAAAGCAATACCATATTTGTCTCTCAAATCCTGGAGGCTCCCAGCCTTCTTAAGCGATCTTGCACTTTAAAAAAGTGCAACCAAGATGAATATAAAAGGAGCACTGCTTCATCCATGTATTATCTAACTTTTTAAGGGTTATAACTGTTACACGCAATTAAATTTTTTAACAAATCAATTTGATTTCTTTAAACTCAGTTTCTTTTTGTAGTAAAACTTTAGTACTATAAAGGCTGTTGGTGAGTAGAGTAAAACACCTGATTGTTTAAATGAAGTTAGCATTTCTCAAAAGTGTCCATTATTTGATCTAGACAATGGACAAAATACTTTTCACCAATCTGTAACATCCTTGCTTGCCAGTTATAAAGTGATAAAACACGTAAGATTATGAAGATTTTGAATCCACCACAATATGGTTCACACGTGCAGCCTTTTACTTATCCTCAAAGGAATGATAGGCAGTCATTCATCTATTTATAAGAAATATTTAAATACACATTTACTTTTTATTAACTGTATGCTCTGTTTTATGGCCATGGATGCTAGTTAGAGCCTGGAAACATTCCCTTTCTGAATTACAATTTTCAGAATACCATTACTTTTCTAAGCTCTGAAATGCTGGGGGTATTGGGTTAGAGCACTGCTATTCAAAGTAGTGGTCTTTGGACTGGTGTTTGCCATGTATCATTGGCTACTGGTCTGTGGCAAGTTTCCAGGAAGCAAAAAATAGTTGCAGCCAATAGATACAATTATAATGTTGGCCACTGGAACAAAGTGGGAAAATCCTTGCTGGATAGTTTAAATTTAAGGGATTTCCCCATTTTTCCGGGGACCAGAAAATACTTAGATGGGAGACTGCCAATGAATTCCAAGTGCTATAGGCTATATTTCAGAGGAAGGAACTGGCAAAACCACCTCTGAGTATCCTTTGCCTTAGTAAACCCTTTGAAATCAATGGAGTTGCCATAAGTCAACAGGTAACTTGAAGGCACATACAAGCAAATAATTTCAATACTTTGCTTGGAGACTACTTTCCTGTATTTTTATCACAGCCAACTGGACCCCTTGCCAAAACACAGAACATCTTAACAAGCAAACATCAAAGGAATGACAAAGCATGAAATTGGGCTGTACTCACGTGGAGCTCCTTCTGCCATCTCAATAGCTGTTATCCCCAAAGACCACAAATCGCTCTGAAAGAAACAACCACCAACAAAACTGTTAAGAAATGCACAACACTGAAACAGGGGCCATCTGGAAGAGCTAATGATACCTCAGAAGAAGTTTTCAGCCATTTCACTGCTTTAAGGATTTGATCTGTAATGTAAAAAAAAAAAAATCCTGATCTCCTAGGATCAGAAGATTTAGGCCTCTCAGACATCATTATTTTAAACGTTCTTCCCATAATTGAAGGCACATACGGACACACACATAGCTGGAACTGGAGTGCTGACCTGCCCTCCTCATGATGGAGGGTGGAAAGAGAACCCAAAACAATTACTATCTGAGAACACTGAAGCTTTGTAATCCTATGTGATCCTCTTTCAATAACAAAAGAATAACTCTTTGAAATGTAAAAGCCCAAGCAGGCCAGCAGTTAATCTTCCTGCAATAACATCAGGCAATTATTTACCATTCCCCTTCACACTATCCCCCTTCTGTCAATTCTTCATTCCTTTGAACTTTATCATATAATTCTTATAGGAGTAAAAAGGACTCTGGGCAACAATGTCTACACATAGAATACATGTACTGTGCACAGTGCATACAGAACACAGGAATCATGTGGTCCATGGGTCACATGGAGCTCTTGAAGGGAGTGGAGCCCATGTCTTCTCTTTCAATCCCCTCTGATCTCTTAATCCCTCTTTTCAAGAAATGATCTCCTCCATAGACTTTGGAGATATGGTCTCAAAACAGTGTATGGAGCACTATGTATGAGTGTGGAGGTTGGGGGGGGGGGGGTTGCTAGGAAGACCTTGAAATAAACAGAAAACCCTCTCAGACTTTCAGTTGCTTCTGGGGACCCCGATGTGCCTTATCAAAGGAACCAAAGAGCCAAATATAGCATCCAACAAACCCACAGTATTAGAATCATAGAATAGTAGAGTTGGAAGAGACCACATGGGCCATCCAGTCCAACCCCCTGCTAAGAAGCAGGAAATCGCATTCAAAGCACCCCCGACAGATGGCCATCCAGCCTCTGCTTAAAAGCCTCCAAAGAAGGAGCCTCCACCACGGCCCCGGGGAGAGAGTTCCACTGTCGAACAGCTCTCACAGTGAGGAAGTTCTTCCTGATGTTCAAGTGGAATCTCCTTTCCTGTAGTTTTACAGACAAACGCATACAGTATAGCCACTACAGTGTTAGATTAGGGTCAATTCTGAGCTAGAGGGGAGAGAATCCCTAAAGTGCATTTTTGGTACTGAGCAACAGGGTCAACACAACTTTTAAACACATGCATATATAAGTCATATTGTATTAGGGGCAAAAGCACAGGGAAAACCTTCCCAAAGATTCCAAAGCACAAGAAAATCCTCAACTCAGTAGATGATTTTGAGTGAATCCCCATCATACATGAACTTCAAAGGGATAAATGGGATATAAAAAACCTCGAGCTCCTAACTAAAAAGAAAGGATACTGATAAAAAACATAAAATATGCACACAAGTGGCTCCTAATCTAATAAATAAATATCAAAGTTGAATAGGGTCAGAAAAGAGTGACCTCTGAAAATTAACTATCTAAATGGCTACGCTTATTTACGGCTTGGAGACAAAGGGAAAAATCTGACCTCATCTCGTGTTAACACTCTTTCTATGTGGTTTGGGGGCAAAACTGCCCCAAAATAACAGCAATACTTTAAAAAAGTGGGGCTTTTAGAGATGAAAGCGAAGTCCATGGGCTACAATTTGCCCACCTCTGTGCTAAATCCAAGGAGCCTGATGTTCTCCTATCAAAGGTCAAATTGCTATTGCCTTTTTCAGTTGGACAAGCTTCAGCACAGCCTCCTTTGATGCACTGATGCATTCAGCTCAGCATCTTAATTGAATTAGTGGAGCTGAAGATATAAGCCACAAAAGGACAAGGGTTGAATGCCATCACTGCTATGTTCTGAAATGAGCTCCAGGCAATGCTTGATCAAATTCAGTCTCAATTTTCCTCTTTTTACACTCAAGACTCCTCCCTCATGGCTCCATCTCCTGGAGCTACTGGTCAAATCAAGGAGACATTTTCTTTCCATTGCTTGCTGAGAGGGCATTTGAGAACAACTGTGTCAAGAGCCTAGGACAACTGTTAAGTTCTTCTTGTCAATCAGCTAAGTGACCAGAAAACCCATATCTGCAGTCAGCTTCACTGTTTCCTAAGAGCATATGATTAGGTCTGGATGTACCAAGTGCTTCCCATGCCCATAACTGATAAAAAAAAACATGCAAATGTGGCTGAGAAAAAGAGAAGATAAATGGTTCCCCTGATATTTCTTCCAAATATTCAGGGAATTTCTCCCACTTGTCTTTTACAGTTTCCACTTCCCAACTGCAGCCTTTTCAATCTCCTGTCACTGAATTGTGATCCCCCTGGCAGGCATGTTACTCATGCTGTTGGTCTGGGGAACCCTTCTAGATGTTGTACTCAACCAATTCACCAACACAGGCAATTTTCAGGGATGACAGGTGATGCAATACAATAACATCTGGCAGACTACAATTTCTCTACTATAGGTATAGAGGTAAGAAATTTTATTTACTTCACATTTTAAACTGGTCTCCTCATTTTATAATTTTTAAAAATCTATTTCTTGTCATTGTCTGGCCTTTTACAGAATTTCTAAAGAGAGCCACAAGGATTGCATCTTTTACTTGTTAACAAGTCAGGTTTTTTTGAGGATGTGGGGAAAGGTGTGCAGTTCCATATTACTGGCTGGAGTCCAAAACCACCTGGCATAAGGCCTGAAATCCAAACTTTTAATGACAATGACACATCCCTAATGAATATCAAGTTCACTTTCCAGTGACTGCCTGCCTTATGGACTGTTCATCTCTCCAGATTGTGTTCAGAATAGAAAAAATTAACAAGGAATCAATATGGTTCTGGCAAAGCAGAAAACCTTCACTGACAAGCTTTTGACAGGCTTCACTCACTCAAATGACTGCTCTCCGCCTGCAAGTGAGCAGGTTTATGACAGAATGATTCCAACTGTAGAATTCAACTATTTTAAAGGTATTTGGCATTCTTCAAAACGTTATAGCTTGAACCATGGAAACAAATTCTCAATGCACTTCTACAGAAGTCCCAAGTATATTTTTGTATAGATGTTGCATGTTAGGAACCATTTAAATCACTGTTCATTTTTTAATGCCATTTTTCTTCCAAAATGTTTCAGCAGTATATGGTTCTCCCCATATTTGGGGGTGGGGGGGGGGGGGTTTGAAACTTTTTTTTGACCAAATCATGAAGATCCATAACAGAAAGTAAGTTAGAAATCAGGCTCCATCGATAAACTTCAGTGGACACTCAAGACAAATAAACTTCAGTGGACACTCGTGGGGGTTAACTAGTTAAAATTCATGAGTAAATCAGGTTTAAAAAAAAACCTGAAACATTTTGAGGGGAGGTTGAACCCCTACCTGCCCCCTTCCTTGACTACAGCCCTGGTTCTCCCCCATTTTATACTCACAATAATAATGTAAGGCACGTTAGGATAAGATATTGGAGATTTGAACCTGCATTTTCTCATTTAAAGTCTGAGACACTGTTCACAAACCCACAATGGTTCTCCTCCTGTGGGCCAAATTACATATTATAACAATTATAGAGCGTCCAAAGAATCACTATTTGAAAATAATGGAAGCCTCTAAATTTCGAGTGATGGAGACCTAGGCAGCTGTCTAAACAGGACGCTCATTCTGGACACTCCACAGTGAACTTTTTGTTTCAACAAGCCTTGGAGAACTGCTGGTGGATGGGAAAAGGACTTTTAATATGGTGCTATATAGTCTGTTGCTGCTGCTGGCTTTTTTAATGGATCTGTTTATAAATTGCTTTTAATTATATTTATATTTTAATTCCATTTCAACTTTTGTCTGATTGAATGATGTGAAATTTTATCTGAACTTGTTTTAACTTTGCACAACATCTTTGTAAAGTTTATAAAAGTGTGGGATATAAATGAAGAAGAAATTTATGGTGAATGTGGTAACGGACAAAAAGGAACTAAGGGGCTTCAACTGAAATCCAAGGTCTAGCCCAGGCATGGGCAAACTTTGGCCTTCCAGGTGTTTGGGTCTTCAACTTCCACAATTCCTAACAGCCTATCGACTGTTAGGAATTGTGGGAGCTGAAATCCAAAACACCTGGAGGACTGAAGTTTGCCCATGACTGGGTTAGCCCATGTTTCTCAAACACTCTCCTAGTAGCTTCTTACACCTGTAGCTTACTGCAAATTAATATGCAAACAGCAGCCAGTGGAGACAATTTTCAAAAGAAAGCTGTTCCTCTATTGAGAAGCTAAGCATACTTGTTTAAATACTGTAGCTATCTCGAACTACAAAAACAACCACAAAAAACAACAAATGAATGACTCCTAAAGCAAATCAGGCCTGAACTTTCATTATAAGCCAAAGGGACTACATTGAAATTTTTGTACTTTGTACATTTCACAATGCAAAGTGACAATAAAGGTCAATAAAGTAGAAGGCTCTAATTCATAAGGTCAATTCAATGGCAAATAACAAAAGTAACAGCCACATGTAGTTTGGCACTCTCATGTTCAGTGAACTAGCCACTAGTTTACCCTTTATACAGTGCCCCCTTTTATAATACATTACCTCTGTGGCCCAATCTAAGCAATAATAGACTTTGCAGTAGATCTACTTGTAGACACCCATGATCACCACCATTTTCCTGAGTGTTATTAAGCTCCATCTTTAGTCATAGGGGGACCTGTATTTCCTTCCTATATGTAAAACAAGCTAAAATTCAGTGCTGATCTCAGGATAACTTTAGCCAATAAAATATAAATACCTTGAAGTCATAAGTGGCATCAGGGTTTTCATCGCAGGCAATAACCTCGGGGGCCATCCAGTATGGAGTCCCAATGAATGTGTTTCTTCGGCCAACTGTCCTGTCAAGCTGAGCACTGACTCCAAAATCCACTAGAAACAAAAAACCACAGGAGAGCTTTGATGAGGTATCAAGTTTAAAGCAGTTTGACCAAGCTCATATCAAGAAGGAAAAAGGAAACAACCCTACTAAACTTCACATGTGATGAGGGCCCTCTTCCCACAACCTAGGTAAAATAAATAAAAGTTACATGAATTTTGAAATGAAATTCAACGGGGCTGCAATGAAGACTCTTAGACCTTCTTTCCAAATTCCTTAAATAGGATGGTATGAAGGCTATGATTCTTTATTTCCTCTAAGAGGAACCCTTGAGTTGACACCAGGCAAAGAATCGCATTCCTTAGATGATCACGACAAATGTACTCTGTTCAGGAAATGATTTCCCCAAATTGGTGTCTCTGTGTGTAGATTCTTACCTAGCTTTACTTCTGCATTTTCTGTCAGCAAAACATTCTGTCCCTTAATATCTCGATGGATTACTTTGTGTTGGTGGAGATGGCTCAAACCCTGGAGAATTCAAAAAGAAATTACCTTTCATTTTTCCCCTAGGCAGAGAGAAAACAATGACATTTATTTTCTATAGTCAGCTAGCCACACACACCCAAACACAGTAGACTAGCTATTAGTATTGTTGTTCCTTGAAGTAACCAATTCAACTGAGAATACGATTTCGTTACAGCTGTTTTGGTATAAACTGCTGTTACAAGAATTGAGAATGTGTGAAGGGGGAAAACCAAGCTTTTTGGACTGGTTGGACAAGGGTTTTGCCACCGGAAAATGTGGCAGTGCGCACCAGAAAAAGCTGGACATTGGTTTCAATTTCTTCTCCTCTCCCCACCTTTTCTGTTAAAGGTGATTTTACAGAAAAGCCCAATCCTCCCCCACATGCCGGTTGAAACATTAATTGATATCCCAGTTTTCTCCCAATAGCAGAACTGCGCTCCACTCAGAAAGAAAACATAGGTGGGTGCAAAACCTTGGGGCAGAAAGAGAGTGCCTTTTTTTACACAAACTGCTGGTGACAAATTCCATAGAATCATAGAATAGTAGAGTTGGAAGAGACCTCATGGGCCATCCAGTCCAACCCCCTGCTAAGAAGCAGGAAATGGCATTCAAAGCACCCCCGACAGATGGCCATCCAGCCTCTGCTTAAAAGCCTCCAAAGAAGGAGCCTCCACCACGGCCCGGGGGAGAGAGTTCCACTGTCGAACAGCCCTCACTGTGAGGAAGTTCTTCCTGATGTTCAAGTGGAATCTCCTTTCCTGTAGTTTGAAGTCATTGTTCCGTGTCCTAGTCTGCAGGGCAGCAGAAAACAAGCTTGCTCCCTTCCTCCCTATGACTTCCCTTCACGTATTTGTACATGGCTATCATGTCTCCTCTCAGCCTTCTCTTCTTTTTTTTTTTTTTTTTTTTTTTTAATTTTTTTATTGTTGTTTTGTCATCTTATCCCACTCCCACCCTCCCACCCTCCCCTCCTTGTACATACACTTTATACAACAAACTACAGAAGTTACATTTGAAATATCAATCTCAATCTTAATTTTTCCACTCCACATCTTAGTACATTCTCTAAATAGTTCTTAACTGGTTCCCACATCCCCTTGATTATTGCAATATTTTCAATTTTATCTATATTATTCCATTTGCAATTTGTGATTTCTACATTTAACATATCAATTATATACTTATACCAATTCGTCAGAGTCCATTTTGTTTTATCTTTCCAACCGCTCACTAAAACAATTTGTGCACATGCTATTAATTTGTCAATCATTTTTTCTTTTTGTATATTCTTCACTTCTGTTATCCTTGCATGTAGTACATTTCTATTAACTATTACTATTTGTAGATTTAGCATTCTATTGATTTCTCCTTCAATCATTCTCCAGTATTCTTGCACCCGATCGCACTCCCATATCATATGATTGAACACCCCTCTTTGTTCACAACCGTGCCAACACCTATCTTTCATCCCTGGTAAAAACCGTGAAAGTTGTGCAGGAGTTCTGTACCATTTTTGTAACATTTTCCTTCTTGCTTCCCTTAATACATTGTACTTTTCTTTTGCTATATTACTTATTTCCCTTTGTATATCTTCCCTCTCAATTTCCATGTCCATTCTCCATGTTTGGAAAATTTCATCTACTATTTCTTCTTTTACCGTTATAATTTGTTCATACAGATCTCCTGCCACCTTCTTTTCCTCTCTCAAACATTTCCTAATCGCCTTCTCAAATGGACTGTCCTGTTCTCTAATTTTTTCTCTCAATCTAAAAATTTCCTGTCTTATAGCCCAGCTTTGAATCCAATTCCCTGATCCTATCCAATTCTGAATTTCTTTTTGTTCTACAGGGTCTCCATCTATTGTGTACAAATCCTCCACTAACCTTTTCCCTCTACTTTCAATTGATCTCAATGTTCTGCCTATAATTTCGTTGTTATTGTAATTAATTTGCCATATAGTTGCCATCTTATTCTCATTGCCTGGACTTAGCTTCTTCTTTCTTTTTTTCCACACTTTTATTGTTCCTTTAAAAGGTTCCTTAAATTCTGCTTCTTCTCTCCTACTCCATTCCCTAAATATTATTTCTTTTTCTTTAGTATTATTTATTATCTTCTCCATATTTGCCCATTTTTTTTTAATATACTGTATTTCCAATAATCTTTGGATTTGAAACGCATCGTGATAGACTTCTAAACTTGGAATCCCCCAGCCTCCCTCTTCCTCTTTTGCATTTAACCATTTGTCCCTTATTCTGGGCCTTTTTCCTCCGACTGCCCATTTTCTTATTCTCCTGTCCCATGTCTTTAGTGTCTTCCTATCTACTGTGTTCGGTAATGTTTGAAATAAATATGTCAATTTTGGTATTATGAACATTTTTAGTGCCCTTATTCTGTCCACTCTTGTTAATGTTTTTCCTTCCCAATTCTTAAACTGTTTCTCTATTACCTTCCATTTTTGTTTATAATTCCCCTTGACTATACTCTTTGGGTTTTTATATATCCATACTCCTAAGTATTTCAGCTTCTTTAATCCTAATCTTAACCCTGATATTTTCCTAATCTCCAGTTGTTCCCTTGGTGGGGTATTAAGACATAGTATCTCTGACTTTTTAATATTAACGAATAGTCCTGATATATTTTTAAATTCTTCCAGTTTTTTAATAATATCTTTTACCATAATTAACGGTTGACTTGTAATAATCATTGCATCATCGGCAAAGAAATTAAGCCTTATTTCTTCCTTTTGTCCTCCTCCCTTTTCTATTTTGTACCCTGTCCAATTGGTGCTATTCCTGATACTTTCAGCTAGCATTTCTATCGCTATTACAAATAAAGTGGGGGATAATGGACAACCTTGTTTTGTACCATTTAAAATTGGTATCTCTCCTGTCCTTCCATTATTCACCCTTATTTTTGCTTTACAGTTGCTGTACAATTGTTGCAGCGTTTTGCAAAAGTTTTCCCCCATATTCAACTGTTGACATAATCTTAACAGATAATTGTGATTGACTTTATCAAATGCTTTGTAAACATCCAATTTGAGAATTCCCATTTTTTTCTTATTCGAATTTGCATGATTCATTGCAATTACTACATTTTTTATTGGATCCCCAATTTTTCTTCCCTTCACAAATCCATATTGATCCTCTTTGATTATTTTTGGCATTATTGTTTCCAATCTTTTTGCTAAAATTTTTGTAAATATTTTATAATCTTGATTGCATAGACTAATGGGTCTGTATGACCCTGGTTGTGTTAAATCTCTCCCCTTTTTGGGTATAGTTATAATTTCTGATACTTTCCATGTTAGGGGGACTTTTTGCTTAGTGTATATTTCATTGAACAATTCTGTTAGGTGTGGTGCCAACTCTTCCATAAATGCTTTATAATATTCTGCTGGAAATCCATCTGGCCCTGGTGACTTGCCTCCCTTTAACCCTTTAATTGCCCTTATTGTTTCCTCTTGCGTTATTGGTTGGTTTAATAACTCTCTGTCTTCCTCTGCAATTTTTTCTCTGATATTTAAGTTCCCTTGCATTACCCTCTCTTCCTTATATAGATTTTTATAATATTTTGCCATTATCTCCCTAATCTTACTTTGCTCCTCTTGTTCTTTCCCATTTTCGTCTTTCAATCTCTTTATCCATGTTTTTTCTTTTTTCTTTTTCAAATAGTAAGCCATCCTCTTCATTGATTTTATATTCCAACTTTGGGAATAGCTTTTAACGTATAGATATTTATTTATTATATTCCTTTCCTCAAATGCTTCTAATTGGTTTTTTTTCTCCTTTAGCTCTCTCCAAATCTGTCTATCCTTAGTCCTTTTATGTTTGTCTTGCAGGGTTTCTATTTCTTTTATTCTCTTATCCTGTTCATTCCTCCATCTTCTTCTAAGATTTACCTCTAAACTTATACAGTGACCCCTTATCACTGCCTTACTTGCATCCCAAATTATATCTTTAGTTACTTGTCCATTGTCATTGGTCTCAAAATACTTATTTATTTCTTTCCTAATTGTTTCATATTCTTCCTCTCTACTGTTTAAAACTGTGTTATATCTCCAGGTTCTTTCTTTTCTTTCTATTTCTAATTTTACTTTTACTCTTAATGGTGCATGATCCGATAAATGTATTGGAAGTGTTTTTGCTTCTAGAATCACTGATTGGTTTGTATTTTTCCCCAGAATATAATCTATTTTGCTATATGTGTCATGTCTTCCCGAGTAATATGTCCATCTATTATTCTCTGGTTCCCCTTCTAATAAATCATTCATGTTGTATTCCCTTATATTTAACTTTCTATTACTATTTTGCCTTGTTGTTACCAATTCCAGGTTATAATCTCCTGCACAATACACTTCTCCTTGTGCAAACTTATCAATTTCCCCAAATAGCTTTTTTAAATACTTTTTTTGATTTTTGTTTGGGGCATATATACACACTAAAGTGATTCTAATTTTTTCAATTTTCCCTTTAATCATTACCCATCTCCCATCTGAATCCCTTTTTACCATTTCCACTTGGAAGTCTATTGTATTTTTAATTAAAATTGCCACACCCCGTGCTCTATTTGAACCTCTCGATTCATACACCTGTCCCCAAATCCTATCATTAAATAATGGAGTATGGTCCTTTCTCTTATGACATTCTTGTAAAAGCAGAATGCCAACTTTATAATCCTTTACCATTTTCATAACTTTTGCCCTTCTTTGTGGAGTTGATAAACCATTAACATTATGAGACATTATTACTACTTCACCCATAACCAGGTATTATTTGCATTTACCCTCCTGTAGTTTCTTTCCCCTGTCTGCTTGTCTTCCCATCCTCCCCCATGGCCCCCAGAGTCCAGACCTCTCCCTCCTCCCATCAGAGGGAGACCTGAAAGAGTTTTCCCTTTGTTCTCTTCCATTCCCAGACTCCCTCCCACCGGTGACTGCGTTGCCATCCACTGCTCTCCCCTCCTGCATCATCTTTTACCCCTTTAACCCCATTTGTCCAAATTTCATTATTCCACAAATGTTAGGCTGTTCATTCTTAAGTCTCTGTACTAGATCTCGTTTCAATTCTTCTATTCTCCTCTCTAATTTTCTGTTTTTTAAGATCTCTTAATTGTTTTTCTATAGATTTAATTTGTTCTAAATCCAGGTCCTTCAAATTCCTTAAAGTTCTCTTTTCTTCCCTGTCCTTTGGATCTCCCATTGCAAATAGACTCTGAAGTAAGTCTGCCTCTGTTGGTCCGCCTCTCTCTGCAGTCTCCAGCTCCCTCGATGCTTCTTGTCCAGTCGGCTTGTCCTTGGTCTTATCTGATTCCTCCTCCAGACCGTCTGTTTCTTTTCCGTCTGTATCCAGTTTTAACTGTTTAAGCATTTTCCTCCCACTTTCCAAGTCGGAAGCTTTATATAATTTATTGTCTTTATATACAATTAGGGTGGCTGGAAAAGCCCAGGTATAACGTTGTCCTTTCCTTTCCAAAGTTCCTGTAATTTCCCTCATTTCTGCTCTCTTTCCCAATGTCTCTGAAGATAAATCCAGGAGTGGCCATACTTTACTGCCAGCCAAGGTCAGGTTCTTCATTTTCCTCAATTTTCGATAAACAATGTCCCTTTCAGCCTCCCTTGTGAACCGTATCAAAATATCCTTGGGTTTCCTGCCTCCTCTGAAAGCCCAATGTATCCTCTCGATTCCTTGCGATGGGACCTGAGCATTTGTTGCAAGCCACTCAGCTATAACTCCCTTCAGATTCTCCTTTATCTGAAGACTCTCTCCTGCTGCTCTCAAACGCAGATTGGCTCTTCGGGATCTGTCCTCGAGGTCAGCAACTTTATCTAGAAGTTTTCTATTAATGTCTCTCAGAGTGATTAATTCACCTTTTTGTCTTCTGATCTCCGCTGCTGCCTCCTTAAACTTTTCTTGGCATTCTTCCACTTTATTCTCTATCAGCCCGAGTTTGCTATTAATTTGTGTGATTTGCTCTCTTGTCTGCTCATTTCCCTGTCTTAAAATCTCCATGTTTAATTTAAGATGTTCCAATGTAGTTATAATTTTGTTCAATTTTTCTTCCTCCCCTTCCTTCTCCTTTCTGTCCGCCATACTCACAGTTGTCCGAACTTCTGTTTGGATTCTGAGATTTATGGCTTCAGTCACCTTTGATTGTGACCTCCCAGCCTTCTCTCTTTTCTCCTTTGATCCGGACTCCAGTTAAGGAGAGATTTATGACCCTTTATGGGCTTTTTGAGGCTTTAATTGCCTTTATAGTTAGGAGAGCAATTAGGCACGTCTACTCTCGTTGACGCATGCGCAGCTCCCCCCTCTCAGCCTTCTCTTCTGCAGGCTAAACATGCCCAGCTCTTTAAGCCGCTCCTCATAGGGCTTGTTCTCCAGACCCTTAATCATTTTAGTCGCCCTCCTCTGGACGCTTTCCAGCTTGTCAACATCTCCCTTCAACTGTGGTGCCCAAAATTGGACACAGTATTCCAGGTGTGGTCTGACCAAGGCAGAATAGAGGGGGAGCATGACTTCCCTAGATCTAGACACTATTGTGATGACTCATGGGCCATGTAGTCCCGTTCCTAGTACTGTTGTGACAGATGAAGAGGAAAACTTGGGTTTCCCACCGTTTCTGCCAGATTTGGAGCCCTTGCAGCTGCAGGATGTTTGCCCACAAGAAGTCAGCCAAACAAGCCTTGAGGAGAAATCTCCCCCATTTTCTCGCCGCCTTTATTATAATCAAGATAGACACGCTCGGGAGGCGACTCGCCGAAGCGCCCGGATAGCTGCCAGACAATTAGATAATTAAGTCTGTTTCCCTTGGGAAAGTTTAAGGAGTCCTGCATCTGGACAGTATAGGTTTCGGTTCTTGTTCCCCAGAGAAAGTGTGCTTTGGCGGGAAAACAAGATCCTATATAGATGGTTGGCCACAAAGGATTCCTTGCGGAGTCAATTCGTCAGCTCGTGGAGTGAGATCGTGTGTAGACTTCGTACCCCAGTTCCCAGCTCCTGAATCAAGTTTCCAGCCCTGCCTTGTTCCACGGATTTCTATGGATTCAGTTCTTGTTCCACGATTGTCTTGTTTCAAGTTGGACCTTGCCAAGTCTCAAGTCTTGCCTTGCCTTGCGTTTTAAACCACGGACCCTGCTTCTCGGATTCCAGCCTTGTTTTCCCCTTCTTTCGGATTTACCTTGAGCCTCAAAGACTATGGACAGTTCCCCACACTATTGCTTGTTAAATAGTGTGTGTTTCGGTGAAGTGGATTATAACTTTGGACTTTAATATCATATATTGGACATTGCTTTCCTGGACTATATTTGACCTTTCCTGAAGGGTCTACTTCTGGACTATATTCTACACTTGTTTTTATTGACTTTATATAATTCCTTAATAAAGATATTAGATAGATTCTGGCCTCTGCGTATGGTTATTGGTGCTCTGCAGCCTGGGTCCTGACAACTATACCCCTATTGATGCAGGCCAGAATCCCATTGGCTTTTTTAGCTGCCGCATCACATTGTTGGCTCATGTTTAACTTGTTGTCCACGAGGACTCCAAGGTCTTTTTCGCACACACTGCTGTCAAGCCAGGCGTCCCCCATTCTGTATCTTTGATTTCCATTTTTTCCACCAAAGTGAAGTATCTTGCATTTGTCCCTGTTGAACTTCTTTTTGTTCGTTTCGGCCCATCTCTCTAGTCTGTCAAGATCATTTTGAATTCTGCTCCTGTCTTCTGGAGTGTTAGCTATCCCCCCCAGTTTTGTGTCATCTGCAAACTTGATGATCGTGCCTTCTAACCCTTCGTCTAAGTCGTTAATAAAGATGTTAAACAGAACCGGGCCCAGGACGGAGCCCTGCGGCACTCCACTTGTCACTTCTTTCCATGATGAAGACGACGCATTGGTGAGCACCCTTTGGGTTCGTTCGCTTAGCCAATTGCAGATCCACCTAACCATAGTTTTGTCTAGCCCACATTTTACTAGTTTGTTTGCCAGAAGGTCGTGGGGGACTTTGTCGAAGGCCTTACTGAAATTTAGGTATGCTACATCCACAGCATTCCCTGTATCGACCCAACTCGTAACTCTATCGAAAAAGGAGATCAGATTAGTCTGGCATGACTTGTTTTTGGTAAATCCGTGTTGACTATTAGCAATGACCGCATTTGTTTCTAAGTGTTTGCAGACCATTTCCTTAATGATCTTTTCCAGAATCTTGCCTGGTATCGACGTGAGGCTGACCCGACGGTAATTGTTTGGGTTGTTCTTTTTTCCCTTCTTGAAGATAGGGACCACATTCGCCCTCCTCCAATCTGCTGGGACTTCTCCCGTTCTCCAAGAACTCTCGAAGATAATTGCCAGTGGTTCTGAAATAACTTCCGCTAGTTCCTTCAATACTCTTGGATGTAGCTGATCTGGCCCTGGGGACTTGAATTCGTTTAGAGTGGCCAGGTGTTCCTGGACAACTTATTTCCCTATTTGGGGTTGGATTTCCCCCAATTCTTCGTCCATTCCATGTTGCTGAGGTTGAAGATGGCTTTCTTTTTGTGAGAAGACCGAGGCAAAGAAGGTATTAAGCAGTTCTGCCTTTTCCCTATCCCCTGTCGCCATCACCCCATCTTCTCCTTGCAGTGGCCCTATCGCCTCCTTTTTCTTCCTTTTTCTACCAACGTAAGCAAAAAAGTCTTTTTTGTTGTTTTTTATGTCCCTGGCAAGCCTGAGCTCATTTTGCGCTTTAGCCTTACGAACCTTTTCCCTACAGGTGTTGGCTATATGTTTGAATTCTTCTTTGGTGATTTCTCCCCTTTTCCACTTCTTGTGCAATATCACTTTTGAGCTTTAGCTCAGTTAGAAGTTCTTTGGACATCCATTCTGGCTTCTTTGCACTTGTCTTATTTTTCTTCTTTGTTGGCACTGTTTGCATTTGTGCCTTGAGTATTTCACTTTTAAAAAACTCCCATCCATCCTTAACTCCCTTGTTTTTTAATATTGGCATCCATGGAATGCCGCTCAGTAATTCCTTCATTTTTTGGAAGTCAGCTCTCTTAAAGTCCAGAATGCATGTTTGACTTGTCTTAGTTTCGGCATTCCTTTGTATTGCAAACTGCAGGAGCACATGGTCACTTGCCCCTAAGGATCCAACCATTTCAACTGTATTGATCAGGTCTTCCACATTTGTTAAGATTAGATGAAGAGTTGCTGATCCCCTTGTTGCCTCTTCTACCTTCTGGACCATAAAATTGTCTGCAAGGCAAGTGAGGAATTTGTTGGACTTTGTACTCTTGGCTGAGTTTGTTTTCCAGCAGATATCGGGATAATTGAAATCGCCCATGACTACTATACTACCAGAATGGTAAGTATGTCAACTTTGTAGATGCCATGGAAGTTTTGTTTATGTTTAGAACAAAAGCCTTGACAAGTTTATTGTGGCACAAACTATCATAGATCTTACACCCCCAAAAATACATTATCTTCCTGAACTTCAATATAGGGAAGCTTAACATGTACCTGCTTTTATCTGCTTGATGTTGATTATTTTTTTTTAGGTATTGCATTTTAGTGGGTCGTTTTTGTATTTTAATTTACCACAATTTGTCCTTCAATCAATTTCAATGAAGAATAACATATTCAATATATTATATTAAAATATTAATGTATATGGTAATTTATTAAAATATTTATGTATAGTGTAAAGGAACAAACACAAGTTCTGACATATGCTGTAAATTTCAGGTATGATTCAGCCATATTAAGTAATTTTTGTTTCTCACAGATTCATTGGGAAGAGAGATAATTGTATGTTTCAGGGAAGCACTATAGCTACTTTTCGAAGGAAAATGACTATAGAAAATTATTGTTTTCTCCTGTTATCGCCACTATCTATGAATCGAAATTTCAGATTCCATGATTTATTGATGAAATTAAACTTGGGGGGATGGAGTGCACACACAAGGCACAAATTACTATGTAGCCTGAACACTACCTTAATCGAATCATAGCTCATATTAAAAGCTTTTCTTGACAGCCAGGAGTAAACTAGGTTGCCGTTGTACCTTTTTATTAGATCATTAATTCTTCTCTCTCATTTTGTAAAATCCATTTTTATTTTACACATCCATGTTAAGAAGGTTTTAAAAATAATATTCACCTAAATTGCAATCCTAATAAAGTACAGCTTACTTTCATGACTAAATTCATATCTACTTTGTGTCCACGGTAGGATTCATATTTGTAAAATGAAAATTATTTTCACTGTCTACTGCCAGTATTTATTCTCATAACACCAGGACTGCATTTTTAAAACAAGAGCTGATCTTTTTTTATTGCATGGATACACAAACCTATACTGTGAACAATATGATTTCTCCTTATTTTATATATTAGATACTGTGGCTTTATATATATCATTTAACATCTAGGCATATGAAGTTACCTTGTACTGCATTAGACCTCTGCTCTGTCTAATCCACTTCTGCCTGCTCAAATTGACAAATTGACTGCCTGCTCCATGGTCTCCAATGAGATCAACTACCCAATTCTACTACCAAAAGTCCTCTTTTTGATGGAAGAATCTGGAAACTGAACCTAGGCAATTTAAGACTTTCATGTCCTACACTCAACTATTAAATTGCAGATCTTTTCTAATTGCTTTCATGCCCAATAAATGTTCTGATTAACATACAAATAGCTACTGGTCTATTAACTGGGCAGAGACCATTAGGGGGTGCTAGAGAGAGAAGATAGTTCATTTTATGAGTGGAGGGTGGGTTGAAGGAGGAAAACCATTTTCTCTTGATTTCCTGTTATTCCCCCCAACCCATATCCCCATTGTGGAAACAACCGTAGTTTATGATATGGGAAGGGAGGAGGGGAATAACCAGCAAAAACGGGGAAAAAACAGGCATAAAATGGACTATCCTTCTCTCTCTAGCACCCCATAGTGGCCTCCGTCCGGATAATGGAACAGTATCAATTTTTAAAAGAACTTCATTGATTTGGGCGCGGGTATCTGCACTGACAAAAAAAGACATCTTAAACCCTGCAATTTTTAGCAGCGAACAGACAGGAACAATCTGTATTATGATATTCTTTAATGTTGAGAAGGCTTTTAAATATAAACACATACAAGTGGAAGGCTTCAAAAATCCACAGGCTGGTTTTGACTATCTCTGTCAAGAAACTGCGCTGCTTTCAAACTAAATTTCGTGATGTCTAGAGGTAGGTAAGAGTTGTGTCTGTTCCCTACCACAACAGATATACTGCTAAATTTGCTAAAAACTTGAAAAACATGACATGTGACTTCCCTGTAAAATTACTTTGAAAGCAAAATTGTCATTGCCCCACTACTTAACTCGAATATCTACATTCTCTTTATAACCTAAAATTAACTTCAATTCAACAAAAATTGATCTTTTGATGTGTTCACCAGCATTACATTTTCCCCCATATGGAACTTTTCCAAGCTCTGGCCCTCCCAATAACAACCAATCCAGCCGTTTAGGTTCACCATATTTAGTTCTAATGTAACAATTAGCAATCGTGCTGATTATCACTCTTATCATTAATGCCTATCTTGATAACAATGCATAAGGCAATCTAATCAATGGACTGAAAATAGCTACTGACAATTCAAAGGTAGAAGCTTCCACATGCAAAATAGATATGCTTTGAGTATGCATTGTTTCTTTGCTTAAAGCTATGTTCCAAATATGTTGTTTCTTTTTAAAATTTCTTTGAAAACAAGGATTCAGATGCACATGTACATGCACTGTTCTTTATCCAAAAGTATCTACAAATTATTATAATAATTGTTGTTGTTGTTATTGTTAGTAGTAATATTTATATCCTGTTTTTTCCTCTTTCAGGAGACTCAAAGTGAGAGACACTAAAAATCATGCAATCTACAAATGAACGAAAGGGTCATTAACTCATGCCTCAGAAGAAAACCTACCTTCTTTATTCGTCTATAGATTTTAACTGCTTGTTAAGTTAAAAGAAATGGAGGGAGATGTTCACAGTCTATACACACCATTACCTTTAAAAGTCTTTAAGTATTAAGTGCATTGTGAGAGACAGACTAAAGAGTTAGTCCTGACAAATCCAAAAGCCATAGAGCAGGCATGGGCAAACTTTGGCCCTCCAGGTGTTTTGAACTTCACCTCCACAACGGTAGGCTGTTAGGAATTGTGGGAGTTGAAGTCCAAAAACCTGAAGGGCTTAAATTTGCCCATGCCTGCCAAAGAGTGAAAGATTTCATGGAGTAGTTGGTAGCTCCATACCTTCTGGTAGCACAAACTGAAAAGTATCCAAAAGAATTTGCAAGAGAACCACATCTCTGATCCTGGCACTATGGCATCCAGGCCAAAGCAGAAGAAAAGTTCCCTTTCTCTTTTCTCTAGGAAATCAGGGAGATGTCTTCAGCGATTTTGGATAGGATACCAGAGACCACTATTATGTGTGAGTACAGGCAGAACAAAGATGGAGAACCTCCCCAGGTTCAGAGGATGCTCTACAGACCCTTATCTGCAGGATCTGGAAAGGTTGTACCTCCTCCCCAATTCTTAATGCTTTTATTGGTTGTAAGAAGAACTTTGTCATTTTTCCTTCCTACTCATTATGAAAGAAAGGGGCACTTTCCCCAAAGATGGAAATATAGATCTGAAGCAGCTGCTGAGGAAGGAAACTAGCTCCCAAGACCTAGTGTAGTGGTTCCCAACCTGTGAACCATGGCCCAGTAGTGGGCTGTGAGAACAAAAATTTGGTCCGCGAACCTCCTTCCTTTTTCTTTCTTTAATTTTATTTCTGCTCCTTTCCACAGAACTTCATTTTTGGCCTGTTCCTGGGGTTATTTGGGGTGCTGATTCAGAAAATTGCATTGGATAGACCACATCAGCTCTAGATGATTAAATATGGCTTTCTGTGGGTGAGCAGATGGTGACTACTGGATAGCATAGGTTCTGTACCAGAAACTAAAGCTGATGTGGTCTATCCAATGCAATTTTCTGAATCAGCACTCCAAATAACCAAACAGAATCTAAAGTTGACCAAAAACTGATTCTTAACCCTTTTGGTACTAATGTTAGAGAGCTGTCCATGTTCAAAATGGTCCCTGGTCAAGTGGTCCCTGTTCAAAGTGGTCCCTGGTCAAAAAAAGGTTGGGAACCACTGCCCTAGTGCAATGCTTTTTAAACTATTGGTCCTGACCCCAAATGCGGTCCCCTTAGCTCAGTGTTGGGATCCCAAAAATTGCAATAGGAAAAGTTTTCTGAACATCTCCAAGTGGCTTGTTTTTGACATTTATACGAATCTGTTATGCAGTCTTTACAGAAGATGTACTTCATAAAAAGAAAAATCTGCCTGTTTAGAAAGCCCTGTAAATGATAATTTGTTGTCAGGAAATATTTGATTTTGTATCGATTTTATTTACCTATATACCCAAGTCATGTAAAAATTTATCAGGCCGAAAGAGGTTGTGAGTAGAAAACTTTAAGAAGCCCTGCTCTAGAGAACACAAGGAACTTTTTCCTGTTATAGCAAAATGGAGAATACACTAGGGCCTTGGGGGAACCACACAGCTTGTGAGCCACACTCTGGGAAATCTTCTTTCTGTGTACTTCCTCAAGTAAACTTATCTAGAGATAGAGCCATTATGTGAGAATAGCTGAGGGACACTTTGATATAGAACTGTTAAATGTACCAGAGAGAAAACACACATCTCAAGAAGCATAATATGCCCTGGGTAGCGAGGTAAGACACAAGCTATGAAAGTAATGAATCACTGGTACTAATTCAGTGAGCCAATCTTTCTAAGAGAATTTAAAATCTCTCATCCGCTGGCAACTGGCTATAATGACGACATTCAGTGTTTTGGAGCCAGGGACAGGAAGGAAAATGATTTAACTGCAAAGTTTTTTGGCTACTGTACTGAGCTCAAAAGAGAGAGAGAGAGAGAGAGAGAGAGAGAGAGAGAGAGAGAGAGAGAGAGAGAGAAAGTTGAAAGAGTTCAATTGTGATTATTTTATCTTATATCTCACAACAATTGTGGTAGTTTTCTCATAGAATGAGAGAATTCATCCATTTATTTGGACTCAAACTGCACGAAAAAGGGATCCCACTTGAATATTACGAAGAGTGTCCTAATGGTAAGATCTATTGGACTGTGGAATATGCTGCCTAGGAGTGTGTGGTGTCTTCCTCTCTGGTGGTTTTAAGCAGAGGCTGGATGGTCATCTGTCATGAGTGCTTTGATTGTGTTCTCTGCACAAGCAGGGAGTTGGACTGGATATATCACATGTATTTTCTAATTCTATGATTATATTTTTAAAACAAAGCCATTTAGGTCTTTGTACACAGAAACCACATGTGTTCCAACAGACATTCTGTAGAGTCCAACATGGGAAATATTCTGCCACGGTTGGTAACATCCTGCTCAGGTGCAATTTTGGTTATGTAGAGCTGCCTGTATACATTTGGACCATCTTAGGCCCAACTCACATGAGTTCTACGTCATTAAACAAAGGGAATTTTTGTCTATTTGGTAAGAGTAGAGATGGAAAAAGTTAGTTTTTGAACTACAACACTTAGAATTCTCCAGCCGGTATTGAGCTCTAGTCTAAAAATTTTCCTTATTCAAAAGTATAATGTATAGCAGCTTCAGAACACAGATACTTAAAGATTCACTTGTTCGGGCCACTAATTTGCCATAGTGTCAACTTTTTGTTAGGATCTAGGAGCATGCTGTAGATTCTCTGTCTCTTTTCTCTCCTCCTGAGTTGGCATTTTCTCTATCGTTTTACTTCAAGGAATAATTACGCTCAGCATTACCATGCAATGTATTTGTATTAACTACGGTTGGCCAAAATAAAATTTTGCAATGCTTTTCTAACCAGTTTTAAAATGCTAGTAGAGCTTTAGCCAAAGTTTAGTCCCAAAACTGAAAGGATAGGAATATTCATGTGGAAATAGGGATGTAGGGAAGGCACAGCACAGAGGAGTGCCAATAATGGCTGATGAAATCTTGTGAGTTGTAATATAAAGAAAATAACTTTTTCCAAGCTGTGAATAAAGTCTGTAGTGTGATCCTAATCTATGCTATGGGAATTAAGCATTTAAGTTTTCACTGAGCAATTGACTCAGAATGTTTCTGAATAAATCCTAGTCACTTCCTCACACAAACCAGGCTGATTCAAAATGCAACTCACTTTGCACATGATGATGATGATGACAAATGTCCCCGATGACCACATGTCCACCAGCAAAATGAACAAACTAGGCTGATCTTTTGACATCTAAAAGACAGATAGATGGGCACCGGCAGAACAACTCTTGAGGTCAGGACCTGATTCATTACTCTCTATTTTAAGGAACAGCTTTTCCAGCTGACAAATTGAAACCCTGCTCTGTGCAAAGGTGGCTTCCTGAGACAGAAATAAAAAGTCAATACAATAGAAGATGGTTAGCCACAATGTTGCTTGCCTTTCCTATCCAGTCGCTAGAGTGCTGCAGCGGGGGTGTTTACTGTAATTGAGCAAGTGCTTTGTCACCACCAGAGAGCAAGCACCACTTCGGGAGTGTTTTAGACCCCATTTTCAATTCCAGGTTGAACATCTCACTGATTCCTCCATTTCTTTTGTACGCATGACTTAACCCTGCAGGGAACTGAAAACATATTAGAAGAATGCACTTTTGAACACCCAAGTGGTCTCCCCAGATCACTCAGGCACTTAAGTGTCTTGCTAGCTTGAGATTGCTAGGTGACTCTGTCTTCGTTTAGGCTGACTTGATATGCTTTCTATGTTTCCAGTGCTGGGTATTACATGAGTATTGTAATCCACTGGGGTGACACAACTGAAGTATAAAAGCACTTTGTAAATTATAAGGGTAAGAATGCTGGGCAATAGCCATTGAGTTCAATCACATAACCGAGGAGTTGGTAAATCCCAGTTTGTCTAGGATTAATAGTGATAAACCTTTGTTTGCCTTTTTATTCAGGCAGGCTTTTAAAGAAGGTGGTTTTAAAGATCAAATCAGAGGGTGCTGTGGTTTTAGATTTGAATATGTTTTTAAGGGTATTATCTGTTTATTTTAATACCATTAATTAATTTTATTTTAATGTTTGTATATTTTTAGGTTTTAAATTGTATTGCCTTTGGTTTTACTATAAGCTGCTTTTTGAGTCTCTTTTGTAGAGAGAAAGCGGGATATAAATAAACATCATCATCACCCTAATCATCATCATCAGTTCTTACTTACTGTCACTATCTCAAGTTGCAATGCTTTTGACACGAAATAAATAAACTTTCTCAAGTCATTTGTCAATTTTTTCATGTCTGCAGGTGCTAATCAGCACTTATGGACCAATTCAGCTTTCATGAATTCAACCATCTATGGCTAGAATTTTTTAAAAAATCCAAAAAGCAAACCTAGATTTGTCCTTTTATTTAAGGAACACCATTTTACTACACCGTTATATATCATGAGATTTGAGGATCAACACATTATGGATGCAGATTTCTATGAAGGACATTACAGAAAACTAACTACAGTATTTATAAGGCATGACAATCCGATCAGCCAGGTTTCTTAACAGTACATAAACATTATAATTTCTTTCAGAGATAGCCCTTCCAGGATGAAAATCAATAATTTGCTTAAGTGGACCCTGATTCTCAGCTACTTGAAATTCCAATGGTGGATGGTAGTGACTTAACTGACAAAAAAAGAACAACTGCTTGCTTTCACAATTCAATATTTTGTGATGTAACTCAAAGGATCAACATCAATTGGAAAAATATTCTGTTTGAGTCCCTCATATATAATATTACTCTTTCTACTTTTCTATTTTTCTAAAGGGAAATGGAATTCTAATCAAGATACATCTCTGCTGCTATTAATATTAAAAAGATATTCTCTTTTCCTCCAAAAGAAACAATGGGGCTAAAAGTAATAGAAGGAAAAGAAACCCTCATTCATTATGCATCATATTTAAGTGACTATGAATCATTCATATCTACAGAATCCTACAAACCCTCTGCCCTTAAGACTGTCCACAAATCTTTTGGGGCCATCTTCCAAGCTGTGTTTCTTATCCAAGCACCAAAGTGTTGGTCCACATGCCTGGTCCAGACATAATACTAACACTTTGCAAAGCTTGGTTTTCAATTCAGGAGACAGGCCATTTCTGCTTTCCTGTGCCTATTCCCTTGTCTTGTGTTCCCATGTGTTACTGTTCTTTCCCTGTAAACACATACCGGTATATGGATATTTATTTCTTTATTTATTTGCTTTATTTGTACCTTGCCCTTCTCACCCCGAGGGGGACTCAGAGCAGCTTCCAAACTTAGGCAAACATTCTATGATGCAATTACAAAAAGTCAACAATACATAACATAATAATCATTAAAATCAAAACATAGAAATACAATTAAAAGCCAATTAAAAAATGTAACCATATCACAAATCCCAGTTAAACCTGATAAGGGAAAAGGGAGAATATTTGGGGCAAGAGAAGGACAGATGAAGTGGGAAGGAACTCCCTACCTTGAATCTCGATAAAAGTTGGAAGGAGCCAGCATTATCTCTACATTGGCCCCAAGTAACATAAGTTGTCAATGGCGGACTGAGAGGTGGTAAGAGGACTTTGGATACGTACCCGTAAAATCTCCCTGCAGATGTAGGCAATCCACTCCTCTTTCAAAGTGTTCCCTTTTGTGTTCTTGATCAGATCAGTGACAGAGCCAGCGCCACAGAACTCCATCACCAGCTGGCAAAAAGAACAAAAATGCAATCATTATAATTAAATGAAAAGCATCCCTGGCTTGCAATAACCCAGTGGAACACACTGCAGTTGGCAGCAGAAAGAGAAAAGCAATCATTAAATAATGGCAAAGCCTTTCCACTTTCAAGTTCGTTGGCTAGAGAGGTTTGAAAGGCCAAAAGAATACAAAGGAATTGTCAGAAATGGGGACATAGAACTACTTATACAACTTCTATTGAACTTTCTAGGCTGGGACGCATTGTGCAATGTCTGTTTCCATCATCCCCTGAAATAGCTTTGAGAAATATTGATAATCAATATTCTCATTTGATTAAACCATCATGGTGCTGTGGTTTAAGTGTCTGACTGGAATGCCAAAACTGAAATCCAATTCAGCCATGGAAATGCCCTGGATGGCCTTGGTCAAGTCACACCCCCTGAGGAAGGAAATAGACAACTCCTGAAGAAATCTTGCCATGAAAAATCCTAGGATAGATTTGCCATAAGTCAGAATTAGCCTAAGACACGTAACAATGTTCCAATTTAACAAATCAGAAATTTAAAGCATGACACTTTTGAGGAAGGTAGCTTTAACGATCTATATTTTTCCTCATGCATGATCTACAGTTTGCCCCATTTCCACCTCATAGTAATGGGTATTGTATCCTGAAACCTCCCTTCTGTCACATATTTTCTTGAGCGCATTGTGAAAGCCATCCACTGCATGACTATCAGCCTCCTCCCACCAGACTCAAATCAAGGAAGGGCTTCATGAGAACCACCACTCCTCTTGATGTTCCTCCAGCAACAGCAAGAGTATCCCTCTGGGCAGCCAAATCAGGCAATTCCAACTGGAAGGGCCCCGACGAGGGACTTTCTCCAGGGGCAAACCAAGAATGGGCAACTTGGAAGTCCCTGAACAGACTCAGAAGTGGAGTGGGCAGATCAAAAGACAACCTGGCAAGGTGGCACTACATGGAGGAATCCTCCACCTTGTGTGACTGTGGAGCAGAACAAATAACTCCACATATGTATACTTGCCCACAATGTCCAGCCTCATGTATGGAGGAGGAGTTGTTTAAAGCTACGGACAATGCGGTCGCTGTTGCCCGCTTTTGGTCTAAAACTATTTAGCTACTTGTGCTTTCCTTTCTTTCATCATTTTTAAATTTATTTATTATGCAATGCTTTTGACATGAAATTTAAAAAATTAAGCACCTTTAAGCCATTTCTGATCAATGGCAACCCTATCAGGGGGGTTTCTTAGCAAAATTTGTTCAGGAGAGGTTTACAATTTTGCCTTCCTCTAATACTGAATATGACTTGCCCAGAGCTACCCAGTGAGCTTCATGGTTGAGTGGGGATTCGTACCCTGGCCTCCAGTCATAGCCCAGCACTCACACCACTGCACTATATTGGCTCCGCTCTCATGTATATATAGGATTACAGTAGTACTTTGCACATACAAAAGTAGCCTTACATTATTGAAGCTGTGAAGTGATAGAAGAATAAAATTGCCAGTTCAGGATATATTTTTCAGACAACTTGGTTAAAGGGCAAACTACTTTGAACACGATACAGACATGGCATCACAAACTGAATAAAATAACAGAATAAAGGAACACTTCTGTGGAAAAAAGACACAACCCTCTTAATCTTATTGTCCCACTCCTTCAGCAATATTTCTGATTGTTCTTAAATTCATTTTGTTCTTCTAAGCTGTTCCTAAGGGAAGAGCTGCTCAAGGCCAAATAGCGGATGGGTGCCAGTGTTACAAATGCTCTCACATCACTCTGGAAATCAATACAAATTCAACTCCTGTGGTTTAGACATGCTGTTTGCTAACATTGCAGAAGTGATGGCCAGTGAGAGGAGCCTGGTAGTTTTCTAAACTTCAGAAAACCAGAACTTTCGAGTCTATTTCAGGGAAATTTTATTTTAATGCTCAATAAAATCAACACTATTCCACTTGATTTATACATGTCTTTTTTAGTCTATTTGGAGCAGATCTGTTTACTTTATTGTGTTGGAAGGGGTCACACTCCCCCCATAAACACAGGTTCACAGTTTGGGAGGTGATCCTGGATTAATCGCTGACCCTGGAACTCCAAGTGTCAGCAGTGTCCAGGAGCACCTTCGCACAGTTAAAACTTGTGCGCCAACTACACCCATACTTTGACACGCCAGACTTGGCCATGGTAGTCCACGCCTTAGTCATATCCGGTTTGAACTATTGCAACCTTCTCTACGTAGGGCTGCTTTTGAAGATAGTACTGAAGATACAACTAGTCCAAAGATCGGCAGTTAGGTTGCTAACCAGGGCCCTGTACAGGGAGAGAACTATGGCAACTCCACTGCTTGCCGGTCCGCTTCTGGGCTAAATACAAAATACTGGCCATTACCTATAGAGCCCTGAAGTGGTTCCGATCTATGCTATTTATTTGATCACATCTCCCCATATAGGCCATCTCATATACTGCTGTCAGTGGAGGAGGTGTGGCTCTTGGTCCCACTGCTGTGTCAAGTGTGGCTGGTGGAAACAAGAGAGGGAACCTTCCCCATGATCGCTTCCTATTTATTTATTTATTTATTTATTTACAGTATTTATATTCCGCCCATCTTACCTCAAAGGGGACTCAGGGCGGATCACATTACACATATAAGGCAAACATTGAATGCCATAACATAGAACAGAGACAGAGACAGATGCAGGCACTGGCGGGCCTCGAACTCATGACCTCTTGGTCTGGAACTCGCTGGTTAACTTATTTCAACCTCATGGTTGCTAGGGTACATTTTAAGTGAACACCTGTGATAACCATTTCTGATATATTTTAATTGTTTTTAGGGTATATGTCTTAATGTTAACTCATACTATTAGTGTTATTTTGGTTTACTAGAACATTTTTATTCTGTTTTCATTTTGATGCTTGATTTCTTTGTTATGAGTTTACTGTTATTATTGTGTATTATGCTGTATTTTTGATGTGTTTGTACTTATTTAGGGCATTGAATGTTTGCTTTCTTTTGTGTGTAAACCGGCCTGAGTCCCGTCAAGGAGAGAGGGCGGTCTAGAAATAAAGTATTATTATTATTATTATTATTATTATTATTATTATTATTATTACTACTACTACTACAGTAGAGTCTCAATTATCCAACACTCGCTTATCCAATGTTCTGGATTATCCAACACATTTTTGTAGTCAATGTTTTCAATACATCATGATATTTTGGTGCTACATTTGTAAATACAGTAATTATTACATAGCATTACTGCGTATTGAAGTACTTTTTCTGTCAAATTTGTTGTATAACATGATGTTTTCATGCTTAATTTGTAAAATCATAACCTAATTTAATAGGCTTTTCCTTAATCCCTCCTTATTATCCAACATATTCGCTTATCCAACATTCTGCTGGCCCGTTTATGTTGGATAAGTGAGACTCTACTGTACTACTACTTAAAGCCTGGTCTTCCATTATTTTATTATTCATGTTCTTCTGTTAACAGAATGCCTGTATTTTATTAGTAAGAACGTTATACCTGTGGAAGTGAAGACATATTAGAAGAATATAAAGTAGGCTTAAATCACAACTCAGAGTACCCTTCATACTTAAAAAAATATTCACAGGTCTCAATATGGGCAAATGTTGAACCATTTATAGGAACAGCTGCTCACCTATAAAAGACTTTCACAATTGGTTAGGTTGACCTCAATCCATTAAAATGGTCATGGAAAACTGCCTTTTAAAAGCCATAAATGGTGAACTTAACTTAATCAGTACATCCCAGCAGAGCGTAAAACTAGGCTACAAAATCTAACAAAGATGAAAAAAAGTCCTGAATTTTTGTGTCCAACACAACAGACAAGCTTTTTGTGTTTAAAGCATACCAGTATGAAAAGAATGAATACATGCTGCATTGGTTTCTCTTTCTTGAGGCCAAAACAGACTGAGACAGTGCCTTTTTATGTACACACAGTTCATAATTAAAATGTGATGAAAAATGAAAAATGCATTCCCTGACACACTGCAGTCATGAAAAATTAAAGAGGTGGGGACTAAACATTATTAACAGTATCCAGTTCATCCATTAATTTGAAAGTTCATCTCAGGGATGCTACCAGCTCGCTCAATCCTCCGTGGCAGCCTGCCCTTGATTTCTACCTCCTCAAAATTAATTTTTAAACAATAGAGTGCGGGAGGCAATGCACTCAACCAGGTATATTAGGACTCTCTGAATAACTGAAGTATCCCAGAAATTAAAGGAAAGCACAAGGGAGAATATGGCATCACTTCTGGTACTCCTAAATATATCTAGGGGAAAAAAAAATCATCCTCAGCAAATTTTCTCATTGAAATTGGTGGTGAAATACCATTGCCACTGCTTGGAAGTAATGAGTTATTAATTACCCACAACAGAAGCAAGACTGTAATTCCAGGTCATCTTAGCAAAATCCTTCACAAGTATCAACTCCACCCTGAATTGTGTATTATTCCCTTCCATTCATTTACCTGGAAGGTACTGGCTTATAATCAGTATTCATCCCTAAGCCTATGCAAGCAAGGTATTCAAGACCTGTGTCCAGGCTAATTTGCTGATTAAAGACAACCATCCAACATTGCTTCAATATATTTATACAGCTAAACAAAAGAGGTGAGACAAGAAACCATGGTCATTTCAGAGTTTGCTGACACTATCAACTCACTGTTAATGTTTCTACAAAATCAGAAGTCACTGTGTGTTCAGCATCTGAGTTCACATTATTCTCAAAACAACTGACTGTCAAACATACATAAAAAATATACAGTTTATGGAAATTACTAACTGCCATCTTCCTTCTACAGTGGAACAAGGGCAAAGATCATACCCCTTGCAAAAAAAATGTATTTGTGTTCCAAGATCTGCATATGTATTACAGTCTCTCTCGACCCCTCTATTGTTTCATTATGTACTCACCAACCATTGCAAACCTAAATTGTAAGGTTGCCATGGAAGCAAAGCAATCCATCTTTAGGCAAGAAGGAAAGTGTCTTTCCTCCTCAGGGAATGGCTCTGTCACTACTGTTCTCCCGCCTTCCCTCCCTGCGCTCACCAGCCCCCAATCTCTCTCTCTCTCTGCCTGAATACTATATCAATCTAGACCCTAAACACAACTGAGGAAGATTTTTTTTAAAGCCATCATCATTGTACATGCAGGGCGAAGTCTTTCTGCTGATCACTTCAATATATCCCAGACAGCAAGGACAGGTGACAAACATCTAGGTGAGTGGCACCCATATTAACCTGCAGATGTTTGCTTTGTGTTAACATACTGAAACTAAAGTAGGCAACTCTGGAATACCAATGAGAATGGCATGGATTTTTGTCTTACTCTGTTTACTTAGCCTTCATGTTTCCAGCAGCTACTCAAAGACCTGTCAATAACTACCATCGGGGCTCAATGCAATGGTCCTGAAAAGTCCCAGCAGGGCAGAACCAGGCCGTCAAATAGGCTGATGATTCATAGAAATTAGATCAGGATGCTTGGACTGATCCATCATGGGCAAGAATGATAACTCTGCATCTCCAAGCCTCACCCCCAGTTAAGTGTCTATCACTAAGTACATGCAAAGAAGACAAGATGATGGGTTATCTGATGATCATCATACAATCAAATGAAGAGATGACTGGCAAAGAGTGGTGAGGTAGTTGAATGCTAATTTGAAGAGATTTGTCTTTGTGAAACCATTGAAAGGAATGCATATCTGTTTTCTAACATAAATTTTGACTACAGGACAGTCAGCATTATGTAGTGGTTCTAACATTGGAGTACAACTCTGTAGGTCCAAAAGGAAACTCAATGGGTGACCTTGGGCACGTCACATCCTCTTAGCTTCAGAGGAATTCAAATGAACTTCCATCTGAATAAATCTTGCCAAGAAATCCCTCTGATGGGGTTTGCCTTAGTGTCACCATAACACAGAAATGGCTTGAAGGTACAACAACAAAAGTTTGTTCTCATATTATCCACATTATGTGCTCTGTGCCCTTGAGATAGGACAAAATGTAAGCATACATGAATGAAGTGTTTAGTGCACACTGCTATACGTACACTATCCATATCTATCACCTCCCCCTTTTTCGTTTAGACCAGGGGTCCCCAAACTTTTTAAACAGGGGGCCCGTTCACGATCCTTCGGAAGTTAGCCACCGAGCAATAATAATTAATAACAACAACAAAAACAACAACAACAACAATAATAATAAAAAGAGGGTTGGAAGAGACCCTTTGGGCCTTTGTGCACCAAAAGCACGAGCAAAGCACCCCTGACAGATGGCCACCCAGCCTCAATGTTAATAATAATGATGATGATGATGATGATGATGATGATGATGATGTGTTGTCGAAGGCTTTCATTGCCGGGATCACAGGATTGTTGTATGTCTTTTGGGCTGTGTGGCCATGTTCCAGAAGTACTCTCTCCTGACGTTTCGCCCACAGCTATGGCATCTCTGAGGATGCCTGCCATATATGTGGGCGAAATGTCAGGAGAGAGTACTTCTGGAACATGGCTACACAGCCCGAAAGACATACAACAACCCAATAATAATAATGATAATAAAGAGGGTTGGAAGAGACCCCTTGGGTCATTTAGTCCAACCCCCTTCTGCCTTTGTGCACCAAAAGCACAAGCAAAGCACTCCTGACAGATGGCCACCCAGCCTCAATGTTAATAATAATAATAATAATAATAATAATAATAATAGGGTTGTAAGAGAAGAAGAGACCCCTTGGGTCATTTAGCCCAGCCCCCTTCTGCCCTTGTGCCATGGGGGCCGGATAAATGCCTTCGATGGGCCGCATCCGGCCCCCAGGCCTTAGTTTGGGGACCCCTGGTTTAGACATTCAAAACCTTGTTTCCAAACACCCAATTCCCACAGATTATAAAGCATTCCAGGGTTCCTTAAAGGATTATGAAAGCATTTAGCTTTCTCCCAGTTTGAATAATGTAAGAATTAGTATTTGCCAAGCCAAGTGGCAAAATCCTTTCGAGCAAGGCAAAGTTCAGTGCAATGAGAAGAAGGTGGGAGGAGAGGTGAAAGCAAGGAAAAGAGGAAGAGGGAAAATAGGGCAAGTGAGGCAAGAGACTGGCAAAAGGGCACTAGACACCTCTGTGGCAATGACTGGAAACTCTCAGCACGGTTCTAACTACAATGCAAGTCAGATGTGAAACCTTCTCTAGAGGGCTTGAACCTCAGAGTCCATTATCTACTCTTCCTTGCTTGAATCCTGACAAAGATGCTATTTGCAGCATCTAGGTTAACAGAAAGGTTAAGAGCCCTGCAGAAATTGCTGGGTTTACCAGTCCATATAGCACAACTGACAATGAGGAATGATGGAAGTTACAGTTCAGCAACAGCTGAACAGCTGCAGGTTTACTACTTCTGACATAGATTATTCGGGTCATCTAATAGGAAAGGGATGTGTGGACAAAAATCAACTCCTGCAACAAGTTTTTGTGGAGCCCCCAATGGCGCAGTGGGTTTAACCCTTGAGCCGGCAGGACTGATGACTTGAAGGCTGGGTTGCTGACATGAAGGTTGCCCATTTGAATCCAAGCCATGGAGAGCACGAATGAGCTACCTTTATCAGCTCCAGCTCCATGCGGGGACATGAGAGAAGCTTCCCACAAGGATGGTAAAAACATCAAAACATCTGGGCATCCCCTGGGCAACATCCTTGCAGACGGCCAATTCTCTCTCACACCAGAAGCTACTTGCAGTTTCTCAAGTCGCTCCTGACACAGAAACAAAGAAACAATTTTTTGTTGTTGCAACTTGTTCAAAGTCACCCAGAAGGTTTCCATGGGTGAGTAGGGATTTTATTCCTCATCTTCAGGGTCATATTCCAATGAATACACCACTTCATTTTTCACCATTGCAATTTTTATTCAGGAACTGTCTACTCTCCTTCCATTACAATCTCAGCTCCCAAAGCTACTTACAATTTAAAAGCTGTTACAAGACACAGCAAAGAAATTAGCAATATGATTCTGTTAATTGTACTGTTTTTAAAAAGCCTTTTTAATTTCAAATCTTATTTTTGCATTCTTAATACTTTACTTATATGTTGATTCTGGCCCTTTGCATCTTTTAACCAAATTGTACTTGTTTTAATTACTAAACCATCTTGAGTCCCAGTTTTGGCAAATAAAAATCTACAAACTGAGAATCAGCATCTATGTGAAAAGAAAACAACTGTTGTTCTGGTAGTGATTTGTGTTTTGGGAGAAATTCTAAATGGACTGCCAAAGCCTGTAAATCAGTGGTGTCCAAAATAAGGTCCGTGAGACATGTGGGGGAAATCAGCTCTAGATTATTAACTATGGTTTTCGGTGGGCGAGCAGATGGCGACTACTGAATGGCATATGTTCTGTATCAGAAACTAGAGCTGATGCGGGCCTATCCAATGCAATTTTCTGAATCAACACCCCAAATAACCAAATTGAATTTAAAGTTGACCAAAAACCGATTCGTAACCCTTTTGGTACTAATGTTGGAGAGCGGTCCCTGATCAAAGTGGTCCCCCTGGTCAAAAAAAGGTTGGGAACCACTGCGTTAATGAAATAACCATACACAGAATCACAATGTTTTTATGATAGAACCAATCAGGAAATGACATTTATAACCCAGGAACAAAAAATCATGTTACACAGTGTTATCAGACAATAGCTCTCTGATGCCTAGTTTCTTGGATAGCATTTGAATCATTAATGGTCCATGCTTCTAGTCAGTATCACTTGGTAAGCTATGAAACTACAGTAGAATCTCACTTATCCAACATAAACGGGCCGGCAGAACGTTGGATAAGTGAATATGTTGGATAATAAGGAGGGATTAAGGAAAAGCCTATTAAACATCAAATTACAGTATAATTTTACAAATTAAGCACCAAAACATCATCTGTGCTTGATAAGGCCAACTGGCTAATCAATAAATTGTTGTTGTCTCCACCAAAACATCATGTTATACAACAAATTTGACAGAAAAAGTAGTTCAATACACAGTAATGCTATGTAGTAATTACTGTATTTACAAATTTAGCACCAAAATATCACAATGTATTGAAAACATTGACTACAAAAATGTGTTGGATAATCCAGAACGTTGGATAAGCAAGTGTTGGATAAATGAGACTCTACTGTAATAACAATATGCGAAACAAGTAACAGCTAAAGTACAAAAATATCTGCAGTTCTGTAACGAAGTATTTTTTAAAAAACACTTAGTTACACTACAGAAGCCATGAGTGAAGGGATCAAAAATCATCCTTGGCAAGGACTTTCATAGCCTTGGCAGACCCACAGACAAAACCTTCTTCCACATTTCACCCACGGCGCCACTGCCATTGGCAAGAAAATGTTTTCTTAAACTGGTAGGGTGCTATGTAGCCACTATTCTGGAGTCATAAGCCTTTGGCCTGATCCAGCAGGTCTCTTCTTCTTATGCCTTGTACTGTGGCACAGCACCTTGATACTGGCATTTGCTACACACAGCATTCTTATTTGAGGAAAGCAACTATATTAAACAGATGCTATTGGCTTTTCTCCTGTTACTGAGCAATATGTGCAGTGAAAATGGAAAGGTGCACGCTACTGAGCATGATGGCAATACAATATGTCAGAAACCTGCCTTGTTTCGAAGAGATCTTAATCTGTATTGAAAAGCGCTGGCTTTTTATTTTCCTGTATCACCTCCAAGAGCATTGATAAAGGGAATTACTTGGGTGTTATCACAAAGAGTTTTATTCCAACAAAGGCAAGAGTGGAAAATAAACACAGCTTTATCTCCAGAACAGGAAGGACAGACTTTTCGCAAGTTCTAATTCAATCAGCCATTTATAATGAAGTGATTTCGTGAGGTGGGACTCCTGACCCAAAGGAAATTGCCTGGATGTTTGTTCTGGCTCACACACATACATGCCAAAATGACTAAAACCTGATCTCCCGTCATCACATTTAGCATCCAATCACAGAGGTGTAAACACTACAGACATAGTTATTTTGACCCAGTTCTAGGCATCTAATTAAACTTCACAAGAAATGTAAATTATAAAAATGTTGGTAACTATTTATAACCCACTACTGGTGGTGGTGAATCATGTCCACGAAACTCTGGGCTGTTTCCAAAAATAGCAGACTACGAAAGAGTTTCCCTTCCACAATCTCTAGTACAATTTACGTGATGTCCCGACCTCATTATCCTCTGTGGTTCCCCATCTTGATTGGTAGCAGCCAAAAGCACAAAGTTGAAACAGGAAGATCCACGAAACACTTGTATCAAGACAAGGAATAAGTTCTACAGATTTCAAAAAGTTATGCTGCCCTCCCCAAGTCTAGCATCCTAATTTTTATTGTGTGTGTTTTTTTTTTACTGACTCCTGAAAGAAGGACAAGATACTCCCTTCAAAGTATGACTCACATCACAAGGAGTACAAGTGCTATCTCTCTTACATCACGTGTCCGTATGATTTAACACTAGCACTTGGGAAAGGGACGAGATTTTTTTGCACTGCAATTCTGATGCATACTTTCCAAGTTCTTCTTAAGGTAAATGCCTAAAGCAGCTTTTAAAGACACTCACAAATATATACAAACACAAACATGCAACACAAACTAGAAAAGGCAAAGAAGCTACCAGTTCGTAAAACTGGAAAAAGCAACGAAATCATATTTGCGGCTTCCCATTAAACAGCACAAGGGTTTGGAGAACTGTATACAAATAGGATATATCAAGCTACAGAGAATGAATAAAAAAACTGTTTTTTAAAACATATATAAAACTGCATACCCAGAGCTGATCGTCCATTCCTGGGGGGTTCTTTTTAATGAACGCACCATAATAAGTGGCAATATTTCGGTGATGAGAGTATTTCTTTAGCATGTTAATTTCTTGCTTAATCTCCTCCTCTTCATCCTGGATGAAAAGATTTTAAAAAATCAGTGTCACCATATCAACAACAGGCTTATTTATAAGGCATTGCTTTTCTTCATCTTCCTTATAATTGATTCAATTTTATTTTCAACTCCCTTCTCGTTTTTTTCCTCTCTCCATGCATTTAGAACAAACACGGCCCCACTTGTTAGCATTTTTCTATTTACTCTCAGTCAGCAAGTTCCATACATAAAGTTTACACCCAAAGGCTTCCTAATATAAGGGGGAGTTAAATGAACTGAACTGGATCTAAAGGTTCCTTTTGGAGCGTCCTCAGATGACGTAACTTCTTTCAGAGCCCAATCACTTCAATACATCCCCTTTGGATCTAAAACACAGGCCTTAATCCAGTTGCTGGTCCCTGTACAGAGCCACTGAATTAATTGATGAATAAGTCAAAATGTACATGATCACACTGATTTAAGGAGTCTGCTTTAAATAAGACTGCAATTAGACTGAGGCCATAAACTTCAACTGATTTACAAATACCATGAATATGATTGTACAGGAGCAGTTTGTTGGGTTCAATGGATGTTTCAAGGGAACTTTCACTGTGCTGGTTAATATTGTTGAATGCTATGTGAATAAGTCTTGTGCTTGTTTGTCCCCCATTTCCTTCACTCCCTATTTAGTAGAAAATCACAGCTTAGGGTAAACTCTGAATCTAGCAATTTATGATCTCCAGATGGTTCTGAACCTTGCTGCTAAATCCTGTTTAATAAAAAAAATGAGTTTTGGAACTTAGAGATGTGAACAAGGGGTAGGAGATGCATACAGGAACAACATGAAGAATGCACAATATTTTTGAGTATGGAGAGGGTCAAATGACAAACAGGTAGGATCTAAGGAGGACAGTATTGTTGAGAAGTTTCAAACTGTGTGATGAAGGATGATTAAGGCGAATAAGCAGAAATCACATATGTTCACAATCTCTTTCCCTCTCAAATATAACACATGCACTTATTTTTGTTTATATCACCTTCACTCCCCATACTTCTGCATCAGAGGAAACAAATGGTTTTGATAGGAGCTGCCTGATACATTCACTGGATGTGAAGGTAATGTTGGAAAACATCCATTAACAGCTAATGATTCGTTCCATGTCTAGCACCCGCACATTAATTGATCACATCCAGTGCCCACGCTGATAGTATTGATGAGAAAGAGTGATGCACATATAGATTCCTTTTTCATTAATGCCAAATATATAGTCAACTAGTTCCATTCAACCACCCTCTCTAATCTGGTGTTGGAAAGTCAACAACTCCATCAGGATTTCTTACATTTTTAAAGTTTGTTGCTGTAAACATGGCAATGGCAAATAGACCACTTAAAGCCTCATGAGACTAGTCTTCCTGGACACCACACTTCATCTCTCCCTATACCTCTTTCCATTCCCATATTTACTCCAGTTCCTTCTTGTCCCCTGCCCTTTCAATAAACTTTGGCGCCTCTCCTTATTTATTTCCTTTACTGTCAACCTTCCTTTGGTCTAGGTCCTCTGTTTTTACCATTTGTCAGTCTTTGTTTTTTATTTCTCTCTTCTTTCATATTCATAGTCTGTACTCTTCAAAGATTCCTACATTTTTCATTCCCAGTGGATTTCAGGGCACCAAAGACTATGCATCACTAGAAAGGCAATCCTCATGTTGTGGCATCAAATTCCCCTGTTGCAACAGGAACAGACAGGTCTGTTGACTTCCTTTCTCCTCTTTTGCTGATACTCTGGTTCGAGCTTCACTAATATTTTATAGAACAGAAATGAAAAGGCATTCTGTTGCTCATCTACTATGCACAAAGAAGGGTTTTTTTTTTAAAAAAAAAAACAGCAACAACCGTGCATTTTGACCAGATGTCCCACAAAATGTGGAAGCAAGCACTGGTATCTTTATGAAGTTATCACAGACTCAGACAAACCCTGTCATCTCTGAAAGATGATTCTCAGAGGGATACCAAAATAAATAAGGTTTTTAAGAATGTCACAAGAAAAATGGAGGGAAATCTCCCCAAAGAGATACAGCTTTAAATCATTTATTTAGAGCTTCGTGTATAGATGATATTGCCATCAAAGTGGAAATTGTTGGAAAGAATTGCATTTGGGATAGCACCTGGTTCGACCACAGCATGAAATGATAAGTTAAATGCTGCTGGAGATATGTGAACTTTTGGAGGTTTGGACACAAAAGCAAGTTTCTTATGTCCAAGACCAGTTCAAAGTGTACCTGTGTATACAACGATTTATTGTATTTCCTTTAAACCCCTATTCAAAACTGAGTTTTTCTAGGAAATCTTTGGATTATCCACCAGTCCATAGAATCACAGAATTCTTAGACCGGAGATTTACTGACAGCACCAGTTCAAAAGAGTAAACTTGCAAAGCCCTGGCACTAGTGCATCTTGACCACTGCTAGGCAACTTCACTAAACATCATGAGCAGAAGGGGTCCCATGAAGAACAGTTCGATGAAGGCAAAACCCTGTTTCCCAGCAAATGATGGGATTTTTCCTCTGTTCCCCTGGAACTTTTTAATCATGATGCTCGTGGGTTTTTTTTTTTTTTTAAGATCTGGGAGTTAAATATCATGCTCTACAACTGTCTCAATTTGACAAGGATGGCCCTGATTAGTCTTCTGCTGTCCCAGTTTTTTTGGGTGCTTTTAAAGCATCCCTATTTATGGTCTTTTTCCACTTCTCCCTTTGGTCACCTTTATCTTTAGAGTGGTCACCTTTATCCCAGGGATAAGCGCAACAGAGTTCTTGCGACCCTGGAGAAGGATAGGAGTGGTAGCCTCCATGACAGTCCCCTCCGTTTGAAGGTCCTGCTATTTAATGCCAGATCCGTCAATGGTAAATCAGCTATCATCCAGGATTTGATCCTGGATGAAGCGGCGGATCTGGCTTGCATCACCGAGACCTGGTTGGATGAGCCCGGCGGGGTAAATCTCGCCCAGCTGTGTCCTCCAGGTTTCGGGGTGCAACAGCAGGCCAGAGCCGGGGGGCGGGGAGGTGGGGTTGCGGTGGTCTTTCGGCAGACAATCTCCCTGGTCAGGTGCGCCATCCCGCAATCTGCAGGTTTTGAGTGTGTCCATCTTAAGGTGGGTACCCGGGACAGTTTGGGGATTCTGCTGGTGTACCGTCCACCCCGCGACACGGCAGTCTCCCTGCCCAAGCTGGCAGAGGTGATCTCTGGTGCGGCGTTGGTCTCTCAGCGGCTGGTAGTGCTGGGGGACTTTAACATTCATGCCGAGGCCACATTAACTGGTGCAGCTGAAGACTTCATGGCCGCCATGACGACCATGGGACTGTCCCAAGTGATATCTGGTCCCACTCATCAAGCTGGACACACACTTGACCTGGTTTTTGTTGCGGCAGATGGTGAGGTCGGAGCGGAAGAGCAAAATATTCTTCCGTTGTCATGGTCCGATCACCACCTGATCAGTTTAAGACTCACTGTGACCTCAAACCTCCGCAGGGGTGGTGGACCCATTAAGATGGTCCGCCCCAGGAGACTGATGGATCCAGATGGATTCTTGAGGTCTCTTGGGGATCTTCCTGTCATGGAGGCTGACGATCCTGTCGATGCCTTGGTAGATCGCTACAATAGCGAGATGTCCAGGGCAATTGACATGATCGCCCCCGAACGTCCCCTCTCATTGCGAAGAGTCACTTCGGCTCCCTGGTTCACGGAGGAGCTGGCAGTGATGAAGCGCTCGAGGAGGGGACTAGAGTGCCACTGGCGGAAAACTCGTAGCGTTTCTGACCGAGCACGGGCTAGAGCCGCTATTAGGGCCTACTCCGCGGCTTTGCGGGCAGCCAGGAAGACCTTCACGACTGCCCGCATAGCGTCTGCAACTAACAGACCATCGGAGTTGTTTCGGGTCGTCAGGGAGCTCCTTCACCCTCCTGAGGGGGGAGGGGCACCCGAAGACTCGGCAACTCGGTGCAGCGAGTTCGCGCACCACTTTGCAGACAAAGTCGCTCAGACTCGCTTCGACTTGGATGCTAGTTTTGTTGCAATGCCAAAGGAGGTAACTGAGGCACCTGTCTGTTCGAACTTGTGGGATTCGTTTCAGCTTGTTCGCCCGGATGACGTGGACAGGATCCTTGGGGCGGTGAGAGCGACCACTTGCTCTGCAGACCCTTGCCCCTCGTGGCTAATTAAATCGGCCAGAGGAGGGTTGGTAGAGTGGTTTGTGATGATAATTAATGCCTCTTTGGATCAAGGCAAATTTCCATCTGTCCTCAAACAGGCCATAGTGAGGCCTATATTGAAGAAGGCCTCCCTTGATTCGGCCATTCTAAACAACTACAGACCAATCTCGAACCTCCCTTTCTTGGGCAAGGTCCTGGAGCGGGTGGTTGCCTCGCAGCTCCAGGGTTTCCTGGATGACACCGATTTTCTGGACCCATCGCAGTCTGGCTTTAGACCTGGGCACAGTACTGAGACGGCTTTGGTCGCCTTGGTGGATGACCTCCGCAGGGAGCTGGACAGGGGGAGTGTGACCCTGCTGGTTCTCTTGGACATCTCAGCGGCTTTCGATACCATCGACCATGGTATCCTTCTGGGACGGCTCTCCGGGATGGGCCTTGGGGGCATGGCTCTGTCGTGGCTTCAGTCCTTCCTGGAGGGCCGTTCCCAGTTGGTGAAGCTGGGGGACACCTGCTCAGACCCCTGGCCTTTGACCTGTGGGGTCCCGCAAGGTTCCATTCTGTCCCCCATGCTTTTTAACATCTACATGAAACCGCTGGGAGAGGTCATCCGGAGTTTTGGAGTTCGGTGCCATCTCTACGCAGATGACACTCAACTCTACTACTCCTTTCCACCGAACTCCAAGGAAGCCCCCCAGATACTGAACCAGTGCTTGGCAGCTGTGATGGGCTGGATGAGGGCGAATAAGCTGAAGCTTAATCCCGACAAGACAGAGGTCCTCCAGGTCAGTCGTATGTCCGATCGGGGTATTGGGTGGCTACCTGTGCTTGACGGGGTCGCACTCCCCCTGAAGGCGCAGGTCCGCAGTTTGGGGGTCCTCCTGGACTCAGCACTGACGCTTGATGCTCAGGTGTCGGCCGTGGCCGGGAGGGCCTTTGCACAATTGAAACTTGTGCGCCAACTGCGACCTTACCTCGTGAAGTCTGATCTGGCCACGGTGGTCCATGCCTTAGTTACCTCTAGACTGGACTATTGCAATGCACTCTACGTGGGGCTGCCCTTGAAGACGGCCCGGAAACTCCAACTAGTTCAACGTTCGGCAGCCTTGCTTCTAACTGGAGCAAATTATAGGGAGCGGTCAACCCTCCTGCTTAAGGAGCTCCACTGGCTGCCGTTCACCTTCCGGACCCAATTCAAGGTGCACGTGATCACCTACAAAGCCCTGAACGGTTTGGGACCCTCCTACCTTAGTGATCGCCTCTCGCCCTACGAACCTGCACGATCTCTTCGTTCGTCGGGGGAGGCCCTCCTCTCGCTCCCACCTCCGTCACAAGCACGGTTGGTGGGGACGAGAGAGAGGGCCTTCTCCGTGGTGGCCCCCCGGCTCTGGAACTCGCTCCCCAGGGAAATCAGGCAAGCCCCCACCCTGGTAGCATTCAGAAAGAGCTTGAAAACCTGGCTCTTTACTCAAGCCTTTAGATAAAGATTGCTCATCCAGAAGCAACCTGTATCTGTGACCATTCTTGTACCGGTTTGCACCTTTTACCTTTGTCAACTCGATATAGACACAGGGTCTATTCCCATCCCAATTTGCACTTCCAGAATTTGCAGCACTTTATCAGTCACCTCGTGTCTACAATATTTATATGGTGCACCTTACCCAGTCTACTTTTACAATCTCTCAGTTTTAATCCATGTTTTTATTAGTTCTTGTTTTTTATTGGCTAATGTTTTATTTTATTTTATTTTTTTTTTTATTGTGCAAGTTGTTGTCTATTGCTGTGTTTTATACTGCTACTGTTTTTATTCGGGCTTGGCCCCATGTAAGCCGCCCTGAGTCCCCTTCGGGGAGATAGAGGCGGGGTATAAAAATAAAGTTATTATTATTATTATTATTATTATTAATACCTTGAAAATCCCTGCTCTTTTTGTCATGTAAATTCCTCAGTGACCACCATTCATGCATTTTGAGTAGGACATTTTCCAACTATATGTGTTTGAGCTCCTGTGTAGCCAATTCTTGCAAAGTACAAAACTTAAGAGTTCCGTACTTCAAAGATTTTTTATACCCAGCTGCAATGTACCTATTTCCTCTAGCATTAGCAAAACAATTTAGCCACAGCAGCATTTCTTGGCTAAATGAAATCCAGGCTAATCCTTTCTGGAAAACTCCAATTCAGTAAAGGTGAAGTACTGAGAACCAGTAGCAGGAGACAAATGAAAAAGAACTAGTTTTTTGCCGCCTCAGTTCTCAAGTCTTCACACTGTTTCTGAATGGGTTATGCTGAAGTGTCTCTCAAAAACCGCTGTGGAAGAGATGGTACAAACAAAAATGGACTCTGGGTTTCTCCTCTTAATTGTGCATCTGCACTGTAGAATTAAAGTGGTTTAATCCCACTTTAACTGTCATGGCTCAATGCTATGCAATCTTGGGAATTGTAGTTTTGTAAATTCTTAAACCTTCTCTGCCAAACATTACTGGTGTCTCACCAAATAACAGTGGAAGTCAGTGGTTCTTTTAGATGGACTAAAAGATGGACCTTTTGTTACTCTGCTGAAAGAAGGGGATGTTTTATTTCTTGATATGAGCTAAGGTACAATATTTACATTGACCCAGGTGTTTTAGGTCTAATTTTAACTGAAATTTCTAGACTTAAACATGAGTATACATGAGTATACATGAGTAAGGTTAAGAGGTCAAGCTTTTCCCCTGACATTAAACCCAGTCGTGTCTGACTTTGGGGGTTGGTGCTCATCTCCATTTCAATGCCAAAAAGCTGGCATTGTCCGTAGACACCTCCAAGGTCATGTGGCTGGCATGACTGCATGGAGCACCTTACCTTCCTGCCAGAGTGGTACCTATTGATCTACTCACATTTGCATGTTTTCGAACTGCTAAGTTGGCAGAAGTTGGCACTAACAGCGGGAGCTCACCCCACACCCTGGATTCAAACCACTGGCCTTTCGGTCAGAAAGTTCAGCAGCTCAGCAGTTTAACCCGTTGTGCTACCTGGGGCACCAGTAGGTATTGTAGGGCTACATAATGTATTGAAAAGAGCAAATACAATGATGACGAGGATAGAGAAATATCAGGTTCCAAGACATTGAACAGAGAGGGAGAAGGAGGAACTATCTCCACCAGTTCACCCCTCTTCCATCCTCTTCACAGACTGGTTTCAAGAATGCTCAATTCTCATTGCTATCCAGATGGGGAGAAGATGAAAGAGAAAATAAACACAAGTGGCCGCTGATCTTTGTTATTGTTCCTGCTTGCTCAAAGTGGCTGAGCAAGCTTTAGCTATGGGTCTTAGGATGTTGAGCCTTGGTGCTGGGCAGACATGGGGGAAATGACTCTTTGGACTACTGCTCTCGGCATCCCACAGGCAACATGGCAACTATGGAAGCAGAAATCCAAAGCTGGAACCTTTCTGAACTGTACTGCTGAGTAACCATACCTGATACTGACCTTGCTTTGAAATCAAAGATATCATTTAAGGTCTACTCTGGTTCTCAACAAAGTTCATGAGTAGTTTCCACCATTTACAACAATGGAAACCAAAGCAGTGCTTGCATATTAAGCCCCATCTAAACTGACCACTTAATGCAGCTTGAAGCTAACTTCAATCTGCAGCAGCCAGACAATAAACTTCCACAAATGCATGCAAAAGAAAATCCTTAGTGTGCATGGGTGTTCTGTGGTTTGTGTAATCACCAACTGATCCTCAAACTTGTTCCAGGATTTCCTATATAAATATCTGCACAGTGAAGCCACTTTCTTCAATACTAGTTTGCAAATGCATTAAATAGTCAGTACAGATGAGGTCATTGACTTAAACAGCTTCCAGAGGTTATGGGGCTACCCACATTCTTCCAGGCTGCACCTTTCATCCCACTCCAATCTTTTTACCTAAAAACACCCCTTATGCCCCTTAAAGTTGTGAGGAAGGTCTGTCACATTTTTGGTACACCAGATCTCTTATAAGCTGTGGGCAGACAGGCTAAAAAGCTACACTTTGGCCATGATTTAATAAGATTACCATTTTCAAGCTCTTGAGTAGCTTTCCCTAAGACATATTGAAGAAAGCAAGAAAGCAAGAATACTTTACCCCAGTGACGTCCATAACTTTGATAGCTGCAAGCTGCCCGGTTTTAACATGACGACCCTGGAACAAACAAAAAAATAGGTTAGGTTTCTTAATTACATGCTGCTACCAAGCATTAAGCAGCAAAGCTTCCACTTCACTAGGTGTGGTGAATGCAGAAAGGATGGTTGTTGTTGAGTGCCTTCAAGTCATTTCTGACATATGACAATCCTAAAGTTAACCTTTGCCTTCATCTGAGGCTGAGAAAGTGTACTTTGCACAAGGATATCCAGCCAGTTTCTATTTTTTTTTACTTTCTTGGACTTGTATACAGACTTTCTCCTTAGGTTCACAGCAAGATTAAAAAACATGCACAAATAAAGAAGCAAACAGTTCAAATATTTTAAAAAACATCAATTGATTATGCTACTGTCAGAAACATCTCAAAAGGGCCTGAGAATCTACTACTATATCATCCATGAAGTACAGAGTTCAATTTCATATGCAAGTTGTGTCTCCTTTATCCAGAAATCTGAAGTCCAAAATCTCCAAAAAGCTTCCACTTTCAGTGTGGCAGCTGTGATATTCCTACTCATCATCTCTGATCCTTAGTCTTTCCCTAGACATACATCCCATTGGTGAAATGGCAGGAATCCAAGTCTAGTTCTTAACATGAATCAATGAAACCGGCCATTCCTGCTGTTTTACAGATACTTGGTGTTTCTCCAGCCTCGTGTCTTATTTGTGTATGAGAAGTGAGGCTGGAGAGAGACCAAGGGCCTGTGAAATGGCAGGAATCCAAGTGTAGTGCTTAGCATGAATCCATGCCTCCTGCCACTTCACAGATCCTCAGTCTCTTTCCAGCCTCATGTCTTGTTTATGTATGAAATGCACAACTGAAGATAGACCAATGACCTGTGAAATGGCAGGAATCCTAAGCGTAGATCTCAGCATGAATCCATGTTTCCCCTTATTTCACAGCTCCTCAGTCTCTCTCCAAACTTGTGTTTTGTTCATGTATGATGTGTGAAACTGGGGAGGGACTGAGTATCTGTGAAAGTGTGAAAGGTATACAGTTGATCCTATCCACAGATTCATCAATCCACAGCTTGAAAATACCATTCCCTCAACAAATGGCTAAAAAGCAAACCCTGAATTTGCTGTTTTATGGAACACCATTTTATTCACAGTTATATATAATGGACTTTGAGCTTCCACAGATTTTGCTACCCATGGGGTGGAGGTTCCAGAAACAAAATCCAGTGAATACTGAAGGCCCGTTGAATGTGCATATGCAAATAGTCATTCCAAAATATGAGGGGGGAAATCCAAAATATAGAGCATGTCTGGTCACAATTTTTTTTAAACATGAGGCACCAACCCGCGTCACATGTTTTGAAAACATAAATAGCAGCAATAATGAGCCCAATTAGGATCATGGCTATGGCAGAATGGAGGGTATTTTAGAAAGAAAAACCCACATATATATACACAGTCCAGTTCAGATAAAATTGCCTACTCAGTTCTCATTCCTTGTGGGAGGCAAAGGGACCTCTCCCCACAGGGAAACAGCAAATTAAGGAGATGGAATTACTGGGCTTAACACTCTCTCTCTCTCTCTCTCTCTCTCTCTCTCTCTCTCTCTCTCTCTCTCTCTCTCACACACACACACACACACACACACACACACACACACACACACACACACTTCTGTTGCTATTATTATTTTCCAAACCACAGAGACAAGTGAAAAAGCAATAGCATATTTCACAAATTATCCAGCTTGGTTCTGAGACTTCAAGCTCTTTTTCACCTTGTAGATAATGGCAGAGGATTCTTAAGAATTTAAATATTATTGTTCTTTCATTCTGGATTTAACTTTCTAGCCCAGAGATTTATGCTGAACATACAAGTGACTAATAATATACCTCAGAGCTGGCACTTTGATGCTAAATAAGGTTCTGGATATGGGAAGAATTAGTAGATTAGCCTCATTCCACATGGAATGAAATGAAGTAACCTAGTAAAACTGTCAATCTCTGACAAGATGAGCCTTTGCAATTTCAGAGAAACTGCAAATTAGAGTCATATTCTTATACTGAGAGGAATATGTCAAATGATATTAGAACTCAAATTACTCTCCAGAAAAAAACGGAAGGGAACCAAAGCAAAGCACCCCAAACTGATTAACCAGGAAATACATATGACCACAGTAAATTTGAAGATCACATTTTCTTTTGTTTCTGAGGCACAGTGGGTCAATTCTCATGTTATGGGCTCTTCTTAAAATTTCTTTAGAAGTACAGAGCAGTAACTATGAGAACAGGGCAGTGATTCAGGAACAGTTGGACAGTGACAGCATGAAATCATTTTAAAAGAGGGAGCTCTTTCTTTGCCATAGTCTGGACATCAATTTTGAAATATATGCTTTTATCTATCCTTGTATCTCAGTTATATCTTTTACTTCGCTATTGCCACTCAGAAATAATCCCTTTGGTTTCAACATGATATACATAGTCCTCCCCCTCCTTTGTGGCTTTTTTTTACTTTTGTGGATTTGATTATTCATACATTTGATATATATTTTTAAATTCTCTAGAAATCTCCAGGTCTTTTTGTATGATTTGATGGCCAATTTCCTCCAGCCAAGCTGGAAGATCTAGAAACTATGGTCTGAAAAGACTTGAAGGCACATAACAATCACAACAATCCTAATTGACTAGACCAGGGGTCCCCAAACTAAGGCCCGGGGGCCACATGCGGCCCATCGAAGCCATTTATCCGGCCCCCGCAGCGCATGCCTTTCCCGTCTCCTCCCTCGCCCAGTGCGTGCCTTCCAGAGCTTTGCTTGGAATGGCATTTTAATTATTATTTCATTAATAATTAATTATCAAGGGGATGCTTTGCTAGTGCTTTTGGTGCACAAAGGCAGAAGGGGGCTGGACTATATGGCCCAAGGGGTCTCTTCCAATCTTCTTTATTATTATTATTATTATTATTATTATTATTGACACAAAGACACAGTATAACACAGCAAACGAGATAGATATGCTGGATTTCGTATCACAAAATCACAAGCTCCCAAGCGTTTAGGGATGTGTGATTTATTATTATTATTATTATTATTATTATTATTATTATTATTATTATTATTAATTATTGAGGCGGGGTGGCCATCTGTCAGGGGTGCTTTGCTTGTGCTTTTGATGCACAAAGGTAGAAGGGGGGGGACTAAGTGGCCCAAGGGGTCTCTTCCAACCCTCTTTATTATTTTTATTATGATTATTAACATTGAGACTGTATTTGTTCCCGTTTGGTTTGTTTTTTTTTAACTTCAAAATAAGAGATGTGCAGTGTGCATAGGATTTTGTTTATAGGTTTTTTTTTTCAACTATAGTCCGGCCCTCCAATGGCCTGAGAGACCGTGAACTGGCCCTCTGTTTAAAAAGTTTGGGGACCCCTGAACTAGACTATATCATAAGCCAAAATCAGCCCCACACTTTTGGCAGCCTAATTGCAACTCTTATAGCTATGGCCAATTTGTGATGCCAACAAATGATGGTACCATGGGGGCTGGAGTAGGAATTCAGGAGAATCAGATCTGGCCCCAAGGTTACCCAGTTTTGCCTGGCTGCATGAGGATGGACAATACAGAGGAGCTTGTTCAACTGCCTGAGTTTGCCTAATGCAAGTGAGAATCCAGTACAGATGGTTTAGCTGGCGCCCCACTGGGTGATTGACAGGCAGCCCTACTGCCCATCCATGACAGCACTCCTCACAACATGAGAACAGCAGCGAGTCTGCTGTGGCAGCAGATCCTTCCAAAAGACCACAGGATAAAATCCCTGGCTGTGCCTGCCTGGTGCTGAACTGCACAGCAGCGTGGTATGAAGAAAACTAGGTCACTGGAGAAGATCCCAGGGTTCCCAAGAGAACAGCCTCACATTTTGAGTGCCAAAGCATACATTTGCACATAGATAATGGGGGGGGACGGGCAAAAAAACCAGCCTGAATTAGATGCAAGGGATTAGATAAGGCATGGGCAAACTTGCTAACACCTTTTGTAAAGGGAACCATCCACCCATATTCCCAAATTCAAGTTATAATGGACAAGGCACTATATGCCTATATGCTCCATATCTGAGCCTGATTGAATTTTGAGCTTTTTATGGGAAGGCTTTCTCTTGGTCCTACCAACCTGACAGGCATTTTTGGTGAGGACCTCCCTGGCGTCTGCTCTCAGGCTGTGGAACTCTCTTCCATGGAAGGTTAAGGCTTGCTCTCCAATCTATTCATCTCCCGTCAACATTTACATGACTTCTTCGTTTACACAAGCTTTAGGTTATTACTTGCTTGTCTAACGGGGGAGTGTGTGAATAATTCTTCTCACCTTAGTACAGTAGAGTCTCACTTATCCAAGCTAAACGGGCCAGCAGAAGCTTGGATAAGTGAATATCTTGGATAATAAGGAGGGATTAAGGAAAAGCCTATTAAACATCAAATGAGGTTATGATTTTACAAATTAAGCACCAAAACATCATGTTATACAACAAATTTGACAGAAAAAGTAGTTCAATATGAAGTAATGCTCTGTAGTAATTACTGTATTTACGAATTTAGAACCAAAATATCACGATATATTGAAAACATTGACTACAAAAATGGCTTGGATTATCCAGAAGCTTGGATAAGCGAGGCTTGGATAAGTGAGACTCTACTGTATTATCTTTCAAAGTATTTTAATTCAGTGTTTGATTTTTATGTCATTGCTGATTTAAATTATTGTTATATTGTTATCTAATTCTCTAGCTGTCTGGTTTTAGCTGAATCTTGTCTTAAATAATGCCTTGAGGAATGTTAGTGATGCTAGTCAAAGAATACATTACATATCATTTGCACAAAAGTAAGAAGGGTAAAGTAGTATGTAGTGAGTAATACACATTGAAGTAATGCACAATGATGTGCACATTACACTTTCTGACAATCTCAACCTCCGTTTAAAAGGGAAAAAAAGAAATGTTGTTTCAGTCCAAAGATACATGGCCAAAAGTGGCTTATGACTAAAACTATAGAGGCTTTCACCACTGAAAGCCTGAAATGCTAAGGAACAGAATAAATTAAAATACTCCTGTGGACTGAACTATATGGAGACAGACAATATTATGTTGTTCCATTGAGAACCTTAGGGCAATAAATATAATTCTTCCTCCTTTCCCATTCATAATTGTCTTCAACCTAAGCCAAGAAAGAGAAACTGGCTCAGCATTAGGCTAAGAAGGGTTTGACCTCAAGTCCCCCTATTCATAGCAAAACAAAACAAAACAAAACAAAAATCTCTCATCAATATAGCATGCAGTCTCTTTACAACTATCCAGTTTAGTGTTTGTGACTGGGGCTTGGGTGGCTATCAGGTTCCTGCAGCCAAGTATAGAAGAAATTATGAAACAAATTAGAGTAAGAAAACATTAAGACCTTCAACTCAATTAATGGTATATACAAAGGTTTCAGAACTGTGTCTCTTTTTGCCATGCATCTATGAACGGCAACAGCAGCGAATGGAGCTACTCCATGGGGAGAGAAGCAAGGGCCGCTTATTCCTCATTAGCACCATTTTTCTCTAATAACTACAAGTAGGCTGAATTGTATTAAATGTGCACTTCCAACAGTGTGGTCTGCTTGTTAAAACGTACCTAGTTTGACTTAGCTTCAGGCACAAAAATGCATCAAATTATCTGTACCTGGATACAGGTAATGACACACATACAAGTATTTAATACTCTTACATATATAATGTATTCCACGCCTCATGCAGTCAGAGGTATGAGAACAGGAAACAGTTATCGGTAAAAATAAACATGAACATGACTGCCGCTTTATGTCTTCCAACAGAAGGGGGTGGGAATCTTGCTTGGCGAAGTGTCAGGTACATCTTGTACAACTGTGTGCACTCAATTTGCACGTTGAAACTGAAGGGGATGCGCCTGAAATTCAGGTAAATGACCTAAAAGCCACTTAGCATTCCAACAGTTCAGCCCTAACTGTTTTAGGACTGATTTGTTTTCACGGTATGACACAAATGGGCCTGCATGCTGTTTGAGGAATTGTGCAAAGCATGGCAATGTTACTTCTTCTGGCAAAAATCTTTCTCGTCCTAATGAGGCAGCCTGAGTCCAGGGGTGAGCTGAGGTCATCTGAATGCATTTCAGAACGCTGAACAGAGAAGCATATTGCCTATGTCCACACAATGTGCAGATGTCACTTACTACACAGTCTCCATCAGTAGTTAACAAAAACAAAAACAAAAACCTGGAATTGGAGAAAGGCTGCTCCTGAAACAAACATGAGATTCCAAATAATAGGCAGAAAATGCACCAAGCTCACACATAAGAGTTTTTTTTTTACTTTGATCCAATCCTGCTGAGCCCATCAAAGATGCATCTGCATATCTGCTTATTTGGCAATATAATTTTTCTACATTATGTTGTTGTGTATGCACACCATGTGTTTGGTATAACATTGCTCAAAATGGTTTTCCTTCCCAGTTAGGTGATCAATCCTTACATGGGTAGAAACCCAGTCTCAACTAGATGGATATCCAAGTGGGAACATCAAGGCTGTCATTGTTTGGGACTGAAAACTCACTTGGGCATAAAAGATTTTTTCTAATTTCCTTCTAAACATTATCCCAGATAGTACAAATTAAGGATTGCAATGTGCTTTATATGAATATATCTCAGTTCTCCACAATTTCTTTGGATTTCAAGGCTAACAAAAAGGAAAGTTTCATTGCAGAGGCTTAATGTGAGCACTGCACAATAGGAAGGAAGCCTGGAACATAACGTTGACAAAAGAATGCACTTGATGTTACTAATTAATTTTACAAAGTAATATTCCTTATAGTTTTCAGGATAGTATGCAACTTGTACACCAAATATAAATCTCCAACATCCCCAACCAACATGCCCAAGAGACACAGTAGATGGGAATAGTGGGAGTTGCAGTTGGTTAGAAAAGCAAACAGTACAAAAATATGCATGCATCAACTATGTACTAACCAGATTATAATCATACCCCAAACATTCTACCAAGGAGTACAGAATTCTGCACCCAACATATTTGCATTTGTTTCCTTGTTTGACATAAATAAGCCTTTTTCTAGTCATGGGGAAAAGAATAGCTGCTCGGGGCACTGAAGCCTGTACACATTAAGATTGGGTTTGAATTATACAAAAATAATTGCATTTCCCCCTTTCTCCTGGCATAAGATATAGATCTTGGGACAAGGTATAGATGCCAATAACAATTATAAAGCAATTTTAAAGAATTCAACAGAACAAAATATAAAAAGGAATAAAAGGCAACGAGAGTGAAATCCCGAATCACAGTTTAAATTTGTGTGAATTAGTGGTTTAAAGCATTCTAAAGTAAAATTCTTTTTTGTTTCTGCTGTAATTAAATAAGCTACTACTGTTGGTAAACTAGATTTACTATGCAGTTATAAAAGTGCCTGGAAATATATCTTCGCTGTCATATTGCATTAAGCTGAAGCACTATTTTACAGTAATGAAAACAAAATGTGTTCTGGGCTTTTAAAATGTAAATATAATTGAGACTGCCAAGCAAAATCAAAGGAATGCATCAATACCCTTCGGGAAAATGTATACTGAAAGCTGCTTCTAATCAAATTAGGAAGACTCCAGCAATACTCTTTGTGGGGCTGCCCTTGAAGACTGTATAGATGATGTACCAGGTGTTCTTATTAACCCAGCTGTTAATAAGAACAAGGGGACAGGATATTATCATCTTGAAAGAACTGTTGGCTACCCAATCCTAGCTCTCACTATTGGTATTTAAAAAGTAAAAGGTAAAAGTTTCCCCTTGACATAAAGTCTAGTCGAGTCCGGCTCATCTCATCATTTCTTTTTTTCGATTAATTTTTATTGATTTCCAAAGTGAAAAGCGTTAAAAAGAAGGGCTAAAAGCATGGGGGAAAGGCAGGTGGGGAATAGGGAAGTGGTGTGGGTATTGGGAGGTGTATTTAGTTATTTAACAACAAGAATTGTATTTGCAAGGTACTGGAGATCAGAAAGAAATCCCGACAAGTAAGGAGTGGCTGACAAAAATGGTAGAGATCATGAAAATGGATAAATTAACACAAGAACTGTCATATAGTCAGAATAAAATTAGAAAAGAAACAGAATGGTCACATCTGATAAATTACATGAAACAAGAAAAGATGAAAATCTTAATATAAACAAGAAAAAAGAAACCAGAAAGAAAACACGGTCCCTTGGATTCGATGGAAATAAAAGCAACAAATCGTAATTAAGACAACTTTCAAACCAGGCCCATGAGGAAGAGGAAGGAAGATTTCAGAAAACATATTTTACCCCCTTTCCTACGCTACCCCCACCTCTATTTCTAAGCCGAAGAGCCAGCGTCTGTAGATGTCTCCTAGGTGAAGTGGCCAGCATGATGGCATGGAGCACTGTTACCTTCCCGCCGAAGCAGTGCCTATTGATCCAATCACATCTACATGTTTTTGAACTGCTAGGTTGGAAGAAGCTGGGGCTAACAATGGGAGCTCACCCTGTCCTTCAGATTTAAAAAATTAAAAAGAAGGTGTAAAATAGTAGTTTAAGTGTTGGACAAGAACTCTGGAGAGCAGTGTTCAAATCCCTGCTAGAAAACCCACTGAATAACCTTGAGTAAATCATACACTTTGGGCCTCGGAGGAATAAATTATCCCAAGAAATCCCTTTAATAGTGTCACCTGAGGGCTACTCTAAGTTAGAAACAACAACAACCGTATCTGTTCCCACCCAAAGGGAATGCCTTACTCATCCCAACAACTTAAGAAGTTAGGAAAGAAATCACACAAGACTAGGCATTTTCTGTGGTACAATTATTGTGGAAGGTGCTCCAACATGAAATAAGGTCTTCTCCTATAGCTCAGTCATTTAAACATAGGACGGATACATATGGCATTTGGATTTCAGACTTCAATATCTTTAATAGTAGTGAGAAGTTTCTTTTTTAAAATCACAGTTTGTTACATTTTAAATGCTATAATTTTAGGTATGTTGATTATTTTATGATTTGTTGGATATTTTTCATTATCCGTCATCTGATCCCATTTGAATATCAAGCAAACAAACTTCCCAGAGGCAGAAATTTGTGTCTAGAGCAGGCATGGGCAAACCTTGGCCCTCCAGGTGTTTTGGACTTCAACTCCCACCATTCCTAACAGCCTCGGGCCCTTTTCTTTTCCCCCTCAGCCGTTTAAGCAGCTTGTAAGTGTGCTACAGGTTGAGCATCCCTTATTCGAAATTCCAAAATCTTAAATACTCTGAAATCCAAAATTGCCCACAGACAGTGACATCTTTGCTTCAATTCTTCAATATACGAGGGCTATTCAGAAAGTACATTATGTTTTGGAATTAAAAGTGAACAAAGTATAGGAGAAAACATTTACCATATGCAGTTGAAAGCCACACCCTAATACCACCTCTCAACATAGTCGCTGTTCAAATCTAGGCACTCATCATAGCGATAAATGAGCTTGGAAATTCCTTCCCCACTAAATTCTGCCGCCTCCGTCCTCAACCACTTGTTTCCAACAATGGGGGCATGGCTGGCAACGCAGCGTTTTAGCGACACTGCGCAGCTGCAGGAAGTGGGAAGGGGGAAGGGTTGAGGACGGAGGTGGCAGAATTTAGTGGGGAAGGAGTTTCCAAGCTCATTTATCGCTATGATAAGTGCCTAGATTTGAATGGCGACTACGTGAGAAGTTATATTTGGGTGTGGCTTTCAACTGCATATGGTAAATGTTTTTTTCCTATACTTTGTTCATTTTTAATTCCAAAGCGTAATGTACTTTCTGGATAACCCTTGTATACAAACTTTACTTTATGTACAAAATAATTAAAATACTATATATCCCAAGCATTTTTGATATGGGATGCTCAGTGTGTACTACCCAAGTATTTTTTGATAATATTTCCTGATTTCCTACTGTGTGTCTTCTAGCTCTGCAAGTATCCCTCTCCCTAAAGACACAAGAAGAGAAGGAGAAGGTGGAGAGTTGGCCCCAACAAGCACCATAATCCGACACAGTGCAATCTAAGTGCAGAGAAAATGATCTTTTCAGACACAATAAAAGCCCAGAAGAAGGAGTGTCTGTCCGTAATCTTACTTATCAGTATGCCCAAAATACATTTCCTATCTCTTTCCTTTCACTCTCAAAGAGCAGGAAATTGGTTGATAGCTTGAATAAACCGTTATCGTTCTGACAGCATCCCTTAGGGAGTGTGTAAGAGAGCAAGAGTAAGGGATCTATATAAAATCAGACAAATGCAGGTTCTCATTCATAGTTGTACATAGAATTCTTTTTTTTAAATCTTTTTACATTTCATTTAAGGCAAGTCTGTAGAAAATACCCATAGAGTTTTATTTTCAAAGACATTCCAGGTAAGACGATGAATTTCCTTTTTATATAAATGTTATATGTGGTGACGACTGTGGTGGTGGTAACTTGTGTATGCTTGTGTGTACATTCCCATAATGGATTGAAAGATAAGGTGCTGCAATATTTCAAGAGACATGCAAAAACTGATGAAATTGAAACAGGGAGTCAGATAGGTAGTACATCACAGCCTGGATTATTTCTTTGGTGTTTATTTATATATTTACAATATTTATATTACACGCTTCTCACCCTGAAGAAGACTCAGGGCGGACCACAGAACATTCATTTGTGGTAAACTTTCAACGCCGTTTTATACACTTGACAAGACAGACAATTGTACATAGATAAGACGTATATAGGCTTTTCTATCTTCGGCATCTTGGAGGCTTGTGGTCGGATCCGATCATGGGGGTTGCTGTCACTCCATCTTCCTGCCAAAGGGCTTTGTTCGTAAACTTCCTCCTTTTTTTGATCAATTGTCAACATTTTCTGGGTGCCTTTAAAATACCTCTCTGCTTTTAATTATTTATTAAAATAATTATCTATTCACATTTTACTTTCGAACCACTAGGAAGGAGGAAGCTGGGCTAAAGGTCAAGAGATCACCCTGACCCAGGTTTCGAACTGTCAACCTTGGATTGACAAGATTTATTGCAGTTGGTGGTTTAACCTGCTGTGCTAAAGCCTGCTATTATCCTTCTCAACATGGTATGCCAATATTTTCTAACTGGAGAGTTCATACATTGAACCTAGAACCCTCTATGTGCAAAACATACAGAGGAAATCAATTAAGACCTGATGCAAAAATACTGAGACTCAATTTTCAAGAAGCATTAAAAGGACACCTTTTTTCTGGGCTCAGCACAAGAGATATTTTAAAACTCTCTTAAGGTGCACGGCACCATTATTATACCTTTTGCTGGAAAACAGGAAAGATTTATCTGGTACCTGTACAACCAATCCATATTCATGCAGATTTCGATGAACCACAGCTCACTTTATCTGATTCACCAAGTTTTTAATCTTCTCAACATACCTTCTTATTTTAAAGCCATCTGTAAGTCTATAAAAGATTCATTCAATACCATGATTAATGTTTTCTATACCTGTCCTCTAATGTCCCTTATATTTGACAATGAGCCATATAAAATTAGAGTAAGCATTATCCCGCCTTTTCCCCAAAACTGGGACTCAAGGCAACTTACAATTTTAAAAAGACAAATATAGCTAAACACATGCAAAAAGCAAACATTAAAATAGTATTACACTGTCTTTAAAACTGTAGTTTTGAAGTGGTGTTAACGGTTGATTTAAATCTGTTTATCTAAGATTCTATATACATTCAAAAAAATGTACTCTTCCTTTCAGAAAAAAATAACACTATGGATATCAAGATGAGAAAATATCCTGGGTGTGGTCCTTTGGTGGCTGGAACAGACTCCATAATTGAAAAGGCAGAGCTCTTTACAAAGCAACAACACAAGGCCATGTTTACAACCCTTCACAATCAACTATATACTCTGTCACTGGTTTTGTTAAAGGGGAGGAAAAAATACTCCTCCTCTCTCATTGAGAGCTGCCTCTTAGGTTCTTTGGTGCCTCAGGCAAGTTTACAAATGGACTGAACTGGGCTTCCAATCACAGTCAATAAACTCTCCAGGTTCCACTCAAGGAGTAGAGTAAAGCCAGTCTCCACTAATGGTATGTGACATCAGCAGTGATACAAATATACCGAACTGTATGGAAGCAAGTGACATTTTATTTAGAAGCCTAGTGCTTTAACTCCAAAACCAGGCCATTACGGGCTAGGCTTCAGTCTTTGTTGTCTTGCATATTTTGCTAAGCAATCCAAAACGGAGTGAGCACCAAGAATCCTCGCTCCACCTCAGGCCTCATTTTCGGAGAGATAATTTGTGTGACACATGCATAGGTTTCCGTGGATGAAATCAAATGGAAATTTTGTACTCTCGAGGAGCTGTCAAGCTCTATTGGCTGCAGTTTATCTTCTCCAAATGGTTTCTGAATTTTCATATCAATAAATTATAATGCAGCTGAATTTTCAAACATCGTCTCTCAAAGCAGAATTTTATATTCATACTGAATCAATCCACCAAAGCCAGTCTGGGTTTCTTGTAAGGGCATTTCAGGAAGAGTCTTACCCAGCCATGCATATTTTCCTCCAGAAATCTCTGGGGAACCAAACTGAAAACACAATGACTCCTCCAACCCTCGTGATAAGTGGGTTAATCTTCAAATTCATTGCCTCATTTAATTTGAATTTTAAAGGCATTGGATTGGGGGCAATGAGCAATTTTCAGATGCTAATGGTAGAAACAATAAATGTATAAGCAATGATTAACAGCAGTAGAGTTCTAAAGGCAAATTAATAGTAAAATCCTAGTGTGGAAAGAGAAGGAAAACTGAGATGGAGGAATCAAGTGGTAGTGGATGGCTCTCATGAGTGTGGGGTGGTGAATCTAGGCTTTAGTTCCTGTGGTTGAAGAACCACCGGACTAAAGCATGGATTCACCACCCCACACCCATGAGAGCCAGACATTTTGGCCTATAACTCTCAGAAATCCCAGCCAGTTTACCAGCTGTTAGGATTTCTGGGAGTTGACGGCGAAAACATCTGGGGACCCACAGGTTGAGAACCACTGCTTTTTAAAGGCGCTATCCAATGTGCTGAATTGGGTTCAGGACCTTGGATAGCTCCTTTAATGCACAGGCTAAATCCCAGAGTGGTATCAATCTGTCCCAGAGATATAGAAAACACACCAGTGCACTGTAAAGGTAAAGATTTTCCCCTGACATTAAGTCTAGTTGTGTCTGACTCTGAAGGGTGGCTCATCTCCATTTCTAAGCTGAAGAGCCGGCATTGCCCGTAAACACCTCCAAGGTCATGTGGCTGGCACCTTCCCGCCAGAGTGGTACCTATTGATCTACTCACATTTGCATGTTTTCAAACTGCTAGGTTGGCAGAAGCTGGGGCTAATAACAGAAGCTCATCCCGCTCCCTGGATTTGAACCCTCGACCATTCAGTCAACAAGTTCAGCAGCTCAGCGGTATAACCCGCTGCACACTGGGGGCTCTGCCAGTGCACTATAGGAACCAACAAATCTAAAAGCTTCCTATGAATGGTAGAGATATGAGAGAACCTTCTTGGTGGCTGGACTCTGGAACTCCCTTCCCAGAGAAGGCAGAATGACCCTTCCTTATGCCCTTTTCATGGCAGGCTAAAACCTTTTTATTCAGGCAGGCATTTAGGGCAGAAAGAACTGTCCAGGTGATGTGTTGTCGAAGGCTTTCATGGCCGGGATCACAAGGTTGTTGTATGTTTTTCGGGCTGTATGGCATTGTTCCAGAAGTATTCTCTCCTGACGTTTCGCTCACATCTATGGCAAGCATCCTCAGAGGTTGTGAGGTACCTACATACCCCATACAACACCCCTGTCCAGGTGATGCTATATGGTATTAGGAATTGTTTTTAACATTTTTACTTGTTTTAATACTAGTAATTTAAATATTCATATTTAGGTTTTAACATTGTAAACATTTTATTATGAGCCACTTTGGTTCCAAATCCTGGGAGAAAAATGGGGTACAAATTTTATATGTTTTTGTTGTTGTTGTTGCTGGAGTTGAAGGAGGGGCTTCTTTCTTTTTCCCTCCAGATTTTCTCTCAATTTTAGGAAAAGGAGAGTGCTGTCAGCTCCATGAATAGCATCCCTTTCCTCTAAAGATGTATAGGATAATGTTATCCTTTCCCAATCTGCTCCTGGAAGACTTCCTTTCTGCCATTGTCCCTGGAACACCAAAACAGGAAATGTGTTGTGAAGATTTCCTTGCCCACAGTGGGGAGGATTGCAGGTTGGACCTTCTTCTCTGACTGTGGAAAGGGAAACTGACTTATTCTATAATCTCTACAGTACCTTCAGGCCTTAGGACACTAATCTATTTAACTCAGTGGGATAGACTTGCTATTAAACTCTCTGTGGTTTGCTTTTCCACGCACACACACAACTATCTAATTTCAAAACTGCTGCTAGGACAAAGCTATTCCCAAAGCTTCTTTAAAACTGAAATTTCCTCTCTTGAGGGCAACTATTTCACATTATGGGAGCCACAACAGAAGAATGTACACTGCTGATACATCAGAATTAAAGTTTAAAATTTATATATGCAATGTGTTTCAAACTGTTTAAACACTGTGCCTTTAATATAATTATTTTAATCATTTGTATAAAAATAATTTCTACTAATAATTTTATTAGTCTTTTTCTTTAATTTCTTTTAAGCATGTGCTAGGATAAAGGCAAGAAACTCATGCAACAAAACAACAATATTACCCTGTATGTTGATTCTGGAATTTTTCTTTATGAAGAAAGACAATTTCTGAAGCATTTAATCACTTCAAAATACATTAATGCAATATTATAGCTTAAGCTTTTAAAATAAAAGAAGCAATAATTATTCCCAAGGTGCACCTAACATTTTCCTTAAGTTTTCTTAGCTGCAATTGCAAAATTATTATTTTTAATTGAAGACTAACTACTTTACTTTAGCAAGCAAAACAAAACTGAAATGTAGTTTTGAGCAAATGAGGGAAGATGATATTTTTAATTAGTAAAGAGACGAAATACAATTGAATCAGCCAACATCTTAATTGGACACTTTTCACAGCTATGGACTGTTCAAATAGGCTGGAAAACAGAAGATGTCAAGAAACTGTCAGGAACTCGAATGCTGATTTTCCTTCTCTACATACCAAATAAACCTTTGCTAAGCCTGGTGTTAAACACTTACTTAGCACCAAATAGGGAATACCGTAGGTTCAACCTAGTTGCATTTAGACTGTTTTATTAGAACATTCTGACCAAACAATTTATTCTAAGTATGCATTTTATTTAATGATAACTATAAACCACTTAGAATAAAAAATTCCAAAATGTCTCACATCTATATGACATAAAATATATGCAATACACAATATGATCCACAAATCAACACACACATTTCATGTGGTCCATGAAACAATCAGGTTGACTTAATGAGTATTAGTTACAAAATTAAAATGGTTCCTTTATATATTAACTAATTTAAATGTTACTTGACTGACTAATTAAGCCTACTCTCTAATGATCTGCTTATCAATAATTATCATGAGATGTAGCTCATGTACAGGGCCGGCTGGAGATATTTTTAAATGTTAAGCGGGGGGCTAAAAAGCGCCCCCGCCACCGGCCCCGCCTCCCACGCCCTGGCCCCGCCCAGCGTGCCCTGGCCCCGCCTCCCACGCTGTGTGGGAGGCGGGGCCAGGGCGAATAGTGCGGGGGGCGGGGCCAGAGTTGGCCCCGCCCCCCGTGCCCTGGCCGCGACCAGGAAGTAAGGCCCGAATGGCCTAGCTGTGCTGTGCGCATGCGCACAGCACAGCTAGGCCATTTTGCCCTTAGTCAACAAACTAAGGGCAAAAATGGCCTATCTGGCAGTGCGCATGCGCACAGCCAGATAAGCCATTTTTGCCCTTAGTTTGTTACTAAGGGCAAAATGGCCTAGCTGTGCTGTGCGCACGCGCACAGCACAGCTAGGCCATTCGGGCCTGACTTCCTGGTCGCGGCCGGCGACCGCCCGGGCGATCGCCGGCCGCGACCAGGAAGTCAGGCCCGAATGGGCTATCTGCGCTGTGCGCACGGGCACATCGCCGGCCGCGACCAGGAAGTAAGGCCCGAATGTAAGGCCCGTGCCCTGGCCGCGACCAGGAAGTAAGGCCCGAATGGCCTAGCCATTCGGTGCGCATGCGCACAGCCAGATAAGCCATTTTTGCCCTTAGTTTGTTACTAAGGGCAAAATGGCCTAGCTGTGCTGTGCGCACGCGCACAGCACAGCTAGGCCATTCGGGCCTGACTTCCTGGTCGCGGCCGGCGACCGCCCGGGCGATCGCCGGCCGCGACCAGGAAGTCAGGCCCGAATGGGCTATCTGCGCTGTGCGCACGGGGACATCGCCGGCCGCGACCAGGAAGTAAGGCCCGAATGGCGTGCGCACAGCACAGCTAGGCCATTTTGCCCTTAGTAACAAACTAAGGGCAAAAATGGCTTATCTGGCTGTGCGCATGCGCACAGCACAGATAGGCCATTTTTGCCCTTAGTTTGTTACTAAGGGCAAAATGGCCTAGGTGCTTGGCGCGGGCATTGAAGCCCCGCGGGCCCGCGCCAACACCGGAGGCGTCGGTGGCGCTACGGGTCGCTGTCGACGCCTCGACAGCGCCCCTAGCAGCCAGCGCCCGAGGCGGCCGCGTCAGCGGCCGCCTAGTAACAACCGGCCCTGCTCATGTATTGGCATTTTCCATAATCTGAATTTGGGTACCATTGCCTTATAACATAGTATCTAAGGATGATCTTTACTGAGAAATGAACTTGACAAACAATCAACAAGGCAGAGGTTTACTGTGCAAAAAGATGTAGGAGGCAGAGAACATATCTGTTCAATGAAAGATAGTTCAATGTTTTGAAGCTGACTCATATTTCTTCAAATAAGGTGTACATGGTCATGGGAGAGATGGCTTTTATGAGCTTAGATAAAGATCTTACTGACATTTGGGCCAGATTTATGATTGTATGTAACTACATAAGCAGCTAACTCAAAACTTGTATCTTTTCTGCCTGAGCTGGAATCCAGTGCTGACCCAATACTCGAAACTAATTTGACTTAGCCCTTGAAAACATTATAATGTAAATGAAACCATGGCTAAATGAGGACAGTAGAAGAAATAGCATAGTTTGCTCAAGGTAAAGATAAGATGTAACCACAGTCAATACTATTGCAATTCCATTTCAAACATGTTAATGTATATTTTTTGGCACATCACAACAAGCTAGTTTCTGGAAAAAAATATAGTCTCGTTTTCACATATTGGCATAAGCGAGTTGATTATCAGAGATTGGAGAAATTACATGTTGAGCTATAATTCCTAGGATTTCCCATCCAACAAAGGGGATGTGGCTAAACATTGTAACTTGGTGCATTTACTATCATGACTCTGGCATATTTGTCCCCTAACAAACCAGAGAAACAACCCAACAAAGAAATCATAAGGTTATAAGGGTTGGTGTTAGCTTGCCTTAAGATTTGAATGTCACACCAAATAAACAGGAAGAACTGCTCACCAACAACCAGCATTTCAATGGCTGAATCTCAGCAAACCTTTATGTTTCACAATACAACCATTTTTTCTCAATACATCAGTCACTGAATTGTCTCTTTGGCATCCTAGGACGCTTAAAAAGGTAAGTGTGATGAGGTCCAAAGTGAAGACACAGCACTACAAAAGTTTATTGGCATGAGTGTCAAAGTCTTCCAAAGTTATGCTAGTCTCTGCTATGATTAGGACTGAGCAGAAATGTATCCCAAGAGAGCGCTCAGGCCAACAAACAACAGAGCTACGATTTGTTAATCTAGGAAACTTAAATCTAAGCCCATCCTCAGAGTTCTGCTACATCTTCTGCATTTTATGTCTCTGGGTAATTTAACTAACTGCACTTCTGCTGTTTGAATGCATTAATCATTATTTTATGGCATTTCATATTTTATTTCCACATTTGAGAACGCTTTAATGGTTTCAGTCTTTGAATTACACGGAAATCAACGATGAGCAAGGAGATTACAAAAATTACAAAATGAAGTCAGTCATGTACTAGTTCCTAAATTATGAGATGTACCAACTGAAGAGACAGTTAATATTTGCGTCTGAAGATGGGGGCTGTACAATTCATTTTAGCTTGTGCTGAAATAGAGTGGTTAGTTTTAATGCCTCTGCAAGACCTTTCCTTCTTTTTATATTGAAACATGCTTCGACAACAATTTTTCTCTTTTAAAATTATCAGAGTTTACTGTTCTTTATAGTCAGACTTATCCAAGTTATGCAAGAATTACAATGAGCCAGAATTTACAAGCGCAACCAGAAAAATAATGGCTTGCAAAGAAACTAAATATCAAAATCCAAAAAATGAATCAATACAGGTGTAGCCAAACTCCCCTCTTCCTTTGCAAACCACATTTTGTAAAAGTAACTAATAATATTTACAGTTCAAGGCTAAGAGGGTAATGATATTATCGTTTTGTGCCTCCAAGTTTTTTTTCTGACTAATGGTGCAAAACTTTTAACAAGATTTTCTCGACAATATTTGTTCTTGGAGGACTACTATGAAGGGTCAATAGATATAAAGATATATAATTGCACCATACCGAAACCAGAATAATCTCTGCCATTGTATTTTAAATTTCTATGTGTAGTTCCAAGACGTAAGGAAAGCAGAGAGGAACAGAATCAAGATGTTTGAAATATGTTTCCACAGAAATCAAAACAATTAAACTGAAGCTATCATACTTTGGCCATAACATGAGATGATATGGCTTATTAGAAAAGATTATAATACTTGATGAGGAGAAAGAAGTATGGAAAGAAAAAGGCTGCCTGCTTTACTGTGGTTTGAGTCAATCATGGAGGCCACAGCCCTGAGTTTATAAGACGTAAAGAAGGCAGGGAGCTTTGAAAGTCTCTCATTCCTACTGTTGCCTTAAACTGGAGCAGATTAACAACTGTCTTATCAATGCTGAAATACAAAATTTTGTATGGACAGGTTGCTTACCTGTAACCATGTTTCTTCGAGTGTACTCTGTGAATTCACACTAATGGAGAGGCTGCGCCTGCGCAGGTCCCAACGGAAACTCTTCCCAAGCTGAAGTTCAAATTTTGGCGGTAGCCACGCCCCTCCGTCCCCGGAGGGCATATAAGGCAGCCCTCGGCGTCTCCTCCCCAGTTCCTACGCCGCTAAGGCAACGAGAAAGGAAGAGGGTTTGCCAGAGGGGAAGGAAGGGCGGGCTTGTGTGAATTCACAGAGTACACTCGAAGAAACATGGTTACAGGTAAGCAACCTGTCCTTTTTCTTCGTGTACTCTGTGAATGCACACTAATGGAGACTAGCAAGCTTAAGTCTCGGAGGCGGGCTAAGCAAACCCTGACAACGAGAAACTGTCCAAACATATGTTTATTAAACATGAAAAAACATGAAAAAACATGGTCCGAGGACCCATTAAGGTATTGCATCAACCCACGCCAAACACCGAGAACAGTCCCGTAAGGCATGATATAACCCTTTAAAGAGCACATGTGTAGGCAGGAAACATCATTCCCCAAGGGGGAAGGCAGTAGCAAATAAGGCACAAATTGTCAGAGAGTAGTGCAAACATGTACCAAACAGGAGAAACAATAAAGAGGGTCGCATGAGAGAAAAAAGGCACCTACAGAGAAGTCATAAGAGCAGAAGGTTTAGGACAAGCATGAAGATAAAACTGCCCTAGCAAAGGCTGAGTCCTTCAAAGTCCTTTGGTCTACCCTATAGTGAGACACAAATGTAAGGGGGTTGGACCAGATTGCTGCCCTGCAAATGGAGTCCAGGGGGATGCCCCTTAGAAAGGCAGTCGACGTGGAGAGACCTCTCGTCGAACGCGGGCGAACCGACGGGGGAGGAGGTCGTTTGGCTAGTTCATAGGCCAGTTCAATGGCCTGGGCAATCCAATGGGACAGTCTCTGTGAAGAAATGGGATTGCCCAGTTTATCCGGAGCATGGGCCACAAAAAGTTTTGGGGTCTTTCGAATGTCTTTAGTACGGTCCCGATAGAAAAGAAGTGCTCTACGCACATCAAGGAGGTGCAGTCTCCGCTCAAGGGGAGACGAGGGGACCGGGAAGAAGGCGGGAAGGACAATGTCCTGGTTAAGGTGGAAGGCCGAGACCACCTTGGGGAGGAAGGTGATGTCCGGACGGAGAACGGCGCGGTCGTGATGAAAACGGAGGTAAGGTTCATCAACCCGAAGGGCTGCCAGCTCCGAGGGTCTGCGCGCTGAGGTTATGGCCACCAAGAAGGCAACTTTCCAAGAAAGGAGACGTAGGTCGGTCGAAGCCAATGGTTCGAAAGGAGAGGCAGTGAGCTGGGAAAGCACAAGCTCGAGGTTCCACCCTGGAGTAGGAGGTTGGGCCGGTGGGCAGATGTTGTTATATCCTTTCAAGAAGGTCTTGACAAGGTGATCGGAGAACAATGATGGCCTACCATGTTGTTGAAAGCACCAGGATAGAGCGGCCAGGTAAGATTTCATAGAAGCAAGAGAAAGTTTTTGTTCTGCTAGAGACATAAGGAAGTCCAGCACGATCGGTACCGAGGTTGGGAAAGCAGTGATTCCTCGGGAGCGAAGAAAGGAACGAAAGCGAGAGACTTTATAAGTGTAGGCCCTGGTTGTAGCCGGCTTGTGAGCTGCGCGGAGGACCTCTTGTAGGTTCTGCGGGAGGGAGGTCAAGCGAGAATCCTCCAAGCAGTGAGATGTAGAGAGGGGAGATCTGGATGTAGGATCTGGCCGTTCTCCCTGGATAAGAGGTGTGGTAGAAGAGGCAGAGTGAAGAAGGTCGCCTTGGAAAGATGAAGAAGAGCCGGGAACCAAGGCTGACGAGGCCAGGCTGGAGCTATCAGGATCGCCGACATCGGTACCGACCGGAGTTTCTGCAGGACCTTCGGTATCAGAGGAAAGGGCGGAAAGAGATAGATCGGTTCCGCCGACCAGTCCAGAAGGAAGGCGTCTCCCAGGCAGCCTGGAGAGGAGGACGGGGGAAGTCTTGCCCCGTACCGAGGCAGCTGAGCGTTCTGGGGAGAAGCGAAAAGGTCTAGAGTGGGGAAACCCCATTTGAGAAAGAGAGAAAGAAGAGTCTCGGGGTCGAGCATCCACTCGTGGGAGGAAGTCGTCATCCTGCTCAGGGCGTCTGCCAAGTTGTTCTGGATCCCGGGAAGGTGAATCGCCGAGATTTGGATGTTGCGGGCTATGCACCAATGCCACAGCTGGGAGGAGAGAAGCATCAGCTTCCTTGAACCCGTGCCGCCCTGTTTGTTGATGTAGAATACTGCTACTGTGTTGTCTGACTGTACGAGGATAGATCTTTGGGAGATCAGGCGGGAGAAGGCTTTCAGAGCCTTGAAGATAGCAAGGAGTTCGAGAAAGTTTATGTGATTGGCCTTCTCGGAGGGAGACCAGAGGCCTCGAACAGTGAGACCCTTCATGTGGGCTCCCCAGCCGAAATTGGATGAGTCTGTGGTTATGGTGATCGAGGGAGGAACCGAGTGGAACGGAAGACCCCTGCAGACGTTGGAGAGGGACTTCCACCAGAGAAGCGACTGACGAACATGAGGCGGGACCGAGAGAAACCTCGAGTTGGGGTGGCGAAATGGCTTGAAAACGTCTATGAACCACCTCTGCAGGGACCGGAGACGGAGCCTGGCGAACGGGGTCGTGAGGACTGTGGAGGCCATGTGGCCCAGTAGTATTTGGATGGATCGAGCCCGAACCCTTTGGTGGGTCTCGCAGAAGATGATTTGTTGACGGAGAGCTAGAAACCTGTCGAGCGGGAGAGAGACAGTCTGAGCGATTGAGTCGAACAGGGCACCGATGAAGCGGATTTTGTTCGACGGGTTGAGGTGAGATTTGTCGTGGTTTAGCTGGAGACCGAGAGATTCTAGAAGAGAGAGGGTGTAGTCGACGTGACGACGAAGTAGGACAGGGTCGGATTCGACGAGAAGCCAGTCGTCTAGATAGGGAAAAACTGTGATCCCCTGGAGCCGGAGGTGGGCAGCCACGACAGCGACGACCCTTGGGGCCGTAACGAGGCCAAAGGGTAAAACGGTGAACTGGTAGGTTTGGTCGAGGACCTTGAAACAAAGGAAGCGCCTGTGGTTTTCTCGAATCGCCACGTGGAAATAGGCGTCTCGGAGATCTATAGACACGAAGTAGTCTCCGCGGTGAAGCATCGGGAGGATGGAGGCGATGGAGACCATCCTGAACTTGGTTGGACGTATGAAGACATTGAGCATGCGTAAGTCCAGAATTGGGCGGAGGCCCCCACCCCTCTTCGGAACCGTAAAGTACCTGGAGAAAAAGCTTTGAGGGTCCTGTACCGATGGAGAAGGCCGAATAGCCCCTTTGGCGAGAAGGGTGTCGACCTCTGCGAGAATTTCTTGGGAGGGGTTGGAGAGAAGGACCTGACCCGTGGGCGGGAGTTCCTCGAATTCTAAGGCATAGCCTTCTTGGACAATTTTGAGAACCCAGGCATCTGAAGTAATAGATTTCCACCGGTGAAAGAAGGGAGCCAGGCGGTCTATAAAGAGACCATGAGGTTGATTTGGTGGAGGAGAGAGGTGCGGAGGAATGAGAACGACATCGGTACCGAAGAAAGAGTCTTTGGAAGGAGAGATGGCGTCAGGAACGCCGGAGAGGTTGACCAGCGGTGGGGGTGACCCGGCCGCGTTGTCTTTGAGGTTGAGCGGCCCGACGGGGCTGTTGGCGATTTTGGTTGTTCGATACCGATGGACGCCTGAAGGATTGCTGGCGGTAAGAAGGAGGCGGGAAGCGTCGAAAACGTTGAGGAAACCACTTGGTGCGGTGAGCCTGGGGTTGATCGCCGCATTTAGTGGCTAGAACTTTAAAGTCATGGTTGGTTTTGAGCTTATCGTCGGTGCCAGCGTTAAAGAGGCCCATGGCGTCGAAGGGGAGGTCCTCGATGACCTGCCTCGAGGAAGAAGACAAGCCGGAAGATCTCAGCCAGGCGTGGCGACGAATGGCAATGGCGTGGGCGATCATCTTGCCGGCCGTGTCGCCCGTATGCTTAGCCATCTGGATTTGATGATGCGCTAACGAATCGGCCTCTTGTTGGAGGGTGGACATGACCGACCGGTCTTCGTCGCACAGCTTCGCGAAGAAGGGCTGAGCTTTTTCCCAAAGGATCTGCTGGTATGCCCCCATACAGGCCCCATAGTTCGCCATTCTACAAAGTAGAAGGGCTCCGGAATAGAGCTTCCTCCCGACCGCGTCGAACCTCTTGCCCTCTCTGTCTGCAGGGGTAGTGGATTCACGACCGGAGGACTGAGAAGCTTTCACAACCATGGAATTTGGGTCGGGATGGTGTTTAAGCCATTCTAAAGTGTCGTCGTCCGTACGATACCAAGACTCGATTCTCTTCGAGGTAGGAGGGATCGAGGAAGGGGTCTTCCACGAAGACTGGATGACATCTAGAAGATAAGGCAAAAACGGCAACAGCGTGGCTGGAGGGGCCTGGGCTTGGACCCGTTTGAAAACCGGGTCAGTTACTGCCTTGGAAGTCTGCTTAATTTCTAAACCCAGGGCATCAGCCATCCTAATCATCTGTTCGGAGAAGGCCCGAATGTTGTCGGTAGGCGAAGGAGGATCCACCTCATAGGCGTCATGAGGAGGAGAGAGATCAAGGCCTAAGGATACCACCGAGGCCGAGAGAGCAGAATCCGGGCGATCTATCTCTATCTCATCGTCCCCAGCCCCTTGAGGGGACTGGGGGGGAGATGACAACACAGTCTCTGGTGGCGGCACAGCCTCAAGAGCAGGAGCTATCTGTAGCCGAGTTTCTTTGGAGGCCGAAGCCTGGACCGCTCGAGCCAGGCGAGTGGTCTGTCTGCCCCGTTCCGGTGTCGAGGTCGGGGGAAAAAGCTGCTGACGAGACGAACGGTGAGAAACAGCAGGCCGAGGAGATGGCACCCTAACCACTGTCTGAGTGGAGTGGTGGGGTGAGTCCTGTAACTCGCCGTCCGAGAGTTGCTGAGGAGAAGGTTGGCGAGGTCGCTGAGCGGGAGCGATCGGAGAGGACCTTCTAGAAGAAGTTGCCGAAGAAAGGACGTCCATCTTGGAGGAGGCAGAAGAGGAAGAGCGTTGGGTCGCCCTCTTCTTAGCGAGTGGTTGTTTTGATGGAACCCTCAGGGATTTACCCGGTGTGGGAGGGACCATTGCTGAGTCGGATTGGGTCCGACGAGCTTCCTCATGAGCCCTTTTAAAGGCAATCTTCATCGCGGAGGTCGACGGGGGAGCCCCGAGATGGGATCGAGCCGAGGAAACGGAAGCTACCGAGCTCGACGTCGAGGAAGGGCCGACCCGACCAGAACGTGTCGACACCGTGGCCGTGGTGAGTGTGCACGGTGGTTTAGCGACCTTGGACGACCTGGAGGCTCTGGACGCCTTAGACGAGACCGAAGGGGCCTTAGCCGCTGAAGTCGACATCGATCTCGGATTAAGCGGCGACTTCGTGCCCGAAGTCGACGGAGCGGGTTCAGGAGCGAGCGATTTCTCGTAGAGCGCCGCTCTAAGCCTCGCGGCTCTGTTTTTTCTAGCCTGAGCCGTCAGGGCCAGGCAGAAACGGCAGGTACCGACGACATGTGCCTCTCCGAGGCAGTAGAGGCACTTGGCGTGGCCGTCGGAATCAGGGATTTTAGCGGCACACTGAGTGCAGCGCTTGAAGCGAGTCGTAGACATGAGAATCCGAAGTGAACCTTGCGGCGGAAAAAAAGGAACTGGGGAGGAGACGCCGAGGGCTGCCTTATATGCCCTCCGGGGACGGAGGGGCGTGGCTACCGCCAAAATTTGAACTTCAGCTTGGGAAGAGTTTCCGTTGGGACCTGCGCAGGCGCAGCCTCTCCATTAGTGTGCATTCACAGAGTACACGAAGAAAAATCCTTGTTCTCTTTGGATAGGGTGATCAAAGTGTGACAAACAGACTGCATGCATCCCTAGGGCCATATTTGTCTCCTCTTGAGTCCCTCAGCTGTTAAAAAGAGAGTTTAATATTTATTTATTTTCTCCAGAAGCATATCCCATGTTATTTTTATGCTGAACATCCCAGTATAGCTCAATACAGGATGTCCTTATTTTGGCACACACTGTGCTTCTCCCCTGTAAGAAAGCACTGTGATGGTCACAAAGAGAATTACTCAGCCCTGCTAGTCAAATGGCAAGTGAGACATTGCCCTTCCCCAGCAACAAAGGGAAGGACACACATTTTCACTTTGGATCTTCACTTTGTTTAGTTTTTGTTTTTAGTCTGTTTGGAAATAGATAACAAGTTTCCACACAAGTATCATGGGACCTTGCACTACAGCAAAATAGTATTTTATTGAGTTGCTACATTGCTCAGAGACATCTGAAGTATTCAGTTTCATGATATTGTACCCTCATAAGGGGAAGTTCCACAAGAAGGGGAGAAAGGCCATAAGCTCCATTATATCTGTTTCACAGGACAATGAACACCATGGGGAATGTGTGAAACTCTCTTGGAACAGCTATACTCACAGACACACACACCATCACAATGGCTGCAATGGAACCATTGTTCAGACCTTGTAGGAATAGTGGAAGAAAGTGGAGTACAAATGCACCATAAAGTAGTCCCTAGCTATTATAAATAATGCATACATTTGTAGTAACCTGAGCTATTTCAGCAATATTTGGGAGCAACTTGAAATTTCCTTTCCATCCTTATTCAAAGTAATACAATTTTATTCTCACAACACATGTTTGCTTTTTAAAATACATTTCTGTATGTCTGTATAGGAGTATCGTGTCCAGATCAAGTGACAGTACATTTCAGGTATCTCATATTCAAAATGCTTGGGGCTAGAACTGTTTCAGATTGCTCATTACACCATGTAACAAAATGTGATTTTTTTCTGCTCCTGCTTTGAAAGTGTTATTTCTTGTTTAATTGTGCGGTAATTATTTATAAAGTAGTAGTTATACTTCAGAAACCTTGTTTTTGTCACTGCCACAAGCTATGTTGAATTGGTTGAGACTCTGTGAGATATTTATTGAAAAACTACAGAAAAATGTGATGCAGAGTTTTTGCAGTTTAATAACAATTTTCCATGTTTTCATGATACAAGCAAGCAGGATGTTGTGATGGAGTCTTTGAGTAATGATACTACTAGGTGCACTAGAAGAGGAAGAAAGACTACTCGTGAACAAGACTCCGATGAGGAGCAACAAAGGAAGCGGATCTGGGAAATACTTATGGAGCTTACTGATGATGACACATTTGAGGACTTTGAGGGGGATGATGGGGTTGAGAATCAGGAGGAAGTTCAGAGGATGAGGTAATGGTCTGGACTAAGGTGCGGGAGATCCAGGACATCTTTAGAGAACCCACAAGTAGTGACACGTTTGAGGGTTTGCACAGTGAGGATCCAGCTGGGTCTTGGGGAATTATGGGTGTGGATAAAAGATGGACTGGGTGGAGGGATCGGCAAGGGGCTTCAGCTGAAAGGAGGTCTGGTGGGGCATTGTCTAGCTCTGAGGAGGAATTGAGGCAACAGGCTGCAGCTGCTAGCAGGGTGTTGGCTGATTCTAGTTCTGAGGATGAGTTGTGAATAAGAGTGGGTTTGGGAAATGGATCACCTTTGCAGTCGGCAAAGTGTTGTTGGGTGTTCGTGTGTTCATGTGAGCTGTTTGGAAAGACGTGCCTTGGGAAGACTTCTGTGAACTTGCTGTGCTGCATTCTACGCTTTGGCTCTGTGTATGACCTGGACTGGATTTCGTATTGCAGACTTCTCCTTCTCTGACCTGGACTGGACTTCGTATTGCTGGCTAGGATTGGACTCAACGACGTAGACATCGTGTTTGGGTGAATTCAACAGCCGTCTTCGAGCCTCTGCTGGTCGTCAATTCCTGCCTGCTGACATCCTGCTGGGAACTGGAGTGCCTTCTTTGTTGTTTTACAAAGTTTTTTTTTTAAACTGGATTATACTCCGGTTCAATCCGGGTTATTTTCCAGGGTCTGGGGTTTTGTGTTGTTTGCTGAGAATTTTGTGTTTCACACTGAAGATTAAGTGTTCTGAGCCTTTTGAGTTTGTTTTTGGGCTCCTTTTGGTTGTGAACTAATAAACTATATTTTTACTAACGTCAGGTCTGGTGTTTTAAGGAGTCTGTGTTGCAACACAGTAAATGACATTAATAACTCAGGGATAAGAATCATGTTACATAATGTTGTGTTCTTGTTATTATTATTTGGATTTTGAAATATTTTCATATACATCATGAGATATATTGGATACCCATGGCCCTTACTATATCACAGATCCTCATACCTCCCTTCAGCCTTGTATCTCTCTCTAGTCTTGCAACTTGTTCATTTGCAATTTGTATTGTCTATGTGACACAAAGCTAGAGACAGACTGGTTTTAAAAAGAAGCTGGATGGTGATCTGTTAGGGGTACTTTATTGTAATTTCTTGCATGAAATTGGGTTGGATTGGGTCTTTTCCAACACTGCAATTCTATTATCTCATAATGACTGTAAGAAACATATTTATACACAAAGGGAAAACCTTTATCACACAAAGCTGGCTATTAATTCTTAGACAAATATTTAAGATTCTGCTTTAGCTGACTTCAGAAGAGAAATAGCAGCCAATGACTACAGGCAAGGCCTCCACAGTGGGGACACCTTATCTTTCAAAAAACCCTTCCCATAGATTAGATTTCCTCTGTGTGAGAAAGGAAATAACACCTTCTCTATGATACTACCATATTTTTTAAACATGTTCCTAGAAGACTAGCTTTTGTCAGCCAAGTGTTCTCCAGATATGTTGAACTCCAACACACAGCTTCTTAAAGAAGCTAGATTGGTTTCTCTTTTTCTGTTCTCCCACTGGCAAGCAAAGACTGTTTTCTTCTGACAGGCTTTGAAGAACTGACAGCTTTTAAATTAAATGTTTTAAATATTGTTTTCCTGCTGCTTTTAATATATTTTTTAAATTATCTAATGGATGATGATTCTCCACTGTTTCTAAAGCTATAGACTGTGTATCTGCAATGTAAAGCTAGTGTCATGTGGTGGTTTGAATATTGGACTAGGATAGTGGTTCTAAACCTGTGGGTCCCCAGGTGTTTTGGCCCACAACTCCAAGAAATCACAGCCAGTTTACCAGCTGTTAGGATCTCTGGGAGTTGAAGGCCAAAACATCTGGGGACCCACAGGTTGAGAACCAATGGACTAGGGCTCTGGAGGTTCCTGCTTGGCCTTGCAAGTAAAAGGTGGGATATAAATCATAATTGGAATGATGAAGACAATGATTATAAAAATAGCAGTAATTGGCTAGGGAATCTTGGGAGTCCATGAGCTTTTGCTTTAGCCAAATCAAAGCTAGGATCTATACCTGAGCTACTAGTTTGGAGATTCCTATGGCCCTCCGTTCACACAAAAATAGATTCTTGCTTATGCTCCCATCCCTCACACAAATACCAAGATTACATCATTTTAGTAGTTTGGGTAGGAATGAGGATGATTTGGGCAATTAGGATCCAGAAATTCTTGAAGTGCTAGTTCAATCTCCTCTTCTTTCTCCACCACCTCCTCCTAACTCAAAAGCTACCAATAGATACAGATCTACTTCCTAAATATTTTAGTTCACTTGTCCTGCTCATTCCTGTCACTGACCAACGCAAATGATTAAGGTATTCTTGAGTACACTAAGCACTGGTATCTAGGTGCATGTTGTATAGGAAGCTTTGTAATACTGAGTAGATTTCTAGAAATATAAAGCTAACTGGGAATATGAAGATTCTGCCCCTCATGAGTGTAAATCACTTTTACACTCATGAGTGTAAATCACTTTTACACTCATGAGTGTAAATCACACACATACACACAAAACCAAGAGATTTGTCCTTAAATAGCAGAACCATTGAAACACACAAGGAGACTGCTTCTTAGCACCATGTCCAAGATCACCTTGCAAACAAATTAACAACAAACTTCCACATGCCTAAAATAACAACAACAACAACAACAACAATTTTATTTCTTATCCGCCTCTCCTCATGGCTCGGGGCGGGTTACAGCATAGTTAAAACACATCAACATTGGAAAATCCTAGGCCTGGTGGAAGAGATAGATTTGAGGATGGCTTTTAAATTCTGAAGCTCATTTAGCTGTCGGAGCACTTCTGGCAGGTCATTCCAAAGTCTTGGGGCAATGAAAAGGTCCTCTGGGTAATGGTTGCCAGTCGAGTTCTGGCTGGTTGGAGTAGACACCCCCCCAGAGGACCTTAGTGTGCAGGGCGGATTGTATGGAAGAGGTGATCCTGTAATTGTCCATACAGCACACACCTAACCGGCAAAGCACACACAATGCTGCCTAATGCCTGCTACATTTTTAGCTGGCAAAAGGAGTCTTGTTTTTTTTATTATTATTATACACTGATGGAAAGAGCCTGTCATCACATCATAATTCTGTTGACCTTTCCAGCCATCAGCAAACATCCAGCACACTCATAGATGCAGGTATTTTTATTGCTGTGGGTTGCAGATTACAGAGTCAAAACATACCAGACTTGACACATGCATCTAACACACATACCGATGAAAATGCTGATCCAAGAGCAAGTAAAATCAATAACGATGTGTAGGCTGCAGCACACAGAGATTGCAAAACTGGGTGTTTCAGCTTACAAACCTTGAATGCAAAATCCCTATGAGGTGGATCAAATACCAGATTTTCTTTTCTTTTATTTACAGTAGTCCCTCTATATTTGCAGGATTACAGATACAGAGTTCCTGCAAAATTGGAGAATTTGTGAAAATAAATAAAAAATATCAAATGCTCCAGGCATTTTTAGGTTCTTCCAGCACAATTCTATGATCAGCTACCACTGCAATTTGACCATAGCATTGTGCAAGAGATCCTAAAAATGACTGGAGAAAGCAATTATTTTCACTCATGAGTAGGGCAACGGTGAGATGGAGGAAGACACAGGAATCGACGAACAATCAAATCCATGAATGCTTAAAGTACAAATGTGGAGGGACAACAAGTACATGGTCAATGAATGTCCAGTACAGGATAAAACTGAATTATCAAGATATGTCTATTTTTATTATTAATTATTCTTATGGTTCTTGTTTCTACAGAAGCTTGAAGTTCATACAGTGGTGCACACCAGTTTCATCTCTTATCTTCTGGCTAAGCAAGTGTGTGCCCACAAGTTGCCTGTTGACTTATAGGAGTTCCTTGAATTTCATTGAATTTTCTTAGGCAATGATTTTACCAGTTCTTTCCTCTAATTTAAAACAGTGGTTATCAACCTGGGACCCCCAGATGTTTTTGGTCTTCAACTCCCAGAAATCCTAATAGATGGTAAACTGGCGGGGATTTCTGGGAGTTGTAGGCCAAAAACATCTGGGGTCCCCAGGTTGAGAACCACTGCTCTAAAATATAGTCTACAGCACACTGGTGGTCTCCCATCCAAGTATTAACCCTGTTTACTTTCCAAGATTGGACAGCACCATGCTCTTTACACATGAGAGAAACACCAAACAATTAGAGCCAGGTGCATTAACGTTTTATTGTACACATTATGTCACCATTCCACCCTGAATGCAGCCTATTTCCTTTGCTTCTGAAAGCCAAGCATGCCCAAATTTGAATAGTACTTGGACTGGAAGCTGCCAAGAAATGCCAGAGGTCCTTAGTAGGGGTCAAGATGAAACCTAGTGTCAGTCAGAGTTCACAATAATGGAATAAGTGGATGAACTGCATGACTTGGTATAAGATATCTTTCTATAGAAAAGCTCATTATGAGACAGAAAGATTATCCCATATGCAAACTGCAGCAACAGTGGAAGAGGAAGCGTCACTTTCTAAACCCAGAACAGAACATCAACACTTCCTCTGTAGCATGGCAGTTAATGTTCATCCTGATTTCCGGTAGCTGATCATTCCATGGATGAATAACATCATTAGACTTGGAGAAGTCACCACAGTTCACAGCATTTGCCTAGTCCATCTTGCTACCCATAAATCTATTCAGGCACCTCTATTCATCTTTATTTGTGCATCTGACTTCAAGGAAGGTAAAAGTGCTTCGCATATGGGATTTCTCACCACAAAATCCTGGATGTCAAGTAGGATGCTTCATAACATTTAGCACACTGTGGCACTGAATAGTTGCTAAGTAGCAATAATAAAAAGTTAGACAAAATGAGGAAGCTTGAGTTATTATGGAAGTGCCACCACACAATAAAATTATACTCTGGAGAAATATGAAAGGGCTCCTGAGTTTCCAGGACAGTGGTTCCTCAGAAAGCCATCTGGTATTTCTCAAGAAAGAAAGAAAAAGGCAGTGGTAGCCAAGAAAACTAGGCAATGGTTTTGTTTTTTTTAACATTCAGTTCATAAGAGGACACAGCTCAATAAAGATCCAATAGACCTGGCATGAACCCAACTGGTCCCAGAATCCTTTGAAATGGGATGGGTTTCCCAGCAGACTTTTCAACATGGATTCTCTAGATCAGTGATTCTCAACTTGTGGGTCCCCAGATGTTTTGGCCTTCAACTCCCAGAAATCCTAACAGCTGGTAAACTGGCTAGGATTTCTGGGAGTTGTAGACCAAAGCACCTGGGGACACACAGGTTGAGAACCACTGCTCTAGATGTTTCAGAGTTTGAATCCTGCTGCAGTAGAGAAAACCATTAGTTAAAAGGTCAGGAATGGACGGTCTCAAGATCTAACACTACTATGCCCTTTCTACTTAATTACAATTGGCATTTCTCAGTTACATATGGAAAGACAAGCAAAGTCGAATGAGGGAAAGAAATGAACCTGAATATAACTATTATGGAAGTTCTAGTCTAAATAAGCATATAGGGCTGGGTCATTTTCTAAATAAAATATAAGAATTGTGGTTGAATTTATTTTTAATTTTGTTTTCTGTGGTTGCAGTTGTTGTTTTATTGTTGCTGAGATTCTGGCAAATGAAATGCCAAGAATGAAGAAAGGATTCCTTGGGTATTTAAAGAGTGGAAGAGAAAGCTGCTTATACATGAAGAAAGGAGACTTGCCATCTGCAGCATTCCCAGCTTGCGTCTCAAGACATGGTTACTCTAAAAAGGAAAGTCCCACATCATCTTCAATGGGATTACAACAGGGATAAAAAAGTCCCTCCAGGGGAAATTTCCTCACATTCATAATTTTTTTCTCTTTAAAAATAAAGAATCCCTTTGGGCAAAACCTCGTGAATTACGATTAGTAAATACCCAAAACTCACCAGATCCTGCCTGACCTTGGAAACTAAACAAGGTCTGCTCTAGTAGATAGTACTTGGATGGGAGATTGCCAACAAATACCAGGTGCTGTAGCTTATATTTTAGAGGAAGGAAATGACATAACCTCTTCTCTAATATTTCTTTCCTAAAAAAAAAAACCCTATGAAATTCATGGGGTTTCCATGTATCATCAGGCTGCTTGCAAGAGCATATATACACACATTAATGCAGTATGAATGTTTAGCTACACATATGCACATTGCATAATAGCCATGATCAAATAACCATATTGTGTGCCAAAGAACTGAAAAACAAGGCTCACAACTACACAAGGTCTTCCTTCTTTTGCGCATATACACATACACATACCCCTTTTCACTGTTGTTAACAGGAGCTCAAAGATATTAAAAATGAACCCATTCTAGAACAACGTACACAGAAAGTCAGTCTCCAGAAGAACTTTTTTCCTTGAACAAAAGAATGCTGCTTTTTTCTTTTGTTTTTTCTTTGCAAAGACCTAGCACATTCTGAAAGTGAATGCATCTCCCAACAAAAAGCCCTTCAGCTTTTTGCTATCATTAACCTCAAAACAATTTGAAAACTATTTATTGCTTCACATTTCCAATTTTCCTGGAGCACAGTTGTCTGCATGAACCTCCTTTCAAAGAAAGGCAGCACAAAAGAGGTAGTTGAATATGTAAATTCAGGGCTAGAAAAAATACCTTTTCTGTTGTTCTGTCAACAGTAAGTGCATCTTTGTGTGCCATTTAGAATAGATTTGGCAACAGTATCACACCTTTATGTATACATAGCCCCTTTTAAACACCTCAATAGGGCATGTAACTGGAAAATAGCATTTTCTGACCCAAGATACAATCCAGGAAAAAGATCCAAGAGCAGTGTGCTCTTGCCCACTGGCATCAGGACCACATTGGGATGAGGTTTTGACCACAATGATAATGGCAGTAACACTTGAAGACCCATCTCTTTTGGCAGACCTACCTAGCCAGTTTTAATCACGAATTTTAAACCTGTGTCTTAGGTTCAATATCTGTTCTGTGTATTTTAATATGTATTTTGTAGAAATAAGTTTCAATGTGTGTATTTTGGAAACTGTTTTTACATGATTGTGTGTGTTTAGCGATGTTGTAACCTGCCTTGAGCCACATGAAAGGTGGGTAAGAAATAAAATTGTTGTTGTTGTTGTTGTGTATCTCTATTCCTTGGTTACCAATTACTTTTTGGATAAGTACAGGTTTCTTACATTAACATCCAAACTATCTCAGCCATCCATGCGGACAATTTAGGAAGATTTCAGAATTCTGGATAAAAGATGATCAACCTGTACCATGTTGGTTCTCACTACAAAGTGGACTATCACCTTGTTTTCTCTTTTCTCCACCTGATTCAGGACGTGAATGAAAGACACCAGACAAGGCATTGATATCAGAAACAGTTTGCATCCCCCTAAAGATTAAGCTGTAGTCAGTCAGCATGAAAAGGCAAAGTGAGGTCAGACTAGAGCTGAAGATGAACACAGCTTTCTCCCACTTGTCAGAAAAAAACTCAGATTCTTCACAATCTACATCTCTGAGGACAGAGCCAGTTCAGCAAAATGTGGATCAGTACGACAAGCTCTCCCAGTATGAAGCTTGACACTTTCAGTGTTTGAGGAATGAGGGAGTTTGAGCAAATTGTCTGGCCTCCTTTTAAGGCAGTGTCTGTAGTATTACAGATCACAAGTGGCATCTTAAAACTTTAGTGAGTGAAAATAATTCTGTATATTTAAAAATCCCCTCATTATAGTCCAATTCATACCCAAAACAGAGCTTCTGGAATAGGTTTTAGGTTAATTTCTTGGAGATGCAGTGATGTACAAAGTGCTGTTGTACAGTGATTCCCAGGATCCAGATCCTCCAGATATTCTTGGACTTAAACCAGTCTAAGTTCAACCTGAACATTAGGAAGAACTTCCTAACTGCGAGAGTTGTTCAGAAGTGGAACTCTCTGACTAGGAGTGTGGTAGACGCTCCTTCTTTGGAGGCTGTTAAGCAGAGGCTGGATGGCCATCTGTCAGGGTGCTTTGAATGCAATTTTCCTGCTTCTTGGCAGGGGGTTGGACTGGATGGCCCACAAGATGTCTTCTAAGTTCTGGCCAACATGGCCAGCAGTCAGGGATTCTCCAAATTGTAATCCAACAACATTTAGAAGCCTCAAGTCTGAGAACCACTGCTTTAGTGGTTAGATTATCTGACCAGGATTGAAAAGATTAAATTCAAACCTGGACCTAGCCATGAAGCACACCTTGGGTCCAGTCACTATTCCTAATTATGAGTGACTGTAAGGGATTGTTGTATGACTAAATAGGAGCTTCTTGGAAGACCGGTGAAACATAAAAGCAATAAATAACTGTAATGCTGCTGTCAACAATTCAGAATGGGCCCATTATAAAAATGCCTGTTAATCACTCATTCATCAAGCAGACCTTTGTAATTTCAAGAATCTGTCTCTTTCATTGGCTATTTTTCAATCATTGCTATCATGCCACCTTTCTTTACAAAACAATTCAAAGCATCAATAGCTATTTATGTTAAGTGATCTCAACAAGCAACAGCACTCCAAAAAACTATTTACACTTTCAGCCCAAACTACTAGTTGATCAAAAAGTTTCCCAATAACAACACTGCCCTCTCATTATAAAACTAGCAATAAAAAAGTTATTATTCACTATGGGAAAATGGCAGGTGTACATATTTAACCATACCACAGTTGCTTTGCAATGTTTCAGAGAATCAGTGCCTTCACTGTTTGCTTGTTTATCCGTACCAGTCTCTTGGTTCTAGTCAATGTATTTTCAGCCAGAACAGCACAAAAGTTAAGAATAATTTGACAGGTAAATAAAACCTCTGAAGAGGATAATCGAACTAGTGAAATCCAGCACAGAGCTGCAGAGCAGCATTTTTACAGCTGGTTGCCCTGTGCTGTACATGTGATTGACAGTGACATTTTTAAACTAATGGAGGCACTTGTACATCTGGGAAAAACAGGCCAAACAGGTGGCCGAAGGGGCCAAAAGATGAGAACTCTGGGAGAAAACTGCACACTGTGAATTCTTATCTTTTTAAAAATACATGTTTCAGTCTCTTAATATTTAAAAATGTAGAGAAGTTTCAAAGTCAACAGTGATAAAGCGATCTTTGTGCTTTACTGCGCCTGGCATTTCTGATATATTGCTTTTCTTAGCATACTGAAAATTTCAACAAATCAGTGGATACTACGCCACACTTCTCTTTATTTCTCATGGGAACTGTTGCTGTTTGAGCCTAATTTTGTTCTTCTCTTTGTAATCTGAGCAGAACTTGCTTGCCTAGTGAGCATCCCTATTTGAAATGCTTCTGAGCATTGGACTATGACTCTCGAGGCCAGGGTTCAAATCCTCACTTAGCCATGGAAATCCACTGGGTAACCCTGGGTAAGTAATTCATACACTCTCAGCCTCAGGGGAAGGCAAAAGCAAATCTCATCTAAACAATGTGTTGTCAAAGGTTTTCATGGCCGGGATCACAGGGTTGTTGTATGTTTTCCGGGCTGTATGGCCATGTTCCAGAAAGATTCTCTCCTGACGTTTCGCCCACATCTATGGCAGGCATCCTCAGAGGTTGCGAGGTATCCTCACAACCTCTGAGGATGCCTGCCATAGATGTGGGTGAAACGTCAGGAGAGAATACTTATGGAACATGGCCATACAGCCCGGAAAACATACAACAACCCTCATCTAAACAAATCTTTTCAAGAAAACCCTATGGGCTTCTTATAGTTTCCTGAAGTCAGAAACTATTTGAAGATGCACAACAATAACAACAACAACAACAACAACAACAACAATTTCTTCTGATCAACAATTCTACTGGCATTTAAAGCCAGTGTTAGGGCTCTTGGAAAGTTTAAGACCCTCAGCATTTAGCAGGGGTCAGGCAAACGATAAGAGCCAGAAGAGGACAATACTATGTGTATACTTGCACAATAGCTTTATTAGAAGCAAGTTAATGACTGGGAACCTTTCTAAACACATGTAAACAGTAGAATCATTAGTTACTGATACAATCAAATGTTTTCCTAATTTTGTGTGCGCAATTTTGCAAGAGAAGCTTTAAAATACAAGCAATCAAAGGACAGAACATCACATAAGAACACAACAAGAACACTGGCTGAGAGGAAAGGGAAGTAAAAGAAGCTATCCAACTACTGCAGCCAAATCAACATCACAAATAATGCTTGAAGAGAACCAGAAGATTGAAAGGCTTCCACATTTCCTTCAATCCCCGCTGTTAAGAGTAGAATTTCCCTGTAATATAATTATCCATGCAACAAAGCGAGGCCTCAGAAAGAGTGCTCTCAGAATTAATTTTTTAAGATATAATTTTGTACATTCTATTCTTTAAGTATATGACAAATTCCTCTTACATGAAAATTTTAACCAGTTTCATGCTTTGGGAGTCTCGGAGTTGAGCCATACACAGTTTCAACAGGAGCTTAGGGAGCCCTTAATCTGAGTGGGGCTGGACGTGCCAGACCTCCCATGACCTGGCATGACCCCAAAGTCCTTGAGGCACATTCTGTTGGCACTCACTTGGGAAGATTTTAAAGCTGGTGATCCAGGCAGCCGCTTCTCAATAGTGTAAAAAAATCCACATGGATATTTCTAACAATAATGTAAATGAGCAGTGTTTCTAGTGGAAATATACTCGGAAGTGATTTATTGCCTCATATTTATTTATAAGTAACAATTCAGAAAGCTAAACATAAATTGCTGTAGCAATCACTAAACTGCACCTTAGTTCAAAAGCAGATGAGAAATTATTCTACTAAAAAGCAGCTTTCAACTGAATCTGTAAAGAACTTGAAAACATTTTTGGGAGTGCCATAACCAGAATCCCCCAGCCAACAGGACCAATAGCCAAGTTAGTTGAGGGAGTCTGGGATTTATGGCTCAAAAAAGTAATTTTTCCAAGCCTTTCTGCATGTGCTGATCTATTTCAAAGATCATCAGGGCCTCTGAAGGAAGATGCTGAAAGTGGTGCTGATGATTGCTTTATTAAGTTCCAACAGGCTTTCAGGCACATTACACATATCACTCTGGGCACGGTGACCCATAAACCTCTCCTCTTGAGTTAGGATATTGTTCAGCTTTGTGCACCCATTTTCTGCATATGGTGATGACGGTGCCACTGGCTCCAATCACTCACAATGCCTGACCTTCACAAAAGTGGTTAGAATGTGCACAGTGTGACCTTTGTGCAAAGGAAGAAACGGCATAATCAGCACATCCCATCCTCCCCCCTTTCAGTTGTACCATTATTGCTGTCCCCATCTATGCATGCAGGTCATGTTGTAACTGAAACATGAAGGGCAGGTACACAAAAACAGCGAGCATAATCCATCCTGGTATTTATGCATAAGGTGAATATCTGCAAAGAACTATTATATTTCACAAGGTCAGTCCGTTTTGAAGCAATTAAATTAAAATGAAACATAATAGTATACTGTACCTAGCTCTATCTAGTCAAGGATCTCATTAAGCAAGGATAAAGCTGGATCTCCTACTAACCTAAACAACATTACAGTTGTCCCTCCATATTTAATTTGTGGTTTTTCACTTTGGGGGGGGGGGTAACCACAGCGAATATGGAGGGCAGATTATACTTCCATTGCAGCAGAACTAGCTCTTAGCTCCCAGCCACAAGCTTCACTTCTATCTTACACTTCATGAGCCTTAAGTATTTATGAAGTTATAAGACTCCATGCATGTCACATAACCAGAGAGTATGGAGCCATCTCTAAAGTCATTCAAGAGTCAGGCATGGAATTGTAAGTTCACAAAAGAATGCCATAAGCATAACCCAAGGCTATGTGGCTAAATGGCCAGAGTGTTGGGTGTTTCAGGGAAGATATTACGGTTCAAAACAGCAATGCTTGAGAAACTCAAGAAGTAGCCACCCCTCCCAACTCAGGTTGCAAGCTGCCTTGGCATCTTGTGATAAGACTCCAGGTCAAAGTGCTGGATGGCTCAACCCTTCCACTGCCAATGCCATTTTCCCAAGCCTATAATGGCTTCGGAAGCAAAAGAAGGCTTCTTACCCACAATGAGTCCCCACAAGCATTCAGTTTATATATCTTGATTTTATTCTGTTAGCAGGAAATGAAACTCAGTTTAATGCAAATAATACACATACACACCCATGTCCATATTATATGTATATGTATTTTCATCTCTACTTTTCGGCATGTGTAGTGAGAGGTGCACTTACAGCAAAATAAATATGCATGAAGCAAGAGGTGCCCATGCAGCAAAGTGTATAAATAGATCTCAAGTCAGCTAACATCACTGCCAGATTAACAGGAAAGGACACTTTGACAGTTCATTACGTTATGTTGTGGTGTTCTTAAGAGATGCATAATTAAGTCTCCATTTTGGTTTGGAGGGAAGGAAGAACTCTACACCTGCAAGATGTTTAGCAAAGGAACGTTAACTCCCTTCCAGGTGAGCCTGTCAAATACAAATATTACCTGGTCAGGTTATATGCAGGGTTAAACAAGTCTCATTAGAGAAAAATGATTACAGCATTTTAACTTACTCAAAACTCTGGCTTTGTTCACAATTAATCCATCCCCTGAAACTATCAACAAGTCAGAGGTCTAAAACAAGTGTACCAAGTCATGGACCTCTAACAAGACTAAATACAAAGCCATGGGAAAGACTGACAACTTTGGAGAGGCACTGCCTTGAAGTGCACAACACAGAGGAAGAATGTGCAATTCTCTAGATGCTGTCAGACTGCAACTCCCATGGGTCCTAGCTAGCATGGTGAATGCTAAGGGTTCATAGGAATGACAGTTCAACATCTGACAGGTCAGACAGTTCCCATTCCTAACATAGAGAATACATGACTAGAATGGAGAGGCTTTGTTTTCATTGGGAAATATATGGAAAATCCAAGCTCCACATTCATTTTATTGATTTATTAATTTGATTTATATTCTGTTTCCTCCTAACATTGATTTGATCCCTGTTGTGTGAAAAACCATGCTGTTGCACATTGGGTAAGGCTGAGCTGCTGAGGTGTATTCCACAAAAGCAAAAAGGTTCACATTTAAACCAGGCAAAGACCTTTTCACGCTGGTTTTTGGCTACTGAAGAAGATTTTAACATATTGGCACAAAGATGTTTTCATTGCTTCCAAACTCAATAGTGTTTTAATATTATAACTTCCTTAATTCTACCATATTATAACCTATGTGCCTTTTGTTGTGAGCTGCCCTTACAGTAGTCCCAATCTGAGGAGAGAAGCAGGACAATAACACCCCAACATTATTTGTTTCTTAGGCATATTCCTTGCCTAAGAAAGCTCTATGGAATTCACAGCATCATTGTAAATAGACAAGTGACAAAGGCACATACACATTTATGTCAAGATAGCCACCATTAGAAAGAAATGAAACCAAGATAGAAGAATGCCTTCAGCCCAACATGTAGTGTGATCTCAGATTCAGAGAGCTTCAAATGCGTGGTGCAGTGTTCCCCGTGAATGTGAAGTCCAACATATAGTAAGCTATCCAAATCTCCTCAATACAGTGACAAACTACTCCAGAAGGTAAAAAGCTGGAAAACTGCTTCTTACGAAAAAATATCAGTGCAGCTAATTTCCCTTGGCAACAAGAAGCTCACAACAGGCAGCTGTAGGATCCCTAGTTTACACAGCAGGATACAGAAAGCTTGATTCCCTAATTCTGGCAGGTTGTTCTGATTTAAAAACCCAAGAAGAAACCTATTCATGTTCAGTGTTCTTTTCACATTGTGGCCGAAGCATCATCTATTGGGAAGCCCATGAGTACAACTCTCCTTTCCCTTTATGCCTCTCAACAGCTGATGATCAAAAGCATGTTGCCTTTAAGATAAGAGGGAATATACTGCATTTATTCAATTTTAAGATACAGCTTTTTCCATATAAATATGTCCAAAATGGGGTGTGTCTTGGAATCACAGGTGTATCATGCATTTTTTCTTGGTGGTGGTACTGTAATTAGTATGCATCTTAGATCGTGTCTTGTGATATGTAGTCATTGACAGCCTTTTCCTCTATGAATTTGACAAATTCTCTGTTAAAGCTGCCTAAATGGGTGGCTATCACTCCACTGTCATAACTAATTCCATGTGAAGAAGAACCTCTTAACTGCCTTGAGTTGCCCTCCATTCAGCATTTAAAAACCATGAGGAAGACACTGTTTGGGATGGCTGCAAGAAACTTAAAAGAGAGCCAGCCTATTGTGATGACCCATGGGCCTTGTAGTCCTGCTCAGGACATTGTAATTCCTGATGAAGATGAAAACTTGGGTTTTTTACCTTCCCAGTCTGAACTGGATTCCTCTCAGCCAGATCTTTCCCAGGCAGATCTGGGAACCTTGCACCTGCAAGAAAGTTGTCTCCCAGAAGTATGTCAAACAAGCCCAGAGCCTACTTCTCCCGTATTCTTGCGCCGGGAGTTTTGTAAACAACAGAGAAGTTTGGATTCAGCTTCGCGCAGGAGTGCGAGGATTGCAGCTAAGAATGTGGCCAATTAAGACTGCTTCTCGTGAGAATCTTTGGGGAGTCTCACATCTGGTCTCAGAGTTAGCTTTCGGTTCTGATTCCCAGAGAACTGCTTCGGCGGGAAAGCTAGACTCTATTTAGGTGTTTTACCCGCGTAGTAACTTCGCGGAGTCAATTCGTCAGCCTACGGAGCGAGTTGTGTCTGGACAGCGCGCTCCGGTTCAAGCCTCGCTCCTGCTCAAGCCTTGCCTTGCTATCCAGCCTTCGCCTTGCTTCCCAGCCTTTGTTTATCTACGGACTTTGCCTTGTTTCCCAGGATCAATCCTTGCCTTGTTCCACGGATTTATCAAGTTATTCCACGGACCTTGTTCTTGTTCTTAGTTACCTTGTTCCACGTTCAAGCCTTGTTTTAAGTATCAAGTTATTTCCTAGCCTCGCTCAAGTTTCATGGACTAAAGGACCTTGTCATCTCCCCTCACTTTGCTTGGCAAAGTGAGTGTTTCGGTTATTGGATTACAACTTTGGACCTTAATATTTCTTGTTGGACATTGCTTTTTTGGACTAATTCTGACCTTTCCTGAAAGGTCTAATTCTGGACTATTTTCTACACTTGTTTTTATTAACCTTATATATTCCTACAATAAAGATATTAGATAGATTCTGGCCTCTGTGTATGGTTATTGGTGCTCTGCAGCCTGGGTCGTGACAGTTTGACTCCGCGCCCCCCTAAGCACCAATTAACCTCGGCCAGAATGTCTACCGGAGTCGTACCTGGGCCGAGCGGCCAGCCGATTACCTACACCATCGACAAGGAAGAGGTGGACCGAATCCGTGATAAGCTCAATGCACAGGATGGAGAAATAAGGGGTTTGAAGGAACGCGGAGTTCGTCTTCCGGCCATGGCGTTGCCAACCAAGTTTACTGGAGAAGCTTCTAAGGTTCATGTCTTCCGTCGCCAATGTCAAGCTTATCTGGAGGCCCGTGCTGCCGAGTTTCCCCAAGAAGACATCAAAGTGGCATGGGTTTACAGTCTTCTAGACGGGCCAGCGGCCAGCTGGGCGACGGCACTGTTCGACCAAGCCTCTCCACACCTAAGATCAGCGCAACACTTCTTGGACCACCTCAAGGAGACTTGGGGAATCGAGGACAATTTGGAGGCAGCCGGTCACAAACTCCGTCGCCTTTTCCAAGGAGACAGACCTATGTCTCAGTATATAGCCGAGTTCCGAGTGCTGGCCCACAACACCGGCTGGAACGATGTAGCCCTCAGGGGACAATTCCGGGAGGGTCTCAACATTGAAATGCTGGAAGAAATCTCCAAGGTGGATCCTCCCCAGACCCTCGAGGCACTCATTGATCAATGTTTACGGGCTGAAGTCATGATTGCCAACAGGAAACAGTGGGTTCGAGGCCAGGGCAGTAGAGCCGGGGCAAAACCCCCCGCTCCCGCCAGCGTTCAGCCACGTCCGGTGTGGAGACCCCCACCGCCAACCCCATACCCCAGAGGAGGCGAGGAGGTGCCGATGCAGTTGGGCAATGTGCGTCCCAGACTAGATGCCGCCGAGAAGGCCCGTCGTCAACGCTTAAACCTCTGCTGGTACTGCGGGAACGGGGGCCACTTCGCCAGAGAGTGCCCAGCCAAAGGGAAGCCTGCCGCCCGTCTTGCGGCGGCGTCCTCCACGGAGACGAGGGCGTCTGAGCCGACTGGCACACAGCCGGCGGGGGAAGCCAACGACCGGGTGTAGAGAGGCTCGCCAACCCGGTCAAAAAATCCATCCAAGAGCCGCCAACCGGGGTCCTGTTCCTTCTCGTGGTCACATTATGGTCAGCAAAAAGGGGACCCGTCATGATCCACGCCATGATAGACTCTGGAGCTACCAACAATTTCATCGATAGAGAGTATGCCGACTCTCTGGGATTACAATATCATGATTTCAAGAATGCCCGTGTGGTGCAAGCCATAGACGGCCGTCCCCTCAAGACGGGCCCCGTAAGTCAGTGGTCGGAACCCACCAGGATGTGGATAAGGGAACATATGGAAGAGATTTCCTTCTTTGTTACCGAGGTCCCCCATTTCCCTGTGATTTTGGGAATTCCATGGCTGACTCTCCACGACCCTAACATTTCCTGGTCCAACAGAGAACTGCAGTTTGCTTCACCGTACTGCCAAAACCATTGCCTCGTAGCCAAGGTATGCCATGCCACAGACACCGAGCCCATCATCACCTTGCCAAAGAAGTACTCCGAGTATTGGGATGTATTCAATGAGAAAGAAGCCGAAAAATTACCCCCACATAGACCTTATGACTGTGCCATTGACTTGGTGGAGGGGGCCCCGATCCCGCGAGGGCATCTCTACTCCCTGACTGAACCAGAGCAAGAAGCTCTCAGGGAATTCCTAGAGACAAACCTTCGCAAGGGATTCATCAGACCCTCTCAATCCCCAGCCGCCTCCCCAGTGATGTTTGTGAAGAAGAAGTCAGGGGAACTACGCTTGGTGGTGGACTACAGAGCATTGAACAATATCACCAAGCGGAACAGCTATCCCCTGCCCTTAATCTCGGATCTACTGGATCGGCTTCGAGGAGCCAAGGTTTACACCAAGCTGGATCTTCGGGGGGCTTACAACTTAGTTCGCATCAGGGAAGGGGACGAGTGGAAGACCGCCTTCCAGACCAAATTCGGATTATTTGAGTCCCGAGTTATGAATTTCGGTTTATGCGGAGCCCCCGCAACGTTCCAGCATTTTGTCAATGACATTTTTCAGGACTATCTAGACAGGTTCTTGATAATCTACCTGGACGATTTTTTGGTGTTTTCCAGATCACAATCAGAACATGAGAACCACGTCAAAATGGTGTTACAACGATTGCGGGATCATGGACTTTATGCCAAGCTGGAAAAATGCGCTTTTGATCTACAAGAGGTAGATTTCCTTGGTTACCGCATCTCGCCTCTAGGGCTTTCCATGGATCCAGCCAAAGTTTCAGCAGTATTGGAATGGCGGGCGCCAACTAACAAGAAAGAGGTGCAGCGTTTCTTGGGGTTCGCGAACTACTACCGCAAGTTCATTCCAGATTTTGCCCGCTGGTCCGACCCCATCACTAGCTGCATCCGTGGAAAGCAGCCTTTCCGCTGGACTGATCAAGCAGAGAAAGGGTTCCAGCAACTAAAGAAACTATTCACCTCCCAGCCAATTCTACAGCACCCAAATCCTGGAACCCCTTTTGTGGTGCAAGCGGACGCCTCTGATGTGGCAATTGGGGCTGTACTCTTACAACCGGTGGGAGATCACCTCCACCCCTGTGCCTTTTATTCTCGTCAACTAACCACACCAGAGAGGAATTACACCATTTGGGAAAAAGAACTACTGGCCATAAAGGCAGCCTTTGAAACTTGGAGACATTGGCTAGAAGGGGCCAAATTTCCCATTGAAGTCCACACTGATCATCGTAATCTAGAACATCTAAGAACTGCCCGCAAACTAAATCAGAGGCAGCAACGTTGGGCTTTATTCTTTGAACGTTTCAACTTTCAGATCCATTATGTGACCCCAGCCCAAACCAAGCAAGCAGACGCCCTGTCACGTAAACCGGAATACGCTGCAGGACGCAAGGAGACCTTTGAATCCCAACTGCTACAACCTGAGAACTTTGCCACGCTCACGGTGGGGAACACCAAATCCATTCCCATTGGTTCAACTTCCCCTACTCCAGGACCCATCTGTGCTCAAGAAATCAGGGCTAGTCAGCAAGCAGATGCCTGGGCGCAGGACCAACTTCGCCAAGGTCTGCATTTCCCCTTTTCGCTTAAAGATGGGCTGCTCTGCTATAGAAATCATGTTTATATCCCACCCGGACCGGGCAGGGAAAAAGCGCTTCGTCTGTGTCATGACTGCAAACCAGCAGGACACTTCGGACTATTTAAAACTATGCATTTGATCCTAAGGGATTTTTGGTGGCCCAAGATCCGCAAGGATGTGGAAAAATATGTCAACACCTGCCCAGTATGCCAGCGCTCCAAGATACGAAGGGAGAAGCCCTCAGGGCTTTTACACCCCCTTCCTACCCCATCTCGCCCATGGGAAATAATTTCCGCGGATTTCATCACTGACCTACCACCTTCCTGTGGATTCACCACGATCTTAGTGGTGGTGGACCTATTCACCAAGTTAGCCCATTTCATTCCCTGCGAAGGCCTCCCCACGGCCAAGGAAACTGCGGATCTATTCCTTCAACATGTTTTCAGACTACATGGATTGCCCAAGAGTTTAGTCACAGACCGTGGATCTCAATTCACCTCTCGTTTTTGGAAGGCACTACAAAAACTATTGGGCATAGACTCTCGCTTATCTTCAGCTCATCATCCCCAAACAGATGGGCAAACGGAGCGCACCAATGCCACTTTGGAGCAGTATCTTCGCTGTTATGTAAACTATCAACAGGACAATTGGGCTTCTCTGTTACCACTGTCTGAGTTTGCCTACAACAATGGAGTTCAAGCTTCTACAAAAGAAACGCCGTTCTTTGCAAACTACGGCTTCCATCCACGTTTCTTCCCCCCTGTCATTGAAACTTCAGAGGTTCCCGCAGCAGAGGATTGGCTGCAGGAACTCACAGCGGTGCAACAACTTTTGCTCCAGCAACTGGACCAAGCCAAGGAGGACTATAAACGCCACGCTGACAAACATCGCCAGCCGGGCCCCGAAATCAAGGTAGGAGATCGGGTTTTCCTGTCCACTCGCTTTCTGCCCTCCCACCGCCCTTGCCGGAAGTTAGATGCCCGTTTCATTGGTCCCTATCCAGTGGTGGCGCAATTAAACCCCGTGACTTTCAAACTCCAACTTCCGCGTTCAATGCGCATTCACCCCGTGTTTCACCGTTCCCTGCTCCTTCCGGCGGATGGTGTGCGACCTGATACAGACCAACCGGCCCCCCCTCCTGTTTTGATGAATGGGGAGGAGGAGTTCGAGGTTGAGGACATTTTGGATTCTCGCTTTCACCGCCGCCGCCTACAATATCTCATTGACTGGGTGGGTTTTGGCCCTGAGGAACGCTCTTGGGAAGACGCCTCCACAGTCCATGCTCCTGATCTAACCCGTCGCTTTCATCAGACCTATCCCACCAAACCACGACCTCGCGCCTCGGGGAGAGGGCCCCAGTTTGGGAGGGGCCTTGAGGAGGGGGATAGTGTGATGACCCATGGGCCTTGTAGTCCTGCTCAGGACATTGTAATTCCTGATGAAGATGAAAACTTGGGTTTTTTACCTTCCCAGTCTGAACTGGATTCCTCTCAGCCAGATCTTTCCCAGGCAGATCTGGGAACCTTGCACCTGCAAGAAAGTTGTCTCCCAGAAGTATGTCAAACAAGCCCAGAGCCTACTTCTCCCGTATTCTTGCGCCGGGAGTTTTGTAAACAACAGAGAAGTTTGGATTCAGCTTCGCGCAGGAGTGCGAGGATTGCAGCTAAGAATGTGGCCAATTAAGACTGCTTCTCGTGAGAATCTTTGGGGAGTCTCACATCTGGTCTCAGAGTTAGCTTTCGGTTCTGATTCCCAGAGAACTGCTTCGGCGGGAAAGCTAGACTCTATTTAGGTGTTTTACCCGCGTAGTAACTTCGCGGAGTGAATTCGTCAGCCTACGGAGCGAGTTGTGTCTGGACAGCGCGCTCCGGTTCAAGCCTCGCTCCTGCTCAAGCCTTGCCTTGCTATCCAGCCTTCGCCTTGCTTCCCAGCCTTTGTTTATCTACGGACTTTGCCTTGTTTCCCAGGATCAATCCTTGCCTTGTTCCACGGATTTATCAAGTTATTCCACGGACCTTGTTCTTGTTCTTAGTTACCTTGTTCCACGTTCAAGCCTTGTTTTAAGTATCAAGTTATTTCCTAGCCTCGCTCAAGTTTCATGGACTAAAGGACCTTGTCATCTCCCCTCACTTTGCTTGGCAAAGTGAGTGTTTCGGTTATTGGATTACAACTTTGGACCTTAATATTTCTTATTGGACATTGCTTTTTTGGACTAATTCTGACCTTTCCTGAAAGGTCTAATTCTGGACTATTTTCTACACTTGTTTTTATTAACCTTATATATTCCTACAATAAAGATATTAGATAGATTCTGGCCTCTGTGTATGGTTATTGGTGCTCTGCAGCCTGGGTCGTGACACCTATCTTGCTTGGTTAGGGAGTTCAACAATTGAGGTGCTGCTTCAGAGAAATCCTGGTTACATGTTCCAACCATCCTAACATCCAACAGGGCTGCCTCTGAAGATCTCACATTTCTGGCAAGCTTATGTCATGTCCCCTCCTTTTCTCATTTTTTCTTAGCTAAAGAGATCCGAAACAGAACAATAAATCAACCTTTCCTCATAGGGGAGCTGCTCCAGGCCAGACGCTTCCACGCTCCCCAAAGAGTCGACAGTTTTCTTCCTTTGATCACCTGTACTAAAGGCTCAATGAATAACAAACCACATTCTGGCTCGCAGAGTTTCCAGCTCAAAGGCCCTAGTACCACATATCTGGATTATATTTAGACTAGAACCTCAAATCTTGGAGGCACAATTCCACTCTCTATAGTGACATTTTTGCCTGTGAAGAAATAGGAAGGAAGATGACCTGTTCTAAGGAATAGCATTTGGAAAACACAGCCTTGGAATGTAAAAGATGTCCGTTACTCTCAAGCCATGCCAACAAAGCTAAAAATAGCCTTGGCTGCTCTGTTATGAAATTCAGCGTTCCTGGTTTGAGAGAATGGGGCAAGTGCTGAGCCTTTAGATAGTACAACCGACATCACTGAATTTTAAAAATAGCCAGCCGAGCCTATTAAAAATAAACCACATAAAGGGCGGGGGACAGGAAAAAGAATAGCAGGCCACACCAACATGACTGTGTACCATATGCAAAATCACTTTCAGTTACAGCCATCCTGTTCCTGGCTCTAATCATCCCTCCATACCCATTTTCTGTTTCCTTTCCCCTAGGGAAACAAGAGTGTAAAAATGAGTAATGTGCTTTGAAACAGATTATTACATACTGTAATTAGTTATAACACAAGTAGCAATATCAAAATGTTCTCACCACAGGGACCTAACCTTTTGTATGCAGTAAAACACACATTCTTAGAATAAGTCAAAAATTGATTTTTGCCTCAGGATTTTACTCATTGATAGCAATGGGACATGGTCTTCCACTATTTTGTTGCTATAACTTTCAAACAACAGTTGTCCAAGCTCTGCATAAGAGGTAGTGATATACCAAGTTACCAACCAATGACCCAGTGAGGGCTGCATTGTACTCAATAGCGGTGCCAAAAAGGTCCCTAGGTCCCATCCCTTTCTTTGTCTGACATGGCTACCATTAAACCACACATAGACACAGAGTCGCTATAATGTGATAATGGGGCTTCATTCAGAAGAGCATAAATACACATCTCAGTTGGTGATCAAGTTCACACAGCTGTTGCTAACAGACAATGCTGGGAAGTGGAGGTAGAAACAGCATTTTGAATCTTCTCTTAATTCAGAGTAGAAGGGGGGAAAGGAGATTTCACACTGGATTTTCATCAAAGTGCACACACCCTGAGCAAATCCTCCCTTGACCCTCCTTAAAGGTCATGTTGCCTGCTTTAGGCTTGCATTTCTGATAGCTGTTCTTGGAGCATTTCTCCCCCACTCACTGCTAGTCAAAAAGCATTGTGCCCATAGCCAGAGGGTTTTTGTGTCAGCATCAGAGGCAAACCAATAGGAGGTTGATAACACAGCTGACACACTGGCTCCAATGATCGCTGACCTGTATATATCAAATGCTAATCAGTGACCCAGTTCCACTTCACAGACCCGGGTTACTGCTACAGTTGATCTATTCAGGCTTCTCCATTTATTTCTAGGCAGGGGAGCAATCAATGAAAGGCACTATTACTGTAAGAGATTATGCAACTCCAGGGCCACTGAAGACAAGTATCCATGTAATTAGCTACAGGGGTTGAAATTTCAAGAGCCAAATAGGTTTTTGGAGACTAAAATAAATAGGGATTACAGATACAAAGGAAACAGGTATATTGGAACCCATATAGACAAAGCAAGACACCTTGTTATTTTAAAGGCAGAGATAAGACATATTTTGTATTAACCTCAGTGGTTCTCCAGCTGTGGGTCCCCAGGTGTTTTGGCCTATAACTTCCAGAAATCCCAGCCAGTTTACCAGCTGTTAGGATTTCTGGGAGTTGAAAGCCAAAACATCTGGGGATCCACGGGTTGAGAACCACTACTCTACATGAAGGAAGATGAATAGCGTAAACACTAACTGCATTTGAAGTTAGCAAGATATTATTGATCAACATTGTTAACATCCTATTCCTCAAACTATTTTTACTAAAGGTCCCTTCTCATATAGGTACATCTCAATACAGGACCAGTACTCACAATTTCATTTACCCTAATCTGACAAAGTATATCCTCTCTTGTCATTTTCTTGGTCCTTCAGGACAAATTTATGATATGCTTTTGTCAGAATTGTGAGTTTTAAAGTAAGAATTGTTTATTTGTTTTTTTTAATGTGTTGGTTTTATATGCTCTTCTAACTAATGTTAACTGGTATTAAATGTCCTTATATTTTAATTGTTAATGCTTAATCTCATGTTGTATGTAACCTGTTGTTGTCCCCTGCCTTGGTAGAACCATGTCTAATGGTTTGAAGTTACAGGAAAGTAGAATTTGATTGAAAATTAGAAGGGAATTCTTGACAATATGAGCACTTCAGTAATGGAACCAATTACTCAAGAGAGGTGGTGAAGTCTCAAATTCTGAGTGTCTTCAAAAAGAAGCTGGACAGCTACCAGCCAGAGAGGTTTTAGCTGGAGATTGTGTATTGAGCAGGAGGTTGAGCTAAATAGACTATGACATTCCTTCCAGCTCTATGGCTCTATGATTCACAAAAAGAGCTGGGTAAGAAATGTTGCTGTTGTTATTGACAATGGCATCACACAAATAGGAAGATGTTCCCTCGATAACAAGTCTGTCTCTTTGTGTTCAATAGGTTTAAAGAATGTTGGAGCTGTGTATGCGAGGTCCACATTCAAAACCTTGCTTATCACTAGGCTATTAAGGAAGCTTGGAGCATACCAATCCTTTCTAACTCTCACCTATATTTCTAGGATATATAAGAATCACAAGCCACTCTTGTAACATTGAAATAAAATTTATAGATGCTATTAACAGAATAGCATATGCCACAGAGACAGACAATGTAGCAGTCTAACCACAAAGAGCTAAATAAGGAATCAATACAACACATATCAGTTTTGAACACTAACACCTGCACATGTATTCAAAAGCATTTCCACACTCAGCAATATAAAGCTAGCTTGATTACGTTTCATTTAGAATCCCAACAAAAGAATACACATGTTTTTAAAAAATCACTCAGCCTTACTAAAACCTATCTTTTATAACATGGTAATGAATCATCAACTGTTTCAAAATTTCAGCTTGATTTAAAATATATATGCACCCAATCACTGCTGATCAGTCAGGGAAAAAAAGGCTAATCAACCCCTCAAAAGAATAATCTTAGATGTGCTTCAGCCACCGAGTAAGTGCAGATTTGCTTTTCTCCTCCCAGAGGTCTGCTTGGCAAAGCTCTCTCAGATAATAGCTTTGATTTATTGTGTCCCATCTTGAATGCGGGCAATTTCATTCTGAGAATTATTTATCATTCAGAACATTCCATTCTCCCTGGGATGACACCTTCTGACACAGGATTACATTTAACAGCCATTGAGTGAAGAGTCCTAAAAAATACCTCTTTTATGTGTGCAGAGCTACACACAGAGAGATTTATGTCTGAATGGTGCCTGATTTATTATGTGTGAGTTTACAGCTCTTGTGCCCTAGGATAAATTTAACCTATTAATTTAAATATGCTTAACATACACTGCATATATACTTAACTACTACCAAGTTCTGGCTCTTAATATGATCAAACTGATTTTTTTATATGATGTTGTGTCTGACTTTTCAAAAAGAGCCTTTGTGCCCAAAGTTCAAAATCTTTCACCAAGGAAACCTATTTTCACTTTCAGATTTTTCTGCAGAGTTTGAAATTTCAATTGATTATTAATTATAATTTTCATTCCTAGTATATCCATGGTTCTCATAGGAAAGAACAAACTCAACATTTGACTCAGTTAGATGGAAAGACTGGGAACCGAATGTTCTTGACCAACAGTCTCAGAATAGACAAATGACTATTCTGAGTGAGGCTGATGGGAGCTGAAATCCATCAATACATGGGGAATTATGGTTTCCCCAGTTCTACATTAAAAGATTCTCAAATCTTATTTGCAAAAATCTGCATTGGAAGAAGGGGGAGTGCAAAACTATATGAATGCTACTATTTTAGATGTGGTCATCTATGCATAAACAATAATGATACGTGTAGAGTAGTGAGAATGGATGGCAGCTTTCATATCATTGTGTGCTTACTACTGTTTTTCCAAACCATGTTACCCCAATACTCTTTTATTACCTAGCAATGTTTCATTTGAGGGCTTAACTACTCTAAAGGTGCCTGATCCTGCTGTCTGATCTTGAAACTAAGACAAATGACTATTTTAGGTGGTAATTATAGGAAGTGAAGTCCATTAACACAGAGAGAATTGTGGGTTCCCTTGTTCTACACTAAAAAGTTCTTAATCTTATTTGGAAAAATTAAAACTGTACTGAAGGAATGGGAGGGAAAGTGCAAAACCTTATGGATGCTACAATATTAGATGTAGTCATCTATGCATAAACAAGAATGGGGTGTGTGGAGTAGTGAGCTTTCATATAATTGTGTGCTTCAGATAATTGTGTTTCATGTCATACTGTTTCTCCAAACCACGTTATCCCAATAGTCTTTTATCACCTAGCAAGGTTTCATTTGAGGACTTAAATATCCGAAAGGTGCTAAATCCTATCTGATCTTGGAACTAAGAGTCAGCTCTGGTTGGTATTTGGCTGAGATACCATCAATGAATACAAAGGTTCTGTTTCAGAGGAAGGAACCGTAAAATCCCCTCTGAGCATTCCTTCCCTGTGAAAACCCTGTGTATTTCATGGGGTCATCATATGCCAGTGAGCAACTTGAAGGCACACACATACTTGAAGGCACACCAAGTTTCTCCAGCTTCAAAACCACCAGAAGATCTGGCTTTACAAAACCACAATCTAGAAAAAATGCAAAAATTTAATCACAGCTGAATCTCCTTCACATTGATATATACCAAGGGCAATATTGTAGAGCCAATGAAGATACAAATCCCTCAAACTGAAGAAGGAAATATGGATGCTAAAGTTAATGCATTTCTTCATGTCATTGTAAAACTGTACTATAACCTACCAACATTTTCCCACAGAGCGGATACGGGGAGAAGATGGTGTTATGAATATCCTACAAGAGTCCATGAATTGTCCATGTATGAGTCCATGTCTTTATGGGTGTTCACACAACTCACTTTGAAAGTAAAAGAAGCAGAGGTTGTTGAATCCCTTATATCAGACCACAGGGCCGGAAAAGCAGATGGAGGAGGCAAAAGATGTGATGACTCATGGGCCATGTAGTCCCGTTCCTAACACTGTTGTGACAGATGAAGAGGAAAACTTAGGTTTCCCACCGTTTCAGCCAGAATTGGAGCTTTTTCAGCCAGAATTGGAGCCCTTGCACCTGCAGGAGATTTGCCTTCCAGAAGTCTGCCAAACAAGCCTTGAGCCGAAATCTCCCCCATTTTCTCGCCGTGATTATTATAAACAACAGAAAGGCGCTCAGGAGGCGTCTCGCAGGAGCGCTAGGATTGCTGCCAGGCATTCAGCTGATTAAGCCTGCTTCCCATGGGAAACTTTAGGGAGTCATGCATCTGGACACAGAGAATGGCTTTCGGTTCTGGTTCCCCAGAGAATTGTTCTTTGGCGAGAAAACGAGACCCTACTTAGGTGTTTTGCCCACGTAGGAATCTTGCGGAGTCAATTCGTCAGCTTCGGGAGTAGGTTGTGTGTGGACTACGCTACTCCCGCGTCCAAGTCCTTTGCTCCCGTTTTCAGCCTTGCCTTGCTTCCCAGGACCTTGCCTTGCTCCACGGACCTTGCCTTGCTTTCCGGACCTCGCCACGAATTTACCACGGATCCTGTTCTTGCTCCTCGTTTCTTGTTGCCTTGAATTAAGCCTTGTGTTCCAAGAATCAAGTTTACTTCCTAGCCTTGCTTAAGTTTCATGGACTAAAGGACCTTGTCATCTCCCCTCACTTTGCTTGGCAAAGTGAGTGTTTCGGTTACTGGATTACAACTTTGGACCTTAATATTTCATATTGGACATTGTTTTCTTGGACTAATTTTGACCTTTCCTGAAAGGTCTACTTCTGAACTATTTTCTACACTTGCTTTTATTAACTTTATATATTTCCTCAATAAAGATATTAGATAGATTCTGGCCTCTGTGTATGGTTATTGGTGCTCTGCAGCCTGGGTCCTGACAAAAGAATGGTTTACCCCAAGGCAGCGTTCTTGCACCGACCTTATTTAACATCTTCACGAACGATCAGCCACTACCACCACTCACAAAGAGCTTTATATATGCTGATGACCTTGGCCTTACAACACAAGCGAAAGATTTTGAAACAGTTGAAAACCAACTCACTAATGCCTTGAAAGTCCTCTCCAGCTACTACAAAGAGAACCACCTGAAGCCCAACCCTGCCAAGACACAAGTGTGTGCTTTCCACCTACGTAACCGTGAAGCCAACAGGAAACTGAAAGTTACTTGGGAAGGCCAAGAGCTCGAAAACTGTTTCCATCCTAAATATCTTGGTGTCACCTTAGATCGAACACTAACATATAGGAAACACTGCACGAACACCAAGCACAAAGTAGCTGCACGCAACAACATCCTGCGGAAACTGACTGGCAGCTCATGGGGTGCAGACCCACAAGTAATAAGAACATCAGCCCTGGCCTTGTCTTTCTCAACTGCTGAGTACGCCTGTCCTGTCTGGCAAAAGTCTGCCCATGCGAAGCAAGTGGACATAGCACTAAACGAAACATGAAGAATAATCACAGGATGCCTTAAACCTACACCTGTTGATAAACTCTACAAGCTAGCTGGCATTGCCCCTCCTGACGTGCGACGGGAAGTTGCTGCTAACTGTGAGAGAAATAAGGTTGAACATTGTGAAAGCCACCCACTGCATGACTATCAGCCTCCTCCCAGTAGACTCAAATCAAGGAAGGGCTTCATGAGAACCACCACTCCCCTTGATGTTCCTCCAGCAGCAGCAAGGGTGTCCCTCTGGGCAGCCAAACCTGGCAATTCTAACTGGATGGCCCCCCATGAGGGTCTTCCTCCAGGGGCAAACCAAGAATGGGCAACTTGGAAGTCCCTGAACAGACTCAGAAGTGGAGTGGGCAGATCTAAAGACAACTTGGCAAGGTGGCACTACCTGGAGGAATCCTCCACCTTGTGTGACTGTAGAGCAGAACAAACAACTCCGCATATGTATGCTTGCCCACAATGTCCTGCCTCATGCATGGAGGAGGAGTTGTTTAAAGCTACAGACAATGTGGTTGCTGTTGCCCGTTTCTGGTCTAAAACTATTTAGTTGTTTGTGATTTCCTCTATTTTTTTCCCATCATTTTTAAATGTATTTGTTATGCAATGCTTTTGACACGAAATAATAATAATAATTTGCCCATTTAATCCAGTATTATTTAATTTAACTGTCAAAAGTCTCAGGAAGAGAGCTTTGTTGATAAAGGTTGAAGCACCCCTTACCCAAAATCCAAAATATGGTACTCCAAATCCAAATTTTTCCATGTAGTTGAGATGAGAGGATTAACTAGAACTATCTAAGCAAACTGGGGCATTCTTTGAACTTTATGCTAATTGATCATAAGAATTAGGGATATAGTAATTATGCATGGAACTATTTTCAAATCTGCAGTATATTTGGCATATTTTACAAATGTATGATATGCCTTAATAGAATTACAGACTGACAATTTTGCTGCCTCTAAACATTCCATTTTCAAAAGCGTTATTTTCTTAAATATAAGTGTACTTTCTTTGTACTTGTTTCTTTAGTTTATTCCCACAGGATGAGCGAATGTGGGGACATGGACATAATTCTGACACCCACAGAGTAAGATAGCTCTTGCACACACACATTAAACAGATACCTGCCACCATCTTTCCCCTATCTTTTAAAATTACCTTTTAAAATAAAGTGTGTGTTTTTAAATGAACTGTACTACTGACAGCCATAGAAAGTCCACATTTTCAGAAGTACTGCTGTGCTAGAAAAGCTTTTATGACAATAGCAGTTTCTTGCATTTTTGTATTTTGTTCACCTACTATATTCAAAAGAAAAAGAGCAAAGCTCTTTTGTCACCCAGTTTTACACATGAGTGTTGCACTGAAGTGTGGCTTATGCTAGTTAAGAAAGAACGTATAGTGAAGAGAATTTAACCATATGAAGGATGAAATAGAAATTGAGATCTTGGTTTCAGTTATTGAAATGTGAACATTTAGACATGTATTTTATATCCATTTGAAGTCAGAACTTCACAGTGATCAGAGGAGATACAAAATTCAGTACGAACAATTTTCAGATCTAATAAGAAAAGTCTAAGAGACTGTTATATACATGACAGCTTTGGTTTGTTAAAATCTTGAAATGGTCTTCACCATCCATGATGTTGATGGGCAGACTTCCCTGGGTAGTTTCTAGTCAAAGAAGGGAAACTGTTGTCTGTCTATGGTTGCCAAAGACTCAAGTACACAATAACACTTGAACATGTCTTTGTTCACTAAACATGTCCACAGTATGAGAAGAAGGGATGAATGCAACAAAGCAGAATATGAGCAAGTTTCTTAAGAAAGTGGCCACAAGTTCCCAGTGGAGAAAGAAATACAGAGCCCAAAATATCAATTGCTAAACAAAGCCAATCTGTCTGGAGATGAGTTTTTGAACATTAACTTCTACACTAAAATTTCTGTCTACTCCCCATGAATTCTGCCATCAGTTTCATTGAATCACCCTCCTTTCAGCGGGAACAGTACAAAAATCAAACTATGCAGATATGGCAATAATAGTAAAATATATTTTGATATTTTCTGCAGGGCTAAAAGCTAAAACACAGGACTAAAAGTAGATCTAGAGTCCATGGATAAGGAGGTTGCACCATATTAGATGTCTTGAGCCCCTAGTGAATGAAAAGTGACCCAGGTGAAGACATCACATGCTCTCTTGTGGGCAGGTGTTCATAACACAATAAGATTGGTGGTGATGGGCAAAAAAATGTAATCCCCCATTTATAATCTCTACTTCCATGAGCCTTTGAGGGTTTCCAGTGAATCAACAGATTCACCAGGACACAAGATTTAAAAAAACCCACAGTATGTTAAGCTATGATCCTAAGAAAGGAATATGAAAATCTCTCAGTCTCAATTATGAAGTTTCTCTATTTGCTCTCTGCCCCCATCATTGTTTCATTGTGGGTTCAGATATTCTGTGCTTTCTTCTTTCACTGAAATCAACAGACATCTCCCTAATAAGCATATTTCATCATTCAACTGATCTAGTTTACACAATTCTCCTCCACTGACGAAAGCAGAAATTTCACACTTGTGGCTCTCCAGCTTGTCCAATGGCCAGTTATTCTAGGAGCCGAAGTCCAAAACACCTGGAGGGCCACATGTTCGACCCCAGTGAACTAAAACATGTTTTAGAGAATTCTTTTCCTTTCAATTTGCAGTTTCTTTCAATAGGGATAAAGTGTTTCTGGCACTTTCTCAGAAATGTAAGCTTTGTAAACGTTTGAGGCAAGTGCTCACTTTCTTGTGTGTGAGAAAATGCTTCTTTAGTTGAGACTCTGGAGCCCAATGAACTTTGTTTAATCCATAATCTGAGAGCCCCAGCCATGATGGGGTGCTTTTAAGGTTTTGCCATTTTGAGACTTTCTGATCATTCACAATCCTAAAAGAAATCTGTGTGTGGATTTTGCCTTCTCAGACCACAAAGAAACACAATTGCGGCTGAGGCAGCTTTTATGATGAATGTTTTAAATATTCCATCCTGAGAGAAAGTGATAAAGAAAAATAGTATCTATTACCACTTGAAACACAAAGCTTTACATAGAACATGTCTAAAAAAGGAGGTGGGGGATAATTTTCCAATCTGCCTTTCATTTCAGCCAATCATTAAAGAAACAAAACACTCTTTTCTGTTTTAAGCCAATTTGGATGAAAAATAAGTACAAAGTCAATAAGACGTAAACTAAGGACTGATTCATTTTCACAATACATTACAAAGGGCTTTTCCCTCTTATTCACATGATCAACTGGCACTCTAAGAAACCCTCTGCAATATCTACCTGCTAAAAGCATTTCCCCCTTTTGACTTTCAACTTAAATGAACACACACTGTCACCATTATAGCCATGCTGTTCCACAGAAACAACACACCTTGGCATAAACCATAGGCCTCAACGTGTTCATGGAGCTGTGCGAGCAATTAGGAAAGAAATATGCGCATCAAAACAAAAACCAGTGTAACAAAGGTTGCTGCTATAGTTGTTATTGCCTGTATTATTTTAATCACAGGTCTGCAAATAAGTCTTTATGTTAGATAGATAGTTGTCAAACTGTGTTCCAAACCATCTTTGATGGTTTGCCTTTAATAATAAGAGGACTAGAGTCCCTGAAGAGCATCTAGATGCCTATTAGTTTAAACAGAATGTTAAACAACACAAACCTTTGATCGAATCCTGCAGGGATTTTTAATATATTGCTGATATCTGGAGATCTCCCCAACATGACAAGGTGTCCACAACACAAAATAGCAGTGTACAAATATGCCATTTGAATTGGGCAGTGCCAAGAATGGGCAGGACAGGTGAATTACAACAAGAGTGCTTGGGAGGTAGATCTGGACCTAGTGATAAATCTTTGGGTTGTTGAGATTGAAAGAGAGACAGTGAGAAGGCCTGTGCAGTCTTCAAATTGTGAGCTGACTCTCTGTCGAAAAGCAAGAATATCTGGCCTGCAATCCTATATGCACTGATCTCGCATAAACCCCCACTGAACCCAATGTGACTTACACCTAAAATGCTATTACAGGATTCAAGCACAAAACATAAAATAATTTCAGGCACATATCAATTCCCCTGCTTCAGAAAAAACCTTGGACGCTTGACAATAGCTTGGGGAAAAGCAAATTTCTATGTGGTGGGGGAAAATGGATTTTAAATAAAGCATTAGATATAGTTCTTAGTCACACTGCATGGGTCCTAGATGAGCGGGTCTGGCTGAACCTTAAGCGAATGTAATTGTAGAAGCTAATTTCCCATTTTTATTTCAACAGCCTATCTTTCCCACACACTTACTCCCTTCAGTGACATGTAACCCTGAGCCAGCTGTTTCCCCAGTCAGGCATGCTCAATAAACTAGCACTGTGTAGCACATTCCTGTGCCAGGATGAGAGCCGAAGGAAGAAAGGCATGCCTGCATGTAAGCTGCTAAGAAATGTTTACGCTGTAGCCAGATAACAGCAGTTCTCATAGAAGGGACAAGCAACCTGTTTGGGCAAGAGGCCTGTATAGTTAGGGATTACAGGAGGCTTTGAGTTTGCACAGGAACCATTCCCAACAGGGGTTAAAAAATACCTGGTTTGGATTCCATATAGTTTGGAATACAACTTCCATAATCCTTTGCTATGACCCTAGAGGCTTCTGGGGAGATCAGCTATATGTTCTCCATCCCTGATGCTAGAAGTGCCATACATCTTGCCCAACCCTTCTGGTAATCGTGTGTGTGTGTGTGTGTGTGTTTGTGAGAGAGTCTGTTTGGTTTGGATAATTGCTGGAATCATGTGGGATCAAACTAAAGACCTGTAAAGGCCAGCTTTTGGTTTCCACAAAGGGCAATCAGACCCTCAGAGCAGAAACCTATGAAACCTTTCCTGCATTTGCTCAGGAAGGAATTCTGGTTCAATGGACAGGACCTGCTTTGTCTTTAAAACATTCCAGGTTTAATCCTTGGCATTTCCATTTATGAGTGTGTGCCAACTCATGGGAAAGACAGAATGACTGAGAGTCTAAGAGAGGTGCCGAAATGAGAGTACGCTGGGTGTGGACAATCACAGTGAAGTTAGAGGCTGAGATGGATTACTGCTTCAACTAATTTTGTCATACTAAGAGCACACAAACAAGTATGTATTACACCTGTGTACACACACACACACACACACACACACACACATTAATTTACTGGGTCAACATATGAATCTGTAAGCAATATCAAATAATGGGAAATGAAAATGCCAATTGCACTGTCTATTACTAATTCAACATCAGCACTGGTAATAGGCTAAATAAATAAGCAGTATTACAAAAATTACAAGAAATCATACATGGGTCACCCCCTTCTCTCTCTCACTTTTTCTCTCTCTCTTTCTTTAGACCCTTGGATTGTTAGACCAAGGCATCCTCCTCTTTTTGGATATCTCTGCCAATTAAATGCACTTGCAAAGGGCAGCTGTTTTTTCTCAAGGAAGGCAAGTATTTCATCTGAGATTCCACAGCAGGGGGGCCTAAGAAATGTGCAGAAAAGCTATTTTTAATCGGAAACCTGTGCCACAGAGAACTTTGGAGTTAAGAGCCTGATGGCTCTCTCTTGTTCCTCCCAGAGCTTGCAAAATTACTTTTAAAAAGAAATTTGTTACTAATACTTTTTGCAGTATGTAGACATAAAATGGTGTCATTATGGATTACAATACTTTAAAAAATAACTTGCTGTGTTGTTTATTGCAAAGCTTGTTGCAAGCCTTAAGACAGAGAAGAGAATGAGATAGAATTTGAACAATTCCCTATTAAAATGCCTAAAGATTTTTTTTAAGTAACAAGAATATTGTAAATAGATACAAGAGCTTTGGAAAAAGACTTCCACATAACTTCACTACAAAAAGAAGTGTATCTTGTCTCAGGTAACTCTGTTATTTACATATCAGTAATTCTAAACTTTGGTCTTTCTGCCATTCTAGATAATTTTGGTTGGAACTGCATGAGTTCATAATAAATGAGGAAACTGACTTTCCCATAAGCTCCCAGGAGCAATCATTACACACACCTCCTATAGCAGTGCATCCTAAGGTATCTGACATACAAGGCTAGCAGGATGTTTTTGCCAACATGTCTTATCAGCTACAATTGCATTTTTCTGTCTTCGACACTCACCGCGCACCAAGAACTCATAAACTAGCACCAGGTGACAGAACACCACTTTTGGTAATACAGTATAGCTTTACATTATGTAATATCCAGATAGGCACATTTCAATGCTGTCTTTGGATTTGTGTGTATGTTTTTTTGTTTTTGTTTTTTTGTTTGTTTTTTGCAGTTTGGGAGGTTCCCAGAAGAACCAGGACCAGGCCACTAGCCCCTACCACAGTTGCCCACCTTTGCTGGGAATTAAATGCAATCTACGGCAGTACCCAGCCTTAGTTTTTAGCATATACAAGCGGCATGGAAATGCCCTATACATACAGATTTTACACTTGTTTCTGGACAGTCTGCTCAACATGAGAAACAGGCTTGAAAAGTAACATTTCTACAAGGTGGCCTGCGATGATTCTTCTTGAACTAGTAGACTAGACAGGTTGTTCCCCGAGGCTCTGACATTTCACTCCTAGCATTAGGCAGAGCTCAGCCCGAACATGACATGCATCCATTTCTTTCCTCGAGTTCCTCCTAATGAAAAAGCATAGGGGACAGGATTACTAACTGACAGATAGAGGAGGTGTGTTTCTCCTGTTTCTGTGCCTTTAGTGGCAGGTGATCTGCAAAAACCATAGGACAATGGTTTTTACAACATGAAGATGAGCACCAATTACTATTAAAGACACAGGATGGGGGTAGGGGGAGAAAAGCAATCATAAAAAGTCTACAGGCCAACTAAGGAGAGCCCATGTTTTCCCCACATTTTTCTGTCTTCCACTCTTCGAACAAGCCTCATTCTATGTCCACTTAGGATCCCACTCCTTATGGGGCTGTTTTGGGTGCTGTTTCCCTCAGCAACTTCGGATTTTTTTGGTACACCTGAAAAAATTTACCCAAGTTTATCAACATCTCTCACTTCTAAATGGATATGTGATTTTGGGCCCCAGAAGAAACCATGCTTGGAGAATTGGCATTCCTCCAATAACAAAGCCCCTGAAAAACCAGATCCTTTGTTCAGACCTTTTTTTTTTTTTTTTTTACATTTATCCAAACCCATTTTTCCCTCTTGTCTAGAAGCTTTTTTTAGTAGTATCAACACTGGGAGGATAGTGAAGAATTGCTCAACAAACAGACTTTTGGCATCAGGTTGCAGAAGAGAATCTGCAGTAGATAATGCAAAGAAAAGGCTTGAGCCAAAAAAGAATGGAGTTCTTTTCTAGCCAATACTACTGTAGTTGTGTGTGGTTGACTACAGTGGTCAAGGCACACAGCAGCTGCCTCCAGAATCCCTTACGGAGCATGTATGAACAGTAAAACAAAAAGGAAAAGAATCTTGCCTCACCAGGTTCTGCCAGAATGTTAAGAATGCATAGATCTCTTTTTTTGGCCTCAAAGCAGAAATAATAAAAAAGTGGAGGCTTGTGAAAGAAAAGGTCATGCATTTTGAAAGATGCCTTGAAGTAGTTTCAAAAATAATAAAAATGTTATTGTCTGCTTATGCAAGGTTTACCTGAGCTGGTTGTTTGATTTCCCATGAGTGTACTGTCAGTTCTGAATGAAAACTTCGGTGAACTATTCTTCTTTTTTGTGGTGGTAAATAATTATCTTTATTCTTTCTGTATTATTCTGTTTTATAAATAACTAGCTTGGGAACCCGGAGATGCCGAGGGGTATTTGAAAAAGGCATTATTTGTCTTTGATTGTTAGCTATTCTCGGTTTGGAGTGGGTGAACTACAATTCCCAGAATCGTGGGTCAATCCTCCCCAAACCCTGCCAGTATCCAAAGTTGGCCATTTTGGGTCTGTGTACCAAGTGTGGTCCAGATCTGTTGTTGGCTGGTCATTGTGTGGCTGCAGTGCTCTCTGGATAGGGGTGAACTGCTACAACTCCCAGATTCCAGGAGCAATGGTCCCAAAACATCTGTCAGTATCCACAGCAGGCTATGTTGAGTCTGTGTGCCAAGTTTGATGCTTGTCAGTGGAAAAGAGTGACTAGCTGTGGCTCATCAGCACTGGGAACTGTAGCCTGTTTGTGGAGGCTGGAGGTTGTCTGTGTGAGCTGACACCTGTGCCACATACACACATATGGGTTTTCACTTTTATTATGGAGATAGATAGACAGACAGATAGATAGATATAGATATAGATGTCTAAATACACAATCTACTGTGTTAACTCTATTGACACAAGGGATGTGCTGCCTTTCAGTCCTTCACTAAGTCACCAAGGCAGTTCCTGGCACCAATTATATACATTATATCCTGAAACCCCAAACATTATACAAGACACAAAAAGAACAAAACACTAGAAAGTAAATATTTAAATCAGAGGAAGAAATATCAACAGTTAATCTTTGTGTTGCAACAAAAAAAAGTGTTTGGAGTATGCTGGAATATCAGTACAGAGAAAGAGGTCTTTGTGGAAATGAATGACCCACAATGTAGTACTGCTATTTAAAAAAAGCCATGTCCCAGCAAGTCAGATTTCTGCTGATGGCAATGAGGTACACTACCTATTACAGTGGATGGGCAGATTGATGGAGGAAAAGATTATTCTTCAAATGTTCTGTACTATGCCATTTGGGGCTTTGGAGGCAATACATGTCCTATCATCACCATCATCATCATCACCATCTCCATCACCTCCTATTCTGCTTTCAAATGTTTTTTGACAAGCTGGAGATGTCGACAAGCTGGAATGTGTCCAGAGGAGGGCAACTAAAATGATCAAGGGTCTGGAGAACAAACCCTAGGAGGAGCGACTTAAAGAGCTGGGCATGTTTAGCCTGCAGAAGAGGAGGCTGAGAGGACCCTGTATAAATATGTCAGGTGAAAGTCATAGGGAGGAGGGAGAAAGCTTGTTTTCTGCTGCTCTTGAGACTGGGATGTGGAACAATTGCTTCAAACTACAGTAAAGGAGATTCCACCTGAACATCAGGAAGAACTTCCTCACTGTGAGAGCTCTTCAGCAGTGGAATTCTCTGCCCCGGGGTGTGGTGGAGGCTCCTTCTTTGGAGGCTTTTAAGCAGAGGCTAGATGGCCATCTGTCTGGGTGCTTTGAATGTGGACTGGCTGGCCCACGAGGTCTCTTCCAACTCTATGATTCTACATCATGACCATAATTATCAACAAAATATAACTAATAAAAATGCAGATATAAGCTGCTTGTACAAACAAAAGTGATATAAGAAAGTCCATAAAAAGAAAAGACATGTGAATACAGCAGCAAGAATGAACAACATTTCAGATTAAAATGGATAGCAATGAAAATAGGTGTTGTACATTAAATGCCCTTTGAAACAAAAGATTTTTTAAAATTTTCTGGGAAAAATTTAAAACTGTGCTTCAAAATCAACCAGCAATCGATACAGACAGAATATTACCAGTAGGCATACATGCTGACAGTCTTCCAAGTATTTCATTTTGCAGAAGATGAATTTCCAAACACAGCACTGTCATTTTCAGGGGCAGACACAAGCAAAGGGAATTGCAGTAATCCAACCTGGACAGGACTACGATATTGGTGGTAGCAGACTGTTTTCAGAGAAATAATAGCCCTGGTTCAGACATGGACTGGCATATGCACAGATCTAAAATAGGGAACAGGGATATCAGCACACTCATTCACCCTGCTTTACAGTATCACCTGATCTATGCTAGACTTCACATAATTAAAATAAAGGTCTGACGAGAGCATCTGGCTACATACAGTTAGAAAGCTCCCATGAGTTGGAACTCAACTTTAACAGGATTATGCTCACAAAACATACTGTAATTGTGCTAACCTGAATGCAGTTACAGACCTTTCTTCAAATCTTTGCATTCAACATGCAAATATCTTACTTTCTTCTGAGTGCTAAGGGTCATTGAGGGCAAGGCTTACATATTCCCAATTTTAAGCCTACAGATGTTGAACTGAACACCTGAACAGGGTAAATGTAACTGTTGCACCAAAAGCAGCTTTGTGAAGGGCCTCTGGGCCACAGATACAACCTGAATGTCAAGAAGCAAAAGCAAAGCTATCTCAAGCAACACTTCCAAATTGTATAACTGGATTCTTGAAGAGGAATGAAATTTCATCTAGAACCCTACATATGAGGTTCGTTGCATCTTGGATATGAATCTGGAGACCTCATGCGGTAATTCAGCAGTAATTTGCTGGTCTTCTTATGAAATAAATAAGATCATTCTCTTTTCAGAGAGCCAAGATATATTTTTTTGTGAAAGTGCACAGAAATTTCAAGGCTTGGCAATGTTACATTTTTAGCACACAGCTTCAAGAATTTAAAGACAGTAACTATGCAGGCTGAAGGATTTTGGAAGACGTTCTCCTGAAAAGACTTTTTATGATGCAGACTTGTGCAAAGAAAGAGGTAAATGAGTTAAGTTAGTTAAAGATATGTTGCTTACAAACTGGAAAGCCACTGGGTGACCTCTGGGCAAATCACAATTTCCTAGCCTCTGAGGAAGGCAATGGCAATCTCCTCTGAATAAATCTTGCCAAGGAAACCTTATGAAAGGATTGCCGTAAGTCAGAGCAGACAACTGCTGGTAAGAGCAGCAAAAGACTGAAAATGGAAACTATAGTACATCCATCCTAATTTGATTTAAATTAATTACAGTGCCTTTGAAACATACACTCTGCAATGTGTACAACACAATCAACACAAATCTTCCCTTCCAGACATTTGGAAATCCATCTCAGTGACATTTAGGAAATCTTGACATCACAAGGAATGAAGGTGAGGAAACTCTTATTTATTTACTTAAACATCAATTCCACATATAGCTCTTCATCAACAATATGAGAGCCATCAGTCTGATAAATACTTTTTAGTTCTAGGCACTATACAGAAAAGTGACTTACAAATATGAATGCACATAATGCTGAGCCTTCCAAATGGGTGTCTGTGCTCATGTTAAGCAGCAGGGATGTTGCTATATTTCTAATGATCCCAGAAACTTAAAATCTCAATTAAAAGCTATCATTCATTACGTTTTAATGAGGTTATAAATTTTAATACCAAGGGATGTCTTTTCAAGGTCTGCTGGTTTGCTGTTTTAGGACAAAGCCTGATAAAAGCAGAAAATACATGGCCATGTTGAAAGGTGTTAAAAACAGATGAGAAAAGTAAAACGTCCCTTCGCATCATGACATGGGGCTTTAAAACCTCAATGTGTTCAGACTGAGACAAGTCAACCTGGCAAAATGGTTTATCTGTTAGACTATGTGGTAGAAGCTCCTCCTTTGGAGACTTTTAAGAAGAGGCTGGGTGGGCTATCTTTCAGAGGCATTGGACTGACAGCTCATGTGGTCTCCTCCAATTCTAAATTCTATTATTCTATGCCTCTTGGAAAGCAGGGTTCAAATCCCCACTTGGACATGGAAACTCTCATGGAAATCAGCCCCAGCCTTTCTTTTCCTTTCAAAATCCATTTCAAAAAGGAAAGAGACAAAAGAGTTAAGAAGCCCCACCCGTCAGAATTGCAACCTCCAAAGGCTATTTTCCATTCATAAAAATTAAGCTCCGTTTGAACTTCATCATATACATTTTCACATAAAGAGCTTTGCTTCTCATGGGAATCATCTTGCTTTTTATATAAAGTACAAACACAGTCAAAGACACCCACTGGGAGCAATTGGTGGGAATCTCACATCTCTCTTGTCAACTGGGCTCATCCAAGAGAGCCCCCCCCCCCCCCTCCACACAGCCCTGCAGCCCCACGCTTTGGAAAGCACAGTTTTCTCTACGTTCTCTCCCTCTGGCTCGCCCACCTACACCATTTGCTATTAGAGCACAGAGCATCTTTTCACATTTAGTTTTCCAGGTCACTGATATTCAGAATGAACAAAAGATCAAGCCTGCACCTGATCCTCCTGGCAATCATCCATCTTTCGCACCCCGCCTCCACCTGACCAAAACGCCATGGCTCCCAGCTGCCTTAACGCTTTCCTGAATCAGTGGCTCCACTTCATGCACAAAAAGAAGAGGCTGTTGCTAACAAAAGTTTAGATTAGAATATAAGGCTGGAGATGGAGGAAAGGTTTTACCCATCAAAAAGCAGCTGGAGAACAAATCTATTTGTCCCCTAAACATCAGACTTCGCATTCTGTGTCCTATGTTATCGTATTTCCATTGCGCCCTGATGTCCTAGACTCCTTGAAATAAAAGGCATGCTTTAAGAAAAACAAATGCATAGTGTAATTTCTCACATGCCATCCCTGGATACCATAAATCAATAGTGATGAATGAACTCCTTTCTGCACAGTTTAGAACCCAAACTACACAGACACAGAAGAAAAGCCCATTTCTCTTTTAAATTTAATTTCACAATTCAAACTACACCATGCTCCACTGACATCAAGGAAGACTGGATAGGAACCAAATGCCACTTCCAGCCCCATTGCGAGTCTACAAAACTCCCTATGCTCTGTTATTTAGCCAATTGTAGCAGCAAGGTAAAATGCCATAATGGTTTGAGAGTTAGATTATGATTCTGGTGGCCAGAGTCTGATTCTCTGCATGGCTATTGAAACCTAATGTGTGATCTGGTCAAGTCCCACACCCTCAGCACCAGACAGTGTTGTCATAAGTCAGAACTGATGTGAAGGCACACAATAACAAAGCAGCAAGAAAGCATTCAGAGACTTTTTCCCCTTTCCCTTACAGCAGTAGTTCTCAACCTGTGGGTCTCCAGATGTTTTGGCTTTCAACTCCCAAAATCCTAACAGCTGGTAAACTGCTTGGGATTTCTGGGAGTTGTATGCCAAAACACCTGGGGACACACAGGTTGCGAACTACTGCCTTACAGCTTAGGTGCTGCAACAATGATGTCTTATATATCAGAGATCCTTTTTCCTTAAAAGTGGCTAATATCAACTTTCAAGGATCCTAGGGAAGGAATATGTCTAGCACAGGCATATAGTTTCAGTGGTAACATAAGATGAACTGTAAGACATATCATGGAGTCTCTCTATGCAACTCAAATATTATTATATGCACATGCATACAAATACAGCATGAGATCATAGGAAATTGACAACTTGCATGGTTGGTTTCATTTGATTCAGCCTCTCTTTTCAGCATAACCCAAGTGCAGAGCACTGACTTCCATAATCCATTGAGCTAGCATGGACAATTGCTGTGCTTGGTGGAAGATCCTGGAAAATTTGGTTCAAAAAGGTAACTTTCCCAAACCCTAGTTAAATATCATAAGGCAGTTGCAAAGCAGTGTACAAAGGTACTTTGGCAAACTGTCTCTGGGCAAAGAAATTTCTATTTACTAGAATTATATTTCTTTTCATGTTCTCTCTCACACACATAAACACAACCATAGAGTTGATTCCACATATGCAGTCCCCATCTCTAATCTATTTCCCTATAAGATGTAAAGTTCTGTTAATGCAAAAGGATTTTTTTTGCAACAGGAAGAACTGTGTAGATAATTTCACCACATTAGAGAACTCTTGGAAAGGTTGCTATGATTCTTTGCCCAACATAGCACTGTTCACCCTATCTTCTGGTACTGCTTTGCACTGCCTTTTCATTTGTTTTACTTTCCTTACTGCATGAACCATATTTTGCCTTTTAGATGTTAATTTCCTTTTAAAGGCAGGAAACAAGGTTTCATAAAACACAAATCATCACCATCATATAACTAAAACCACAGTGATATCACCTTAAAATTGAGCAATCGCTCTTAAAACAATCAGCATTAAAAGGCTGCAGCAATACATAAGAAACACTTTCTTCAAAAAAGTGTCATTTCATAAAATTTTAACTGCAAAAATATAATAGCTGTATGTCACCATGAACAGTATGATAAACATCAAGGTTGTTTTTCTCAATCTCTCTCAGATTCCCTCTTACTTATTATAATCTGATCACAGTCTGTGGTAATACTGTTGTTGTGGCCTGTCTTCAGGTTGATCCCTTTTTTGTGTGTCAGGAGCTTAAGAAATTGCAAGTCGCTTCTGGTGTGAGAGAACTGGCCGTCTGCAAGGATGTTGCCCAGGGGACGTCTGGATGTTTTACCATCCTGTGGGAGGCTTCTCTTATGTCCCCACATGGGAAGCTGGAGCTGACAGATAGGAGGTCACCCCGCTCCCCATATGTAAACCGTCAACCTTTCGGTCAGCAGTCCTGCCAGCACAAGGGTTTAACTCACTGTACCACCGGGGGCTCCTAGGTTGCTCCCTAAAGTGAGCCTATCAATGGGGTTGAAAATGTTTGACTTGCCCAGGGTCACCCAATGCGTTTTCATGGCTAAGTGGGAATTCAATCCTATTTTCCTAGAATTAGAATCCAAGAGTACATATACACTATAGGATTGATGCAGTTTGGCACCTCTTTAACTGCCATGGCTCAATGCTATGGAATCTTGGGAGTTTGATTGGAGTTTGGTGAAGCACAAGTATTCTTTGGAAGAGAAGGTAAGATACCTTGGCAGTTATAGTGCTTTCAAGCTGCATTCATTGCACAGTATAGATGTACCTCAGCACTTAATCTGTTATACTATGCTCGTACTCACAATATGTTAGGATGAGAAAAAACTGGCCTGACCCAATTGGCAAATTTTATAGCTGACAAGGCCCCCCTACTCTAAGCTGAACACTCTATCCTCTAGAACTTGCTCCCCCATCACATCCTAAATCAAAAGTAGGTTTACACTATGTCTATATTGTGCAGGGTGTTTTTTACAGCAGGACAAGAGTAACCTCGAACAGACCAGATCAAAGGCCTATCTTGTTCAGCAAGATAAATGTCTCCAGGATTCCTGCAAGTAAGGCATAAAGATAACAGAAATCCAACCAACACCATCTCCACTCTTATGCCCTCACTCTTGTCATTCGCTGTCAAGCTGACTTTGACTTATGGCACCAATATCAATGAGAGATTGCCAAGAACCTCAGCCATCAACTGTCCTATTCAGGTCTTGCAAACTCAGGGCCATGCCTCCCTAGATTAAATCAATCCACATTGGAAATTCAACAGCGACCAATAGCTTACTGACACCTCCATGTTCGAAGGCAGTGTATTCCTAAATTACCAATTTAGGTACATTTATTTACTTTGTTTATTGAAAAACATTTTATACCATTTTTGTATCTGAAACTGATAAAGGACAAAAATAAAGACACAAACTTAACTGCTAAAGATAACACAGCAACAAAAAAAATCCATTAAGTGTGATTGATTAAAACCCCAGGGGGAACTGATGTTAACAGTCGGCAAAATAATGAGGAAAATGTCTGGATGAACAAATAAATCTTTAGCTGAGAGTGGAAACACCCAGCAGTGGCCACCAAATCTCACTGTGAGGATCAGAACAAAAAAGCCCTCATTTACTTGTGTAGTAATAAAAAAGTTGTGAATCTAACTCTCTGTTGGTGACTTTATTTAAGCCCAAGGCTTTCTTTAAACCCTTCTTGATTATTGTTTGGGTAATTGTTGGGATTGGGATAAGAGACTGAATCTCAAAACAGAAACAGAATATACTGTATATACACATGTATAAGTCAAGGATAGGTTTGGGGGCCAAAATTATGGAGTTTGATATGATCTGTGGATATGTTGAGGGTCGTGGAGAGAGGAAAACACCAATGCTGTATCCAGTGACCAGCTGCATTGGTCATTGCTGCTGCCATTTCTCCACCCAGACATTCAAAAAGGCCAGAAGTTGTGCCATGGTAGAGAGAATAGAGGGGGCTGGTGTTTCTTTTAGATTCATCTAGGATGGACTAAGCTCTAGTCCTCTGCCACTCAACTCAAGGAAGAAGATACTCCCTTTTTGGGTGAAAACTAACATATAATACTGACATAGACCTGTGGATAAACTGACACAAGTTTTTTGACTAAATTTTCTAGACTTATACGTGAGTATGCAGGGTATGTCCCCCTTTCCAAAAAAGTGTTACCTTTGAGTGCTCTATTACCTTCTTTAAGCACTGTTTATTGTTCACCTAAAGCTAATCCATACACCCTAGCCTTTCTAACTCCCTTTTCTCCCCTGCCACCCCATTTACGCATGCTTACAAAGTACCTCTTACATCTTAATTCTGCTTGTTATTTTCTCAAAGGTGCAAATGTCTTACCTACAGCAGATGGCATCTGTCTCCTAATTCCCATTGTCAACGAATGCAGTTTTTGACCTTGTAGCTGCTTTGCCTTGTGACTCAGAATTGTAGGGTCTATCAACCCACCAGAGGGAATGTGGGGTCACTGTACCAAATCGACACCCCTCCGTGCTCCCACTGCGCAAACGCAGAGATATTTTCAGAGTGTTTTCAGGCAGAGATATATTATACCAACAGATACACGGACAACTGTGCAAATCACACTCTGGCAAGAGTTATTGATGACCTCATTCAGGTGAAGTCTTACGCGATCAGGCTGCCCTACAGTATTTTGATCATCCTGGAATTGAACGTCGGCAGTTCCATTTCCCTTGGGAAAATATAACAAAAGCCATTATCTGTGGCAAAAGCTACTTAGAGCATTTCTCTTCAAAAAATATCCCATTTCACACTCACAGTTGCAAATGCTTACTCTCTTTGTTAAAACAGAATTCCTTTCGCCTTTCACTTGCCTTAAAATGCTTCTTATCTCATCTGGAATTTAAATGCTTGTGGATTATCAACTCTCACGGCGAAGGCACTTTTGCTTGGGTATTATTGACTTCCATATTGCATCAAATTTTAATGCAGCAAGAGTTAATCCAGCATAGTTTATTCTCAAGCCGTACGCATTGCTTCCTTTTTTTCACAAAGATTAAATATCTTCAGTGTAGTATAAATCATCCCTTTTGAGCTTTACATCTACCGTTTCTGTTTTCATAAACTGCTGCCTTCATTTCTTATAATAGCGAAATTATTAATTTGTCTGAAAGCTGGCAGATTCTTATTTTAATTTGAACGTAGTAAATTTGTCCACAGAATAATAAAGTAAAAACACAATTGAACAAATAAATTATGATAATGTTCATACAGCATCGTGCATGTAAAATAAGGTCTATCATGAGGTTCTAATGGCTTGATTGCCTGAGGAAGTCCATCAGTCAAATTCCAAAAAAGTAACTTTTCCAATCTCCTGTTTCCTATAGAGCTAAGGCTCTTTCTCAAAGCTGATTTGCCACATGCTGTGATCAAACACACTGTTATTCAAGCTAAAGAGTCTTCATAAATCTTGGGTCTGCAGGATGTATTGGTCTTTAGCAGCAATCTAGTCTACCAAAGAGCAGAAAATTGACTTTCACAGAGTGCTACAATTAGATTATTGCAAAATGTATTCAAATTGCAACAGCTTCCAACACATGTTGATCTGAGTTAATTAAAGATCCACAGGAGATCTTATCACTAACCTACCAGGCCTTTTCTTCTACATCTATTACAGCAGCCCATATACACAGGAAGCTGGCTGCCAATTTTCTTGGATTTATTTTTCCATGGGGAAACTCATTTCTTTACCTTGCCTTTCATCTATTCCCATTTTCACTGGATGCTATTCATATTTCTTCCACATGTCCCTTTAATAACTGTATTTTTCAGAACTATCATAGGCTGAGTATCCCTTATCCAAAATGCTTGAGACCAAGTATTTCAGACTTTTTCAGATTTTGGAATATCTGTGTTTGCATATATATATGCATAATGAGATCCCTTGGAGATGTGACACAAGTCTGGAATTGAAATGCATTTACTTATTTTATACACTTCATACACATACAAAGTGTGTGTACACTGAACCATCAGAAAGCAAAGCTGTCACTATCTTAGCCATGTGGATGTTTTAAGCTTTTGGGGTATTTTGAATATGGAAATGCCACATAAAGAATGCTCAATCTGCACATGTAGATTTTAATAATCTGTAGAATGTAGAATCCCCTGTATCAGATTTATGCTAATTTCTATTTAGTTAACAATTTAGTTTACCATTGGAAGAGTCAGCAATATCGCTAAATATCCAGAGCCAGTCCTAGCACAAAACAGACTTTGAACATGCAATTGGACCAATGGTCCACTTACATGCCATCGACAATCATGAGAAGCAATGTTGAATTAAGGGGAGTAGTAACACAGGACCATGTGTATGGCAAGCTCCCAAACCAGAAGTTGGTTTTAGCCTGCAGTGGATTGGCCTTGTTGGCATCATGGGTAAGAGGCAGCTCTCCCAATGGGTATGGCCAGCAATTTGCAGTCCTGAAGGATACCCTCATTGTCCCTGTTGGCATGACCAAAGCTAAGTCTCAAGGTTGATCTACACTACATAATTAATGCAATTTAACACCACTTTAACTGCCATGATTCAATGCTATGGCATCATAGAAGTGATAGATTTACAAACTCTTTAGCATTCTCTGCCAAATAGTTCTGGTGACTCAACAAAATACAACTACAGTAGAGTCTCACTTATCCAATATAAACGGGCTGGCAGAATGTTGGATAAGCAAATATGTTGGATAATAAGTAGTTATTAAGTAAAAGCCTATTAAACATCAAATTAGGTTATGATTTTACAAATTAAGCACCAAAGCATCATGTTATACAACAAATTTGACAGAAAAAGTAGTTTGATACGCAGTAATGCTATGTAGTAATTACTGTATTTACGAATTTAGCTCCAAAATATCACGATGTATTGAAAACATTGACTACAAAAATGTGTCGGATTATCCAGAACTTTGGATAAGCGAGTGTTGGATAAGTGAGACTCTACTGTACTAGGATTCCTTCTCACTAAGCCATGCCATGTAAGGTGGTCTCAAACTGCATTAATTCTACAGTGTAGATAAACCCTCAGAAGCAGCACTAACCCTGTATCCCTATTCACTCTTCTGCTGGAAAATTGAATCAGGTGAGTAGTAAATGCTATCAAAGTTTGGGGAGGAAATTACAATTCAATTCCTCCCAGATCATTTCTTCCTTTCACAACCTCACAGCACAAGATGCATGTATGCTGTGTGTTCTGGGAGCATCAGCGCCAGGCCCACAGCCACTATAGGTCATGGAAGATTTGTTCCCTTTCCATCACCAATAATCCAGCTTTGATTTTTTTTTTTTAAAAAAACGACTCACTTCTACCTCACATAGAGATGTAATACTTATAATCAATTTTTTTAATGAAGAGGGAAGCATGCAGAGTGGGGCTTGGAGAAGGGCGGTGGGGGAAGACAATCAGATGGTTACTCTCAACGGGAAGAGGAGGAGGAAGCAAAGCAAAATGCAAAACAAAAAGCCTTTCACAATGCTCTAGCAATGACAAATTAAACCTGACAGTGTGGAAGAGCAAAGAAGAGCATATTTCAGTGCCAAAGCACCAGGAGAGAAAGAGGAATGCAAATTCGCTCAGTGGATGGGTAGGATCAAAGTTGGCAAGGGACTCAAATGTGCTGTCAGTTCATGCAGATGGCCATGGCTGCACAGATGCCAGACCACAGGAAATGGCAACCAGGATTTGACAGGACGGCATGTTCCAAAAAGTTATTTCCCCTTGGATGTCCAATGGAAGTTTTACTGCTGGATTTAATTTTAAGTAATTTGAAAGCCAAGTCTACAATTAAAATGTTCATTTTGCACTAAGGCCACGCTGGGTGTGACACAAGTTGATCCAAAATGCTTGGGATCACTAGTGTTTTGGCTTTTGGGGTTTTTTCCCCCAAATTTTGGAATACGGTTGAATTTCTATATTTGTGGTTTTGACTTTTGTGATTTGATTAAAATATTATTATTCTGTCTAGGAATCTCTAGGTCCTCCAGTATAATTCTGTGGTCAGCTTCCAGCCAATGTTGGCCATAAAGGTTAGCTGAAGGACCTAGAAATTCCTAAGACAGGTGTGCTCTCTGGTTAAAAAAAGATTATTTTTAAAAGTTACTGTATATATTCGAGTATAAGCCTAGTTTTTCAGCCCTTTTTTTAAGACTGAAAAAGCCCCCCTCGGCTTATACTTGGGTGAGGGTTCTGCTTGGCTTATATTTGGGTCAGCTTATACTCGAGAATATATGGTACATTCATTATTTTTCTCTATTATTATTGGTATTATTACATTTATTAATTTTCTCTATTATTGTTGTTACTTTATTTTACTCAATTTTTATTATTATTATTAATGCATTTATTATTTCACTCTGATATTGTTGTTATTATTATTATTGCATTTATTATTTTATTCTATTTATTATTACTTGTATTATTTTACTCTATTATTATTAAAAGGATACATAAGCACATTTACATTGAAGAAGATGAGAATAATGATTTGATCAGAGTTGGACAGTCTTATCTTAAATTTGAGCTTTATGTAAATACAGTAGAGTCTCACTTATCCAACACTCGCTTATCCAACATTCTGGATTATCCAACGCATTTTTGTAGTCAATGTTTTCAATATATCATGATATTTTGGTGCTAAATTCGTAAATACAGTAATTACTACATAACATTACTGCATATTGAACTGCTTTTTATGTCAAATTTGTTGTATAACATGATGTTTTGGTGCTGAATTTGTAAAATCATAACCTAATTTGATGTTTAATAGGCTTTTCCTTAATGCCTCCTTATTATCCAAGATATTCGCTTATCCAACGTTCTGCCGGCCCATTTATGTTGGATAAGTGAGACTCTACTGTATTCAAAAACATTTAACCTACCAATGCCTCAATTAATGTAATTTTATTGGGATCTATTTTTATTTCTGAATTTTACCACCCTTGGCTTATACTGGAGTCAATGTTTCCCCAGTTTTTTGTGGTAAAATTAGGTGCCTCGTCTTGTATTCGGGTCGGCTTATACTCGAGTATATACGGTATGTATATCAAAATTTATATAATTCCAACAGAATATATATATATATAATAAAACAGCTTTTAAAAAAACCTTCACAGGAGCCCTGTGCCCATAACCACAGCGAATGTGGAAGGCTGACTGTATTTGCATGTATGTAATTTTGAAGACGGGACCCAAGTCTAGACATGAAATTCAATTACATTTCTTATATATCTGATACACATAGCCTGAATTTTACACACACATAGTTCTGTGCATGAAACAAAGCTTGTGTACACTGAACCATCAGAAAGCAAAGATGTCACTATCTCAGTCACCTTTGTAGATGATTTTGAAACATTTCGTATTTTTCAGAAGGGAGAATTGACATTAAAATGGAAGTGACATACAAACCCTCCCCAGAGGGTTTGGGTTACCATTGAACCTATAGCATCATTAATGCATATGTTGTTTAATATAGTAAAAAAAGAGAGAGAGATAGATCCATCTCATGAGAAGATTGCAATTTAAATTTTAAGACTGGAGGAACAATAGATGGAAGGGGGAAGAGGTAAAGATAACATGAATGTGTAAATACAAATACAATTCCAAGCATTAAACTCAATTATTTTTATTTCAGATAAATATGTTATTATTAAAACAAATAATTGGAAAGCAATTTATATTAAACAAAGCAAAAGAAAAATGCACCACAGGTAGTTTTAAAAGTAATAGTTTTCAAAGAACTGAAAACCTGGACCAGGTCTTGGGTAAGTTACTTTTTTAGACTACAACCCCTAAAGCAAGGCTAGCAGCTTCTATTATTTGTAGTTCATAAAGATAATCTTTTCAAAGCTCAGGTGATAACTAAGAAATTAAAAGGAAAGGTTCACAGAAAAGACGGAGTTTGAGGAAGGACCTGAAGGCAAAGGATCCACACAATTGCCATTAGGTGGATAAAGATGAGGACCTCTGGGACTCATAATGGGCTCTGAAATATGGAAAAGGTCAGGCAGACCTGTAGAAGTGGACAGGGCTGTTTAAACAGTTTGCTAAAATATTGTCTTTTTTAGAAAGCACTATAAAGGAGAGCATGATGAACAGCAAAGAGACATACTTATTCGTAAGGAAACCCCAGTGGTTTAAGCAAATGTGTTTTTTGATTTACCTTAGAACTTAATTCACAGGCATCTTGAGACCAACCATTTGCACTCTCACATCTTCAGAGCTTTGAAGCTCCGAAGAGGCTGGTTATAAATACAAAGAATAAATAAAACAACATCTCCATTTCCAACACAATACTGCAGCAACTCAGACACATGGCCCCATGTTTTCTGATCAGCTTGCTTAGCTCTTGCTAACTTCAAATCGGAATATTTTATTTGCTCTCGCCGCTTAAACAAATATCAAGGCTTAACATTTCCACACATTATGTCGCTTTGGGATACAAAACACATACTTATAGCCAGCCTAAATATATTTATTTGTTCATCAAATAAATTAAAAATGCTTTAAAAATTAGCAAGATTTTGATCAACAAACTGTATGATTACAAACCGTTCCTGAACTACATATGAACTATGGGGAGTTGACTAACAGTTTGCAACTGAAAATAGAAACAAAACCTCACACTTTCTTAATGACAATGGTATTCACTGTGGTTTGGTTCCTGGACCCTCTGGACATCCAAATCCATGGACACTCATGTCTCATTAAATACAATGGCTTAAAAAAGAGTGTCCCTTATATTAAGTGTCAAAATCATATTGTGAAGTCATGGATGGTTAAATCCATGCAAATAGAATCTGTGGATATGGAAGGCCAACTGTATAATCAGAAATAAGTATGATGCATGAGATGCTCCAACACAGGGATTTTTCACAATCAAGCTTTGTTTGTTTGTTTATTTAACCATCTATCCAGCTCCTGATATTGTAGGTAATACTTCTAGATGTAAAACATAAACAAGATAATAGCATGGCACACATTGCATCAGTCAAAATTACTGACCACAGGGCCACAAAGTCTTTAATAAAAATCCATATTCTAGTATGGCACCAGGAGCGGAGTGAGCAGCCACTGTTAGCTCTAGCTTCTGCCAACCTAGCAGTTTGAAAACAACCCAACGTGAGTAGATCAATAGGTACCACTCCGGCGGGAAGGTAACGGCGCTCCATGCAGTCATGCCAGCCACATGACCTTGGAGGTGTCTACGGACAATGCCGGCTCTTCGGCTTAGAAATGGAGATGAGCACCAACCCCCAGAGTCAGACATGAGTGGACTTAACGTCAGGGGAAACCTTTACCTACTATCCAAATCTAACCAGTGTCTTTAGCTGGTACACCAGATCTTTGATCCATGAGTTCGTTTGGTTGTGCAAAATTCACCTCTATGGATTTTCATATACAAAGTGTACATTTTAGGTAGGACTGTGCCATAGTTGCCAAATTTGTGCCAAGTTTACATGCTGGTCTGAATTACATGTAGATGTGCATAATTCATCCCAACTCCAGCCTGTAACTCTAGCAAAGCACTCAAATGGTGACCTTCAAGACCACAGGAGAACAGTCACAAATCTGTGCAATCATTCTGAAGAGCTTTACAGAGTATATCATTAGCTTTGGCTGACAAAATTCAGGTTACTTGGCTATTCAAGTATTTCTACACTTATTTCTGCCTAAATGCATTTGTAACATAGATCTCACTAGAATCACAGAATCAAAGAATTGGAGAAGACCGTAAGTGCCATCGAATCCAACCTCCTGCTATGCAGGAATACATACTCAAAGCACTTGAGACTGATGACCATCCAGTTTCTGTTTTAAAATCCACCATACAGTTAAACAGTTCTTACTGTCAGAAAGTTCTTCCTAATGTTTAGGTGGAATCTTTTTAACTGTAATTTGAACCCACTGTTCCTTGTTCCAGTCTCTAGTAAAAACTACTTAGACTGAACTGAGGCTAATCTACCAAACCAATTGTTGAATGCTGAATCAACACACAAGTAAACTCTGATGATTTAATGAGTCTTTTTAAATTGGGAGAAATAATAGATGTCAGACAATTACCTTAAGTTTTTAAAATAATTGATACATGTTTCAAGAGAAATCCTTAATGCATAAATTCAGAGCTGTATCTATTTTAAATGGGTGGCATACATTACAAGTATAACATTTGCAAAAGGGCCAAGGGCCACTTTTAGTCCTGTGTTTCCCTAGCAAACCTCACTATTCCATCTTTAAGTGATGCTGTATCAGTTCAGGGTCCAATTTCAGAAGATTTTCAGAAATCCCTTTGGGGTTATAAGAAGGCTGTTGCAAAATTGTTTGGGGGGGTTAGTCGGAGTGGGCTTGGAGAAAAATTTGCCTGAAATTTTGCTTTTAAAACTGAGGGATCTTCAGGCACTAGGGGTATATTGCCCTCCCCAATACAGTAGAGTCTCACTTATCCAAGCTAAACAGGCCGGCAGAACCTTATCCACTTATCCAAGTGAATATCTTGGATAATAAGGAGGGATTAAGGAAAAACCTATTAAACATCAAATTAGGTTATGATTTTACAAATTAAGCACCAAAACATCATGTTATACAACAAATTTGACAGAAAAAGTAGTTCAATATGAAGTAATGTTATGTTGTAATTACTGTATTTACGAATTTAGTACCAAAATATCATGATATATTGAAAACATTGACTACAAAAATGCTTTGGATAATCCAGAACCTTGGATAAGCGAGTCTTGGATAAGTGAGACTCAACTGTATATCTCAAGCTATGATTGTCTACATTATCCCCTGCTATGAGTTCTCTTTGAACATCCGATTGATACCAGTCAGCATAGCCCTTAACTGTCTAGATTTGGCAGCAACAGTCCCAATTAATCCTCTGCCATCCCACTTTTTCAGATGCATTTAAAATGCAGCAGTTTCTCACTCTTCTTCCATGTTCCCCCTTCACCCACAGCTTATTTCAATTAAGTAAACTGAGATAAAAGTGCAAAAGTGCTCTGGCTTGCTTTCAATTAATTCAGCTAGAGGAAAAGGTTGGGTCGAATTTTGCTCTTCCCAGGAGGCTCAGGCAAAAGCAAACTGCTGCAGTGCCTCTTCATATGTGTCTTCTTCCTCATTCATTATTTTTTGCTATCATGATGTCACACTGATGTGGTTTGGCAACATGTGCTTCTGTTTCCATTTGTAAAATGCTGGAAGGTATGAACTACTGCAACACCTCTCCTGAATGTAGCATTAGCCTTAAATATTTTCCTGAAGGCAGACATGGAAACAATTTTGAACAACAAACCTGTTAATGGGGGAACAAGTAAGCTTGTTCCAACATTTTGACACCTGCTGTGGAACACAGTGGTCTGTCACGTATTATGTGTATGTTTGCAAACTTGTGGCTTCCCACATTCACATGTGTTTAAAGCAGGCATGGGCAAACTTGGGCCTTACAAAATCATGAAAAGTTGGAAGATTGCTTCATTTCCTTTCAATTTCTTTCTTTTCTAACTCCCTTAATTGGGCAGTCTGATTTTAATTTATTAAGCATTATATCATGGAGCTTGGTGTATGTATTTTGTCCATGTATATGTATAAAAAAAGAGCAGAAACAACAGAAATATGCTCACATAAGTATGAACTGAAGTCCAAAACACACTGGAGGGCCCAAGTTTGCCCTTGCCTAGTTTAAAGCATCTTAGGTGTGCATGTAAAGAACAGAAAATGCTGAGTGGCCTTCCAAACCTTCAATATTCCAAAGACACAGAACATTTTAAATTAATTTAGTTACTAAAACTGGGCATCACATTTTGTTGGCTGTGCTTGGTTTAGTATGACTTGCCCAGAGGCCTGAGTAAAATATTAATACAGTCAACATGTTCCAGGAGCCAATGAGCCAAAGATTAAGCGCAATATTTGGGACTTGTTTTTTACCATTCCAATAAATCCCCTCCTTTTCTAGATAGCAAAGCTCTTGCAACCATACACTGTTTTTCACTAAGGGCCACCCAAGCCCTCCTCCTTCCATTGGAGATTAACACTCAGAAAGAGGGTAATCAAATACGGAAAGGAAAGGAAAGCAGAGAAGAAACTCTGATTTCTCTTAGTAGGCTGAATCTATAACAACTGCCTGCAAGTTGTTTGATTTTCTTTTCAGCACAAATGTGCCAAATAAAATCCATTTCTTTAGTCTGACCCTGCTAATCAGTACTATACATCCCCCAGAGAAATTAGGGAAGAAAATAGATTGATACTGTTGCTTATTTACACTTCCATATTCAGGCCTGGGGGATTTTTTAAAAGATGCATTTTCTTTCTCCTCTCCCACACAACATGCTCACATCTAGGGTAGATGAATAATTATTAATCTTAAAAGAGTACTAGATATCGCCAACCCGGCAACACACAAATCAGAATCACAGAACAGCAAAGGAACTGCAAATCCCTACTAGAATTCCCTGCTCAGAAAATCTCACCTCCACAGTCTGTGCAGCCTGACAGATTAAAAAAGGTTTCATTCTTGAAGGCTTTCCCTAATCATAGATAATTTATGGCAGATAATTGAGTAAGGTTATTGTTGTCGCTGCGACTGGGCTGTCATTTTTATTGCTGCTGATAATGTTTATGTATGTGGTAGGTCTTTAGTGACATTTTGAAATTCTAGATTTATTTTATCTTAATTGGCTTGCTAGATAAAACGTCCTCAAAGCTAAATACAAATAGAAAAATGTCAAGAAAATCACTCAATTTTTTTTTGAAAAAACACCTTTATCCTAGGAATGAAAGCATTATCTTTTAAAAGCCATGAACACGTAATTATGTTACAAACAAATAGTCAGAAACAGGATGTTTTGCAGCACAGTTAAAACTTGAAACATTTTCCTACATGCAAACCACAATGCCATCATATGGTTTTTGTGTACACACACATCATCTGACTTATAAAAAATGAATGCTGAAAATTATTAATTTTTTGTAGCTGTACCAACTGTAAAGATTTTAGAAAGAGTATTAAAATTTTTCATTACAAAATCATGAAAAGTTGGAAGATTGCTTCATTTCCTTTCAATTTCTTTCTTTTCTAACCTCCTTAATTGGGCAGTCTGATTTTAATTTATTAATCATAATATCACGGAGCTTGGTTTATGTATTTTGTCCATGTATATGTACCAAAAAAAGAACAGAGAGAACAGAAATTTGCTCACATAATTATGTACTGAAAATATTATTGGGAGCACTGGCTTCCAGCAACCCTTGGATCAATGTCCCTTATTATTTTATCCTATCTACATAGAAGTAACTTTGAATGTAGTGTTTTAAGAGAGTTTCCCACCTTGTGAGGACATATCCCTGCCAAATAGGAAATATTAAGTAAACAAAAATGGTACGGATCCATTATCTGAGCGGAGGCCACAAGGGGGTGCTAGAGAGAGAAGGAGAGTCCATTTTACGGGGGGTCGAAGTTGGATTAAAGAAGGAAAACAATTTCCCTCTGCTCTTCTCTTATTGCCCCCACCCATGCCCCATTGTGGAAACAACCCCCGTTTATGATATGGGAAGGCGGGTGGGGGAATAACCAGTGAAAACTAGGGAAATGTTTTTTATCCTTCAATTCCCCCCTCAATAAAGTGGACTATCCTTCTATCTCTAGCTCTCCCTAGTGGCTTTGCCCAGATAATAAAACAGTACCACAAAAGTATATATTCTAAAGCAAGCAACAAATTGTTCAGAATGCAATTCACTTCAGACTGGCTCAAGCAAACCTCATTCAGATCCTCTGAAGATGCCAGCCACAGATCCAGGCAAAACGTCAGGAGAAAATGCTGCTAGGACACGGCCATACAGCCCGGAAACCACAAAACACCCCAAACCTCATATGGCTTGAGTAAAATGTACACAGAATTAAGCATGCACATCCCATAAGTTGGCCTTATTGATACCTTAGACACATATGAAAATTGAGACACACATCTGAGTGTGGACAAGATGGCAAAAATTATCCATAGTTTCAAGTATCCACAGGGGACCATGGAATGTATACCTACAGATATGAGTTCATAATGCATTCATCAAGGGTTTTGTCACGACCCAGGCTGCAGAGCACCAATAACCATACACAGAGGCCAGAATCTATCTAATATCTTTATTAAGGAAATATGTAAAGTCAATAAAAATAAGTGTAGAATATAGTTCAGAAGAAGACCTTTCAGGAAAGGTCAATTATAGTCCAGGAAAACAATGTCCAATATAAAATATTAAGGTCCAAAGTTGTAATCCAATAACCGAAACACTCACTTTGCCAAGCAAAGTGAGGGGAGATGACAAGGTTCTTAGTCCAAGGAACTTGATGCAAGGCTAGGAAGTAAACTTGATTCTTGAAACACAAGGCTTGATACAAGGCAACAAGGAACGAGGATCAGGGACAAAATCCGTGGTAAATACTTGGCAAGGTCCTGGAAAGCAAGGCTGAGTCCTAGGAAGCAAGGCAAGGTCCGTGGAGCAAAACAAGGCTGGAAACAGGAACGAAGGCTTGGAAGCGGGAACGAAGGCTTGGAAGCGGGAGTAGCGCTGTCCACACACAACCTACTCCAGTAGCTGACGAATTGACTCCGCAAGATTCCTACAGGGCAAAGAACGTAAATAGGGTCTCGTTTTCCCACCAAAGAACACTTCTCTGGGGAAACAGAACCGAAAGTCAATCTCTGTGTCCAGATGCATGACTCCCTAAAGTTTCTCATGGAAGCAGGCTTAATCAGCTGAATGCCTGGCTGCGATTCTCAGGCTTCTGCGATTAGCCTGTTGAACTCCTTTTTGTTGTTGATAATAATTACGGCGAGAAAATGGGGGAGATTTTGACTCAGGGCTTGTTTGGCAGATTTCTGGAAGGCAAACCTCCTGCAGGTGCAAGGGCTCCAATTCTGGCTGGGAAAGTTCCAATTCTGGCTGAAACGGTGGAAAACCCAAGTTTTCCTCTTCATCTGTCACAACAGCGCTAGGAACGGGACTACATGGCCCATGAGTCATCACACTATCCCCCTCCTCAAGCCCCCTCTCAAAATAGGGCTCTCTCCCCGAGGCGCGAGGCCGCGGCTTGGTGGGGTAGGTCTGATGGAAGCGGCGGGTTAAATCGGGGGCATGGACTGTGGAAGCGTCTTCCCAAGAGCGTTCTTCGGGGCCAAAACCCACCCAGTCAATGAGATATTGAAGGCGGCGGCGGTGAAAGCGAGAATCCAAAATGTCCTGAACCTCGAATTCCTCCTCCCCATCCACCAAAACAGGAGTGGGGGCCGGCCGGTCTACATCAGGGCGCACACCATCCGCCGGAAGGAGCAGGGAGCGATGAAACACTGGATGTATGCGCATAGAGCGCGGAAGTTGGAGTTTGAAAGTCACGGGGTTTAGTTGTGCCACCACTGGATAGGGACCAATGAAACGGGCATCTAGCTTCCGGCAGGGACGGTGGGAGGGCAAGAAACGAGTGGACAGGAAAACCCGGTCTCCTACCTTGATTTCGGGGCCCGGCTGGCGATGACTGTCAGCGTGGCGTTTATAGTCCTCCTTGGCTTGATCTAGTTGCTGGAGCAAAAGTTGTTGCACCGCTGTGAGTTCTTGCAGCCAGTCCTCTGCTGCAGGGACTTCTGAGGTTTCAATGACTGAAGGAAAGAAACGTGGATGGAAGCCGTAGTTTGCAAAGAATGGGGTTTCTTTAGTTGAAGCCTGGACACCATTGTTGTAGGCAAACTCCGACAGCGGCAACAGGGAAGCCCAATTGTCCTGCTGATAGTTTACATAACAGCGAAGGTATTGTTCCAAAGTGGCATTGGTGCGCTCAGTTTGCCCATCCGTTTGGGGATGGTGAGCCGAAGATAAACGAGAGTCTATGCCCAATAGTTTTTGTAGTGCTTTCCAGAAACGAGAGGTGAATTGAGACCCACGGTCTGTGACCAAACTCTTGGGCAATCCATGTAATCTGAAAACATGCTGAAGGAATAAATCTGCAGTCTCTTTGGCCGTGGGGAGGCCATTGCAGGGAATGAAATGGGCTAATTTGGTAAAAAGGTCCACCACCACTAGGATCGTGGTGAATCCAAAGGAAGGTGGTAGGTCGGTGATAAAATCCGCAGAAATTATTTCCCATGGACGGGATGGTGTAGGAAGGGGATGCAGTAGCCCTGAGGGCTTCTCCCTTCTTGTCTTGGAACGCTGGCATACCGGGCAGGTATTGACATATTTTTCCACATCCTTGCGGATCTTGGGCCACCAGAAATCTCTTAGGATCAAATGCATGGTTTTAAATAGTCCGAAATGTCCTGCTGGCTTGCAGTCATGACTCAGACGAAGTGTCTTTTCCCTGCCCGGTCCTGGAGGGATGTAGACACGATTTCTATAGCAAAGTAACCCATCCTTAAGTGAGAAGGGAAAATGTAGTCCTTGGCGAAGTTGGTCCTGAGCCCAGGCATCTGCTTGTTGACTGGCCCTGATTTCCTGAGCACAAAGGGGCCCTGGAATATAGGGAGTTGATTCAATTAGAGTGGATTTGGTGTTTCCCACTGTGAGCGTGGCAAAGTTCTCGGGCTGCAGCAGTTGGGACTCAAAGGTCTCTTTGCGCCCTGCTGCATATTCCGGTTTCCGTGACAGAGCATCTGCTTGCTTGGTCTGGGCTGGGGTTACATAATGGATTTGGAAGTTAAAACGCTCAAAGAATAAAGCCCAGTGTTGTTGCCTCTGATTTAGCTTGCGGGCAGTTCTTAGATGCTCTAGATTCCGATGATCAGTATGGACCTCAATGGGAAATTTGGCCCCTTCTAACCAATGTCTCCAAGTTTCAAAGGCTGCCTTTATGGCCAAAAGTTCCTTTTCCCAAATAGTGTAATTTCTCTCTGGTGCGGTCAGTTGACGGGAGTAAAAGGCACAAGGGTGAAGATGATCTCCCACTGGTTGTAAGAGTACAGCCCCAATTGCCACATCGGAGGCATCCGCCTGCACAACAAAAGGGGTTTCAGGATCTGGGTGCTGGAGGATTGGCTGGGACGTGAATAATTTCTTTAGTTGCTGGAAACCTTTCTCTGCTTGCTCTGTCCAGCGGAAAGGCTGTTTCCCACGGATGCAGCTGGTGATTGGATCAGACCAGCGGGCAAAGTCTGGAATGAACTTGCGGTAGTAGTTCGCGAACCCCAAGAAACGTTGCACCTCTTTCTTGTTGGTTGGCGCCCGCCATTCCAATACTGCTGAAACCTTTGCCGGGTCCATGGTGAGCCCTAGTGGTGAGACACGGTATCCCAGGAAATCTACCTCTTGTAGATCAAAAGCGCATTTTTCCAGCTTGGCATAAAGTCCATGATCCCGCAATCGTTGTAACACCATTCTGACGTGGTTCTCATGCTCTGATTGTGATCTAGAAAACACCAAAAATCGTCCAAGTAGATAATCAAGAACCGGTCTAGATAATCCTGAAAGATATCATTGACAAAATGCTGGAACGTTGCAGGAGCTCCACTTAAACCGAAATTCATGACCAGGGACTCGAATAAACCGAATTTAGTCTGGAAAGCGGTCTTCCACTCGTCCCCTTCCCTGATGCGAACTAGATTATAAGCTCCTCGAAGATCCAGTTTGGTGTAAACCTTGGCCCCTCGAAGCCGGTCTAAGAGGTCCGAGATCAAAGGCAGTGGATATCGGTTTCGCTTAGTGATATTGTTCAATGCCCTATAGTCCACCACCAAGCGTAGGTCCCCTGACTTCTTTTTCACAAACATCACTGGGGAAGCAGCTGGGGATTGAGAGGGTCTGATAAACCCCTTGCGGAGGTTTGTCTCTAAGAACTCCCTGAGAGCTTCTTGCTCCGGTTCAGTCAGGGAGTAGAGGTGCCCTCGTGGGATCGGGGCCCCCTCCACCAAGTCAATGGCACAGTCATAAGGTCTATGCGGGGGTAGTTTCTTGGCTTCTTTTTCATTGAATACATCCCAAAAGTCTGAGTATTTCTTGGGCAAGGTGATGATGGGTTCAGCGTCTGTGGCATGGCAGACCTTGGCTACAAGACAATGGTTTTGGCAGTATTTTGAAACAAACTGCAGTTCTCTGTTGGACCAGGAGATGTTTGGGTCGTGGAGTGTCAGCCATGGAATTCCCAAAATCACAGGGAAGTGGGGAACCTCTGTAACAAAGAAGGAAATCTCTTCCATGTGTTCCCTTATCCACATTCTGGTGGGTTCTGACCATTGGCTTACTGGACCTGTCTTGAGGGGGCGGCCATCTATGGCCTGCACCACACGGGTGTTCTTGAAGTCGTGATATTGTAATCCCAGAGAGTCGGCATACTCTCTATCAATGAAATTGTTTGTGGCTCCTGAGTCTATCATGGCATGGATCATGACGGGTCCTTTTTTCGCTGACCACAAGGTGACCACTAGGAGAAATAGGACCCCGGTTGGCGGCTCTTGAGTGGGGTTTTTGACCGGGTTGGCGAGCCTCTCTACGCCCGGTCGCTGGCTTCCCCCGCCGGCTTCACGCCAGCCGCCTCAGACGCCTTCGTCTCCGTGGAGGACGCCGCCGCCAGACGGGCGGCGGGCTTCCCCTTGGCTGGACACTCTCTGGCAAAGTGGCCCCCGTTTCCGCAGTACCAACAGAGATTTAGGCGTTGGCGGCGGGCCTTCTCGGCAGTATCTAACCTGGGACGCACATTGCCCAGCTGCATCGGCACCTCCTCGCTTCCTCTGGGGTATGGGGCTGGTGGCGGGGGTCTCCACACTGGACGCGGCTGGATGCCGGTGGGAGCGGGAGGTTTCGCTCCAGCCCTACCGCTCTGGCCTCGGATCCATTGCTTTCTGTTGGCAAGCATGACTTCAGCTCGTAAACATTGATCAATGAGTCCTTCAAGAGAGTGTGGAGGATCCACCTTGGAGATTTCCTCCAGCATCTCGATGTTGAGACCCTCCCGAAATTGTCCTCTGAGGGCTATGTCGTTCCAGCCGGTGTTATGGGCCAGCACTCGGAACTCGGCTATGTACTGGGACAAGGGTCTGTCCCCTTGGGAGAGGCGCCGGAGTTTGTGGCCGGCCGCCTCCAAATTGTCCTCGATCCCCCAAGTCGCCTTAAGGTGATCCAAGAAATGTTGCGCTGATCTCAGATGTGGGGAGACTTGATCGAACAGTGCCGTCGCCCAGTTGGCCGCTGGCCCGTCTAGGAGACTGTAAATCCACGCCACCTTGATGTCTTCTTGGGGAAACTCGGCATTTCGGGCTTCTAGATAAGCCAGGCATTGGCGACGGAAAACATGAACCTTAGAAGCTTCTCCAGAAAACTTGGTTGGCAACGCCAGGGCCGGGAGACGGATTCCGCGTTCCTTCAATCCCCTTATTTCTCCCTCCTGCGCATTGAGCTTATCACGGATGCGGTCCACTTCATCCTTGTCGATGGTGTAGCTGAGTGGCTGGGCCCCCGGTCTGGCTCCGGTAGACATTCTGGCCTAGGTTAATTGGTGCTTAGGGTGGCGGAGTCAAACTGTCACGACCCAGGCTGCAGAGCACCAATAACCATACACAGAGGCCAGAATCTATCTAATATCTTTATTAAGGAAATATGTAAAGTCAATAAAAATAAGTGTAGAATATAGTTCAGAAGAAGACCTTTCAGGAAAGGTCAATTATAGTCCAGGAAAACAATGTCCAATATAAAATATTAAGGTCCAAAGTTGTAATCCAATAACCGAAACACTCACTTTGCCAAGCAAAGTGAGGGGAGATGACAAGGTTCTTAGTCCAAGGAACTTGATGCAAGGCTAGGAAGTAAACTTGATTCTTGAAACACAAGGCTTGATACAAGGCAACAAGGAACGAGGATCAGGGACAAAATCCGTGGTAAATACTTGGCAAGGTCCTGGAAAGCAAGGCTGAGTCCTAGGAAGCAAGGCAAGGTCCGTGGAGCAAAACAAGGCTGGAAACAGGAACGAAGGCTTGGAAGCGGGAACGAAGGCTTGGAAGCGGGAGTAGCGCTGTCCACACACAACCTACTCCAGTAGCTGACAAATTGACTCCGCAAGATTCCTACAGGGCAAAGAACCTAAATAGGGTCTCGTTTTCCCACCAAAGAACACTTCTCTGGGGAAACAGAACCGAAAGTCAATCTCTGTGTCCAGATGCATGACTCCCTAAAGTTTCTCATGGAAGCAGGCTTAATCAGCTGAATGCCTGGCTGCGATTCTCAGGCTTCTGTGATTAGCCTGTTGAACTCCTTTTTGTTGTTGATAATAATTACGGCGAGAAAATGGGGGAGATTTTGACTCAGGGCTTGTTTGGCAGATTTCTGGAAGACAAACCTCCTGCAGGTGCAAGGGCTCCAATTCTGGCTGGGAAAGTTCCAATTCTGGCTGAAACGGTGGAAAACCCAAGTTTTCCTCTTCATCTGTCACAACAGCGCTAGGAACGGGACTACATGGCCCATGAGTCATCACAGGTTTATTGTTATTTATGAAGAATGCTAAGAAAAGGAAAAGGTGGGGGTAAGAGAAGTTGGGGAGGGGACTATATGATGACACGTGGTTTTAAAACTGCAAGTTGATGTTCTTTATAAGTAGCATAACCATGTCATAACATTTAGTGCAGTGGTTCTCAACCTGTAAGTCCCCAGGTGTTTTGGCCTACAACTCCCGGAAACCCCAGCCAGTTTACCAGCTGTTAGGATTTCTGGGAGTTGAAGGACAAAACATCTGGGGACCCACAGGTTGAGAACCACTAGGCCAGAGTACTGGGCTTAAGACTCTGACAATTCAGGCTCTTGAGCCAAACCAGTTGTGAAACTCACATTGTTGTTTCTTGGCCTGACCTACATCACAGATTTATTTTTAGGGTGAAGTGTGAATGTCAGAACTCCACCTCAAGGTCATTAGTGGAAAGGGAAATGTAACAAATTAATAATAAACAAAAAGAAGTTCAACGTCTAAAAATATTAGTGACTGTTAGATCAGAAAAACATCTGAAATCTTTGTTAATATTTCAAAGTTTCTGCAAAGCTCAATTATGATCAATGTCATAAATCCTACATTGGTATTTATGCATGGGTTTCTTTAGCAGTCAGGCTAACCAGAAAAAGACTGATGCAGTACACAAAAATGCAAGTTTACACGCATATACATGAAAACATCATTCTAAAATTAACTTATAGGTTTAACACACCTCACCCCAAAATTAGATGAACATATGGAACATCTGCTGATGCTTCCACATGATGTACACAAATGTCTGTAATCATTACTGCCACCTACCTATTTGTTGCATTTATCTGGTTCACAAGTTTATTAATTGAGGATTTCACATCCTCCATCCATTTACATCCATTTACAGTACTACATCATAGCATTTTCATTGCTCTAAGTATGGTTCAGCTTTTGAGCAATGAAATACTTCTGCTAGAATTACACTGGAGGACTTAGGGATTCCTGGGGAAAACATTTTAATTAAATGTGTGAATAATCACATCTGCAAAAGTCAAAACCACAAATGTCAACTATATATTGTTTTTTAAAATATATACACAAAGGGAGTGGATCATTCTACACCACAAATTAATACAGTTTGACACCATGTGAACTGCTTTGGCTCAATGCTATCAAATAAAGGGAGCATGGTGAGGCAAAACAGGTGATAACCCTAGTTTAATATTTAATATTGAACATAATACAGACCTTTTACTGTCAGGATTAAACAAGAAAATGAGAGAAGAACCCAACTTTTGCTCTTAAAGAACATTTAAGAAAGATATCCTGATAGTATCTTTTTAAAAGTCAATTAAAATCCCTAGTTTAATTGCAAGACGTTGCTTGTTTTTAATAGGAAAAGAACCAGAAATTTCAATCTGTTTTTTTTTTTACAATAACAACAAGAAACTAAAATATTTGGCATCTTCCTAACTTTTGAGAAACCTTCAATCTGGCAATGGTAAGAATAATGATTGAAATGTGAATTGCTACAATTTGTGTGCATCAGGAATTATGAGACTGCAAGCTTTGGGGAAATAAAGGTTGTAGGCCCAGTGTGAATATTATTTTGGCACCGATGTCATATTTGTCTGTAGTTGTTTTGAGAGGGAAGCTTTGCAGTTTGCTACGCCTCCCAGATAGCAAGGATGTTACGCAATTTGGTCTCTCTCTATAAAGATCCAAAAACGCAACTTTTTTCCAAACTGACTTAGAGAACACTTCCAATTAACCCAGTCCTGAAGCAGCAGTATTAGCCATAACACACACTTTCCTTCAGAAAGGCTCTCATGACCCTTGAAAGCACAAGTCAAAATAAAATAATTGTGCCAGAACATTGACTCCAAAACCATTTTGATAATTCAGAGGATCATCAGTCAGTGCCTTGCTACTGCCATACCTCCTTAATCCTATTTGATCCATTTGATGTCAGAAGTTACAGAAGTCAGAAGTCAATAGAGGGGAAACAAGCAAAGATCTCCAATAACATCTAGGAAAGAATAATTTGGAAAGCTACTGCCAGTCTCAATTGATAATCCTGGGTTATAGGGACCAATGATCTGACTCAGTATAAGGCAACTTCCTATGTTTCTTTTTATATACAGTATGCCCTTGCTGTTCAAAAATAAGCCTTCACAGACATCAGTAAGTGCAGACTGTAAAGCAGAAATAAATTCCAAAATAGTGTTTGAGACAGATAAACATCCTGGATTCCTACATTATCTTTTCAAGTTCTTCACTGGCACTTTCAGAGGACAGAAGGGTGATGGCACCTTTCCCTCAAAGCACTCCCAAGGCCCAAATGTCAGCTTGCCATATTGGTGCGCTGGCGTATGTAGGTTGGCTTCTTTGTCTCCCCTTCCCTCCCCGATTCTGCTGTTATCTTTCACACAAATCAAGTAGCACAAGATGTACCAGTTGCTCTGGTAACAAGACTCCCCCCCCCCCCCCCGCCACCCCACTTCTCTCAAAGAAACATTTATTTGAAGACTTCTCCCAGGAAAGTTTGAGCTGCCTAAGAACTCCACGTTTCTGGGACATGCACACAACTAATTCTTTTCTAACAGGGACATTTCATCTTCTAAAGATGTGCCAGAAAGATGAAGCAAACCTACCAGAGACCTCCATATAAAGGTTGAATGTCCCTTATCTGAAATGCTTTGGACCAGAAGCGTTTTGGATTTTGGATATTTTTGGATTTTGGAATATCCTTATTTCTACATATGTATGCAATGGTATATTTTGGAGATGGTACACAAAGTTCTTTTACATTTCCTAAACCCCTTGTACACATAGCTTGGAGGTAATTTTAAGCAACATTTTCAAGGTTTTTTTGCATAAAACCAAGTATGAGAACATTTAACCATCAGAAAGCAAAGGTGTCACTGTCCATAGGGATAGTTTGGGAGTTTGGAGTATTCTGGTTAAGGGATGCCCAAACCACTACTATGCAGTTTTCAAAGCACTTCTATCTAACATAGACATGGGCAAACTTCAGCCCTCCAGGTGTTTTGGACTTCAACTTCCACCATTCTTAACAGCCAGTAGGCTGTTAGGAATTGTGGGAGTTGAAGTCCAAAACACCTGGAGGGCTGAAGTTTGCCCATGCTTGATGTAACACATTCACTCATGAACCTTTATGGCAGTTTGGTAAAATAATTTCTTCTGCTCACTGATTCTTACAAAACAGTGGCTTGTGGAGCCAAGTTGGGAGATTCCTATCTCACATTCCTAGTCATTTTGCCACCCATCCTCTCTAAGACAACGCACAACCCTGTTAATAGTATCTGCCATCCAAGCACAACTGCCTGCTCAGTCCCTTACTTAGGTTGCAAATTGTATTTGTCCTGAGAAATAGCTTCATTGGCAGTTCTAGATGTTTCTGGAATTTTTATTTATTCATTGAGCTATTCTAAAAGAAGTAAAACAAAAGAGCTAACAGCTCTGTCCTAAAGATCAAACGCATGATGGAAAATGCACACAGCACCCCTTTTCCCTGACAACTGAAGCAGTCAAAATGCAGCTAAAACAACAATCTGGCCCCGCAAAAAGTTGCAATCATGTCTAATCAAATATCCGTTCTCTGTTAAAATTCTTGGATCTTGTTTTGTTTGTACAATATGGTTGGGCAACTTGTGTTTTTTTTAAATATGCTAGTGGGATCAAAACACCCTTCTAGCCCTATCCAACACCATAACTAGTGGAGATAATGGGATTTGGAATCCATGAAATCTAGACTGCAACAAAATCCCCACCATGTTCCAAAATATTTCAATGTCTGTAGCCAAACTGAGAGAAGGCCAACATTTTGAAACTGTCAACAAGCAAGTCTTTAGACTTCATAAATGTTTGTGTATGTGTGTGAATAAAAAGGGCTATATCTATAAAATCTATCTATAAAGATATATAAAGATAAATGAAATCTTTATGGTATCTTTTTTTCCAGATCATCATATGTGTTGTCGAAGGCTTTCATGGCCGGGATCACAGGGTTGTTGTATGTTTTCTGGGCCATACAGCCATACATGGCCATACAGCCTGAAAAACACACAACAACCCCAGATCATCATATTTTCTTTCTTTGTATGATTGTCTCAAAATACGATGCCTAATCCCCAGAGAACAGGAAATGCTGGATGTTGTTCTGAATTTAGTTGATTTAGATTCCCTGCTGTTAAAAAGCCAAGGGAGAAAATTAAGAGGCTTACTCCATTATCAATTTTGTATTTCTTCAAAAAGCAGTGTGCTAGTATAACTTACCAAAAAAACCCCTATTTAAATCTTAATGGGTTTCTGAAATAATAGAGGCATTGAATGCAAAGGAAGGTGGGGCTTTCTTTGCAACAAAGGTAGCACCATATTATATGTATATTTTGGCAGATAAAGAATATGATGTTCCAAATTAATCACAACAAAACAAGGAGGAGCTGAGTCTGAATCAAGACCTCACTTCTCTCATCAACTGCCGAAGTCTCTCTAGGAGACCCAACCCACTACTTGACAAGCATTGAGTTTAAAAATCGGGAGGCATTTTATGGTGGAAGAAGAAACAAAGAAGGCACACAGGCGCACCCCAAGTGAACTCTCTTCAAGGTTAAATAATTCCTCCCACTTGCCACAGACAAGAAGGAAAAATTACTGCCTATAGCATATCCAGCTACAATTAATGTGCTTGCTACCCTAAAATCATTCCTCAGCAGAGCAAAAGAGGTCAAATATGGTTCAGTCAATCCAGATTTTTTTTCTTGCAGAAGGCCCCAGAACAAAGTACTGTGGCTTGATAGATTTTCTTTCTCTGTCCCTCCCTTGGCTAGAAAGAAAATGCTTTCACTAGCAAACAATTTATACAAGCAGATAGTTTACCATCCTCTCCATCCGCATCTCAGAAAACACTGTATTAATTTTAGGAAGACAACAACAACCTCAAAAGATTAGAATTACATCCAGAGCCTGTTTGTTGTTCTTTAAACAATAAAACAATGTGTTTGATTCACTTGAAACAGATAAGATGCTACCCATCTTTGTTTTCATTGAAGAAAAAAATATTCCAATTAAGCTTTGATGGAAGGGATGAAGTTTAATTTATCCACTTGGGCATGATCAACCTTTGACTGAGCCATGAACCTATGAAATCCCTGTCTATAGAGATACATTTAAATTCAGCCTATCCTCCTTTTAGCCACAGCAAGTGTTATTGAATAACGGTAACCACACCCCCAAAGAATGTATAGTTTACCAAGAGACAACAAAAAGATACAAGTTACTCAAAAAACATCAAATCGGTACAATTTATTAAAGAGTTAGGTACAATATAGTTCACGGAGTACAGCTGCTGCTAGGTTTATTCCCAATCTCCTAAATCCTCAAATTTGCGCACCTCTGGACCTCTGGGAAATGTTTTTAATAAAAGGAAAAATAATAAATCTTCAAACTGTGTATGTATCTATTTCTTATATGAAGTGTATATAAACTTCTTCTTTAAAACGTATCAAAATGTAGCGTAGAGATAGCCACCCATCTGTGACCCTGTTTAAATAATCTCTTGGGAATTGAGAAGGTTGGGCAAATCCCGCTGGCTATTACCCAAACCAAGTAATTAACAGATTCATTGTTGTGTATGCAAAGATATGTGACCTTCTTTGACATCCAAGATGTTTGTGCAATTAACCTGAGGCTGAGAGTCTGCCGCTCCTCCGTGGAAACAGGGGCTTAGAGTATGTGCACTCCTTAACTCTTTTTACTGACAGCCAAGTCCTTGATTACCTAAGGTCTGCACATTGGTTTCTTGAGTCTCGCACCTATGTTTTCTGAGCTCCATATCTTTGTTTGGCACAGAACTGGGCTTTTTGGTTCATCAAAAGCTCATCTCTACCATTGTCTTCTCTTAGATCGCATCCTCCCAGGGGGCGTTTCTGTAGTTGATTGGTCTTTCACTCTGACCAATCTCGGCTGCCATTCTCCTCACCAGAGGAATCCCCGCCTGGAGACAGAGACATCAATAGACCTTCCAGTCAATCCTGGCACAGATCCTAGCCTCCCTCTTTTTCAACCAATCAGGAGAGGGAGCGGGAAGTCTTAATAGCTGTCAAAACTGTATAAGATGATGATGATGATGATGATGATGATGATGATGATGATGATAATAATAATAATAATGGTTCCGGTGGTGATCGGCACATTGGGTGCCGTGCCAAAAGATCTCAGCCAGCATTTGGAAACAATAGACCTTGACAAAATTACGATCTGCCAACTGCAAAAGGCCACCCTACTGGGATCTGCATGCATCATCCGAAAATACATCATACAGTCCTAGACACTTGGGAAGTGTTCGACTTGTGATTTTGTGATACGAAATCCAGCATATCTATCTTGTTTGCTGTGTTATAATATAATAATAATAATAAATAATAATAATTTTATTTTTATACCCTGCCCCATCTCCCCGAAGGGACTCGGGGTGGCTTACATCTCTTGTATTTTTCTGCAAATTCATGTTTGTACCTTTTGAAGCAAATTGCTTGTATTTGCATCCTTTTTGACCAGATCATATTAAATCTCTGTGGCTTGTCTTCAACATAGTGAGCTGGTTTCTCTGTCCTGGTCTATTTGGTTTAACATACACTCTCCAGGAATGGACTCTCGATTCACGGTCCTAGCTAAATCACTACACCAGGGCTAAAATTGGGAGAAGTTTTTCAAGAATGTGCCCATGCTTGAATGTCTACATCTTGTGAAGCCTTCCTGAGTCTCCCCTCCCCCCAAGCGCTTGATGCAAGGCCTACGGTCGAGCGCCGGGCACTGGGCTGGCAGGGTCTACAGGCCTTGGTGCTTTGCCACCCAAGGTCAGAAAATCTTCATTTTTTTCGGACCTTGAGCAGAAAGGCATATTTTATAGGCACCCGTTTTCGGAAGCAGTGGATGGAAACGGAAACGGAGCCATACAAATGGGACAAATAGAAATGGGTAGCAATTCCATACAAATGCACGAGACTACTAGACACACAAGTACATGGTTACATGCCTTCTGTCATCCTTTTCCCCCATGTGCCATCTTAGTTGTGGTTTCTATCCTGATTGCTGCCATATTCCTTTAAGAATGCCACTAATACATGCTATAGTAACACAGCCACAGTAGGCAATCTCGGATAATTTTTTAAAAAACCCTACACCTATCAGCCATTTCTGTTGTACCTTTCACTAGTAATGTGAAAAGTACAGGGGGAAATCACACCTGAAAATCAGTAACATAAAAGTAGGGAGGGCAAAAGACAACTCAAATGTGAAAAACAACTCTAGACATTTTTATGTTTCAGACTCTGATTTCAACTTCTCCATCCAAAATTCCAGAGAAAGTCAACAGCAAAACATCAATTTAAAAAAAAGGGAGGGGCAACATAATCTTTGGGATGTAAGATTTCCCATTCTGCTTTTCAACTGAAACATTAAGCTTTTAAATGGATGTTGTAGTCATATTTTCCAGAGTAGTTATTAGAAATATGCACATGTTTAGAACTAGGTCAACCTCTACCGTTATTTTAACAGCAGAGAGAAACTGTTTAGACATGACTCTAATGCTCTTAGCCTCAGCAAACCAGAGCAGAGCCGTTTGGAAATTAAACAATATAAAGAGGAAAAAATAGCTACTCAGTAGAAATATCTCCTGTGCCAATTTATAAAAATAAGTGTAACATTAGTAAGGGATTAAGGCTTGCTTTGGAAATGTACACGTTGGAAAGGTCCAGAGGTTTCAATTCAGTTTTGGTTCACTTGCATTCTTTTATCATTCCTTTTGGAAGGATTACTTTAAAGCAACAGGAGGATATATGCACTAAAACCCGAACACAATACTTCCTGACAAATCAGCTACACATTTCACATCTTTGCTTTTGCATATAGGGAGCAGGGACAGAGAATAAACAAGGAGGATATGTTGCATGTTTAAAACACAAACACAGAAGAAATGGCCTTTAAAAATGTTATTTTAAAGTGAAAAGATAAAAAATGTATAAGGAATCCTGTACAGACAGCTTGTTAACATGCCATAACTTGTTTCATCCTTAAAACTCAAGATGATATAGCTATCATTTACAACATCACATCCAAGTAAAAATCAGCGTGGAATGCTTAAATGTAACATTTTCAAAACATTTATGCTGGTTGCCCAAGAACTGGTCCAAATAAAACAGTCACATCTATGAAAAACGTCCTTGGGGTTTGATTCTGTCAGCTTGTCCTTGTTCTGTAAACACGGACAAGTTTTAGACTATTGTTGCTCTAGTTTTCTGGATTATGCTGTAACCTGTCACACATGAGGAAAGCAGCAGTATATCTTATCTGGAATTCCAAAATACTTCAAAATCCACATGGGATAGGGACACTTTTTGTTGTCTGATGATTCAGTGTGCAAAAACTTTGTTTTGTGCGCAAAATTATTTAAAATATTATAATAAATATATATATATAGCCAATGCTTAGAGTAGAAAGTGACAGTCCAATAATATTTGCACGGCCCAAGATACTCTTCTCTGAACCAGAAGAGGCCATCAAACTGAAGGCTCTCCTCTCATAGCCTTTGAAATTAAAGGCTGTCCTCACTAAAGACACATGGCAGACCAAGTCTTTAAGTATATATCCACTTGAATAACAATTTGCCATTAGGATTGACAAATCAGAAGCCAATATTGCCTACTAACAAACAATGACTCGTTTTTGCCTCAAAGCAAGAGAGAGGGTTAGAGAAATCGAAGGACAGATGTCGGAGAAACCCTACTTACTCATTTTCAGCAAGTGTCTAACTCTTCAAGACACACACTGGTCTCCGATTATAATGTGGCAGACTTAACTATCACAACAGGAAGCAGCCAAAACATTCTGCATTGGCCTGGGAGGAATTTCTTTTCATCTTAAAATATGTTCATGCATTAATGCAAAAAAAAAAAGGCTCCAGAAACTATTATAGAAACACAGATTGCCACAAAACACTGTGTTGTTGAATGCTCTTGTTTTACAACAGTACGTTTTAAAAACAAATACCAGCAAGAAGAAGTTAAATATTTTTTCATTCTGCAACCACTGAAGACAGATAAGTAAGGAATGTTTAACATGTAAGCTCATGTAATAGAAAAACCACAGAATGTTTACCTTATAGACTTGTCCATAGGTCCCATTGCCAACAAGTTCAACCAGTTCAAAGATGCCTGCAGGATCCTGGGAGAAACAGAAAGAAACCAAAATCAATCAGAGATCTCCAGCATTAGATATTTAAAAGTTGCTACATATAAACCTTGTTAAACCCATATAGTCAGCATTCTGCAAGGCAGCTCTTTTGCATGGAAGGTTCAAAAATAGATTTCAAACAGACAGGGGCAGGATTCACAGCATGGGTCAAATCCCTTCCCTGAAACAGATTTCTATTTAAAGAGGGGGAAAAGCAGAGGAATTTAAGAACATTGGCTTTAGTAACTATTTCATATATATATCAGAGATATAGGTTGTTGAAAAGAAGGCCTACATGCAGCTACACTAACGGTAGGAATGTACTTCCTAGCCTCTGCCATTCCTAAATGTTTAACTAAGTTAAATAACACATATATATTACCAGTGCCAGCGCCTATCCTAAAACAGACCTATTCCAATTTTCCATTTCATGTACTGTACTAAGAAAAATATGGGGACATTAAGATGTGTTGTCCATAGCCGTACGTGTTGGCTATGTTCAAGGGACACAGAATAATGGGGGCCTATTTTGTACCAAAACTGTGAGGTGCCCCAGGCAATGCCAATGGCATATATAACTCAGGGCAGAATATCATAAACTGCAGGCCGCTATACAGCGTTTACTAGAGAAAAGGCTTTGTTCATCAAAGGCTTGATAAATTTGACTGCCATGATCTAGACCAGGGGTCCCCAAACTAAGGCCCGGGGGCCGGATGCGGCCCTCCAAGGTCATTTACCTGGCCCCTGCCCTCAGATTTATAATATAATATTTTATATCATTTTGAATAATATAATATATTGTATATACATATAATATTGATAATAATATTATAATGTTATACAATATAATACTAATAATAATACCATATAATAATATTAATTATATGTTATATATTACATATAATATTACAGTATAGTGGTATAGTTCAATGTAGTAATATATAATGGTAATATTGTGCTACGCTAATAATATAATATATTGTATGTACATAAAGCTGCTCTGAGTCCCCTTCGGGGTGAGAAGGGTAGGATATAAATAAATATAGTAAATGAATAAATAAATAATTTTAGACTTAGGCTCGCCCAAGGTCTGAAATGACTTGAAGGCACACAACAACAACAATCCTAATTAACTTGGCTATCTCATTGGCCAGAAGTAGGCCCACACTTCCCATTGAAATCCTGATAGGTTTATGTTGGTTACAATTGTTTTTATTTTTAAATATTGTATAGTTATTTCATTGTTGTTATTGTTTTGCACTACAAATAAGACATGTGAAGTGTGCACAGGAATTTGTTCATTTTTTTTCCAAATGATAATTCGGCCCCATCACAGTCTGAAGGATTGTGGACTGGCCCTCTGCTTTAAAAGTTTGAGGACCCCTGATCTAGACTGTGCCAGAAGGAATCCTGCAGGAACTCAGATAGAACAAAACTGAAGAAAGCACCTTGAGCAAAAACAACTGTAAATTCTGCCTGTTTTATGTTGCCAAAACAAAGATGGACATCTGTATAAAGTTGGGGGAAGAGGGGAAATTTGTTTTCAGTATCAGAATTACACTCATAGTCTTTCCAGAGACAAAAACATCCTTGCTGAAATACTATTAATTAGCGGCTTGTGTGGTCTTTTGATGTTGGAATCCTGAAAGGATCGCATTTTTCAACATAACTGAATAATTTTAATTGTCCTCAAAATGAAATCTCTAAATGCTTATAAGGAACTCCTAGCCTACTCCAGAGGCCCGTTCACACTATAGAATTACAGCATTATTATTCCACTGTAATTGGTTCCATCTATGGAATCCTGGGGTTAGCAATTTAGATGGAGCTCTAGTGCCATACCAAACTACAGATCCAAAAAATCCACAGGCTATAGCCATGACAATTAAAGTGAAATAAGACCACTGTAATTATGTACATCCACCTAAGATGTACATCCCTAAGGGGATGACGATTATGATTTTGATTATTTTCATAATGATTGTGGTGGTGGTAGGCTGCTATGGGATGATGGTAAGGATTAATGCCTATGCTCTAAACTATGAGTAAAACATTATCTTCATGGCCTTGCCAATACAGCCGGCCCTCCAATTTTTTGCAGATTTGATTATTTATGGAATTGATTAATATGTTGTTTTTAGGAATCTGTAGCTCCTCCAATGTGACTCTGTGGAAGTAGACCATACATCTATGCTGTAGGATCTAGAAATTCATAGAAAAAAACACTCTTTTCTGGGCATGTGTAGAACCTCCAGCACACCTTTATGGCCAAGCTGACTATAAAGTTGCACTGGAGGACCTATAGGTTCCTAGGGGTGTTTTATTTCAGGTAAAGTAATTAAGTATTTTAATTGATGGATTTTCTGCTTTTGTGGGGTTTGTATGCCCCACCTCCGGTGCATGGGGAAGACTGACTTTACAAACCTGTGTTCCAACCACTACCATATCATTTGCAAATCCAAGCAGTTTTTTAAAAAATTGCTTTTTGCAGCTTGTTAGCTTAAAAAGTGTTTCTCGGGAAGAGGTTGGGCTGAAACCCACCATCTGAAAAGCATTCAGGGCCTCCCAGCAGGAAAACCACCCAGGGCAAATGAGCATGTAGAGCACAGCTGGATCCAAAAGCACTTACACAGGAGCTCACAGCTCAACATGGCCAAAAATGTGGGATGTTTCTATAACCTGAAAGGCACTTTGTGCCAGAAGAACAGCAGGTTTCCTATTGGCAGAGGAATGGAATAAAGGACAAACATTTGTGTGTGTGTGCTTTTAAAAAAGCAGCTTTTGATTGTGAAGCTTTAGTTGATCCAGTTGCATGAAGCAAAGTAGTTTTTAAAAAAGATGTTTTCATGAAAAAAATTCACCAAACAAATGCATTTTCATTCAACATTAAATGCAAGTCAGATAATAGTTCCCCATAAGCAAAAAGACCTTTAGAAATGAAGCTAAAAATTCATTGGCTGAAAGAAGCATACAGGAGCTCTCTTTCTAAATATGGATCAGTACAGGATGCTGTTGCTAAGAGTCAGTCCACACTGTTCTTAACGTTAAAGGTTTGGTGCACTGCACAGCAGAAATTGTGCTTTCAGGCTTAGCTGCTCCTGGAGGAAAAAATACCAGCACATCGTGACCAGAGGCAGAAAGAACCAGCCTACGGTGGCAAGGAGATTGTATGGAATTTAAGAATATATAGTATATTCTTTTGTATTGCAGAAGTGGATTACTATTCTCAGAATTCCATATTTTCAGTTTACACGAATTTCCATATATGATTGTTCTAAAGGACACAACTACATAACCTACAGGTACACACAAAAAAGCCATACCTATCCTCCACCTGCCAGCGTAAACCCTTCATCTATTTTATCTCCACCCGATGCCATCCAATCAGAAGGATAAACATAACCTCATCCAACTCCAGCAATATTAACTCCTGAAGGACAATTAATACCATGTTGCACTGATGTTGGTCGGCTTCCCAGAGTCTACTGGTTGGCAACTGATTAGCCAACGAGTAAACAAAATATTGCACTAGACATAGCTCCAAATGACTCTACTTATGATCTTAGCAGATCCAGCTCCTCAAATCAGTGGTTCTCAACCTGTGGGTCCCCATGTGTTTTGGGCCTACAACTCCCAGAAATCCCAGCCAGTTTACCAGCTGTTAGGATTTCTGGGATTTGAAGGCCAAAACACCTGGGGACCCACAGGTTGAGAACCACTGCCTTATATCTTCATTTTATCAGTCCTGCCCATTTTCCACCCAAAGGATGAAGGAGCAGATGAGTGTGAATAAAAGATCACAGAGTTGTCCCCATGCAATATATGTCTGGTGGTAAGTATTCAAAAACAATCACATACATCTACAGATTTTGCAGACCAGCACTGACTTTTTACTCTGAGATTAATGCTGTCCACATTTTGCCCTTTCAGAACCAGTTACTCAAACATTGTATTCTGGTGCAAAATGGTAGCTTTATATTGAACTGAGCTGTTTATTATTTAATTCACTGGCATTAGCTCCCGGCGCTTTCCAGTTTTCTTCCTTGTTTTGCTAAAAAGGGCTCATTTTAAATAGATTGGATTGAACCTAAGATGTCCTGATTTTTTTCATGTGCTACCTGTGCATCCATTTTCTAGGAACAGAGTGCTGATCCATCCCAATATTTTATTCTTGTTTCTATAACCACAATTACTCCATGTAGCTTAGCATTCACTGTCAAGCCAGTGAATAGCATTTCACTCTGCTGCTGGCACTAACAGTTGCTATTTCAGCAAAGCCATGGCAACTGGGACAGAATGCTAGTTATTAATAATAATAAATATTTAAAAAATAGAGTTTGGTCTTCAGTTAAGCTAACATGGCTTGCTGATTTTACTAATATAGCTTTCAGTGAAAGAACAATTATTCTTTAGAATTCTAAACCAATCCCACTGCCACCACTCACTGAATATAAAAAGTAATATTGTTAGCCTGAATTTCAAATAAATATAGCTAATTTATCTTTATGGAAAAGATTGCTCTTTTCATGCATACTTTAATTTTGTCCATTAACAAGTCACATCATTTCATCTTATGCCACATAAGCAAAATCACCCTTCATGAAATGAGAACCTATCGGTTGAGATCTCTCAATAGCTAAGGGTTAGATATCACCATTAGCATTTTGAAGGCATAGCAAACACACCCCATTAACATTCTGACTGGTTGCAATAGGGAAGTGAAGTGGTTTTGGAATTCATTCTCAGAATGGAACCATCTTTTCAGAACTAAAAATCAGGAGGTGATATTTGCCTTCAGAGCTTGGGCAAGGAATCACCTTAGCAAGGCGCAACACAAAAGTATAACTCCAAATAGCCCTAATTAAATGAGCTGTAACTCCAATTCATAAAGCAGAAAATGATCAGGAGATGATCAGGAATATAAAATTATAGCTATTCTAGGTGCTTTTTATGGCTTACTGCCATGTCTCTCATATGGACATCATGTCTTGGAGTTGAAAAGTAATCATGTGAATCTACTGATAATATTCAGTTCATTATCTCCAAAGGTTTCACTCAAGTTTGTTTTTATATCAGTTGGTCCTTAGATTAGTCCTATCTCCTTCTTCACTTCAGGGATGCAGCAAGGCAACAATGGATCCTCTAACTTGCTGTCATAGGGGAAGTGATGCTCTGTATAGAATTTCGCTTGTGCTTCATTCACTGTATTTATATAGTGCCTTCCTGCAAAAGGACTCAAGTTGGATTCCATTTATAATAATGACTTCTGGCCTAAGAGATACGATACAAAATGGGGAATGGAGTAAGAAAGGAAAAGGGATGAATTGAGTCACACATTCATTCTTCAAGCCTTCACATAATGGCTATGAAATGGATATAGAAAGAGCTTTCTGTGGAATGCACTGGAATGAATAAGACATATGAAAATATGACTGGTGACCTTTTCCATGCAAAGACGAGACCCTGGCCCAATCAGATTACAGCAGATTAATATTTCTTTAATAGTATTGACCTCATGGCAAGAATCTTGGATTTTCTAGTTTACTGAAATACTCCAGGTTCTCTGCTAGAGAACTTTAGTATACAACCCCAACCTATAGTCCAATGGTTCTCAACCTGTGGGTCCTCAGATGTTTTGACCTCCAACACCCAGAAATCCTAACAGCTGGTAAATTGGCTGGGATTTCTGGGAGTTGGAGGCCAAAACACCTGGGGACCCACAGGTTGAGAACCACTGCTATAGTCAGTCCACAAAACACCACAATTTAATCCTCATTCTGAGGACAATTTTGGAACTGTCATTCAGGAGAGTGCATCACAGCACTCTAGCAGAAAATTTTAATCACCAAACTGAACTACAAATCCCAGCACTCCATATGATAAAATTATTTATTTATTTATAGTATTTATATGATAAAATTATTACCATTAAAGGACTATTAAACTATTACAACAGTGTAGTGCAGATAGACCTGTTCATCCAGTCCTGCGTGGGCTTCTTCAGATGAAATTCATGACTAGGATGTGAGACCTACTGGTGCAATGAAGGATCATTCATTCATCTATATTCAAGACCTGGCTGGTGCTTAAAGTAGGCAAGTAAACAAAGGGGCCACACTACATCTCCCTAATTTTCAGCCCATTGGAATGGCTAGTGATTGCTGCTTTCTGAAGTCTGATAGTATTTCTGTGTTGTGTGAACAGGAAAAATAGGGCACACGGAGACCACGTTACCAAATGCAAAACTGCAAGCAAAAATTGCCAGAATAGGGGAGGAGAAAGGGATGCAGGATAATGCACCAAAGCTGAAATAGCTCAGGAAATGTTCTTTTGACATTTAGGAATCAGAATACAAAAGCATTTAATGGAGCCCTTTAAATTATTCAGAAAAGCTTAAATGGGGACCAAGACAGGATAAGCAATGCATAATCTCAAACCAAATATAGTCACTTTTGATAGATAATGGAACTCAAGGCTCCAACTATTTAGAGAGATGAGCTATATTCCACTCAGCAAAATCTTCCCCTCCTCTCATCCCTCACATAAACCTTATTTTGCAGATAAGTGCTGCACAGAGCTCAGTGTTGCCTTTTCATGCGTAACGCTTTTATGTTTTCCCACTCGCCACCAGGCTCTGAGACTTCAAGCTTTCATAGTAAGCACAGGAGACAGTAATAATAAACAACACACACTCCAGATACAGTGTTCCCTCACTTATTGCTGTGGTTAGGTTCCAGGACCACCTTCAATAAGTGAAAATCCGTGAAGTAGGGACGCTATATTTATTTTAATATTTATACATTATTTTAGTAGTTATACACTATTTTAAGTCTTTATCAACCAATTGTGTATTGATAAATTGCCTCCTTCTCCTCCCGTTGCCCCTTGGGCTCCTTTTCTCTCCCTTTGGCTTCTCTTTCCTCCCTTCCTTAGGCTGTAAATTGTAATTTTTTATGATTTATAATAGTCTTTTAGAGTTTATTGAAAAACTACAAAACAGCGAATCCGCAAAAAGTGAACCACAAAGTAGCGAGGGAACACTGTACACCCTTGAAACCTAATAGTATGAAGCCAGCTACCTCACAACAAGCTCCCTGCAAATCCTGCACAGTTCTGTTGCTTTCTTCATGTAATATCTTTACTTAAAACCCACCTAGCCTTACATGTATCTTCTTAATAACCACACGCAACTATAAGAATTATTTTTTTCAATATTTATATCCATTTCTATATCTATTATCCCAACAACATAATACATTTCAGGTATTTAGAGCTATTTACAGTGTGAAGCAGTCAAAAATAATTTACAGCTGAAATATATTAAACTACTAGCTGTGCCCGGCCACGCGTTGCTGTGGTGAAGTATGGTGGTATGGGAAATAAAGTATTGAGGAATTGGTGGTAGTTAAGGTCAAGGGTAAAGGTTTTCCCCAGACATTAAGTCCAGTCAGGTCTTACTCTGGAGGTTGGTGCTCATCTCCATTTCTAAGCCGAAGAGCCGGCGTTGTCCGTAGACTCCTCCAAGGTCATGTGGGATGACTACATGGAGCAGCGTTACCTTCCCACCGGAGCAGTACCTATTGATGCACTCACATTTGCATGTTTTCGAACTTCTGGGTTGGCAGAAGCTGGGGCTAACAGTGGGGGCTCTCTCCGCTCCCCCAATTCAAACCTGCGGCCTTTCGGTCCAAAAGTTCAGCAGCTCAGCGCTTTAACACGCTGCACCATCAGGGGATATTTCCTAAAGGTTGTGAATATACAATATTTCTGATTGGGTTTTTTTGTTTGTTGGAGGCAAGTATGAATGCTGCAATTAGGAAAAATGATTAGGATGTAATGGCCTTGCAGCTTTAAAGCCTGGCTGTTTCCTCCCTGAGTGAATTTTTTGTTGGGAGGTGTTAGCTGGCCCTGATTGTTTCCTGTCTGGAATTCCCTTGTTTTCAGAGTGGTGTTGTTTGCGATATTTTATGTGCTTCTACTGTCTGTGGCCCTGAGAAAACAGAGGATTTTCCAGACTTTGATGATGGGAATACTTTGTTGGGAGGTGTTAGCTGGCCCTGATTGTTTCCTGTCTGGAATTCCCTTGTTTTCAGAGTGGTGTTGTTTGCGATATTTTATGTGCTTCTACTGTCTGTGGCCCTGAGAAAACAGGATTTGCCAGACTTTGATGATGGGAATACTTTGTTGGGAGGTGTTAGCTGGCCCTGATTGTTTCCTGTGTGGAATTCCCCTGTTTATTTACTGTCCTGGTTTTAGAGATTATATTGTTCTGCATTATTCTATCCCAGTAATTATTTCATATTAAAGAAGAATCTCACTTATCCAACATTCGCTTATACAATGTTCTGGATTATCCAACGCAGTCTGCCTTTTCATAATCAATGTTTTTGTAGTCAGTGTTTTAAATTCATTGTGATATTTTAGTGGTAAATTTGTAAATACAGTACAGTAGAGTCTCACTTATCCAACATAAACGGGCCGGCAGAACGTTGGATAAGCGAATATGTTGGATAATGAGGAATTAAGGATAACCCTATTAAACATCAAATTAAGTTATGATTTTACAAATTAAGCACCAAAACATCATGTTAGACAACAAATTTGTCAGAAAAAGTAGTTCAGTACACAGTAATGCTATATAGTAATTACTGTATTTATGAATTTAGCACCAAAATATCACGATATATTGAAAGCATTGACTACAAAAATGCGTTGGATAATCCAGAACGTTGCATAAGCGAGTGTTGGATAAGTGAGACTCTACTGTAATACTACATAGCATTACTGTGCATGGAACTACTTTTTCTGTCAAATTTGTTGTATAATATGATGTTTTGGTGCTTAATTTGTATAACGATTACCTAATTTGATGTTTAATTGGCTTTTCCTGAATCCCTTCTTATTATCCAACATATTCACTTATCCTGCCGGCCTGTTTACGTTGGATAAGTGAGACTCTACTGTATATTTCTAATCTTATATTATCTGCTCAGAACTGGATTATATGAGGCTCCTTCTTCACAGCTAGATAAAATGCACACTGAAGTGGATTATATGGTAGTGTGGAGTCAAGATAATCCAGTGCAAAGCAGATAATATAAGATTATAAATGGGTTATATAGCTGTGTTGAAGGGCCTTGAGTCTACACTGCCATATAATCCAGTGCAAATTAGATAATCTGTGGAAGAAGTCTAAGTGAGGCCTAAATCGGCCTGTCCCCTAACTGAAACCTGGCTGTCCCTTGGTTGCTAGGCAACCAAGTGGGCAGAGGTTAGCCCTCTAAACTGGCAGCAATTGGATTAAAAATAATTATTGCTCTCCCTCTAATTAGGACTTTATTTTTCTTTTCTTTTTGTTGTATCAACCTTGAGGCGTGGATGATGGGTTGTGTTGTCAAATTTTGAGGTTGGGGGGCCTGTACTTTTGTTGTTTTGTGAATAGCCGTGATGCCATCACTCTTTTATATATATAGATAAGTCTAATTTTAAAAAAAGTTATAGCCACATGCACATGCAAACCAGACAGAGCAATTGGATACCAAGGGCTTTGATGAAAAGCCACTGAAATGAAGCCAGTGCCAATGCCAACTGTGCTTTTAAATGAGGAATTCCATAACTAGGATATATAAAATCAACAAAGACCCTTATCCACAGAAGGTATTAAAATTCTCATTCATGAGACACAAAGCATGTATAACAAGACTTGTCTTCTTCCATTCCTAGCTTAACCCACTCCATTACCTGTTATAGATTGTAAACACTGTGAAAAAGGTACCTGACTATGAAACTTTGTAGCTTAAAATATAAACTAGAAACTAGAAGCTTCAGGGGGAATTCTGGCCTTACTGGAAGCTAGATTTGGCAATACTGGGACTTCTCAGATAGCCTTCCTTAATACCACTACAAAAAGGCTGACATACCTAAGGCTTAGCTACTGGTACTAAAAGTTTTAAGATAAAACATGCTGTTATTATGGATTCTATCCTTTTGCCTTTGGCTTGACTCATTGCAAAAATATAGCCTTTACGAATGTATTTGAAAAAACAATTTGTATATTATGCACTCATAGAACAGTATAAATAATAACAAATAGTGGCAACTAAACAACCAACTTGAAACATTTCTAGTTACTTGGTCAAAATAGAAATATTGGGGGGGGGGGTTATGGAATATATTATTTTAGAATGGTGAACAAAGTATTTAAAACACATATTTCCTGTCCCAAAATTATTCTTAAAATCTATGAAAGAAGAAGATTTTTAATAGAAAACTATGTACTATATCAGATTATTACCATTCTGGATTATAGTTTCCATTCTTCAGTTTGTTATGGAATGAGTATGGATGTTTGCTTGATACTATGGGGAACTACTAGACAAAATAATATTCTCGGCTTTAGTCATGTTGATATTTAATCCATTTCTACTGAGGAGCCTTTTCTCCTTGAACTGAAAAAAACAAAGATGTTCATTGCAGCCTTCCTTACAGTTCAGGATCTTGTAACTCCATTTATAACAATATTCTAAAAATAATAATAATTTGTATTTATATCCCTAACAAAGTGTACCTTTCATATATAAAATATAATAATTTCATGCCCAAATTCCAATGTATTTTAGGTTCCTAAATTAACAAAGCTACTTTCAATATGTAAAGGTTGCTAATAATGGAGCCAACTGTCTGCACCCTCCTTTATAAGGGCTGTTTCATGTGACCCTTATCTGAGGAAAATGACTTTCTTTGAGCATCTCCATATCCATTACACCCCGGTGCTGTAGCTAGAAAATTTTATACCCAGAACAGAATCCCAAGTCAGCTTTCCACCCACATGAAGGACCATACAGAGTTGTTTTTCTTAAGCTGTGAAACCATATGCACATGCTAAAACTCCCAAGTTCTCACTGTTCAAGGTGACTGCAGAACACGAGCAATCTGTCAAAATTGTCAAATAAAATCCCGCAGAGTGCTAGTCTCCAGGTTTCCCTTTCATCACAATAAGTAATCTGTGGCTGAATATGTAGTATTGTATAAGTCTTCAGGGACCAAAACAGCCAATGAGAACCTACCATAGTGGCATTCTTTCTAACCTGCTGCTTTCACTAAGCCTCTTAGCAAAATGATATGTTTGTGGAGGTTGTTATTTGCTGTCAAGTCAGCTTTGATTTATGAACGAGAGACCTCCAAAACACCCTGTTATCAACGGCCCTGCTCAGGCCTTGCATACTACAAAAGCTGTGATTTCTTTGACTGAATCAACCTACCTATAGTGTGGTCCCCTTCTTTTCATAATGCCTTCCACTCTACCTAGCATTATCACCTTTCCCAATGCGTTACCTCCTCTCACAATATGTCAGAAATATGTCAGTTTCACTTTGGTCATATTTACTTCTAGTGAGCGTTCAAGCTTGATTTGCTCTTGGACCCATTCATTTGTTTTTGAGCAGTCCATGATGTCTACCAGGGCCGGCCGGAGATATTTTTTGATGTGACACGGGGGTGCTGAAAAGCGCCCCCGCCACCGGCGCCATGGCCCCGCCCAGCGTGCCCTGGCCCCGCCTCCCACGCTGCGTGGGAGGCGGGGCCAGGGCGAATAGTGAGGGGGGCGGGGCCAGAGTTGGCCCCGCCCCCGCCCAGCGTGCCCTGGCCCCGCCTCCCACGCTGCGTGGGAGGCGGGGCCAGGGCACGCTGGGCGGGGGGGCGGGGCCAGAGTTGGCCCCGCCTCCCACGCTACCCCCGCTCGCCCGTCTGGCCTTTTGTAGCAGGCCAGACTTCAGCGGAGGTTCCTCCAGGCCGCGATCGCAGGGACCTCCGCTGCAGTCTGGCCAGCTAGGAAAGGCCAGACGGGCCAGGGCGCACTGGGCGGGAGGCGGGGCACCGTCAGGGCGGTGCCCCGCCTCCCGCCCAGCCTGACGGCGCCCCCCCGGGCCTGCGCCCGAGGCGGCGGCGTCAGGGGCCTCAATAGTGGGGCCGGCCCTGATGTCTACAGAACCCTTTCCCATTGTCACATATCAAAGACATGGATTATCTTTTTCGCTATCTGGCTTTTCCCATCATATATAAAAATCAGAAATGCTACAGTCAAAATTATTCTGGCTTTCATACTTAATGAGATCACATTTTAAGCTACCATACTGAAAATGTGTATTATCTTTCCAACTATAGTAATATCTACACATTAATTGGGCTTAGAGCAGTGGTTGTCAACCTATGGGTCCCCAGAAGTTTTGGCCTACAACTCCCAGAAATCCCAGCCAGTTTAGCAGCTGTTAGGATTTCTGGGAGTTGAAGGCCAAAAACATCTGAGGACCCCAGGTTAAGAACCACTGGCTGAGAGGTTCAAGGCCTCTGTGAAGGTAGAAAATAAGATTTAAAACACTGTTTTTAGCCTGAGACAGCCCCTCATTATGTCTTCCAGTGTGACACTATAGTCAACGTCCAACAAAATCATTCTTTGGGACCCATAAATGCCTGGAGAAGTGTTGTCTCTAGCAATCCCAATGATAATGCTGGGTAAAGTGGAATGCGGGATGAAAAGGAGGAGACCACACTATAGATGGGTTGATTCAGTCAAAGAAATCATAGCCTTTGTAGTATGCAAGGCCCTCAAGTATGACTTTGTAGTTCACTTCCAACAGATGTTGACAACAAAGTTACACTGGAGGATGCACAGATTCCTAGAGATAACCTATTTCAAAAATTTGCAAATAATCAAATCTTCAAATGTGGAGAGTGAATGGTAGTATTACTCAATGATATTCTAACAAACATAGAACAAATCACAGGCCTCTAGATTTGGAGTCCAGTGCAGCAATAGAAAGCTCAAGCATCCCTGACAGATGGTAATTCAACCGCTGTTAAAAGCAATAACATGATTTTTGATGGTGACATTGATCCCTGCCCAGACTATACACTGAAAAAGTACCTCTTAACTCAATAAAATTACAATATAGTTACAACTGTTCGACAACAATAGAAACAATAGAAAACCTTAATTATTACTCCAATTCAATTAGAAAGGAAATAACTCTTATTGTAATTTAGAATTCTTTTTTAAAAAAGCCACCAGATTTCATATCATCAGACTGTACAAGCATACTGCTTCTTGTTCGGCTCAGAAGCAAGGGAGGCCATTTTCTGCAAGACGCCATTTCTGTTGTTTTATGACAACTGCCTCATTTGTCTTTCCACTAATCTGGAAACAATTAATTACAGTACCAGTAAACAACCTTTCAGTCTCGAATTGTCAAAAATGCAAGTTATGGTTTAAAGCAAGATTCACTGATGCAGAATTGTAGGGACAAATATGGTCATGTCATCTTTCTGCAGGGTACTTCATACCTTTTCTGCTGTTTTGGGTGTCAATGAGGTATGGTGCCCCGTAAAGCTTGCAGATGATCTCCAGAAGCAACTGCTACCTGCCTTTCCATCTGCAGGACACTGCTTAATGATGCACAATCCAACACATCTACTATGCCAGCACCTGATTCCTAAACATGTCCCTCAAACAGGCTGTGGGACAGCTTGTTCTCTGCTGTAAACCAGAATTCAAGGAAGAGAGGGATCCTGTTTTTCATCTTCTAGGCTCTCTCTACCACAACTGACATCCTCTCTGAAACAGAAATGCTCCTCTCAGAAACCATGAGGCACACAGTATTCACCCAAGGAACCCTTTCTTTGTTCCAGCTAGTGTAGATTAACAAAAAATGTAAATCCTTTAGTGCAGTGGTTCTCAACCTGGGGTCCCCAGATGTTTCTGGCCTTCAACTCCCAGAAATCCTAACAGCTGATAAAATATTTGGGATTTCTGGGAGTTGTAGGCCAAAAACATCTGGGGACCCCAGGTTACGAACCACTGCTTTAGTGTATATCCACATTATAAAGTTATATCAGAGTTCAATCTGAATGAATCCCGAGATTTGTAGCTTGATAAGATATTTAACACTCTTTAAATCAAGTCAGCTTCGAGTTATGATGGCCTTATGAATGACAGGCCTCCAAGTCTCCCTGTTATCAACAGCCTTGCTTTGGTCTTTCAAACTCGGGGCTGTGGCTTCTTTGATTGAACTATTCATAATGTACTCTTCCTCTTTTCCTACTGACATCCACCTTACCAAATAGCCCTGTCTAATGAGGAAAAGGATAGAGGCTGCTAAAGAAGCAAAACAAAAAGTATGTCAAGGAGAAGTAACTAGAAAAAGTAGACTATAGAAAATGGGAACCTATGATGATTCGGATCCTCTAAATACACATGGCAAGGTTGGAGAACCTTTGACCTTAAAAATGTTGCCTCTCTGATGTGCCAGCCAGCACGGTCTTTGATAAAGAATGATAGAAGTTATAATCCAAGAACATGTAGAAGACCAAAAGCTCACAACCCCTGATCCAAGAGATATTTGCAATACAATGTAAGGCATCTCTGAATAGTCTTCAAGTCAGAAAAGTCTAAGGTGACATTCTATAAGAAAACTTCAGATTTTCAAAAGCCTCTGCCTTCGACTTGTCCCAAGTTAATACAACAGCAATAGGTTGATGGCAGCAGCAATTCAACAAGAGATACTGAGAAGATTTTTAAATTGTTGATGGCAGTTTCTTCATTCCTTTCAGCCAAACAACATAACAATTTGTTCACATAATTCAGAGAGGCTCCCTATAAACAATAGTAGACCAACCTTACCATGAACTAAATAAACTCTGTGCCAAAGGCTGCAGGTGTTGTGTCACGCAAGATATTTCTATTATTGAATTAGATATGATCAGTGAAATATTGTCTTGTTCTGCACTGTATTCTGCACTCCTACACATGTTCCAATAAATTAATAAGCTTGACGTTATGCAACTACACATCCACAAATGAACAAAATAAACAAAACACACAGGAAACGTTTTTCCTTCTCTGTTTCAGTCTTCCAAATATATCTATTTATGGAGCAAAAACAGATCAAAATATTTATTTATTTATTTAATCAAAATAAGTATATTCTATTTTGTACAATAAAAACACGTAAAATTTTAAAGTATAAAGCAGTGAAAAATCATTTCTAATCAAAAAAACATAGTAAACTCACTGGAAAAAAATTAACTGTAACCAATCTCAAATCTATTTTGAGTTTCTCATCTATACATTTGCTTTTGCTAAGGAGGGCTAGGTCACAATGCCTGGAATATATAAGCTCTTCAAATGAGGCTTCCACAGTTTGTAGCTATTGAAAATTCAAAACCTATAATTGCAATGATCCCCTACAAAATACAACTGTACAAGGATTAAGGGCACATTCTAATTCCAATGTGTGTGTGGAAACTGCCTCCAGACAGATATGATCCAGAAACCTTCAGAATAATGCTCTTTGGGCTATCTTATCAGCTGGGCTGCTAATTATTTCTTCCCAGTGTGCCAGTATTGGAATCATAACTGTGCTCAGCTGAGTACAATTGCCTCTTTCTTTCCTAGAAACTTGCCAGTGACTACCTGCCAATGGCTCAAAGACCTGATCATTTAGAAGATAACCACTTTGAGTGGCACTACCAAAAACAGTAGAGTCTCACTTATCCAAGCCTCGCTTATCCAAGGTTCTGGATTATCCAAGCCATTTTTGTAGTCAATGATTTCAATATATTGTGATATTTTGGTGCTAAATTTGTAAATACAGTAATTACAACATAACATTCCTGCATATTAAACTACTTTTTCTGTCAAATTTGTTGTATAACATGTTGTTTTGGTGCTTAATTTGTAAAATCATAACCTAATTTGATGTTTAATAGGCTTTTCCATAATACCTCCTTATTATCCAACATATTCGCTTATCCAAGTTTCTGCCGGCCTGTTTTGCTTGGATAAGTGAGACTCTACTGTAAATTATCTGTTTTGAAAGATGAACAGAAGTCTAGTATACACAAACATCTCTTGCTGCATATCCATTTTGCAAGGAGGAGCCACTGTGCCAACAGTAGAAACTGGTGATATCCCTCCTTCCGTCTTAAATAAAGTGGTGACCTATTCTGGGTTAAAATGAAAACTTTAAGGGAACTATCTAAGGTGCTGAATATATTTTGGATAGCTCAATTGAAATTCAGGCTAAAACCTGGACTCAATTCACTGCTACATTCACATGGAAGCCTCCAGTCATCTCAGTCTACGAAGGGATCTACTTGCAAGTAACTGTTGTATATTCATTATGCACATGGAGCCAAAAAACTTTGTGAGACAAAGAGGGACACACTCTGAATGTATACCCAGGATACACAGTTTCTACATGCAGAGTAAAGCCATGCATCTGTCCAACCCAGTATTTACTGCTCTGACATGTCATGGGCAGTGGTCATTCCAGGCACCAAAGTTCAACCACTCCAAATTTTTTGATCTACTTTCACCATTCGGACTATAACAGAGATACTCCCCTGCTTCTAAGCAAGTACATACGTATGTTTAAACCCCAATCTTCTTGCACCCAAAATACCAATTATGGTTTTATTTGTTTTTTTTAATTTTGTCAATGTCTTTAAAAGATTTTTTAAAAGATTTTTTAAAAGTTTTTTTTAAGTTTTTTAAAAGATTTTTTTAAAGATTTTTTAAAAATTATTATTATTTTTAAAGATATTTTAAAGATGTTTTTAAATTGTTAGATTTTAGCCTTTCTTGTAAGCCGCCCCGAGCCCCAGGGGAGTGGCGGCATATAAGTTTAAATAATAAATAAATAAAAAGAGTCAAAGTATCTATTTAGAATTAGAAACCATGCTAAAATATAACATAAAACTTCACATTTCCCTAAGAATAAAATATTATACGGATAGTCAGTTGGCACAATGAGACATTGCCTGCTGTTTTGGACTACAGTTCTCATCAGTCTCAGAAGGTATGACCAAATCACAAGGGCACTGAAAGGTCACCATGCCGGAAGGGTTGATATAGACTAACTAGCTTCTTGTTAAGAAGAAAAGCCAGCAAAGCTACAGTACTGAACTTACTCTATTTTTTAAATCTTCAGCTGCAAGTCACCAGGAACATGCACCAGCCCATCAATGTTGACACCTGTTTGTATTGTTTTTTATAGGGGTCAAGTTTACCAAGAGCCTGACCTTGTCTACTAAGCTCTTTTTGCTTGGGAACAACCCTACCAGCATAGGCCTGCTCTGAGACCCCTTAAAACTCTTTCCCACAAGAGAAAATCACCTAAAAACAGCAAGGAAAAGGAATGAAGTGAACTATAAACTATAAAGTCTTTCAATTCTATCAAGGATGGAAGCAGAACACATAAGCATGCGTTGTTCCTTTCAAATGCTTTATTCTAAAAACCAATAAACATGGCCAGTTGTTTCTGCTTATCAAGAGAACATCCTGGTTAGACTCTGAACTGCTCTCCTGGACAACAGCATTCCAATTTGGGAAGCATATAGGCAAACCGAGTCATTTTACAGAACAGTTGCCTCTTATAAATTAATAGTGATGTGACAAGTCTATGTGCAATACACATGCAAGGGAATGCTAAAACCCTGAGGCAAGGTTAGCAGGAAGCAGCTACAGTTTGGGCCACAGAAAACACAGGCTTGCAAAACAGAGGGTCATAAAACCTTTTGTAAAAAATGTGTGCTGGTTTTGGGAATTTGGCGTTCTAAATCCAAAACTGATCTCACGTTCTTTCATCAAAACCCTGCAAAATTCTCTTCTGTGTGCATGATGATCCACGTATTCTAAAAAATATAATAATAACAATAGTAACAACTTTATTTTTGTACCCCACCTCCATCTCCCTCAAAGGACCTTGGAGTGGCTTACATATGGCACAAAGTGTCTGAAACAACACATAAAATAAACACACAGTACAATACAAAGCACAATAGAAATACAATAGAAAAATCAAGAATAGAGGAGGTCCTCTGGAAATATCAAATCTGGAAAAATTAGTGAACATATACTCCAACTAAGATGGCATGTCAACAGAACAAACAGCAATGGTCTTATTTATATGGGGATACAATCGGAGCATAGGAAATACACTTTTCCTAGAATACAACTATCAAACTCCATTCAGTCATAATTGCCATGGCCATTATAATCCAAAAAGTAATTTTTTCTAAGCTCTGGACATGATCATGCATCATTATAAGATCATGCATCATTATAAGACCAGAAAACTTTTGATCACTTAAATACATTCTTGGCCACAACATTAGGACTTATCCAACACTTTTTCCCCAGATGTGATACAACACACATGGCCGCTGACTGGCTGCAGGAGTATGTCTCAACACAGTCTAGCTGCCATTGTGAAGCCAGGGGAATAGAGCACTCTTCCCTCTCCAGACCTCCAAGTGTAACTATGATGACAGAGCTTTATACTATGTCAGCATGCAAAATAATTTTGTCTTTAAACATGCATTGGTCGATGGGTAAGAGAAAATATCCTGCACTTCAAAATTCACATTCCATACAATATCATCTTTTTATTTTATGGATTGCATCCCTCCTTTCAAGAGGTCAGAGATTTCCAGAGATCTATGGTCCAACCAAACAAGAGCTATTCCCTCATGGGACTGTTCCAGTTGGTCTTTACAAAGAGGCTATGAGATAGATTTGTCTTGAGAAACACAAATAGGTATAAGATTGTTGTTGTTGGGGCAGGTTTGATTTCTGCTGCCCTTGAAAATAGGACTCGGAGCAAATCATTCAAATTACAGGAAAGGAGATTCCACCTGAACATTAGGAAGAACTTCCTGACCGTACGGGCTATCCAACAGTGGAACTCTCTGCCTCGGATTGTGGTGGATGCTCCTTCCTTGGAAAACTTTAAACAGAGGCTGGATGTTCATCTGTCAGGGGTATTTTGATTGTGCTTTTCCTGCATGGCAGTGGGTTGGACTACGTGGTCTCTCTTCCAACTCTATGATACTATGTGCATTGGGTAATTTCCAAACCTACCTTGGTGGTTTAATGGCAAGATTTTTCAGAGCGGGCTTGCGTTTGCCTTCTCATGAGACTGAGGAGATAGTAATTTACCCAAGGAAGGAGTATAATAAGTGAATACCTGTCCTCAGTACCCAAACAAAATATCTATCTATCTATCTATCTATCTAATCTATCTATCTATCCCAAGATCACTTTCTTTTTCCCTCAAAACCAAATACTGCCATACATTTTTTTCTGCAGAAAAGCAATAGCTCTACAATAAGGACATCACAACGGACATTTTCATATTCCAAATAACCTTTCTCACATATGTCTTACATCAAGTAAGATTCTGAGAGTTCAAACAGATGGGTGCTCAGAAGAACAAAGTATGACTATCTTGGATTTAAAATCTTTCTTGTTCATACAGAAAACTGGAAAAAATACTTTTGGGAGTTACAACTCTAAGAATTCCCCTGTAGTGCATTGATTGAGAGACTGTACAACTTTAATTTAATTATTAATCCAGATCAGTGTTGTTATTACTTGCCTTCAAGTTGACTTTATCACAGGCTTTTCTTGACAAGATTTAGACAGAAGAGGTTAGCTATTCATTTCCTCTTAGGCAATTTAGGTGACAACCACTGAGTTTACATGGTTGAACGTGGATTCAAATCCTGGCATCCCAGAATCTTGATCAAACACAAGTTCTGTACACTGTAGCTCTTATCCAGACCACATCAGGCTGGGTAAATTAATGTAATAATAATGGTAAGTCAGCACATAAATTCCATTAATCCATTGAGTCCACAGGCCCTTAGACTAACAATTGTATTTAGGCCTAGGACAGTGGTTCTCTACCTGTGGGTCCCCAGGTTTAAAAAAAATTAGACATTCCTTTGTCTAATGGTCAAAAGAGCACAAGAGACAGAGAAGACATATCCTCTTAACACAATCAGCTACAGAAAATTAAAAGCAATTAAACTACTGTTTTTAGGGTTAGAAACGAAAGAGGGAAGTATTTATTTTTGTCTTGATAGCTGCTCAGTATGTTCTTGCCTCTAATAAAACTCTTCCATGTGGAACATCCATATACCAGGAAAACCTCCAGGGGCATCTAGAAGCTGCCAAGATTCATGTCATTTCTTGCAATGTTGCTTTGGTTATGAGCTGAATAATGAAGGGAAAAGCACACTAAACTATCGAGCACAGCACAAACCTTCACAGGTGTTTTACTACGTTTCCCTGGTTTTTATTTCTCTCAGGAACAATACATCAACCTCCCTAACAGCCTCCACTTTTTCATAAGAGTCTCACAAAGGAAGTATCATTGAGAAGAGACACATCTTCACCCGCTCAACCTATGTTAAAATGTATTACATGAAACAGGAAATAAGAAATTTAATTTTTGTCCTTATAATAAACTACCTATCTCACATCTCCAGATCCCAAATGGAACAACTACAGTAGTCAAGAACCACCATCTTATTAACATTTATGAATTATCTCGTAAAACATGGTTTCTGAAAGGTAGCAGACCCTGGAAGAGTTTATTTATACATTTATCTCCATCATTCCAGCACTGCTGGGTGATTTATTTCCTTAGTGATAACATCAAATATTACAGTAATAAAATCCTCCAGCTTTACCTAACCTCTGTTCTCAAATTCCATATCATGAGCAGATTATATGTCACCAAAACAGAAAACAAGGCAACAATTGGATTATACCTATATTGGCCTGAAATAAACACCTATCCAAAGTCTTGCCTAAATTGTTGGTGTGGCAATGAAAACTCTTCAAACTTGGAGATAATTCTTATCGGCATATTTTTCATATATGGATACAGGTGGAACAATAAATACAGACATATAGATTAGGCCCACCGTACTTGTGGGTTTAGAATCTGCACAGTCAACCAACCATGGATTCAAAGCAGAGGCTACAGCAAACCCTGGCTTTGGGCTCCTCTGAGGAACCCACTAGTTGCCTATTTCCACTGAACGAGTGGAAGCGATGCAGCCACCACACCTTGAAGGCCAAAGCTGGTGTTTGGCATGCTCCCCAAAGAGGCAGGACCTGAAGAATGCACATCTTTCCGCTACTTCCAGTGCTACCCAATAGCATTGTATCAATAGGAACTCCAGCAGCCATGTTTTTCACTATCCACAGAGGGTTCTGAAACCACCCCCACCACTGCATACCAAGAGCCGACTGTATATCTATTCCTGTACATGTGCACATATAACAAAATCTCACCTCAATACTCTCAATCAGCGCTTTTCAAACCATGCTCTGAAGAGCTCTAAAAGCTCCTTGAAGCACACAGGCTCCCCACACGTATGAATAATAGTAATAATAATAATAATAATAATAATAATAATAATAATAATAATACTTTGTTTATATCCCGCCCCTCTCCCCAACGGGACTCATTCACACATCAATGTAATTGCCTGATGAATATTTATATGCGACTCAATCCTCAGTTTCTGGATACAACCCAAAAAAAGGGGTGGGGAGTTAGCCTATACTCTTGGATCAACAGGGCAAACAAGCAGAATATAGTGCCCATGATTCAAAAAGCATGGCACACACCTTCTATAGAATCTATGCAAGGGTGACCAAGTCAGTTGTAAAACAAATCCAAAAGTTCATCTTGCCATAAGCTTTTATTGGCCTACCAAAACATACACAAAAATGGCAGAAATAATGGCCCTTTCCATCTAGGGAACACATTGCCTTCTCAAGCTCCAACAGAGCAAATGCCTTGTAACTGCCAAGGATAGATAAGGAAGATCTAATCCAGGAAGATGGAATCTATTTCCTTAATCTCATTTCCATCAACCATTAACATCCACACTTTGGAGGCCAACCTCAAAGCTCTTTCTCCTTAGGAGGCCTCACATTTTGCAAGTGCTCTTATCTTCTGATTCTCACTTTTGAAATAATCCCATGTTCAAAGAATCCTGGAGGAAGCACCCAACTCTCAGAAATGTTGTATTTGAAAGAAAGAGAGAAATTGCCATTTCTCTCATTGATAGGTGTCTAATTTTATCAATCTGGAAAAGGTAAATGATTAAATCTTGATTGAGTATCCATCTGGAATGGGATCTTTCCTATACCTTTCTACCTTAATATGTGTTGTCATCATTTCTAATGAGTCATGTCTTTTCATGACATGTACAACGTTCCCACTAAAACTACATGTGCAATATAAGCACATTTTGTGCAGTGAGATAATTATCTTTGTTGGTAGAGTGGTTTTAGCATGTTAACTCCTTGAGTTTTGATCTTTTCATCATTCCAAGCAACTAGAGACTCTCTAGATGTTATCAGCTTGCAAATACTGCCTGTAGTGACTGGTAAAGAATTATGGTAGTTTCACACCAGTAACTCACCACCTACAGTAGAGTCTCACTAATCCAAGCCTCGCTTATCCAAGCCTCTGGATAATCCAAGCCATTTTTGTAGTCAATGTTTCCAATATATCGTGATATTTTGGTGCTAAATTCGTAAATACAGTAATTACAACATAACATTACTGCATATTGAACTACTTTTTCTGTCAAATTTGTTGTATAACATGAAGTTTTGGTGCTTAATTTGTAAAATCATAACCTAATTTGATGTTTAATAGGCTTTTCCTTGATCAGTCCTTATAATCCAAGATATTCGCTTATCCAAGCTTCTGCCGGCCCGTTTAGCTTGGATTAGTGAGACTCTACTGTACTTGCAGTATATGGAAAAGTAAAAAGTCAAGAAAACCCAGGCTAAGATCATCCTGTCAACAAAGAAAACCACTGCACCTTTTGATTCTCCGCACAAAACATACTGAAAAGGTAGTGTGATGACTTCATCCAAGGCCTATTAACACCAACATCGTCCAAGGTTGTTTACCTTCAATTCAAGGAAAGCACTGCCCACTAAACATTCTGCAATGAGACTGACTTCAAACACAAGCAAACATCTCTCACTCTTCTTAATGTAGAATCCCAAATAAATTACTGAACTGGTGCATGCTTGCTCATTTAAGTTCACAAGAAACATTATAAAGTCTTCTGGCATATAGTGAAAAAGATATTTTACACCATATGTAACAAACAATGAAAAGTACCACTATGATATGTTGATTGAAGGCATCAGAAAGAAGAAACTAAGAGAGGCTTTTATTAAAATGGGCCACAGTTACCTTGCCATGATAAGATATGATTGCTCTTAGGACAAAGCACCATTTTCCTTAAGAAAACAAAATGTCATGAAATGATAAGGCGGTATCACATTGTGGGTCAATGAGCACAGAAAGCAACAGTGAACTGAATGTCTCAAAAGAACACATTTAATTGCAAATAGAAAATGCTCTGTTCACAGATTCTGCAAACAAGCTGCTTGAAAGGCTACTTTTCAGCACAACATGTACAGACAGGTACACTTGGAAAAGTTCCTTCAAACAAAGTTACTTTACTAAAATATGCCAAACATTCTAATTTCTATTACACTGTCACAATATTGTGTTGACACACATCCCACTGAAGGTCAATTTGGAGAAGCAACTAGGTTTTTCTAATTCTTTTCCTTTCTAGAGAAATCACATATAAATCTCCATTGTTATGAACAAGTAATACTGCTTTGCAAAGGAATCTGTCTTTTAAAATCAGATTCCCGGTAAGGTAAAACAATTTTAAATTGAAATAAATAGTATCCGCATGTGGATGTATAATAACTCTGCTTTTTTTTTCATTTCAGTAACATTCATGAAAAACAGTAATGTTTACCATTGGGTTCCAAAAACTTATTTACTCCTTATAAGAAGGTAAATGACATGACCTTCCATCCAGATCTTTCCTGGAATGCAGAGTTGTTTATACAAGTCTGCTTGCCTACATAGGCACTGGGTTTGGAGTTTTTGTTCATAATTCTACAAGCAAAATAGAGATGTGTCTCCTGCCAAAGAAGGTACTACAGATAACAGGAAAGATAACAAAGTGGAACAAGACACAAGGATATGAAGCAATAATATGAGCAAATGCAGTTAAAGATAAAGAAACTTGTACAACTTCAGAGACAGCTTTCAATTATTCAAATGCTCTGTCTCACTCACAGAATTTTAGGGAGGGAGACTTTAGTCTACATTGCCTTCTTTTCTAATCCTGCCAGGGCTTTTCAGAATTCCCACCATTTCCACTTTCTTTTTTTTTTCTTAAATACATTGTTAAAGTATTTTAGTTTTGGTTGAAGAGCAAGAACTAAGATACTTGCACAATGTTTTTAAATCAAAATTTCAAAAAACCTTTCCCCTTGTTTAGGCTACACCTTCCAAAATCCCCCTATCACTATGGTCAGTGACTTTGTTGGCTGGGAGACTTCTAAGAACAAAAGATTATTACATGTGAGCAAAAAAATATGGGAGTTGGGACAGGACTGGGGGAGGGGATAAAAAAACCAACTTGGGGTGACATGCAATCTGTGGGGTGCATGATGAGGCACCATCAAGGGTCACCTCTAAGGAGAAACACTCATGGAGAACTTTCATGTGGATCAAGCTAGGAGAGAAAACCATTTAGAAATGAGGAGGAAAAGCAAATGTGTGAAAAACAATGGCATGCATGGCCTTCCCATTTTGATCACTGCCTCTCTTTTTTGGCCATCATCCCACTAAAGCCATTCAACTGGTTTGTTTTTAAAAAAAATTAAAACTTTCAGTGATACTTCAACACTTCTATACAGGGGACGGTTTTCCAGAGAAAGGTCCAGCAAACAGATAACTCTCGTTGAATAATGCAACCTTTCCACAAATATTCCATAGACAAAAAATAGTAAGGCAAAATAGATGAGCTGGTTAGAAAGCAAGAGACATTTGAACATCTGAAGTTATAACAGTTGGAGGCAAAAAAAAATCATAAGCAGGGACATAAATGGGAAATAAACCCCTAAAGAAACTGGGACAAGGCCAGGGAGAGCTTTAAAAGATAAGGAAAAGGAATTTGACTAGTGAACAAAAGAGGCATTATGACATCAATAACAAAACAGATGCATCGTGTCCATTCATTGTATCTCTATGGTAGGAAAAGCTGCACATGACCTATTTTCAACTATATTTGAATCTGGTTTTCAGTGATTTGCACTTCCCACCTTTGCTTTTTTAAAAAAAAAAATCATATGCAACAGTTCTTTTCACACTGCCTACGTGTCAATTGTTTGTGAGTGGGTCATCCTCTGGTCACAGATTCTTTAAGACCTGATTCACAGCTTTCAGTTCTTTCCACCTAGCCTGAATGGACACGAGGCACAAATAGTAGAAGCAGCCTTTGGTTTGTGATAAAATTTGCTATTTACCAGAATGGGGAACACAGAAAGAGTGCTCAGTGAAGATGCATAACAAGAAACTTATGCACTGAAGAACTGGGGGTTGAAGTTGGCTTAAAATACTGTCTTGTTCAGAATCGGGTAACCACAATGGTTATTTTACCACATGATTCCAAGAGATGGGCAGAAGAATTATGAAGATGGAGCTTACAAACCATATATCCTGGCTTAGAACTAAGCAGTATTTCAGAAAAGATCATAAACCAACTATATATGAAGACATACTCCCTCATTATCACATCTGGTGGTGCAATGGGTTAAAGCCTTGTGCCAGCAGGACTGCTGACTTGTGGGTTGGGTTGCTGACCTAAAGGTTGCCAGTTCGAACCCAACTTGGGGAGAGCACAGATGAGCTCCCTCTGTCAGCTTCAGTTCCCCATGTGGGGACATGAGAGAAGCCTCCCACAAGGATGACAAAACATCAAAAACATCCAGGTGTCCCCTGGGTAACGTCCTTGCAGACGGCCAATGCTCTCACACCAGAAGAGACTTGCAGTTTCTCAAGTCGCTCCTGACACGAGGGAAAAAAATAAAAATAAATGCCTAGGTTTGAAGGTCATACCAATAAAGTCATGCCTAACATTGTGATAATCATTCTGACGCAATGTTCCTGTGCAGCAAAGAGACTTGAGGCATTTTTCACTTTCAAATAGTTTGGTTCCAAAATGTTCAGGACTTTGGAGATAATATCAGCCCAAGTGATACCTAAAATCAATGTGAAATTGGGGCAGTTCAAAGAACCTTAGGGCAGTATTATTATTATTATTAACGAAATCCAGCATATCTATCTTGTTTGCTGTGTCATACAATAAAATAATAATTTTATTTTTATACCCCGCCCCATCTCCCCGAAGGGACTCAGGGTGGCTTACATGGGGCCAAGCCCAGACATCAGACAATATAAAAACATAGCAATAAAACAAGTCAATCAACAATAAAACAAATCATAAAACAAATGAGGTTACATACAATAAATATACTGTAATGTATTTCAGAAAGATAATCCCAGGCAACACAACACTTATGTTCACAACACATGGCATTTTTGGAATTTCGTATAAGGAATGCACAACCTTTGGAGAATATTTTACACCATTGAGAAAAAAAAACCCTTTGTGATGCATGATTAAGCATATTTCCAAATTCATTTCAGAAAAAGAATTTTATCTCTCAATAAACTAATTGCACCATTTACAACTAAACAATTCTGAGGTTAGATTTATTAATTTCTAGAGACCTACCAAATCAACTTTAAATAACTGATGCATTAATTCCACTTCCATCTTCTTTTCAACTGAGGATAGAAAATATGTAGAGTGGAATTCTCTCTTTTCTATGAAAACCAGATCAGACCTGTGGATTTATATTACTGACAAGAGATTCAGGAGGGGAAGAGGAGGAGAACCCAGTATCAGCTACACGTAGGGGATAAGAAATGGTTTCATATTTCACAGTTGGCTGCCATCACATCTGACCTTCTGAAGAGGCCAAGGAGGTGGGACAGGTGGTATAAATCACAGCTCCTTTAAAATGGACAAGCTGCTTCTGCAACAAGGATGTTTTCCTACTAGACCGGCATATCACTTAAAATTAATCACCACCATCTCCCAGGAGATGACAACATGGTACATTGGGGCAGGTGGGTGAGTGAAAACCAAGAGTTTCACTGTTATTTCACAAGCATGTTTTCAAGGAGGTTTTAAAGATGCTGAAACATTTTGCACCTTTCCTCATGGTTTTCTCACAGACAACTCTTCTTCCTTCAGGCTGACTCTCACATTAATTTTTTCCCTGACAAGGAAGTATCACTCCCAAGTCTGCATATAACTGCAGAAGCATCTCCAGTGGATATAAATATCTGTGCATTTGTATTTATTTATTCAAAAGACCTTTTTCGGGCCACCGCACAGGACCACATCAAACAATGCCCTGGCCCTTATACAACGATCTTCTATCAAGTTAACCTGTTAAGTTAAAATACATTTTCAGTATGCCAAATAAAACACAAATTACAATAACGTGCAACTAAAAGACACAAATAAATACTTTAAAAGAAGAAAAATGAGCAAGGGCATTTCAGTTTTGTATTTTCTTTGGCAAAATCTGTATTACTTGTCTCAGACGCTAACATCTGAATTAGGAGATAAAGGAATGAAGATATCTGGTTGAATTTTGAGCATCTTCTGGTTATTTTTGTATTTTTAAAGGTATGTATATCCCCAAAGTGCCATTGTCTATAAAAACAGACACTTCACTAGATCTGGTATTAGGTACCTTCCCAATGTTTCATCATTGTAAGAAATGGTAGAAGGTTTCCCGTTGGAAGGATTCCAGTTTGATTGCTTCTCGTACAAACAGTAATCTGCAAGTCTGCAGAACCGCCACACCTAGTTTTATTGCACTTTACAGTGTGCTGTGGTAGTCCCTTATTTTCATACTTGTCTGTTAAAAATTAGGCTGTTGAATGTTTGTCATTTTTTGTTGGACTCCGCCCTGAGTCCCCTCGGGGAGATAGTGTGGAACACAAATGAAGATTATTATTATTATTATTATTATTATTAACAGGTAAGTGATGTACCATATATAATTGATGTGTTTTAAAATGATGTTGAATTCAGCTGTGTTTTCATGTTATAATTTATTATAATTTATTTTTATTCATGCCTGTTCTTAATAATATTGTAAACCACCTTCAGTTCCAGTCCTGGAATAAATTATTATAATTATCATTGCCATCATCCTGCCTTTCCCTCCATTCATCACTGCCATCATCCTGATTATTATCATCATTGTCATTATCCTGCCTTTCCTCCCAATCTAGGGCTTGAGGCTGTTTATTAAAATTTAAAACAGTCGCAGCTAAAAATGTATGTTGTGCAAAAGTTAAAATAAAAACTTTCCATAAAATTAAAAGCAATTAAAGCAGACCATTAAAAAAGTATGGACAACTCAGGACATGAAAGGCTCTTTTCACCAAAGCAGTCCGCTCAACCAAAACAAAAAGGTTTCAACTTCAGAAAGGAAGGATATTCATCAAAACAAACTTTAGACTAGGTTATTTCCCTTATCCTAAAAGAAGTGTCACTTCGTGGACTTTCTGTAATTAAATGTTCTCAGGCTGCTATGGAAGTAGATTTAGGGCAGCGCTAGCTATCATTCTAAAGGAATGATAATAATAAAACTTTATTTCTATCCTGCCCTTTCTCCCCAAGGGGACTCAAGTTGTCTTACAACAGAAAACAGAAAACATTCAATGCTGTAAAGTGTAGGGAAACAATAAACAATCATAAACAGATGAGAACGTATTAAACAACAATATCAAAAAATAATAATAGGAAGACGTAGACCTATCCAAACTGTGTTCTAAATTGACTTGACATCTGTTGTAATCCAGTGGTGACAAGTCTATGGATCTGCTGAGGAGTTTTGTGTACCTTTGCAGTCCATCCCCATCGTTCCCAAAATATTTTTCAAGATATTGTAATCATGCAAATTCATTATGCAAAACCTAAATATTTACAATTAACCCACAACCAATTGTTGTTCCCCATTATTGGAATATGACCCAGTCTTCTTAATCCCATTACTGCTAAACTGCAAGTTACCATATTTCATCTATTCTAAGACTCACTCCACCCCCCCCCCCCCCACCCCCCCACCCCTCCAAGCCATCGAGGCTCCAAAAAGGCATTTTGGAATGGGCGATGTCCTATAATAATGTTTTTTTTTTATTTTAAAAAATCACATACGTAGTTTGCTATCATGACAGTTTCAATTTAGGCAAAAACGAGATGTGATTTAAGACGTGATTTAAAAATTATGAAAGAAGTGATGAAAGATTCTACTTGTATTAAAAGAAGTGAATTAAATACCATAAGGGTTCAATTTCTCTACATTTGCTACGGTTCCCTTTTCTTGTTGTTACTATACTGAATTACATTATTATTATTATTATGGTGAAATATTTGCTGAACATATTTCAGCATTTTGATTCTTAAAATTAATCCTTCAAAATTCAGCACAATATTTTAGTAAAACCTTTGTCCTGAAATCAGAGCTCCAAAAAGGGCTCTTGGAATCAAAAATTACTTTTTCCTAAACTTAAGCTCCAAAAAAGGAGAGTAAGTTTTGGAATTGATGGCGACTTAGATTCTGTGATATGGTAATGTGTCTCATTAACTAGGAATCTTTCTTTCACCAATTAGCCTAAGTAAACTAACTAAATGTTGAAGTCCTGGATTGATTATGCACAGGATGAAGCGTGAGAATTGTTTTGCAGAGATAATATCTACTGGTTAGAACAAATGACCTGTGAAGCCCTTCTGAACTTCCAGTTATTCTTCTGAATTTGCAAATAATTCATTCCCGGGCAGAGAAAAAGAAGAAGTGGTTTTTAATGTCTTCTATTTAGATCCTTCCAGACATTAGCATGCCACGTAGAGAACTAAACTAAGGCTCCTCAATTACATTTCCATATATTGTTTTCTATTTTATGCTGCAGTAGTGGGTCAATCTGTCTCATGCACAGAAAAATGTCAGTACTAATTTGGCCAAGTCAGCTCTGATAAAAAGCAACGCAGCCAATTTCCCCACCCTGGGCTGAACAAGAGAGAAGTAAACCATTACAGTAGCAGATAATGTTTCTTGTAAAGCAGATAACATCTATACAAAACAATTTTCAGTGACAGCAGACACAGTTCCTGACAATAGCTAGTAACCAAGAAAGCAAAATATGGAAGATGGCAAGTGCTTTATCAAGAATTCTGTGCGGTCAATGAACCCACTGTTTCCATGTGCAAAACAACTTTGTGAAGCTTATGTCGCAAGTCATCTGCATAACCTTTGACACTGATGCACTGAGAGTGCTCACCTCCTTTGGAGACAGATGCAGACAGCTTTAATTTCTTTGCCATTGAAGTGACTAAAGAAATGGCAATCCTCTGGTACAGAACTAGGAGAAACTCTAGCCCTTGTCAAGCACAGATTGAAATTTAGGATGGGATACCACCCATATTACCAGATGTCCTGGGTGAAGGCGAGCATATTGTTTTTGAAAAGGCAGCAACTGATTTATTGATAAGTAAATGGCAAGTGGAAAGTAGCCTGTATCTTGGTTATTGTCCTACAAATTGGTTTATCAATTTCCTTTGATGTCCAAGTAGACCAATTTAAGACTACTATCAGGCCTGTAGCGAGGGGGGGGGGGGTAGGGGTAGGGGTTCACCCCCCCCCCAAATTTTTCAAGTTATAAAAAAATCTCGTTTACTCATGAATTTTAACTGGTTAACCAAATCCCCATGCTAAGTCTATGAGATGCAAAACATTAAGAGTCCCTCCAGGCACTATCTCAAGCAGATATTGACAGGTTTGTAGTGAGGAGGGGTATGTGCTAGGGGTTCACCCCCCCCCCCTGAAATTTTCAAAACCCCTCCCGAAATTTTTTTTTGGCTACGGCCCTGACTACTATCACACTACAAGTCTTTTATCAAATGATATATAATTTTCCTTAGTAGCATCTGTATGACTTATGCACAATATAATCCTCTACATGGGGTTAAGATCCATAATCTCCCCAGCACCAAAGAGCTACAGTTATCAAAAGCTTATGGACTTGGGGAGTTGGAATGAATGCCAAAGGCACACATCCATTTACTGTGTTATTGTTTTATTTTAACTGAACCTCATTGTAAGTTATGCTGAGCATTTTTTAAGGCTGAAAACAACCCATGTCTCACAACAGTTCCAGGACTAATGTGTTTTATTTAGCATATGCTTTTACAGCCTATAGCCTGCTTTATCAGAGGCAATATGGCTACCATTATGGACGTTTTTTAAAGGATGATCAATATTCATTTTTTTAAAAATAAAAAAACAAGAGGCCATTATTGATGGACATGAAGACAGTATTATTTTTCTGAAGTATTTTTAAAAGCAGTCACAATGATAGCTTCTAAAATATACTTCACGCTGGGAGATGTAATATTTTTAGTAAACTCAAAAGCAAATTTTTGTAACACTGTTTACATATGTTGGTCTAAATCCTATTTTAGTCCTAAGTAGAGCAGATCTATTGAACCTATTAGATTTATCTTTGTGTTGACTCACTACTCAACAATTGATTGCATGTGTCTACTCTAGTTGGGATTAACAAACAAGATGGCCAGCCAAAATGTCTCATGGTTTATTTTACTGACAGGTATGGGATTAAATCTCAAGGGCATTTGAGCATAATAAGGTTTCAATAAGCTTCATGATTTTGAAATGCCCAATACAAAGTCTAGAAATAGACAAGGGTGTCAAGAGGCAGCTCATCATTTTCACACTATCTGCAATCTGTAAAATTAAGATGATGTATCTGGAATCCTGATGAAAATAATAGAATCCAAAACAGAATGCAAAAAAGGTCCTTTTTTAGGCTACATGTCCCAGAACAACCAGACCACATAACTACTGTAGCCTCTATTGTAAAAGCAAAACAAACCAAAAACTAAAATGAAGAAGAAAGATGTTGGATTTCAGTCACAATGTATGTATTTATGTATTTATTTGCCTTATTTCTACCCCGAAGGGGACTCAAGGCGGCTTACATATGGCAACCATTAGATGCCTTAAAATACATATGAACAGAGACTTTAAATCAATTAAATTTAAAATTAATACATATTAAACATTTAAAACATTACTTCAATATTAAAATCACAATATGAAAAACAACATTCATTTCTGTGATGGGCAGTGAGAGGAGGAGTGAACAGGAAAAAGACTTACGATACATTACTTACTTACAATATAATACTGAATGATGAAACGGGAAGAATTAATGAGAATCTCCATTTCCATTACATCAGTTAAGTGACTTGTGCCACTGAGTTGTCTTTTATGGGAATGCCAATCCCAGTTGCTTCCTTTGCCAGGATTCCAAATCTACAGCAGCATATCTTACTGGGAATTCACAACTTATAAAGAATTTTCTCTTCCTCAAGCCTTCTCTTCTTGCCCTTGGCAAGGATACAGAGCATGCATTTGTTTAATGGATTTTGCTCATCAACACTTAGGAGGATCAGAGTGCTTGGTGCCATGTTTAAAGGGCTGGACAAACAGGAAAGGTGTATCAAAGTATAGTTTGGCACCATTCTTCCTGCTGACTCTCTGTCCTTTCTAAGTTAGTGACTTTGCTGATCCAACTCAATCAAGGATCGTACAATCAGCAGGATGAATCAAGGGACAAAAAAGCAGCTTCAAAGAGAAATCAAATGAATGCCGTTAACTTAGAAAAAAATATACAGAAAAGGTAACAAGCAAAACAAGTGAAACTAGATTGAGGACAAAAATAACAATACATCCCATTAATATATATTATTAAAATGTTGTATCACGATTTTATATATAAAAAATACTGTGTGCGTTTGCAATACATACAATATAAAATACCATTTTATATTTTTGTATTATCTGCAAGAATATTTTTGTGACTCAATGTATCTTCCCATTTGTCTTTCCATTTCCACATTACACACTCACCTCTTCCATTTTTTTCAGGATAACACAATGCTATGGACAAAAAGCAACTTTCTTTGTGATTCCCCAGTTAGGCAAAATTGATAGTGGTTACAGCCAGGTATGTGAATTGCAAGCGGGTTACTTATCCACTAGTACCCCAGCATATGACAAGGCTATCTTGGTGGCTGCTAAGTGAGCCAAATATTATTGAGCAGACAACACAGTACAGAATATTAAATGAATTTGATTTTTTTTTTTACAATTTTCAGAACACTTTGGTTCTGATTAAATTATAAACTCGGTCTGGGTGAAGTTTTCCAGTTTTGGTTTTGAATTATAGAATCTTAGGGATGTACTGCATATATTTATAATAGTAGTGATTTTAGACAAAGAAAACTGACCCTAAAAATAACTGGAACAACTTATCCACAGGTCAATGTAACTTAACTCCTACGAAAAACGTTATCACCTCTGAATGATCTTAGTCAATCCTAGGAGAATCTAAAAGAAGCACCCACCTTCTCTCTGTTCTCTGCACTGTGGTACCACTTCTATCCTTTCTCAATGCCTGAGCAGTATTATCCACAGGTAATACAAAATCCATAATTTTGGCCATAACCTGCCCTTGGCTTATACCCTGTTTCCCCTAAAATAAGACATCCCCAGAAAATAAGACCTAGCAGAGGTTTTGCTGAATTACTAAATATAAGGCCTCTCCCAAAAGTAAGACCTAGCAAAGCTTTTGTTTGGAAGCATGCCCGCTGAACAGAACACTAGAGCATGCAGGATCGGTAAATGTACATACCATAGATTGTTGTACATAGAAATAATGGTAGTGACAAGAAATTTTTGATAGGATTCACAGTTTGTCTGTTTATGCTGGTTTGTGATGACAACTACTGTACAGTACATAATAAATGTTCAATTTTTTTGTTCAACAATAAATGTGAATTTTTCTTCATGGAAAAATAAGACATCCCCTGAAAATAAGACCTAGCGCATCTTTGGGAGCAAAAATTAATATAAGACACTGTCTTATTTTCGGGGAAGCACGGTATATACACACATACAGTATACATGGTTATCTTGAGGAACTAGATCTGAGAGTGGTGGCAGGACTTAGAGATATTCCTCTACTTTGGATGAAAATACTTCCATTTGATAGCATCTGAAATGCTCTTAGGAAGCTGGAGGAGACAAAAACTACAGAGTGGAAACACAACACTAAAATGCAGTTTCCACTGTTGGCTAAACTGAGCAGCTTTCCTTAGGAAAGCATGAACTACTTCAATTTGCAACTGTGGAAATGCAAGTATTTCAAAAGGCACGTGAACAAACAGAACAAACTTGCTACAGAAGCTTCAGAAAAGGCGCCTCAGTATTTTGCAACCACAACATTTCCTACGAAGTGCCAACTTGCATAACCCTGTGCAAAACAAGCTCTGCGATTGCCAGGAAGGATAACACAACTGGGGCTTTCCTGGCAACCACAAATTGCACAGCAGGTTGTCATCAAAGAGTTCTAGCAGTCACTAGCACTCCTGTGACTTTCAGTTCTCTCCTTTTAGTGACAGAACCAGCAAAAATATGCCCTTCCAGGAAGCTTACAAAAGCAGGTGCTGGTTCAACAATAAAGAGAGTGGAGGTTAATATCTTGCAGTTTATTACAGCACCATATATTCCCACCGTATTGCAGTAACAATGAAAAATATGAATAAAGGACCACTAGGATCTGTCTTATCTGATCTGTACTTGAGTTCATTGTTGACTTGTTGTGTGCCTTCAAGTCATTTCTGACCTACGGCAACCCTAACGCAATCCCTATTACATGGTATTCTTAGCAAAATTGGTTCAAGATTTGTTAACTTCTTCTAAGGCTGAGCGAGTTGACTTCCCCAAAGTAACCCAATGGGTTTTTATTCCTGAACATGGATTCACATCCAGGTCTCCAGAATCATAGCCCAATGTTCAAACCATACTGCATTGACTTATTCAACAGGAGCGCTGTCTTTCAAGGCTCCCTATGCATACCTCTGGTTTCCTCTGATCAAACAGTTACATATAATTGATTTTATGTTGTTAAAGTAAAAATATGAACTTTCATTCTGTAAAGAGAGACGTACATTTTTCCAACAATTTCACGAATGGGGGATGGGAACTGAACTAAAAACCATGGCTTCAGATTCTCGGGACATTTTGCATCTCTATTCCTTTTTTATATTCTTTCTAGCCACTTAAACAAGATAGCACTGTTCTTGGTCTGTGACTGGTAGCTTTTAGAAAACTGATGCCATACCACTGGACATAATAATAAAAGCAGCTCTAAATACAGTACCCACAAATTCTGCATCTACAGATTCCACCATCCATGGTTTCAATATTTTTAAATTCCAAAATGGAAACTTTAACCATTTTATAAGAAGGACACAATTTTTCTATATATTGTGTACAATGGAACTTGAACATCCACGTGCCAAGCACAGCTCCTGTCATCTTAAATTCCAGACAACTTCTGTAGCTCAGGGGCAATAGCTCTTCCCTAGAACAATCCCCCAATTTCTGTCCTGGAGAAGAGGGGGCTGTTGTTAAAAATTATTTGCTATGAAATTTCAGAGTGTGGCTATTCCCTTCAAAAGAAAGATTATAGGGCCTCGCTTTAGGAAAAGGGTGCTTTTCAACAGTTTTACACCAAATTAGTAACTTATAATTTTATGGTGGGGGCACAAATCTTTGTGTGGGTGTGCAGCAAACAGCAGTTCCTGAAGGTCAAAAATTAAATTCCCCATTTCTCCTGTTATGTAATCTTGTCCTTATCAACACCAAAAATGTGGTGCAGCTATTTCGTCATTTCCTTTCTTAATCAGTTTCCTGTGATGGGAAACAAAAGCACTGGGGAAAAGACTAGTGTGTTATAAACAGAGGAAAACCATATTCAGATCCCCCATTAAAATATGTAGAAGAGGCTGAGCAATTACATAGTAAATGCCTCTTCTGGAAGGGTCACGTGTCTCTCATCAAAAATCCTGCCTGCAACAAAACTCTTCCTAAAACATAAACTAGAAAGGGTGTCTACACCTGTAATGGTTGTATATAACAGGAATTTTCAGCAGATATTACTTGTTACCCAGTTGGTGGCAAGCAACACCTGCAGAAATCTCCTTTTCTACACAACTTTTAAAGGTAAAGGAAGCATATCCTCTTTTCACTCCATTACATGTAACAAATATGTCTGTTGCTGGTAGAATGGACTGTTTCCTATAAATGAATGCACTCTTTCATGAAATCTTTGAGTTGTCACATTACAGTAACACCAAGCGCCAGAGCTGAACAGGTGAGGAGAAGCCTGAAAACAGAAGGAAAGTCAGAATATAACTAGGGCAAGAGTGCTGCAGAGATGAGAAATGGAATGGAGCAGCAAAGATTAAGTCAAGTGTTAGGTCATGTGGAAAAAAATGGGAAAGAGTCAAGGGAAATGCCCTTGTTTTATTTACCGGAATGGTGCAATGTTGTACTAAAGATTTGTGCCGTAGAGACAAATGCAGAAGTTATTTCAGCCAAACCCTCACCTCTCCTCAGCCAAACAGCAGAAGTGGTCATCCTAGAGATAAACTCTTGGGAGATCACAAACCTTCACTCTTCCTCTTTTCTTCTCTTTTCTAACAATGCAACGAGTCACACCAGCTCATTTTACCCTTACAGCAACCTTGTATGAGGGTTTGATGGAAAGATAACAAAGCTAACTCAGAGAGTTTTGTGGTTGAATGGCGATTTGGACCTGGGTCTCCCAAGTTCTGGTCCATCACTGCATTTGCTCATCAGTATGAATGACAGCAATTCTACCCTTCTCCAAGTGGTAGATCTACTACTTCTCCAAGAAGTATATGTTCCAAAGCTGCTAAGGAAATGTGGAGCAGGCTTAACATCAAACAGCAGGGGTGTCTGACATCAGAGATGCGGTAAACAGGAAATGCATGTTTTTCACAGCTCTTGTTCTCATTGTGTCTCACAGTCGGCTAGTAACTTCATACAGCAAATTTCATCTTCCCCACGAAGGATAACATCAAGAATGAAGCTGGTTTCTTCTGCACTGACTATTTACAGTACACATTGAATCACCGTGGAAGGAATAAAACATACATTAGTGAGGGTATATTCTTGTCTCCTGTAGAGTTTGCTCATGAGGTGAGGGTCCAGTATCCTTTAAGGCATGAAAGAGAGTTCTGGGATACTTTTATTTACAATGAACAGGATTAAGTTTCAGCAAGTCCATGGAAAAGAAGGGTTCACACAGAGCACAGAAATCTCTCCTTTTTTTAGTGCAAGGAAATCTTATGCAATCTGATTGCATTGTTTTGCTATCAAGATCAGTCATGATTAGAGTTTCAGACTAGAACAGTGGAGTGGAGATCCCGATTAAAAGTATTATGATCATTAGTGTGCAGATGACATCCATTTCTGTTATCCTTACTATATCAATTCAAAGTAGTTTAGAAATTGAGTTTTGAGGGCATATGTATTAAATCATAATCCAGACAAGGAAAACGTGTTCCCGGTCATTCAAAAAGCATATTAGGAAATAGAGATTCAGTTTATGTTGGATGAGTTTAGTAAAAAGCCTACAGGCACATGATTTAGCTGTACGTTTTGATCCAGCCCTGAACCTGGAAGCTCAAGTTACTGCAATGGCCAGGAGTTGAAGCTTGTGCAGTAGCTGTGCACATTCCTAAAAATGCCCAATCTGGTCACAGCTATTCACGCCTTATTTTCATCCATCTGGATCAGTGCAATATGCTGGATGTGAGAGCTGCTTTTGAAGTGTTGAAAAACTTCAGTTAGTCCAAAGACCTGCAGTCAGATTGTTACCTCGATATGGTGATAAACAGCATATAATTCCTTAGCAAATCTGTCTCCAGGCACAATTCAAAGTGCTGATGAACATTATGATGGTTGAGGTCCAGACAATCTACCCGACCGTATTGCTACATGCAAGCCTACTCATTTTGAGATCTTCTACGGCAGCAGTTCCCAAACTGTGTTCTGTGGAACCCCTAGGATTCTGCAAAAGCATCATGAAAGAGTTCAGTGAAAAATCTTTACAATCTTTTTTTAAAACCTTTTAAAAGCCTGTACCAGAGTATGAAGACCTTATTGAAATTCAATAATACCTCTGCTTTAAAAACAAAAATTGAATCTCTTTATTTCCAAATCTTATTTACATTATATAAAACACTCAGGAAATAAGGGCAGATGGAAGAAGGAATAACTTTGTGGGTTCAGAAGGACAGAGTTGCGGTTCTGTGGGAAAATCATGGACAGAGTTAGAATCTTCTGAAGGGTCCCATGACCAAAAAAAGTTTGGAAACCACTGTACTAGGGAGGCATTTCACTATGTTCCATCACCCTGACAGGTACATCTCATGGGAAATGGGAGGGGGCCTTCTTGGTAGCTGGAACTCCCTTTCTACAGAGGATAGACTGTTGCCCTACATTTCCACAGGAAGGTAAACATGTTTTTTTCTCATTTGTTTCAGCAGATCTGTTCCGTCCCCCAGGACGATGGTTTGCCTTACCTATTGGTCGTTTGTTTGTTTTCCCTCCTTTGCATTTTGTTTCAGCCTCTGGCTGCCAAAGCCCAGGAAAAGTGGCTTGGAGTCTGCAAGAGCTGGCTGCAGTTTTCTTTGCAATGATTGGTCAAAGAGTACAACATCTTAGGACCGCCCTTTTTTACCAGGGTCTAGTCTCCATTTTGGAGCCTCATTTTGGCTATAGTCTTCCAACGTGCTGCAGCTGTGCAAGCTAACTGGGACAAATCATCCTCAAAACCAGGCCAATCTAAGCCTATCCAAATTAGATAAGTATTGAATTATACTGATCTGGAATAGGAAATCTAGTTAGAGGAGCAGGGTTATTCCGTCGCTTCTAGAACTAATCTTTGCTGTAAAGATAGGGAAGGAAAGAGTTTCTCCTTCTAAAATAGACAGCGTGATTAGGGTATAGTGGTTTTATAATCACCTTTGCCTTCTGGAACCAGGGATAATTCTGTAACTAAAACCTATAGAAATTTGTTTCATTTTCTGTAACTTTAAGATCTGTGCCAGGTTTACAACCTTGTATGAATAAACATCCTTTTTTTTGAAGTCTTCCAGACTCAGTCGTTCAATATTTTTAGGACAGCTTATAGGGATTTGCAGTTCGCCCGGATAAAGGACGGCACGTTTCAGCTTTATAGTTTTTTTATTGTCTGGCGGACGGCACAGTTTTGAGGACGATCAGCGGTTTTTCCGCTTGAGCTAGCCTGCACGGCCATAGAGACTTTGCTTTTGTTGGTCTGTTGCAGTGAAGCTTGCTGCCAGGCCGATAGGCAAGTGAGAGAGTGGGGCTCCATTCCTTCAGCCTCTGCAGTAGCCTGCTCTTCAGCTCGCGTGTGTGCGCGTAGCCTTGCGGCTGTTTCTGCAATTGCACGGCTGTGCAAAACCCAGCAATCTACCCCGAGCTCCTTCGGTGGCAGGTATCGAGCCGCGGAGCTCCAGCAGCAGTCTTTGGGATCACACGGAAGTGGTGAGTCCAGAAGCACCAGGCCGGGACCCAGATAAGCCTGGCAACTCCAAAAGAAAGTTCTGGCTGAGTCTTCACAGTGGCTAGGATTTCGGCCGGGGCAGTCGCCCGGCGGTGGTGACATGCCTCATGGTCCGGCGGTGGTGACCTGCCTCATGGTCCGGCGGTGGTGACCTGCCTCATCGTCCAGCAGTGGTGACCTGCCTCATCATCCTGCGGTGGTGACCTGCCTCATCGTCCTGCGGTGGTGACCCGTTTCATCGACCTGCGGTGGTGACCTGTTTCATCGACCTGCGGCGGTGACCTGTCTCATCGTCCTGCGGTGGTGACCTCCCTTCACAGCGGGGAGGAGGCGTCTCTTCTCTCCTCCTTTCCAAAGCCAGCCTCGGTGCTCCTTCGGCGGCAGGCCTCGAGCCGCAGAGCACAAGGTGCTTGAAAATTTGGCGAAGTCGCCATTTTGGCAGTTTACGTCACTCGGGCAAGGGAGGTATCAAGTGGCAAGTTGCTGTCAGTTGGCATTTTGCAGCTTGCCCACCAAAGTCTGGCGCCAAAGGTCACAATCTTTGTAAAGTATAGTTACTTAGTGATATATATTGCTATGGTTAAGTGCTGTGCATTGTATTATATATTGCATTTGTTTTATTGTAAATTTACTTGCAGGTATATTGCATTTGCCTTTGTTGTAAATTTACTTGCTATTAAGAATATATAATGTCTATGCAATTTCAAGATGATACAAATGGTATATCTCCTTCTGAGGCTGAAATTAGGAATGAAAGGCCCCAAAGGATAAAGCACCCTTCAGCCAAGATGCTGGCCCATCTAATAGATGAAAAGGAGCTCCTCCATGTGAGGTTAGGTTCGGCATGGGAGCGCATTGTAACATTAATGGGCAGAATAGAGAGCTTGGGTATTACAAGGGTGCCATCCATATTACAGACAGACCTTGAAGAGACCTTCGGTCTTTGGAGGGGTTTGGTGTCTAAGATAGTCCAGGTCCTCGAGCGCATTAACGCCAAGGATTCAGAGTTAGAAATAGTGAGTGTTTTAGCTGACACTAATGAGAAAGAAAATAGGGTGAGGGCAATCCTAGCTTCCTTATGCAGCCATGAGACCAATCTTTTAAAATCACCTGCTGTGGCACTTAGTCTTAAGTCCAACCGCTCTAGCCAGGTATCTAAACTAAGGGAGCGTGCATCGTCTAAACACAGCCACTCTAGCAAGTCTTCTGCTGCTGGGAGTGCCATCTCTTCCCTAGCTGCCTTGCACATTAAGGAGGCTGCACGTCTGGAGCTGCAGAGTAAAGTGGCGGGGGCGGAGGCTGATGCTAAGGCAGCTGATCTCACCCTTCCCTTTAAAGAAGAAGAGCAACGACTGCAAATAGAACAGGCCCATAGACAAAGCGAAATGCAAATAGAACAGGCCCATAGACAAAGCGAAATGCAAATAGAACAGGCTCGTATAGAGATGCTTAGAATAAAGATGGATGCCGCAGCCAAAAGGGTAAGGGCTGAGACTTTGGCCAAAGCCCTAATTGAGCCACTCACAGAAGAAAATGTAAGCCAGTTACCAATACAGGATCCTTCTGCCAAAGTGTTTGCGCACCTTGGCAGCATGAACAGCCAGTTTTCGGATGAGGAACAGGAAGACTTCTCTCCTTACCCAGAGCAGGGCCCCAAAGTCACTTTTGAGTTTCCTGCAGAGCAGAGCGTCATAGCGGGGAGCTCACCCTTGCTCGAGCTACCTGTGCCTCCTGCTAAAACCCTAGGTCAGTCAATCAGGGCCTCAAGGCCGAGTGCTAGTTGGCCCCTACAGACAGCTGCACAGGGAGCCATCGATTCGTCAGTGGTCGATGTCATCCCTCCAAGAGGCCAAAGGTTGACGCAAGGTGCACGGTGGGAGTCCACTCCACAACAGCAAACTCCTCAATTGTTCCCTTCGACGCCAGAGTCCCAGCTTGTCTCCATCATCAGAAGCCCCAGAAGAGATCTTAAGGACAAGGGTGTCGAAAAGTTTTCGGACAAGCCTGAGGAATTTCTTCTCTGGAAGGCCACCTTCCAGAGAGCAATCAGAGACTTAAAGTTATTGCCTGAGGAAGAACTGACTCTTCTGGCTGCATGGTTGGGCCCAGCCTCATCCTCACAAGTTAAGAAGATCTACGCAGCCCACGTAGCCGATCCCGACAAAGCCCTGGAAAAGGCCTGGGCCAGGTTGCAGCAGAGGTATGGGGCCAGCACAGAGATTGAAGCATCTCTTATGGACAAGCTCCAAAGGTTCCCAGCTTTAAAACTCAAAGACTTCAAACTCTTGTGGGACCTCAGCGATCTCCTTACGGAATTAGAGTCGGCCAAGGAGAATCCAGAACTGCCCGGTTTGAGGTGCCTCGATCAGCACCTGTCCCAGAGGCAGATCTTGACCAAGCTGCCCTTCACTTTGCAAGAACGCTGGGGACAGGAGGTCTTCAACTACAAGGAGGCCCACTCCCAGGCATACCCTCCATTTTCTCATTTGGTCCAGTTCATCACCAGGGCGGCCAGAGAAAGGAATGATCCACAGACGGGCCTCCCCACCTTATACCAAGGGACCCAGCCAGAGAAGGCACCTAAAGTGGAGAAAAAACCATCCAGAGAGGCCAAAAGACCGGTTAGTGTTAAGGCTGTTGAAACTCAGCACAGGGCCAACGAATCCAAGTCAGAGGTGAAGGAGGTGCTCTGCCCCATTCACCAAAAGCCTCACAGTTTGGCCAACTGCCGGGAATTTGGCAAGAAGCCTTATAAAGAAAGACAACAGATTGTTCAGAAGCTGGGCATATGTTTTAGGTGCTGTGGAGCAACTCTTCACTTTGCATCCAATTGCAAAGAGGACGTCAAATGTGCAAGGTGTAACAGCCTTAAGCATTGCACCGCGATGCACAACTCTGATGCTGTCTCCCACGCCAAAGGGGACACGTTTTCCAAAAAAGGGTCATCTACTGAAGCCACCAACACGCAGGCCACGTCACGGATGCAGGAGGATGCTCCATCGGTCGCCTGCACTAAACTATGCTCTGACGCGCACCAGCTTAGAGTCTGCCATCCCATCTGCCTAGCAGATGTATATCCAGCCAGAAGACCTTGGCTTAAAAAGAGACTTTACGTGGCTTTGGATTCACAAAGCGACGCCTCCCTGGCGACTCCAGAGTTTTTCCAACTGTTTGACATAAAAACCCAGACGGTCGACTACACCATGTCCACCTGTGTAGGGAAGAAGAAGTTGCAGGGTTGCATAGCATCCGGCTTTGTTGTCTCCTCTTGTGACCAGAAGAGACTGTTCGAGTTACCAGACCTCATTGAGTGTTCCTCTATTCCCCGGAACAAAAGGCAGATTGTCACCAGAGAAGTCGTGGAAGCCCATCCTCACTTGCGAAGGCTGAAGAACGCCTTACCTGCTTTCCGCCCAGATGTGGACATTGCCCTTCTGCTTGGTGCGGACTGTCCGAACTTGTTCTATGTGAACGACCAAGTTAAGGGACCTCCAGGGGCGCCCATTGCTCAGCTGCTACCACTAGGCTGGACAGTTACAGGCCCAGTGTGCATAAATAGGATGCACCCTCCATCGTCGGTGGGCACTCGTCAAGCGCACGTGCTTCAAGGCAGTCGCCCCACACTAATGCATAGCTGTTTGAGTCATATCTCGGTCTATTGTCAGGGGATAACACCAGAGTATTCTTCCATCTTTGAAGTCTCCGAAAGGGATGAAACTACAGCGCTTTCCAAAGATGACAGAGATTTTTGTCACGCAGGATTCATCATGGCAAAGGCTAAAATAGCTCCTATGGGAACCTCTATACCCCGGCTGGAACTGTGTGCAGCAGTGCTTGCAGTACAGCTATGGCGCATCATACAGCAAGAGATAGGAAACTTGTTCCAGGATGTTTATTTTCACACAGACAGTACAATTGTGCTTGGTTACATTAACAACATGACCAAGAAATTTAAGGTGTATGTGGCTAATAGAATCAACAACATTCTATCCAGTTCTACGCCTAGCCAGTGGCACCATGTCGCCACCAGCAACAACCCAGCTGACATCGCTTCCAGAGGAGCTTCAGCTCAACGAGTGTTAAGTTCAAGTTGGCTGACAGGCCCCAGATGCTTGACCGAAGTCAATTTTCCATCAGCCTTTTCTCCCACCGAAAATACAGAATTGCCCGAGTCCGTTCCAGAGGTGAAAGTTTGCAAGATGACCACAGAAATCAAGATGGGCCAAAGATCTTGCCTGGAACCACACCGTTTTGAACGTTTTTCGGAGTGGCACAGTCTTCTTAGAGCAGTTGCTAGGCTTATACATCGTTTAGCTTGCAAAGATAGTGAGCCTTTACAGGTCCAGGATATGATAAAGGCTAAGAGCGTCATATTCAAGTCAGTGCAGAGATCTGTTTTCAAGCAGGAAATAGCTAGGCTAGAGCAAGGGCTCAACATCCCTAATCAAAGTCTTCTAAATGAGTTAAACCCATTTCTAGACAAGGAGGGTATTTTGAGAGTTGGAGGAAGGTTAGCCAAGGCTAAACTCAAGGTGTGCATAAAAAACCCCATCATCATACCCCCTAATAGTCACACTGCATTGCTGCTCGTTCGGCATCACCATGAAAGGATCCATCATCAGGGTAGAACTCTAACTGAGGCAGCCCTTAGAAATGAAGGTCTGTGGGTAGTTAATGCCAAAAGGTTGGTCAACAGTTGTATTTTCAAATGTGTTAAATGCAGGCGCCTTAGGCGAAACTGTCAAAGTCAGTTAATGGCAGAACTACCTCAGGATAGGACTTGACAGACCCACCCTTTTCCCATGTGGGAATCGATGTGTTTGGTCCTTGGGAAATTGTTACCAGAAAAACCAGGGGTGGTGTTGTAAATAACAAGAGGTGGGCAGTTTTGTTTACTTGTTTAGTAATACGAGCTGTCCATATAGAAGTCATAGAAGGAATGGACACTTCATCATTTTTAAACGCATTGAAAAGGTTCATAGCCCTCAGAGGGCCAATTAAGTCAATTCGGTCGGACTGTGGCACCAATTTTGTAGGTGCGACCAAAGAACTCAATTGTGTGTCTAGGTTTGGGAGAGACCCAAAGGTTCAGAACTTTACGAATACTGAACAAATTATGTGGACTTTCAATGTTCCCCACGCCTCCCATATGGGTGGTGTTTGGGAGAGGATGATTGGTATTAGTCGCAAAATCCTTAATGCCATGTTTTTGAGTCATAGGTCATTGACGCATGATGTTTTGGTAACACTTATGGCTGAAGTTACAGCAATCATCAACAACCGGCCGCTGGTTCCCCTTACCAGTGACCCTGAGAACTTACAACCACTGACTCCTGCACTTATTTTGACACAAAAGGTGCCAGGATGGAAGGACATCATGTTGCCAGTTCCGGACGGAACTCACCGTGCCCTGTGGAAACAGGTGCAGTCCTTGGCCAACCACTTTTGGAAAAGGTGGAAAGCTGAGTACTTAAGCCAGCTTCAAGCTAGAAGAATCTGGCAAAGCCCACAGGACAACATTGAGGTTAACAACGTTGTGTTGTTAAAGGACAAAGACTTGCCCCGCCATGCGTGGCCCATGGGCATTGTATTAAAGACCTTTCCTTGCCCGGATGGTAAGGTCAGGAAAGTTCAATTAAAGACTTGCAACAGAGACAAAGTGTCCATTTTGGACAGACCAATTAGCGACCTCGTGTTGCTTATTGGAGATGTTTAAAGTTCTAGTGTTTGTATTGTCATATGTGCAAATGTGTTTGTATTTTGGGGTGGTAAATTCCCACATCCTGGGAATTTAAGCGGGGAGTGTTCCGTCCCCCAGGACGATGGTTTGCCTTACCTATTGGTCGTTTGTTTGTTTTCCCTCCTTTGCATTTTGTTTCAGCCTCTGGCTGCAAAAGCCCAGGAAAAGTGGCTTGGAGTCTGCAAGAGCTGGCTGCAGTTTTCTTTGCAATGATTGGTCAAAGAGTACAACATCTTAGGACCGCCCTTTTTTACCAGGGTCTAGTCTCCATTTTGGAGCCTCATTTTGGCTATAGTCTTCCAACGTGCTGCAGCTGTGCAAGCTAACTGGGACAAATCATCCTCAAAACCAGGCCAATCTAAGCCTATCCAAATTAGATAAGTATTGAATTATACTGATCTGGAATAGGAAATCTAGTTAGAGGAGCAGGGTTATTCCGTCGCTTCTAGAACTAATCTTTGCTGTAAAGATAGGGAAGGAAAGAGTTTCTCCTTCTAAAATAGACAGCGTGATTAGGGTATAGTGGTTTTATAATCACCTTTGCCTTCTGGAACCAGGGATAATTCTGTAACTAAAACCTATAGAAATTTGTTTCATTTTCTGTAACTTTAAGATCTGTGCCAGGTTTACAACCTTGTATGAATAAACATCCTTTTTTTTTGAAGTCTTCCAGACTCAGTCGTTCAATATTTTTAGGACAGCTTATAGGGATTTGCAGTTCGCCCGGATAAAGGACGGCACGTTTCAGCTTTATAGTTTTTTTATTGTCTGGCGGACGGCACAAGATCTTTGAGGACTGACTAGCCACAGGGAAAGAACTTGTCACATTGTGCTGCTCTCTCTGTTGAGCATCCCTTATTTGAAATGTTTGGGAACATACGTTTTTAGAATTTTGGATCTTTCTAGATTTTGGAATGCCTGTATATATATGCACATAATAAGATGCCTTGGAGATGGGGCCTAAGTCTAAACAACAAAATCATAGTTTCATATATACTGTTTAAATATAGCTTGAGTGTAATATTTTAATAATTTGAATATAAAACAAAGTTTACATATATTGAGCCATCACAAAGCAAAGGCGTCATTATTTCAGCCATCCATGTTGGTGATTTTAAGATATTTCAGATTTCAAAAATCTGGATTAAGGATATCAAATACCCGTATTATTTGGTGCTGTTTTGTTTTCATGTATCAATGGGCATACTTTTAATTCCATTGATAGTTTAATTATATTTTAACTTTTGCAAGATGTGTACTTTTAATTTATCTTTTTTAACTTCTGTAAGTCATATTCATCTCCAGGGATGAGGAAAAGATAGACCATAAATAAATGACATGCTTCTCTTTCTCTTCCTCCATCATTAAGGTTATTACGGATGACCTTGGTGGCTTACCTGCCTCACTGGGTCACTGTAATGATGAAAGGGTGGCACAGGAAAAAACTACATACAGAGTTCTTGAACGTCTTAGAATAAAAGTGGGGAGGAAACAAAGGCTATGCGTGCTATAGAGCCAGTCCAGCAAGAAGTCATTATTGCAACAATCTGTTAAAAGAAGAAGTAAAGAACTTGTGACCTTCTGTCACGACCCAGGCTACAGAGCACCAATAACCATACGCAGAGGCCAGATTCTATCTAATATCTTTATTAAGGAAATATATAAGATTAATAAAAATAAATGTAAAAGTTAGTTCAGAAGCAGACCTTTCAGGAAAGGTCAAAATTAGTCCAAAAAAGCAATGTCCAATATGAAATATTATGTTCCAAAGTTGTAATCCAATAACCGAAACACTCACTTTGCCAGGCAAAGTGAGGGGAGATGACAAGGTCCTTTAGTCCATAAACTTGAGCAAGGCTAGGAAATAACTTGATACTTGAAGCAAGGCTTAAAACGTGGAACAAGGTAACAAGGAACAAGAACAAGGTCCGTGGAATAACTTGGTAAAATCCGTGATACAAGGCAAGGTATAGTCCTGGAAAACAAGCAAGGTCCGTAGGTAAACAAAGGCTGGAAACTGGAGCGAAGGCTGGAAAGCAGGGCAAGGCTTGAGCAGGAACGAGGCTTGAAACGGAGCGCGCTGTCCAGACACAACTCGCTCCGGAGGCTGACGAATTGACTCCGCGAAGTTACTACGCGGGTAAAACACCTATATAGAGTCTAACTTTCTCGCCGAAGCAGTTCTCTGGGAACCAGAAACGAAAGCTAAATTCTGGGACCAGATGTTTGACTCCCTAAAGATTCTCACGGAAAGCAGTCTTAATTGGCTACATTCTTAGCTGCAATTCTAGCACTCCTGCGCGAAGCTGCTTCCAAACCCCTCTGTTGTTTACAAAACTCACGGCGCAAGAACACGGGAGATGTGGGCTCTGGGTTTGTTTGACATACTTCTGGGACACAACTTTCTTGCAGGTGCAAGGTTCCCAGATCTGCCTGGGAAAGATCTGGCTGAGAAGATTCCAATTCTGACTGGGAAGGTAAAAAACCCAAGTTTTCTTCTTCATCAGGGATTACAATGTCCTGAGCAGGACTACAAGGCCCATGGGTCATCACACTATCCCCCTCCTCAAGGCCCCTCCCAAACTGGGGCCCTCTCCCCGAGGCGCGAGGTCGCGGCTTGGCGGGATAGGTTTGATGAAAACGACGGGTTAGATCAGGAGCATGGACTGTGGAGGCGTCTTCCCAAGAGCGTTCTTCAGGGCCAAAACCCACCCAGTCAATGAGATATTGTAGGCGGCGGCGGTGAAAGCGAGAATCCAAAATGTCCTCAACCTCGAACTCCTCCTCCCCATTCATCAAAACAGGAGGGGGGGCCGGTTGGTCTGTATCAGGACGCACACCATCCGCCGGAAGGAGCAGGGAGCGGTGAAACACTGGGTGGATGCGCATTGAACGCGGAAGTTGGAGTTTGAAAGTCACGGGGTTTAATTGCGCCACCACTGGATAGGGGCCAATGAAACGGGCATCTAACTTCCGGCAAGGGCGGTGGGAGGGCAGAAAGCGAGTGGACAGAAAAACCCGATCTCCTACCTTGATTTCGGGGCCCGGCTGGCGATGTTTGTCAGCGTGGCGTTTATAGTCCTCCTTGGCTTGGTCTAGTTGCTGGAGCAAAAGTTGTTGTACCGCTGTGAGTTCCTGCAGCCAATCCTCTGCTGCGGGAACTTCTGAAGTTTCAATGACAGGGGGAAAGAAACGTGGATGGAAGCCGTAGTTTGCAAAGAACGGCGTTTCTTTTGTAGAAGCTTGAACTCCATTGTTATAGGCAAACTCTGACAGTGGTAACAGAGAAGCCCAATTGTCCTGTTGGTAGTTTACATAACAGCGAAGATACTGCTCCAAAGTGGCATTGGTGCGCTCCGTTTGCCCATCTGTTTGGGGATGATGAGCTGAAGATAAGCGAGAGTCTATGCCCAATAGTTTTTGTAGTGCCTTCCAAAAACGAGAGGTGAATTGAGATCCACGGTCTGTGACTAAACTCTTGGGCAATCCATGTAGTCTGAAAACATGTTGAAGGAATAGATCTGCAGTCTCTTTGGCCGTGGGAAGACCTTCACAGGGAATGAAATGGGCTAACTTGGTGAAAAGGTCCACCACCACTAGGATCGTGGTGAATCCACAGGAAGGTGGTAGGTCAGTGATGAAATCCGCAGAAATTATTTCCCATGGCCGAGATGGGGTAGGAAGGGGATGCAGAAGCCCTGAGGGCTTCTCCCTTCTTATCTTGGAGCGCTGGCATACTGGGCAGGTGTTGACATATTTTTCCACATCTTTGCGGATCTTGGGCCACCAAAAATCCCTTAGGATCAGATGCATGGTTTTAAATAGTCCGAAATGCCCTGCTGGTTTGCAGTCGTGACACAGACGAAGCGCTTTCTCCCTGCCCGGTCCGGGTGGGATATAAACATGATTTCTATAGCATAGCAGTCCATCTTTAAGCGAAAAGGGAAAATGCAGACCTTGGCGAAGTTGGTCCTGCGCCCAGGCATCTGCTTGCTGACTAGCCCTGATTTCTTGAGCACAGATGGGTCCTGGAGTAGAGGAAGTTGAACCAATGGGAGTGGATTTGGTGTTCCCCACTGTGAGCGTGGCAAAGTTCTCGGGTTGTAGTAATTGGGATTCAAAGGTCTCCTTGCGTCCTGCAGCGTATTCCGGTTTACGTGACAGGGCGTCTGCTTGCTTGGTTTGGGCTGGGGTCACATAATGAATCTGGAAGTTAAAACGTTCAAAGAACAAAGCCCAACGTTGCTGCCTCTGATTTAGTTTGCGGGCAGTTCTTAGATGTTCTAGATTTCGATGATCAGTGTGGACTTCAATGGGAAATTTGGCCCCTTCTAGCCAATGTCTCCAAGTTTCAAAAGCTGCCTTTATGGCCAGTAGTTCCTTTTCCCAAATGGTGTAATTTCTCTCTGGTGTGGTTAGTTGACGGGAGTAAAAGGCACAGGGATGAAGGTGGTCTCCCACCGGTTGTAAGAGTACAGCCCCAATTGCCACATCAGAGGCGTCCGCTTGCACAACAAAAGGGGTTCCAGGATCTGGGTGCTGTAGAATTGGCTGGGACGTGAATAATTTCTTTAGTTGCTGGAACCCTTTCTCTGCTTGATCAGTCCAGCGGAAGGGCTGTTTTCCACGGATGCAGCTAGTGATTGGGTCAGACCAGCGGGCAAAATCTGGAATGAACTTGCGGTAATAGTTCGCGAACCCCAAGAAACGCTGCACCTCTTTCTTGTTAGTTGGCGCCCGCCATTCCAATACTGCTGAAACCTTGGCTGGATCCATGGAGAGCCCTAGAGGCGAGATACGGTAACCAAGGAAATCTACCTCTTGTAGATCAAAAGCGCATTTTTCCAACTTGGCATAAAGTCCATGATCCCGCAATCGTTGTAACACCATTTTGACGTGGTTCTCATGTTCTGATTGTGATCTAGAAAACACCAAAAAATCGTCCAGGTAGATTATCAAGAACCTATCTAGATAGTCCTGAAAAATGTCATTGACAAAATGCTGGAACGTTGCGGGAGCTCCGCATAATCCAAAATTCATAACTCGGGACTCGAATAATCCGAATTTGGTCTGGAAGGCGGTCTTCCACTCGTCCCCTTCTCTGATGCGAACTAAGTTGTAAGCCCCCCGAAGATCCAGCTTGGTGTAAACCTTGGCTCCTCGAAGCCGATCCAGTAGATCCGAGATTAAGGGTAGGGGATAGCTGTTCCGCTTGGTGATATTGTTCAATGCTCTGTAGTCCACCACCAAGCGTAGTTCCCCTGACTTCTTCTTCACAAACATCACTGGGGAGGCGGCTGGGGATTGAGAGGGTCTAATGAATCCCTTACGAAGGTTTGTCTCTATGAATTCCCTGAGAGCTTCTTGCTCTGGTTCAGTCAGGGAGTATAGGTGCCCTCGCGGGATCGGGGCCCCCTCCACCAGGTCAATGGCACAGTCATAAGGTCTATGTGGGGGTAATTTCTCGGCTTCCTTTTCATTGAATACATCCCAATACTCGGAGTACTTCTTGGGCAGGGTGATGATGGGCTCGGTGTCTGTGGCATGGCAGACCTTGGCTACAAGGCAATGGTTTTGGCAGTACTGTGAAGCAAACTGCAGTTCTCTGTTGGACCAGGAGATGCTTGGGTCGTGGAGAGTCAGCCATGGAATTCCCAAAATCACAGGGAAATGGGGAACCTCGGTAACAAAGAAGGAAATCTCTTCCATATGTTCCCTTATCCACATCCTGGTGGGTTCCGACCACTGACTTACGGGGCCCGTCTTGAGGGGGCGGCCGTCTATGGCTTGCACCACACGGGCATTCTTGAAATCATGATATTGTAATCCCAGAGAGTCGGCATACTCTCTATCAATGAAATTGTTGGTGGCTCCGGAGTCTATCATGGCGTGGATCATGACGGGTCCCCTTTTTGCTGACCATAAGGTGACCACGAGAAGGAACAGGACCCCGGTTGGCGGCTCTTGAACGGGTTTTTTGACCGGGTTGGCGAGCCTCTCTACGCCCGGTCGTTGGCTTCCCCCGCCGGCTGTGTGCCAGCCGGCTCAGACGCCTTCGTCTCCGTGGAGGACGCCGCCGCAAGACGGGCGGCGGGCTTCCCTTTGGCTGGGCACTCTCTGGCGAAGTGGCCCCCGTTCCCGCAGTACCAACAGAGGTTTAAGCGTTGACGACAGGCCTTCTCGGCGGCATCTAATCTGGGACGCACGTTGCCCAACTGCATCGGCACCTCCTCGCTTCCTCTGGGGTATGGGGTTGGTGGTGGGGGTCTCCACACTGGACGTGGCTGAACGCTGGCGGGAGCGGGGGGTTTTGCCCCAGCTCTACCGCTCTGGCCTCGAACCCACTGTTTCCTGTTGGCAATCATGACTTCAGCCCGTAAACATTGATCAATGAGTGCTTCGAGGGTCTGGGGAGGATCCACCTTGGAGATTTCCTCCAGCATTTCGATGTTGAGACCCTCCCGGAATTGTCCTCTGAGGGCTACATCATTCCAGCCGGTGTTGTGGGCCAGCACTCGGAACTCGGCTATGTACTGAGACATAGGTCTGTCTCCTTGGAAGAGGTGACGGAGTTTGTGACCGGCTGCCTCCAAATTGTCCTCGATTCCCCAAGTCTCTTTAAGGTGGTCCAAGAAGCGTTGCGCGGATCTTAGGTGTGGAGAGGCTTGGTCGAACAGTGCCGTCGCCCAGTTGGCCGCTGGCCCGTCTAGAAGACTGTAAACCCATGCCACCTTGATGTCTTCTTGGGGAAATTCGGCAGCACGGGCCTCTAGATAAGCTTGGCATTGGCGACGGAAAACATGAACCTTAGAAGCTTCTCCAGTAAACTTGGTTGGCAACGCCATGGCCGGTAGACGGATTCCGCGTTCCTTCAAACCTTTTATTTCTCCATCCTGGGCATTGAGCTTATCACGGATTCGATCCACCTCATCCTTGTCGATGGTGTAGGTAATCGGCTGGCCGCTCGGCCCAGGTACGGTTCCGGTAGACATTCTGGCCGAGGTTAATTGGTGCTTAGGGGGGCGGAGTCAAACTGTCACGACCCAGGCTACAGAGCACCAATAACCATACGCAGAGGCCAGATTCTATCTAATATCTTTATTAAGGAAATATATAAGATTAATAAAAATAAATGTAAAAGTTAGTTCAGAAGCAGACCTTTCAGGAAAGGTCAAAATTAGTCCAAAAAAGCAATGTCCAATATGAAATATTATGTTCCAAAGTTGTAATCCAATAACCGAAACACTCACTTTGCCAGGCAAAGTGAGGGGAGATGACAAGGTCCTTTAGTCCATAAACTTGAGCAAGGCTAGGAAATAACTTGATACTTGAAGCAAGGCTTAAAACGTGGAACAAGGTAACAAGGAACAAGAACAAGGTCCGTGGAATAACTTGGTAAAATCCGTGATACAAGGCAAGGTATAGTCCTGGAAAACAAGCAAGGTCCGTAGGTAAACAAAGGCTGGAAACTGGAGCGAAGGCTGGAAAGCAGGGCAAGGCTTGAGCAGGAACGAGGCTTGAAACGGAGCGCGCTGTCCAGACACAACTCGCTCCGGAGGCTGACGAATTGACTCCGCGAAGTTACTACGCGGGTAAAACACCTATATAGAGTCTAACTTTCTCGCCGAAGCAGTTCTCTGGGAACCAGAAACGAAAGCTAAATTCTGGGACCAGATGTTTGACTCCCTAAAGATTCTCACGGAAAGCAGTCTTAATTGGCTACATTCTTAGCTGCAATTCTAGCACTCCTGCGCGAAGCTGCTTCCAAACCCCTCTGTTGTTTACAAAACTCACGGCGCAAGAACACGGGAGATGTGGGCTCTGGGTTTGTTTGACATACTTCTGGGACACAACTTTCTTGCAGGTGCAAGGTTCCCAGATCTGCCTGGGAAAGATCTGGCTGAGAAGATTCCAATTCTGACTGGGAAGGTAAAAAACCCAAGTTTTCTTCTTCATCAGGGATTACAATGTCCTGAGCAGGACTACAAGGCCCATGGGTCATCACACCTTCCAATTATTATTGGTCTACAATTTCCCTCATCCCTGAGAACCAGACAAGCTGGGATGGGTCAATGGGAGTTGGAATTCAGCCAGGTTCAGGGGCCCAACAGTGGATTCCCCAACATCATTTACAAACTACACACCCCTCAAAGATAACATATCAACATGCTTGAAACCATTATTTTTCTGTACTACAACTCGTGAACATTGGTCTGAAGGTTTTGAGACTTATATTGGAAAACATTAACTACCGTATATACTCGAGTATAAGCCAAGTTTTTCAGACCTTTTTTAGGACTGAAAAAGCCCACCTCGGCTTATACTCGAGTGAGGGTCCTGGTTGGCTTATATTTGGGTCGGTTTATACTCAAGTTTATATGGTACATTGATTTTTTTCTCTATTATTATTGGTATTATTACAGTTATTATTTTACTCTATTAATTTTGTATTACAGTAGAGTCTCACTTATCCAAGCTTCACTTATTCAATCTTCTGTATTATCCAACGCAATCTGCCTTGTAGTAGTCAATGTTTTTCTAGTAAATGTTGCAATGTTTTGGTGCTAAATTCGTAAATACAGTAATTACTACATAATATGACTGTGTATTGAACTGCTTTTTCTGTCAATCTGTTGTAAAATAAGATGTTTTGGTGCTTAATTTGTAAAATTATAATGTAATTTTATGTTTAATAGGTTTTGTTCTTAATCCCTCCATATTATCCAACATTTTCGCTTATCTAATATTCTGCCAGCCTGTTTATTTTGGATAAATGAGACTCTACTGTATTACATTTACTATTTTACTCTATTATTATTGTTACTATTACATTTATTTTACTCTATTTTTATAATTATTGACACATTCTGATCTTATTGAAATTACATTTATTATTTTACTCTATTATTACATTATTATTTTACTGTATTTTATTATTATTATTACATTTATCATTTTACTTATTATTATTAAAAGGACATGTAAGCACATTTACATTGAAGAAGATGAGAAAAATGACTTAATCAGAGTTGGACAGTCTTATCTTAAATTACAATTTTATGTATATATTTAAAAACATTTAACCTACCGATGCCTCAATTAATGTAATTTTATTAGTATCTATTTTTATTTCTGAAATTTACTACCCTCGGCTTATACTTGAGTCAATGTTTTCCCAGCTTTTTTGTGGTAAAATTAGGTGCCTTGGCTTATATTCAGGACGGCTTATACTTGAGTATATACAGTAATTTACACTCTGGCCTTCTCAGATTCTTAAAGCATGAGTTTAAGGCCTTATCAGAGCTTTCCAAACATTTCATGTTCGTGACACACTTTTTAGATATGCATCATTTTACAACACAGTAATTTGGCTCTACCAGCAAACTGAAGGTTGACCGTCCCTTACATTGCAATAGTGAAATGTTTGGGAACACAATATATCACATTACTATTTTTCATTTATATTTTTTAAATCTATGTTTTATTTCTTATTTCACGTGCTCAGAGATTTCTGTTATACACATTAGCCAACATAGCAACCTGACATGACACTCAGTTTGGAAAGCTCTGCTGTAGTTTTATTACTTCTTCTTTCATGTACATTGGAATTTTTTTCACATCCTGCTGCCATCTTTTGTGCTTTCCTATTAGTCATTCAAATCACGAGAAGTCATTTTTTCTTCTGAAGAAAGAAAAGCCCATACTCACTCTCAAGATATCTGAGTTTACTCCACATACTAGTCTATCCTTTCCTTCATCCATTAATACAGATCTTCAAAAATGGGAAGATGATTATTTAAGGTGGTAAAGCCCAAATGAGCTTTTAAGAAAGGAATATAGCAGGAAAAAGTGCTATTTGTAACTGAAACTACTAAATGAAACTGGTTGTGTATTAAAGTATTTAGGTATGGGTTATGTTGCCCCAATTAGGGAGAGGTTTTTAATTGGTTTAGCATTTAAAACAGGAGAGTTTTAAAGCCGTTAACAAGCATATTTGTTAAATAGCTAACTAGTCTCATATACTTTTAGCACTTACATTTTCTTATTGTAAAAAAACAAACTATGTAGTTTAGAGTTAGCTTTCCACTAGAGAACCCACCTTAAATGATACCTCCCTAGAAATTCTTGTAATCTTCCAGGGAGACTCTGTGATAACTTCTGGTGGAAGTCATTCATTTAAATAATGTTTGCTATTGTCCACAGTTTCATGTTTCCATGGTAAGTTCAGGAACAATAAAACTATGGATATGAGTTTCTTCCGTGGATATGGGGGTCACACTGTACACTGACAAAGTTACTTACAAGGATATCATTGTACGAGAAAAGGAAGTGAGTGTTGGAAATTATGAAATGAAAGATATTGGGCTTTTGCGGGAACCAGAGGTCCAGTTTTCAGTTTTTTTTATCCATCCTTGCCATGTGCACTAACTTCACAATATTACTAGCATACATAATAGCTCACAAAATAATGCTCCCCACTTTATGACTGAATTCTCACATGATTGCTTCAGATACGTGCACTGAATATAGTATACTCAGCATGAGGAATTTTCTTTGGCCTGTTAATTTGCTTCTCAGTCAGCAATGCAAACTGTTGTGCTGAGCTGAGCAAGGAGGAAACCCCATACGAAGAAGGAATGATTTAATCTAGGGCACTTCTTCTTAAAATGTGGGTCCTGACCCCTAATGAGGCCCCCTTAGCTCAATTTTGGGTTCCTGAAAAAATTAGCAACAGAAAAGGGTTTTCTGAATATTACCTAGTGGCTGTTTTAAGACTTCATCAGACGGGCAAGAGGAAAATGGGGGAAAGTGGAAGGAACCATTTTACTCTGTTCCCCACCATCTTTCCCCATCTTCTTGGATGACCAGCCATCCCATGTCCTTTCTGCGCCTTTCCGTCTTCTCCCTACTTTCTCTAGTTTGAAGTGAGGCAACACCCTACTCCTGGAGATGGTCTTTAGGCTCTGTTTCTATACACTTAGGAAAAAGTGCCACAGAATTGCATTGGAAGTGCCCTTACATCATGTGATGGCCTCCATGGGACTCTGAGCCCAAAGATCATCTGATAAAGTCCTTAGAGATTTACACAAATATGTTATACAGTGTTTACAATAGACTCTGCAGAAGATGCCAATCAGTTGTACTTCATATAAACAAAAATCAGACTTTTGAACAGGCCTGATTTGTTAACACTAAATGTTAGAATTTTATAACTATTTTATATACCTATATACCTGGCGTCACATAAAAATTTCTCAAGCAGAAAGCGGTCCTGACTGGAAAAGTTTAAAAGGCCCTGACTTAGGGGCTGTTTTGGGAAGGTCCCAGAACTGAGTCACAACCATTTGGATCCCCAATGAAGTATAGAGGGAAATTTCAAAGCAGACTAATCTAATCCACACTTGCTGGAATACTATGCAGATTAGAATCAGACTGTGAGAAAGTTAAATTTGTATTCTGACTCCCAACCCGATATGATTGCTTGCTGGCTGGAGGATTCTGGGAGTCATAGCCCAAAGCCTTGAAGAATGCAGATTACTCCTTGAGTTTTACATTTGCACAAATCTGTAATGTAGTTTTGAGTTTACAAATAACAAGAGAGAATAAAAGAGCACATATGTTAACAAAAAAGGCATAGAAAATCAGGGAAAATTGTGTTTTCCAGGAAAGCTTCATATAAAAATGTTTTTGAAAGAAAAATCTTATCAGTTTAAAAAAAACAGATTTATGAATAAATAAACTTATGAAAATCAGATATGGGCTAGAAACAGATTACTTTTTCTATTCTTACTTCTGATGGTTGTGAGGGGATCTAAAGCAAATTCCTAACAGATGATCTTAGCGGGCAGGAAATGTCATGGGCAAAAAGGTACTCTTATAGATAACCTTGGTCACAGCACACTTTATACCTTGAACTGCATATTGGAAAGGTATAAAGTAGCCAATGTTTGAAAGAGTTCCAAGCTGAAAAGTCAAGTAAGACCAGGAAGCCACTACAACTGCACAGTCTGGTGTCAACGATCACATAATTTGCAGCCTTCTGACAAAGTTTTATTGATATGGGAAACTTCAGTCTTATACAGTCTTTTTCCTGATTTGCTAGAATCTACAATTAGCTTTAGCTTTACAAAGCATGAGTGGATACTTATGATCTCATATAAATTCAGACATAAATCTTGACTATTAAGAGTTCCCAAATGTGCTCCCTTTCTTAAAAATATAGCAATTTGTCAGATGAGAACAAGCCTCAGAATTCTTTATAAGAATCTTTCTAGAAGACAGAAGACACCAGAGAGACCACCTAAATTTGCATTTGGGGTCCCAAATCTTCTCTTCTTTCTCTCCATACGTTGCTGAGCTGCAACTCCCACTATTCCTTACCATTGGCTATTCTAAAACATTTCTGGAGCAAAATTTGTTTTTCAGGCTAAAATTTGGAGGAAGGGCACAGTGGACATTGAGGGCTCTAGAGCAGTGATTCTCAACCAGTGGGCCGCGAGAACGAAAATCTGGTCCATGAACCTCCTTCCTGTTTATTTATTTATTTTATGTATGCGCCTTTCCACAGAGCTGACCATTGCATTGGATAGGCATCAGCCCTAGATTATTAAATATGGTTTTCAGTGGGCGAGCAGATGGCGACTACTGGATGGGATATGTTCTGTATCAGAAACTAGGCCTGATGTGGTTTATCCAATTCAATTTTCTGAAACAGCAACCAAACCGAATCTAAAGTTGACCAAAAACTGATTCCTAACCCATTTGATACTCATGTTGGAGAGTGGTCCCTGGTCAAAGTGGTCCTTATTCAAGTGGTCCCTGGTCAAAGTGGCTCCTGGTCAAAAAAAGGTTGGGAACCACTGCTCTTGAGAAACTACACACAGTTCACAGCTACTCTTTGCTCACTGGTAGTCTAAAAGTTGAAAATCCTAGCAAAATGCTGGTAAATATTTTTTTAATGTATTTAAATTTATTTATGTTACTTATATAGTATTATAAGTAAATATTACTTATTTAATATTTACTTTAACTTTAAATATAATATTCTAAAAATATTCTAGAAAATTTAACGGCCACAAAAAATCAGCCTGTCCTTGTATGTTGCATCTCATGTGATTTACATTGTGCACAAAGTTTGTTTCATGCACAAAAATGAAGTATTATTCAAAGAATTGTCTATAAAATTACCTTGCACCTATGTGCATAAGGCGTATATGCTAAATTGTGTGCAAGTTCATAATCACATTTCTACAATGTTCCACATCAGCAAGTCTATAGTAATCCAAAGACCACCATCCGCCACTCTGCATCACAGCATTGACATGCAGCATACAGCCAATCTGGAAAAGCAGTCGCTCTGCTCTATGATGCCAATAAAAACTATTCTGTCACGTAGCAAAAAAAAATAATAATCCTTAAAAATATTGACATTTGACTCATTTCTCCACTGCTTGAGTTATAAGTGGAAGAACAAATGGAATATTAGCAGAGCTATTATGGTATATAAAAATATTTTGGCTGCTATGGCAATGGCCACCTCGTGTATTAATTTGTTTTTTACTTACACAGCTCCCTACTAAGCTCTTACTAACTCAGACCAAAGGGCTTGGCAAAACGAGAATGCATGGCAAAGTGTGAGTACTACAGGAAATTAACAATCAGGTGCTGGATTGGAAAAAGGGAGACCGAAGATGGAGGGGAATGTTTTAAATGGCAATTGCTCTCAGAACACTTGTAATTAAACAGAACCAAGGAACAGAGGATTAACAGAATTACGATTTCGTCTCTTTGTGAACCCTCTTTCCGCCCCAAGGCCAACCGCTTTCTTGTCCCTTTTCAAAGAAGCAATAATTAGTCAAATTATTCAAATACAAATTAATGAAAACTGTATTTGCAAATTGGTGAGGTCTCTGGCTCAAATCTCTGCTTCCTTTCTCCACTTTGTGTCCAGCATTGGGACTGTTTCTAATGGAAAATCACCCACCCACCCATCCCCAGCATGGCTTATTTTAGCCCAGTAGGGTTTGGCATCTGGTCATTTTCTGCTAATCTCCAAGAAAAGGCAAGGAAGGATGTTTCTTTGAAGTTTAGATCTCATACAGCAGAGGCTATCTGCCCTTCTGTTTGAATGTCCTCATTTAGAAACTAAAAAACAGCTTGCCTTGTCTGCTATATAAACAGCGGCAGCAGAAGCTTCAAAGAAAGCCCCCAACTATGCACACATTTATCCCTGAGACCACATCACTTGAAGAGGCAATGAAAGGGGCAGGTGATCTCACAGTAAATGAAAAGGCCACCAAAAACAAATGTGGTTGCTCACTGAGAAGCCTTCAGGTCACATTTGGCAGCAGCAAAGTAATGTGATATGGCAGGTTGAAAAAGAAGATTTATACCTGGAGAATAGTCTGTAGTTAGGAATGGTAACCGCTAACTACAGTTAGGAATTACCTACAGTTAGGAATGTCAGTTCCTAATTACAGTCAGCCCTACACATGCCTTGCTGACAGCCAAAGGATTTGGCTGGAGGCAAGCAACTGAAGCCCCTGTGAGAGGCCAGTTAACACTGTTGAGTGGTGTTCCACACCAGTCTCAGCAGGAGGGAGGGGCCTGGGCAGGGGGCTATGAAGCTGGCCCCTTCTTCCTGCTTCAATTGTTAATCCAACGAGCATGAAGGAGGGTTGTGTTCCAGCTCGCCGTCAGGTTTTGGAGTCAGGGGTGGTTGGATATAGCCTGGGGATTTCTGTTGTGATCCAGGCTGATTCCCACCCAGTGCCTCTCTTTTCCTCCCTGCTCACAAGAGTGGTCTCGTCCTTGCCTCCTTGCGCCGGGGCCTGGTGTTGCCTCCGTTGCCTTCTTTTCACCTGTTGGGCAGCGCACAGTTGCAGGGACTCTGTGGCACCACTGTAGCTCCATGAGGCATGCTCCGGCACTCCTTCCCCGCTGTGGTTGCCTTCATCCACCTCCCTCTGCCTCCATCCACTTCCCTCTCATCTTGCCGGGCATGCTCCCCATTTCTTGGCACCTCATGGCTCCTGTTTCGAAAGTCCGAGTTCTTCAGACCCGATGGGGTGCACCTGTCTGCTTTGGGCAACAAAAAGTTTATAAGCGATTTGAAGCAGGGTATTGAGGATACCCTGGTTTTGTTGGGGGAATTTGAGGCAGGAACTGGGGGGAGAACATTGTTGGTGTTCACCTTGGCAGCCTCAATTTGGGGTGGAGGGGGATATCTGGCATTGCCCTTGCAAGTTACGGGGCTTGGAGGCACCTTGGGTTTTTTTCCTCTTGGGGCTGGACCTGGGGATTCCTGCTTTCTCTTATAGAGTTTTGGGTTTTGGGAGGGAGTACCCCTGGAATGGCCTTCCAGTAATGATAATCTGGGACAGTAAGCCATTAAGTGGACTGCCCCGAGAGGTAGACGAAGAGGTAGTCATTGGGTGATACTGTTCCTCCGTCATAATCTATTTCTTTGTGTCTCCCCCCAGATTAGTTTGTACTGCTCTTGATCACAGTTTAAACAGATAAAGAAATGACCCTTTGTTCCATATTTTGTTGTCTGTCTCTTATTTCATGGTCGTACCTCAATTATTTGAGTTATAGAATCATAAAGTTGGAAGAGACTATATGGGCTATTTTGTCCAACCCCTTGCCATGCAGGAAAAGCACAATCAATGTACTCCAGACAGATGGCCACCCAGTCTTTGTTTAAATACTTCCAAGGAAGAAGCTTCCGCCACATTCCAAGGGAGTGAGTTCCATTGCTGAACTGTTCTCATGGTCAGAAGTTCTTCCTAATGTTCAGGTGGAATCTCCTTTCCTGTGATTTTAACCCATTGCTCTGAGTCGTAGTCTCCAGGGCAGCAGAAAACAAAACTGTTCCCTCTTCCTTATGACATTATTTCATATATTTACACATGGCTATCATTACTCCTCAACCTTATCTTCTGCAGGCAAAACATGCCCAGCTCTTTAAGACGTTCCTCACAGGACATGGTTTCCAGAACTTTGATCATTTTAGTCCACCTCTACTGGAATTTCTAAATCTTCTAGAATGGCTCTATGGTGAACTTTCACTGGAATCTGAACACAGAATTGCCTTGGAGGGTCAAGAGATTCCTACAGAATCTATAAATCTCTAGGTCCTCCAGCATGACTAGTGGAAGATGACCATGGAGAAGGCATGGACAAACATCAACCTTCTAGGTGTTTTGGATTTCAACTACAACAATTCCTAACAGCCCAGCGGCTGTTAGGAATTGTGGAAGCTGAAGTCCAACACACCTGGAGGGCTGACGTTTGCCTATGCCTGCCATAGAATCACACCACTAGAGACAACATTGTTAATCAAATGTGTGAGTATTCAAATCTTTAAAAGTGAAAACCATAAATATAGAGGTACACCTGTTTTGCCAAATGTTGAGGCCACTATTTCAGATCATTTTCCAAACATAAATATTAATACTGCTCCATAACTCAAATGTAACTTCTGCTAAAAATTGCACCTCCTTTCTTTGAAACAGCTCATATGATCTTGCAATCAGATCATCAGCCTTCCTAACCAAACCCTGTATGTTCTTCATGACAGATCTTGGCATCTCCAGGATACTAGGCAAAGTATTGCCCAAGATCATTTAATTGAAGGTGCCAGAGGCCATATAAGGTTCTTCTGAATGCAAAGCATCATTTCATCATTTGCACAATATTGTGATATTAAGTCACAGGTGTTCCCTTCAAGAGACAGCCAAAGGATGTGAAAATGGAAATCAAAATCAAATTAGTTGGGGAGGGTGAAACTGAATAAGTCTCATTCCAGAAGAAGTTTCAGACTTCTCCAAGGGTTCTTTTGCTCTCATACACAACTGCTACAACATAAACTTTATTAGTGGTAAATTATGCAGCAGACAATACACAAAAGAAATATTCCAATCCTTTTGTTAATGGGGGTCTAGCATCCCCCATAGACAACCCTGAAATTTGGACCCTGAAGCAATTTTTACCAAGTCTATCCTTCAGGCACTCCATGCAGTCATGATGGCCACAGGACCTTGGAGGTGTCTACGGACAACATCGGCTCTTCGGCTTAGAAATGGAGATGAGCACCAACCCCCATAGTCGGACACGACTGAACTTAATGTCAGGGGAAATCTTTACCTTTACCTTTTACTATCCTTCAGGCAATATATATAAAATTATATATGAATAATCACTGGTTCTTCTAAGGCAGTGGCTCTCAACCTGAGGTCCCCAGATGTTTGTCCTACAACTCCCAGAAATCCCAGTCAGTTTACCAACTGTTAGGATTTCTGGGAGTTGAATATAAACAAAAACATCTGGGCACCCCAGCTTGAGAACCACTGTTCTAAGGCAAGGCCTACAAGTGATGAATTCCCAAGGGTTGTACAGACAGCCCTCCATATCCACAGATTCTACATCAAAGAATTCAACCATCCACACCTTGAAAATTTTTAGAAATCCAAACAGTAAAGCTTGATTTTGCCATTTTATATAAGGGACACCATTTTACTATTCCACTGTATATAACAGTACTTGAGCAGGCATAGATTTTGGGATCCACAAAGAGTCCTGGAACCAAAACCCAGTGGATATCAAGGGCATACTGTATCATACAGAAATAAACAAAGATAATCAAAGTGTGCATTTTCTTTTCCCAGTTTCAAACTGCAAACTGAATGCAAATAATATTCCACAATATCACTAATAGCACTGAACTCTTTCAAGCCATTGGAGAGCTTCTAATGTCTGGCCATGATGCTGACAAGGACTCTACAACTTCACTGCTTGGTGACAAAGGTCCAGCTCAATACAGGACTTGCACTTGCCTTATTCAGCAAAGACCATACATGTATCCTAACATTAAATAAACAATATGTCACACCTCTTTCAAAGTGGGATACATTTAATTCCAGTGTCAGAAATTTTGCAGTAAAGATATGAAGGACGTTACAGTACACAAATTATTTCACTTGCAATGACATCTTACACATAGAAACACAAAGAAAATATGTTTACAAATATGTACAGATACACTCAACACTGTCTTATATATCAGTCTTCAGCAAGGGGAAAAACCTATTTATATTTCTCCATTGGGTTGAAATAACCTATTCCAAGGGGAGTGCTAATTATTCTAAGACCAGACTTTCTGAAAAATTCTGGAAGGGGTAATAAATTATTAATTGATCTTCTAGGAATGATGCTAATACCAAAGTAATAATTACTAGCCTCTAGTTGTTTTCATCATTCATTAATAAAAAGCTGCTGCAAATGCATTGCTAATATGTTGCAATCCATTGCTCTTCTTATCATTTTCCAAGGGATGCACATAATCCAAGTCAGAGTCAGAAATCTGGTCCTCACTAGACTGTATCCTAAATCAAATTGTTAGTCCTAACTAGAACCGACCTATTGAAGCAATGGAATTTAATATCCATGCTGATTTATCACGTTTTCTTTGATTTAATGAGCTATTCTATATTAGATATAGCCCTGTATTTTCCATAATCCCTGACAACTGCTGTGCTCTCTGAGGTGTATGGGAGCTGTAATGTAAAACAGTATTTTCCAAACTTATTGAAGATCACTTCCTAGAATTCCTGATGATTAGATAAGCTGTCCAAAACTACTAGAGGACCAAAGTCTGGGAATCACTGGTCTGAAACATCTAGAGTGCATTAAGAAATTACCTAAATATTTAAAGTCACCCGATAAAAATGATGAATGAAGATTTCAATATATTCTAGCAAGATATCTGGAGTATACAATGACTTCAATTGAGGTCTACAGTTTGTAAAGTGGGTCTCAAAGATTTAAAAATATATTTTCCCCAGAAGACAGATATGGTTGAAGATAATACATATTGGGTTGCTGTGAATTTTCCGGGCTGTATGGCCATGTTCCAGAAGCATTCTCTCCTGATATTTCGCCCACATCTATGGCAGAACATATTGTCAAGGGCAAGTTTTGGGGCAAAATTTTGATATGACCAGTAGGATAAGTAGGGGGTCTTTCCATAGAGAAGCACTGGGAAAGCACCAGTTCTGCTTCACAGGGCTAGCTGTTACTATTCATAAACCGTTTCTTGAGAAAAGTGGGGCAAACTTAACAAGTGAATGTTAAAGCTAGCTCAGTATATATCCTTATATAAGCCTTATATGGTTTGGGTTAAGGTCACCTACAGGATTGCCTTCTCCTGTGCAATCCGCTCTTTAGGACACTGAGGTCCTCGGGGGGGGGGGGGAGGGTATCTACTCCAACCAGCCAGAACCCGAGTGGCAACTATCGCCCATAGGACCTTTTTAATGGCCACTCCACAACTGTGAAATTACCTGCCAGAAAAGATCTGACAGCTAAATGAGTTGTTGGAACTTAAAATGCAACTGAAGACTGTGGCGCAGGCTGTTGAGCAGCTGCAATAAATCACTGACCATGAAGTCATGAGTTCGAGGCCAGCCCGTGGCAGGGTGAGCACCCGTCAATTAAAAATAAAAAATAGCCCCTGCTCGTTGCTGACCTAGCAACCCGAAAGATAGTTGCATCTATCAAGTAGGAAATAAGGTACCACTTATAAAAAAAAGTGGGGAGGCAAGGTTAACTAATTTACGACCTGGAATGAGGAAGTGCCGTCAGAGTGGATGATGAAGCAGCTGCTCCTCCCTGTGGTCAGAATCGAACATCCCCTCAGGAGAAGGTTAACTTGCCTCTGCGTCTGTCTGTCTCGGTCTCTGTTTGATGCATATATGGGCATTGAATGTTTTCCCTATGTGTGTATAATGTGATCCACCCTGAGTCCCCTTTGGGGTGAGAAGGGCGGAATATAAATACTGTAAATAAATAAATAAATAAATCTCTTCCAGGAGGCCTACTCAGTCAAGTTTCAATCATGAGTTTTGATTTCCATTCTATTACCAAAGTTTGTCAATCCTGTTGCTGTGTTTGGTATAAATTTTCATATGTGTGTGTTTGTACGTGTTTAGACAATTTTTGTTTTTTAATTTGTTACACCCCACCTCGAGCCATAAGGAGAGACAGGTAATAAATAAAATATTTTTATTATTATGTATTATTACATCTTACATCTTCCCCATTTCAAAGACATTTGCCATTCAAATGGAACTGATTGTACATTTGATGGAGCACTGGCAAGAGCACAGTAGCTACATTCTGTTTAGCACACAAGCATCTCATCTTAATTGAAAGGCAGGAGCTATAATATAAACAAATAGCTTTTGATAACAGCCATACCAACACTGAGCAGGTCTGAAATTGCCTGGAATTAATGCAAAAAGGCCAAACTTTTCACAAGCCACTGAAGACTGTTGGGAAGCAATGACCCATTTTGGAGGGCCCTTTTTATTCACAGAATGAAGACCCAAAGTTTCTGAATACTGAGCTTGAGACAACTAGTAGTTTTCTTAGATATACCAGAGTGGACACCTTTGGAGGGCTCAGAAACCAAGAGATTGTACTTGTCTGAAAATCAGTCACTGTGATTTCTTCAAATTTCTGTTTGCTTCTTTGGGAGGGAATCTGGGGTTCCTTGCTGAGACCTCCATGGTGGCTTTTATCCCATATGTGGGCACTCTGCCCATACCAACCATGGCATGTTCATAGTTTCAGAGGGATTTCAGGAAATCTGGAAAGTATTTAGCTGGTTGGAAAAGTCTCTGGAGCTGCACACGAACCATTTCTCCCCATTTCTATTCTGTACCAACAGTGAACTCATACTCCATGAGTTAATAGCTTTATTGCTAATAGGAAACAATCTACATATAAAGGAAGATATCCATGCCTGAAGTATGAGGACAATGGCCACCCAAAGTTGGCAGACGTACCACAAATGTCAGGCAGAAATGAAGAGGGACCCACTGATCTTCATCAATGGTCACAGAACACTGAATGGAGGGCAAAATATGCTAAACCAGACAGAGAAGGAATAAACATCCCTAAAGAAGGTGTGGCTATCTAGGTCACAAACAATTCCCAGAAATGGAAGTGATGCAACCTTACTTCTGATCACAGGCAGCCATGCATTCTGTGGGGAGGTCATGGGGGACAATGGTTCTCCTCCTCTCTGCCCAACCCCATTCTAAACGCTTATAGATATGCCCAGGTATGGCCTGAATGTACCTGGAACACAGAACACTGTCCGATACCATGGAGAGCTACTAGTGATTAGCATAAAAAGGAAACAGATAGATAGATGTGAGCCTAGGCTTATAATTAAGAAGATTCCTACAACCTTCTACATGCAAGATACACAGTCCACCATTGTCTTATAACCAGAGTGTCCAAGCATTACTTTTCTGGACTAAAACTCCCAGAATTTTTCAGCCTGCTGTAATCCGAAAATAGTTTTTCTAAGCTCTGTGATAAAAGCTGTATTTTAATGAAACTGTATTATCTATTTTATCTACACTTCTTCTTAAGAGACTGTTCATTACATTTTTTAAGGAAGCAGTTCTACACTGATTTATTAGGAGATAAGACCCCAGGGCTGATTCTGAGGAAACCTGCGTAGAATAAAGCAGGATATCTCTCACATGAGACTGGATCTGTTCCAACAAAGTGTAAGAAATCAAACCTGATGGAAACATCTTACCCTTAAATTCCACTTCATTTCTTTCTGTTCAGCATTTTGATATTTTTTCAGCATAGCTTGGATTAGATTTACATTTCTGACACAATATGTTTGGAGACATATTTGTTGTTACCATTACCCACACCTGACATGCAATTCTATGATTTGATTGCCTCATAACCAAAGATTTGTTTAACTTACAAAATACCTCCTGGCTGTGCGTTTTGTGGTCAGTAGAAAATTTACTATTGATCTCTGATTGCAAGGCTGTGCAAAATGATTGGACTGCCCCGCCATCCACATAAAGCGACTTTAACAATCAGTGTTAAGTACTCAGTGAATTTAGCAGAGCTGAACTATGCACTCTGATACATTCAAGACTTATTTATTCTCTTTTGTTCTTTTTAAGGAAAGATTTTGCAACATGTGAGTAGAGAAGAATAAACTGTAAGGTCATTGCAGCTTTCTGGGTTATGCTGGCCCTTCCCTTCGGTGTGGGTCACTGAGGCTGTAGCTTCTGGCCTTCACGTAAGCTGTACTGTGGAAGACAGGCTATACTTGCTTGCTTGTTTATTATTTATTATATTTATATTGTGTCTTACTATGAAATAATATGCCCTGGAAGCATTGCTTACAATAAGCAGATACCCTTGAGCATTCAAAATGAAATAATTTAGTGGGCCTGGTCACAAAACGCATACTGGCTTCTTTCCTAAAAAGCAGCAGGGCAGATGAATAACTTGCCAGGTAGTGCCATCTCAATCCATTTACATATCAAATGTACATAAACACAGGTACAGCCCAAAACATTTTGCTGTCTGAGGCGGGAAGAAGATGGTTCTCTCCAAAACCATTCCATTCCATTCCAACCATTTCATTTCAACACCAGCATTTGGAACAGCATTCGCCACCTCATCCGAAATGTACCACTGGCTACCATGGATGACCCAGGGCAGACTCCGGGGAACACAACTACATCCTCTTGATGCTTCCTCCTGGTATTTGCTAACAATCTCACTCAGTCTAATGATAGATATGGCTCTGGTTTCTGAAGGCCTCTGGCTATTTCCCTGAGAGATCAGGTCGTACTGGTTCTTATTACCCTTTCTGTTAATCTGCTTTCAGCCTCTTGGTTTTAAAGCAAATAAAATATTTATCAAGTGATTTAGGGAGCTAATCTTACATTGTACTGGAGACTGCCTTCAGCACTGGGAAATGCTTTGTATTAATAGAAAAAAGTCCCATGTTTAACCTGAGTCTGAAAAGCATTTTACATAGCAGAACTACAAAAGACATAGAACCCCATTGCTTGCCAGAGTTCATAAGATGCTGTCCCATATATTAGGCATTTTGTTCCACGATCAAATTGGTTTCGGGAATATCTAGGAGTGAGCACATCACACTCATATTAAATTCACTCCATTGGCTGCCAATTAGATTCCAGGCAAAGTACAAACTGTTGGTTGTAACCTTTAATGCCCCACAGGGTTTGGGTCCAGTTTACCTACAGGCTCGCCTTCTCCAGTATAATCCGCCCCATACACTCAAGTCCTCTGGGGAACACTTATTCCAACCAGCCAGAACCCAACTGGCAACCATCACCCAGAGGACCTCTTCATCAGCTGAAAGTTAGTCTTTGTTGTACATATTTTGGGATCTGCATTTTAATAGTGTTGTGTCTTTATCTGTCTGTTTTAACCATGTTGTGCCCCATCTCAAACAGGAAGGTAGCAAATAAGTTTTCATTATTATTACTATTATTAAATTATTATTTAATCTAACATTGTCAATTTTTTGCCAGTAGCTATTCAAGATCTCAGGTGTACCTCCTTCCTATCTGCTAGCAGATCCATTGTAATTGAAAACATCAGGGGTTAAACCCCAGACCTTATGTACACCGGTTTCTGCTCTGTTAGCACTAAGTTATAGTCCTTCCTTCCAGTACCCAGAACTAGAAAAGCCAGTGTGTGCACTCACTCTCCTAAAGCGGTTTTACAGCTACATGCATTTTGCATATTTCATCAGCCTTGAGAGCATCCAGGAATCCAGCAAAAACAAACACTGAGCTAGCCAATTTTCTTTAAAGGAGAAGAGGGATGATTCAGTATCTGTTATGCTTAACAAATAGGCTGATGGAAGGAAGTTTGAATATCTTTTAAAATGTTTTGCATTAAGACTTAGAAGATCCAGGACCTAGTCATCACTCAGCCTTCAAACTTCCTGGATGACCTTGGGCCAATAACTTTACTTCACAGGACTGCTGTATAGATAAACTATGTTGTGGGGATAATGAAAGTCAATATAGAAGAAAACTGGTTATAAACATAAATAATAAAAAGGCCATTGAGCTACATTATCTGTCTATGCATTCACAGCCTTCTATATGAGTGTGGGAGACAAATTTGTTTCTAGGTCAAAGCCATAACTGAGTCAGGATGGTTCAAATTTCCATGCTTGCCTTATTCATGCCTTTGCCTAGGGAAACAAGCTCTTTTAGTCTCAGTCTCAGAAAAGCTCCATAGCTCAGTCGTAGAGCAAATACTCTGCATATAGAAGGTCTCAGGTTCACCTCTGTATCTCCAGTTAATAAGGATCAGGGTATCAGGGGAATGAAAGGGCGTCTGGAAAACTGCTGCCAATGAGAGTAGAACAGCCAAGTATAGAAGAACATACAGAAAAACCTCCTGATGGTAAGAGCCATCCAACAGTGGAATATACTGCATGGAAATGTGGTGGGATCTTCTTTTTCTGGAGGTTTTTAAATAGAGGCTAAATGGCCATCTGTCTGTTATTCCATGTGATCTACAGTTTCCTGTATTCTTGGATGTAAGTAATAAGGTTACAGCTATGTATTACACTGTGGTAAGAGAATATCATCCATTACTTTGAGTCTTAAAGATATAGAGGATTCTAAATAAAAATGTACAGTCAGTCCTTCATATCCATATATTCTCCATCAACAGATGCCACCATCCATGGTTTAAAAATGTTCAGCACACACACACACACAAGTCCAAAAACCAAATCCTGCTTTTGCCATTTTATACAGTGGGCCAGAGTTTGGTTTTAGGACACCCTGTGGATACCATAATATGTGGATGCTCAAATCCCATTATAGACAATGGCATAGTAAAATGGTGTACCTTATATAAAATGGCAAAATAAATTTGCTTTCAGGGTATTTTTTAAAATTCAAGCCATGGATGATTGAAATTGAATACTGACTATATAAGCAACACTATTTTACTACATAACTGTACATTATGGGACATAAACATCCATTGATGGGGGTATTGACTGGGGATCTGGGCATCAAACCCAAGCAGATACCAGGGACTCATAGTACTTATTGAAGCAGAATTGAGGTATAGGCCAATGTGTTTCACTTAAACAAAAATGTGGGTTTTTTAAATGTTGCTATCTAGCAAAATATTTTTCTTAAGAAAAGCAGAATAAAACATGGAAATTAGAAAAATACAACTGCAAACCTTTGCTTCTCCCACTCTTTTATCACAGACTGAAATGCCTGGGAAACAGAAAAAGGGAAACTCTATTGTTGTTGTTGTTGTTGTTGTTGTTGTTGTTGTTGTTACTATTGTGCTTATTGGGGCCATGGTGGTGCAATGGGTTATGCCCTTGTGCTGGCTGAACTGCTGACCTGAAGGCTGGCGGTTTGAATCTGCGAGACGGAGTGAGCTCCTGCTTGTCAGCCCTAGCTTCTCATGTGGGGACATGAGAGAAATCTCCCAGCAGGATGGTAGCACAGGCCGGGCTGTGGCGCAGACAGGTTAGCAGCCAGCTGCAACAAATCACTCTGACCAAGAGGTCATGAGTTCAAGGCCAACCCGGTGCCTGCCTGTGTCTGTCTCTGTCTCTGTTCTATGTTATGGCATTGAATATTTGCCTTATATGTGTAATGTGATCCGCCCTGAGTCCCCTTCAGGGTGAGAAGGGCGGAATATAAATACTGTAAATAAATAAACACATCTGGGCATCCCCTGAGTAAAGACGGCAGATTCTCTCACACCAGAAATGACTTGCAGTATGTTCTCAATTCGCTTCTGACATGATTAAAAATATATATATTTATACCCTGCTTTTTCACCCGACAAGGAGACTCAAATTCTAGCCCTATAAATATATGTTTGGGTTTAGAATATCCCAGAGCAGTCCTCTGTGTTCGTACCAGCAGCATGAAACACTCTTTTCCTCCTCCACCCCAGGCTAGGACCATCTTCTCACCCCAATGTTTGCCTTGAATCAACAGACAATATCAGAATAAGGATCAGTAATGCAATAAACAGTAGCTAGATTACAAGAAACAATCCCAATGGCCCCAAATTCCACTGGACCAGACTCATCACCACTAAGTAAGACAAATAGGATAATGGCATGGTTATTTAAAACCAGAACCATTAATTTACTAGATAAACAAACAAACAATCAAGAACAAAGAGATATATGTGTGTCCTGATACATCAAACACCGTTTTATGTTATGTTACGTGTTATGACTATTACGAAATGCCCTCATGGCAAAACACGTATTTTGAAACTATAACTACCACCTCTGATCTCAGACATAGAGAAGAACTGTGTGTTTTTAGGGCCAAAAACTTCCTCCAGTCCTAGTCAACATAATTTTTAATCAAGTACTGTATTATGGGAGTTGTAATACAAACACAGCAGCAGTGGTTGGCAAGAGTTGCCAACCATTGTAGTGGGGTAAAGGTGCTTTTCAAACATATCAAAAGGTAGATTTCCTTATTACTATTCCACATATTTACAAGGCCAAATCCAGGCCAAACCCACACAACTTCAATGGGATCTCATCAGTGAAAGTCATCAAAAGGGGATGAACGAACACACCAGATGAAGGAACAAGTCAGAAAAGATCAGCAATCAGAGAATGAAAACCCTCCTCCATTTCATATACATGATTTTGTTTACTAAGATTTCATTTTCGAGCATTTTCCAGAATGAGATAATAGTTTCCAAAGGGAGGCAAAGGAGTAATAGCATTTTGCTCAGTGCCAGGACACATGCTTTGCACGTAAAAGTTCTCAAGCTAAATCCCTTGTCCATTCACAGGTAAGGCTGAGAAGCAATCCTACCTGACACCCACAGAGTCATTATTAGTGCAGGAGTGTGCAGATGGTTCATCTGAACCCACCAGTAGATCTTTGGGTGATCCATTGGCAAGGATCTCTATTCCCAATTAGGTAACAACAACCACAAAATGACACCATCATCAAAGGTGCCCTTATTAGACTATTGCAACAAGGAAAGCTTAAAGCTAGGTGTGACCAAAAATACATTTTTATGGGGAGTGCTGAGAGTTGTATTTAAAACTTGGAGCTCTACCAGCCTGCTTCAGTTGGTGACTCTTGAAGTTCTAGTAAAAAATAAAATGGATCCTACATGTGTGGTATACAGAATACCTGTCTACAGGGACCAAAACAAGGCTGCTTTCTAAGTGAAGGTCAGAAAATGAAGAATATAATAAGCAGAACAATAGAGATCAACACATTTATGGCCCCAATTTATTTACAAAAGCCATCTAATATTCCTACAATGCCCTGTTCACACATGTAATTATTACATTGGTATTAGACGCAAAGTACCCATTCAGGCTAATCTGCCTGTGACAAGACTGATTCAATTCATTCTCCCCAGCCCATAATGTGATGTATGTAGCATGTCACATGGCTAAAATAGCCTGGAGGTACATCCCCCTCCTTCAAGAGGAATGGAAGAGATCATTAAAAAGGTGCATGTGATTCCATTCCCTCAAAATGGACACTATAACAGTCTTTAGCTTTCACACACTGGGAGAATAGCAATCCAGCTAGCTTGCATCAGAGCATATGGTTGCAAAATGCATGCACACTGAGCAACAACAGCTATGCATGACCATTAAGACATAACCCCATGACATGTCTTAATAGCAGCACAACAGGGTGTGCATTTCCACGCCACCTTTCTTTCCACATATTACGGAGAATGTTGTTTATATTATTATCAAACAAGCCTGAGACTTGGAAAAGGATCAGGAGAGTTATGGGGTAGGTTAATCTAAAATGTAACCTTACTGTTTTTATTTAATGCCTGGACACATTTTCCAAATACTGTAGCAGCTATGTAGATTTCGATGGAGAGGAAGGCAAAAAAAGACTTGGCTTGGAAGGGCTAAATTGAGCAACCTTCAAAACGTGCAAAAGGTGCCCATGTCCAAAACACCTTGCATTCAAATGCACCTTCCATCTCTCTCCTTTCAGATTATATATTGGAGACAGAGGGAGGAAAGGCACCATTAAGGGGCAACAACAAGGAAGGAGCGACCTAGAGACAGATGCTGTTTCCTAGCTGTGCTTGGCTGAGCCATCCCTCTTGTTGCCCTTTCCCCATATTATTTATTATTATTTTTATTGCTGTGAAGGAGAACCAGTGGGCTCTATCCACTCTCCACCTCCATTCAGAGCAGCAACACCCACACATTTTCCAGGCTTTCTGTCAATAACAAAAAATATCCTTTGCTGTTTATCAAGAGGAGCAGTTTGCCCATCTGGGAAGTTCTCGGATGATCAGGAAGGAAAGGGAAAGGCTGGCTGGGGGGAAAGGGGGACATCTGTTGTGGGGGGAGGGAGGGGCTCCTCTGACACAGAAACACACACACACTCCCAATCCCTCCTTCCTCCTCCTTACCCTCAAGGCAGAGAGATCGATCTCGTCCAGGCTCCGCGCTGGAGAATCACTCGCCATGTTGAGCGTGGGGCTCCTCCACCGAGGGAACGCGGCCCCAGGAAAGAAACCCACGGCGCTGGCTTTGGGCTCCGGCTTCTCCTGCTGCCCCACGAGCTCAGCAAGCCCTGGGTGGGAAGCGAGGGTCCCTGTATGGAGACCTCCAGCCTCTCCCTCTCATGCGCCCTGCTTGCGCGGCTGCCCACGGAGAGGAGCGGCACCCTTTCCTCTTCCTTCTCCTCCTCTCTTCCTCCTCTTCTCTTCCTCCTCTCCTCCTTCCTTCTTTCCTTCCTTCAACGCTCACGTCCTCCGACAAGCGTCCCCCAGGAAAGGGCAGCCAAAGCGAGAGGAGAAACTGGAGATCCGGCGCCGGGAAAGGGAAAGGAAAGGCGAGGGCGCCCGGGCACTTTTACGCACCGCAATCCTCGCCGTCCCGGGGAAGGCGGAGCAGGGAAGGTGCCTCTGCCCGGGGGCGTCTGCCTCTCAGGCGGGCATGGCTGGCTTCTCCTGGCCCGGGTAGCGAGGCTGCCTCGGTTCTCCGCCTCCTCCTCCTTTCCCTCCGGGTTGGGATAACGAGGCGACTCCCTGTGCGGTCCTTGGCGCACCTCGCCTCCGCCACTCGCTCGGATGGAGAAGCAGAGAAAGCTGTCACCGAGGAGGAGGAGGAGGAGGAGGAGGAGGAGGAGGAGGAGGCTTCCTGGGAGGGAGGGGAGGGGGCCAGGGAGGGGCGGCGCCTCCTCTGCTTCTCTGGGGAGGGGGAGGGGAGGGGAGGGGGAGAGCCAGGCAATAGCGTTGAGTGGCGGTGGGCTTTGCCACTACAACACAAACACACACATAGGCATTCCAGCAAGGGTCCCCAAACTAAGGCCCGGGGGCCGGATGCGGCCCTCCAAAGTCATTTACCTGGCCCCCTCCCTCAGTTTTATAATATAATATTTTTATATCATTTTAAATAATATAATATATTGTGTTTACATATAATATTGATAATAATATTATAATGTTATCTATATATATATAAGGGTAATGAAATTTCGGCCTAGGACAAAACAACAAAACTACACATCCCAGAAACACTAAACTTGGCAGCACAACCCCTCATCCATGCCTCTACGTTCATACAACAAAAAGAAAAGAAAAATAAAGTCCTAATTAGAGGGAGAGGAATAATTGTTTTTATCCAATTGCTGCCAGTTAGAAGGCTAAGTTCCGCCCACTTGGTCTCCTAGCAACCCACTCAGCCCAGGGGACAGGCAGAGTTAGGCCTCACTTAGGCCTCTTCCACACTGCCTATAAAATACAGATTATCTGATTTTAACTGGATTATATGGCAGTGTAGACTCAAGGCCCTTCCACACAGCTATATTACCCATTTTTAATTGACTTAATGTCAGCGGAAAACCTTTATCCTTTACCTTAACTACCACCAATTCCTCAATACTTTATTTCCCATACTACCATACTTCGCCACAGCAACGCGTGGCTGGGCACAGCTAGTATGTTATATATTACATATATTACAGTATAGTGGTATAGTTCAATATAGTAATATATAATGCTAATACAGTAGAGTCTCACTTATCCAAGCTAAACGGGCTGGCAGAAGCTTGGATAAGCGAATATGTTGGATAATAAGGAGGGATCAAGGAAAAGCCTATTAAACATCAAATTAGGTTATGATTTTACAAATTAAGCAGCAAAACATCATGTTATACAACAAATTTGACAGAAAAAGTAGTTCAATACGCAGTAATGTTACATTGTAAATACTGTATTTATGAATTTAGCACCAAAATATCACGATATATTGAAAAAATTGACTACAAAAATGGCTTGGATTATCCAGAGGCTTGGATAAGCTAGGCTTGGATAAGTGAGACTCTACTGTATTACATATAATATTACAGTATAGTGGTATAGTTCAATACAGTAATATATAATGCTAATATTGTGCTATGCTAATAATACATTGTATGTACAAACAGCTGCTCTGAGTCCCCTTCGGGGTGAGAAGTGCGGGATATAAATGTAGTAAATAAATGTAGTAAATGAATAAATAAATAATTTTAGACTTAGGCTCGCCCAGAGTCTGAAATGACTTGAAGGCACACAACAACAACAATCCTAATTAACTTGACTATCTCATTGGCCAGAAGCAGGCCCACACTTCCCATTGAAATCCTGATAGGTTTATGTGGTTACAATTGTTTTCATTTTATTTTTGTATGTGGCTTTTATGACTTGTTTTTATTGTTTGGTTGATCTGCTTTTATATTGTTGTGTCCGGGCTTGGCCCCAAGTAAGCCGCCCCGAGTCCCTTCGGGGAGATGGGGCGGGGTATAAGAATAAAATTATTATTATTATTATTATTATTATTATTATTATTATTATTATTATTATTATTATTATATTTTGGTGCTAAATTCGTAAATACAGTAATTACTACATAGCATTACTGTGTATTGAACTACTTTTTCTGTCAAATTTGTTGTATAACATGATGTTTTGGTGCTTAATTTGTAAAATCATAACCCAATTTGATGTTTAATAGGCTTTTCCTTGATCTCTTCTTATTATCCAACATATTTGCTTATCCAATGTTCTGCCGGCCCGTTTATGTTGGATAAGCGAGACTCTACTGTAAATGGGATCTTAGAATGAAGACCAAGTGTCACAACAAGGATTTGCAATAATAACAATGCCGGCTTTGATAGAGTGTTTCTGGATGGCTCTTGGGATTTCTTCCAACCCTCTGGGTGTATCCCCACCAGGCATGGGCAAACTTTGGCCCTCCAGGTGTTTTGGCCTTCAACTCCACAATTCCTAACAGCTGGTAAGCTGGGTTACTGTGAGTTTTCTGGGCTGTATGCCCGTGTTCCGGAAGCATTCTCTCCTGACTTTTGGCCCACATCTATGGCAGGCATCCTCAGACTTTGTGAGTTGTTGGAAACTAGGCAAGTGGGGTTTATATGCCTGTGGAACAGGGGTCCTCAAACTTTTAAGGCAGAGGGCCGGTCCACAATCCTTCAGACTGTTGAGGGGCCGAATTATCATTTGAAGAAAAAAAAAGAACAAAGTCTTATGGACACTGCACATATCTTATTTGTAGTGCAAAACAACAATAACAATGAAAGACCAATACAATATTTAAAAATGAAAATAATTTTAACCAACATAAACCTATCAGGATTTCAATAGGAAGTGTGGGCCTGTTTCTTGCCAATGAGATAGTCAGGTTAATTAGGATTGTTGTTGTTGTTGTTGTTGTTGTTGTGTGTCTTCAAGTCATTTCAGACTTTGGGTGAGCCTAAGTCCAAAGTTATTTATTTATTCATTTACTACATTTATTTACTACATTTATATCCCACCCTTCTCACCCCGAAGGGAACTCAGAGCAGCTGTATGTACATACAATATATTATATTATTAGCATAGCACAATATTAGCATTATATATTACTATATTGAACTATACCACTATACTGTAATATATGTAATATATAACATACTAGCTGTGCCCGGCCACGCGTTGCTGTGGCGAAGTATGTGGTATGGGAAATAAAGTACTGAGGAATTGGTGGTAGTTAAGGTAAAGGGTCCCCTGGGCTGAGTGGGTTGCTAGGAGACCAAGTGAGCGGAGCTTAGCCCTCTAACTGGCAGCAACTGGATAAAAACAATTATTCCTCTCCCTCTAATTAGGGCTTTATTTTTCTTTTCTTTTTGTTGTATCAACCTAGAGGCATGGATGTGGGGTTGTGCTGTCAATTTTCGAGGTTGTGGGGTGTTTACTTTTGTTGTTTTGTCTGCTGCCGTGATGCCATCACACTCTTATATATATATAGATAATTAATAATATTATATGGTATTATTATTAGTATTATAATGTATAAAATGATGATATTATTATCAATATCATATGTATATACAATATATTATATTATTAAAACTGATATAAAATATTATATTATAAATGAGGGCGGGGGCCAGGTAAATGACCTTGGAGGGCCGCATCCGGCCCCCGGGCCTTAGTTTGGGGACCCCTGCTGTGGAAGGTCCAGGGTGGGAGAAATAACTCTTGTCTGTTGGAGGCAGGTGTGAATGTTAGAATTGGCCCCCTGGATTAGTATTGAATAGCTTGGCAGCTTCAAAGCCTGGCTGTTTTCTGCCAAGGGGAATCCTTTATTGGGAGGTGTTAGCTGGCCCTGATTGTTTCATGTCTGGAATCCCCCTGTTTTCAGAGTGTTCTTCTTTCTCCCACCCTGGACCTTCCACGGATACCCTGTTTCCCCCCAAAATAAGAACTACCCCGAAAATAAGACCTATCATGATCTTTAAGCATTTCTGGGGATATTTATTTATTTACAGTATTTATATTCCGCCCTTCTCACCCTGAGGGGGACTCAGGGCAGATCACATTGCACACATATAAGGCAAACATTCAATGCCATAACATAGAACAGAGACAGAAACAGATGCAAGCACAGGCTGCCTCAAACTCACGACCTCTTGGTCAGAGTGATTTGTTGCAGCTGGCTGCTAACCAGCCTGCATCACAGCCTGGCCCAAAATATATTTATACTCAAAATATAAGTCCTATTTCAAAAATAAGCCCTAAATAGTTCATTTTAAAAGTCAATTTGGAAAAAAGTAAAGACTACCCCTGAAAACAAGCTCTAAAATATCTTTTGGAGCAAAAATTAATATAAGACCCTGTCTTATTTTGGGGGAAACAGGGTATATAAACCTCACTGACCTAGTTTCCAAGAGAGCTCCCAACCTCTTAGGATGCCTGCCATAGATGTGGGTGGAATGCCAGGAGAGAATGCTTCTGGAACATAGCCATACAGCCCGGAAAAACAGCAACCCAGTGATTCCGGCCATAAAAGCCTTCGACAACGCAAACACATATGCAGTACAACTTGTGTCCAAAAGTGTACTCTATCCACTCATTATGGTGGTGATTATCCCAAGGCCAAGTAAATACATTTAGAATGAAGACTGAGTGTCACAACAAGGATTTGTAATAACAACAGCGTTGTCTTTAATTGTGAGTTTTTGGATGGCCCTTGGGGTCTCTTCCAACCCTCCGGGTGGATCTTCACTGTAGGATTAATGCAGTTTCATGTCACTTTAACTGTGCTCAGTGCTATGGAATCCTGGGAGTTATGATTTTATAAGGTATCGAGCCTTTTCTGCGTGAGGCCCCTTCTACAAGATAATCCACATTATATGATTTGAACTGGATTGTATGAGTCCGCACTGCCATATAATCCTGTTCAAAGCAGATAATCTGGATTTTATATGGCCATGTAGAAGGGGCCTATGAGAGATGGCAACTTCCCAAACTGCAATACCCATGATCCCTGGCAGTTAAAGTGGGGCCAAACTGCTTTATGTCTCCAGTGTAGAATGCCCCCTCAGACTGAAGTATGAGAGCCATAATAAGGATTTATAGTAATGATGGTCATAATGTCTGGCGTGCTTTGATTGGATGTCCCTTCATGGCAACTGCATGGTCTTTTGAAGGTCTCTTCCAACACTATGATTTCATAAGAATTACAAATCCCACTCTTAGGCTCCATCTACACTGTGGAATTAATGTAAGGCGACACTACTGTAATTACCAGTGCTATGGAATCCTGGGAGTTGTAGTTTAGTGAAGCGTCAGCACTCTTTGGCATAACTGGCTAAAGACTTGGTAAAACTACAACTCCCATGATTTCATGGCAGTCAAAGGGGTGCAAAACTGCATTAATTACACAGTGTAGTTGTGCCCCTAAATTATGGTTTTAGGCCAGGTGTTCCAATGGCCTTCCTGTGCGGCAATTGTCCAGGGTTGCAAACCCCACTTTACAATTTTTCCTGCAGTTTCGAGACACCTCTCTACTATTGAGCTTTTTAATCATTTGAGGATGCATACTTTAAAAAAAATGCCAATAATAATAATACAGTAGAGTCTTGCTTATCCAACCTTTACTTATCCAACGTTCTGTATTATCCAACAGTTTTCCTTTTAGTAGTCAATGTTTTTGTAGTCAATGGTTTCAATACATTGCGATGTTCATAAATTCAGTAATTACTACATAATGTTACCGTGTATTGAACTGCTTTTTCTGTCAATTTGTTGTATAACATGATATTTTGGTGCTTAATTAGTAAAATCATAACATAATTTGACATTTAATAGGCTTTTCCTTAATCCCTCCTTATTATCCAACATTTTAGCTTATCCAATGTTCTGCCAGCCCATTTATGTTGGATAAGCGAGACTCTACTGTAGTCCAGAATTAACTGTTAAGGGTGTATGCATTTTGGAACACGCTGTATAGCTTGACATGGTTTGCAAAGATACTACATGTGTGTTAACTGGAATTTTTTTTTTTTCCGTGTCAGGAGCAACCGGAGTTGCTTCTGGAGTGAGAGAATTGGCAGTCTGCAAGGACGTTGCCCAGGGGATGCCCGGATGTTTTGATGTTTTTACCATCCTTGTGGGAGGCTTCTCTCATGTCCCCGCATGGAGCTGGAGCTGATAGAGGGAGCTCATCCACACTCTCCCCAGGTGGGATTTGAACCTGGCAGCTTTCAGGTCAGCAACCCAACCTTCAAGTCACTTAGTCCACTACGCCATCCGGGGGCTCCTAACTGGAAAATCAAATGCATGAAGCCAATTGGCTGAGTTTGCAAGGACCTGGAAATCAGTTTGCAACTGTTGCTGTCCTGATGCTGGAGAACCAGTTTGAACAGGTTTCTGTGTGTGTGTGTGTGTGTGTGTGTGTGTGTGTGTGTGTCTACTGAGTCCTGGCTGGAAAAGAAGATGGCTCTGTACTCAGAGAGGCCTGACTATTTCTTGAAGCCTGGTTTGCTGCTGATATTCACTGAAGCAGATTTATGGACTAAGAAAGGACTGCTTATACTGCCTATTTCTATAAGCAACCAGAGGGACTATCTTAAATACCATTGTTCTGTTGATCTCTTGGACTTAGTAAAAGTTCCTGTGTTATTTGTTCTGCAAAGCTGAGTGGTGCATCATTCTACAGGGTGAATTTTGGTTCATGGCATATGTAAGAGCTTCTACCTATCATCCACAATACCCAACATAGCTTAAATCCTGTTGGTACACTGCTCTAGTGGAAGCACTGTTTTCTGTTAGTGAGAGAAGGCAGACAAAACCTGCAGGATCCTGGGAACCTATTTCTCCTAGGATAAACCTGCATGGTAGAATTAATGTAGCATGATTCTGCTTTAACTGCCATGTCTCAATGCTATGGAATCCTGGGTGTTTTAGTTTGGTGGGCACCAACACTCGGACAGGGAAGGCTAAACACTTTGTAGAACTACAACTCCCATGATTATATAGTGTTGAGCCATGGAAGTTAAAGTGATGTCACACTGTTGAAATGCAGTTTAAATGCACTTTTAGATGACACTTCATTGGGGTCGTCTATTAGAGATCAATGGGGCTTGTATATGAGGATGCATCTACTTTGCAGAATTATGCAGTTTGATGCCCCTTTAGTTGCCATGGCTCAATGTTATGGAACCTTGGATTTGTAGTTTGATGGGATACTAACCTTATAAAACTATAACTCTTGTGATTCCACAGCATTGAGTCATGGCAGTAAAAGGGGTGTGAAACTGCATTAACTCTACAGTGTAGATCAGGCATGGGCAAACTTGGGCCCTCCAAGTGTTTTGGACTTCAACTCCCACAATTCCTAACAGCCTACCGGCTGTTAGGAATTGTGGGAGTTGAAGTCCAAAACACCTGGAGGGCCCAAGTTTGCCCATGCCTGATGTAGATGCACCCTGAGTAAATACAAATGCATTAGCTACAGCTGCAATCCTTACTTTTGAACCATTTCCATTGAATTTAATAAGGCCTCCTTTTGAGTAAAAGCATTGGAATGGATTGTAGATTGCACCAGATATTTTCCCTTAAAGGAGGGAACTGGTGCTGAATGCCTCAAGGAAGGGAGGGAAGGAGGGAAATAAAACCTCTCAGTTCAAAATTAAAATCAGAAAGAGGGAAACTGGTATCCATTTCGTTAATCCCAGCCCTGCCGTTTCTTTTGAATTCATCCAATAGCGAGCTCTGCAAACTGACCTTTCTCTGTTTGAATCATAAATTTGGATTTAATGCCAACAGTATGAATTCAAATCAGGCAGGCACCTTAAAAGCAGCCGTTGTCAAAACGCGTGACCAAAATTCCTCCCTTCGGTCTAACTGCAAATGGAAAAAAAAAAGGGCTCTCTGTTTCACCCAATGACACGTGAGATTAAAAACAACTGCATTCCTCCTGCTAGCAGGAGCAGTAAAATATAAAATAATCGGGGCACCTGATTTTTTCTTCTTCTGTATTTGGTGAAATGTATTCAAAGCATGGCTTGCTTCTACAAAAAAAAGATGGCAAGGATTTCCTTGAAAACACCACTCCAAGGAGCTAGGGGCCTTTCTAGTAAACTCTGGGATATGCAGGCTGATGTTGAAGGCCGTGCATGCCCAGAGGCACTCTTGCTTCACCATGTTTTCACTTTTCCAGAGGGTTAATTCCTGAGTCACATTCTGTCCTGAAAGCATGGATATTGCTCCAGCACTTTTAAAAACAGTTAAAGGCCCCAGAGCCAGTGTCATGTAATGGTTCAAGTGTTTGATTAGGATTTTAGAGACTTGGGTTCGAACCCCCGCTTAATCATAGAAACCCACTGGGTGACCTTGGGAAAGTCACACTCTCTCAGACAGAGGCAAAGAAACTCTCATCTGAATAAAGTACCCAGAAAACTCTGTGATAGGTTCCCTTGGAGTTTCTAAAATAGGAAATGAGTTGACCGTACAGAATAAGATGCCTGGAATACTGTAAATAGCAACCTGGAATCTTGCATATTTAATGCACTTTGCCCTTGCTTTCACTGTCCATAGCTCAATGCCATGGAATCCTAGGATCTGTAGTTTGGTGAGGCACCAGTGCTTTATGGCAGAGGATGATAAAGACATTGCAAAACTACAACTCCCATGATTCCATGGCATTGAGCCATGGTTGTTAAAGTGGTGTCAAACTGCATTATTTCTTCAGTGTAGATGTACGGTAGAAGAAAGTCTCGGCTGTCTTAGCTGGATGAACTCCAGGAAATTCTATACCCAAGATTATATTTTACAATCCATTCTTGGAAGCAAATCCCACCATTGCCCTCCAGAGAGCTTGGTGGACTGCAATTCCCAGCCAGCATGGGAACTTTCTCTCAGTGCTGTTGACTTAGCAGGTGTGTTTAAAGAGGATTCACAGAATCATAGAGTTGGCAGAGACCACAAGGGACATCCAATCCAACCCCTTACCATGTAATCCAAGCACCCCAACAGATGGCCCCTTGCTACTCTGGAAGTTTGATTGTCCCCTAACTTTTTTTCCCCACTTACTGGTGAAGGCCGGGCGGTGGCACAGGCTGGTTAGCAGCCAGCTGCAACAAATCACTCTGACCAAGAGGTCATGAGTTTGAGGCCAGCCCGTGCCTGCATCTGTCTCTGTTCTATGTTATGGCATTGAATGTTTGCCTTATATGTGTGCAATGTGATCCGCCCTGAGTCCCCTTCGGGGTGAGAAGGGCGGAAAATAGTAAAAGTAAAGGTTTCCCCTGACGTTAAGTCCAGTCATGTCTGACTCTGGGGGTTGGTGCTCATCTCCATTTCTAAGCCGAAGAGCCGGCATTGTCCGTAGACACCTCCAAGGTCATGTGGCCGGCATGACTGCATGGAGAGCCGTTACCTTCCCGCCGGAGCGGTACCTATTGATCTACTCACATTGGCATGTTTTCGAACTGCTAGGACGGCAGAAGCTGGAGCTAACAGCGGCCACTCACTCAGCTCCCAGGATTTGAACCTGGGACCTTTCGGTCTGCAAGTTCAGCAGCTCAGTGCTTTAACACACTTCGCCACCGGGGCTCCAGGGCGGAATATAAATACTGTAAATAAATAAATAAATAAGTCTCTTTTTTCAGGCAAGATTTTCCATTTTAATTCTGCATAGTACCATGTAAAGTGGTGTTTTGTGTTTTTTATTATTTTGTTGGAAATTATGTTTTAGTGTGTTAAAGTATTTTTAAATGATTGCTGCTTAATTCTTTTTAATTTTTTAGTTAGTTTAATCTTTTAAAATATTTGCAAGCCACCTTGGATCTCGTATTGGGAGAAATATGGGATGTAAATCCAATTGATCAATCAAAAGTAGTCTGTTCATTGGACTAAGGGTGTATTTATACTGCAGCATTAATGCAGGGTAGCACCACTTTAACTGCCATGGCTTAATGCTACGGAATCACAGCATTTGTAGATTTATAAGGTGTTTAGCTTTCTCTATCAAAGAGTGTGGGTGCCTCACCAAACTGCAACTCTTAAGAACCTCAACCAAGGTGCCTCTCAGTACATGCAACCTACTTCCCCTTTTACACACACAGGAACTGAAGCAAGAACTGTCTGCCTGCAAAGCATATACTGAAGGGTCTAATTTTGGTTCTGCTGTGTTACCGCAATTGGGAACTGATGAACTAAATACAAAAATAATGCTTTCCTAATTTGTATTTTTTTCCCCTTTTAGTATCTCAAAAGTAAACATTCACTGATGGTTTTGTGGTCTCAGTATTTAGCGCAACACAATACATTTGCTGCTTAAAAGGGAAAAGATTAATTGAGGAAAAGTTACTTAATTAGTTGTCAGCCCTCTTTTTTTTTCTTTTTTTTTAAAAAAAATCTGTTTCTGGAAGTGATCTTAGTATGTCAGCAGTTTTATTTTGTATGGTTTTTGAAGAAGAACTTGCAAGTCTATAGATATTTCTCCTTGATTCTCACTGAATTCATTGGGATGTAATCCCAATTGGCCTAAATTCTATAAAGGCACAAGATCCTGTCTGATCTTGGGCGCTAAGGAGGATCAGCCCTGGTTAGTACATGGATGGGAAATCACCAATGACTATCAGGTGCTGTAAGTTATATATCAGAAGAAGAAATTGGCAGACCCACCCCTGAGGATTCATTGTCTGAGAAATTCATGGGGTCACTATAAGGATGGAATATTGGTTTGAGTGTTTGATTAGGACACTTGGAGACCAGAATCTCAGTCCTTACATGGCCATGAAACCCAAGTTTGCCTAAGGCTCACCATAAGCCAGAAATGACTTGAAGGCACACAACAGCAGACATGCATAGGTTGGTGCTAAAAAGTTTTGATCTTAGGCCCACTTTGTGAGAATACTCCCCATTGAATATATAGTACTAGGAAAAAGCTTACTGGATATTCAAATCTAAACAATTTAATACAGGCAAGTAAACAAAGTCCAAGATGTTTGTCTTGACTGGAAATATCTCATAAAAATGGGTGATAGAAGAGGTTGGGCAGACAGGTTTCATAGTACAATAACTCAGCACCCATTGACTTTGTATCATGTGCTCCGCCTCAATTTACTCTTTGGTGTAGCTGATATAAAATGATTAGATTTCTCTTCCGCTACATGAGAAATCAGAAAACTGTGTTTCTCAGACAAGGCAAGAAACATTTTAGTTGCAGCATGCTGTTTCTGGGTGGTTTTGGCTCGGTTTTTAATTGATTATTTCTATTGCATCTCCACCTGAGAATGCTTTACAGGCCATCCTTACTTGTTTGTATGTCTATCATTGTATTCAGTATATGCAGATCTCCATTTTGTTTGAATCTAACTTGCAGATTTCATGGATCTGACACCTGCCATATTCCTTTGCCTTTTTTTGTCCTTATTCCCCAACCTTTCCCTTGCCTTTTTGTGCAATCTAGCCTGAAGAAGAGTTCTGGAGAACTCAAAAGCTTGCACACTTGGGAGACAATATGATTGGCCATAATGCATGCACTGGGTTTATGTACCCATGCCCTCCATGGACCAGCATCACTTTATTTAAATACTGTAAATATTTTAGAAATACAGTATATTGCCAGGAGGAAGACAACAACACATGCACCAATTCCTTCTATTCTCCTTTCCCTTCTCTTGGCAATTGTATCGTTGTCTGCATTAGGTTACAAGGCAGGCTCTTGAAAGCCCTGGAATTGAATCAATGTCTTATTATGGTCGTTAGTGATGATCACTGAGTGAAACAACAGAGCAACAGCAGCATCAGGCAACCACAGTAGTTAGAGTAGTTCTCATAAAGATCATGTCTAGGTGATATTTCGCATAAGGGACACTTTACAATATTTGCAGGTTTACCTTATATAGTAAACATACACATTGCAAAGGGTGTGAGATTCTGCAGATGTGTTGCCAGAAATGCCTAATTCCAGTTTATCACACTAAGTGGAATAGTCTGGTTGTTGCTGATGACCCTGCCTCTGTGCCTTGAGAGCAATTTAATAGAAAGGCATTTGGCAGGTGAACTCTGGTTTGAAGGAACTGAGCAAACTGTGGAGATAACAATTTTCCATTTGATTTCTGTATCTACACTGCTGGCATATAACACAGCCATTGTGTATATGTGTGTGTACATACACACACACACACACACACTATATGTATCTATATATTGTATTGCGTCAGAAGCAACTTGCAAGTCGCTTCTGGTGTGAGGGAATTGGCCATCTACAGAGATGTTGCCCAGGGGACGCTGGATGTGTTACTGGGAGGCTTATCTCATGTCCCTGCAAGCGGATCCAAACCAGCAAACTTCAGATCAGCAACCCAACCCTCAGGTCAGCAGTTTGCAGGAATTTATATGTACACCGAATATTGAGATTCACACTCTTGCAGTCTCAGAGGAAGGCAAGATTAAACCAACTCTGTATGAATCTGGCCAAATGTATATCTCCCAGCTGTCTTGGTTTGGCAGAGGGAGTTCCAATTAATTGTTTCTCCTCCCACTTTTTCAGCTGTTTTTAAAATTTTCCTATTTTTTTCTCCTTTTCCCATTTCCCTCCTTTGTCTTTAGCTCACTTTGTTGGCAACAAACTGAGTTCAAAGTACAAAAGTCGGGAGGAGATAAGAGGAGATGAGAAAATCTTGCCCTTCCCAATAGGCTTAGGTAAAAGCAAACTATTGCAATCTCTCCTAGCGCATGTTTTCTTCCCCATATAATAACCACTTTTGCTGACTTAGTACCGATGTTGATTGGCCACTTGGATTCCAGTTTTCACCTGTAAAAAGCTGTAGAGTTGCTTCCCAGAGCTGTGAACAACCTGAATAAATGACAGCTGCCAAACAAAGACCTAGCTATGCCACTGTCATATGCTGATGAAGACCCAGCTATCCGTCTGGAAAATCAAACATAGTTTTGTTCAGGACAAGCAGATTGCTAAGTGGCTTTTGAAGTGAGAACCAAATTACCATCTGGCAAAGCGAGTCAAACAAACATGGAGGATTTGCTACAGTGGTGCTATCTTGAAATGCATAGCGGCATTGCCTTGGTTCTTACGCGAAGGCTGACATTTGTGTTGTCTTTGATAGCATCCTGTTACATTGCACCTCACATTGGAAGGTCTAATGCATTATTTATCAGGTAACACATTTCCATGCTTCTTTTTTAGAACATGCTACACAACCAATACCAAGACAGTGGCTCAGTCAATTAACCTCAATGCTGTGATGTTTCTTCTCCAGAGATATAGCCCAGGAAAGCCCAGATCTGCTGATGGAAAGAGAATAGATAATAGGCCATTACTGGACCTCTGATCTTTCCCACCTTTCTTGACAGTGTATGGCATTTGGGATCTGACTGCAGATAATGCTGCACTATTTCCTCCCTTATTGAGGCCCATGGTGTGTAGTGGTAAGAGTGTTGGGCCAGAGTTTTGGGAGACCAGGGTTTGAATCCTTTTTCTTTTTCTTTTTTTGCCCTTAGTCTTTGAAGAAGACAGTGCCAAACCTCCTCTGAATAAATCTCACCAGGAGAACTGTTCTGAATTATGGCAATTTGCATTGTTTAAAAATTAACTCAAAGCGCCCCATGGAAGTTTGGGGAAGGAATCCAAGTTTCCACCCTGCCAATAGGAACAATGCTTTGAATATTGCCAGTGGTGTAGTGGTCAATTATGAAATGCAGACCCTCATTATGATATTCCTTATAGCCACACTGAGAAGGAGAGCCCAAAAATGAAATTGGCTGTGTTGCTCTATTAAACAAAAAAGTAGTTAAACTCTATTAGGAGCAGTTTTATATCCACTGAAGACAAAAGCCACTCCCAAATACTTTGGACCATAACATGGGAGCTCCTAAAATCACACTATTGCTGGAAATATCAATTTCTTCTCCAATTACAGTGGGGGTTGTAGTTAAATTCAGAAAGGAGGTTTGGATAGTAATACAGAAGATGTCCTGGCTCCAATACACCTCTGGATACCAAAACACTTTGTGCTCTTTTCTCCATAGAAAGTGATATCACTTTAATAAATAAAGTATAGCATTAAGAAAAAGACATGAAATCTAGGAACACCAACAGAATCAGTGTGACATTAAGAATATTATTGAGGGTGTGCTAGGAAACAACTCATTAAAAAAATCTTTATTTATCTGTATCTTTCTTGAGTCCACTGCTGGTGGATTTTGATGACTAAATATTGAGAAATATCCACTATAATTTTAGCCAAGTAGTGTTATCCTCTTGTACCAAAGGACATCCTTATGTAATAAGTGTGCACTGCGCATACACACCCAGACACACGGGGAGAGAGAAAGAGCATCGGTTCTTTGTCCAACAACAGCTGCCACAAAGTGATGAAACAGTGGCTGTAATATATTTGGATTTCAGGAAAGCATTTGATACTCTACCATGCACCAGCCTGATTTACAAGGCCACAAACAATGATGAAAAGTGGGGAGAGCTCTTTTGACATTGATCGAAAACCCTTTCGAGGAAGTGGAAACAGAGCCGCAGTTGAGCTGAAATGATGGGTTGCCACACGCCACATGGAAGCCACCGAAACGCAAGCTACCATTTCTCTCAAAGAAAGGTCAAACAAATTTTCCCGACATTTCTGCTACCATGGCCATTTTCGGTGCATTTGTTTTCTGATTTCTTGATGGTAGAAGACACGTTTGCTGTCAATAGTAGAGTATTGATGACAGGCCTGGCCAGTACAATGGTGCATTGCTGAATTTCAATTCATTAGGAGATTCCAGGATATAGGTTTCTTATCACTCTCCAGGCATAATTGTTTCAGTGACATTTGTTGTTGTGTGCTGGCTCATGCCGTGCTCATGTTCTGGGTGCTTCAGCGGTGATAAGACAGATAGGAGGAGAGTATGTTCTGCACTACAAACCTGCAATTTGTAACCTTTCAGGGGTGTTGGTTGTTTTGTCCCCCAAACTAACATGTAATTATTTTGGTTACGTTTGTGAAATACAGAAACGAAGAGTTACTTGCAAAACTCGTAATTAGCTACGTAGGGTCACTTTATAACTACAGTCAGCATTCCATATTCATGGGTTTTGTGGGAAGTTGATTATATGCAGAGTTCTGCTCAAGGACCTAGAGATTCCCAGAGAGATGTCCTCTCAGGTAAAAAAAACAAAACTTTTTAAATTCATGTTTTTCATTTTTGCAGGGTCTTGTGCCCCTAAACTCAGCAAATGTAGAGAGCTCACAATATTTTTGAAACCAACTTTTCAAGAACTATCTCAGACTTTTGGGGCCTCAAGAGTGCCTGCAGTACAGTCCCATCTCAGAAGCTAATCAAATCTGAATGCATATGCACACACATAGCAAGAGACCAGAGAGGAACTGACAACTGGGTCTGATCAAGGCCTGTTTCATTTAGCCTTTTTTCTAACTCTAGTCAAATGCAGAATGTCAACTTTCACAGTACACTGAATCAGCACGGGAGCAACCTGCCTAGATGGCACTGGAAGCTTGCCATCAAGTTATGAAGGTATCCTGGCAAACTGTTTCTAGAAAAAGACATTCTCTTTACTATCCATAGCCACTATAGACCCATGCACCAATATGATTAGTTCCTTAACATCATTATTTGTTATTGTGGTTATTACAGGCCTTCAGGTTTTTTCTAAGTTGTGGGTTGTGGGGTTTTTCATGGGGTGGGGGTTGGCAAGATTTTTTTCAGTGCGGGTTTGCCATTGCCTTCCTCTGAGAATAGGAGGGTCTAACTTGCCCAAAGTCACCCAATGGACTGCCATGTCTGGTGTTCTGAAGAACTATAGTCCAACCCTCAAATTAGTATTCCACTCTGAATCTTCATTGTGGTTATATAATAATACAGTAGAGTCTCACTTATCCAAGCCTTGCTTATCCAAGTTTCTGGATTATCCAAGCCATTTTTGTAGTCAATGTTTTCACTATATCGTGATATTTTGGTGCTAAATTCATAAATACAGTCATTACTACGTAGCATTACTGCATATTGAACTACTTTTTCTGTCAAATTTGTTGTATAATATGATGTTTTGGTGCCTAATTTGTAAAATCATAACCTAATTTGATGCTTAATAAACTTCTTCTTAATCTCTCCTTATTATCCAACATATTCGCTTATCCAACATTCTGCCCACCCGTTTATGTTGGATAAGTGAGACGCTACTGTAATAATAATAATAATAATCCAACCCTCAAATTAGTATTCCACTCTGAATCTTCATTGTGGTGATTAATAATAATAATAATAATAATAATAATAACAACAACAACAACAACAACAACAACAACAACAACAACAACAAGAAGACCTGGCTCTGGCTCACGAATGGGACCCTGAAGAAGGAGACAGAAGGCCTGATCCTTGCAGCCCAGGAGCAAGCCATCAGAACAAATGCAGTTAAGGCCAAGATCGAAAAATCAGCTGATGACCCAAAATGCAGACTGTGCAAGGAAACCGACGAAACCATTGATCATATCCTCAGCTGCTGTAAGAAAATTGCACAGACAGACTACAAACAGAGGCACAACTATGTGGCCCAAATGATTCATTGGAACTTATGCCTCAAGTACCACCTGCCAGCAGCAAAGAACTGGTGGGATCACAAACCTGCAAAAGTATTGGAAAATGAGCATGCAAAGATACTGTGGGACTTCCGAATCCAGACTGACAAAGTTCTGGAACACAACACACCAGACATCACAGTTGTGGAAAAGAAAAAGGTTTGGATCATTGATGTCGCCATCCCAGGTGACAGTCGCATTGACGAAAAACAACAGGAAAAACTCAGCCGCTATCAGGACCTCAAGATTGAACTTCAAAGACTCTGGCAGAAACCAGTGCGGGTGGTCCCAGTGGTGATGGGCACATTGGGTGCCGTGCCAAAAGATCTCAGCCAGCATTTGGAAACAATAGACATTGACAAAATTACGATCTGCCAGCTGCAAAAGGCCACCCTGCTGGGATCTGCGCGCATCATCCGAAAATACATCACACAGTCCTAGACACTTGGGAAGTGTTCGACTTGTGATTTTGTGATATGAAATCCAGCATATCTATCTTGTTTGCTGTGTCATAATAAAATAACAACAACAACAACAACAACAACAACACTTTATTTGTAGACCACCCTATTTCCCCAAGGGGATATACACATATCTCACACACATAACTTTATTTCTGTATATGTCTTTTGGGGACATCTAAAACCTCCCACTGACAGCTGCCAAGCTTCAAGTATGGTCTGGGCCACTGCCACTTATTAATGGGAAGAAGAAATTTATATCATGGAGATGCAACTGTTCTGGATTCTCAGGGGAAGGAAAAAGAGAGATAGGTGAAAGATTTCATTCTCATTTCTTCCAAGCTGAGATCAACTGCTTCTATATTATTTGAATTGACTTCCTTCTCCCTCCACTTTTTACCTTTAAGTGGGAACTGATAAGTGCTTGGTCAGGAAAAGGACCTGCTCATTGTAGCATCTCAGCCTACAATGTATTGGTTGGTTTACTTAGTGCAAAAACATTTGTGCTATCAACAACTGTATTGTGAGTCAATACATAATTGTCACAGTTTACTTTTTGTGCTAATCCCGAAGCATCTGTATAAACAAATGGACATTATATGAATTGTGGGGCAATTTCTCCTTGAAGTGAGGATTTCAGGGTCTTCATTATTATGGTAGTGATTAATGAGGTTAAGGTTGTGATTAGGATTGGGACTTAATATTTCCAATGGCTTCTCAAATAAGGCCAAGCTGTTGACAACATGAACACATGTCTTCAGTTTTGCTGCATCAAGAAGCACTGGAAAAGTGCATGGGTTCCTTCCCTCAATGGCAGAAAGCAATAGGGGTTCGAACTTAAAAAAAATTTGCCCTGGCTGTGTGTTACTGTCTTTAGCTGGCATTCCTGGTGCTGAAGACGAGACAAAACACAACACATAAGACACATTGCAGCACAGAAACCCCCTAATATAAAGAATCAATTCCCTGTGCTGATCTCTTTTTATATTTGGTGAAACAGATATAACTGGAAATGCCTTTGGACTCAAAACCATTTATTGTGAATTACAGTTAATTCCTATGCATGTGCGTTCATAAATCCCACTGAGCTTAGTCTTTCTTACTCCACAATAAGTGTTTAAGACTGCTGTGTAAAGCCTTCAGTTTTACACACATTGGTATGGGAATATGCTTCACCAACTGCAGTCAACATGCATATAATTTCACTTTTGCTCAGTGCCACTTGGGTTGGATCTAGCTTTAGTCATATTTAAAGTAGACTGCTTGAAATCAATAGACTTACACTAACTATGACTTCAAGTCCCATTGATTTTAATGGCTTTTTCCTGACTACATCATTAATGGCTATGCCATATATGTTCAAGGTCTTATATCAGGTCAAGCAGTTCCTTCTTCTACTCAACATTATTGGTTGTGATTTGCCACAGCTATCTAGCAGAAATATTCCAAATTATCAGGTATTTGCACCGGTAAAAAAAAATCTGCATGGTATAGGATTGAGTAATGGACCAGGTTCAAATCTCTACTCAGTGACAGAAACACAAAAGAAGATGTTCTGGAGTAAATCATACTTTTTCATTTTTAGGGAAGTGCAATGACAAACCACCTCTGAAATAATCTTGCCAAGAAGATCCTATCTAAGGTTCACCATAACATAGAGTCGATCTGAAGTCACATAGCAAACAATATAAGAGATCAAGAAGACACCAGATTTGGAAAAACCTAATTACTGTATATACTCGAGTATAAGTCGACCCGAATATAAGCCGAGGCACCTAATTTTACCACAAAAAAGCTGGGAAAACATTGACTCCAGTATAAGCCGAGAGTGGTAAATTTCAGAAATAAAAATAGATACCAATAAAATTACATTAATTGAGGCATCAGTAGGTTTAATGTTTTTGAATATTTACACAAAACTCAAATTTCAGATAAGACAGTCCAACTCTGATCAAATCATTATTCTCATCTTCAATGTAAATGTGCATATGTATCCTTTTAATAATAATAATAGGGTAAAATAATATATGTAATAATAATAATAATAATAAAAACAGGAAAATAATACAAGTAATAATAGAGTAAAATAATAAATGCAATAATAATAACAAGATCAGAGTGAAATAATAAACGTGTTAGTAATAATAATAAAAATAGAGTAAAATAAATGTAATAGTAGCAACAATAATAGAGAAAAATAATAAATATAATAATACCAATAATAATAGAGAAAAATAATAAATGTACCATATATTCTTGAGCTGACCCAAATATAAGCCAAGCAGAACCCTCACCCGAGTATAAGCCGAGGGGGGCTTTTTCAGTCAAAAAAAGGGCTGAAAAACTAGGCTTATACTCGAGTATATACAGTAATTAATTACCAGTATAAAGTTTTTATGTGTGCATCTTCATTTCCAAGCTCCAATGTATGTATGTTACTTTTTTGGATGACAGTTCTCAGACTACCCACCCACCTACCTACCCAGATGATCAAGAGAAATCATGGTCCAAAAAGTAATTTATCCAAGCTTTGGTCTTAGTTTATAACATAGTTCTATAAACCCGCCACTGTTCAAAATATTTTAACCAATTGCTCCCCAGATTGATAACCTTTTATTTAAAAACTCTAAAAACTGGACAATCCCACCCAAGAACCCTGTATTGTTGGTACTGATCAGAGCGTCAGAAAATATTATTCCCTCACCTACCTGTGATTGCCAGGATTTTTACCTGAGACCTTTCATGTGTAAAGGAAATGAGCCATGACCCTGTCTCCAACCCTGACTGGTAGTATATCAATAAAAGAAGTTGGTCCAGTTGCATCCATACACTACTTTTTGGTTGACCATCTGAGTGGAGAAGATACTGGGTCTTGTGGTCCTGCATGCATGGAAGTGAGCTGGGGAAGCAACTGAATCTGACTTCAACAATATCAACAATATATCACCATCCATGGCCCTTGAGGAGGTAGGTTTTTCTAGCAGATACTGGAGAGACATAGCGTTTAGCATATAGAGCAACAGTAGAGTCTCGTTTATCCAACATAAACGGGCTGGCAGAACGTTGGATAAGTGAAAATGTTGGATAATAAGGAGGGATTAAGGAAAAGTCTATTAAACCTCCAATTACGTTATGATTTTACAAATCAAGCACCAAAACATCATGTTTTACAACAAATTGACAGAAAAAGCAGTTTAGTACATGGCAACATTATGTAGTACTGTAATTACTGTATTTACGAATTTAGCACCAAAACATTGCAATGTACTGAAAACACTGACTACAACAACATTTACTACCAAAAACTGCATTGGATAATACAGAATGTTGGATAAGCAAAGGTTGGATAAGCGAGACTCTACTGTATATCTTCCAACAAGTAGGCTTTTTCACTTTTCACTTCCAAAAGTTAGCTTTTTCACTTATCTACTGAGACCCAATTTCCTAAGTTTAGAGATGTTCCTGCCTGCTCCACTGCTCCCTATGAGCATTGTCAGTGCTTGGAAAGATTATTTTTGTACATACATATTACCTGGAGGGTCTTGGAAGCCGTAGTCAAAAAAATAGAGTATTTGCCCTGCAAATCCTGGACTCTTTGGGTCAAGAACAGGGTGCATCTTCTCCCTGGGATTCTATTTCATTTCCTTTTATTTTTTTGTTAATCCAGCTTTTGAGAATAGTGCAAACTCCTGAAATGGAAAGGCACCGGAAGGACAGCAGTTCCAGCCCAGTTAAGAATGATTTAAATGATTCAAGCTTTTAGACAGAGGATAAGCAGCTTATAATGCTGTTGGACATAGGAGACGTTCATGTGAGCATGTTGGGTCTGCTGACTGAGGCCCTTTTGAAACAATTAAGAAAAAGAAAAGCAGCTGGTTTTCCCTTTGCACAGCACTCTCTTCCCAATCCTGCATCAATAGCAGAATATCCCGTCCCTCTGAATGGAGGCGAGAGTGAACTACAACCTCTCAGGAATAGATAGCCCCACTTGGAGGGATGGATATGGCAAGTGAATGTGGCATTAATTTGCTTTGTTATATGGTTTGAACTTTAAAGATTTTGAGAGATAGTACTGAGCACCTGGTGGCACAGTGTGTTAAAGCGCTGAACTTGAAGACCAAAAGGTCCCAGGTTCAAATCCCGAGAGCAGAATGAGCGCCCGCTGTTAGCCCCAGCTCCTGCCAACCTAGCAGTTCGAAAACATGCAAATGTGAGTAGATCAATAGGTACCGCTCTGGCGGGAAGGTAACGCGCTCCAGGCAGTCATGCCGGCCACATGACCTTGGAGGTGTCTATGGACAACACCAACTCTTTGGCTTAGAAATGGAGATGAGCACCAACCCCCAGAGTTGGTCACAACTGAACTTAACGTCAGGGGAAACCTTTATCTTTACCTTTTACTGAGCACCTTAGGGGCCATGGTAGCACAGCGGGTTAAACTGCTAAGCTGCAGAACTTGTTGACCAGAAGGTTGGCAGTTTGGATCTGTGGGACAGGGTGAGCTCCCATTGCTAGCCCCAACTTCTGCTAACCTAGCAGTTCGAAAACATGCAAGTGTGAGTAGAGCAATAGATACTGCTTCGGCAGGAAGGTAACGGCGCTCCATGTAGTCATGCTGGCCACATGACCTAGGAGGCATCTAAGGAGAAGTGTACATAGTTAATTATCTTCTCCTGGCCAAATGTACCAAAACACCCTTCACACATGCTGGTGCCCAGTAAAGCAGGTTGGGAGAGAATTATGGTCATCGCAATAGTGTCACAATTGTAACTGCTCCACATTCATGACCAATAGTGGTCATAAATATGGAGTGGTTGCCTCAAAATATTCTCGTGTAAATGGGAAACCACTTCTGAACAAATCTTGCCAAGGAAGCCTTCTGATAGGTTTTCATTAAGTTCATCATTGGCACGCAACAACAAACTGTACTGTACACAGCTGATGTAGAATACTGGCCATTATTTTTGAATGAGGGACATTGCTAAAAAGGTTGCCCTATACTACAAGTAGGGGTTGTATATTCATCATTGATCACAGGAAAATAGTTTTTTAGATTACAATTTTCAGAATTCTTCAGTTGGCCATAATGGCTAGGAATTCCTGGACATTGTACTGTGAAAAAGCTACTTTTGCAGTCTCCAAATTCATAGGTCCTACCAAAGGGTGTCTGTGATTTTCATATCAAAAGCATACATGGGTAGCAGTTTTGGTCACCCATCTGTTCATCCACCTGCTGTCTTCTTCAGTTCAGAAACAACACACATGTGCAGAATTAATTCAACTGGAAACTGTAACAGAAAATTAAAAATGCATATATCATGCAAGACAATGATGGTTTTACTTTACTATACAGTCAGTCCTCTACATTTGCTGGGGTTATGGGCACAGTGAATAACTGCAAATAACAAAATGCTAGGAAATACTGGAATGTTGGCTTCCACTGTCATTCTTAAGCAAGCAGTAGTAAACTTTGAAAAGGGCAGTAAGTGACAATTCAGTTCATTCCCAGTATAAAATGCAGCACTGACAATTGTCTTAAAAAGCTAAGAGAAACATTTAATTAAAAAGCCTTCTGAAACATTTAATTATTCCAGATCCACTGGCTTAAATTAAATAGTTAGTCCCCAATTTATTGAGTTAACTGGTGATTAATAAAGGAACACTTATGTAACTTATACAAATCTTCCCAGTTTAATGGGTTTACCGTACCTGGGATTAGTAATGGTATTGCAGTCACTGCTTCTAGGTTCCCGTATGGATCTCAAGAGATCTTCTTTGTGTGGCTATGGCAGGAATAGTCTGTGAGAATATTTTAAAATAAAGCTGGTATCACAATATTATCAGCCCTAGAAAAGGTGGTGGTGGGGAATTACCTATTCAGTGACTCATAATAGGAGAGTGAATCCAGTCTTCTGGGAAGAACATTAAAAGGCTGCATTCAAGAATGTTACATGATGCATTTCATCATACATAATGAATCTTCCCTGTACAGTATAAGGAAGTGTAACAAAAAAAATAGTATTGCAACAGCTTGTTCATTCCTTATGTTCCTGAACGACATCATTGCAACTATCTTCAGAAATAATAATGACTTCCCAGCAATATCCCCAGGTTAAATACAGATCTCTGTAGCATCTGTGTCTTCCGATAAAAGAAAATATCCAGCTCTAAATGTGTTTTATGTGGTTGTAAACTGATGTTTCCTCCTAAGTAGGAATGTATGTTCAAAATGCAAATATGCTGCCTTTTAATTCTGGATCCTGCTCAAAGGAATTAGAGAAGGAGTGAGCAGCATGGGAAAAAATGGAGTTGCTTCAATGGCTAAGATCCCATTCAATCATGGAAGCGTCTTGGGCTGTGTCCACACTGCAGAAATATAGCTCTTTGATACTGTCACGATTCAAAGCTATGGAATTCAGAGATTTGCAGTTCTGTAAGATATTTACACTTCTCCGTCAGACAGATTTGGTGTCACCACAAGCTTTAAATCCTCAAATTCCATAGGATGGAGCTACTGTAGTTAAAATAGCGTCAAACCACAATAATTCTGCAGTGTGGATGGGAAGCCAGACTCCATCGCCATACATAGGATGAAAGCCCAGAAAATAACATCTCTTCTTCCTTCCTCAATTGAGCAACAGCAGTCAGATGGCATGGGGAAACCCCGCATGAGTCTAGTCTGTGGCCTGAAGCAGAAGTATTTCATAATGTAATTTGGCTACTACTGTTACGCTGCTAAAAAATAAGGGTTAGCCTTCATCTTCCAGATCAAATGAGCAGGGTGGATATTGCTGGTGTGCAAGACTTAATTGTACAGCAGTTTAATATGAGGAGCATTCAAACGGTGTGCATCCTTCTGCCTGTATTATCTATGGATGAACATTTCCACATCTCTTTAGGATTGTATGCTCTTTTTCCGTGTGTGTGGACACAGCATGCATACAATAGATCCTTTAAAAGTATGTTCGGAACTTGAATGTAGTGAGAGTAGTTCACATAGTTCTGGATTGCAGGCATTTTTTGCATTTTCAGAAATTGGGATTGGCAATTTTGTGTCCCTCTATGCGCCCTAAAGGCATCAGCCTTGGTTACTACTTGGATGGGAGACTGTGGAGGAATAACAGGATCTGTAGGCTATATTTCATAGGAAAGAAATGGCAAAACCACTTCAACAAATTATTTGCCTAAGAAAACCCTTTGCAGGTAATGGGTTCTCCAGAAGTAAAGATCATTTTGGTTGCTGCCTCATAAGTTGTCATATTCTTTTTCCAACCATTTTTGGTGGCAACCATCTCCAAGAACTGAAAATGTGAGGCATTCTGAGAAAAAATAATAATTATCATCATCATCATCATCATCATCATCATCATCATCAGTAGTATTTTTCTTACCCACCTGCCCCTATGAATTGAGGAGTGGAAGAATAACATAATACAATACAGCATATATCATTCACAAATAACACATAAAAGGGGGTGTGGTGGCACAGCAGATTAAGCTGCAGAACTTGCTGGCCAGAAGGTTGGCAGTTTAAATCTACAGGACAAGGTGAGCTCCCGCTGTTAGCTCCAGCTTCTGCCAACCTAGCAGTTCGAAAACATGCGAACGTGATTAGATCAATAAGTACCACTTTGGCAGGAAGGGAATGGTGCTCCATGCAGTCATGCTTGCCACATGACCTACCCTGTTTCCCCGAAAATAAGACAGGGTCTTATATTAATTTTTGCTCCCAAAGATGCACTAGGTCTTATTTTCAGGGGATGTCTTATTTTTCCATGAAGAAGAGCTCACATTTATTGTTGAACAACAAAATGAACATTTATTATATACTGTAAAGTAGTTGTCATCACAAACCAGCATAACCAGACAAACTATGAATCCTATCAAGAATTTCTTGTTACTACCATTATTTACATGTACAACAATCTATGGTACCTCTTGCAATTTAGGTTTCACAAGGTTTCCACGCTGATTTCTCTCTATTCTAGTTTCAATGTAGTCATGAATGATGAATAATATAATATACTATAATAATAATATGATAATATAATAATAATAAAATGATATACAATATATTAATGAGATAATATAATATAGGATATAATAATAACAGAATATGATAATAATATGGTATTAATAGGATAATATAATAATGGGATATAATAACAGAATAGCATAATAATATAATAATAATAGGATAATATAATAGAATAATAGAATGGAATAGAATGATATAAAATATATTAATAGGATAATATAAAATGGAATATAATAATAATAACAGAATATGCTAATAATAATAAAATAATAATATGAAAATAGAATAGAATAATAGTATAGAATATAATGATATAAAATATATTAATAGGGTAATATAAAATGGAATTTAATAATAACAGAATAATAATATAATAATATGAAAATATAATAGAATAATAATAGAATAATAATATAATGATATAATAATAATAATAGAAAAATATAATATAATGATATAAAATATATTAATAAGATAATATAATAATGGGATATAATAATAGTAACAGAATATGATGATAATAATATGGCAATAGAATAATAGTATAAAATAATCAGTTTCATGGCATAGGATAGGAAGATGAGAGGAGAATCCCAATGCGTCCTGTACCTTTAAGGAGCGAAAGCAGCAGGACGAAAGCCCTCTTCCTTCCCTCCCTCCCACCCTCCCTTGCCCTGGCTCCAGGAGCCAATCAGAAGCCTCTGGGAAGCAAGGCAGCATGGCCAGGAGGGAGACGGAAGGAAGGAAGAAACGGCAGCAGCCACGGAAGGTTTTTCAAGCCTCGGCTGGGGGACAGGCAAGGCAAGGCAGGCAGGGAGGGAGGCACAGAAAGCAAGCACTTTCCCTCCCTCCCTCTGGTGTGTGTATGAGTGCTGCTTTAGCCCTGCAGCCATGCTTCCCAATGGAACTCTGCTGCAGCCTCAGTTGCTAGGTCTTACTTTCAGGGGAGGCCTTATATTTGGCAATCCCCCCAAACCCCTGCTAGGTCTTATTCTTTGGGGAGGTCTTATTTTCGGGGAAACACGGTAGGAGATGTCTACGGAGAATGCTGGCTCTTTGGCTTAGCAATGGAGATGAGCACCCACAGAGTCGGGCACGACTAGACTTAATGTCGAGAGGAAACCTTTACCTTTACCTTAATAACACACAAACCAGTTAAAGCATCAGTTTAAAGGAAAATACATGGTCAGTGCATATTAAAACAACCAGCACCTAATTTAAAATTCCTGTTTTAAGATTCATAATTTAATGAATGGCAGCCACTAGGATAAAACTGACTAAATGGATTGCCCTTGCCTCCAGGAAAGGTTACGTCTCCCACCTCTGAATGAAATGACAAAGTGGAACAGAGTAACAAATGTAATGCATTCATTCCTATTTGTTTAGCCAGGCTTTCATTTTATAATGAATCAAAAGTGAACTAAGTAAGTCCCATTTTAATCCATTTTTTTAAAAAAAAATCATTTCAAATTGTATAATTCTGTATGTTCCAAAGAACTTGCTGTTCCATTTCCCTCAGTGACTGAAAACTCTGGTCTGGTCCTTTTTTTGGAGGAAAATTAGGGTGAAGTGAAGAATCAAGGAAAGCAGGTGAGCTGTTGCTTAGCAACAATTCAATTCTCCCTTTTATTCCTGGGAGAAATGCGTTCCCAAGTCTCTCCATCTCTCTTTCTCTCTTCCTCTTTCTCTTTTCTACTCTCTCTCTCTCTCTCTCTCTCTCTCTCTCTCTCTCTCTCTCTCTCTCTCTCCTCTCTTTTTCTCTCACACAGAGTGACTGAGTCTAAGCATTCCCTCATTTGAAACACTGTTAATCCTGGTGCTTTGTGTGCATGTGATAAGTTTATTGAGCTATGGTTTCTATGAACAGGAGTAGCAACAATTTTTTGCAGTTTGGGATGTTCAATGCTTAGGCAGCCAGCAATGCCTTCTTTCAGGATGCTATGTGACAACATGATTCCAGGCTGCATCAGTAGGAGTCTAGTGTTGAGATCAAGGGACATCATAGTCCCACTCTATTCTGCTTTGGTCAGACCTCACCTGGAATAGAACTGTGTCCAGTTCTGGGCACCACAATTCAAGAACAATATCAACAAGCTGGAACGTGTCCAGAGAAGGGTGACTAAAATGATCAAACGTTTGGAACCAAAGTTCCATGAGGAGTGGCTTAGGGAGCTGTGTATGCTTAGCTTGGAGAAAAGAAGGATGAGAAGGGACATGATAGCCATATTTAAATATTTTGAAAGGATGTCACATTGAGGAGAGGGCAAGCTTGTTTTCTTCTGCTTTGGAGACTAGGGGCCTCATCATAAAGAAGTTTTCTTGTGTTCCTACCTGTTTCTATGCCCTTCAAAGACGAACTCCCATGGAGCCCTTCAAATGACGCAGACTGCTTCCAGTGGTTGCTTATGGGACTCCTCAGCAGGTAGAAATGAGAGGATTTCAAAGACATGCAGGAATTGGGGGCCGGGCTGTGGCGCAGTCTGGTAAACAGCTGCTGCAATAAATCACTCTGACCATGAGGTCATGAGTTTGAGGCCAGCCCGTGGTGGGGTGAGCACCCGTCAATTAAAAATAAAAAATAGGCCCTGCTCGTTGCTGACCTAGCAACCCGAAAAATAGTTGCATCTATCAAGTAGGAAATAAGGTACCACTTATTAAAAAGTGGGGAGGCAAGTTTAACTAATTTACAACATTGGAATGAGGAAGTGAGGAAGTGCCATCAGAGTGGATGATGAAGCAGCTGCTCCCCCCTGTGGCCAGAATTGAATATCCCCTCAGGAGAAGGTTAAATTGCCTCTACGTCTGTCTGTCTGTTGTCTCTGTTTCGATGTGTTTTTGGGCATTGAATGTTTGCCCTATATGTACATAATGTGATCCGCCCTGAGTCCCCTTCGGGGTGAGAAGGGCGGAATAGAAATACTGTAAATAAAATAAATAAAATAAATAAAATAAATAATTAGCTCCACTTAAACACTTAAAAACAAGTATTTTTCCTTGGGATGGGAAGTGGTGGATTTGTCTGATTGCTTTGTGATGTTTCAATGTATGAATTCATATGGACAGTCTGCTAATGCTCCTTCTGTTTCCACTAATGGTTTAAAGACAGTGTGGGTCCAATAAAATAAACATTTCCAAAAGGATGCCTGTCTCTTTTAGTGTAGAGTTTTAAGGGAACAATCCTATGAAAAGTTGTGTTTCCAAAAGGATGTTTATCTCCCTTATAGTAGGGGTATAGTAAGAACAATCCCATGGAAACAGTGTTTCCAAAAAGATGCCTGTTTTAAAAAGTGTGTTGGTATCCTTGAAATGATTGAGCTAGAAAAGGAAGGATCCTGTGTGACGTGGGTGAGTAAATTCTTTGTCTTTAAAGACGGAACGCCATGAAATGCCATGCCAAGAAGACAATTCCACCTGCTCCCCCCCCCCCCCCCCCAGCCTTGTGAGATGAAATCCTAGGACATGGAACAATTGATTCAAACTGCAGGAATAGAGACTTAACCTAAACATTAGGAAAAACTTCCTGATGTTTTGAACTGTTCAGCAGTGGAATATGCTACCTGGGAGTCTGGTGGAGTTTCCTTCTCAGGAGGCTTTTAAGCAGAGATTGTATGGCCATCTGCAGGAGTGTTTGGATTGTGTGTTCCTGCATGACAGGGGTTGGACTAGATGAACCTTAGAGTCTTTTTTGATTCTGTGATTCTAAGTTTCATCATGCCCACCAGTTTTCCATTGCCCACATCTAGCTCTGTCCTTGTTGTGCTATTTTGATAGTATTCAAGTTTTTCAGATGTGCAGTAGGCTCTTCATATCCACAGATTCAATCATCCAAGACTTGAAAATAAAGGTTTATGAAAACTTTTCTTTTGTCATTTTATACATAATTTGAGCATCAGTGAAGTTTTGGAATTCATGGTGGTCCAGGAACCAAACCCCAGCAGATAACAAGTGCTCACTTGATATGTTTTGTACTTTTGTGAACCTTGAAGTCACTCAAATCCTGACAATATCTCTCTGATATGACTAGATTTCACTGTTTTGGTTCTACACAGGGAGAATGAGTTGTGCATTAGAATAAGAAATACAACAACAGCAGTACTATTTTCCTATTCAGCATCTCAATCAACCCATTATGCCCTCCTCCTCCATTTTACTCCATCCCATTTAAAAATAACCCCCTTATTCAGTATTTCATTTTGTTTTGTTTCAGCGTACATTCAGCATCCTATGGCCACTGAGCCTGATCAGTCTTTATGGAGTTTTTTTGGGAGGGACAAGTAATTTTCCTAAAGATTTAACACCTCTGCAAACATCAGACTTCTCCACAGCATATTGAGACTTGGCCTCATAACGGTTAGCACTCAAAGTTTACTATCTGTCTGTCTATCCTTCTTGCATTGTAATGTGCCAGAAGATATTTCGACTTCTCAACCAAATAAAGTCCAGCTTCACCAAATTACAAGGTTCAGAATTGCATAGGATCCACCCAGAGCCGGTCCAACAATGAGGCGAATTAAGCGGTCGCTTGGGGCGCAAAACATATGGGGGCGCAGTCGAGACTGCTTTTTCTGTTGATTTGTTGTAAAACATGATGTTTTGGTGCTTAATTTGTAAAATCTTAATGTAATTTGATGTTTAATAGGCTTTTCCTTAATCCCTCATTATCCAACATTTTCACTTATCCAATGCTTTTATTTTTCAGTGATTGATTTGGGGGGGGGGCACCAAAATTCTATTCGCCTACACTTGAAAAATACCTAGGGCCGGCTCTGGTCCACCCACAAGAACTAATGAGAAATTATGTGCTATCACTGCAAAGGATGAAACGGCCCTAGTATAAAGCCACTGAAATCATTGTTGAATGGTGAGTCAACATATTGGCAAATCCCATGGATTAAATGGATCAACTCTAGGTGAGATTAGTAAAAGGTTCCGGCTGATATGTGCTTTAACAAGAAGCCTGGGCAAAATGAAATGATAATGGAGATGATATAAGGCAAAAGTTGCAGTGTTGCAAAGATGGATAACTGTTTTCATGTCGCATTTAGTTCTCTTACATTTTTTTTAGTAGAAGATAGATCATTCCCTGGCAATCTTTTGTTTCTTTACAGTAAATGAACTAGATGTGGACTCCATACAGACACAATGCACGTATTTGTACTTGGAGATTCTTTTTATTAAAAGGAACATATTTTTATACAATGAAGTGAAATATCTTTGCAGTAACTTCATCATGTTTTGTTTGTAGCTGCCATCTAGAGGCCACAGAGATGATCATGCCTGCTTACTGAGTTATTTATAATCCATTTCATAGCAGTTGGAAACATGATGCTCAAAATACTATGGTAATAGTACTGAAGAGGAGGAGGAAGTGGCAGACATGGCAACAGTGGAAGAGAACCTACAATTTTGCAAAGCATACATGCAAATCTAGGAAAAGAAATAAACTGTGCAATTCCCAGTGCAAAATTGAATATAAGTCACAATTATATATTGTGTAACTTAACATATACCTAGATAGCTATGTATCAGAGGTGCTATGGAATCTCCCACTAAATTGCAAAGAGATTGTCCAGGAAGAGCTTTGGCATTTTCTCGACAGTATTTCAATGTGTATGCCCCCTAGAGGTGTTTGAGAGATGATGATGATGATGATGATCATCATCATCATTTCCCAGATACCTCTGGAGGGCTACATGAGATAATGATGATGATCATCATCATTATCCCATGTGACCCTCCAAATTTTTCTAGGAGGCTAATATGGTTCCCCAGTTGCCCAGCCCTGCTGAATATGGGCATTGTAAAACTGCTCAATTTTCCTTGCTGTAGACACAAACCCACCTACGTAGACATAAGTTCCCACATTAAATTTTAGCCCCTGTTATTAAATGTATATGGGGAAAACACTGATGCAGTAGTCCTAGAATCCATTTTTGGATTACCAGATGAGAGGGATTCATGTAACAATTGATTCAAAAGATCTTGGATTGTTGCTGCCTGTAGAAGTAAACAATACAAGGCCACGTGAACAAATGACAAACTCAGATGGATGCTGGATGTGTCCACAAAATATTAAGTAGCAGGAAGTATGGTATAAAAAGTATATATTGGCTCGGGCTGTGGTGCAGGCTGGAGAGCAGCTGCAATGAATTACTGCAATGAATCACTCTGACCAGGAGGTCATGAGTTCGAGGCCCGCTCGGAGCCTATGTTTGTTTGTCTTTGTTCTATGTTAAAAAAGGCATTGAATGTTTGCCTATATGTGTAATGTGATCCGCCCTGAGTCCCCTTCGGGGTGAGAAGGGCGGAATATAAATGCTGTAAATAAATAAATAAATAAATAAATAAATAAATATTGTATTTTTTAAAAAGGATGTCACACATATACAAGCACAGGGCAGACAGTATTGTATGCTGTATAGTACAGTAGGAGAAATTTTAAACAATAAATGGCCAAAATATGTACTATGCATAATCAAAATACAATTAAAGCATTTTCTTTTGGCCCCAAAACTCCTAATCTCCAAAGATCTTCATATCCTTTTTTAAATAGAAAAAAGCATGAACATCAGCCAAAACAAAACTAGGAACACTATTGCTCATTTCCCATTTCCATTTCAGCAAAAATGGCTTAATTATTTGGTTTTTTCAAGGTATGGGAGTTCTTGAAAAATCGGTAGACAAATCCTCTGTGTTTTTGTAGTAGTTTTGTGCTATTTGGGAGGTGAAAGTTACCCCAAAAATGTTTTTGATCAATTATATGGAAAAACACACATTATCCTGAACGTTATGCTAATGTATAACCCCAATACAGTCCTGTGGCCATATGGAGGTTCCCAGCCCAAAGTTATAAACCCTGTTGAGGAGTTACAGATGTATATCTCGTTATGCATTTCTAACTCTCCAAAAGGATTCCTGTCATTGTTTATAGTTAGGCTGGCATTATGCCCAGAACTAATCAATGCCTATACTCTCAGTGACATACATATATATTCCACAATACACATAGATTTACGTTTTATAGATACATTGTTTGCATTTCTCATGTCTTAAATTTCAAAAACAATAACTCAAATCAGCACTTAGTCTGTATCACTGGAAGTGATATTTGTGTTTACTGCCCAAATTAACTAGTTCTGGAATAACACAAACAGAGGTATAGAACCCGAGGGAGGCATGTTTCACTCTGAAAAATGCTGGATTAATGCTGAGAAGTAGGAATGAAAAGTCCCTGGCAATATTACAATTTACCAAAAAATATTTCAGGAAAAAGATAACATAATTTAGAGCTTCAAAATAAAATCTGTTTCCCAGAAATAAAACCTAAGACTTTCAGAAGTTTTTTTCTGATCTGGAAGGCCTCATTACCAATGAGATAGCCAATTGTTTCTGTGTTTCTTTGAGTCATTTCCAATTTATGTTAACTTTATGATGAATCTTGTTTTAGTGCTTTTGGGAAAGTTTGTTCAACAGTGGGTTGGCATTGCCTATCTCTGAGGCTCACAGGGTATTGTTTGTGCATAGTCACCCAGTAGGCTTCCAGAACTGATTAAGGACTCAGACCTTGGTCTCCTAGGACGCTTCCAGTCTGCCCTCAAATCTGCAGCAAAGCAGGCTTTGGTAAAGTGAGTGAGCCTGGAGTAGTGGTTTGAGCATTGGATTATGACTCTTAAAGTCCAAGGTTCAAGCTCATTGGACAAGTCACGCTTTTTTCAAACTCAAAGGAAAACCCAAATTCCAAGAAAGCTTCGTGATAGGGTCATCATAGTGGTTGCCATAAGTCAGAAATGACTTGAAGTCAGAAATGACTTGAACACAACAAGTTATGATGGTAGTACAAAATTTGTCAAATGGTACTTCTTCATCATCTATATGCTTGAATGCAGGTTGAGGACAAGGAGCATGACACAATATGTATGTCAAGAGTGGAAGACAAAATAATGCCATATTTTTTTATTTGATGGAATAGTAATATATTCATATACAGTATTTTTTAAAATGTGTTAAAGAAAGCATGCCAAGGGAGGCAATACACAAGATTATTAAAAAGCAAACCACTCCATTGTGAAATTGTATACTCAGCCCATCTGGACAAATATGGCAAATAAATAGTCCCAATTCAGTCTCTTATTGTTTCTGTGATGTATCAAAGGTCATTTTTTGTCTAGAGAAGAAAGTAATTTCAGTGCGTGGGAAGAGGCAAAAATGCTTACTTGACACAATAGTCTGATTGATATACTGAAAATAAATAAGTAATTTACAGTGGATGAAGAAATAGAGGGAAAGGGATGTCCCTGTTTTTCTCCCTCATTTAGAAAGGAGGAATGAGATTTTAAAGGCACAAGGAGAACAAACATGATATAAACACAGCTTAGTTGCATAGTTGGTTTTTCATCATTTTCAATGCCCGCAAACATATTCTCATCAAAATATATGCATTATACTGGAGATAAATTGAACTGGGAAAAAGATTTTCAAATAAAAATACTTGAAAATCAATGTAAGATTGTGCTACAAGAACAAAAATATTCATAAGAACAAGAATAAGCAATAGTTTTCAAAGAAATAGCCATGTTATTATCTTGCCACATAAAAATAAGGCAGGAAGAGGGAGAAAATGTGGCAAGTTCTTTAAGACTAGCTGGGTTTTATTTTTACATACATTTCGTGCATATAAACCTACTTATTTGGATGTAATACCAATGACATTAGGCTTCAGGCATAAAGCATATTTTTGTGTACAGTATTTGGTTGTGGGAGTGTGATAGAGTGTAATAAGATTCAAAAAGACGTCAGTCATGACTCTTGCTCTAAATTATCTTGTTAACCTGGATCAGTCCCGTTTAGTTCAGTGCAGATGAGTCCTAAGTGTTGAGGAAGGAATAAGAGGAATTATATAAATTACTGTACCAATGGTAGCTGGATACCTCATTCATATGCTGATGTTGATTGAGTTCATAGTTGCTGTGACCAAATGCATTTACTAGTTAAGTCCAGTTCTTTTATGGCAGAACTAGCACCTAATCAGAAGCCACTTGGGAGAACTTTCCAGAGATTTTGCATTTTATGAAAGAGACACTGGATCTCAGGATGAATTTTTAAAGCCTTTTAATTTCACAAATTAATTCACCATGTTTCAACAAATGAACATTTTCATGGTCTTCTTCAAGTGCTGTTAAAGAGGGAAAGGGGGAACAATATATATGAATTAAATTCAAATATATATGAATTCATATACAGTAGAATCTCACTTATCCAACATAAACGGGCCAGCAGAATGTTGGATAAGCGAATATGTTGGATAATAAGGAGAGATTAAGAAAAAGCCTATTAAACATCAAAATAGGTTATGATTTTACAAATTAAGCACCAAAACATCATGTTACACAAGAAATTTGACATATAAAGTAGTTCATTACGCATTAATGCTATGTAGTAATTACTGTATTTACGAATTTAGCACCAAAATATCATGATATATTGAAAACATTGACTACAAAAATGCGTTGGATAATCCAGAACGTTGGATAAGTGAGTGTTGGATAAGTGAGACTCTACTGTATATATGAATTTATATCTATGTCCTGTATAATTCATAATATATATGAATTATACAAGACATAGACTGAAGTGGTACAAAATGTATACCTCCTATTAACATGCATATAAACTGCAATAATTAAGAAATTTTATAGTTTATTTAAAATTCCATATACCTACAAATATGAAACATATGTTCACATGTAAGCTGGAATTCTGTTGCTGTCATACACAAGTGCAAAGAAGTTTACAATGTACACATTCAGTTCAAGTTACATGAGTAGTGTTCTACAATTTGACCTTTTCACATGGACCTAAATAGTATTGCTACTATTGATTAGAACAGAGCCATCTAATCAGTTGGATTTACCTTGATGTTGACTCACCAGCCAACAAATGATTGAATGGTTCTATTTTAGTTTGGAGTAATTGACAGGATTTCAGCTACATATTTGCAGATTCTTGGATGGCGCACAACATTTTTTCAACGCTTTCAATGTACCACTTTATTCAATGGTACATTTATTCATTGGAATGATAGAAGTGGCCAATGCATTGTAGAATTGGGATTGAAGAAAGAGCAGATATACAGATAGTTGCACAATATCACTATTCAGCAGAACATTGGTGTAATACAAACACTGTAGGATGCTGGCCAATATATTTGTACACCTGTAGTAGTCTATGTTTTGCTTATAATTTTAATACATTTATATGGTTCTTTTTATCTTGATATCTCCTGTAGAACAGCACAAATGTTTCTTAGCTGGAACACATACTAATTTGAGAACTAAAAGCTGGCTGACATCCTACACCAGAGTCTGTAATGTGTAACTTTGTGATGGAGTGATGTCATTGACATTTTTGTACAAATATTTTAAGCCATATTTTTATATTTTATTTGCAAACTTACACGGGGCCAAGCCCAGGTAGTTACAGACAATGTAAAAGACACAACACAACAAGTAAAAACAAATCTATAAAGCATATTAAAATCACATTTACCATAAAACATAGTAAGATTAAAAACCTGAATAGGCCCATAAAAATGAATTGGGCCAAATAAAGAGCATGTGGTGATAAATGTAAACTGGAGAAGGTGTAAATAACCAGGAACTATTACCATGATAAGGGCTTGGGATGGGGTAAACATAAGAACTATTTCCAACAGAAGGAATGGAATAAGGTGCAGCAGAGATACTGTTAATCAAACAGGAGAAACCCTAAACATAAGAGCGAAGATCAGTCACCAAAGGCCTGTTGGAAGAGCCAGGTTTTCAGGCTCTTTTGAAAAGTTAGAAGGGTAGGGGCTTGCCTAATCTCCCTGCACAAAATGTATAATGTATAATTGTATAATGAAGTCACCCATTGCAGAGCAGAACGTATTGTGCATTTGGACACATTGCACATGAGGACAATTTCAAAATGGGACATTTTGTGCATCAGAATATGTACATCAAAAACACTGTGTGTCAGATTTGTCAATATATGTTGTGCGTTGGAGCACATTATGTATCAGGACACATTGTTCATTAGCATAATTCCCTTTCTTAGAATACAAGCATTATGTAATGGCACAGTTTGACTTAGACTTTACGTGGTCATAACTGGTTTACAACCATGCAACTTCCCAACAAGATACCAGCCCACTTTTTAAAAATACAATCTGAATTCATCTCTTTTGTACAAGGTTTATGGAATGTGTTCAGTTCCTTTTGCTGAAGCAGAATTTTTTTGAGACCAAGTGTAATCTCACCTTACAGTGAATGTTGCAGGGCTGGACTTGTTCCAGGGTGTGGAATATATGTAGTATTCTGTACTGAAACAAATTAGAGATATAAGGCAAAAGTGCAATTTATAAAGCCATAACATAGGGAAGAAGATATTGAAAATTACAAGCAATATAAGAACCAGGATGTTTGATTGCATCACAAACTGTTCTTTACAAACTACAGGAATAGAAGCTACTTGGAAATGTACTAACTGCTGCTAAATGATTATTGCAAGGAAGTTGAAAAGCTATAAAAAGCCAGGATATTAAGGAACAACTTTAACAAAGTTGGCTGTTGGACTGATTAAGAAAATAGCATCTTCTTTGTATATAAGAGAGAGATAAACAAAAGCCATAGACCCATTTAAAGAAATCTGGGGATCATTTACAGTTTTAATAGAAAAACAATAACTATGTAGCAGATGCTAAGTTAGATTTTCTTCCAAGTAATAGCTGGAAGTCATGATCAGTTATGGATTTTCAGCCTAAAGGTACTGATCCTTAACTGATCCATATTCTATGCATTCACAATCATGACAGTATTCCACCGACAATTATAAGGCTAGCATTTGATTTCTTAACAAAATACATAAGTGAAAAAGGTACAATCAAATTTATTGTGAAATAAATATATACTTTTTAGTAATTACAGTGAACATATAACTGGAAGTATACAGTTGATACTAAATGTTAATACAATAATGTTTACGGGGCCCAATTGCCATTGGGCAAGCCGCTACCTTGGCCAGTCTATCACTGATACCCCCCCCCCCCAAATCTTAATTTATGGGGCAGCAGCGGCAGTGGGTTCTCCTATTGACCAAGGCACATCAGACTGACATTTCTATCCTTCTCCAGCCAGGAATCCCTGGCATGAGGAAGAATTACAACAATGATCCTGCTTCTAATTGTTGCACCAGAGATTGCTGGAGGGAAAGGGTGGAAACATTAGTATGTTGCACCCTGATTGACAGGAAAACAGACTACTGTTACTCACATTGGCTGCTGCCTGGTAAAGCAAGATGGAATGACCAAGGCCCATGAGGGTCTTCCTCCAGGGGCAAACCAAAAATGGGCAACTTGGAAGTCCCTAAACAGACTGAGAAGCGGAGTGGGCAGATCAAAGACAACCTGGCAAGATGGCACTACCTGGAGGAATCCTCCACCTTGTGTGACTGTGGAGCAGAACAAACAACTCTGCATATGTATGCTTGCCCACAATGCCCTGCCTCATGTACGGAGGAGAAGTTGTTTAAAGCTACTGACAATGCGGTTGCTGTTGCCCGCTTTTGGTCCAAAACTATTTAGTTGCTTGTGTTTTCCTTCCCCCCCCCCCCCCAATCATTTTGAAATGTATTTGTCGTACAATGCTTTTGACACGAAATAAATAATTACTGAATCCCTTCGGGGAGATAGGGCAAAATATAAGTAAAGTCGCCACTACCTATATCTCAGGCCCGCCTTGTGGGAACAAGGGAGAGGGCCTTTTCTGCTGTGGCCCCCCGCTTGTGGAACTCACTGCCCATTGAAATCAGGCAAGCCCCCACCCTTTTAGCCTTCAGGAAAGATTTAAAAACATGGCTCTTCCGGTGTGCTTTCGGAGAGTAAATGTTCTTTGCTACTCCCCCCAACATTTATCCTCTAGACTGGTTCACTATCTGACATCCCTGTCCCTTGAGGTTTTTATTCTGATCCCTTTCTCACCCAGAATTTTTAATTTAGTTTTTTAATTTAGTGTTCATGCGGCCCACCCTTGTTATACTGCTGTTTTGATCTTATGTTGTACTGTTTATTTTTATGTATTGTATTATTTAATTGTATTATGATATGGTTATATTGTATTGTCCTGGGCATGGCCCCATGTAAGCTGCCCCGAGTCCCCGTTGGGGAGATGGTGGCGGGGTATAAATAAAGTTTTATTATTATTATTATTATTATTATTATTATTATTATTATTATTTTATTATTTTATTATTATTATTAATTAAGAATACTTAACTCAGGGTGAAACTACACTGTAAAATTAATGTAGTCCCCCCCTTTAACTGTCATGGTTTGATTCAACTCCCAGGATTATTCCATAGCATTGAATCATAGCAGTTGTTGTTATTGTTGTTGTTCTGTTTATTTATACACTACTTTTTCTCTCCACAAGGAGATTCAAAGCAACTCTATAATCTCAGCTGATCTATGATCTCAGCTATAATTTCCAAAAAGAAATAACTGAAAGCTGTACATTAATTTACATGGTTCAGTTTATGTCTGGAACCGTGCTTTGTTGTTGTTTGCCTTTAAGTAATTTCTAACTTATAATGACCCTAACATCTATCATGAGGTTTGCCTTTACTTTTCTCTAAAGCTGAAAAAACCAATTGAGTGGGTTTCCACATTTGATGGGGATGAGAACCCTGGTCTCCAGAGTTATAGTCCAATGCAAAGCATTATACCACTCGGGCTCTCCTAGAGTTATGTATATGTTCTCAATATTTGTTAACATTTCTCATTTGGTTTATTAGGTTCTATAACAAAGTGCAACAAAATATCAATAGTAAACAAGCAACAAGTATAAATTTGACTATACAATTTGGGGATTTGAGCCTGGGTTTCTTGGCAAAATGAAGGGTGATCAAAGAGCTGTAATCATCAGTGACTCTGTTTCAAATTGGAAGGAGGTCCCAGGTGGTATGTGGCAGGATTTTTTCTTGGGCTCAACACTCATCAATGTTTTAACAATGATTTAGATGATGGGGTCGAGGAAATCTTTATCAAATCTGCAGATTTTACACAGCTGTGAGGGAAAATAGAGACAGAATTCTAAACTCGATATTGGCCTGAAATTAAAATGAAATTCAATAAAGATGAATGAAAAATTCTACATTTATGTTAAAAAATGCAAGTATAGATTGGGTGACACTTGTTTCAGCAGCACTATTTATTATGAAAAGGATTATTGTTGGTCGTAACTTGAATGATCAAGTAGTGGGATGCTGCAGCAAAGAAGAAAAAGGGCAGCTTAGCCTGTAGTAGTAGAAGCATAGTTTCCAGGTCAGAGGAAGCCATAATCAGCATTCAGCATTGATCAGGCCTCATCTGGAATAATAATAATAATAATAATAATAATAATAATAATAATAATAATTATTATTATTATTTTATTTTTATACCCTGCCCCATCTCCCCGAAGGGACTCGGGGCGTCTTGCATGGGGCCAGGGCCAGGCGAAACAAACAATATAAAACTCAACAGTATAAAAACAAATCAATAAAACAAACAGGTCACATATAGAAAAAGCACACAGTGTTCCCTCACTGATTGCAGGGGTTAGGTTCCAGGACCATAAGTGAAAATCCGCGAAGTAGGGATGCTATATTTAGGGGTTGTTGTATGTCTTTCGGACTATGTGGCCATGTTCCAGAAGTATTTTCTCCTGACGTTTCGCCCACATCTATGGCAGGCATCCTCAGAGGTTGTGAGGTATGGATCCCGGCCATGAAAGCCTTCGACAACACATGCTATATTTATTTTAATATTTATACACTATTTTAAGTCTTTATCGTATGTTGATAAATTGCCTCCTTCTCCTCCCATTGCCGATTGGGCTCCTTTTCTCTCCCTTCAACTTCTCCTTCCTCCCTTCCTTAGGCTGTAAATTGTAATTTTTTATTATTTATAATATTCTTTTAGAGTTTATTGAAAAACCGCAAAACAGCGAATCCGCAAAAAGCAAACCGAGAAGTAGAACAAGAAGGATAAAGACAAGGGTGAGTTCTCCATATTGTTCTATATTTTGCAGAATACTATAGAAAATAAATAGAGCCTATGATCTTGCAAGGATAGCCAGTGTACAGTTCTGCCAGGTAGAATTGTACTATCTCCTCTCCTTGGAAACCCAACTTTGTCATGCTCTCTCTCCCCCAGGGCAAATTGTCTACGTAGTGGAGAATGGAGAGTGTGAAGCAGATGAAAAGTATCTGGCTATGTGATTATAGTCAGATGAACAATTACAATATCATCCGAGAAGACCTTCTGAGGACCATTGGAAGCTGCTGGGGGATTTCTTCTTCATTCTGCATCTGGCTGCAGTTACATAGACTTGACTTTACCCATTTCTGACTCTCCACTGACTGCTATATAGCCACATTGAGTGGGGGACACAGCACAAAAGGTGGTTTTTCAGGGTGGCAATGAACACTATGTATCTTGATTTAGATGGGTAGATGAAACAATTGCCTCTCTGTTTCAAAAGGTCTTGGGCTGGCCCTGCCGTTCTGGTTTAGGTCAGACCTGCTTAAGCTGGCAAAAGCAGGCCTTTTTTACTCATTAGATTTCCACCTGAGCACATCTGATTTCTGCACAAACTCTTCCTTCCTACTGGAAACCTCTCCAAGCAGCTAATCCTGTTGCTAAGCCTTTTTATATACACATCTGGATGAGAATTTCTTCTCCTAGTTTAGATATTTCCAGCCTTGGAAGGCAATTGCTATCCACCTATCACCAAGCATTTCCTAAGGTTGATTAAACGCACAAAGCTTCAACCAAAGCAAGATTTCCCAGCAGGGCCAGACAATATGAAAAGGCCATTAGCTCTGCCATTGAACAGCATGCTAACTACTCTTGCATTTCCTCTTGGGGCCGACTAGTCTCTAGATAACACAAATCTGCAGAAGTGTGATAACGGTATCGTTCTGCAATTTGAGTTTTCTTTTACTACAAATGGCATTTTCCCTTATTATTCAAACCAATTAATGAAAGAAGAAACTCCTCTTTGCATTTTGCTATAAGCCATCATCCACTGGAGAACATTGCTTGATCATATTGGTAGGTTTGTCTGTCTTCTATCTATCTATCTATCTATCTATCTATCTATCTATCTATCTATCTATCTATCTACCAATCTATATGTTACTATTGACCTATTATAAATGGATAGGTGCTTGCACAAATGTTTGTGTATGTATACATAAGACTATATACATATATACATGCTGAAATACACACAGACAGTTACACACACACTTCCCCCTTTCCTTTTTTCCCATTTGTTTTAAGGGATTTTATAAAATCCCTTGAATTAATTTTCATCACAGCAATGGCTTTAATGAGAACTCTTGACTGTAATCATTCCCAGCTAAATATTCCCCGTGATCAATCAAAACGGTAGAACCAATTTTCTCCCCGTCACTTTTGATTTTTCCAATAAAAATGAGTATTCTACTGCCTCTCCTTTGGGATTTGTCCTCACAGAAACTGTCACTTGGCTTGCGTTGGTGCCTTTTGAGGAATGGTACACAAACTGTGACAAGCTGACATACAAGCTGTGTGGAAATGAATACCAATTGATTGTGTAGATGGGTGTTTGTGTGAGTGAGCAAGACAGAGAGAAGCAAGGCCTAACAAAACCTGTTACCACTCCAAAAAACAATGAGGAAGACAGACTATGGCCAGGATCCCATTGTGTTCTTACAACTTTGTAAATGGATTTTGCAACTGCAGGAGTTAGAACTGGGCAGTTTGGTGACATACATATTCAGTAGAGGACTCACGTTACACTACTGTGTAGCAGAGCTGGCAAAATTACCAATGCAAAATGATGCAGAATGATAAGGCATTGCATCAGTCATGATGCACATTGCATCAATCTTGTGTATATCAGGCATTCTAGGCTGTGTCCTCTTATACGCAATTCAGTAAAGGGATTTTGTAAGTGCCTCTGCTAATAGTAGGTATATGTAAAGTTATGTAACATAACCGGTCATATAGGATTCTGGTGTTATGTCTGTCCATCATGAAGATATGCAAAGATAAATGGATAACAAGAGAAAATGACTTGAACTTTCCTGGTTGACCTTTCAAGACTTGACAGGAAATAGCTTTTTCCCTAGTGCTCACTGAGAGAAATATCAAAAGAGAATTCTTGATAATAGGCTGAAGTAACGGGGATTTTTGCCACTGAATATGGTGTTGGGTATCGGGTGAATAAGTAAGATGAGCTTCTCGCAAAACGCCGACTGTAGTTCTAGGAATCAGCACAGCTTTGCAAAGATGACTGATTCCTTCAAAATATGGTAGGATGCAAGACTCAGCATCCCAAATCTTTGTATGTATTGTTCAATCTGAATCAAACAATCCAAGTAAATAAAGCGGCCTGCCCAAACAATCTATTTTTCTGAATAGCAACTAGTAGACATATTGTGAGCTTTTGATATATTAAAAAAATTACTGGCAGTTCCCATAAAAACTGCACACGAGTCAACTGACATCTAAAGATTTACAAAATCTCCACCATCTCACCACACTTCCTCCCTCTGCCATTTGGTATTTGGTCTATCAAGTCTACAAATTTCATTATAGTTTGATTATTGGGGTGGGCAAGAGAATTATAACTATTTGTAGATTTCCAATGACAATCAAGGAGTGTCACAAAAATTTAGCGTTTACATTTTGTTGGCCATTGTGGAACTAGTGTGCTGGACCTTTTTGTCTATAGTGGCATCATACTTCTTATATTCTTACTGCCAAGTGTGAATGATCTGTTTCTATATCACATTTCTTCCTTGCTTGTATAAGAATATTATTTATGACAAAATGCATCATCTAGCTTGATTCCTTGAGGTTGGGATATGATGGATGTAGGGAAGATGATGCCTGAAAAAGTGATTGTGGTCTATAACACTGATGTATTCCCAAGTGTGCTTGGCAGAAACCTCTTGGCATCACAAAGAGACTGTGACATGTTAAGAATAATACAGTCCTAGAACAAGATATGAGTCTGCTGATCTTTGCATGATAGTTTACAACCAAATCATCATGTGGTTATAGGAGGAAACAGCTGTGGAAACAATGTGGTATTGACTGAGCAAATGTTGACTTCTTTATGGCATGCAAATTGTCGGCATACTAGCAGGAGGCCTGCTTCCAGCTTGGTATCTGTAATGGACCCTGACAGGAACCAACTGTGCTCTAGTTATCTTGGTGGCCATAATAAAGTAAATCTGCGCGAAGCAAGTCTACCGTTAATTGGGAGGCCAAAGTTACAGCAGTCAAAGATAAGGCATCAGAAAACACTTCCTCCCCTTTCTTGATCTGCTTCCCTTTCCTCTTCTTTAAGTTCAGTTGTGGAAAAACTAGTCATTAGTACAAATTGAGACTCATAAAGTATGGGTTGGGCAGGAGCTAGAGAAGGGGAATGAACCTTGTGATTTTGCACAGCAAGTTGGAAAATGTTATAACAGCTTTGAAGGTTAGTGATGAATTGTGTCTTTCTCAGATTTGCCTTCATTCTTTTATTAAAAAGGAAGAGCACAGAATCAATTCCAATCTCAGTTGAGCCCCCTTCTGGAGTTTTCTTCATAAACTGAACTGCAGCAATAATAAATTGTGTTGCTTTAACTCATTTGAAGGCACTGGGCACAATTTTCAGATGAGTTGTTTGCTGAGGCCTTCTCACATTCAGTTTTCTCATGCGTGGACAAATCAGGTGCTAGCTACACATCAAAACTATGAATGTGAGGTCTGTTGACTTATAACATTTTTAAAGCAAGGAATACTCAGAGTCAGTTTTGCCAACTCATTTCTTTTAAATATAGCATACATCACCAGGTATTTGTTGGCATTTCACTATCCAACTAGTAACCGGGGATAACCCTGCTTAGCTTCCAAAATCAAACAAGATCTGGTCCCTTTGGGGGTATTTAGGCAGACAAATATAAACTGCACATTAAAACTGAGCTCCTCATACCTTTTTATTGGATTCTACCTTAACTATTTGGAAGGTGAACTGGCTGCGCAGGGAACAGAATGGGGACTATATAGTTGAATCAAACAAAAATTATTTAACTGACAAGAATTTTAAACTTATCTCTTCCTGGGTCTCATTTCCAAGTCTTTGTGAGGAGAGGTAAAGTCTTTGAGAGATAGACACAATTCTGGCTGAACTGAGGCTCTTGAATCTGTTTCTTCTTATTGTCTCTTTCTTGTATAGTGTTCAGCTGTCTCTAAGATGGTCTCAATATTTAACTCTGACTGAACTTGAATAAAAACCACACGCCACCAAATGAATAGGTGACTATTGTTCTAATAATGTTTGATAAGGATTCCTGTTATTCTGTAATGGAGATGATTTGATGCATGTTATTTTGATACCAGTGTGGTATATTATATACCAGAATGGTGTGATTGTTTGAGCACTGAACTATGATTCTGGAGACCAGGGTTCAGCCATCTACCAGGACCTTGAGCAATTCACACACACACACACACACCAGCCTCAGCCCTGTGATAGGTTCACCTTAGGGTCACCACAAGTCGGAAAGAACTTGAAGGCACACCACAACAATGTTGTTTTGGAATTAAAAGCTTATGAGTTTTGGAGAAGCTGTAGCAGCAACAAGCTGTTTCTGAGATTGGAGAACTTGTCAGTTCCAACCTATGCTGAGAAAGAGTAAGAGTTTTAGTTGTCCCTCTCTTTTGATTTGCCAAACTTGTTATTGAGATACAGTAGAGCACTATTCAGCTCATGTTCTGCTGGCAGGCTTTCTCTGGGCAACTAATTGGCTGCTATGTGAACAGAATGTTAGCCCAGATGGGTCTTTGGTCTGAGCTCTTCTGACTGTTTTTTATTACCTTGTTGATTAAAGACCGTGTTCTTCTGTCCAGACCAATAATGGCAATCCAAACCCAGATGCAGGTTTCTGTTGATAGATCTTCTTGCTGACAAGCAGGCTCCTCATGAAGGACAGGCGTTCAGAGGCCAGTTTCAAGGTAGCCATCTCTGCAGTGTATGAATAACATCATGTATCCAACACCTGTCTTTCCATATTTGACTTGCACAGATATAACCATCTTGGGTTATACAGCAAAACAACTGTGCTCAGCTCCTTTTGGAGAGAGTAATGATGCAAATCCCCATCTATTCCCCATCTATTTTGTATTTATATACAAATTACTAGGACATGATATGCTAGGATGAGTTACCATCCAACTGTCCCGATTTGGCAAGAAAAGTCCCCATTATATAGTTATATGTTGAAATTTATGTTTCATAATAAAAAAAATTGTAATTGCCTTGGTATCCTTACAGAGCCTGTTCACTGAATGTTCACCAACCAAATTTAAATGCTTCCTTTCCTCACCTAGGATATTATCTCTTGCTGCCCCCACCACAATTTCTAGACACTTTGAAAACAGAGAGATAACAATGTATGACGGATCCCTTCCCACAACGCAGGAGACTTCCTGTCTGCATCATAAAGAAAATGTTAAGAAAATGTCTCAGGAAAGTGTCTGAGAACGGGGATGATAAAACACAATATTTGATTGTCTTCTCTCCTGCCCCCTGATCATCATCTCTCCTTGGGCCAGGAGAGAAAATGATCAGCTATTGTCTTCTGAATTCAGGAATCAGTATATAGCTGGAGAAATAGCAAAAAAAAATGTGGGATGAGAGCTGTCAAATTTGCCCGTGATTAACCGCTTCAACAACATGGAGTAATGGGCATTCCTGTGGGTGGTTCCTTACCATGCATTGACATTTCTTTCCCAAAGTTCTGCTTCAAGAACCTGGCATGGTAATTTTTAAATTAAATCATTCAAAATACTATAATTTCAAAATATCTTTGTTTTCCCTGTCTGTATTGCTAGCTTTTTAAGTTTTGGACTTCTTCAATGAAGAGTACTGAGATTGGGAGAGAAGCTCAGTATCCCCAGAGTGGTGTCTCCTTAAGATCAGAAACTCCAGGTGGTTCAAAATATGGCAGCCTAGTTAGTTACGGGAATATCCAAGAGTGACCATATCACACTTATCCTAAAGTCACTCTACTGACTGCCAATTATTTCTGGGCAAAGTACAAGGTGTTGGGTTTGACTTTTAAAGCCCTAGATGGTTTGGACCAGGTTACCTACATGATCGCTTTCTCCCATACAATCTGCCCTGAACACTTCAATCCTCTGGGGTACTCCAACCAGCTAGAACTTGAATGGCAACCACCACCCAGAAGACCTTGACATCAGCTGTCTCAAGGCTATGGAATAACCTTCTGGAAGAGCTCCAACAGCTAAACGAACTGTTAGAATTTAAAACCCATCTAAAGACCTATCTTTTCCAGTAGGCCTACCCAGCCAGTTTTAAGCATAAATTTTAAAATCTGTGTCATGTGTTTTAATCTCTGTACTGTGTATTTAACATGTATTTTATAGAAATACATTTTAATATGTATATTTTATAAAACATTTTAATATGTTTTATAACATTTATAGAATGTTTGCTATGTTTGTGTATTTTGACTGTGCTGTGATCAGCCTCGAGCCATGAGGAGATGTGGGAAAGAAATACAATTATTATTATTATTATTATTATTATTATTATTTGAAACACAACAAGATGAGTCCACAGCAGACACTCTGCTGGCTGTTGTATTGGATCACACGCCGGACTAGGACTGTGTGATGTATCGGCGAATAATGTGTGCAGATCCCAGTAAGGTGGCCTTCTGCAGCTGGCAGGTGGTAATTTTGTCAGCGTTGATTGTGTTTAGTGCAGGCCAAGGTCTTTAGGCACTGCACCCAGTGTGCCGAATAATTACCACTGGGACCACCTTGACTGGCTTGTGCCAGAGTCTTTGTAATTTGATCTTTAAATCCTCATATCGTGTCAGCTTTTCCAGTTCTTTCTCCTCAATCCTGCTGTCACCAGGGATTGCTACATCGACAATCCATACTTTGTTTTTTAACACAATCATGAGGTCCAGAATATTATGCTCCAAACCTGTCTGTCTGATTTCAGAAGTCCCAGAGTAGCTTGACATGTTCTTTCTTTGTAACTTTTTCCGGCTTGTGATCCCACCAGTCCTTTGTTATTATCCCAAGTCCAGTCTCTGCAGGCACTCGATTTACTGCTAAGCCTACACTGAAATAAAATGATTTTAACTCTGCCTTTTGCATGTGAGAAAGGTTCATATAGTGCTTGATCCAACATGAAAGGAGATTAAGATTTTTAGCTTTCTAAGACTCTCATAAACAAGACCCATTAATGCAAACTTTTCAGATATGTTACATTTTAGTTATATATTTCAGCTGATGAACATGTTAAATATTCCCAATTACAGAGGCAGGAAAAATCATGACAAAAGCAGTCATTAGCAAGATTGACAGTATAAAACAAAACAAATGGCATTGCTGCAGCCTTCACAGAAGGCATATTCACAGTGTTAATGTACTTTCACAGATACATAACATTGTTCCAATCTCTCTAAAGATTTTTTTTAAAAAGGCTTATCTTGCCACCTAGTTAATCCAGTGAGCACTCCATTAATGCAAAAAGAACTTCACCAGCCAATTACAAAGCTTACTTTGTTTTTCTTCCATTATCTCTGTGTCAAGGATGGAGACAAATAAATTATACTTATTCTCAGTGTCCACATCTATTTTAGGGGGGAAAGCAATGTGAGAAAACAAAGGAGCTTGTGATGACTGCAAGAAAACAAAAAGAACACTTCTTTCCTTCTTAAAAGGTCAGAAGGAAAGTGTCTCTGAATTCCATTAGTTGCTGCCTTTCATTTTGATTCTATAAGGGCTGCAGGATTTTTTCAATCAATACTGCCTTTTGTCCTTCAATCTCATGGATTCCTGATTCAGCAGGCTTTAAACTGTTATCAATTACAGCAGCAATGGGAGATCACGTTTTCATGAAGGTCCCCAAAAGTCGTGATTCGGAGAAGTGCATAGGGTGCCTTCCTGTCTGTATAAGCAGAGCCCTTTTTCTATTAATAAAGCTGTTTGTAATTTGCCTTTGCTTCTACACGTAGACCCCAATGGAATATACAGTCAGCAGTAAACAGAGCAATAATAAAATAACAATCACATTGATGTAAAACAACAGACACAACAGCATAACAATAGGAAACCTATTGCATTAAAAAAGGAAGGAAGCAAAACCTTCAAGTTGCTTTTTATGCTAAGCCACACTGAACAATCACAGCTGGTGTGCCATAACTTGAGAAGGCCCTAACATGCATATCAAACAGCTACATCTCAAATGACAATGAACATGTCAAGGACATCTCCACATGTCATTCAAAACACCCCAGCCTTGAGAATAGGTGGTCAGCAGAACATCTGAGATCTAATGGTAGATACCTGGGCAATTTGAAGTAGATTGGAAAATGTATGATCCAATTTGTTTAAACTCTGGAATCATTTTTATTAAAAAGTGGGTCCTTTAAGTATATCAATCCCTGATGAAAATAGTATGAACATATGAAGCTACCTTGTTTTATTGGTGTATCTAGTCCAGCCTTGTTGACTCTCTCACCATGACAATAGGCCCATTTTTTCCGTGTTCTTGGAGGTGCCAAGAGTTGAACTTAAGGCCCGCAGATAGCATGTATCCTACTACAGCTATGGCTTCTCCCCAAATTATATGATGTACACTTGCTGATTCTTCAGCAGCTGGCAAAATCCAGGAGTTTTCATGGGATAAATCTTGACCAATATCTCTACTTTCAGATTTTAATTCCTGACATGGTATGCAACTTGAAGGCTAGAAAAATAGGGAGGAGTCAAGGTCAGCAGAACACTTAAAATATTAACCCACATAGACCAATCAAGGTAATTGTGATTCACCAAGAGGCCAGACATATCACAGGGTCAGTGAAAAAGTATGATTGATATCCAGGTTATCTTCTCATTCTTGTCTGGCTTATTTCTTCTCTGGGTAACAAAACTGAACAGATCAATAGTCCAAAAGTGCTATGAGATGGCTTAATTTTTTTTCAGTTTAACTCAACAGAATGCGTCCCTATCCAAGAAATTGCAATTTTTTTTAAAGAAAACATGCACAACAATTCTGCCAGATAAACTTTTGCAGCTGTAAACAGGCAGCTGGGCTCTTGCCTAGTTTGCCATTTAACCATGCACTTTTCCTCTGGGGCAGCAGTTTGCTGTTCCTATAAAGACATCTAACACATAAACACATTCACCGTTGGTCTATCAATGTTGATGTCTCCAGTAGTTAAGCTCTCTGTGATAGTTATATGACAATGAGTATATTTCTTATTTATCTCTGCAAAACTGCACTACCTCTTTACTTCAGCACCAGTGGAGCATAAAATTCTAGTACTATATTTACATGGAAATCTCCAGCAGTGACAGCTACAGCCAGGTGACAATGTAATGGGCATTTTTTACTAATCAGTGGTCGTTTAGACTGGGAGCACAGCTACAATAGCAGTTGTGCAGCTGAGCCAAAATCGCTGTGTAAGGAAGAAATTGGATACCTCTTTATGCCATTTCTGAACAAGCATGGACCTCATTTATGCAAGAATAAGTCACCAAAAAGGTTCTTCCCTGAATTCATTCATTCTCCCATCCCTGCTCCTTCTGGGATTTCTGGCGTTAGTGAGTCAGGCTTATTCAAAATAATGCAATGTGAACCGAATGACAAAGTGGTCTATTCTTAATCCTACAGCCCTATGCATCAACCAGATTTGCCAAAAATTGGATTGTCCTCAAAGTTCATGACAAGCAACAGTAAAAGGTTTTTTTTTTAAAAAAAAAAACACACATCCTGAGAAAGCACAAAAGCAATCAACACAATAGTGGAAACACATATTAGATTCTTCCCTGTAAGGCTGCTGTGCATGAATTATTGAAAGATCAAAATGTGCCACCAAATCACTGACTTTGAAGAATGTGTATGGTTTCTGACTATGCCACTAATGAGCAGAATGGAAAATCTCTTTCTGTAGTCACTTGCAGTCAAGTTGGGCACTGGGTCTGCCCTTGAGGAAGGTCAGTGGTTCTTATCAGCTGAAATTACACAGTATTCTATATCTAATTAATGCAGGTGACATAGGTGCTTAAGATGGAAATGGAAATGCTAATTACATTTTATACTATAAAAAACACACTGCCATTTTTTAAAGTTAAACCTATGCTCAGTAAAACGTCATGTATTCTCTTGGTGGGGTAACTGCAAGTCTTGTATGAGTTTCTTGTGCTTCTTTGTAATAAACAGCGATAGTAATAAAGCAGCAATGTCACCATTTTTGGTGGATACCCATGAAGAGAGATCAGAATTTGATAGGCCTGAAAAAGCAAATTACTGACCAGGTAGCTCATTCACTCCTGGAAAACAAAAGTGGCTTTTATGGGTGCAAACACTGCTCCCTTTAAGTCTACTCTGTTATTGGCCTCTTGAGTAATCTCTGCATTCCACATTGGCTGCATCATAGACAAGTTTGCATGTAAATTACTGAACTATAGTCCTTTCCACTTTATTCTATTTTAGTACATTGTTCATGCTGCATGATATACTCCTTTGCTCAATGATAATGTACAGTTCAGTGGCAGCAGGGGATCAAAAGTGATTGTTTTATTGTTGTTACGAGTCTTCGGTTCAACTCTGACTTAACAACTCTGTCAGTTTTCTTGGCAGTTTTCAGAGGAGATTTGTCACTGTTTAGGCTTAGAGAGTATGACTTCCCCAATGGCAAGCAGTTGGGTTTTAGTGGCCAAGCAGGGAATCTTAATCCAGCACTTAGACACTTCACCATGTCAACACAAAATATTTTAAAACATCTTATATCCTGTTTGATCGCAGACATTACAGACTTGACCAAACAAATTTTTGTCACGTTTTGCAGTCAGCAGTAAAACGTTAATTGGTCCCTTTTGGGAAACTATGGACTTTGGCAATCCATTGTCCAAAAAGACTTTTATGCAAGCTTGTGCACAAAACAGGATGGACTAACTAGTATCAAGTTCTTCCAGCACTCTCTCAGAAAGTGTAAAGTACTTATTGTTCTAATGTGACACATGTGAGCATGCCAAGTATTTCTTGTTCTAAATACAGCACTGAAAAGCTGAGAAGCTTTGTGCAAAATTTTACGACCTACTTAATAAACAGTGATCACAGTCATGCCGAACACAGTATTGTGGCATCGCGCAGTGTTCTCAGCAGTTGTTACACAATTTAGAGAATACCATAACAAGGAGTTAAAAAAGAAACTCTAGTTAGACCATCTAGAATTCAAGATTTAAGCAACATAAATTGCTTACCTACCACAATGGTTGCATAATCACAATTACAGCACATGCATTTCCACAGCACACAGCTAAGTTTTCAGTGCATTGCTCTGAAATTGGACACATGAAATTCACATTTCCTGATACAAGAGATAATTCCATAAGCAGTGGCTTTATATTACAGTGTAAAAATTGATCCCTGGATATTGACCGGTTGAACCAATGAATATTATCAGTGGATGTCATATCCCAGTTGTTTAGATTCTGTTCCAAAGAACCAGACATGGAAACTAAGCATGCATGGAACAAATGTCTTGTAGTATGATTTATGGGCTCTTGGTTTGCATTCCCTTCATTCTCAGGTTGTTTATATGTAGCATAACTTATTAGTAGGTAGAACTTGTCAGTTATCCATTGTTCTTCCCTGATATATCAGATTTTTCCCCCATCAAAGGCACTTCTGGATCAGTGCAAACTTCTTTTCCAAGGGCAAAAAGGTCCCAGGCAACCATAATTCATCCAGGAGGTTTCCACAGGACCCTGCTTTAAAAAAATCCTATTTAGGCTAAATCTTCTTAAGTCCAAGTTTCCATGGGCACCATGGATTCTTTTGTTCCAACAGAAGGAAGTAAATTTTCTTCATCTAGAAAACGAAAAGGGAACTGGACTAGAAATCCTCGGATCTTCTTGAGTTCTTCTGCTGCTTTAGCAGGATTCTCACAAGCAAGTTTTGGTATGGTGATGAATTCCCGTAACTGGGCTAAGTTGGTTACCTGATCACTGGGAAGGCATCGGAAAACCTAATCCAAGAAATGATGGATGAGAAAAAGGATAGAAGTCATTAGAAGAGCATAACAATACTAAAGCTCTAGAATAGTACCATTTATATTCCTGTACAAGTCAACCTCATGTATAAGTTGAGGGCAGGTTACATATCTATGAATGTAAATATGACCTGTAGATAAGTAACAGGTCATTATATGGAGAGGGGAAAGTCCAGCATCAGCTTTCCTGCCCAGACAATTCAAATAGGCCAAAAAGTGGTGCCATGTGTGTGGGGAGTGGGTGGGAGTAGGAGTGGGGGAGGTTCAGGGCTTCTTTTAGGTTCTCCCAGGATGACCTAAACTCTACTTTTTAGTACACTGTTCAGAAAAGAGGACAAATCTTTTTTCATATAAAAATAACATTAACCCATGGATAAATCAATCCCAGTTTTTGACTATTTTTTAACTAAAATTTCTACACACACACACACACGCATCTACATACACATATACAGTAAATTAACCCCAATCTCAAAATTACCAGGATTATTTTAAGACAGTCATGCTACCTGCATTTAACTGACAATATCAGCTAAGTCTCTTTATCTCTCAGGCTTTCTATTTTGTGGAGGAAAAACTGAAATATGTTGTTGAATCTTTTCAGGTAAAACTAGCAAACAACTAAACTCTATAAAATCTAACCAACATTCTTTGACTCCCTATATGCCAAGATTTGCCATTTAACGTACAAAACCAGGCCATCTGTACTTCCCTTTACATCTTTCAACACCAAAAAGTACAACAGCGGCAAGTAAGTATTTTACCTTATCAAAAATGGTGGCATTGCGCGCAGCTGTCGCAACCCACACTTCCTTGAAGAATTTGTCACTAACAGGATCTTGGAGATCATTTGCATCAACTGAACTGCCAAAGACAACTCTGAAGATGGGAGAAAATAAAGAACACATGGAAATTTAACAGTATTGTAACTTTGGGATAATTGTTCTTGGAATCAAAAATACACAGTAAAAAAGTGTGTTAGGGAAACAATTGGAAGCTTCTTGAGCTGAAGACAACCAAAGTTTGAGAGTGATTATGAAGTTCCTGATTGCTCTGTCTCATATTGTTCAGGTGGATTGTTCAGGAGGTGTGGATTTCAGAGGCAGATATGTGTCAGAGAAAGCCCTGGTTAATTTACTCTGTGGCAGCTCCCCTGCCATTCATCTGGTCGGTTTGATAGCAGTTGCAATTCAAGAAACCCTGCTAATTGTATTTCACACTCTGGCAGTGGCAGCATTCATTTTGGAGAGGCCTTTCAAATAAAGATGCCTTTAGATGAGAAGACAGTACATTAAAGAACATGAAATTAAAAAAAAAAAAATGAGGGGGAAGGGTAATGTGTCCATGTGGCTTGACTTAGTGTAAATTGGATGCAAGCTTTCAAACTGAAAATGACAAGAGGTTAAATCATAAATCAAAATGATGGCATCATAGGAAACTTTGTCATGCTGAGAGAAGATGCACAGTGCAAAATTACAGCACCTTGATACCATTTAATTTGCCAAGGTTTTATCCCACAGAACCTGAAATTTGTAATTTGTTGAGATACTTCAAATCCTCTGCTAGAGACCTCTAATCCACCCACTGCCAAATACAGCACTAGAGGCCTTTAACAGAGAATCTAAAATACCAAATTACACCAAACTACAAATCCCGGAATTCCATAAATTGGAGTGAGGGAAGTTACGATGATATCAGAGTACTATGAGCATGTGTGGACACATGCCAGGCCAGCTATTTGCCCATCAAGCCCATATAGTTTACTTCGACAGGCATCAAGTCTCAGGCTAGGAACAGCCTTCCTGTAAGTGGTACTTTTAACTCCTGATGCTGGGACTTTCTGTATGTAGAAAATATATTCTACCATTTAGCAATGATGCATTCTCAGTCAACTGCAACTTCCCCAACCTGGCGTCCTCCAGAAGTATTGAGCCATAAACCCTACCTGTGATGGCACGCCGAGCCTCCGGGAGAACTATAGTGTCTGGCTTTACTAGGGGGGCTATCTGTATACCTTCTGACCCTTAACACACAGAGGCACTTCAGGCAAGGTGAAAAGATAACTAAGTAAGTTTACTGAAAACAGGAAGAACAAAGGGTTAACTCCACCTGGGACTATTGTAAGACGGCTTAAAACAATACATTACAAAAAGGATATTTTGCTGGTTGCAGTCATCTCTCTGGAATCCTTGCCTCTGATGTAAAGTGATGGATTATACTGGTGCTTGTAGACTGTCTTGATCTACTTTGTGAAACTTGGTCTGACACAAACTTCTGTTTTCATTGGTACCAATGGTATATGAATACTGCTAAATACAGAGTTTAGTGCTAAGGATGCCTGTTTCAGATTGCTAAGCCTAGGATTTCCAGACAATACCCAAGCCTCTAAACACTGTAGCTCTATTGCAGAAAGAAAAGAGTTTAGCAAGAGAACTCTGTGCAGGCAAATGGACTAAACCAACTAAGGCTGGCCTCTAGGGGTTTCTATAGCTATAGCTCCACCTAAAAACTAATACAAATGGAGGTATCTATTTGAAAGCTTGCGTCCAGATTTGTTTTGTCAATACTATTTGTTTATGTTTTAACTCTGTTCATATTTTGTTTTTTGGGCCTGGCCCCATGTTAGCCGCCCGAGTCCCTTCGGGAAGATGGAGGCAGGATAGAAAAATAAAGTTGTTATGTTGTTGTTGTTGTTGTTATTTACACTATTGGGAAAACCTAAACTGGGGGGAACTAAAGCAAAAGAGTGGAAAGGCAGAGCCAAGACTTCACACTACCACATCATTTTGACATGGTTGCTGGCTGGGAAGTTGAGGTTGAAGTCCAACACTGCAGGGTCCCAGGTTTGGGAAGGCTGGGACATTGGATTTTAGTCCAATATTGTAACTATGAGATTGTTCTGGAAACTAGTGGCATGTGTTCATGTCAAATACAGAAGGTCATAAGAAGAAACCACATTCCATCCCAAACACATCCTAAAATCTCACCTTACTTGAGAATAACAAGGCTACTGGTATTAGTACTTTGATGAATGACAACTAGGGATTTCAAAATTGGGCTAGAGAAGAATCCTGCTTATGGTAATCCTGGGTATGAGATCAATGACCAGACTTGGTATGAGATAGCTTGTTATGTTCCCCATTGCCTTTTCTATTAGCCTCAAAATTCCAGAAGGCCTCAATGGGAAACTGACAGGCTTGTGAATTTAAGATATCCTTACTTCACTTTTGACTCATAATTTGAGCACTAGTGCAAAGAACCACCACATTTAAAAACCAGACTATCAGTTGCGGTTGAACTGAAATGTTCCTTCCTCGGCATAGAAAAGGTCAAAACAGACACAAGAGCTACCTACTTCGATTTAGTTTGCAGCACATATATATATTGGGATGGAAGCTGCAAAACACCTCTATATTGCAGTAAAAGAGTCTCTATACTTCTTAGAATGAGCCAGCATGGTGTAGAAGTTGAAGTGCTGGACCAGGGTTTGAATGCCTGCTAGGCCATAGAAACCCACTGAGTGACCTCAGGCAAGTCACACTCCACAGTTTCATGGAAAGAAAATGGCAAATTCCCATCGAACAAATCTTGCTATGAATATCGTATCATAGGGTCACCTTAGAGTTGCCATGAGTCTGAAGTGACTTGAAGGCACACAGTAAACAACAACATATCTTCTTGGAAGTCAGGATCTAAGTACTGACTACAGATCCTCTTAAGGGTTTCTGACAAAAAATATTCTGCAAAGCTTGGAAAAATCTGCCTTTTGCAACTGTAATACTCTGAATCTTCCAGGCAGCATGATCATGGCAACTGTTCAGAGTTCTAATCTTTCCTACAGATCCCAGGGACTGAACGTGTGGCCTTCAATATGCTAGGCACAAAACTGCTACAGCTGCATCTCACTTGTCACCTGCAGTGAACACCCCACTATTCATAATAATAGGGATGCCCCTCCCCCCAAAAACAACAACGTGAGGGCAAATTCTGGGGTTGCAAAGAAAAGAGGAGTTGCTGTCTCCTGGTATTGCTGATTCAAAGCAGTTCCATCAGTGAAAAAAACATATTTGATTACATACATAATTGACAGAGTGGCAACATAACCTCAAGGCTGTAATCCTATACCTAGTCTCCTGGTAGTAAATTCATGCATAAATTTGCACTGCAGAACTTAGACGATCTATTGTTTATAAAGTATGTTTCATCATGGCATTTGACATGCGTGGTACCTAAAGCACTGAAGGCGGAGAGACTGAGCAAATCTTCCAGCTTTGTAGTCCTCTCCATCCATGACAGAAGGAATGGTGTCCGTGTCCTGCACAACAATGGCCATTTCGCTGTCTCGTTTCCCTAGCATGCTGCGGTCATTGATGTTAGCTGAGCCTATTAGAGTTAGGGTGGAAGGAGGAAAAGCCATACATAAAACACTTGATATGAACAAAGCAATTCACTTAAAATACTTGGAAGTACTACAGCAGTTTACAATTCTGATGTGACCTTAGTGCATATCAATACATGAAGCAGAGCTGTGTTATAATAAAATATTTCAAATTTGGTGATGCCAGCCAATTAATCTGCCAAAGGAGAAAATAAGATCACAATTTGTATGCTTCACCTCAATCTCATTGATAGGCTGTATCCAGGCTATTTATTTATTCATATTCCAGTGGCTGTGATCAGGCAGGTAGAGGATAAAACCCTAATCATGCATTTCCTTGAGCTCCAACTAAAAGAAAGCACAGGCATGTGTATATCATTAACAGTTTTCTGGTCAGTATTATTAGAGGAGGAAGAGAAGTTTTTCTTTAAAAAAGAATGCTAGTGTGGAATAATTGCAATAGTAAAAAGGTAGAGATGCAACTGGAAATTGGTCAATGAAAGGAGCCCTTGAGTAAGTGCAGCGTACCCAGCAATCCTTCTACAATAAAAATGTGAAAATCAGTTGCAATTTTATTGTGTTTCCCTAAATCTCATCCGCATTCCTGTCATGTTCTCATTTGAAATCAGATTACAAAATGTTGCTTATTTCTTCTTGCAAAATAACCAGTGTATTTTCTACATTAAAAACACACACATATTTGCACACATTTTAAAATGTATGCATTTATGTATGCAGCTTTTCAACTGATGAAATGAAGTTTCAAATATATGGCTTTTAGGGGCATGTATATCAAAAACATAGCTTTTTAGGAGGCTTACAATCAATTTTCACTAGAATAAATGGCACAACTTATATTTGAAATTTAAGCAACTGGGATATCTCTGTTAAGACTAAAACCTTTCACTCAATTATCTAGGAGTAAGCCCCAGTGAATGGAATGGGAATTAAATTCAGTAGATAGCTATAGGATTGTGTTGTCACTCTTCTAATGAACTCTGACAAAACAAGGTAGATAGATCAATTTGTCAGAGTCAATGGGATTTGGCTAGCTCCCCATTTGGGGGTATCATAACCAAAATCATGATTTATTTTCTTTGAAACAGAATTAATAGTGATAAGCAAGAGATGTATGCAAATCCAATCCATAATTTATCCATACAGATTCTTTTTAAAAAAACAAATTTTGATTGCACATCTTAACCTGGGGTATTTTTCGAGTACAATGAGAATTCAATATATTCCGATGCATCTCATTTCAAGAGTAAGCAATAACATTGCATATGAATTGTAAAATGTTCTTTGGTCACTGGAGTGTTTATGGATGCAGAATGAAAGGTATTTCACAATAAAGCACCCTCACCCCTTCAGTAGATAATACATATTCCCAATGGGTGGGGTGTTTGTTTAGAGTAGTTGTCATCTATCTTTGTGAACAAAAAATGTAGCTAAACCATCTGCATTTTTTAAAAAAAGATCACCTCTAAATGATTGGTGGGCGAAATTCATGGATGTTGCTTACAACATTTCAGCTGACAATGCCATGAAATGTCTACTATGTAGATCTAGTTCTGTGTGAATTCTACAGTAAAACTAAAATTTAAGAAACTAAGATACCAGTTCTGACCAGATGATAGATCAAGTTTGTTTTCCAGTGCTCCAGAGGGTATGACTCAAACCAATGGATTTATGTTATAGGGAACTGATCTAAGGAACGGCTTTCTGTTTGGCAGTGGAATACACTATCTTGGAAAGTAATGTACCCTCTTTGGGAACCAGAATGCACAACTGCCCAAGTATGCTTTATTTGCAATTCCTACATTGACCAAAACGTGGACAAGACGTTGGATTTGAAAGTTGGGTCTCTTTCAATTCTATAATTTCCCACCTATATCCCCTAAAATTCCTTGTCTCTGAATAGCTGTGTGACATAAAGTTTTTCCACAACACGAATACGTAGATATAGCACTACAATTCCACTTTAGTTATCATGGCTGAATCCTATGGAGTCCTGAGCCACTTGAATTTGAAATACCCATCCCTTTATAAAAAGAAGTCCCTTTGGAATGAATAGTTCCCAGGGTGGTTGTGATGGAAAATACATACTGATCTCCATTTGATTCCCCACCCCAACTTAATGTAAGGAGTAACTACGTGTTTAGTAGTACAAACAAACTTAGCACATGCATATTAGTCATGTGGGAAAAACATAAATATCTTATGGGCCCATCCTAACACATTCTCCAGGCTGTGGCACAGGCTGGAAAGCAAACCAGCTGCAACAAATCACTCTGACCAAGAGGTCATGAGTTCGAGGCCAGCCCGTGCCTGCGTCTTGTCTCTGTCTCTATGTTATGGTATTGAATGTTTGCCTTTATGTGTGATCCGCCCTGAGTCCCCTTCGGGGTGAGAAGGGCAGAATATAAATGCTGTAAATAAAATATAAATGCTGTAAATAAATATCCGAAAAAAACCAAGACATGGATCTTGTCTCACTTACATTGCCTCCAACAAGGTTAAGAAAGCTCTTATATCATTTTGTGACAATACCGTAAAACTGGACATCAAACTAACATTTTTCCAGCTTCCAGAAAAGTCTGCTTGCTTCATTATCTAATATTTGTTGATATTAATTATTTCTTTTCCCCCCACCGAAATTACCCACAGTAGGAAATAACATAAACACAAAGCATTAATAAAACAATAGAACAACACATCATGGCTGTCAGTTTAACAAGAAAATGGGTGTCATATTTTTGGCATATTGCCCTCCCAACAGAAGCTGATGAAGTACACATGTGGGCATAAAGAATCCACATTTCACAGCATGTTCCGTTCTCAAAGGAGCACATGACAAATTGCCCAAGTTGTGAGACAAATCACAACTTTTATATGAGCCAGATGGGCCTGGTTCTTTGGAGAAGATCTTCATGGCAAGAGACAAAATGGAAATGTCATTTACCAACCCGTTTTAAGTCTTCACAAAATTACATTGAGTCAAGTGCAGTAATCAAGCTAGGAGGCTCCATTTAACATAATGGTGCCCTTTATACTTGAGGTGTTTTCAGCAGCTTCCACCAGCCAGAGCAGAACTTGGAAAGTTATTTTTTAACTGCAAGTAGTTACATTTCCAAGGTCCAAATAAAGTTAGTTCCCACTACAGTTACAAGTTTCAGTTTCTTGCTTTTCAAAAGGCAGTTGTTTTTAGAAAATGAATTCACTTAGAAAACAATATCAGAGTACTGCAAACCTTTATGTGGTCTGTGGCACAATACTCACACAAGCAGCAATGGCACACATTGTCTGCTACTTTTTCACGTACCAATTATGACTGTGTTGTCATCGACAATCATCAGCTTGCTGTGAACATAGATCAACTCTGTGACAAGTTTCCCTTCCAGCTCAGCATGGTTTCGGAGCCCACAGAAGGAGATGTAGTTAATCCACTGGTCTCCCACTGAAGAACATCATGTGGAATGGGTAAAAAGAGAGTGGGAAGAAAAAGTTATGGAGAGTAGATTTTGGTGCAACATTAGGAGACATCTTACTGGTTCAACAATGAAGCTGATTAGTTAGTAAATTGGTCGACTCTTTTTGTCCTGAAGCAGGACAGCTTGTTCTTTCTCCTGTAATAATTATTATCTGTAAAGTAGAGCTGGACTGTGTAGAAGACACTTTCGAACAGAAGATTGTCCTCTGACATCTCTTAAAATAGGGCATGTTTTAAAATAAGAGATTGTCTTCTAGAAACCAGGACACAGTAGCTGAAATTCCATATCAGGGATGTGTAGCATTGATCTTTATAGCTTTCTTAATCTTCAATTGTTCTATGTAATTCTGGTATGGATAGGGTTGTACAATGGAATGCACAACGGAACATGCAACTGAATGCACAATGAAGGAATGCTACTGTCAATTTCAGGAGGGCAGAGAGATGTCTATAGGCAAAGAACGAACATCTCCATGTGCAATGGCACTGTACAAAGAACTCAATTTCATAGAATTGGAAGAGACCACAAGGACCTTCCAGTCCAACTCCCTGCCATGTAGGAACACACATTCAAATTTCTATGACACTGAACTCAATTGGATGTTGCATATAATACAAAAATGCCCAAGTGCTCCATAGGGGAAGTCACACATCCCTAAGGTGGTGTCTGGCCACAGATTCCCTATCTAGCATTCAGATTCTCCCCATCCTCCCAATTTTTATGACTAAATCACATTCACTAATCTAGAGGAAAGCAGGAAGAATAATTCACTTTAAGCTGCATCCAAAGGGATGCTGAAAACAGCAGCTATATTCTGTTTTCGTCTGACACCCAGATGTTGTTTTGCTAGTTTGTTTTCTTTACTCTGAAGATTGTCTTGACATAATTGAGGCCTCCCGTGCTCCTAGTTATACAATCCAGCAATTATGTGCCGGCTAACGTGTGCTTTATAGCGTATCAATCAAAGTTTAGTGTCCTCAAAGCCCAACAGTACGAAGAAGCACACAGTGAGGCGAGGCAAAGCACTTACTCTCGGCTTTGAGCTGTCCCAGGATCGAATTATCTCCTCTGCACATGGTCCTGTAAGAATTAGGGACGCAATTAAAGTCACAAAACAGCAGCATGTGAATGAGTTTACAAGGATGAAGCTAATTAAAATTGCCAGATACATTCATCTGCAAAATGGAGAGGAAAGAGAGCCGAGGGGAGACAACTGATTCAGAAGCAAAGGCAACACTGTGAAAGAAGGTGGTTGGATTTCGGAGAAAAGGGGCCAAGTGATCTTGATTTCTGGTGCAAAACAGTAAAGCCCTACCTATAGCGAAAGCATGTATTTCACTTTGGACAGGCAGGAATGCACCATCTGAAGTTTACAAATGGGCATATGGTTATTAACATTGACACAAACCAACAAAGAGCTAACTTTTGCCATATATCTGCTTCTAGGCAAAGTGATCTTAGGATAAAATTATGGTAGGTATGAAGATGGACAAGGAAGTGCCAAAAGGCACCTGCATTGAGCTTCCCTTAGTGTCCCCTGTAATATATAGTTATGGAAGTATGTGGTGTATTATCAGGTGGCGTGGACTAGTCCATGAAGTCACGAAGAGTCAAAAGCGACTGAACGAATAAACAACAAAATCAGGTGGGAAAATACATTATGTGACCTTGTGGAAAAGGATAAAATGAACCCCTCCCCTCACCACAAGCTAACTTTTTACATTCTGTTTTAAAACAACGTTTTAAAAGAATTGGCTAGAAGGTGTTGTCGCATTTTAACTGAACTGTTTTTAAAAGCCTTTATGTTTTAAATTTCATTTTATCTGTTTATACAGAAATGATTTTAAAATATATTCTAATTAGTTTAATACAAATTAATTCACTCTTCAAATTTGTGGGTTTGACTTTTGCAGATTTGAGTATTCATGGATTTGATCAAAATGTTCTCGAGGAATCTCTAGGTCCTCTCGTGTGATTCTATAGTTAACATCACCCTGAGTCCCCTCGGGTGAGAAGGGCGGGGTATAAATAATTGAAATAAATAAATAATTGAAATCTAGCCTATAGTTAGATTCTTAGAAAGGTGTAGTCACATAATTTTTTAATTTATGATTTTCTACTTTCTTAAGTGTGCTGTGGCCAAAAGCCTAGTGAACATGGAGGGCTGACTGTATTTACTTTTGTATAGTTTTAATTGTAGTGTTCTTTTAAATTGTGAGCTGCTTTGGAAATGTGGGATGATGATGATGATGATGATGATACAAGTCTGACCCATTCTGTTTTTAATTTATGGTGTCTGTATGCAACCCTAAGCAGTGTGAGTCATGTGAGACAATTTCCAGATATCAAATGTCTCACTGAGGGGATTCACATTGTTTGGGTTACTCTTGAGTCTCTAAAGAATGAATCACACTTACGACTCACTGTTATGACACATTTACACATTACAGCAGGCATTGCTCTAAGGAGTCACCCTACATCTGCAAAATCTTGGGTATGCAAATCAGACCAATGGAAGAATCGTAACTGCTCTTTTGAAAATCAGTATTAATGAGTGTGCTTTTAATTTATTACATCCATGCCTTTCCTTTCTTCTTTTTCTGTAGTGGGTGCAGGGAGTCCGCTATCTATAAATGAAAGAATGCTATTCAAGAGAAAGTGGAAAAAAAGGAGAAGGAAGCTTAATTAAAAGCCAAAGAGGAAATGTTTTGTATGAGGTTTTCTCAGCAAGGCAGAACACAATAGTCAGTACTCCCTCTGCTGGCTATTTGATAGAAATATGCATTGAAATGATTGTTATCATGATGAATTGGTAGTATGAAACACTAATGCTTGCACCAGATGGGAAGAAGAAATCTTCAATATTAGGCCAGGCCAAAATGTGTTGAAGGCTCTTCAAAAGCAACACAACGGTTCTCTTCAAAGGTTATTCCTGCCCATGGTCTTTGTCCCTCTCTCCATGAAACCTATACACGGAAATTCTTCCAGATTTAACTTTGCCAAGGGGCCCATCAAGTAGGGCGGCGACGGTTCCCCAAATCAAACTTTTGGATTCAGAGACAAGATCTGAATCAGAGATAATAGGACACTTGAATAAACCTCAGTCATGTACAACCCAGACCCTTATCCAATGGGTATGAAAAAAAATCCACCTTATCTAAACTAACCTGTAGTTAAAATGCATGATTGCTTGCAGCGCATTTCCTCCTCCTGTTGAAATATCACCTTCAAATCCAGGCAGCAGAGGGATGACTATGTAGACTCGGTACCGTTTGTTTTCCCTAATAGGAAAATACAAACAAATGAACCAACTTTTGCAAAATTATCTTTAGAAAAGGAAAGAGCAAATGGAAAGGAAATAAACTTTATAAATCCAGATTTTTTTTAGCTTTACCTGATTCTTGTCTTTTCTCTCTTTGCCCCTTCCCCACAAATTATCCTCAACACTGTTATTCAATTTACAGTTTCTTTTGGATTTGAGCTTCAGTGATGTTAGTCTAGTTTTCCCTAACTTAATGCTACTCAGGTCTGTTTGACTATAATTTTCTATCATCAATCAAATCTCTCTGTCCACAAGTCCTTCACACTACATAGTTAGCCAGTAGTCACAGACTGATCACATCAGGAGCATTGCTCAACCTTGGATACTATACATACCACACTGGTATAGTACTATGATTTTATTTTAACTGCTATGGCAACATCCTACAGAATCCTGGTTTTTTGTAGTTTGGCGAGACACTAGAGCTCCATTTTTGCTTTTAACACATATTGGTTTTTATTCTTGTCTCACAAATGATTATCATGCAGATGTAGAAATGCCATAATCTATACTGTTTTATCTCCAGAAATACCCTTTAAGTCCTATAAATCAACAAACAAACAAACAATCCCCTAGTAGATAATTACATCTTACCTAATGAGAATACATAGAGAGATTAGCTTTTCAGATATTTATAATACAACTCAAGGGTATTACAAAGAAGTGTTTCTTCCTTTATTGCAAGCGAAAGATGTAGAAACAACCACTAGGTGGCAAACACCATACGTTCTGGATAACATTACTGAAAAAAGTAGACAAATACTGATTCTTCCCAGGCAGAGACATCATTTCCTAGTAATTGTGTCTTTATATGACATCTCAGTTCAAAAATAATAGTGCATTTTTTCAACCACAAAGCTACTATTGAAATAATTCCAGATTACAGCATGTATACCCCAATATCCCGGCTCCACATTGCTATTAGATGGAACTTTCTGCCCCAGAGTGTGGTGGAGGCTCCTTCTTTGGAGGCTTTTAAACAGAGGATGAATGGCCATCTCTCGGGGGTGCTTTGAATGTGATTTTCCTGCTTCTTGTCAGGGGGTTGGATCGGATGACCCACGAGGTCTCTTCCAACTCTATGATTCTATTACAGGTGACAGTGAAGGTGAGATCCCTATGCATTAGACAGATGGTAGGTGGAACACCAATAAAGATAATGCTGTTTTTAACACATTATCTCTATTAATAGTGCCTGATAGTTGTATCACTAGAGAGAACATTGGATTGTTTATTGGAAAGTACATTTCATGCATCTGAAGTTACATTTAATATTGGGTCTTGTAAACTGCAGTCCTCAAACAATGTGATATTCACAACGGCTGGAAATGACTTCATCTTGTTTTTACCTACTAGAGCGAAGGTTCTACTGAATTCACTTCTGAGGCCCCTTCTACACTCACATATAAAATCCAGATTTATCTGCTTTGAACTGGACTAGCTGGCAGTGTAGACGCATATAATCCAGTTCAAAGTAGATAATGTGGATTATCTGCTTTGATAATCTGGATTATATAGTGTAGAAGGGGCCTGAGTAAACACATAGGACTGCACTATATAGATCAGGGAACCACAGTCAGTTATCTTGGACTTACATGTGTTTTTCAGCCCAATTTTATGGGACTCTTGGACTGATTCCAAAAGAGCCCAGCAAGCAATTCAGACTTCTGAAATGGGTTAACTACCCCTTTCCCAAGGAGCCCCGATGGCAAAGTGTGTTAAAGCGCTGAGCTGCTGAACTTGCAGAACGAAAGGTCGCAGGTTCAATTCCCGGGAGCAGAATGAGCGCCCGGTGTTAGCTCCAGCTTCTGCCAACCTAGCAGTTCGAAAACATGCCAATGTGAGTAGATCAATAGGTATCGCTCCGGTGGGAAGGTAACGGCGCTCCATGCAGTCATGCCAGCCACATGACCTTGGAGGTGTCTACGGACAACGCCCGCTCTTCAGCTTAGAAATGGAGATGAGCACCAACCCCCAGAGTCAGACATGACTGGACTTAATGTCAGGGGAAAACTTTACCTTTTTACCCCTTTCCTACAAACTCACTGAATAGAGAGGCATAGAGATGAAGAGGAGAGGTTGTCTACACAACCTTTAAAACCAGGAGTTGGCTCCTGGCTGTTTACATGTTTCTTGATTTCTGGTGAGCATTGTGAGTTAACCGGGTTAATTCAGTTTCGGCCGAGGGTTGCTTTGGAGTTATTTTGAAACTATGGGGAATCCAGCAACTCAAGGGCAGTTGGACAGATGGTTCAGATTCAATTCAGACAGGTCTTCAATCCAGACAGGTCCACATGGATTACTGCTGCCATCATCTTTCCCCTGTGACCACCAAAGCAGAGAAAAGGGAATGGATTCCACTTGTCGCACTGCCATGACTGATCACAACCAGGTGCAGAGCTCCCTCCTTTTCCCCAGTTGTGTAGACACCTCTGATGCCAGAATGAGGCACCTATAACAGCTAGGAGCTCACATGGATCTCTGTGGCCAGTTGGAAGGGACAATGGTGACATAGAAGGTGAGGTGACAGCTCAGCTGGACGATGTCAACTCCAGACCACTGCCGTCACAGGTTCGAAAGGGTACATTTGGCTGCATCCTGGGCCAGTCCGGAGCAGCCCCATCCTGAACAGTGCTGGTATTTGTTGCTTGGTGAGGATAAGCTCAGCCCTGCAGCTCCTCAAATTAGTTCTTCAAATTATACCATTAGCATTCTCTAGCAGAGAATTCTGAGCACCTCATCAAATGCTGCATGGCACCATGGCAGTTAAAAGCACTGTCAAAACTGATGTAAATCTTCGAGAGAGAACACTCTCAGAGACAGAAAGAAAAGCATGATGACATGGAAAGAGGGAATTAGGTGGCAGGAGAAGAGAAAGTGGGCAGGCAGGGATGAAGGGACTGTCAGAAAAAAGAAATCTGGAAGAGGAGGAGGAGGAAGAAGAGACTGATAGAAGACAGAGGGAAAGTGGGTAGTCTTGCCTACATCTGGTTTTGGCTCCATCCTCTACTTCAGTGGTTCTCAACCTGCGGGTCCCCAGATGTTTTTGTCCTTCAACTCCTAACAGCTGGTAAACTGGCTGGGATTTTTGGGAGTTGTAGGCCAAAACGCCTGAGGACCCACAGGTTGAGAACCACTCCTCTACTTAGACAGGCATCCTAGAATAATACCACTGACAGAATGTAACTATAGCTATGGAAAATGACATAGGTGTTTCCAGCAGTGGAAAAGGTATTTGAGATTAGCAAAGAAAAGAAGGTCCAGCATCTGCATGAAATGGAACATTTCCTAAAATCAAATTAAGGAATGATGGGATCCATCCTTTTTTCTAAAAAAATACAAGTTGCTTTTTCTGTGTATTGTAGTTGAAATGAACTTCCACTTACAGTAATCAGACAGATACACCTGCTTTACTTTAAATTAAATGGGCCAGTGGTGCGAAGCAGGGTGGATAGTGTAGATGTGAGAAATGCTAATTGCTGATAGCAAAATAATTAGAAAAATGTAATTTATGGTCAATCTATTTCCATTAAAACAACCAAGCTTATTCAGACACACACACAATCATAACATTTTTCCATGTAAATGGAAGATGTGACCTAATTAATTACATATGCTTTGTATTGTCTGAAGGACAAGGAGGTGAATATGATAGGGCAGAATTCACATTAAGTCCCTCCATTAAGGTTTAAGGATGCAAGAGTGAATTCTTCTACATGCCGCCCAGAAGATAAAATGAACGCATGCCTCATCTAGTTTGATTTTCTCCTTCTTTCTTTCTGTGCTTGAGTCATAAGGAAAACCTCTCCTGCATTTTGCGATGAAATCCTGCAATGGATATCTACACCTGCTGTGATTCTGATAAATATCGACTTTTCTCCTCCCTACAAGTTTAGGCTTTCCGCATAAAAAAGGAACCTCCATATTAAATGAAAAGATGTGTTTAAAGTCACTTCTAGTTCTATCCTCAGAAAGATTCCATGGGAAGCACACTTTTCCTAGTGCAAAGAAGGAACACACCAAGCACCCTTCTCTATCCATCATCATGTTGAGCATTTTGGCCCATCTACAAGAAAAGTGAGTTGTAAAAAATAGAAAAAATAGTCAGTCTGGCATGTTCTACTACTGGATTCAGGCCTGGGGCTTTGGCCTGGTTCTGGAGTGGCCCGGTTGAGGGTTCCAAGCGATGTAAAGTAGGATCAGAACCAGAAAGGAGTCTACCAGCCTCATTAGCAGCAGCAGAGCTTCAGGAAATCGCTCTGGAGGCTGCAAACTGACTACATTGCTTTGACAGGAATGTAATCTAGTACAATGATGCTGCCACCAGCTGAATCACAATTATATTAAGCAAAGTATATACTCTGTAGCATATAAAGAAGGGAGGAAAAAAAGAACTGAAAAGCACCATGGAAACCTAAGGCTGGCAATTAAAACTATGCAAATGTGTGTACATTTGCATAATTTCTTCTGCTAACAAGAGCTCCGATTTTTTCTCTCTCTAAAAGGCGAGAATGTCTTTCAGCCACCAGTGAGGAATAAAGGAATCATAGAAGCACAAGCGGGAGAACAGCAGATGTGTGAAGAAATTGAATCTACAATTCCTGAGCAGTCACAGCACTACAGAGCCGGGTTCTGTCCCATTGCCTCAACACTGGTTTCAAGTCCAAACAGCATGCCACATGTGGTGGGGTATTTGGTACTGGATTAATAAGTGATTTTTTTTTTTTAAAAAAACATAGATAGGGAGTTGCCTTGATCAGCTCAGTATTGTCAATAGTATCGATAGTAGCTTACTAGGACTTTTCAGAATGAAGCAGAGAGTGTTTGAGGATCAGGACATCCATAGAGACACCAAGGTGCTTGTTTATAAAGCCATTGTCCTCCCAACCCTGCTCTATGCCTGCGAAACATGGATGGTCTATAGACGTCACACTCAACTACTAGAGCGTTTCCATCAGTGTTGCCTCAGAAAAATCCTGCAAATCTCTTGGGAAGACAGGCAGACAAATGTCAGCGTGCTTGAGGAAGCAAAGACCACCAGCACTGAAGCGATGCTCCTACGCCATCAACTCCGCTGGACTGGCCACATTGTCCGAATGCCCGATCACCGTCTCCCAAAGCAGCTACTCTACTCCGAACTCAAGAACGGGAAACGTAATGTTGGTGGGCAGGAAAAGAGATTTAAAGATGGGCTTAAAGCCAACCTTAAAAAGTGTGGCATAGACACTGAGAATTGGGAAGCCCTGGCCCTTGAGCGCTCTAATTGGAGGTCAGCTGTGACCAGCAGTACTGTGGAGTTTGAAGAGGCATGAATGGAGGGCTTAAGGGAGAAACGTGCCAAGAGGAAGGCCTGTCAAGCCAACCCTGACCGAGACCGCCTTCCACCTGGAAACCGATGTCCTCACTGCGGGAGAACATGCAGATCAAGAATAGGTCTCTTCAGCCACCTAAGAATTCACCCTCAAGACCCCACAACTGGAAGACCATCATCCTCGAACTATGAGGGATCGCCTAAGTAAGTACTAGGACTTTCAGGCAAAGTTCCTTTTTTTTATTATCAGGGACTCAATTTGGGATCTTCGGTAGGCAAGTCACTGAGCAACTCTTGCCCTATCACTGAGCAACAGACCTTTAATCCCCTTGGGAAGACCCCCATATTAACAGGAGTAATGCTTTTGAGGGAAACTGGAATTCCAGAAAGCACTCGAGTCAATATTTATTGAGGTATGGACAGCTGTGTTTTGCCACATGTCAAACAGATCCATCACTGTTTGCTGGCCAGAAGTAGCTCCTCAACAGAGCCCTGCTGGTGTCATCCCTTATGGAAATGACATGTCCGGGCACCTATTGAAAACTCATCAGAAGTAACTTTGCCAGTCAGGCTCTGATGAAACAGCAACAGCAAAACCCAGGAGGACAGGGCACCATTCCTGATATGCTGTTGTCCCACTTCAACTATAGCAGTTCACCTGCTGAATAAATGAAGCTGTTTTGGGTCTCAGCACTCCTTGACTTGAGTGGATGGTATCATTTGGTGCTCTGCCTCAGACAGTACAATGTTTTCAATATCTGTTACATGAAACATCTAGGCGTCCCCTGGTCAATGTCCTTGCAGACGGCCAATTCTCTCACAACAGAAGTGACTTGCAGTTTCTCAAGTTGCTCCTGATATATAAAAAAAGTATCTGTCACATGGCTGAACAATATACCTAGGTAGGAAAGGCTAAGAAACTCAATGCCCATTCATGTGACAGATACTTTTTTATATATCAGGAGCAACTTGAGAAACTGCAAGTCACTTCTGTTGTGAGAGAATTGGCCATCTGCAAGGACGTTGACCAGGGGATGCCTAGATGTTTCATGTAACAGATATTGAAAGCATTGTACTGTAAAATAAATTCCAATAGTACAATCTTATACACATCTACTCACAACCAAGTCCCAGTCATGTGGGTGACAAACCTCTCTGAAATGACTGGGACTTGGTTGTGAGTAGATGTGTATAAGATTGTACTATTGGAATTTATTTACACTGTGCTGTTTTTCTATCCACGAGGTACTCTGAATGGTTTCACAACATAAAATACAAAAGAGTAAATAGATCAAAAAGCAAGCCTGCACCCTGTAAATATTGCCATAAATATGTGAGAAGCAGCCATCTAAAAATATGTTGCAAAACTCCAGCAGCAGTAGAATTATGTTCAATCGAAAGGAACAGTGTCAAGCTGGTTAGAAGCTGAAAGGGTCATGTGAGTAACTGCTTAAATCAACTAATATTTCCCCAACAATTTTGAGACTTCACAGAAAATACATAGGAGTATATTTGCCGGCCACTCCAGGTTTGAATGAATGCAGACAGCTGCTAATGGCTGTATATTTTTATTTATTTATTTATTACATCACTTCTACCCCGCCCTTCTCACCCATCAGGGGACTCAGGGCGGCTTACAGTATAACCATACACATTAAAAACAGTTTTCATCAAATTTAAAAATCCATCAAGATTAAAAATTACAATAAAATTAAGAATAGCCATTAAAATATACATAATTATACCTTTAAATATACATTTAAGGCGCTTTCCATGTTCATGTGGGGTCTGTCAGTAGGTCATATATTCTTATCTCATTTTTGCTGCTACTCATGCTCAAATGCCTGGTCCCATAACCACGTTTTTGTCCTCTTTCGGAAAGACAGGAGGGAGGGAGCCTGCCTGACTTCAATGGGGAGGGCGTTCCATAGGCGGGGAGCCACCACTGAAAAGGCCCTGTCTCTCGTCCCCGCCAGCCGCACCTGTGAGGCTGACGGGACCGCGAGCAGGGCCTCATCTGACGATCTTAAGCTTCGAGGTGGGTCATAGCGGGAGACACGTTCGGACAGATAAGCTGGGCCGGAACCGTTTAGAGCTTTATAGGCTAAAGCTTCACAGTGCATAATAGTTATTATAACAGCATTTAAAGATTGTTATAGCAGCAATATATAAATAATGAGTGGACCTCAGTAAGACAGACTCTTAGTTCAATAGCCAATGCTGGGGAAAGCGAGGAGGGCAGTAGGCCTGCAGCAAGAGACAGAATGATTTTAAAGTCAGTTCCTCTGCCTTCTTCCTCCGGATGGCTTTGGAGTTTTAAAAGTCTTCCCTCCCTTCTTATGTCCACTCACCAGCGCTGGGAAAAAGGGAGGGGGGCAGTAGGCAAGGAGTCCAGAGGCAGCAACAGGCAGACTGGCTGGAGATGTTTCTGGCCTCTTCTGCAGCACAACAGCAGGCCTCTCAGCCCTGCCAGGACCTTGTGGACTCAGGCTTTATAGATGGTCCTTCCTAGGAAGTGCTGAGTCACACCCAGATGGAAAGGGCCTGGGGCTGCAGTCTACTCACAAGGAGTCCCAGAGGCAGCAACAGGCAGACTGGCTGGAGATGTTTCTGGCCTCTTCTGCAGCACAACAGCAGGCCTCTCAGCCCTGCCAGGGCCTTGTGGACTCAGGCTTTATAGATGGTCCTTCCTAGGAAGTGCTGAGTCACACCCAGATGGAAAGGGCCTGGGGCTGCAGTCTACTCACAAGGAGTCCCAGAGGCAGCAACAGGCAGGCTGGCTGGAGATGTTTCTGGCCTCTTCTGCAGCACAACAGCAGGCCTCTCAGGCCTGCCAGGGCCTTGTGGACTCAGGCTTTATAGATGGTCCTTCTTAGGAAGTGCTGAGTCACACCCAGATGGAAAGGGCCTGGGGCTGCAGTCTACTCACAAGGAGTCCCAGAGGCAGCAACAGGCAGGCTGGCTGGAGATGTTTCTGGCCTCTTCTGCAGCACAACAGCAGGCCTCTCAGGCCTGCCAGGGCCTTGTGGACTCAGGCTTTATAGATGGTCCTTCTTAGGAAGTGCTGAGTCACACCCAGATGGAAAGGGCCTGGGGCTGCAGTCTACTCACAAGGAGTCCCAGAGGCAGCAACAGGCAGGCTGGCTGGAGATGTTTCTGGCCTCTTCTGCAGCACAACAGCAGGCCTCTCAGGCCTGCCAGGGCCTTGTGGACTCAGGCTTTATAGATGGTCCTTCTTAGGAAGTGCTGAGTCACACCCAGATGGAAAGGGCCTGGGGCTGCAGTCTACTCACAAGGAGTCCCAGAGGCAGCAACAGGCAGGCTGGCTGGAGATGTTTCTGGCCTCTTCTGCAGCACAACAGCAGGCCTCTCAGGCCTGCCAGGGCCTTGTGGACTCAGGCTTTATAGATGGTCCTTCCTAGGAAGTGCTGAGTCACACCCAGATGGAAAGGGCCTGGGGCTGCAGTCTACTCACAAGGAGTCCCAGAGGCAGCAACAGGCAGGCTGGCTGGAGATGTTTCTGGCCTCTTCTGCAGCACAACAGCAGGCCTCTCAGGCCTGCCAGGGCCTTGTGGACTCAGGCTTTATAGATGGTCCTTCTTAGGAAGTGCTGAGTCACACCCAGATGGAAAGGGCCTGGGGCTGCAGTCTACTCACAAGGAGTCCCAGAGGCAGCAACAGGCAGGCTGGCTGGAGATGTTTCTGGCCTCTTCTGCAGCACAACAGCAGGCCTCTCAGCCCTGCCAGGGCCTTGTGGACTCAGGCTTTATAGATGGTCCTTCCTAGGAAGTGCTGAGTCACACCCAGATGGAAAGGGCCTGGGGCTGCAGTCTACTCACAAGGAGTCCCAGAGGCAGCAACAGGCAGGCTGGCTGGAGATGTTTCTGGCCTCTTCTGCAGCACAACAGCAGGCCTCTCATGCTTAAATATAAGCATGTCTTTTTGAAAACTCCTTCAACGACCCACTAATTCTTTACAATTCCTGTGTATGCCAAGAGCTTTTATTTACACTACTGAAAACACAACCACTTTTAATCTTGAAATCACCAATATTTCACTCTCTCTTTCACTCTCATACACACACCAGAAATACACACATATACAAAATCAAAGATGTCCTCAGTTATTCTGAAGCATGACATGAACTGAAGCAATGGACTGACACCAACCTGGTTGCAGGCAGGCACAATGGACCATAGAGTGTTTCTCTTCTATCTACCATATTCTGCTTTTGATAAAAATCCAGATTTATGCTTGTTATCTCACTATAACACTACCGCTTTCCACTAGACAATGGGATAGGTCGCTACAATGCTTAAAGGCCCTTGAGATGAATATGAGTCCCCAGGGCCAAACACATACACAGAACACAATCTATAATCTACTTAGTTACACTGTGTGATTAAGGCAAAGAAAACTATGAGCAGATCATTGTTAATGACAAATCCATCCCATTTGCCAGATTAATCTAACATTCTAGGGCTGTTTTCATTTCATCCTCTTCCACTGAAACTGTTGAAAATGTCTGGGTTACAATAGTCAGCCTATCCCTAACTAGAAATAAAATATTTCTGTTAAGTTCTTCAACGATTTTTGAGCAAAATTACCTGTAGGCTTTGAGGATTCGTTGGGCAATGGCATCACCTATCCGATTAAATACAACTTTCTCATCGGCACAGCTGATAAAAAACTGGTTCTACAATGTGGAGAAAGACAAGAGGAATTATTTGAAAACATTCAATTTTAGTAACATTGATGTTACTGAAAGTTATAGAGGATGATGACATCTGTCAAGGAAATAGAATTTCAACTGGGAATTTTCAATCTCATTTCATTAGTAGTGAAATTGTTGGGATGAATACTTAAAATATTTGAAAAATAGTCACAATGCATCCATTTCCAATACAATAAATTATAGTGTATGCAATATTTTGTGTGAATTTTTCTGGGGAGGGGATTTATGGTTTTCAAGAGACTATTTAAAGGGATTGTGGCATCGTCCCCACTCGTTAAGATTAATTTATATAAACTTTATGGGGACCCCAGAATGAATCTGAGTTCAGATAGAATGATTTCAAAAATGTTATTTTTTAAAGGCTACAATTCCCAGAACTCCAGAACTACTATAGGCAGTGTTCATATTGACTAGGATATTCTGGAAGCAGCATCAAAATAAATAAATAAAAATAAATAGAGAGCATATTTTCCAATCTCTGGAATAAATACCATAATCCTTAGATTTGTCAACAGGAGACAACTGAATCAATTTCTCAGGGGAGGGACCTTTGAGAACCAATGTGCTGATGTATAATAACAAAAAGTATGATCCCATACCTGCAGGAACATATTCCTAATGTATTGTACTATACACAAGTCCCATTGAAATAACTGGTGTCTAAATATTTGCACTTTTCCCTCAATAGGCTTTCACTTTTTTAAAATTTCACTCAAGAGAACTGATTGACTTCCCAATGATATGTAAATTTAACAAACCACAAGCAATAGTGCCTTAGCAACAGTTGCTTCGAGTCCTAATGTTGAGAAAAAGGCAAGGTGTAAATAAAGATGTGGATGATGGCATTGATAATACATTATACTGATAAGTGAAGGGCCATATCTACAGGGGAAATAATTGCCTTGGGTGCCTCCTGTTCCTTTCAGGACTCCCAGGCATCGTATCAGCTTAAGATTCATAAGATAGGAACAAAATTGTTCCTTCTTTTGTAGCCAATGCTTGATCAAAACTATGACTCCTTTTAACAATAACAAAGCGCTGATGCTGAAATGCTGCCATTATCATTCATAAAGTAAAGGTAAAGGTTTCCCCTGACGTTAAGTCCAGTCATGTCTGACTCTGGGGGTTGGTGCTCATCTCCATTTCTAAGCCGAAGAGCCGGCGTTGTTCGTAGACACCTCCAAGGTCATGTGGCCATAGGCATGACTGCATGGAGCACCGTTACCTTCCCGCTGGAGCGGTACCTATTGATCTACTCACATTGGCATGTGTTCGAACTGCTAGGTTGGAGCTAACAGTGGGCGCTCACTCCGCTCCCGGGATTTGAACCTGGGACCTTTTAACACACTTTGCCACCGGGGCACCATTATCATTCATAGCAACCATTTAAAAATAAGACTGAGAAGTGTATATATATATATATGAATTCATTAAATATTTTGTTCATGGCACCGAACAGATAATGATAACATGCCATGAACAGATAATGATAACGTGCCATTTACCTACATGTGTACTTTTGGGGATGCAACACAAGGAGATAGTCAGTACCTCCTTGCACAGTAATTTTGTCCCATCTTTGCAGTTGATGCTGGACTGTTCAGGGGCACTGTTCCCCTAGATACTGACAGATTGTGTGGCTGTTGTAAGTAATATACAGCTGCTGCATTATAGTCAGGGGAAAGGAAGCATGGCAGGGAGTTGGACTGGATAGTCCTTATGGTCTCTTCCAACTCTGATTCTGACCTTCCCTCTCATCCAGATTACTGTTTCTTCCCCTCTTAAGGAGCAACAGTTACAAAGTGGCTGGGTGGAATGAATTTATTCATTATTACGGTGTCAGATTTGGACCATTAAAACAATAAACTTAAAGGTTTTTGAAACTTTAAAACTTAACTCCTAAATTTTATAACTGCAGGACAGTGCCTGGATGCAAGTGAACTGCCAATCAGTAAGAGATAAGAGCCAAACTGTAGCCAGGAGTGGTCCAGTTCCCAGTGTTCAGTTGAGGAAGAAGTCTTTGTGCCCTGGTTCATCAGTGAGTGCACTACGACTTTTCCTTTTACACTTTTCCAGTGATGCAACACTGGTCTCTTTCTTCATCCCGGCCATAAGCCTTAAAGGGCAAATATCACTTGCCTCTATATATATGTAGTGTTCACTGTTTTCTATCACATTGACATAAGCAGCATGGATGGATTCCTCATGATACTTGATCCCAGCAGACCAATCAGCAGCAGAGCGAAGCACCTGAAAAAAGAGAGGAAAATATGACTTATGAACGAACAAACACAACTTTTTAAACATTTAGAAGACGAGTTTCTAATTCCATGGCATTTGCCCACTCTTGTTGCATGAAGTGAAATATGTACTGATAACCCAGTCCAAAATTCTAAGGGAAAAAATCTATGTTGGATTCTTTTTTTATGTCATGACTATAGTTAGCATTGCTACAATACTAACTGATCCAGCCTTAAAGCAACCAACACTGAAAACCCAAATTGACAAGAGAAGCACACTGCCTTATAGTGAATCAAGAACTTCTTGAGGGTAAGAACTATTTGACAGTGGAATATGCTGCCTCGGAGAATGGTGGATTCTCCTTCTCTTGAGATTTTTAAAAGAGGATGGAGAGACATCTGCTGAGAATGCTTTGATTGTGTATTTCTGCTTAGCAGAATGGAGTTGACTTGATGGTCATTGGGAAAGCCTCCCTAATCTGGTGCCCAAAGGATGGCCATACTAGCTGGGGATGATCAGAGTTGTAATTCACTCCCATTGCTCAACTGGGGGATAAGCAACATATTTTGGAGGAAAAGGGTTGAGGAAAGCTGTATAAGAGCATTATTCTATCTCTTAACATGCACTGGTATCGAATGTAGCTACAACATTTAATGAGCCCATTGGAAGCTGCCATGAATCTTAATAGAAGAAATAAATAAATAAAATGAATTTGTGGGATATCATCAGAAACTAGCATAGGTTGATTTAAAAACATTAACATTCTTTGTAAATAAAAGCAGAAATTAAAAACTTTCAACCAATAGAAATGTAAACATTACACAAGTCTTGTTCAAATGCAGTTCAGTGTGATGCAAAAGGCTGGTACAGTACTCTTGGTCAACTAAAAATATGGATTTGAACCATTTGAGACTACAATGTGGGTTCAATATAAAAACTTCTCAAACTTCTACCAATACATTCTTTCTCGGGTATTAGTATCTGGGACCATCAACAACCTCTATATATCAAAAGAAAAAAAGTTATGTAATGCTAGTGAACATTCTATCGTTTTGATTTGATATGTGATGGCTGATAAACATCATTCAGTTTGAGGTGAAGTCTCTGTACTGAAAAATAAATTTTGTCTAGCTGGGTCTCTCATCTGATAAATGTACCAGCTGTCAGTTTACAAAGCTTGGGAAAGATGGAACATTTTCAATCTTGCAGCATCACAGGGAAATGCAATCAATCCGCATGCACTGTCTCCCCCTTGAAACATATTTGCAGTCTTTCCACTAAGCAGTTGCTACACATAGACATGGTGCACTGCCTTAGAGATTTATTTTCCACAGTAGAATCCAGTAGACCCTGGGACAGAAGGTACTAAGATCGTGGCTTCCAATCTTGAATCCCCATATGTTGCTGGACTTGAACATTCAGAAGTCTCAAAATGGAATGGCAATGTAGAATATCATCTAAAACATCTTAGAGGACAGATCACTTATAGAGTGGATAAGTTTTATGTGGCAGCTATATAAATAATGAATACGTTTGTGGGCGATTTTAGTGGATAAAGTTTTAACTTACTCATTTTATTATCCATACCTACAGATTTTATAAGTGTCATATATAAAGTTGTATAGATTGACTCCATATTATCGACTTTCTGATTTTAATGTTATGAATGTTTGGTCTTAATGTTAACACTTTTAAAAAAAACTCTGTTTGTTTTTTTAATGTTTTAAAGTTTTATAGTCTTGGTCAGTGACCATAACAATTAAATTCATTCAACATAGAATGACAATGATTGATTAGGAATTATGGAAGTTGTCATCTGTGACCCAAGTTTGGGAACCACTGTAGATGAAGAGGGTCTTCACACAACATTTTAAAAATGCATATACATAAATAGCAAGCATATTGTTATTGATCTCTAGCTTTATATATCCAGGGGATTATTTTTTATTTAAAGAATCACACACATTTGCATAAGCCAAATATTTCTGGTCTTAAATACAACTTGTTAGGCAGTCTAGTACGTGTAGTATTTCAAATGCAACTCTGTTGAGAAATGTGTATCTCTCCATCCCACATTACTTCTAATCAAAGAGGGTCCTGATGATCAACAAAATCTGAGGGAGCTCCTTGACCTGAGCTGTTAATGCATAAGCTGATGGTACTTTGAAATCAGGTCTATCAGGAGCCTACTTCCAGTGTATTATGTTCTATGCAAATAAAACTCTTGATTGCTTAGACCAGTGATTCTCACCCTGGGGTCTCCAGATGTTTTTGGCCTTCAACTCCCAGAAATCTTAACAGCTGGTAAACTGGCTGGGATTTCTGGGAGTTGTAGACCAAAAACATCTGGAGACCCCAGGTTGAGAACCAATGGCTTAGATAGACAAAGCAGACTCAGTGAAACTAGGATGCCCCATAATAATAATAATAATAATAATAATAATAATAATAATAATAATAATAATAAAACTTTATTTATACCCCACCACCATCTCCCCAATGGGGACTCGGGGCGGCTTACATGGGGCCACGCCCAAAACAATACAATATAAGCAGCATATAAAAGAACAGCACAACACAATACAATAAACAATACAGTAAATAATATCCATTACAAAATAAAACAAGGAGACAATAAAACAAGGGCAGACCACATGAACTTTAAGTTAAAACTTGGGGTGAGAAAGACATAAAAATAAAAACCACAGCGAACAGGGTCATAAGGGAGTGGGGTATTCTGGAGGATAGATATTAGGGGGAGCAACGGCAAAGAAATATAAAATGGTTACTCTCCAAAAGCGCAGCGAAAGAGCCATGTTTTCAAGTCTTTCTTGAAGGCTGCTAGTGTGGGGGCTTGCCTAATCTCCGCGGGCAGAGAATTCCACAATCGGGGGGCCACAGCAGAAAAGGCCCTCTCCCTTGTTCCCACAAGGCGGGTCTGGGATATCGGGAGTGGGGACAGGAGAGCTTCCCCTGATGAGCGAAGGGATCGTGTAGGCTTGTGGTAGGAGATATGGTCACGAAGGTAGGTGCTTTATATGTGATGGTATACACCTTGAATTGGGACCGGAAAATAAAAGGCAGCCAGTGGAGCTCTTTGAACAGAGGAGTAGATCTCTCCCTGTAACTCGCCCCCGTAATTAACCTGGCAGCCGAGCGCTGGACCAATTGTAGTTTCTGGGCCGTCTTCAAGGGAAGCCCCACGTAGAGCGCATTACAATAGTCCAGTCTAGAGGTAACTAAGGCATGCACCACCGTGGTCAAGTCAGACTTCACGAGGTATGGTCGCAGTTGGCGCACAAGTTTGAGTTGTGCGAAGGCCCTCCCGGCCACCGCTGACACCTGCGCCTCAAGCGTCAGCGCTGAGTCCAGGAGGACCCCCAAACTGCAGACCTGTGATTTCAGGGGGAGTGCGACCCCGTCCAGCACAGGTTGCCACCCAATACCCCGATCCGACGCGCGACTGACCAGGAGGGCCTCTGTCTTGTCAGGATTGATCCTCAGCTTGTTCCTCCTCATCCAGTCCGCCACAGCAGCCAGGTACTGGTTCATCATCCGAGGGGCTTCCTTGGAGTCAGATGGGAACGAGTAGTGGATTTGCGTGTCATCTGCGTAGAGATGGCAACACCCTCCAAAACTTCGGATGACCTCTCCCAGCGGTTTCATGTAGATGTTAAATAGCATGGGGGATAGAATAGACCCTTGCGGGACCCCACAGGTCAATGGCCAGGGGTCCGAGCAGGTGTCCCCCAGCTTCACCATCTGGGAATGACCCTCCAGGAAGGACTGGAGCCACAGCAGAACCGTGCCATCGAGCCCCATCCCAGAGAGCCTCCCCAGAAGGATACCATGGTCGATGGTATCGAAAGCCGCTGAGATGTCCAAGAGAACCAGCAGGGTCACACTCCCCCTGTCCAGTTCCCTGCGGAGGTCATCCACCAAGGCGACCAAAGCCGTCTCAGTACTGTGCCCAGGCCTGAAGCCAGACTGCGAGCGGTCCAGAAAATCAGTGTCATCGAGGAACTCCTGGAGCTGCGTGGCAACCACCCGCTCCAGAACCTTGCCCAAAAATGGGAGGTTGGAAATTGGTCTGTAGTTGTTACATACAGATGGGTCTAAAGATTAAGCTTGAGTACTGAGTACCCTGCGTATGTGTGTTTTCAAGTCGCCTACCAACTTAAGGCAACCCCAGGAATTTCATAGGATTTTCTAAGGAAATATTTAGATTTTCCAGTTCCTTCGTCTAAAGCAGTGGTTCTCAACCTTTGAGTCCCCAGGCATTTTGGCCAGCAGCTCCCAGAAACCCCAGCCAGTTTACCAGCTGTTAGGATTCTGGGAGTTGAAGGCCAAAACATCTGGGGACCCACAAATTGAGAACCACGGCTGTAAAGCAATGGTTCCCAACCTTGGTTCTCAAATTCCAGAAATCCCAGCCATCTTACCAGCTGTTAGTTGTTGTGGAAGCTGAAGTCCAAAACACCTGGAGGACCAAAAGTTGGGGACCACTGCTCTAAAGTATAATAGCAGGGCCCCTTCCAAGTACTAATTAGGACTGAATGTGAATAGCTTCCCAGATCAAACAGGATCTGGTGCCTTTAGAGCAGTGATCCTCAACCTGGGGTACCTAGATGTTTTTGGCCTTCAGCTCCCAGGAATCCTAACAACTGGTAAACTGGCTGGGATTTCTGGGAGTTGTAGGCCAAAAACATCTGGGGACCCCAGATTGAGAACCACTGTTTTAGGGGATTTAGGCCTATAATACTCCGCTGATTTCACAAGCCAACACATATGTACCAAGTTTTTAGGGCAGCAACTCAATTGAAATAACTCAATGTATTAAATACCAGCAAAGAATATCTTGCCTTATGATTGACAGTGGAAGAGCCCTTATTCAACTCTGGGAGGAGTCGCAGTAAAATCAAGGATGGATTTACTGCCCATGCAATTCAATGAATAAAAACATAGCTCACAGCCAGAAGGCAAGGTTATCAGTCATACTCTTTTTCACTTTGCTACTATAATATCCCAGAGCCAAAATAGCCCTGAAAAATTATATCCTTAACTGCCTGCCTGACCTATTTAAAATTACTAATGAGCTGAAGGCTTACAGACCTGTCAATTGCCTCTTTAATACAGCAGTTCTTCTACCATTCATATACTTACATATATCTGAATAGTACTCACTGCCTACTTCTGAATTTAAAAAGTTATTTTAATTTCATGGAAATGGATAAAAGAAACCTAGTATTCTGGATATAGCTTGGAAACACTGCTATTTGACGACTCTCTGATAGCTGCACTTCCCAGAGCAATTTAGAGATGGAACAAATGCAGGGAATAATTTCCTTAACAAATTGAACCTACAAAACATGCAGTCTGCGGTTTCTTCAAATGCATTTGGTTATTTGCATACTTTATCCTATTTAATGATGAGTTTAAATTTGCTATTAGAGAGAAGTAAAGTTTTCTGCAGGTTATTGTTCCCTGATATGATGCCACCCTAACCTAACACTCTGTATATCAAATGTATGGCCAAGTATTCTCCAAACTACATGAGTTGGCCATGATGCCAGCTTTTCAGGTTTGTTTATGTAACATGCTTTCAATACTGACTTTTTGTAACTCCATTATAGGGTTGTCTCAGCAAGGTTTATTGCTCTGAAGATTACATGGGAAGGAATCCCACTGGAGCATTTCAACACACCAAAATACTTGGGAGTTACCCTGGACTTACAAGAAGAACTGCTTGACCATCACACAAAAAGTAGGCACTAGAAATAATATCACACAAAAGCTGACTGGCACAACCTGGGATCACAACCAGACACGGTGAAGACATCTGCCCTTGTGTTTTGCTACTCTAATGCTGAATACGCATGCCCAGTGTGGAATGCATCTCACCACGTTAAAACAGTGGATGTAGTTCTTAATGAGACATGCTGCAGTATCACAAGATGTCTACGCTGCACACCACTGGAGAAATTATACTGTTTAGCTGGCATTGCACCACCTCACATCCGCTGGGAAGTAGCTGCCAGAAATGAAAGGACCAAGGCAGTGACATCTCTGGCCCATCCTGTTTGGATATCAGCCAGCACACCAATGCCTTAAATTAAGAAATAGTTTTCCAAGATCTACAGAGATACTTGAAGGAACACCTCAGCCAGCGATAGGAACCAAAAGTGGCAGGCTAAAACCTGGAACCTTAATTCATGGCTGATATCGAATATGAGACTCCCTCCTGGGCACACAGAAGACTGGGCGACTTGGAAGGCACGGAACATACTGTGCTCTGGCACCACGAGATACAAAGCCAACCTTAAGAAATGGGGTCACAAAGTGGAGTCCTCGACATGTGAGTGTGGAGAAGCACAAACCACAGACCACCTATTACAATGCAGTCTGAGCCCTGCCCACATGCACAATGGAGGATAATCTTATAACAACCCCAGAAGCACTCCAAGTGGCCAGCTAATGGTCAAAGGACATTTAGTATAATGCCAAGTTTTTAACTTTGTCTTTTCAAATACATTACAACTGTACCTTTGGTTCGCTTCTGACATGATAAATAAATAGCAAGATTTATTCAGAGTATGTTTGACAATGCCTTCTTCTGAGGCTAAGAGTGTTGTGACCTTCCCATAGTTACTTGGTAGGTTTCAATTACTGAACAGGGATTTCAACCCTAGTCTTCTACAGTACTAGTCTAACACACAAACCACAATGCCATGATGATAGATTGATATAATACCTCCATTTATATAGACAATCCTACAAATCCTGGTAGAGTTGTGGGTAACTACAAAGTTTGGAAGCTATCTATGAACTCCAATAGTGTCTATCTCGGAAATACTCAGAATTCTTCACAAAGTCCTACAAAGTACAATATTGGATAAAAAAAAACCAGCATGGTTATCAAAACACTGTGGTGTTTATTGGGAAATAAACCCCACTAAATTTAATAGGGTTTGCTTCTGAGAAAACAGGTTACTCTTTAAAACAGAGTCTGATGTTCTCTAGCTTTTGAATCAATTTTTTCAAGGGCCAAAGCAGTGGGATGAGAGAAAAGGGGCTATCGTTAACCGTGTCCTATAATATGTCAAGAATTTAGTGCTATCTATTAAAAGAAAGTGGCATTTGATGTACTGATTTATGGCAGTTTCCACTTAAAAGATGTTTTACGAGATTTCTCTTGAGAAAAGACTAAAAACCAACCTCACAGCAGTGGGTCAGTAATAAATTTTCTGTGTCAAATGCCAATCTTACCTGCACTTTGGCATTCATTGCCTCAGGGACTTGGTACTTCAGATCATCAGCTGTTAATTGGGATTTTGGCAACAGGAAAGGGTACGACAGGGATCTATATTTGGGTTTCATGATCTTGAAGATAAAACAAAACAAAACACCCAGTGAAATGGATAAAAATATATTCACAGACCTGTGTATATTCAATTTTATTATCACCCTGAGGCTGAAACACTGGATGTATTTTCCTGGGACTTAATTCTAAGTAAATATGGACGGAATTGTACTGCATATTTCTGGATTGTATTTTAGTTATGTTTCACTCTTTATTAAGAAAACGACATTACTCCCACATTCAGAACAGTGACTAACCTCACAGTGCTGGCGCTCCTTAACTGAGCTGGCACTGCAGAAATACATTTTCAGTTTGCAAGCTGTAGTTGGAACCATTTTATGTTAAAGTGATTTTCCTGATGAATTTGAACCTGAATTGTTTTCAGCTGTCATTTTTTTTAAAAAAAGCTCTAAATTTCTTTTCTTTTCTTGGAAAAGACATTCCTATATGTCTATATCCAGACATATATCTCTGCCTTTTCCACAGTTCTTTCTTTCTTTTTGACATTTCACTACAGGCTTAAAGCCATTCTTCCCATTTTTAAGCAAATATACCAACCATACTTTCTCATTCCCATTTTCAATGTGATGCATATATCTAAACGTTTTTGGAGTTCATCACCAAGATATAGTTATTTCTGCAATCTGTAGAAATTATGTCTATAGAATGAAAATGCAGTGTTACACTTTTTCTGCCCCAAACTGCTTATATCAGAGGCAGTAAGAATTTCTAATGTCAGATTTTCAGCTTTCACAAGTTTCACTAAAGTTGCTCGTACAGTTTTTAGACATGAGAACTAATACTTTAAAAAAAAAACGGAGAAATTTCTGATTCTGTATTTGTGAGGAATATTGCATCTGATCTGATCAGGCAACAGAAAAGATTGCATAAACACAATTTCTTACAAACACACACAAAACCTTACACCTACCTTTGTGAAATTCCAGCGCTGAATGAAGTGCCGAGCCACATCCCTTGCAGCTTTGCCATGCACCACAGAAGCAATGTCATGCCATGGCATCCTTGGCATAGTGTAGCGATCAATGAAATCTAGGTTAACAAAAAAGGGACTTGTGACCCCTTTCCACCCGAGAAAATTTTACATGACCCCAAATAAGTATATAAAATAGGTATAAAAAACAAACATTTACTGATAACAAATCAGCATTTGCAAAGCTTGAGAAACAGACTGCCTTTTTAATGAAATATAATGCAGGCTGTCTTAATCAGAGGAAGGAATACCTACCAGCAAAGGGTTTATCAAGCTGAACCCAGTCTTTGAAGACAAAGTTGCAATAATCCTTTCCATGCCAAAATCGGGTTTCACCAAGAAGCTCTCCAACACCTGTCTTCAAGCTGCGGATCGAACCTTTATCTGCCCCAAATAATTAAAAATATACAGACTTTGAAAACCTCTTGTTAACGAGTTCTCTCAACACAGATAACACAGATGAAGTTAGTGCTCAGCAAGAAACATTCTAGTATGTGGACTTAAAGTAGCTCTTGGATCAAATTAATATCCTTACTCCTTTTCTTGTATTATTTTTTCATTTCTTGCTATGACTCAGTAGCAGAGCATTTGCTTTACATGCAACAGGTCCCCAGTTCAATCCCTGGCTTCTCCATGTAGGATAGAGAAAGGCCCTGAACCCCAAGTAGTCAATGTAAATAAAGATGGGCATGGGCATCACTGTTGTATCTGGAGCTCACACCTACTCTCAGAGATAGATCCTTCTTTGATGAAATTTGAAGTGATTTAATGCCCACTTCTGGTTTTTAAGGGTTTTTAATTAGAAGAAGCTGTATGAAATGGCACAATTTGTGATGCCATTTGGATGTATGACTCTAAATTTTACTCCTTTGGCGGTGGCAAAAGTTCACCATAAGTCAGAAATGACTTGAAGGCACACATAATCAACAACAATAAATTGTATTTACCATTATGCAGTCTCTGCTGTTGACAAATAACAAAGACACAAAGTAGCAAGCAAATCATTTCAAAGTCTAAATCACTAAGGATAGCATTACTGAATCATGTTACAGTATTATTTTAAGAACTAGTGTGTAAAAATGATTACATAATGTATTTAAAGTGTTTATTGTATAATATAAAATGCAACATATATTAATAGGGTGTTCTTTTTACTATGGTTGCTTAAGTTTTTGAATCTTAATGTATTAATTTTATCCATATGCATATTGCCCACTTGTCTATGGTATTTCTAAGTCACACCAAAACTTTATTTCCATGTATTACATGTTTTAACTTTTTGTGTCGGCTGCTTCAGGATGCCTTTGAGCGTTAGCACAAAAATATTGATAGCCCTTTTGATATGGATATATAATTGATATATTGATGTATGTACTAATTAATACTGATAATATAGTAAGCAATTCTTGGTGTATATTCTCATTTTCCCCTGATCATGTCTCACTCTGAAACACTGCCAACAAGAGAAATGAATGCAGCAATCCTTCCTTCTGAAGTCTTCAGGCTGTGCCAATGTCTACGTCCAAGTCATGCTAATTGTTTCATGTTTTCTCTCATATCATTGCCATCAATATGACAACAGTAACTCACTCGAATCGCTGTCTACACTGCTCACACTGTCTGCATGATGTAGGCCATGTCTGTGGAGCTGCTTGTAGATGCTGAACCTGGCAAACTTCCTAGGTCTCCCTATCCCTTTCATTCTTGAAGGATCAGGTGGGTCATCAAAGTTTCCATACGATGAAAGTTTCACTGCAGACTCTGTTGGAAGCTCAGTAGTTGATGCGTCAGTTGTATCAGCTAAAGACTAAGGACAGAAAAGACACAGATTAAAGGCTAAAGGGGAGAGTACGCCATCTAGCAGTACTGGAATCCTCAGTAAAAGTTCTTGCCTTCCTATTAGTTATGACAGCTTTTTCCAAGTTGACACCCTCCAAAAATATTGGCCTGCAACTCTCAGCCAACACTGAGGAAAATCTCAAAACTCAGGCACGTTTTTGTGCATGCAATTGAGAACAAATGCTACATTCAGGTTACCTAGAATCAGCTTGAATCAGTGGATTCATTCCACATCTATCCACTTGAGTTAAAAAAAAATCATACTTACAGAGAGATTTGTTGAAGACTCAGACTTTGTGCTTGTCATCCGTTTTGCACTGCCAACATCAGTTAGCCGATGTTCAATGTCATCCCATCTGCCGTAAGCCAAGTCAATGCCTCCAACGAAAGCAATGGACTGATCAATAACCACTAGCTTCTCATGGTGAGCCCATAAATACACAGTAGAAGACACATGATCCGGGTGCCTCATTACCTTCATCAGAAGAAAAGCAGGTGCATAATCAGTAAAGGATTTGTCTGGCTTTCAATGATGACAAAATGAAGAGAGTATATCATCTGGTCATTTGTGATTATTTCAAAAGTTTAAAAGAAAATTTGCAAAGGTTTTCTCTTTTGGAGGGTAGGGAAAAAATTAAGAAATGCTTACACATTTTAAATTATTTCATTAGTTTATATCCTGTAAGATACAAGGCCAAACAAAGTGTGGTGTAGTGGTCTGGGTGACACATCTTCAGAGGCAGTTTTGGGGGATGTTGTGACAAAATATTTCACCTCCTGAGGACCCTTTGTACATCCTAATTTTTCCATTCTCAGTTAGCTGAGGCTGTACAACCGATGGGCCAGTACCTAGATGCTGTAATGGGCTGAACGAGAGCCAATATAAATACCTAGCATCTCCAACGGGGATTAGGCCTATTGGTAGTCATCTAGAGATGAAAACACTAACTACCCTATCCTAATGTCATATTGGCCTAATGTGTATATTGTGCAAATGTATTTATGGCGTTACTTCTGTGAACTATGTTCATGTGAACCGCCCCGAGTCCCCGCGGGGAGATGGTGGCGGGGTATAAATAAAGTATTATTATTATATTATTATTATTATTATTATTACCTTAATGTTGGGATGCAAACGCATTAAGGTACGCTTGGTGTACTCGCTGTTGATGCCAAGAGCAAGCTCAACCTCCTTGTAGAGCATGACAAAGATTTTCACTCCTTGTTGCTGCCAAGAAAAAGAAACATTTTTAGATAATAAATGTGAGTGTGTCAATATGTATGTGTGCATCTGTATGCATATACAGTAGAGTCTCACTTATCCAAGCTAAACGGCCCGGCAAAAGCTTGGATAAGCGAATATCTTTGATAATAAGGAGGGATTAAGGAAAAGCCTATTAAACATCAAATTAAGTTATGATTTTACAAATTAAGCACCAAAACATCACGTTACACAACCAATTTGACAGAAAAAGCAGTTCAATACGCTGTAATGTTATGTTGTAATTGCTGTATTTATGAATTTAGCACCAAAATATCACAATATATTGAAAACATTGACTACAAAAATGGCTTGGATAATCCAGAAGATTGGATAAGTGAGGCTTGGATAAGTGAGACTCTACTGTATAACTAACTAACTATTAGGGCACAACAAGAAGGTTTATGTACCTTTCAGAATACATTCTTCTTATTTGAAGAACAACATTGCTATAATCCAGGATAGAGCAGAACTTTCCAAACATTTCATGTTGGTGACACACCGTTTTAGACATGCATCATTTTGTAACATGGTAATTAGTTTTGCTAACAAACCAGAGGTTAAACCAACCCCTTATAAGAGATACAGGCACATACATGAACTGTAGTAAATAAATGTATGTGGACACAACATACCTTAGATTTTTAAGTACATGATTTATTTCTTATTTCACAAAGACACTGAATTTTATTGTTATGTTTACATGACACACCTACACACTGCAGCTCACACACTAATGTGTTTCGACACACAGTTTGAAAAGCTCTGGTGTAGAGGTTTAGGTGGTGAACTAGGATCCTGTAGAGCAAAGTTTGAACCCCTGCTAGGACATGAAAACCCACTGGATGATCGTGGGCAAGTCACAATCTCTCAATCTCAGAGAAAGGCATGAAAAAAAACTCGCTCAATAAATCTTCCCAAGAACACTCTGTAATAGTTTTGCCTTAGGGCATATTTAGAGGGAAAAACTTGAACGTATGCAAGAACACGTCATTGGCTACACATGGTATCTCTTAAAAGAGCTTTGCCTGTATGCTGGACTTCACCATATTCTGAAGCAAGGCAAATGACTCCTAGTAAGGTAAATTTGATAGTATCAGTATGCAGTGGAATACCTCCCACAAGGATGTGATTTCATCTTCCAATCTTTTTCTTCCAAAAGCAAATGTAAACACCGACAAATTAAAAAACTTCAATTTCTAAAAATGCCTTTGAAGGAAGTTAATACTTTTACATGCACTGCTTTCTAGATATTACTACCTTTCTGTTGCTTTCAGGTTTGTGAAATTTTAAAAAAATTAAAATATTTTAAACAGTGACATATTGATACGTGTTATCTTGGATAACTTGTTTTAAGATGAAATATAGCATCAACAGGCATTTGAATCTTTAGCACTGAAGTTTGGAGCTAAGCTTAATTCAACAGTTGCACAACTCCCTGTTGCATATGTTCATTTTCTGTGCTCATGGAAAGAAGCCAATGTGCAGCAGCTGGGCAATGCAACAGAACCTGTGGATGTGCTGACAGGCCCACATGAATCAACACTAGATGCCAGCACTGCCATTCAGCCAGGAAACATGGAACTATGCCAGTTGATTTTCACTTTGCTGAAACTGAACTGAACCTTGAACTGAAAATTCTACCTTGCCTTTATCTCTATTCCACAAATTTCAACAGATACGGTTGACAACATAAAAGCTTATTTTTCAACCTGCCTTTGCTTTAAAACCCATATTTGCATTTTAAAAAGCGAGTACTGAGATTTTAGAACAACGGCTTATAAACTCAATAGCAGCAACCTTCTCTGCCAGAGGCCTTCACTTTCACATTTCCAAAACATAACAGGGCATTTTAGAACAATTGCAATACCCTCTGCTGGATGTTTTATGTATTTAAATGTATCATGTTTTTGAATGAGTGGCATTTTATTTTCAGCGAACAGTACTTAGCATATTGCAGGAAATATCACAGTCAAAGGATACATTGCAGGAGTTACAGAGGAAGGGAATAGATACAGGGGAAGGAAATATATACTTGTTCCTCCAGTTTTGTGAGTTTCACATGAACAAAGATCAACTCCCTTCCTCCCTCCCTAGCAACGTGAGTGCCTTCCCCAAACAAATAGCACTTTGGTATCGTATTCCAAACTGCTAAACATTAGCAACTCTGATATGAATGGGGTTGTTTAAATGATATTCCAAACAGTATAGCACAAAATATTGTTTGGAAGCATAGGAAAAAATCCATGACAATAGCTCAGCTAGCCTCCATAAACCCCTTGACAACAGGTACCACTTCTACAAGGCTTTCCTGTTTTGCTCCTGGATTCCTTCCTGAAGGGTAATGATTGGAGTTTTTCTTGTCTTACCAACATGACCAAGAAAGAGAATATCAAACAGGAGTGGTCCCATTTTCTGGGGTGGAGGTACCACTGGTCCAAAAGAAACTTTGCATGAGGAAGAACGGATCTGATTTTATGTTTGAAATGTATATTTTTAATTCATAATGTATTTTAATAGCTTTAACTATTTTATGTGCTGTTTTATATTGGTTTGTATGGGCATCTAATTGTTGCCACTGTTGTGAGTCCCTTCGGGTAAGAAGGGCAGGATATAAATGTGATAGATAAATAAATAAATAAATAAACATTGGATAGCTGTTTTCTTTGCATAAGAAAACTGTACCCCAATGTACTCAAAACATTCAAGGGTGTGTTGGAGGACAATTTCAACACACTTCTTTTTGGACTACAGTATTAAGGCTCAGAACAGACCTTTTATGGAATATAAAATGACCTGGAAATTAACTTCTGTGTCACTTTCTGTTAGAAGAAAACATGTGTTTCCTGGAACTAAAGCATCCATGCCCCCCTCCTGTCCAAACCTTGACAAAATTTTCACTTTGTCCCTTACAGGGGGGTCATTGATATTCAATCCTATGAAACAAACCCAAATAGCAGACACGGGAAATTCACTAAGGAGATAAAGCTGTCTCCCTGCCACTGACAAGAGAAGAGAAAGGCACCTCACTAGAAATGGAAGGTATATATGTGTTTAGAGAGATACATTATGCTCTTACATTGTTTACTCCGCCAGTCTGATGCAATTTATAATGACAAACATTTTGATAGACTTTGTTAAGAGCCCAGATATAACTAGTTACTGCACTCAGTGTACCAAATCTCCTAGAAACTTCTTAAAAACAAGAAAAAAACCCATTGATCTGGGCTTAGATATCATGGGAAATCAAAGCAAGCTTTTATTACTTTTGGAGAAACTTTCCCTTTCATTTCATCTCTTCTCAGTTTCAGCAGTATTTCTTTTTTCATTCTTCATATAAATCTCTTTTCCTTCTCCTCCCTCCCTCTCTTGTGGAGTTATAGCAGCTTTCCTTTATTTCAGTAGTTCCCAACCTTTTTTGGACCAGGGACTACTTTGACCAGGAACCACTCTCCAACATTAGTACCAAAATGTTTACAAATTAGTATTTGGTCAACTTTAGATTTGGTTTGGTTATTTGAGGTGCCAATTCAGAAAATTGCATTAGATTGACCACATCAGCTCTAGTTTCTGATACAGAACATATGCCACCCAGTAGTTGCCATATGCTCGCCCGTAGAAAACAGTATTTAAGAATCTAGAGCTGATGTGGTCTATCCAATGCAATTTTCTGAATCAGTACACCCAAATAACCCCAGGAAAATGCCTAAAAACTAAGACACCAAGGCACCGCTTTCAGGTGCCACATAGAATGGCTTCATTTAGGGGGAGGGAGAAGGAGGAGAAGCAGCAGCCAGGAGGCTTGTTGTCACACCTTTCATGGGTAGTCAGGCTCTCCCCTCCCGACATCCCCACTATAAGAGGGTTTCACGAGACCAGTTGCTCTTGCGGCAACAGTGTAGTAACTGTGAGGACGCAGACCACAGGTTGGGAACCACTGCTTTATTTGGTGCTCTTGATATATTTGGAAATTCCTATCCAAACATCATAGCTTTTGTTCAGCAATGTGAGGAGTTGTGATCCAAAAGACTGCAGTGTTTCCAAGTTTCCAATCTTAGAGAATGTTTTCCTCTCCATACCAGTAGCTTATAAGCAGGAAGAAGACTTTGGTCTGATTCAGGATGACTTTTCTTATATCTATATGTGCCAGAAGCTTATTGTTAAATTTCCCATTCAGGGCTAAAGTACATCACAACACTGAAAGAAAGAACCAACTTTGTTTTGACCTGCAATAACTTGAGCAGGCAATTAAGCTGTACTGGTAAAGGTCTTTGAGGTGGTTGGTGATTGAAAGATCTCATTAAAATCAAGTTTCATCCAAAACTCAATAACATGGTCCAGCCAACATAACACTAAAGTATGGATGCAGCCAACTGATTTGCACTCATAATTAGATCTCTATCTTCTCGGAGTAGATCGATGCCTACCATTAACAATGTAATGAGTCCATTTTGAATGGAGACACATATAATAAATCATGTTATCAGGGGATGGTATCTTTCTGAAAGATCCATTTGCAGTACTGCCAAAACTGCCATTTGCATCATTCACAGTCAGTGCCTTAGAATACAGCTGCCACTAGATAAGAACACAGGTCATATAGTTCTTCACATTTGTTATGAAAAGGAGTTAGTCTTTTCAAGCAGTTAAGTCGATTATTGGACATGTTTCATGATCTGGATCCTTGCTGGGGTAATTTATAAGCAAGGAGAGTCTCCACAGATGTCCTGTTTTCTGACATTTTGTTATTTCCTCTTCTTTCTCAAAAGGGGAGAGGAAAGGAGGATTCACGCATAAAAGGGAGCAAGGGAACAACAGCAGTTGGGCAGAAAGTGTGACAAGCTGACTTCTAATGGGGTCAGCCAAGGTAATTTACAATTTGAACCACACACATTTTAAATACTCTTACTCCATAACTATTCTAATCACAGCATGGGCAAGAGTAATGTTACCCGTATTGTCTCCCCTAATATCTCCATATCTCCATTGTTTTCCTCTCTCCAGGTTGCACCTCCAGAAGTCTTTTTTTAAAACAATGCACACATATATATCATCACATACATCAAAAAACCCAGCATAAATGGCCTTCTGGGTATTCTTGAAAGAGATAATGTAACTTGCTGGAAGTCCAGAGGTGATGGGAAATCCCTCCTGGACCTTTCAAAGATGCCTACTTCTGCTATACAGGAAATGCTGCTACTCAACATAAGCTCTGGGGACTGAAGCTATAATTCCAGTTAAGACGAAAATTAAAAACAAGTTGTGTGAATGAGATATTACTGTGTTGTAGTTGAAAGCACCAGTCTGAGACTTGAGATATAATGTAGTGCAGATGTGAGCAACTATGCTTGAGCAGGGCCCACTATTTCCTCCCATGTCTCCATGATGGGCTCAAGCAATATATGATTTCTGGACCCTTTCACACTATACAACAATAACACCATGATCCCACTGTAACTGCCTATTTAATTCTGGAATTCGTAGTTTGGATTTGGGGAGGGACTACAGTTCTCTGGCAGACAATTCTGACAGAAGTCTTCCAAAAACAGAAAAATTCTAGGATTCCATAAGACAAAAACATGGAAGTCAAAGTGAAAGCATAGTGTTGTAATTGTGAAGTGCTATAATGGCACAGTGTGAGGGTGCTCTAGGGCTATAACTCTGAAGTGTGAGAGGACCCCATGTGCCAGTTTTGGATGATTTTTGTCCATTTGGAAGTATATGGGTGATTTTTAAGGTTCAGTGTGTTTTTCAGCTGTTCTGAGGTGAAAAACTATCCTTTTATTTTAAAAAGGTGCTCAGTGTTTCAGCAGTGTGATCTAAGAAACCTATCTCAGGCCCCTTCTACACAGCTATATAAAATCCAGATTATCTGCTTTGAACTGGATTATATGGCAGTGTAGACTCAGATAATCTAGTTCAAAACAGATAATATGGATTATCGGCCTTGACATTCTGGATTATATGGCAGTGTGGAAGGGCCTTCTGCCACCAATTCTCTAAGGCCCCTTCCACACTACCCCTATATCCCAGGATCTGATCCCAGATTATCTTCTTATCCCAGATTATCTGGCAGTGGAGACTCATATAATCCAGTTTAAATCAGATAACCTGGGATCAGATCCTGGGATATAGGGCAGTGTAGAAAGAGCTTAGGAAGTCATGCAGGTGAACCAATCCTCATTGCAGGGACGAACTCAGCCTACCCAATGCTTGGAGCTCAGGGCATACTTACAGCTTTCCTCCTCAAAATACAGTCTAATCTCCAACGATTTCCTTCCACCACTGGACGCTTCATGAATATTTCTGGGCTCAGCCTGAAAAAAGACACACAAACATGACCTCAAATACAGTTTTTAAAAATTGAACATATTTTCAAGGAGGTGGGAACTATTGCAAGGTGGAATCACAACAAAGTGAAAGCTCTGTCTCTGTCTCGGTTCTATGTGTATATGGGCACTGAATGTTTGCCCTATATGTATATAATGTGATCCGCCCTGAGTCCCCTTTGGGGTGAGAAGGGCGGAATATAAATACTGTAAATAAATAAATAAATAAAGCAGATCCCTTCAGAACATTGGCCTGTAGGCCACCCACATGAGCATATTCGCTGTAGGGAAGATGCTTTTGGCATCTCCAGGTAAAACTGAGAGCCTGTCTACATGGGCCACATAACCTGAACTGGGTATGAGGTTCCTCCTGGATGTCCATGTGACTTATGGACCCTAACATGGGGTAAAACCATTTAAGGTGATTTTATTCTGCATCAGCAGAAGTTGGGGGAATGCTCTGGAGCTTCTCAGAAATTTCAGAGTAGCCCAGACTTTGGGGTTGGTGTGAAGAGCTGGATCAGTTCTAGTTCAGATTCCAGGATTTATTTATTTTAAAAAAAACGTTTCAAATCCTTTCATTGGGCTGCTGAAGTAATGAGAAAAGTGAGTAAGGTGACATCAAGTTTTTTTCATGGGAAGCAGATGCCCAAGGTAAAAGCTAAGTACCAGTTTTATAGAAACTTCTGCCTTCAGTGTGTGTGTGTGGTTCTTTTTTAATGGCTGGTTCTTCTTTGTTTCCCAGCCAAGTGTCCTGAAAAGGCCTTTTTAGGGGGGGAAAATCCCACAACAACAAACCCTCTCTCTATGAGATGGTTGTTTCTGCTGCCAAACCATCTGGTCCCGCTGTGAAGTTTCCATGCTGAAAAGGGCCCTGAACAGTGCAGCCTTGTCACTGAAAATGTTCTGTGAGGTATCTGGCAAGGGAGGAGGAATATGATCATGCAAATTAAATACAAACCACCAATCTGTGATGAAAATCTCTTCTTTGGCAGCCTCCATGGCATTTGCAACATCTTCAAAATACCCCTTTGCATTCACATACCTAGGAACAAAATATTTCAAGTCAAAATCACTCCTTTTAGTAATTAGCACCTTGTTCTGGGGTGAAGAATTGCCCTTTTACAAAAAAAAAAGGAGCTCAGTTTTCACACACACACACACACACACACACACACATGAGACTCAAATGAACATGGTTATTTAGTAAAAATCTCTAGATTTGTGGATTATAAAATGTTTGTATTGAACGTATTCAAATATATAGTCCATTTTAGCATGAAAAAATATAAAGGAACCTAAATATTAAAACTATACAAAGGAATGAAATTTTGTGTCCACAAAAACTCAAGCTAGACATTTCATTTTCCCAGTTAGTCTCCAACCAACTATTGGATTCCTTTGGGTGAAATGGCAATGGAAACACAACCCAATGAACAACCTCACATGCATCTTCATAAGTAATGACACCAACTGTACAATATTTGCAGGGTTTCTTTTTTTAAAATGGCTATTTCTCCAGCCCACATTTCTTTTTCTACAGTCTTCAACTGAATGTGGTCATTCTTCATCAGACAAAAATGTCCAATTGCTTTTGTAATGGAACTTAAACATGCTTAAAACACCAGCAGAATTCCAGCCAGGGATTTGGTTCCTGTGATAGGAGTTCATATGAAAGAGTATAAGAACATATGAGAACCTTTGCTGGATCAAATGGATTTAGCTAGTCCACTAGTTTCTTTTCACGGTAACTGTCTATAGCTGCGGAGGCCCAGCAAAAAAACCTTAATACAATTATTCAAAAGATATATAGTGGCCTCCTGGTATCCACAAGAGTTTGGTTCCAGGACCTCACATGGATAGCCAAAAGCGTGGGTCCCTATAAATACATTCTTTAGGCTCCTCTGCTTCTAAAGAGCATGGCAAACATCCTCTTCTACCTTCTGGTGGTTGGGTGAATCCATGGATATTGAGTTTGCAGATATAGTAGACCCATTGTACATATGAGTCTGGGTCTGGTACTAGAAAAAAATCCCTTTGTTACTGGAATTACAGGGTTATAGTTAAGCCCGGAAACCAAGATTACCACTTCTTCTTTGATAAAGTTCCTGTGCCATTAACAGGTACACAATAAGCAGAAAATCAACAGGCTTTCTGTTACTGAATCTTAAGATTAGGAAGAGCTACCAGAGTAGTGTCCCACACACTCTTACCATTTTGCTAAGGTGTTCTCCTGGACAGCTGCATAAGAACCAAACCGATGATGCTGGAGAAAGTTCTTGCCATTTTTCTGTATGAATGCTTCTATTCCTTGACCCCACCAGAGAGCATGTCTATAACTATTGCATTTCAAAATTAGAGACCTGGGAGAGAGAAAAAACACAATGAGATGGGAAAGGAAGGAAGAAACATCACAACCCAATTTTGAATGGAGAGAAGCTTTTTTATATTATTATCAATGAGCATAGTTTTGTTTGAGAGATTTGTTTCAACACCTAGAATTACAGAGATGGGGGATGTACTTCATTTTAATCAAACTGATAGGCCACCTTACCCTTACATTGGGGAAAAATGGGATATTCATTAATTAAGTATGATATTAATTAATTAAACTCCAATCCTCTTCTACTGGGAAAAACTTCCTTTTGTATTCTTACAGAAGACTGGCAGAAGGAAGATTGATATCTTGCTCCATGCACAGGTATGACCTTTTGCCACTAAGCAGCATGCAGCATTTGTAACTGAGTGACCTGGGCTTAATGTCCTGCTGGTTGGGTTTGATGATTGATCATCTCTGAAATTCAGCTTCCTATTCACATAACAAGGAATGTGACTGAGCTCAGTTAGCAAGAATGAGATCCAAAAATTCAAAGTGATTCCCAAATGCAAAGTACTTTCAATATGGTTGATAGACAACATTTTAGGGCAATGTTCCATAAAGCGGTAGAAAATCCATTAGCCTGTACCACTCCATGAGCCTTCCATTGCTAGTTTGTAGTGGGGTTCAGTAAAGAAAGAAACTGCTGTAGCCAATGGCACAAATACAATACTTGTCTGTGGCACATGTGCTGAATCCCATATCAACTCCAAACAAAAAGGCTTTAAACTTTAGTATTCTCATGCAAGTCTAACTTGGGTTTCTTGAATAGCCACGAAAAGCCCTCTCAACTACAAATTCTAGGATGTTGAATTTGGTTACACAATATTAGCTCTTTTGAGCTACCAAAGAGGTTCAAATCTATTAACAATAAGCTTGGCAACTGGGGGATTATGGGAACAATAGTCCATAAAATTACATTTACCAGCTCTGCTTGTGATATCCACATGTTAGGGCTTGGAAACACATATAAAATACTTCGCAAACTACAAATGATAGGTAAACAATGAGTACAAACAAGTGTTTGTAGGCCTCTCTATGTTCTTCACTGAAATTCTGTGATATGTTTCTGGCCCAAATATCAGCGAAATATAAGGTTTACTTGCATCCATGGGGATCTTAGAATGGGAGGTATATGTAATAGTTTAACCCTTAAGCTCTTCCTCATTAAAAAAATTGCAGCAAAGTCTAGTTATTTTTCCCCCTCCACAAATGTCTTGCAGGCATTACATTTTTTGTTCTTTTTAAAATGTAATACAATGGTATAATTATCCCCCCCCCCCATCCCAAGCACATCTTCTCTGTTGGTTTCTTCTTTTCTGGGTAGGAGATATTACTTTTTGGAGCCAACCCGGGATTTTATCAGTATATTTATTGTATGTGACCTCATTTGTTTTATGATTTGTTTTATTGTTGATTGACTTGTTTTATTGATATGTTTTTATATTGTCTGATATCTGGGCTTGGCCCCATGTAAGCCGCCCCGAGTCCCTTCGGGGAGATGGGGCGGGGTATAAAACTAAAATTATTATTATTATTATTACTATCCATGCAAAATGAGGTCTATAAAATTCTCACCTGGAGAGATTGTCTATTCGAAGTCCATATTTTGTTTCTGTTTCCTTCTTGCCAATCTTTATGCTGAATTCTTTATCTACCAGTAGGACAAATGAAATGGCTCCACTGTCTGGCTTCATGTACAGTAGAAAAGAATCCTTTACTACTAACCACCTGGGAAAGTGATTCAACAACGCGTATTCAGTTGAGCTCTAATTAATCAGTATATTATTTATATATTTATTTACAATAGTTTCAAATGGTTCCTCTGTTCAAGATAACAAAAAAAAAGTTACAAAAATTAAGTCCCTAATTAAGCAGACATTACATTTTGTTTTGTATTTTTTATTTTTAATGCCCGCCTGCGATCTTTGCTATAATCACAAATACAGACTTCTAGCCAAAATGCAAATGGCTAATAGCAGATCCAATTAATGGTAAATAAATGTTATTCATTTTTGTGCAACGTGAACTTCCTGTGACATACTACCATGCCTTGACTTTGAATTGTTTCCACTAACATAGCAATTTTAGTAAGTCCAAGCCATTTTCCTCCAAAGCTGATGGATTCTCTTCATTGCCTATTCTACGCAATTTTTACATAAATCAGTAAACTACTAGAGGAACATTTCCCAGTATTCGGGGTGCCACCTTGAGTTACATTCAAGAATACCAGAAAAGAATCAACGTGATGATCCAGAACCCAAAATGATTTACTAGATTGTGAAGGCATGCATCATCATCATCATTACACTCTTCAGGGGACATACACACTGTCTTGCACAAAAGGGACCCTGTCAATCCTCAAAGGAAACAGGTCTTGGTAGTAGGTGACTCCCTCCTTAGAGGAACAGAAGCCATCATTTCCAGACCGGATGGGATGGCTCGAGAAGCATGCTGCCTCCCGGGGGCTAAAATACACCATATCACTCAGAGGCTCAGCAGGCTCCTAAAGCCCCATCACCCTCCCCACCTTATGTTGATTCATGTAGGTACCAATGACACCGCTAGGCATACTTTTCAAAAGATCACAAATGATTTTCGAGCCCTCGGAAGTAAGCTAAAACTGTGTAATGTACAGGTGATCTTTTCATCCCTCCTCCCCGTTGTAGGACACGGCTCTACAAGGGCCGGAAAAATAGTACAGGTCAATAACTGGCTCAGAAAATGGTGTCAAGAGGAGCATTTTGGCTTCCTTGACCATGGTCTACTCTTCCAAGAGGATGGACTACTGGCAAGCGATGGGGTGCATCTCACACAAGTAGGAAAACATCTTTTTGCACACAGACTCACAAACCTCATCAGGCGCACTTTAAACTAGATCCACTGGGGGAGGGGAACAACAGCCTGGCGAACACTATATTACCCACGACCACAGGGAACCGCCAAAAGGCTAAACGGAGGGCTGCACAAACACAGCAAGGACCAAGTACAGAGAGCACAATAATCCCAAATAAACAGTTCGAGGGGAGGTCACAGGGGCTTACATGTCTTTACACTAATGCTCAGAGCATGGGAAATAAGCAAGACAAACTCCAACTCCTAGCACAGCACCACACATACGATGTCATAGGCATCACTGAAACCTGGTGGGATGACTCCCATCACTGGAATTTAACCATTGAGGGCTATAACCTCTTTCACAGAAATAGAACAAAGGGGAGAGGAGGGGGAGTAGCTTTATATGTCAAAAACAGTTACGTTGCAGAAGAAATGCAAGACTGTAATCCGGGAAACCAGCTTGAAAGCATCTGGATAAGAATCAAGGGAACCGGGACTCAAAAAGATCTTGTCGTGGGTGTCTACTACAGACCTCCGAGTCAGGATGAAGGACTTGATGAAGCCTTCTGTCAACAGCTGACCAAACAGGCACAAAGAAGAGATATAGTAGTCATGGGCGATTTCAACTATCCCGATATCTGCTGGAAAACAAACTCAGCCAAGAGTACAAAGTCCAACAAATTCCTCACTTGCCTTGCAGATAATTTTATGGTCCAGAAGGTAGAAGAGGCAACAAGGGGATCCGCAACTCTTGATCTAATCTTAACAAATGTGGAAGACCTGATCAATACAGTTGAAGTGGTTGGATCCTTAGGGGCAAGTGACCATGTGCTCCTGCAGTTTGCAATACAAAGGAATGCTGAAACTAAGACAAGTCAAACACGCATTCTGGACTTTAAGAGAGCTGACTTCCAAAAAATGAAGGAATTACTGAGCGGCATTCCATGGACGCCGATATTAAAAAACAAGGGAGTTAAGGATGGATGGGAGTTTTTCAAAAGTGAAATACTCAAGGCGCAAATGCAAACAGTGCCAACAAAGAAGAAAAATAAGACAAGTGCAAAGAAGCCAGAATGGATGTCCAAAGAACTTCTAACTGAGCTAAAGCTCAAAAGTGACATGCACAAGAAGTGGAAAAGGGGAGAAATCACCAAAGAAGAATTCAAACGTATAAGCCAACACCTGTAGGGAAAAGGTTCGCAAGGCTAAAGCACAAAATGAGCTCAGGCTTGCCAGGGACATAAAAAACAACAAAAAAGGCTTTTTTGCTTACGTTGGTAGAAAAAGGAAGAAAAAGGAGGCGATAGGGCCATTGCAAGGAGAAGATGGGGTGATGGCGACAGGGGACAGGGAAAAGGCAGAACTACTTAATGCCTTCTTTGCCTCGGTCTTCTCACAAAAAGAAAGCCATCTTCAACCTCAGCAACATGGAATGGACGAAGGATTGGGGGAAATCCAACCCCAAATAGGGAAACAAGTTGTCCAGGAACACCTGGCCACTCTAAACGAATTCAAGTCCCTAGGGCCAGATCAGCTACATCCAAGAGTACTGAAGGAACTAGCGGAAGTTATTTCAGAACCACTGGCAATTATCTTCAAGAGTTCTTGGAGAACGGGAGAAGTCCCAGCAGATTGGAGGAGGGCGAATGTGGTCCCTATCTTCAAGAAGGGAAAAAAGAACGACCCAAACAATTACCGTCCGGTCAGCCTCACATCAATACCAGGCAAAATTCTGGAAAAGATCATCAAGGAAGTGGTCTGCGAACACTTAGAAACAAATGCGGTCATTGCTAATAGTCAACACGGATTTACCAAAAACAAGTCATGCCAGACTAATCTGATCTCTTTTTTCGATAGAGTTACGAGTTGGGTCGATACAGGGAATGCCGTGGATGTAGCGTACCTGGATTTCAGTAAGGCCTTCGACAAAGTCCCCCACGACCTTCTGGCAAACAAACTAGTAAAATGTGGGCTAGACAAAACTACGGTTACGTGGATCTGTAATTGGCTAAGCGAACGAACCCAAAGGGTGCTCACCAATGCGTCGTCTTCATCATGGAAAGAAGTGACAAGTGGAGTGCCGCAGGGCTCCGTCCTGGGCCCGGTTCTGTTCAACATCTTTATTAACGACTTAGACGAAGGGTTAGAAGGCACGATCATCAAGTTTGCAGACGACACAAAACTGGGAGGGATAGCTAACACTCCAGAAGACAGAAGCAGAATTCAAAACGATCTTGACAGACTAGAGAGATGGGCCAAAACTAACAAAATGAAGTTCAACAGGGACAAATGCAAGATACTTCACTTCGGCAGAAAAAATGGAAATCAAAGATACAGAATGGGGGACGCCTGGCTTGACAGCAGTGTGTGCAAAAAAGACCTTGGAGTCCTCGTGGACAACAAGTTAAACATGAGCCAACAATGTGATGCGGCTGCTAAAAAAGCCAATAGGATTCTGGCCTGCATCAATAGGGGAATAGCGTCTAGATCCAGGGAAGTTATGCTCCCCCTCTATTCTGCCTTGGTCAGACCACACCTGGAATACTGTGTCCAATTTTGGGCACCACAGTTGAAGGGAGATGTTGACAAGCTGGAAAGCGTCCAGAGGAGGGCGACTAAAATGATTAAGGGTCTGGAGAACAAGCCCTATGAGGAGCGGCTTAAAGAGCTGGGCATGTTTAGCCTGCAGAAGAGAAGGCTGAGAGGAGACATGATAGCCATGTACAAATACGTGAAGGGAAGTCATAGGGAGGAGGGAGCAAGCTTGTTTTCTGCTGCCCTGCAGACTAGGACACGGAACAATGGCTTCAAACTACAGGAAAGGAGATTCCACCTGAACATCAGGAAGAACTTCCTCACTGTGAGAGCTGTTCGACAGTGGAACTCTCTCCCCGGGGCCGTGGTGGAGGCTCCTTCTTTGGAGGCTTTTAAGCAGAGGCTGGATGGCCATCTGTCGGGGGTGCTTTGAATGTGATTTCCTGCTTCTTAGCAGGGGGTTGGACTGGATGGCCCATGTGGTCTCTTCCAACTCTACTATTCTATGATTCTATGATTCTATGATTCTATTATTTAAATATTAACATTGATCTTAGTCAGTTCCAGGTCAGCAGGGGTGGTAAAAATCTATTCTGAGGTTTAGTCTGAACATTGCTCTCCAAAGTGACAAAACCTTTGGGATGAGTGGTTAAGGTTCATCATTTGGATGACTCCTATAAATTTCAGACTAAACAGAAAGCACTTTTGTTTTACCATTGATATTTGAGCCATCGACTGCTACTGCAATTGTATTGGAAAACCACAAGTGGTAAGTGACATCTTTAAAGTGCTTTACCCCAGAAAGCATGCTTTCTTCCTTTCAAAACTGAAAGTTGACTTGAGTCCCAACAACCACAGTATGAAAGGACTCCAGACTGAATGATGCTCTTGGTGTGGACCAGCAGAGTGCCTTGTGCAAACCCTACCTGTTCATCTGAGTCCCCTAACATGGAAAAAGACAAGGGCTGCAAGGGGAAGCTGAGAAAGTAGCAATGTTCATTGCCTCTCTACCTCATGAAACCCAGTTTCCAGCAAATTACATTCCATGGTCCCAGCACAGTAAGGCCAATATGTTCAAGTGAGTTTTCCTAATGGTTTATTTATAAACGTACACTTATTTAATTCCTTCAAGCTTCAAGGAAAGAAGCTTTGGTTTTGACAATATTTAATTGCCTAGCAACAGCTCCATGGCATTAAAAAACACAAGATTGGAGTTCTGAGGGTTTTTTTACTATGCAGTTTTTTGTACGTTCAGCACAGACTTCCAAGCACCGTGGGAGAAAAAGGGAGGAGAATTCCTTTTCACTTTAAAGTTATTTATACTTTTTAGGTATGCGTGCATGTAATACACGTTTTGCAAAATCCTATTCTTGGAAAGGAAGCATTTGATTGAGGAGTAGGTACCACGCTAGTGTCTTAACCATCTACCTGGAGCCCCCAGTGGCACAAAGCAGATAATCTACATTATCATCTTTGAACTGGATTACATGAGTCTACACTGCCATATAACCCAGTTCAAAGCAGATAATCTGTATTTTATATGGCAGTGTAGGTGGGACCTAAGTTATTCTCCAGATCATGAAGACTAGTACCACCTTAACATCCTTTAGTCACTACCCTATGGTTACAACCAAGATCAGTTTAGACGTTACATATGTAAATGCAGATTTAGTGGCATCAGAGCCATTCTACATATTCTTCTCCATTTATGAGGCCAGACAAAAGCAATTTGCATGGCACTTCACACACAATGTTCCAGAACATGCAAAAACGCAACTGAGGTCATCAGGAATACTATCTGGATGTGACAAATCTGCTCAGTGGGAACAATGATTTTAGTGTAATGTGAACTTTCCTAATAAGTCAAAGGCAAAATTTCTGCATCATGTTTGTCTTGTAAAATGAATTAGGCTTTTGTGAAATTCTTCAGGACAAGTCTTATGTTTCTCAACAAGGACAATAACGCAGGGGACCACAATGCACATTTACTAAACTGCCGCAAAGGCTTTTTCACATTTGTTTCTAGCACACAAAGAGAGACATTTCCACAATTGGAGAAGGAAAAAAGTAGACACATGACAACTGTGTTGTTGAAATAGGAAAAGGTTGAAACAGAACCATAATCCTAAACATATCTAGTCAGAAGCCTACAATTTGAGTTAAATGGGATTTCCAGCCTAATAAATCTGTTTTGAGTTGAAACTGTGGCAGATTGTTAGAATGGCTTCCATTATTGGGATGGCGATAAATCCAGTTTGGATTTTGATCTGGTTTGGCTGAAAAATCTACCCAAGGTGCTAAACAATATCATCTAAATAGTTTAAGATCTTTGTTTTTTACAAGGTATTCACATGTGGTATCTGCTACTTCTGGGGCAAAGCGTACATCAGTGAAAAGCAGGTGGCAGGAAAGAGGTAATGAATATATTGTGCTAGAAAAACTGGGGAAAACCAGTCATAGCTCTAAAGTAGAAGTCAACTTTTTAAACTATAACACATAACTGAATGTGTCTTTTTAAATGTTTCTTTTAATATATATATATATATATATATATATATATATATATATATATATACACACACACACACACACACACACACACACACACACACACATACATACACACACACACACCAATAGCTTTGTATTGATTAATATAATGAATTATTCAGCTAAGCATTGCTGTTCTAACATTGACTCTTGTTTGTGAAGCTATAGCTGGACATATATATCAGTTAACTTTTTTATTCCTTTCTGGTTTATCACATTAATCTTGTTATAGAACAGGGATGAGGATGATGTGGATGCAGCTACCAGCATTACTAATCATAGTGATGCTGCAGGACTGCAATTTAACAGTATCTGGAAAGTTGGATAGATTTCCCCTCTATTTCACATCCTATCCATGCAACAGGATCATGTGTTTGCTTTACAATACACTTTCTGTACTTGGACCTCTGTCGGGAGTAAAAGTATCCCCAAAATAGAGATATTGGCCATTTAGCGAATTAGAAAGGAGCAGAGTATCAACATCTGGTCAATGAAGCAAACTAAAAATTGTTTCCAGAGAAAGAACTTATGGAACTAAATACACATGGGAATTTGCATTGAATGTAATATAGTTCTGTTTGTTTCCAGATTCAGACTCCTATTTCAAAAATTATATGGTAGTACTATTACCGGTCTTGCCCCTGCAAAGAGCTCCTCCTCAATACACATAGGGCAGCTGTTGCAGATCATGAATTATTTGTGGAACCTGCAGCTTATGAAAGCATCAGCAGGTCTTGCTGTCAATATGTTCAGCACAAAACTCAGAGAACAATTCTGAATTAAAAGCTGTAAAGGGGAATATCCATAAAGATACCTTTTGGACCATCGGTAGCAAAGTCTTCCTTGCCCACAGCAATTCAAGCCAGGGATTCTGTGACCCCCAGACCTTTTCATGATCATACCCTCTCTGAAAATAAAGGAAGGAGAAAGTAAATGTCACTTTAGCAAGCTCCTGGAAACAGGTAGGAAGATGCCATGGAGATATAGGAGCTCAAGACTTGCTCACTATTGAAGTTTCAAAAACAAATTTTGATCATGAACGAATTAACTTGAAGTTCATCCCCATTTCCCAAAGGTAACAGTAATGCAATCCTTTAAAATGAGTTGGAAACATGCTGCCCTTTGGATGTTGTTGGATTGGAACTCCCATCATCCCTTATCATTGGGGTTCTGCTACATAGGGTTAAGGGACAGCCAAAGTTCAACTTGAAGAAAGCTACAACAGGCCCACGGGTTGCCCACCTGGGAGTTTACTTGTTCAGGAAAACTTGCATAGGTTCACACTGTTAGGCTGAATAGCACAGACAACCTTGGAACAGAATATCGTAGGCAATTTCCCTTCAATTTTTGCATTTCAAAATAAAACCCTAATATGGAGATGCATTGCAAAGCAGGAAATTAACCAGGACTGATACATAACGTAGAAGAATATACAAATCAGAAAAAAAAACTGGAAAACAGTCATCTAAAGCACATTCAGCAGGCAGCAGGACTCCCTGAACTCTGCCAAGCTCATCTCAGAACAAACATGTTTAGATCTGAGAGATGTAGGGCATCAGATGCTGCCTGATTAAGACCTTTTGTGGGCTTGGCTGAATCCTCCTTTCTTTTGAGCATTTGAAGATCTTTTTAAAACCATGTATGTCTTATGGGATTTTTTTTCTTTGATCCTGTTTTTCCTTTCCCTTATATGACTTACACACAGGGTTGCTAACTTTCCACCTATCTCCTCCTGCTGTGTCTAGAATAATGAGAAGATCTGCAAGAATCAGCTGCTGCTGTTTTCACAGCATGGATATAAATGTGGTCATCTACCCACTGCTGTAAATCAAGATGCTGTTAAAGGCATGGCAGCAGAGCCTGGCTGAATAAAGCTAGTAACTTTCCTTTCTCTTCCAGCAATCAGACTTTGGACTATGCTACAAGACAGTAAATTTGTGTCCAACCTATGCCAGTTTCTTACCCTGAAGACCTTTCTGTGTTTACTTGCTCTGATGTTTTCACTATCTGCTCTGAAGAGAAGGCTGAGAGGAGACATGATAGCCATGTACAAATATGTGAGGGGAAGTCATAGGGAGGAGGGAGCAAGCTTATTTTCTGCTGCCCTGCAGACTAGGACACGGAACAATGGCTTCAAACTACAGGAAAGGAGATTCCACCTGAACATCAGGAAGAACTTCCTCACTGTGAGGGCTGTTCGGCAGTGGAACTCTCTCCCCCGGAATGTGGTGGAGGCTCCTTCTTTGGAAGCTTTTAAGCAGAGGCTGGATGGCCATCTGTCGGGGGTGCTTTGAATGCGATTTCCTGCTTCTTAGCGGGGGGTTGGACTAGATGGCCCTTGAGGTCTCTTCCAACTCTACTATTCTATGATTCTATGATTCTATGATTCTCTGCTGCACACCAGACTTATGAACCTGGATTGCCTTATAGGACAGCTCTCCATCCACTTCTCTTATCAAGGATTTACCATGACCTCCAGTTTGAAGCAGGAGTAGTTTTCTAAATATTGCTGCACTGCATCTCTCATCTGCTCTAGGTCCTGCAGCTAATGAAAAGGATAATGGGAGCACAGCTTGGAAAAGGTACCCTCTGGATGAGGGAATTCTGGTATTTGAAGTCCAAAATACAACTTTTCAGAGTTCTGCATGAGGGTTGCAGCCTGAAAACATCTGAAAGCTCACTAGTTGCTCGCCCAGGTGATTTTTGCTGTAGGAACACGATTCCCCTTTTAATGCAAGACATTAGGCTTATATCACAATTAGGAAGGACTTGAACTTTCCCCCAAGGATTCTTTGTTACAAAAATATTAACTTACATGCCCTTTGGTCCAAGATCAGGGATAAATGACAGTTGGCTTACACCGATGAATTCCATCTGAAAAGTAACAAAATACATCTTATATTGGGGTTGTTGTATGTTTTCCGGGCTGTATGGCCATGTTCCAGAAGTATTCTCTCCTGACGTTTTGCCCACATCTATGGCAGGCATCCTCAGACGTTGAGAGGTGAGAACATCAGGAGAGAATGCATCTTATATTATTTGAATGCTGATTACAGCCAAGTCTGGGCCATACTGGCAGTGCCATCCATACATTTCAAGCATTCAATAGGGACAAAGGGAAGCCTTTTTTGCCTGGTCCCATCTTGTTCAGTACTGTTTCCTATGACTGACAGAGTTTTCTGTTACGGATTACCTAATTATTTTATGTAGAGGAAGGGACTGAATCTGGGACCTTCTGCATAAGCATACCTCTGATTTATGTTCTCTTTTCACCAAAAATGGGCAGTGCTTTGCTATATACCAGGATCACCGGATTGTGTGTAGGTTCACAAATAGTTCTTTGAAAAAGAAGCCTTTTCAAAACAAAATGTAAATACATCAGCCTTAAAATTCAGCATGAGCCTTAGTCCATCAACTGGAATTAGTAGCTATCTCACTGGTGTGCCGCCATATACACAGAGCAGAAGCTTGAAAGAGTTTTAAAGCACAACTCCCAAGATCACTGTTGCTAGGTTTGAACTATCCTGGGCCTGATATTACAGCACCAAAACCTGAATTCCATAGACGAGTCTTTGGGTTACCACAGAGAACTGGCCCTAATTATGTCCCGAACCACAATACTTTCAGTATCTGCCATCAATGCAAAGAATATGTCATTAAAAGCAGAATTACCCAGTCTAGGAAAACATGATCAAACACTTTTCAAGACACTTCTCTCACCCTGAGAGTCCTCCCCTTGCCCTGAGCACTAAAGAGGAGAGGATATGCGCTGAGATTCTGGGTATCCAACTCAAGAATGGCCTAAAGCTATTTTCCCCAAACTCTGCATAAAATTCACTTTGTTGCCTTTCTGTTAGAAGAGTAGGCATTGCAGTTTGGGAGGTGAGAATACAATATTTTTTCAGAGGGGGTGATGCAGAAAAGTGTTGGCTGTTTCATAATCCTTGTTTACATGAATTGAGCTATTTGCATAATAACAGCTAGAGGCATGTACCTTTCATTGTGCTCTCAAACTCAAGATACCCATTTCACATCTCACTCCCCCCTCTGTCAGTCACTTTGTGTGTCTCTCTCTCAAACACACGCATACATACTTTCAATCAAAAGCACTGCACAAATAAAGAAGTCAAGGACAGATCCTGGGAAGTGTCTTGCAATTCGAGGAGGGGGGGAGTAATAGCAGATCACAAAGGGGACATGAACCAACAAGTAGAATATGTATGGTATGACCCCACTATCTGAAGGGAATACATTCCTGGACTTTATGTGGATATGTGAATCCTATTATTTTCAATGGGATTAATGATGGATGTATTGAGAAGCAATTATACCTTGTATAATTGTACCTTGTATAATTATACCTTGTCTTAAATGAATAGGCAAAACCACAGATAAGTGGAACTATATATACGGATTCTGTGGATACATGGCTTATACCATACTAACAAAATAGTATACTGTACTAACAAAATAGGCCCCTCTCCAAACCATATGAAACGTCTTCAGGTTGTCATGTCTTTTTCTCTCTGAAATTAAAGTCTTTTAGGAGCACTGGCTGAGAGCCAGCATATCCTGGAAGCACAGGCCAAAAGCCTGGATCTACAATTAGGGGTGCCCACATGGATCTCCACCAATGATGAGATACAAACAGAGCCAGCATCCCTAGGAATATCAAGGAGTCCACTGACTAAGGGTATGGATGCTTGTTCTCCCAGTGGGAAAAATTAATGGTTCCAGGGGAACCTCTGTGATCAGATGTAAGATAGGGTTTCTCTGCAAAGTGGAGAATGAACAAATAGTGAGGAGATTTCTGGAGTGGGCTTTAAGAGAAGGGAGGCATCTCCTTGAGATCTTCATCATGCTGGACCCCAGCCATCAACAGATAGGATGGGACTTGCAGGGCCACTAAAAAAAATAAGACCCTCCTGAATGATGTATATGTATGAGAGTATAGGTTTACACTAAAAATTAGTGCATCACTTACACACACTCCTAGAGATGTCTGATATGGCCACAATGATATGTACCTTGGTAACATCTCATTTGGGTGCTGTGACACATCTATCTGTTTTTAAAGACACTTTGGAGACTCCAATTAATAAAAAATGCTGAAGATGGTTGAGAACAGCTGATGTAGAAAGTCTGCAGCCTTGTTAGTCTGTTTCTGGGTAGAATCCAAAGCACTGGTTATGGCCTATAAACTCTATTTCAGGGGATACAGAATATCTGAAAACATTATTTCATATGTGTGCCCAACTTTTTCAAGTGTCTTGGGAGTGCCCTTCTCTTAATTCTGCCATCATTAAAGACAATGTTGTGGGTGCCACATGGAGAAGTGAGGTGGAATTCCTTTCTACTGACTCCCTGCTATCTTAAGGTATACCCAAGGTACAACTTTGGCAACTAAGAACATGATGTTTAATGAGTGAATACTACATTACTATATTTATATCTTCACCGTCATCATTATTAATTGTTATCAAGTCAACTCTGACACCATGAATTAGACACCACCAAGTCACCCTATTATCAACAGCACTACAACTTGCAAACTTGGGGTTATAGCTTCCTAGCATTGTTATCTTAATTTGTACTTAACTGCTTTTAAAATTGTGTTTAATCTCACTTTGTTTTAATATTATAACTTCCTAACTTTTGTGATATGATATTGAAAGTAGTATATAAATAAAATAAGCAAATAACAAACTTAAACGAAAGCCAGCAATAGTACATCAAGGAAACCAAACTAACAAGATAACAACAAGTTTCACATCTTCATTTGAAATTTCACACTCTCCCAGCTGTCCTCAAAGAAGCTCAATATCCCATTCAGTTCACTTAGTAACCTGGGTCAATAATAGCCTTGCTATGAAATAGTGGAATGTGAAAATTCCAATATCAAGGTCTATTCTTGTACCAAAAGGAAAGCACTGGCCAAAGTGGGGTGAACAGTGTGGGATGAAATGTGAACAGCCAAGTGACAGGTGTTAGCTTCAGATAAACCCCTAGGCCCTTTTGTGTCTGAAGACTATGCAATTCAGATTCCTTTAAGGCATAACCGAGGGAAGATTAGAAATGATCCAATATCATCAAGAAGCCTAATCTTGTGAGACTGTTCATCATATGATTCAATGAAGGAAGAAATAACAGCCAAAACAGCAGCACCAACCAATACAAGTTGAGTATCCGTTCTCTAAAATGCTTAGGACCAGATTGCATTTCTGTGCCAAGATAATGTGGAGGGCCCATTGCATATGTACTCTTGTCACCCTTTTTGTAAGCAAGTGCTGGCCTGTTTCAAGTTTACAGAGACATTTAAACATTGGCCCAGAAAATAATTATTCCGAGTGCTTTGATTTCTTTCTTCTAGCAAAAGCAGTTTGGAAACATTTCTGGAACACGACTCCCATAAGTCTTGAGCTATCAAAGACACTAAATATTCTGGCTAGCTGATTTTACAAGGTGTGGTCCAAAATGTTCAGCCACCGAACCCAAAGGGTGCTCACCAATGGTGCCTATTCATCCTGGAAATAAGTGACTAGTGAAGTGCCGCAGAGTTTGGTCTTGGCCCAGTACTGTTCACCATTGTTATTAATAACTTGAAGGTTTAGAGGGCATGTTTATCAAGTTTACAGATGATGCCAAATTCAGAGAGATAGCTAAAACTACAGGACCAGAATTCAAAATGACATTAACAGATTAGAGAGTTGAGCCAAAACTAACAAAATGAATTGGAGAAATGTAATATACTATGCTTAGGCAGAAAAAAAAAGAAAATACATAGATACAGGATGGGTGATGCCTGACTCAACAACAGGTATGTGAAAAAGATCCTAGAGATTTCATGGACAACAAATGAGCCATCAGTGTGATGCAGCAGGAAAAAAAGTGAATGGGATTTTGAGCTGCATCAAAAGGAGTATAGTGTCTAGATCAAGGGAATTCATAGTGCCTCTCTATTCTGCCTTGGTTAGACCTCACCTGCAATACTGTGTCCAATTCTGGGCACCACATTTTAAAAGGCATATTGACAAGCTGGAAGGTGTCCAGAGGAGGGCAAGTGAAATGATCAAAGGTCTAGAGACCTTGCCCTATGAGGAGCGTCTAAAAGAGCTGGGTCTGTTTAACTTGCAGAACAGAAGGCTGAGAGGACACATGATCACCATGTATAAATATCTGAAAGGATGTCAACAAATAGGGAGCAGGCTTGCTTTTTGCTGCCCTGGAAACTAGGACTCGGAGCAATGGGTTCAAAGTACATGAAAGGAGATTCCACTTGAACATTAGGAAGAACTTCCTGACTGTAAGAGCTGTTCAACGATGAAACTCTCTGCCTCGGAGTGTGGTGGAAGCTACTTCTTTGGTGGCTTTCATGCAGACTTTGGATGATCATCTGTCAGGTATTTTGATTGTATTTTCCTGCATAGCACAGGGTTGGACTGGATGTCCCATGTGGTTTCTTCCAACTTGATGACTTTATGACTCTATAAGTATTTTTTTCCAACCTTTGAAAGACACTAACCCTATTAAGTTATATGAAAGAAAAATTCCACTCTCTCTCTAAGGGCACTGCCAGATGGAGACAAGACCATGTGTGTGTGTGTGTGTGTGTGTGTGTGTGTGTGTGTGTGTGTGGCAGCATACTTAAAATACGTATTTTACACATGCCGGTTTGTGCATTAATACATTCCCCGATGACTCAACATTTATGACTGCCAAGTTGGCATAATACCACTTTCATGAACAGAAGGTAATTATATTATTATACATCTGTGCAGGGAGAGCCTGTAACCAATTAAAATGAGGTCTTTCACACTGCAGAATTATAGTGATATCATTCCATTTTAACTTCCACGGCAACATCCTATAGAATGTGGAGTTAAGTATAAGTTTAAGGAGGAGTATTTAGCATTCTCAGCCAGACAGCTTCCCAGAGTACTAGTGACTGGATTTCCACAGGATGGAACCATGATAGTTAATATGGAACCATAATGCTATAATTGTGTAGAATAAAAGGACCCATGATGAACTGAAACTCCTGGAAATTTCCAGGAGAGGCAATGCAGGCTGTCCTGTGAAAGACAGAAGAAATATGGTTATTGGTTCTCCAGAAAACAGAACCAACACACTGAAATTATACAAAAGGATTTTGGAATGAAATAATTAGGGAGAACGTCCTGAAAATAATAGCTGTTCAACAGTGGAATTAAGGAGTCCCCGATGGCAGGGTGCATTAAACCCTTGTGCTGGCAGGACTGATGACTTGAAGGTTGGGTTGCTGACCTGAAGGTTGCTGGTTTGAATCCAACCCGGGGAGAGCGCGGATAAGCTCCCTCCTATCAGCTCCATCTCCCCATGCGGGGACATGAGAGAAGCTTCCCACAAGGATGGTAAAACATCAAGACATCCATGTGTCCCCTGGGCAACGTCCTTGCAGACAGCCAATTCTCTCACACCAGAAGTGATTTGCAGTTTCTCAAGTCACTCCTGACACACACACACACACACACACACACACACACACACACACACACACAAAACAACAACAGTAGAACAGACTAGTTCAGAAGGTGATGGAATTTATTTCATTAAAGATTTTTAAACCAAGGTCGAATTGTTGCCAGTCATTTAGCTACTCATTTTCTGAACTGGCAAGGATGAACTAGATGGCCTTTGAATAACTTTTAATGTTACTGTTCTATAGTTCTGTGGGAATATAAGCATGTGGTAGTCCAAGTGATTCTGTAGTTGCTGTGATCTTGGGAGAAAATCACCCAATTAAGTGGACCAAAGTAATTCAGTTCAATTCAGTTCCATTTGGGACTAAGGGTGCAGTTTTTAAACTTACCGTTCCATGATAGTTCCTATATAGGGGCATTTTTAAGAGGTTTGTTAAGTAATCTTCCAGTTGTTTCTGCAAAGAAAATAAAGCCAAGAAGCTCAAATCTTGTGTGCATTATTTATGTGGGCTATTATTCAATCATTAAGAATCAGAAAAGAACAAACATTGCAGTCAATGATAGCAACACTAACATCTTTGTGTTTCAAGAATGGGAACTTATTTGATTTCCATTTCAGATATATTCTTGGAGGAGCAATTCAATGGTGGGGTAGGTCCAAAAGATGAATAAAAAATACCACCATATTTTAGCTGAAAGCTTTTAGTGCTAACTGCGCTAAGCCCTATTATGGGCATTTCAATTTTTCAGAATGCCCCCCTCCCAATAAATAAATAAAATAAGAATTGACCAATTAGGATGGAAACTCAAAAACATAGCCATAATTGTCTGGATCAGTATGCAAAAGGATTTTGTAGACTAATTGAGAGAAATAGGTTTTTTCTTCATCATCAGATGTATTTAATGAAATAGACTTAGGTGTATGAAGGCTTATGCCACCTTCTTCTTTCTCCCTGCTAGGCTCAAAGGTGCATAGGATGGGAAGTGCAAAAGAGGTTAAACTATTTACAGGATAGTGGATTAGGTCAGTATACATACTCATCTTTCCACATATGAAGTAGTTTCATAAGGATTCAGATAGCAATGCTTTGTAACTGAATAATAATAATAATAATAATAATAATAATAATAATAAATAATCACGATCTGCCAACTGCAAAAGGCCACCCTACTAGGATCTGCACGCATCATCCGAAAATACATCACACAGTCCTAGACACTTGGGAAATGTTCGACTTGTGATTTTGTGATATGAAATCCAGCATATCTATCTTGTTTGCTGTGTCATAATAAAATAATAATACTTTATTTTTCTGTCCTGCCACCATCTCCCCGAAAGGACTCGGGGTGGCTAACATGGGGCGATGCCCAAAACAAAACAGAATAAAGCAATTACAATGACTATCAAAATCAGTTCACACATTCAATTATAAATTGTCAAGTGGATGACAGACCGAGCAAGACATATGTATGTATAAAGAAGTGATGTGATCCTCATTGCAAGGGCAAAAATCTAACCTAAGAGACAATGGGACACTTCATCCAATGCAAATGAAGGGTTTGGAAGGACCTGCTCTGAACTGGGACCACAGCAGGATGCAAAAGGCTAAGAACCACTTATTCTGATTCACTCTTTTACCTCGTTCCTGAGTTAAATCAGTCTTCCTACCCCATGCCCTTGCCTTTCCAAAAGCTATTTGTGCAGCTGATTAATTGAAAGAATAGTAACTAATAACTGTCAATTTGGGTGCTGTATACCATATTGTAGTTTGCTAAACCAGGCTTCAAACACCCAAACAAGTCAGTAAAAATATGTTGTAGAGATGATCACTAAGAGGAAGGATGCTCACCCTTCTGCTGGAGAGGTGTTCTTCTCTAACCATGTTGTCAGAGGTGCGGGGTAAGCTTGGCATTTGCCTTGCTTCTCCCCTCTTGACAGTCTGCCTTCGGACTGTGTGCCTGAAAAAGGTAACATTCACATTGTGAGGTGAGAGGTTTCAAGCAGTGAAACATAGGAAAGGGAAGGCAGGGACCTCGTCCAAATCTCAATTTCTTATTGTTAGGAAGTTAGGAATTCTTCTGCTATGGCAGTGATCAACAGAAGCCATTTAAGCACATATGGAAGTAAATTGTGCGCACAACTCAAATGTTCCTTCTCCTACCTAACTGAAGGTTCCAGAGGCCAGTTACAATTCCTTCTTATCAGATGCCACTTTCACAACAATTCTTTACCTTTAATCTCAGTGATGGCTCTAAATTATACCTCTCATTCATCATCCTGGGTAGCCCTTTTCAAGTTCAAATTAAACACTGAACAGATTCAGCTGTCCACTGTCATGGAAGCCACCAGCCTCGACTGGATTTCCTTCAGGATACTAGTGATAATAATTTGGATTACAATAAAATTATACTATGCATAATTCCCATATACAGCCAGCATGATGTAGCAATTTGAATGTTGGACTATGATTCTGAGGACTAGGGTTTGAATCCGCCATAAAAATGCATTAAGTGATCTTGAGCAGGTGGTAGTCTCAGTCCCCTTCTACACTGCAATATAACCCAGATTATCAAAGCAGATGTTCCACATTATCTGCTTTGACCTGGATTATATGAGTCTACACTGCCATATAATCCTGTTCAAAGCAGATAATTTGGATTTTATATGGCAGTGTAGAAGAAGGCAAAGGAAAGAAATCCTTTGAACAAATCCCAAAAATATTCCATGATAGGTTCACCTTTGAATAAAAAATCACTTGGAGTCACACAACAATAACAACATCATCATCAACAACAACTCCCACCCTTTCTTCTTTGTTGCTTTCCTTCTCTTCTTGGAGCAATTGCTTTTAGGTCTTGGAAATAATATCTATCCTTCAAGAACCATAAAGATCGAACCGCACATAGCACTCTTGTGACTAAGCAACCACCATCATATTGACGTGGATCTTTTGGTAAAAAGGTTTATGACAGCTTATCAACCATCATACACTTTTAATTTCTACTCTGCCTCCATCTGTTTCCAAAGACCATTCAACCTGACTCCATATGTTTTCTAATTTAATTCAATCGAACCGCTTCTTGACCTTCTGAGATTTTAACAAGTATTCCCACACACTTTTCAAACACTATGTTCCCAGCTATAAAGGATAACTATACACTGGGCTTTCAAAAACCAGTGAATTGCAATGGCTTGTGTGCTGCAGAGATTCAGGTTTAAATCTAAGTTGATCCAAAAAGCTCATTAGGTGACCTTGGTCAAATCACATCTCTCTCAGCACCAACTTTCTCACAGGACTCTTGTGACAATAAAAAGAAGAAATATGAACATTCTCACAAAGCTACATTTGATGTCAATTATGACATTCTGTGTTCTCACACATCAATAATGTACTAGTACCTGAACTTACTTATGGATATGAGCAACTGAGAACCAAAGTATTAGGACTCTGGGAGACCATAATGTGGATCCCTGCTCAGCCATGGAAAGACAATGAGTGATCTTGGTGGACTCACATTCTCAACCTAAGAGAAAGGTAATGGCAAACACCTTTGCATAAAATCTTTGGCATGTCGGTGGATTGGATTAGATGGTCCTTATCGTTCCTTCCAACACTAAGATTCTATGATTGCCAAGATAACCCTAGGATTGGCTCACTGTCAGTCAGAATCAATTTCAAAGCAAACAACAACAAGAACAAGAAGAGGCACACTCTCCAAATTCATTTAAACCAGTAACACTAATGTTTGGAAATATCAGGCAACTACCTTCTTGTGGGGATGGGAATCCGTATAAAAGCTTTATATCTAAGCAGTTCCCTGTGGAATTCTTGAAAGTGCTTGAATTTCCTTTTCACTTGCCATGTAAACTCCCCATGGGTTAATTCAATAGTGTAAACATGTAGACTTGGTACCTTTCAAAAGGAAACAAGACATCAAGTATTCAAAGCAGGCATATAATCAAAGATATTGTTTTCAATAATATTCTGTCTTAGCTTAGTGATTGTAACAACTGCATTTCTAAACAAATTAATTAAGCGTCTTTCCAGCAGGGCAGTTCATTAATGAACCAAAATAAAGAGTAGAGATTCTTAATATAGCATTTTCAAGGAAGGCAGCAATTTAGTATGAGTAAACGGCATAGAAACAAGCATATTTAGTGGGAAATAAAATCAAATGGATTCTGCAAATTAAGAGAAGCACAAAGATAGATTTACTATCAGTACAAAATCATCTTGTTAACAGAAAAAAGATGCTCAGTAAAATGAAAAAATGGATAACCTTTGCTTTTTGGAAGCAAGGTTCCAAAAGGGCCAGCCTTAGAACTAAGGATAAATTTAACCGTGACTATTTTGGAGTAGCAGAGCCAGACTTGTGTAGTTGCTTGAATGAGCACTGGACTATGACTTGAAACCACATAACAACAACTTGGGATGAGCTCTAAGTTTAGGCTGGTGCATTAGAAAATCTGCTTGGCAGAATAATCTCTACCTGAGAATTTCAAGACACCAAATAACCATCAGTTGTATCACCATAACAGCTTTCTGTATGAGTTAAGATAACAGGCTGGCTCTTTTTAAACAGTGGGAATAAAAAATCCCAAAGAAATCCCAAACCCTAGCAAAGTTATGTGAGTAAATCATGAAATATGATTTTATTATTCTAAAATACCACTGGAGTTACAACATTTGAGCAGGTTTCATAGCGAAAGTGTGTTTAGTGGGGGAACAGACTTCCTCTGGATAGTGGTGCATTCTGGTTCTTTGGAGGTCTTTGATCAGAGCATGGATGGCCATCTTTCAGACATGTTTTAGTTGTCTATTCCTGCATGGCCCTTGAGATCCATTCCAACTCTATGAGTCTAATATCTGACCTTTGTTGTTGAGGTACAACGCTCCACTTCCAAAACCCGCACTCGAATCGGACATCCGGTTAGATAAGTTTGCATATGAGCCTCTTTAAAGCCTTTAGTGTTGTAAATGGCAGAGAATGGAATACCCACTGCAAAGGATAAGAAAGTGATTGTTATTTCATCTCTTTACATCAGCTTTTTAGATGCAACTCATAACACAGCAGGGAGAAGATTGATGTGAAAGTAATTTAAATGAAATATTAAAATGTAAAAACCCATTATGGGTTTCCTCAATCAGAGCTTCCGCATGTTTAGCACCTCCCTTAAAATTCATGAAAGATCCCAATCATTAATTTATCTAGGCTATGTATCCAAAATGCTTGGAACCAGAAGTGTTCTGAATTTTTTTTCAGATTTTGGAGTATTTTCATATACCGCATCATCACTGATGTCATCATCATCATCATCATCATCATCATCATCATCATCATCAGCAGCAGCAGCAGCAGCAGCATTTTGGAGATAGCACCCAGGTCTAAAATTCATTTATGTTTTATCTATACACAAAAGTGAAAGTTAATTTTGTGTGCAATATTTTTAATAATTTTGCGCAAGACCCAAAGTTTGTATAAACTGAGCCATCAGAAAGAAAAGATGTCACTATTTCAACAACCCATGTGGACAATTTCTGATTTTGGAATTCCAGATACAAGATGCTCACTTCCATATCATCTCTCTAGTTTTTGGTTTTTTTAAGATAGAAGTCCAATGACAAATTCTCTTTTTGAAAAAAGTGGCAAAAGTCATACGGCTTGCATGCTATATTACAATCACAGATGCTTAACCTAGAGTTGCAGATCTGTAATTTCTCCATATTCACTAATACTGTGCTGTCACGACTGTAGAACTTACTACTGCCACAATTATAAATGCCTCCCCCACACTTACTTTTCCAGGCAGCAGCCATATTGAAAAATGTCAATCAGTTCATCTGGTGATTGGGATGCCAATGGGCAAGACTATGACAATCGAAAGTATTTGTTTGTTTATTTGATTGATTGATATTTTTATCCTGCCTTTCTCCTGACATTGAGATTCAATATAAGTAAGAAGGGGAAGACCAATATATACTCTTAACCAGTTATCAAAACAGAAAGGGTTTACTCCTCCATATTATGCCCAGTATCAAATACATCCATCCTTTAATGGGATGTGCCAAGTACGCAATTTGGAACTGTATGGGTGAAAGTCATTTACACACTGAGTGTACATTTGGCTTCTTTCTGGTTTAACTCTCATGAATTGCAGTCCCCCAGGGTCACATTTGATTACCAAATCCATACACAACCTATAATGTAGACTTTTTATAACATTGTCACCTGAAGAATTTAAAACAAGTTGCTTTACAGGGGGAAATGGCCATTGAATTCTGCAATCATGCTTTAATTCACTTATCAAACTAGAACTTGAAAAATTACTTTTTTGGACTGTGGCTCCCACAATCCTCCAAACAGCCTGGTCAGTGGCAAAAAAGTCAGTTTCTCCAGTTCTACATTAATCCTTCTCCCACCAGCAAAGATAGAGTTATCTCTGTTAACTTTGCTAAAAATGAAGAAGATACACTCAGAAATATTTACTGCTGCACAAATATGCTAATAAATCCAAAGCTAAACTCTGTTTATCAAACAATTGGTGCCTAGGCTGCTAGCTTTGCTTTATTTATTTAGCCATTTTTGCTCAATTTCTCCCTCATAAATTTTTGGGAATTGTATGACAGATTCTTGGAAACCAGTGAAAATTAGGGAGCGTGGGAGGAAAGACAAAAACAAATAATATTTCATGTATGTTTAGCTATTCTGTGGTATAAATTCATAAAGTTCTAAGTTTGTGAACTGATGAAAAGGGGGGGTGAAAGAATATAACCAGTAGTATGGAGGAGAAGGACAGCTGGAACAGGAATACATTCTCAATTTGTATAAACTGTAGGATTTTTTTTTTTAAAAAACAAACTAACTAGAAATATTTTGATTGGGTGACAAGCACGTTCATGGGTTCTGCAGAATTTATATGCAGCCAGTTTAAGTCAATGTACATGACCAAAAGACTGTGAAACAACAGAGGCTGATAAGATAAAACAATGGCCATATGAATAGGTAGCAGCTGATGTATACACATTAGGGAAGTGAAGAATCTATTCCAGGTTTTGGCCTAATTTTAAGGAGCTATCCAAGGTGTGAGACCTACTAAAGAATGGGATCAGTACCATAAAGTGCTCCTTTACAGTCTGGATTAAAACCTGGAATGGGTTCTATGTCCACTGACAAGGGAATTGCTACTGATATGGAGTAAAGTGAAGCAGGATGTTTTTCAGAAAAACAACCCAGGAGGTTTGAATAACTATTTCCAGACAACCTGGTCCTGAATTAACACCATTGCTTATTGTGGTTCTATTGTGTGGGGAATCCTTAGGTAAAAATGTGCATTATATTATTTCATTTCATTGTAATAAGCCAGAGTTTGAACAAGTTACTTTTTTTAGACCACCATTCTCAGAATTCTTCAGGAGCTATAATCTAAGATGTAAGTATTTCAAGTTTTGCACTTACATGCATCTCTCGGGCATTGAAGTTCTGAGAATATAGACTGCCACTACTAGGCTTTCTAATAAGCAATTATCAGGCCCTAAAATCCATGTATGGTATACATAGAATGGACCAAAGCTTGATAAAACCATAGATGCAAAATGTAAAGCTGAACAATAGTCTTTAGCCTTTTTGCCAAAAAAAAAAAGTTGGTGCTTCACCAAACTACAAATCCCAGGATTCCACAGCATTGAGATTTTTTAAAATTGTATTACTTGTTATACCTAGTGCCTATTTTAATTTATGGTTTATGTTTTGAGTTATATTTAATATGTTTTGTGATCTATGTTTCTTATTATGTTCAGTTTCATTTATTATTTGTCTTAATTTTAATGTATTATGTGCTTATTATTATTTTGTATTGGCTTACCTTGTTGTAAGCCTCTCTAAGTCCCCTAGGGGAGAGGGGCAGAATATAAATAAAGATGTTGAAGATGATGATGATGATGATGATGATCCCCTGGCGGTTGGCTCAAGGCTATGTTCAACTGCATTAGTTCTAAGGTATAGATGAACCCTAAGATAACATGAATAAGAAGCTATACAGTGGGGTTGGAGATCCATCTTATGGCCACTGTAGATTCCATTTAGCATATTACTCTGTCTTTTGATATTCTTCCAGGCACAAACCACATTTTGACTTCCCTCTGCTTTTATAAGAACTGGTAACTTTTAAAATTAATCCTAAAATACAAAGAAGACTTATTTCATTTGCCTATGAGACCAACTCACCAGGTTCTTTTGGGTCATGGAGGGCATCTGTGTCCACCTCCTCCCCTTCAAAGTGGAGCTCCCTCGTGTCGAGGCTTTCGATTATGTTACTCATGTCATCAGCTATTTTCCTCAGTACCGAGGTGTTCACCTTCTTTTCATTGCTTAGAGACATCGTAAATGTTCACACTCACGAACAGGGGGCTGTTAAAAAGAAGAAATGTGAATAGAGCATTATTGGCAATTCACTTGCATTTTATTTAACATATTCTATACCAACTTTTCAGGCAAAGCTTTCCAAAAGTAGTTAATGACTGAAGAATTTTAAATAATAAAACAAAGTTACCTAAAATCACATAAAACATACATAACAGCGATAATGGTAAATTCACAGTATAAAAGATGTTCCAATAGTAAAAGACCCCCAGTATGATACCTTGACCAAGGAATCTGTCTGCACTGAGGAAGAAACAGTAACTGAATAATTTTGGATGGCTCCTCCTGGGTTGTTAATATATGAAACAATCTACTTTTCAGGATTGAAAACAGATGAGATTAAAAGAATTGTCTATGCTAGACTCTACAGAGAGAGAAAGATGGAGGGAAGAAAAGGAAAGCAGGAAGGAAGGGAGGAAGGGAGAATGGATAGATGCTTTGTTCAACTGTGGATTACCAGATATATTCCATTTAGCAAATTGGGGTTGCTGGAACAGGATATCAAAACTGAAACCAAAATCAGAACCCCGAAGTGTGACAAAAATAACCTATCATTCTGATGACAACCACTAGCAAGTGATATACAAATTGAGTGAGAAGCATTAGGTACAAAGCCAATAGGAAAGAACATGCCTATAGGTTTCTGCTATGCTCTCAAGCACCTTCCATGTCGCCAATGTTTACAACATAGGGATAGAAGTCATAACTATAATCCAGTTGATATATTGTCCCATGGGTGCTAATTTTTCAGGTTTGCTCAGGGGTAGAGCAAAGAGGAAGGATGTTTCCAAATAAGAATGCTGATCCCCAGTTACATTCCCTTCCAGTCTACAAAAGTGCAGAATTGCAGTAACTTAAAATCTGAGCAGAGTTGCTGGAAAATATAGCGTAGGTTTTAGAACAAAAAGGGGCAGGCACAGATACTGAGAGAATTTAAACAGCAAATATAATGAGCCCTTGGTATCCGCTGTGGTTTGGTTCCAGGACTCCTGATAAATACCCACATCTGTGGATGTTCAAGTCCCATTATACAATGATAAAGTAAAATGGTATCCTTTATATAAAATGGCAAAACCAAGGTTTATGTCTTATATTTTTTTGAAAAAAAATCTATGGATGTTTATATTTGTGAATATAAAGGGCTGACTGAACATGAGCTCTGAGTGAGAATATTTTCCGTGTCGGATTACTGAAATACTAAAATTTGGTCACTGCAGGAAATATCATCTGGGGGGAAAACTTAGTGGTAGCCAATACCTTTTCTTTACCCTTCCTTAGGGTTGAACTGATAAAATCTGACAACTAGAAGCAACTTGTTTCTCCAGTATCTTCCTTCTTCTTTCAACCTCTTCTGTCAGCACCATAACTTTAACAGGTCTCACTGTACTGGACTAATGCACCAGCACATTTCTGGCCAACTTGGGTATTTTCAGGTTCCATTCAAAATAAAGACTCTGGCCATCCAGAACAGGATAGGGATTACTGCAGAAATTGGAAGTAACTACTTCTAATTAGCTCCTGCCCTTATAATGGTATTATGGCTATAATATCTGTTGTTAAAGGTTGTCAGGTCAACTCTGGGTTACAGAAAATGGGAGTTCCCTCTAAGATATGATGCATGTTAAAACTTTTTTTTTAAAGGAATCACCTCATTATATTATTGTTCCCTTCTGCTCTTGCTGACAAACGGCTTTGTGCTATCTAAAATGCGAAAGCCTTGAATCTGTATAAATGTTTAATTAACAACAAAGTGCTTTGTCATTTTGGGAAGGAGCACCTCTATGTAATTGGAGAATTATTTCTCTCTAAAATACAGTAGAGTCTCACTTATCCAACATAAACGGGCCGGCAGAACGTTGGATAAGCGAATATGTTGGATAATAAGGAGGGATTAAGGAAAAGCCTATTAAACATCAAATTAGGTTATGATTTTACAAATTAAGCACCAAAACATCATGTTATACAACAAATTTGACAGAAAAAGCAGTTCAATATGCAGTAATGCTATGTAGTAATTACTGTATTTACGAATTTAACACCAAAATCTCATGATGTATTGAAAACATTGACTACAAAAATGCGTTGGATAATCCAGAACATTGGATAAGCGAGTGTTGGATAAGTGAGACTCTACTGTATTCAGAAGAGCCAGCCTGATTCTTTCTCTCCTTCACATGCTGAGTATTCAAAAAGGATGTGATCCTTAAAAAAGTACACAAAATGTACTCTTCAGTTCAGAGCTTATATATTTTATATTTATATACAAAATGTAAAGCATTCATTATACTAGGAAAGTCAAATTTTATGCCTTGGGAGGGGCCTGCTTTCTCAAGGTAATAGGTATAGGCAAACACCAGCTTATATTCAACACCATCTACTTAAAAGTAACTTTCCCTGGCCCAACAATAACCATCTACTTTACTATCATCATTCACAATAAGAGAAGAAGGTCTTCTTGTGCTACCAATTAGAATGTGGGAAAATGATGTTTCCATTTCTCTTCCACTCAGTAAGGCTTCAACAAGGAATAATGGGAGGGGTTCTGCTCCTGATGTAATGATGGACATGGAGACATCATCCTCTCGCACCCTGTTTGCCAAGCAGAACAGACCCCTTCTCTCAATAATAGCTGATGTCCACTAAAGTATGTTTACACTTGCAACAACAGTGCCACAATTATGTAGGAATAGTGAATACAGAGCAGCAAGAGATCCATAACTTATGAATCTGTGATTGAAAACATCATATAATTCTACAGTTCAAGTACATCTCCTGTGAAACATATGAAAAGCCATGTAATTATCTCTGGGTGTGCCCTTGGAATAATATCTGATTGCCAATTTGTGTGCATCATTTCTCCTAATCCGAGACTGACTTGTGACTTATTCCATTCTGCTTGCTTACGTCATCTGGGTGTTTTTTTTAGTTATATCCACACCTCATCTTAACCACAGATTTATTTGGCAAAGTCTGCTTTGATCCCTTCTCCTGTTTCTCAGGATATGAGCAAGCAGTGGACTCCAAAATCATCCCATCCAACTTTGAACCCTATCCAATCCACATAGCCATGGGAATGAAATGGCAGCAACAGACATAATTGTTTCTTATTACCTACAGCTTCATTAAGAGCAGGTAGCCTTGAAGTCTCTCTATGGAGCAATATTCCTACAGGCAAACAGAGCCATTATTTTATCCATCATAGGGGTTAGTTTCCTTTTCTGTTTGTACTTCAAGCTTCTGAGAATAAGGTGTTTTCACTACTGCACACATCCCAGATACCATGGAGGATCACTTCAATTTGTATAGTGCCAGAAGTCAGTGAAGGGAATATGATAAGAGCTTCTCCTGGATTGTATGTTAATTATGGCAATCTCTTCTACAGTACAGCCCCCATTTCCATGATAGATATGCTTCTGGATTTTGTATGGATGCACAAAAACTATGGATAATAGCAAACCCTTTTGAAATAAAGGACTTCTGGCTTAAGAATTGCAATGAAGGACCTAGAAAATGCCCAGAGAAGACATATTTTTGGACATGAATAACTGAAACTTTGGATACTAGTTCCAAAAATTATGGGGCTGTACTGCACACTTAAATGGCTTATTGCTAGCTATTGGTAATTCTATGTGTATTGCAAGAAAAGATACATGTGGAGCTAATGAATATGTAAAAAAAACCCCAACATGCTAGATCCAGAACGTCGGCTATTTTGGACACAAATAAAACATTTGTTTAACTCCATTTATTTATAGTGAATTTCAGAATGTCACATCCTTTGCATCTAAACCACCACCTTGGCAGCTAGACCAATATCATCTGCTGGTGAATATGAGAGGGACTGTGTAGATGGGCTTAGTACTACTCATGGGCTTCTCACTGACACATGGAATTTTGTACTAGAGAGATATTTGATGTGACCCAGAATGTTTTGCCTCCACTATGGGTCTCAGTTATTGTCTGAAAGTTTAAAACTAAGTGTAGGACCTAATGCAGGTGTTTAGACTTCTCTTGAAAACCCCACACAATAAGTATTCTAACTGGTTGCTAATGCTTGGTCCTTCAGTTATTTTAGATTGCAACTAACAGACATCGTAGTCTATACGGCACACTTTCAGGAAGTCTAAGAATTAATTGGAGATTAAAACATATGGAAACCCAAAGGTTGAGCCACATTGTTTTTTTAAAAATGGAGGCATCCTTTGAGAATAAAGCCAGGTTCCCAGCTTCAGTATCAGTATATGGATTGTGGGATGCTAACTAGTATGATTCCTTTCTAATCTTGTGGGGTGGAGGACTAAAGAAAGGAGCATTTCCATGTTAATTTCCCCCTCCCCCCATCCTTCACTAAAGGGTTGACTGATAAACAAGTATTCAAAAGAAGCAATTTCCCTGGTCGCAATCATCTCTATATCTGCAACAATCTACTTTTCATGCAGACAATAAAGCTGAAATAGTCTGCCAATCTTAAAATGGTACATCTACACCACAGCTGTAGCAGTTTGATACCAGTTTCACTTTTATGACTCTGGTTTACAGAAGCCTGGGATTTGTCATAGGGTCCATTCCCTGTGACTCTATGAAAGCGCTCCACCAGAGAAGCCCTAAGAACCTCATAGAATTACTGGTGTCGAGATTTCTCACGATGTAGTCATGACAAGTAAAGCAATACCAAACTGCCATAAGGCAGTTGGATATTGCTTTACTTGCCACAGCAACAATACTCACAGTCTCCAAAGACCTGTGCTCATAGTGTAGTTTATATTCATTGAACAGAAGGCTGAAATAGAGTCACTGCACAGTATGACTGTTATGTCATTACAAATGCACATTTCTGAGATCTGTGAAATGCAAATTCTGCTTCTGGCAAATAATGTCTCAGACAGGAGACCAAGACTTAGCATGAATTTACATAACCATCCAGATTTTTTTTCCCTCAAGGTGCAGCAAAGCTAGCTGGAACATGACTAACCGAAGCAACCTACATTTTAATGTCAGGATTATACCAACAAACTGACAGTCAACAGATCGTCTGTCTAAGTTCTTCTCATAACTGTCTTTAAAAACCATTTTCCTTCTGCTAAAGTAAAACAGGGAACTAGCTTTATGTTCCTTGAAGAAGACTTCACTCTCAATCCTTTTAGTTTCTGCTGATAAAACAGAGCAGGGGCAGGAGGAACTTGTTATTTCCTTCAGTCTGCAAAGTATCTTGGGCAGATCAAATCACATAGGTTGCTCCTCTGAATTTTTTTAGGGTGCTGTGTGAAAAGTAAATACAATTGCCCCTATCCATGCTCATGCAAATAGCATTGTTATGTGTAATAAAGCTGCAAGAATATGAAGCTCAAGCTTGGTTATATTTTATCACAAGGGTCCCCAAGCTAAGGTCCGCAGGCCAGACGCAATCCTCCAGGGTCAATTACCCGGCCTTTTTCCTAAACTTTAAACTTAGAGTTGCCCTAAGTCTGAAACGACTTGAAGGCACATAACAACTCCAATTAACTTGACTATCTCATCAGCCAAAAACAGTTCCACACTTCCCATTGAAATACTGGTAAGTTTATGTTGGTTAAAATTGTTCTTCATTTTAAATATTGTTCTTTCACATTTTCTTACATTACAAATAAGATACGTGCAGTGTGCATAGGAATTTGTCCATGTTTTATTTCCAGACTATAGTCTGCCCTCTGTTTAAAAAGTTTAAGTCCCCTGTTTCTTCATATATATTTTAAGTGCTTCCTCAAGGGGGGAAATGCTTCTGTTACATAATGCTTGATATTCCCTCACTTTCTTTATTCAGTTGAGTGTGTTTTGTCTTGTGACTGACATCTGGCATGCAAACATGGGATTCATTTGCAATAAATTTTGCTGAGGCATATACATTTCAGGAAATCCTGCTGGGGATGGAGAAACAAATATGCAGGGAATAAACATTTGATATGTGGTCTAGTTTGACCTTTCGTACTAAAACAAACAAACAACTTGAAAATCTGCCAAACAAATATCTGCAGGGGCTTCCTGTGGACCTCTAGTGATCAGTTGTGTCCTACCTAAGGAAAATAGCCACTTACCCCTTGTTCAACAACCTGGAAATGGCAGAGTTGGGTGAAGGACTATAGACTACTTTTCCTAGCCATCCTTTTAAGAACTTTGCTGATTCTTATTCCAAATTAATGGTTATAAGAACTGTTGGTAAACTGCCCATATTCATAGTTGGATGTAATTACTCTGAGTATTCCAAATGGATTTGAAACTGAGCACATTCAGCTATGGCTTTCATGCTTAATTAGCACCACGTATAAATAATTAAAATAAATTATATTTATACTCACTATTATAAACAGAAGACAAAAGGCAGTGATAGTTACTGCTTGATGTGAAATAATAGCTGCTGTTTTTGATGGCAAATATGACAAGCCCATAAAACAAGGCCTTATGTTTGGCTCACAGCGGAAGTAGGTGGAACATGATACGATGCAGTGAGGGGCAAATCCTACAGTATCTGCCTTACTAGGTAAAGGTAAAAGTTTCCCCTGATGTTAAGTTCAGTCATGTCTGACTCTGGGGGTTGGTGCTCATCTCCATTTCTAAGCAGAAGAGCTGGCGTTGTCCATAGACACCTCCAAGGTCATGTGGCCAGCATGACTGCATGGAGCGCCATTACTAGAACCTTGAAATCACCAATCAGGGCCTGGTGCACTTAAGAATATGTGTTCTGAATACAAATGAATTGTCTGAGTACACAAAAATTGCTTCAAGGTCACTTCAAGGTTTCTTACCTTTAGCTATATAATTTAAAATTGAAAGAAGGACCTACTATTATCCAGTTGGGTGCAAGAAACCCCTTGCTGCTCTACCAATAGATCCAGATCTACTTTCTGTCCAAAATAATCTAATGCATAATATAACTAGACATGGAAAGGAGTATCTGGGTTCAGATTTTCCTGGTACTTTGCCATAAAGTTTATAGAATGCCTCAGGGTTACAATTCTAGGAATCCTTATGTTGGATCGGGTCTAATTAAACACAATGTGACACACTTTTACTAGAATATCCATAAGGACACAGCAGAGCCGGCCCAAGATAATTTTCAAGTGTAAGCGAATAGAAATTTTGGTCCCCCCCCCCCCCCCCACACACACACACCAAACCACATGAATGGGCCAGCAGAGCACTGGATAAGCAAAAATGTTGGATAATATGAAGGCCAAGTGTGAATAACTGCAGTTGATCACCTTGATTAGCATAGAATAGCCTTGCTAGACATGGTTATGGTTATTGAGCATTATTCCTAGCAGTGCAATAATTGAGGACTTTTTAAGTATTGACCACTGGACTGATTCTGGACTATGATTTTGAACTTATGTGGTTGTAATTGTTGTTTTTAGTAGTTTTTGTTTTAATGTTTGAGTTTAATTGTCATTATATTATTGGAATTTGTATGTCGGCCATCGAATTGTTGCCAGTTGTGAGGCCACCCTGAGTCCTCTTCGGGTGAGAAGGGCGGGACAGAAGTATGGGAAATAAATAAATAAATAAATAGTAAAAAAGGACAGTAAAAAAAGGACAGCAAAAAAGAACACTCAAAAACAGGGGAATTCCAAACATGAAACAATCAGGGCCAGCTAACACCTCTCAACAAAGATATACAAACCCCACTTGCTTAGTTTCCAACAGACCTCACAACCTCTGAGGATGCCTGCCATAGATGTGGCCTTCCTCTGGACACTTTCCAGCATTATTTGGCAGAGAAGGAGAAAGAATTTGGGCCCTTCCACACAGCTCTATAACCCAGGATATCAAGGCAGGATAACCCACATTACCTGCTTTGAACTGGATTGTCTGAATCCTTACTGCCATATATCCCAGTTCAAAGCAGGTAATGTGGGTTATTTGTTTGAAGCCATTCTTCCATGTTCTAGTCTCCAAGGCAGAAGACAACAAGCTTGCTCCCTCCTCCCTATGACTGCCTCTCACATAATTATACATGATGAGGAAATTCCCAGCTTGATTTCGTCCCCGCAGGCTATATGATTATGTGGGATGAAGGACTTCTTTGGGGTCAGAAACACCATTTCCCGCCAAAGGGAAGGGGATGGGGTCTCAGAAACATAATGAGGCAACATAACACATGGGCAAGTAGGAACACATAGACAGAAACACTGAGCTTTTAGGGCAATTTTATATACATGAGAGATGTAGTTTCCCAAAGTACCCTAGCAAGCCAGACTCCTTGGCACATAAATCCTGGGGGACTCTAAAGAGAGGGATGAAGGAAGGAATGTCCCTAAGTTTGGGAAGGCACGGGGCCAGGATGGCCCCGATAGAGGGAAAAGATGAACTGATTGCAAGAGAGAGAATAAGAATAAGTTCCGAATTGCTATTGTTACGGGGCAGTCGGTGGCTCACCACACTCAGAACCAGGAGGCTGCGAGTTCGAATCCCGCTCAGGGACAAAAATGTCAAAATCAGTTGGAAATGTTTTGCCAGAGAAGGCAAGGCTTGACAGCTCGATTTATTTATTTACTACATTTATATGCTGCCATTCTCACCCCAAAGGGGACTCAGAGCAGCTTACAAATTACATTCACATACAATACATTATATTATTAGCATAGTAAAATAATAGTATTAAATTACTATATTGTACTAAATCATTACATTGTAATATTATTAGTAATATTACATTTAATATATAATATATAATTAAAATTATTAAATTGTATTATTATCAGTATTATATCATAATAAATAAATAAATAAAGTTTTATTATTATTATTCTTAGAAGATAAAGGGAAAAGATGAACTGATTGCAAGAGAGAGAATAAGTATAAGTTCCGAATTGCTATTGTTACAGGGCAGTCGGTGGCTCCCAGAGAGAGTACACCACACTCAGAACCAGGAGGCTGCGAGTTCGAATCCCACTCAGGGACAAAAATGTCAAAATCAGCTGGAAAAAGGCACGGAGGGTACGGGGCGCACGGAGAGCTGCCAAGGCACATGTTTTGCCCGAGAGCGCCCCCGTCGATGTGCGCCCAACTCTGAGGCATAATTGGCGTCCCATGTTGGACCGGCCCTGTGACACAGTGTCAGTAGAGCAGATCCTGGTTAGTTAAAGCTACTGTTCTCAAATTTTCACTTTAGCATTTTTAACTTTTCTCCCAAAACTGCTTCCCATTGATGCCCAGGGCTCCTGAAATCTGAATTCTACAACATCTGGAGACAAAACATTGAACATCACTGCTTTAAAGGACTTCCTGCATCCATATAAACCTTCAAGGCCATTAAAACCAATGTCAGAAGCCTTGTTTGTTGGTTTTATTGATCAGTTAAGAGGCTGAACACTGCAAAAACAAAGTTTAGATTCATTTGCAACAACTATATAGTAGGCGATATACCTAGGTACAGTTTCTATATATACCAAAAATGAATTCAGGTGTATCACCTGCTATATAGTTGTTGCAAATGAATCAAAACTTTATTTTTGAAGTGTTCAGCCTCTTAACTGAACAGTATTGTTATACATTAATCTGTCAGCCTTACTCATATTTATTCAAATACGTTTTTGCATAAAGTTCTTTGCATCCAAGAAAGATGTTTCTCTGTCCTATTTCTGTTTGCATAAGTAATACATTTGGGGCACGTATCATACAAAGGATCAACGCTCAGCTGTCACTGCTATGCCTAACTCTGCTTAGTTAATATTTTCAGCAAAGTTACTGCCTGCAGTCTTTCCAACTGCTTTTCTATCAAGAGCTAGCAGGGCCTTTCTGGTGCTAGCTTCTGGTAAATGCCTTTGGAACACCCTCTCAATACATGCCAAGTTCAGTTAGTAAGCTTCAAGTCTGATTAAAAAAAAGTCAGATACTTTTAAATGCCCCAGTTTCTCTTGTTTTGTCTTCCTTTTTTCATGCCAGATTGAATTCAAAGTGCAACATTACTTTACACTCAAGTTACTCAGCAGGAGGAAAGGAGAGAAAAGGTAATGGAAACCTCATTCTCAGTAGGCTCAGGCTAAAGCAAACTGCTACATGTGTCCCAGTCTTGTTCTGTGAAATGTTGTAATGATGTCATAAACATCTCAAAAGTGTTGCATTTTCAAGTTAGGGCCCTTCCAGACAGGCCCTATATCCCAGGATTGGATCCCAGGTTTTCTGCTTTAAACTGGATTATATGAGTCCGCACTACCAGATAATCTGGGATAAACAGAAAACTTGGAATCAGATCCTGGGATATAGGGCCTATCTGGAAGGACCCTCAGACAAATTAATGCAGAAAGATTAAGATTGAGAACCTTGCTTGGGCCTGCTATCATGGCCACAAGTTCTTCAGAGGCATGATAAAACTGCTTGGTAGGTTTATTATGGGAAATTTGTTTCAATGTAGTCCTGAATTAGTGCTGAGTCTTATCTTTCTAAACATGCACAATAAATGTGTGAATAATATGCCTGGTGCAGGTTTAGTGTTGGATAAGGATATTGGGAGATAAGGGTTAAAATTCATGCTCTGACATGGAAACCTACTGGGTGACCATGGGTAAGTCACACTCTCTCAGCCTAAGAGGATGTCAAGAACAAACCTTTTCTGTGCAAATTCTGTTAAGAATGCCCCGTGATATGTTTGCCTTATGGTCAGAAATAGCTTGAAGGTACACAGCAACAATAATTCCTATTGTTTTGCTGGTATGTAACCTTTCTAAGCACCTTTAGCAAAAGAAGGTTACATTTACAGTCAGTCCTAAACAGCCAGAAGTAAACTGGACAAAAAATTGTGGGATTTATTTCTGAAGAGGACTGTAACAATGTAATCCCATGTACATATACAGGTTGAATATCCCTTATTCGAAAGGAATCAGAAGTGTTTTGGATTGTTTGGATTTTGGAATACCTATATTTGTATATTCGTACATGATAAGGTGCCTTGAACTCAAGACCCATGTTTAAACACAAAATTCATTTGATTCATTTGCACCGTAAGCACATCATCTGAAAGTTATCTTATACAAAATTTTAAATAAATTTGTATACAGTATAGACCCTCAGAAAGCAAAGATGTCACTATGTTATCTATCCATATAGACAATTTGGGATTTTGGAGTATTCCATATTTTGGAATTCCAGATAAGAGACAATCAACTTGCAATTACCAACCAATCAGCTGTGTATTATATAAGCAGAAAAGAACAACTCCAGTGCAAGGTGTTTTATGTAGGAATAAAGTTGGGGACATTTCTTTATATACTGGCAGTCCCCAAGTTATGAGCAAGATAGGTTCTGGAGATATGTTTTTAAGTTGAATTTGTATTTAAGTCAGAACAGGTACATTTTTAGGTGTAACACCAGCCAAAGATGTATTGGTGAGAAAGCTCCAGTGGAGCCCCAAATGATACCCTGTGATAACACTTTCAGGGGTGAATTTCCTTTCCTAGGGGTAGATTTCTCTCACTTTCTGTAGTCTCACCCCTGTTCTTAAATATGCATCATTTGTAAGTTGGATGTTTCCAACTCAGGGACTGCCTTTAGTTGATTATTGCAAACTGAATATATACAACAAGCACAGTGGTGATATTTCTGCATTTTTCCCTAATGGGAAACTTATGATACATTAAATCATTCTCTTGTGCTTTTTATAATGAAATCTGGGAAACACACTGTCAGAAAAGAGTGTTGGGGAGGCATTGTATGTAACTGTGTGTTTGTGTGTGTGTCACCTTTCCCCCAAGGCTGGGATTCAGCTTTGTTGAGCAGTCTACCAGAAACAGGTATTCACAAGAATGAGTTAATAACTTACTAATTCAAGGGCAGTACAAGTTTTTCAGGCAGACAGGTCCTGACTGTGCCAGGCACAAGATGGAACAGTGGAAATATGAGGATGGTTCTCATTTCTTCTCACTCCTCCTACCAAAAACTCACCCTTGAACTTCAAGGTTATTTATTGAAGGATTATTCATATATCCTTGTCATGAAAGAGTAACTCTAATCTATGACAAAGAAGAAAATTCTAAAAGTGGTAAAGGTTGCATTAACTCCGAAGGTGCTATCTGTGTTGTCAGAGAAACTGCCCTGCATGTGGATTGACAGAACTAGATGATAAATTGCTCAAGTACATGCCAGATTGGCGATGGGGGGGGGGGGGGCTGCACGAAAATGCCGGGGCTTGGAATTTGCTTTTCCAAGTCCTAGCCGGCCAGACCTTTCAGGATACTAGTTGAATCCTTCCACTGCTTGTCTGTTTATAGGTAAGGTAAAGCTTTCCCCTTTACCAGTCATGATCGACTCTGGGGGTTGGTGCTCATCTCCAATTCTAAGCCAAAGATCCGGCGTTGTCCATAGACATCTCCAGGTCATGTGGCCAGCATGACTGCATGGAGCGCCGTTACCTGTAATAAATTAATAAACATTTAATTTATTGTTAGGGTATAAACAGACAACGCTGTTGTCTGTTTATACCCTAACAATAAATTAAATGTTCATCAGACATGCTCGTGTGTCATTGGGGTTTGATGTCCAGTCAGCATCCTCTCCATTTTTGTACTCCCTCAGGAGATGTGACACCCACCTTTATGTCATTTGAAGGGATCTTGTAAAACTCATTATGCCTTGCTTGCTGTTACCTTTAATGCCCAGAAAAATAAGATATGTCAGCACTTTTCTTGCATTTATTTATGTGACTATCCTGGTCCTGTTCTGAGTGATTTCAGGTGTCTGTTTTTTCAGGACATCCTAAATCTCATACGCGAGAGTTGGCATCAGCTAGCTCCTAACAGAAAGCAGCAATCAGGCATGGCATACCAATTGGCCATTGTCTACATGTTAAAACTGTGTCTGGCATGGTGCCCTTTTCTCTGTCCTCATAGATATCATCTCACAATAGCTAGCCTGCCATGGGGAGATCTGCCTGGGTTTGAGGTTTATCTATGTGATTTAGAATCTCACAGGTAACCCTGAGAGCTCACAAGAATCTCTCCTCTTGCAGAAGTTCTGTATTGCTTTCCAGAAAAGATGACAACCATAGCTACCTGGACTGAACAAATAAATATTTTCTTAAGAATGCTGCATAGAGGATCAAGAGAAAACAATAGGCAGAAAAGTAATAAAACAGAAACAATTGATAAAGGAATAAGCTTTATCAGAGAAGAAAGAGAAATGACAAAGTAAGAAGGGGGAAAGATCTGGGACAATCTGCATTTTGAACGAGCCTGTGATTTTAATAAAAAGTGTGTACTATGTTCATTATGTTTATTCCCACACCTGGTACATATTTATGATCTCAAATAAACATGTTTTGGGACCCTATAAACCTTGAGGGAAAATATAATTTACAGACTAAGGAACACATATTAATTATGCATCCATTTGCAAAACCACAACTTTAAAAAGTTTTCTAACGTCTTCATGTGACTGAAAAACAACCACTACCATCCACCAAAAAAAGTGGCTGACAACAAGACTGAAGAAAATATAATTAAAGGAGATACACATTTAAATGTTAAAACACAATTACCTTGAAAACATAATTTTAAAAGATAAAACAAAATTAAAACATATTAAGGATCTTGATCAGCAACTGGTCAGTTGCCAAAAGATATAAAACCAAGATGTCCCTCATACCATGAAAGACTACCGGTATCAAACTGGTAGCTGGGCATCGAAATTACCCATCCCTTTCTGTTCTATTTTAGTTTGCTTGCAAAAAGCGAGGTAGAAATTAACAAGTTGGAGTAAGAATGTTCAGGAATACAGATTTTATAAATTTGTACTGATATTTGTGAATTAATTAGCAGCATCACTCCAGATTTATATAAGTGAGTGTGTGCCATGTAGATAGGACTCACCACTATGTAATGAAGTTAGTGCAACATTGTTCTCTTTCTACATACCATGGTGCAGTTTGAGTACCTCTTCTCCAAAATGCTTGGGACCAGAGGTCTTTTCAATTTTGGAATACTTGTATTTGAATCTGCATGCATAATGAGATATCTTGGAGATAGGATCTAAATCTAAACTATTCATTTGTGTTTCATTGACACATTATACATATCACCTAAAGATAATTTTATACAATATGTTTAGTAACGGTGTGCATGAAATAAAGTTGATGTACACTGAACCATCAGAGAGCTAAGGTGTCAGTATCTTAACCAGCCATGTGGTCAACTTCAAATGTCAGAATTTCAGATAAAGGCTGCTCAACATTTACCACTAGCATATTTTGTTCAAACCATTGGTTTCAGTAATATGCTCAGCTTTTACCACTATCATATCTTGTCCAAACCACTGGCTTCCTCTCTGTACTGTTTGCATGGCCATGTCAATTAACGTTTACAACTGCATGCTGTCCATCTATTTAAAAAGAAATGTGGAGCCTATCTCACATAATGCTGGCCTGAGCTAGACAAGAAAACATCACTTCCATTTTGCTTTGTCACAATATGTTGAAGACCATCATGGGGCATTTCTGCTTCACTAGATTACACTGGCTGAGGTTACCCTGGGTTAGCTGATCTGCAGCAACTCAATATGTCTTTAGAGTGTTGATACGGTTATATTATGTAAATGATTTGAAACACCAAAGTTTGTAGCAATACTGCGAGCCTTCCCAATTCCAAATCTATGACTTTTAACTGAATTGTCAGTCTTCCCCTCCTCCAGCCTCACTACAGTTGCCATGATTTCCTTTTGCAGTGGCCTTTTGGCAAGGTTTCTTTGTAAGTGGCCCAACATTTCTGCGCTTCAGCAATTGCTGCTATGGGGACAGCACCGGACATGACCTGGCAGGACACAATGCAACTGGTTCTACATTTGTTTTGCCTCAAAGAGACTCGTGGCATTTCAAGACTTGGGAAAGCCAGCACATTCAGTAATAGATCTCTGCCCTTTTCTAATTCACACATAAGAAAGACCTGTAGCCTACTTCATCTTACGGTGGTAAATCTGTGCTTGATGGCTTTGTAAAGTGCAAGAGGAGGTTCATGTGATTCAAAAGCCTTTTCATACAAATTCCTTACATGTAGAAAGCTAGGATGACAGCTTCCCCCTCATCCCCACATGCTATTCTCTCTTGCTCTTGCTCACTTTCTCCACATTGTAAAGGGTTCAGATTTGACTAGTGGAGACAAGAGAATGTTCTCCAGATGAATGATATGAATCAGAATCATACAGCTGGAAGGCACATCACAGGACATTAAATCCAAACCCCTTAGCTAAAGTAACCCCAGAATATAGCTGTTCAGCATTCACACTGTAGAATATAATAATAATAATAATAATAATAATAATAATAATAATAATAATAATAATAATAATAGGAGGGACTCGGAGCGGCTTACATGGGACCATGCCCGACAAAAAATACAATAACAGCGATAAAACAGTAAAACAATTTTTCACATCAATAAGACATCAATATCAGTAAAACAGTCATAAAAATCAACATACTGCATAAAATATTAAAAACGGGAGGCTAAAAACAGATCTGGGCCAAAGTGCAGAAAAACTTCACATGGGAGAGATAGTTTCATAGCTAAAATAATCAATAAAGTGCAAGGTAATTATGACCAGGCATCCTATTGTTGAGTGGGCATCAATCAATGCAGTTTGACACTACATTAAATGCTATGGCTCAATAATATAGAATACTGGAAGTTGTAGTTTGACAAGGCAGCAGCACTCTTTGGCAGAAAAGGCTGTATAAACCTTGCAAAGCTACTATGATTCCATAGCTTTGAGCCATGGCAGTTTAAGTCGTGTCAAACAGCAGTTTAGATGCATCCTAAGAATATGTCCAGAGGAAAACCCAGCATCTCTCTAAGTAATTGGTTCAATTACTGAACTTTTTCTAATGTCAAGAAGTTCCCTCTAATATTCAATTATACTATATTTTCCCATAACTTCAGATCATTAGAGCTGGTCCTACCTGCTGGGGCAGCAAAGAACAGGTCTGACCCTTCCTTTCTGTGACAGCCCTTGAAAGGTGTTAATGGAGAAAAATAGCACCTTTCACACTCTTTCAAAGTTGGGTCTCTTGCCATAATTTGCACTAGCAGTCTTGGAACGAAACCAATTGAAAATTCATTCTGGGAGGAAACTGACTGACAATCTTTTGGAATAAGGAATAAGGTTGGTTGTGGTTAGAAAATGTGTGCAACCTTGGACATTTTCAGCTGACATCAGAAATATCAAGCAGTGTGCATATTATGTGCATGAATCAGACATTTATTGAGGAGCCTCCCTGCCATTAGGTAAATTTCACTTCCCTCAATGCACAATGGTTATAAATGCATTGGATATATTTTTTTTCAGATTTAACACCTACTGATAAAAGAATGCAGTTCAATGTTGAATCAAGGGAACTCACAAGGAAATGTAAAGTCCAACCCCATCAGACATAATGACTAATGGTGATTTCACAGGCTTGTTTTCTCACTATCTTGGGTCACTAGGTTTTTGTTTTCTGTGTAATTCTGACATGATACCTACTCCTGCATATCTGAGATAACAATTGTGCAAGTCTTCCTATGAATTATTATTCTGTACATCAGAAATCCCTCATTAATCAGAGGCTCTTCTGCCACATTGAGAGCTGAGATAGTAGACTTCTATAATTTCAGACAAGGATCCAGCATGTTTTATGGGAAGAAAATTGAAATGCTTTGATCACATACCCTGTTTCCCCTAAAATAAGACATCCCCAGAAAATAAGACCTAGTAGAGGTTTTGCTGAATTGCTAAATATAAGGCCTCCCCTGAAAGTAAGCCCTAGCAAAGTTTTTGTTTGGAAGCATGCCCGCCAAACAGAACACCAGAGCATCCAGGATCGGTAAATGTACGTACCATAGAGTGTTGTACATGGAAATATTGGTAGTAACAAGAAATTCTTGATAGGATTCAGAGTTTGTCAGGTTATGCTGGTTTGTGATGACAACTACTGTACAGTATATAATAAATGTTCATGTTTGTGTTCAACAATAAATGTGAATTCTTCTTCATGGAAAAATAAGACATCCCCTGAAAATAAGACCTAGCGCAACTTTGGGAGCAAAAATCAATATAAGACACTGTCTTATTTTCGGGGAAACACGGTAGCTATACAATGCTGCTGCTACTACTACTTTGACATTCCTTTTATTAAACCACAACCCTTTTATTAGTTGAAGATAAACGACAAAAAAATTGTTGTGTTCAGCCCATTTATAAAATGTGGAGTGCCCCAGGCTAAGCCAGAGCCAGTCCTCTCACTCTACCAATGGCCTTTGCAGAAATCCTCTTAAGAGGTTGTAGGACATGTAGTTATATATGCTAATGTATTTCTTTAAGGGAGATGAAAACCAGAATGGCTTCCTTCTTCATCTGAGATGAGCTGTGAAGAGGACTTCCTTTATTGCCACTGTGGCAAGCTGCCAGGATAGCAGGAAGACCTGAATATCTGTGCAACTATACAGAGGACGTGGATGTTATAGCACAGGGGAAGCAACTGCTCCCCTGTGGCTGGAATCCAGCATACTCTCAGGAAGCTGGAAGCTGGAGAAGGTTAAATTGCCTCTATCTCTATGTTCATATGGCATTGAATGTTTGCCCTGTATGAGTACATTGTGATCCGCCCTGAGTCCCCTTCGGGGTGAGAAGGGCGGAATATAAATACTGTAAATAAAAAAATGTAAAAAATTGTGACCAATATGATGAAAAAGGGGAGACATAAAATTTGAAAAATAAATGAATAAATGATTTGTAATTCATGGACAATGGAGCATTTCTTTCAAAAGTAAAAATGCAACAAGAGCTTTTCAGATAAACTTGCCAAAATCTGAAAGTAAGAGTAGTATTGGAAAAAAAAGATGCTGATATTTCATCCTTAAATAAAGTTGTTTTAAAAAACGACATCCCATTTCTAAAAGTTGGGCAACCCTGTACAATAGAGCTTGGTCACTCTCTTTTCAAAACACAAACTTTTCCTTTTCTAATTACTAGATATCACAGGCATGGGCAAACTTTGACCCAACAGGTGTTTTGGACTTCAACATCCACAATTCATGACACCAAAACACCTGGAGGACCAAAGTTAGACCATACCTGAGCTATCATTTCATGTAATTCTGCAACTCTTCTTGCTATCAGTTCCTGACCCATGTGTAAATAGCTCTTTATAACACAGTAGAGTCTCACTTATCCAAAGTTCTGGATTATCCAACGCATTTTTGTAGTCAATGTTTTCAAAGCATCGTGATATTTTGGTGCTAAATTCGTAAATACAGTAATTACTACATAGCACCACTGTGTATTAAACTACTTTTTCTGTCAAATTTGTTGTATAACATGATGTTTTGGTGCTTAATTTGTAAAATCATAACCTAATTTGATGTTTAATAGGCTTTTCCTTAATCCCTCCTTATTATCCAAGATATTCACTTATCCAACGTTCTGCCGGCCTGTTTATGTTGGATAAGTGAAACTCTACTGTAAATTTGTTTATGTTTAGGGAGCCTGTCAATTGTCTCCAGCAATCCTTCTAAAGTGTTTTGTCTTAATTTCTCTTGCCTTTAAAAGTAGGTACATAGTTGTATCACTGTCCCTGCTCTTTTCCTATATTTCTGAGCCAAGACCATAAAAGGTTAAATATAGATGGTAAAAGGGCGTAGTCTGTTTACTTTATATATGCAAAGGCAATGGCACATCCCTGGGTCACAAGAGAAATATTCAAAGTTTCCATTCACCTGGCTCTCTTTAAATATGCTGGACTAAAATTAGTATTATCATTATTATCATCCTAAAGGCCACTGGTGATGCTAAATGAGAATGATGACTTTGGTAGTCCAACACAACTGAAGAACACCAGGTTGGGTAAAACTGAGATATTTGCGCTTTCCACTTGACTTTTTAATTTTTTCGTTATGGACTACACATATAAACATTCATTCTTCAAAGGGATTGTTTGCCAAGCAAATAAAATGGGATTACGTCCTATAAATGTTTATAACATAGAAAGAGGAAGAGCCTGACATTCGTCAAACCATATCTTGGAAACAGGGTTCAACAACTCACTTTCCTTTTAAAAAACAAGAAACTAGAGTTTAGAAACATTTTAAGTCACTGTTGTATTATAGTACCTTGATTGCCTGTTAACAGTGGTCCAAACATATAGTGTGATAGAACTGCAAGATATAGGAGTTTGTAATCCAACATACTGTACAGTAGGAATGGGCAAGGTGCCATATTGGGGCGGCATGTGGCACTTAGGGCTTTTTTAAAGCCTCTAGACCAGTGGTTCTCAACCTGTGGGTCCCCAGATGTTTTGGCCTTAAACTCCCAGAAATTCTAACAGCTGGCAAATTTCTGGGAGTTGTAGGCCAAAACACCTGGGGACCGACAGGTTGAGAACCACTGCTCTAGATCCTTGGTTCCCAACATGGGGCACACGCCCCTCAGGGGAGCAATTTGATTTTTAAGAGGGGCAATTCAAGAATGTGTTATTAGCAGTGATTTCCTTGCAATTCTTATAGTTCTAGGGGGCTCATATATAGTATACAAATATATACTGTGATATAGGTAAAGGTAAAGGTTTTCCCTTGACATTAAGTCACAGAAGCGGCAGAAATACACAACGCCAGAAAACCGCACAATTATGAAATGCTACTACAAATCTGAACCTCAAAGGCGTGGCTACCAAAAAAGGATGCATCAACTGTGGAAACAAGAGTACCCTGACTCACAGATAACAGAACCCCGACTGGCTGACCAACGAAGATTCATAATCAGAAACAAAGTGTTCAGTGAAGTTGAACTCGAAGAAATCCAGAAAATTTGCAAAGTAAATTACCATCAGACCACAGCACAGACAGCAGCAGAGACTCCAGCAACACTTGGAATGGTAGAACAGATTGAACCAGAAGAAAGTGTGGAGCTTTTGCAAGAATTTGAAAAACCAGCACTTGAAACATCTGCTGAACCACCAGGAACCTTGACAGCAAGACAACATGAGCTCAAGGATAAGATCATGGCTCCTGCTGCAGCAAATGCCATAAGAAAACGGCTCCCAACTCTAAAAACAGTGCCCAAGAGACACCTGACGCCTCTCATGAAAGATGTGAATGCAGTACTCTCCACTGTCCAGATAACATCAATTGAACAAACAAACCAGTATTCCTACAGTGCAGCAGTGATAGTAACAGAAGAGCTTGGGCTCCTACAACCAAGGCAGCCCCAAAGAAAATCAACTGGAAAACCAAAGTGGAAGGTCAGGCTAGAGTTGAAAATCAAAAAGCTTAGATCAGATGCAAGTAACCTGAAAAATATGAAAGAGAAGAAACTGAAGAATGACAAAATCAAGCAATACCTGATCCGAAAGTACTGGCTGAACACCAGAAAAATTGAAGAAGCTTTGGAAATTGTGAAAGAACAAATTACAGCAACAGCCAGAAAAATTGAAAGGTATGAAGCCAGAATTGTCAGAAGTACAGACAAAATCAACTGTTTCAATCAGACCAAAGACGGTTCTACCAGAGCCTGAACCAAACAACAGACACTGTAACCATAAAGCCAGAAAAAACTGCAACAACGAAGTTCTGGAAAGAACTTTGGGAAAATAATAAAAACTACAACAAAAACGCTGGGTGGATAAAGGAGTTTGAAGGAAAATTCTCACAGAACGAAATGGAACAGATGGAAATAACAACTGAAATGATCAGCAAACGAGTGCAAAAAGTCAAGAACTGGACATCGCCTGGTAGTGATCAACTTCATGGATTTTGGCTCAAACATCTGGTTAGTTTACATGGAAAAATGGCCCAACAATTCAATGAGATGCTGCAGAAAGGAAGTATCAGTGAATGGCTAACAACTGGAAGAACATACCTGATACAAAAGGATTCAGCAAAAGGAGCAGCACCAGGAAACTACAGGCCAATAACGTGTCTGCCCACTATGTTTAAACTACTGACTGGCATCATAGCTGACAGAATTCAAGGCTATCTTGAAGAAAAAAACATCTTGCCAGATGAACAGAAAGGCAACAAACGGAAAAGCAGGGGCACAAAAGACCAGTTATTGATTGACAAAATGATTCTGGAGAACTGTAAGAGCCGAAAAGCTAATCTTCACATGACGTGGATTGACTACAAAAAGGCCTTTGACTCACTCCCACACAGCTGGATCATCAAGTGCCTGGACGCCATTGGGATTAGTAAAAACGTTGGCACCTTCATTGAAAACATGATGGAGCACTGGAAAACTGAACTGTTTGTTGGAAATGAAAGCTATGGACTTGTCAACATCAGAAGAGGAATTTTCCAGGGAGATTCATTGTCCCCTCTGCTTTTCATTATTGCCATGATCCCTCTGTCAACAATCTTACAAAAAACAAATCTCGGCTACCAAACATCTAAGAATTCTCACAAAATTTCACATTTGATGTACATGGATGACCTGAAGCTATATGGGAAAACGCAAACTGAAATCCAGTCTCTGACCAACACTGTCCGAATTTTTAGCACTGATATCAACATGGAGTTTGGTTTGGACAAATGTTCGACAGTGGCATTGAAGAAGGGAAAAATCATTGAAAGTGAGGGCATAAATATGCCCAATGGCCAAACAATAAAGTGTCACCAGCCAGAGGCCTATAAATATCTGGGCATACTACAGCTGGACAACACCAAGCATGAACACGTGAAAACTGTGGTCAGCAAAGAATACACACAAAGGGTCAGAAAAATTCTCAAAAGCAAGCTCAATGGAGGCAACACCATCAAGGCCATAAACACCTGGGCCATACCTGTCATAAGATATACTGCTGGCATCATAAACTGGACACAGATGGAACTGGACAATTTGGACAGAAAAACAAGAAAACTCATGACCATTCATCATTCACTGCACCCTCGCAGTGATGTTGACCGGCTCTATCTGCCTAGAAGATCAGGGGGCAGAGGACTCTTACAAGTAAAACAAGCAGTCAAAGAAAAAGAACATGTCCTGGCAAAATATGTAAAGCAAAGTGAAGAACCTGCTTTGATTGAAGTCAAAAATCAGAAACTCCTCAAAACACAACAGACAAAAAACCAGTACAAGAAAACTGCACTACAAACTAGAGCTGACAGCTGGCACAACAAAACACTGCATGGAAAGTTCCTTGACAAAATTGAAGGAAAAGCTGATAAGGAGAAGACCTGGCTCTGGCTCACGAATGGGACCCTGAAGAAGGAGACAGAAGGCCTGATCCTTGCAGCCCAGGAGCAAGCCATCAGAACAAATGCAATTAAGGCCAAGATCGAAAAATCAGCTGATGATCCAAAATGTAGACTGTGCAAGGAAGCTGACGAAACCATTCATCATATCCTCAGCTGCTGTAAGAAAATTGCACAGACAGACTACAAACAGAGGCACAACTGTGTGGCCCAAATGATCCATTGGAACTTATGCCTCAAGTACCACGTGCCAGCAGCAAAGAACTGGTGGGATCACAAACCAGCAAAGGTCGTGGAAAATGAACACGCAAAGATACTGTGGGACTTCCGAATCCAGACTGACAAAGTTCTGGAACACAACACACCAGACATCACAGTTGTGGAAAAGAACAAGGTTTGGATAATTGATGTTGCTAATCCCAGGTGACAGTCGCATTGACGAAAAACAACAGGAAAAACTCAGCCGCTATCAGGACCTCAAGATTGAACTTCAAAGACTCTGGCAGAAACCAGTGCAGGTGGTCCCGGTGGTGATGGGCACACTGGGTGTCGTGCCAAAAGATCTCAGCCGGCATTTGGAAACAATAGACATTGACAAAATTACAATCTGCCAACTGCAAAAGGCCACCCTACTGGGATCTGCACGCATCATCCGAAAATACATCACACAGTCCTAGACACTTGGGAAGTGTTCGACTTGTGGTTTTGTGAAACGAAATCCAGCATGTCTATCTTGTTTGCTGTGTCATACAACGTCGTTGTGTCAATAATAATAATAACAACAACAACAACAACAACACTTTATTTTTCTATCCTGCCTCCATCTCCCCGCAGGGACTCGGGGCAGCTAACATGGGACCAAGCCCAAGGAACAACAGTAAACAAAATAAAATGTATATATAAACAATATCATCAAACAGATAAAATAAACAAATTAAAACCACAATAATAAAGTACAATAAATACAGTACAATAATAAAGTAATAAAATGATAAGATAACGAAAAGCAGAGACCACCATTTAACAGTGGGAGCTCACCCCACTCTCCAGATTTGAACCTCCGACCTTTCGGTCAGCAAGTTCAGAAGCTCAGCGGTTTAACCAACTGCGCCACCAGGAGCTCCATTGTGACATACACAGTTCAAAAATTACAATCCAAATGTACATGGTGGTCAGTTGATGACAATGGAGAAGGGAAAAGCCGCTCATAGAGAGGAAGGAGTGGGGAGAGCATAGAGTTAACCAGAGAGCACATGAGCACAGAAAAGAGAAGCCACTTTCATGCCAAAAACTCCACTCCTTTCAGAGTTCTTTTAACTTTACAAGCTGTACAAAAGATATAAATCTGTCTCTTTGTTCTGCATATAATGTCACAAGAAATCTGTGGAAAAATCCAAAGCACAATTATTACTTTTATAGGTAAATCAATATTCTTGTATGAAAAAAACAAAACAAGAAGATTATCAGCTGCAAGAAAATTAACATCAGGTAACAGGATATCCTCGCATATTGTCGCCAAACACACTTTATGCTACCCTGAATTCGATACAGATTACTCAAATCAATTGTGCCTTGAACTGACCACGTGATAGTTGTTCCATTTCATTACTGAACTTCATTAAGCGCAAAGTGTAACAGAGTTCGTCAGATTTGAACGTAGACATCTTGCATTTTCTATTCCCGTGAACTTTTTCTGATATCTTGCTGGCTACTTAAAATGCTTGCCTTATTTTTTAGGGAAAATAACCTTTTAATAGATAATAAGCATAGAAAGAATGTGCAATGACAGATCATTAGCCATCAACAAATGTCATTGACCGTAATGTCAGAAAACTTACAAGCTAAGGTTTTGGACCTGCCTGTGTCTCTTTACGACAACAGAATACTAAAAGTTAGCCATCAAGTTGCTAACAAAAAAGATACAAAAGGTCCTGGGAACATAATATTTAGTGAAGTTGGGAAATGGTAGCACTGGGTTTCTGTGAGTTTTCCAGGCTGTAAGGCCATGTTCCACAAGCATTCTCTGGAACATGTCACAACCTCTGAGAATGCTTGTCATTGATGTGGGCAAAACGTCAGGAGAGAATGCTTCTGGAACATGGCCATACAACCTGGAAAACTCACAGCAACCCAGTGATTCTGGCCATGAAAGTCTTTGATAATAGTAGCATTAACTACCACAGAATAATAATAATATTAATAATAATCTTTATTCATACCCCACTTTATCTGGGCCCCAGCTGTGGTGCAGGCTGGAGAGCAAGCCAGCTGCAACCAGCTGCAATGAATCACTCTGACCAGGAGGTCATGAGTTCGAAGCCCGCTCGGAGCCTATGTTTGTCTTGTCTTTGTTCTATGTTAAAAGGCATTGAATGTTTGCCTATATGTGTAATGTGATCCGCCCTGAGTCCCCTTCGGGGTGAGAAGGGCGGAATATAAATGCTGTTAATAAATAAATAAATAAATAAATAAATAAATAATTCTCCCCCGAAGGGGACTCAAAGTTTATTTGATACTTTAAATACACTTACCATTTGTATTTAGAGTTCTATAACAATTATTATTATATTTGACTCGCTCCTATTCTTCTTTTAAAAATAATTTCTTAGTGATTTCTTCCTCAGTAATCCAACTATCCTTTCATTCACAGATTTTTCCTCTTTCTTGGATGTCATGTTCTTTGTTTAGACCAAGTTAATGGCTTATTAGGCTTCCTCTTTCACTTTTTGAATAATAAGAATTATATGTGACAGGATTTTAGATATGCTTAGATGGAGCATGGCCAAAAAAAAAAGGTTGGGAACCACTCTTTGAGACTCCCATATCCTCCAAATTTCGCACATGAATAGTGGGACACGTGTACCCAAGATGGCAAAAGATATGAATGAGGAAGAACAGATATGCTAGGAGAGGTTGCAGCAGTTTGCTCTTGCCTAAGCCTTGTGGGAAGAGCAAGATTGCACACTCTCCTCTTTGTGAATTGAACTCAGCCATTGAAGTAAGATGAGGACAGAGAAGGAAAATGGGAGCAGCAGCAGAAGGAAAGAGAAATCAGGACATTTTAAAAGTAGTGGGACGACAGACCAAGTTGAACAGTTGGGAGTTGTATTGTTTTTTTAAAAAAAATGTCTGTATATATTGTCGTAGTGTGCTCACCACTCTGGAATCGGTTCAGATTTTGAAATATACAATGAATAAGAACCAGTTGTTTTGTTTTTTTCAAGAGTTTCCAAGCCATGATTTTGTGACATATAAAAAAGCATAGAATCATAGAGTAGGACGAGACCTCATGGACCATCCAGTCCAACCCCCTGCCAAGAAGCAGGAAATTGCATTCAAAGCACCCCCAACAGATGGCCATCCAGCCTCTGCTTAAAAGCCTCCAAGGAAGGAGCCTCCACCACAGTCCGGGGGAGAGAGTTCTGCTGCCGAACAGTCCTCACTGTGAGGAAGTTCTTCCTGATGTTCAGGTGGAATCTCCTTTCCTGTAGTTTGAAGCCGATGTTCCATGTCCTAGTCTGCAGGGCAGCAGAAAACAAGCTTGCTCCTTCCTCCCTATGACTTCCCCTCACATATTTATACATGGCTATCATGTCTCTTCTTAGCCTTCTCTTCTGCAGGCTAAACATGCCCAGCTCTTTAAGTCACTCCTCACAGGGCTTGTTCTCTAGACCCTTGATCATTTTAGTCGCCCTCCTCTGGACATATTCCAGCTTGTCAACATCTCCCTTCAATTGCAGTACCCAGAATTGGACACAGTGTGATTCCAGGTGTGGTCTGACCAAGGTGAAATAGAAGGGTAGCAGGACTTCCCTGGATCTAGATGCTATATTCTTATTTATGCAGGCCAAAATCCCATTGGCTTTTTTAGCTACTGCATCACATTGTTGGCTCATGTTTAACTTGTCCACGAGGACTCCAAGGTATTTTTCACGCATAATGCTGTTGAACCAGGCATCCCCCAGGCATAGTTCTGATCATGCCCACCATATTCCTAGTTACTGGTTATTGAGGTTGAATTTGATACATTTTAATGATGTTTTATACCCTGTTTTTAATAGTTTTAATTAGATTGTTATATGTTATTATGCCCTGCTGAACTTGCTGGTTAGTGGTACAAATCCGGGAAACGGGATGAGGTCCCACTGTTATCCCGAGCTTCTGCCAGCCTAGCAGTTCGAACACATGCATATGTGAGTAGATCAATAGGCATCGCTCTGGCGGGAAGGTAATGGTTCTCCATGCAGTCATGCCGGCCACATGACCTTGGAGGTGTCTAGGGACAATGCCGGCTCTTTGGCTTAGAAATGGAGATGAGAACCAACCCCCAGAGTCGGACATGAGTAGACTTAATGTCAAGGGAAAACTTTTACCTTTACCTTAACTGTGTTTTAGTTGGTAAATCTTCTTATATGCTCTGGGCTTGGTCCCACCTGTAAGCTGCCCCAAGTCCCTTCAGGGAGATGGTGGTGGGGTATAAAAATAAAGCTATTATTATTATTATTATTATTATTATTATTATTATTATTATTATTATTATTATGATTTAGTCAATTAATATGAAATTCTATTAATAGGACTTTCTCTGCACTATTAATTTGTGCCCTCATAATGAAATCCTGCTGAATTTAATGAGGCTAAGTAAGTGTGCTTAAGACTTGAGCCTAAAAAAACAATATGTACTAGATTTGTTGAGAAGTAAATCTGAACAATTATGGGATGGTTAGCAGGCCTGATTAAATGTTCATGGCGTTGCAGTTTAACATAGATTGATTTAAATGAAAGGGGATCACACCCTGACAACTGTACAAGATAATATATTTCTGGTTACAGTTTAACCAGAGTCTAGGAACAAATAAATTGGAGTCTCTCTGCAGTGAAGATTAGAGCAGTAAATAGCATATAGGGAAGATGGAATAGACTATGCACATTTGTTTTGCTCATTAGCTTAATTAGAAACTCCCATGCCGCAATGTTTAGTTCAGTATGTTCAGTAATAATGAGTCTTCCTTGGCTATCATAACTATTTGACTTTTTAAAAACCATTGCATGTTTCTAATTATCTTAATGTACACAAAGCGGGATGCCAGGCCCTGCCAGAAAGGTTTTTTTAAAATGTCAGGCAGAATGCTATTCTGGGCTTTTTAACATGCAGGGAAGGCAGATGAAATAACCACCTGCCAAATCAGATTTCTGCATTATGTTTCAAGTACTCCAAGATGAATGACAGCACTGGAATTCTATCTGGCACTCTACTCCGATTGCATTAGCTTGGCTAAGGCAGAGCCAACTTCATGAGACGTAATAAGAATGCAAAAAGATTGGGGAGTCAGATTTTGTTTTTAGCAAACCTCTTCAAGTCAAAGCAGACAGAAAACAGCTCAGCCAACAAAGATCGACCGTAGGCTGGATCTACACTGCCAAACAATCCACTTTGAACTGCATTGAACTGCTTTATATGGGTTTACACGGACCATATAATGCAGTTCAAACTGTGTAATTTGGTAGTTTAAATCCAGCCACAGATACAAGCGGTTGTTTACCATGATCTGGGGCCTTCAATTTGTATTTAGTGGGTTACTTATGGCAGATGGAGCTGTAGCTATAAATGCTTATGTCAGAATTAGATGTTGTGTGTTTTTTAAAAAAATGCTAATTCTCAATGAGTAAAGGCCACGGTTGAAAAAATGGTTGATCATTCTGGATTCATCACACTGTGCAAGAAAGCAAAGACTAGAGCAAAAATAAAAATGTTTTTGCACAAAATGTAGCTTGCACAAAAATATGTATTTTGCACATAAAAAATACTTGTCCAGCTTTGATCCTTCCTCTCCCCCTCTTCAAAAAGGCTTGGCATGTGAAAAATCATTGAAAAATCTTCTTATGAACTCTCTTGTGAAGGAGAACTCTTGAAATTTCCCATCATCATATGCAAGAATGAAATAAGCAAAAATGCACAACCTTAGTGTGTCTACGCTGAAATACTTTATCTATGTAATTCAAATCCCTCTCAGAACAAAATCTGAACTACTTATAAGTTATGCAAATCAGCACACTTCCTCTATGGAGTATACTGGTTGTCTTCCATATAGAGCACTTTAAACCATTTATCCTGGTTTTGCAATGCAAATGGAATTAATACTAAAGCAAGCTATTGAAGCTGGGAATTCATGACACTCTGCCTCCTGAGATTTCAGCAGACATGACTCAAACTTTCAATCATAGTGTTTGCAACCATAAAGTTTACAAACTTACTCTCCCTTTTAAAATGAGATCTGAGATTTCCATGTAACAATGATGACATTGATGACAATAGGTTTGGGGAGTTATTACCATGCCTCAAAACTGGGGGAGCGAAACTGCACAGGTTGAATGTTGCAACGTGTTCATCTTTGCTTAGGTGATGTAGGACGCCAGTCTTAACTTTTACAACCAGGACAACAGTAATAAAATCACATTGTTCATGAGACTATCCTATGTCACATTGCTGCCTATGGTAGAACACCAAATTTTGCCCCAGTAAAGTCAAAATACTTCCCTAGTTTCTGCAATGGAGAACACAGGAAGAGTCCCATTTGGGTTGGATCACCTGGTCTACCATCGTACTTCCTACTAATTCCCATGCAAAGTCCACAAACACCATAGGAGGCCAGTTTGCCCTACCCACTTATTGCTTAGTAAAATCAATTTTTCCATCTCTTCCACAGATCTATTGTGTAGTACTGTCCCATCTCAATCCAAGCTCATGACAACACTCTTTTGTCTTTCTAATGGCTATAATAATTACTGAAGCTTCTGTCTTTTGTATATTCTGGGTCTGCAGCTGGTGAACCTCTATGTCTGGCAGTTTTTGGATTCCAAAGATGACATGAGTGGATCTGTTAGACAAATCAAATGTAAACAAAATCTATCAGTCGTGCCCGTCATTCAGGGGACCAGTTCCTTTCAAGAGGTCCCGTGACAGATGTGGGACAGTTGCATACATGGTTAAGTTTCATGTCGTAACTTTCCCTGGGAATCAAAGCGTGGTTTAGATTCTCATTTACAACATGCCCAAAGTATCACATAACATTGTGTAAAAAGAATAGTCTCCACTTACAGCTAAATAACTAGACAAGCACATCATTCTTCCCCTGTGATTACATGTTGCTGATGAATACTAACATAAATCATTGGAACTTATCTGACATATCCACAGTGGTGTATAATTCTACAAAAATGGATCTGACTTGTGAGAACATGCAAATTGCTTCAGTCATACCCATTGACATTGGTTTCACCTCAGATGTAACTCAGTATTATGGAGAAGGCATGTCAAACCTTAGAAATAAACAGCTAAACATTAAATCAATGCCCTCATTTTTAATAACAATAATTTCAAAATGTTATTTTAATTGTTAAATGCTGACACTATTTTTAAAGTAACGATTACTAGTTCCCATTATTTCAAATTATCACTGGTCATTTTTTAAACAAATATAAATGTTCAAATCATGTTTTTAATGTACATCAATTCTTAAGAATTCATTCATGGTGTCATTCACTGCCATCACATCCATGAAACCCAGTGGTTCTCAACCTGTGGGTCCCCAGGTGTTTTGGCCTACAACTCCCAGAAATTCCAGCCAGATTACCAGCTGTTAGGATTTCTGGGAGTTGAAGGCCAAGACATCTGGAGACCCACAGGTTGAGAACCACTGATGTAACCCTACTTCCAACAGGTCTTTTCTAGACTAAAAGTCATAGCTTAATTAAATTTACCAATCTGGAATTTGGTCTCTTTTTTGTTTTACAAGGCTTTGTTTACATGGCAGTGAAAGGGGTGTCAAATTCCATTAATTCTACACTACAAATGCACCCATATTTTCCTGTAACATCTGAAGAAGGAAACTTCATCTTATTCCTGACTGCAAAATATAATAAAAACAGACCCATTATGGGTTTTTTAAAAATCGAGTGTATGTCTTTTATGTGTCTGTGTACAAACAACCCAAAGTGAACTGCAAAATTTGATTTTATTCAGGGATCATTATATTTTCATCTTAGAAAATAAATATATTCTGCACGGTATTCTCTTATAAATAGGTATGATATATATGTTTCTTTAAAAAATTGTGGCAAGTTCTTGGTGGTATGGGGATACCAAGACACCTTATCTGTCTCCTGAGGAATATGTATAACGACCAAGTAGCAATAGTAAGAAAAGACCACGGAACAACAGACTGGTTCAAGATTGGGAAAGGAGTATGGCAGGGCTGCATACTTTCACCGTACCTATTCAACTTTTACGCAGAACACATCATGCGGCGTGTGGGGCTTGATGAATCCAAGGCTGGAGTTAAAATTGCTGGAAGAAACATTAACAACCTTAGATATGCAGATGATACCACTCTGATGGCCGAAAGTGATGAAGAGCTGAGGAGCCTTATCACCAAGGTGAAAGAAGAAAGTGCAAAAGCTGGGTTGCAGTTAAATGTCAAGAAAACCAAGATCATGGCAACTACACCTATTGATAACTGGCAAATAGAAGGAGAAAACGTGAAGGCAGTGACAGACTTTTTATTTGTAGATGTGAAGATCACTGCAGATGCAGACTGCAGCCAGGAAATCAGAAGATGTTTACTTCTTGAGAGGAGAGCAATGGCCAACCTTGACAAATAGTGAAGAGCAGATACATCACACTGGCAAAGAAGGTCCTCATAATTAAAGCAATGGTATTCCTCATAGTAACCTATGGTTGCGAGAGCTGGACCATAAGGAAGGCTGAGCGAAGGAAGATAGGTGCTTTTGAACTGTGGTGTTAGAGGAAAATTCCCTTGGACTGCAAGAAGATCCAACCAGTCCATACTCCAGGAAATATTGTCTGGCTGCTCACTGGAGGGAAGGATATTATTTATTTATTTACAGTATTTATATTCCGCCCTTCTCACCCCGAAGGGGACTCAGGGCGGATCACATTATAACACACATAGGGCAAACATTCAATGCCCATAAACACATCGAACAGAGACTGAGAGACACACACAGAGGCAAGTTAACGTTCTTCTGAGGGGATGTTTGATTCTGGCCACAGGGGGGAGCAGCTGCTTCATCATCCACACTGACGGCACTTCCTCATTCCAGGTCGTAAATTAGTTAATCTTGCCTCCCCACTTATAAGTGGTACCTTATCTCCTACTTGATAGATGCAACTATCTTTCGGGTTGCTAGGTCAGCAACGAGCAGGGGCTATTTTTTTTTTATTTTTAATTGACGGATGCTCACCCCGCCACGGGCTGGCCTTGAACTCATGACCTCATGGTCAGAGTGATTTAAGGCAGCTGCTCAACAGCTGCGCCACAGCCCGGCCCACATCTTAAAGGCAAAGATGAAGTATTTTGGCCACATCATGAGAAGACAGGAAAGCTTGGAAAAGATCATGATGCTGGGGAAAATGGAAGGAAAAAGGAAGAGAGGCCGACCAAGGGTGAGATGGATGGATGGTATCCTTGAAGTGACTGGCCTGACCTTGGAGGAACTGGGGACAGGGACGGCCGACAGGAAGCTCTGAGGTGGACTGCTCCATGAGGTCACAAAGAGTCGGAACCAACTGAACAAATAAACAACAACAACAGCATGTTTCTTGAATATTTTTCTTCTCTTGCACAACATTCCCGTATCATGCCAGTTTTTGCCCTTTTATTCTGCATCAGATTTATTGAAAATTGGAAAAATATAATTCAGAAGTATACAAGTTGGTCTTGGAACCAACTTAGGAAATCAGCATAGTATTTCTCAGGTATAGTATAGAATTTTGAGAAAATTCAACTTTTATGTATATGATAATATAACTGATGGCAACTAAAACATTCTAAATATTTTCTCTGTCTTTAATTCTAGTAAATTTTTAATGAATGCCACTTTGTTGACGGTAATACTGAACAACAATAAATATCTTTTGGGCTCAGCCACTGCTTTTAATTTCCCTACACCTAATAAGATAAGTTGACATCAATGTGTGTTGCCATGGGAATCATTAGACTAACAAATGTTAACTTATATAATTCCAAAAGCATTCAATAACATTTGTCCAAAGCTATTTAAAGCGTCTACAAGGACAAAGTGATAAACATAAAAGAGGCCACACAGAAAAACCAGACTAGAACCCTTACTCATGTGTTTCGTTTTCTTACAAAAGTTGCTGGAGAGTTTTGTCTGATAGGAAATATCCCCATTCTGTTCAAGATTACAGAAGTGGAGTTGAGCATGAAATGCCACTGCACATACAAGCACATATTGTGAACATGCCTGCTACGCATTGAGGTTTGTTGCATATTGAGCAAGGATGTGCATGCACATCTGGTGGGACATTTGGCGTCATGGTTCAGTTGCACAATATGTCAATTCAGCAAAAGGCTATGTAGCACAATGAATGTATATCTCCACATGTGGAAATTTATGTTCGTTTTATGGACTCTGGTGAGCAGGGTTCAAATTCCCACGCAGCCATGGAAACCCTCTGAGTGATCTTGGGCAAAAACACACACACACCCCAATGAACACATCTTGCCAAGAAAACCTTATGGTAAGGTCACCTTAGAGTCAACACAAAAACCTGACAGCCCGGAAACTCACAGCAATCCAAATCATTGACTGTTTATGACTATCCTGATACTTTTATATATGCCACTTTGCTTGGGTATACAGAATGGTCTATAATAAAACATATACAACATATAACTTTCAAAAAGAACTAAACAAAAACCACATACTGTACTGGTGTTTCATGACCACTCGCCTTAAATGAAGAAGTAAGAGTTTTTCCATAACCAGGCATGGAAACGAGTACTAGCAATAAGACTACTGAATCCTGAACATTGCCTTTTATTATATTTTGCCATGTCTTCAGGCTACCTATAAACAGCATCAGACCAGGATTTACTCCAAGGACACCTGATTGCTGTGACCTTTGAACTGGAAGAGAAGACAAGTAGTGAAAGGGTGTGCTCTTCTACATGTAATGCATGGACTTTGATGCATGAATCTGATAATTTATTATTTTTCATTTTATTGTACCTTTAAACCACCCCCTAACCAAAGTTCTATGTACAGTGTACCATCTGCTGCAATAAAATAAAACAATAACTACAGAATTAGAATTTCAAACAAGGTGTTTGTGGATATTTGATAACCTACAATATCAGATAATAACCAAGATGTTAAGTGATTGCGACTTCTCTGGATTACAAGGTTTTATATCATAGAACACCAAAGTCAAAGATCACCCATAACATATTTCTGATTTCTATCTATAGCTGTGAAAACTAGATAGTGAAAAAAGCAGATAGGAAGAAAATAATCTCCTGTTGTGCTGACTATGGTAGTGCTGGACCATGGACTGCCACAAAGACAAATAAAGGGGTGCAAAAGCAAATCAAACCTGAACTCTCCCAAGGAGTCATGATGATTAAGCTGAGATTGTCACACTTTGGACATATCGTAAGAAGATCTGGTTCACTGGAAAAGGCAATAATGTTTGATAAAGTGGGAGACAGTACAAACACAATCTGGTTGGGAAGATATCCCCCGCAGATCTAGGGATCTTAGTCTATGCTTCATATATTATGTTCAAAACAAACATAATCTTGTGTTCTGTTTGCTTTCCTATTACAGAAACAGTCAGCAGCCCAAATGGAATATTATTTTAGAATTGATATAATATAATTTTAAAGCTTCTAGAATTGTTAATTTGGAAGGAATCCTGGAGGTCATTTAGTTCATGCCTCGCTCAGTATCATGTACATCTGCTTGTCCGTCCTACAATTCCTCCTGAAAGAACCGTGACAAGAACCACTGGTTTCCTTTATAGGTTAATGTATCTTTTAAGGAAAAAACATTCAGGAAAGTAGAAAGTACAGTCACTTCTTACTGTCAGTATTCTAAGCACGAAAATGATGGCATCAAGCATCAGTCAGAAAGAGCACTGCAATAACAAAGTGACTCATTCAGCTTTGCAGGTGCAACTTCAGAGCACTGGAAAAAGGAAGGTTAAGGTGTGACACTTTCCTGGTAGTATTTCATTCATCTTTTATATTCAAACAAAAATGATGATTGCAAAAATATCAAATGACAGATTTCCTCTTCTTCTTCTTTTTGAAAAGCCATCTTATAAAATACAATGGGCCCTTAGTATTGAGTGGCATTTATATTCACGAAGGTTTACTTCTCATTGATATCAAAATCCATCGATGCTAAAAATCGATTATATACAATGGCATATTAAAATTGAGTCCTTTATATAAGGTGGCAAAATCAAAGTTTTGTTTTTGGATTTAAAAAAAAATAAGCTGTGGTAGTTGAATCCATGGATACAGAATCTATGGATGAAAAGGGCCGACCATTCAGCAGAACTGCTCAAATTGTAGTTTATACTTCAAAAGGTGCTGGATTATTGGCTTTTTTTTAAAGGTGAGGAATGTTTAAGAGAAGTGGCTCTAAAACACTGGCCAGCGTCCATATTGCAATGATTTCTTTGGTTGACTTTTATCAGGTCAACCAAAAGTGACAAACTACATCATACTAAAATGTGAAGTATGATGTGACAATGATGAAAATGGCATGCAAAGAAAGGAAGGCAATAGTGCTCAAAGTCATAGCATTTCCATTTTGCTTTGAAGTGGAATAAATGCAAACAAGAAGGTCTGACCACATGCGCACACTCCATGGCTATGGTAAATAAGACAGTAAAAGCAAATGCAATAAAATGTTACTTCTTCATGGGAAATGAGAACCCGTCTGTTTCCGTTCTGCTTTATTTATTTATTTTGTATCAAAAGCATTGCATAAATTCGTAGAAAACGGATAAAAATAGTTCTGCTAGTTAGACCAGATAAAAGTCCTTGGAAAAGCTAGCAGGGATTTGTGGGAACATAATCTCTGTGAAGCTATAACTTCCATATAATTCTGTTTAATCTAGGAGTCACAGTTTCCTGGAGTAACATTTCTACATGTGATTGGCAGATACATTATGGGCAATAAATAAACGCTTATTTTTAACTGACATCCAGTCAAACTCAACCTACAGCAATGCTATGAATGAGAGATCCTCCAAGTCACCCTGTCATCAATAGTCCTGCTCAGGTCTTGCACACTCCGTGTGGTTTCCTAGATTGAATTGGAGCTCTGTGAAAACCATATCCAGTTTGTGTCCAACTAGGATACTATCAGTGTGGCATGTAGACATGAGTCTTGCCCAAGCTCTAGGACCGAAAACTTCTTAGTTACTAGCAGAACCTGAGGCGAATGTACAAGAATTATATTGAAGATTTAATATTAAAGATTTCACACAAGTACAGCAACTGAACCTTTCTTTATTAGCTGAGCTTTCCTTTGGCAATAGAAGTGATCATAGAATATACTGCCACAACTGGGAAACAACAGCTGAATGAAGCCAATGTGCAATAGACAGCAGCAGACACATGTTACTCTTCAACATTCAAAGAGATAGGTGAACTATCCTCAGAACTAGCACATAATACAAGGCTAGTAAAGGTAAAGGTTTCCCCTGACGTTAAGTCCAGTCATGTCTGACTCTGGGGGTTGGTGCTCATCTCCATTTCTAAGCCGAAGAGCTGGCGTTGTCCGTAGACACCTCCAAGGTCATGTGGCCAGCATGACTGCATGGAGCGCTGTTACCTTCCCGCTGGGGCGGTACCTATTGATCTATTCACATTGGCATGTTTTCGAACTGCTAGGTTGGCAGAAGTTGGAGCTAACAGCGGGCGCTCACTCCGCTCCTGGGATTTGAACCTGCGACCTTTGGGTCTGCAAGTTCAGCAGTTCAGTGCTTTAACACATTTTGCCACCGGGGCTCCATAATACAAGGCTAGGGAAGATCTATTCCACAAACTGGCTGTACCCCACTAGGGATTTCTCATTCGCAATCTGAAATTATGCAAAGCCTGGGAAACTAACTTTCAGCTGAGCTGTGTAATGCAGCCAGGAAGCTGTTTCACAGAACTAAATGCTGATGTTCAGTCTAGACAGCTATCCCATGTATATTAACTGTGTTTAATAGCTCAAAATGTTCTTCCATGAAACTAACATTTGGTTCATAACCTGGGAAGCTGTTGCATGAAACTGGGCTGTGGTTTGCTGACTAGGAAGCCATTATGATGAGGTTCCCTGCTCTACAGACAAATGTGGAATTGAGAAATGCTTTGCAAGTCTAGAATGTGTTGCACCAAACCTTACTCCTGAGTACATACCATGGAACTCAGCTGTGCATTTGCATGTTTATTATAAAAATGTTAAATTGAAAAGGTTGAAAAAGCTGAAACTGATCTGCAAATACGTGGAATTCTGGAAGTTGCTAACCTAAAGCATAACTTTCCCAAGCTCTTCTGCTAATTCTTGGTACACGAGTAAAGCTCTCAAAAAAGCTCAAGAGTTACTTACTCAAGCTATCAATGGATGCTCAGGCTCTCATGGACAGGTAGTCCCCATGTTACAAACATCCAACTTTTATGTTATTTATTTAGTGTCAAAATCATTGCATAATAAATAAGTTTAAAACTGATAAAATAAAGGGATCACAAGCAGCTAAACAGTTTTAGACCAAAAGCAGGCAACAGCGACCGCATTGTCTGTAGCTTTAAACAATTCTTCCTCTGTACATGAGGCAGGACATTGTGGGCAAACATACATTTGTGGAGTTATTTGTTCTGCTCTGCAGTCACGCAAGGTGGAGGATTCCTTCGGATGGTGCCATCTTCCAAGGTTGTCTTTTGATCTGCCAAGTCCACTTCTGAGTCTGTTCAGGGACTTCCAGGTTGCCTATTCTTGGTTTATCCCTGGAGACAGACCCCCAGATGCTCATGGGGGGGCAGCCAATTGGGATTTCCTGGTTTAGCTGCCCAGAGGGATACTCTTGCTGTTTCTGGAGGAACATTAAGAGGAGTGGCGGTTCTCATGAAGCTTTTCCTTGATTTGAGTCTACTGGGAGGAGGATGATAGCCATGCACTGAATGGCTTTCACAGTATTCATCCAACTTACAAACCACTCATAGTTAAGAACGGGAGTGAGACAACATGGAATGAGCGAAATCTACCCCTAGGAAGGGAAATTCCCTCCTGAAAGAGTTATCATGGGGGAAAATGTTTGCGCTGAAGCTTTATCATCAATCCTTTTTTCTACAACAACACACATTTTTCAAAATCCAATTATCACAGGGACAGAAAGCCAGGTGGAATCTTCTGAACAGAGGCAAATAAACACCACAAGGGTGCTAATCCTTCCCTATGCTATCAAAGCTTTTATATACATATACATACATACATACATACATACATACATACATGGCTGCAGTTGAACTTAAAAATGGATCTGCTCTGACTTATGTAAAAATTCAACTTAAGAACAAACCTACAGAATCTATCATGCTTTGACAACAAGCCTTAAGAAAAGAAATACAGTACTGCTGTTGCTTGACTATTAATGGTATGTGGGCAAGTAAATTTCAGACTGGAGAAGTGGCTTATCTTATCTGTCTGCAGTTTCTTTGGGAGGCAAAGAAAAATGTCAGGGTGCTCTTCACTGTTTAGAAACGGGCTCCTGTCCAATAATCTGTTTCTGTTCCTTCTTATTATAGTGTGTTAGCTTTCACAGGAGCCTCTTCTGAGTTTCACTTCAAAGCTCAGTGGCCAAGCTCTTTTCTTTACCCGCGGAATCTTTTCACCAACCCTACATAGGCCTTCCAGATTTGAAGCATTGGATATTTTGCAGTAAAGCCCCCCAACTAAAGAAAACCCCCCACTAATTTTCAAGCAAACATGGAACAATTGTGTGTGTGTGTGTGGGGGGGGGATCATGCAAAGGGAAAACTGTGAATTATATGAATGGGCTGGATTTTACAAAACATATGTGAAAGTACAGAATGGACATTCCTAGAGTTACAAGATTCTTCATGATACGTCAAATAACTCATCGGAGGCACAAATATTCATAGCATATTATCTCAGTCATCTGATGTAACACGGAAAATCTACAGTGTTGTAAGGGTGTCCATTCTTTGCATCCATTTACATGTGGTTTGCCCACTTGTAAACTAAGCAGAAATAAGTCATCAATGTTCTCTTTGGACAAAATAAACTAGATACAACTAGTGCCAGCTGGAGTACTCCTCGAGGAAACAAGGAATGGGTAAAAACATTATTAGACTAGAATACACAGATTGTTTGGAAATTTTCTGTTCTCACATGTACACCCAACACAAATATACTTGCATGCCCAGGGGTCCGAAGAACATCCCCTCCCCATGCCGTCTGTTTAGACAGATGGTTTCTTGTGCTTAGAGTACCTATGAAATACACGCAGAGTGGGTGAGTTGTCTGAGAAATGAAGAGCAGTGCCTGGGATCGGATTATATAATTTTTCACTTATGTTGTTTCATCTGTTTTAATTGAAAGATAACACCCACAACATTCTGGGGTGACTGAAAGAGCAATCGTGAGATTGGGAGGCATCTGATCACCAAACTATTTAATAATATACTTACATAATTTGAATTCGATGGGCAAAGAGTACTGGCAACCAGTAGGCTTGAGCGATCCATGAAAAAATTGATTCTAAACTTGCTTCAAAAGTAGGGGGTGCTAGCGTTTCGTTTCTGATGTCATTTCCGAATTTTGCCCCTCAAAAATTTCGAAATTTAATGAAAATTCGTTAATTTCAAAAGTAATTCGTTAATGGTGGACGCGCATGCGCAGTGGCAAAAAAAAGCACGGGGGGGAGACTTTGCAGGTCTCTCCCGCCCTCATTTTTTGAGCTATCTTCTTCAAACTTGGTACAGTGGTAGAACACATTTAACACTGATGGCTCACCAAAATTTAAAACATTTCCCTTATCCTCTGATTTTTGGTGAATTTTTATAGCTTTTATAATAAACCATTTCATAATAATTGCAGAAATCTGTTCCTGGTTTGGAAGTCTTATTTCCTGTTTCATTGGGTTGTCTTTACTTTGAAAGTCATTGTTCTACTTCAGAAACTTTGTTTTTGTGGCTGAAACTTTGTTAAATTGGTGGACTCAGGAAACCATAATGCACTACACCAGGAGTCCCCAAACTAAGGGCCGTTGGCCAGATGCGGCCCTCCAATGCCATTGACCTGGCCCCTGTCCTAAACTTTACACTTAGGGTTGACTTAAGTCTGAAATGACTTGAAGGCACACAACAACAACAATCCTAATTTTGGACTATTTCACCACAGTCTGGCCCCTCAACAGTCTGAGGGACTATGAACCCTGCACTACATTACACCATGGTGTCTCTCTCTCTCTCTTTTTTAATGAATGCTCCCATGAGAAAATGTATGGATGAACTACAATTCCTAAAAGTCTTGGGTCAACCATCCAAAAAAACCCCTAGGATTCACAGCTGGTGTGTGCCAAGCTTGGTCCAGATCCATCACTTTTCTTCTTATCCCAGATTATCTGCAGAGAGAACTCATATAATCCAGTTTAAATCAGATAATCTGAAACTAGATCCTGGGATATAGGTTTAAAGCGCCCCAATAGCAAGCAGCCAAGCACTCAAGGACGCCCAGACCTCTCTCCGCTCGTTCTGCAAAGCGGATTAACGCGCCCCATTGCAAAAAGCCAAGCACTCGAGGACGCCCAGACCTCTCTCCGCTCGTTCTCCAAAGCGGATTAAAGCACCCCATTGCAAACAGCCAAGCACTCGAGGACACCCAGACTTCTCTCCGCTCGTTCTGCAAAGCGGATTAACGCGCCCCATTGCAAACAGCCAAGCACTCGAGGACGCCCAGACCTCTCTCTGCTCATTCTGCAAAGCGGATTAAAGCGCCCCATTACAAACAGCCAAGCACTCGAGGACGCCCAGACGTCTCTCCGCTCGTTCTGCAAAGCGGATTAACGCGCCCCATTGCAAACAGCCAAGCACTCCAGGATGCCCAGACCTCTCTCCGCTCGTTCTGCAAAGCGGATTAAAGTGCCCCATAAGCAGTCAAGTAGTCCAGGAGCCCTTTGCAAATGCTTGCCCCCTCCGAAACATTCGACACCATTTGAAAAATTGGCAATCAAGGGTTCGATATCATGGGATACATACGACAGGATAACCTTTTTCTAAACACAGTTCAAAAGTGACAAAACATACGAATTGGATACGACATCAGAAGGATTCGATTTTTTTGCCCAACCCTAGCAACCAGGTCTCTGAGAAATTGCTTTTTGAACTATTGTTGGCCAGCATGTTCACTGGTAGAGTCTGGGAACTGTATTCGGAAAAGCAACTTTACCAAGTCACAGTGGAGACATGCTCTCTACTGAATTCCTTGGCCTTCAACCACTAATGGGATCAATGTCCCTGAATTATGGTGATTGTCACGCCTATGTACAAGGACTTATATGACTGGAAATACTTGAGATAAAATGTTACACAGGAAAGCGGAAAGTGTCTTAGGGTGTATCCACTCTGTAGAATTATAGCAGCTCCACCGCACTATAGCTGTACTTGGAAAATGAGGAAATAGTAGAATATAAATAATATCATTACAGTCAGCTTTCCACATGTGTAAGTATAACTGTTGCAGATTTGATTACTATGTTTTCCCTAGAAATCTCTAGGTCTTCTACAGAATATCTATGGTCAGCTTCTTCCAGAAGTTGAATGCTGAAGGACCTAGAGATCACCTCTCCAGAAAACTCTAGATCCTTCGGAGCAAACCTATGGTCAATTTCTGGCAGATTTCCAGTGAAGCATATTTCAGAAAGAAGGCATAAAATACAATTTGTTGTCAAATAACCCCACAATTTTGGGGAGGAAAACAATCAAGGGTAGGCAATCAGGAAATAGCTATTGAGTGTGTAATATACCTAAAAGCCAAACAAAAGTACTGGTTTCAGTTAACTTAACCATATAGTTCATTGTAAAATTAACATGTTATATACACTCATAATTGCATGATGCACATATTTTAGCTTTTATCAATGACCTACATATGAAAACTTATTGCATTTTTGACATCTTGTTCAGTCTTTACAGCCCTCAAATAGGGGACGTTCCTTATAAAAGGGGACACCTGTTTCCATCTCTCCAATAAAGGTTATCTGGTCTCAACCAAGATTTTATTTACTACTCCATGAAAGATTTCTCAGGAACTTAAGTCCTAGCTGACTTCCTAGCAAACTTTTCAACTGCCACAAAAAATTACAAATGGCTAAGGCAGGAGTATATAACAAATTATTCTAAGGTCTTTGGGGAAAAGTTTGACAATTAAGAGTGGTAAGGGAACATACCACATAAAGTAGGAAATATTATAGATGATATTAATAGCAAGAACAAAGCATACAGCCATAGTGCTATCTACATTTCAAGCTTGCTTTTTGACCAATTCAGAAAGTCTGAGACCTTAGGATCAAATACATGTAGCAGCCAGAGCATTCTAGCAGAAGCTTTCAATTATAACATTAATGGAGGTGATGATAATGTATTTATACAACACATCGAGTACAGCTGGTACTCGTGGGAAGTACATGCAGCTCCTAAATGCCTTCACAGCTTCACACACAAAGTGTGTGTGCGTGGGGAGGGGGTGTATTGATTTCAAAAGGCGAAATGAAGTGAAATAGAGTTAGGAAGAAATGTAAAACTCTTGGAAACTAAGAAAATAACTTCAAGAAAAATGATCAGAGGCACAACATTTAAGAAGAATTCAAATGTGAGGTATAATAATAGGGATGATCAATGGGATGAAACTCCAAACAGCAGGTGATGTCCAAATACCATTTTGCATTTTAATAAAATACTCAACCATATCATTGTTTTTTTTAAAAAAATGCAAATACAGCCCGACACTTAAGTACCCAAGCAATGAATTGGTCTAAATCCAACTCCTAGGCTCAATGCAGACCCAGTGAATGAATGGAATTTACGTAAGTGCTGATTTACCAGTTAGAAATTAATGTAATTGGCCTAATCTTGTTGGAACCAGTAACTGAATTTAGGACAAGGTGTTTTAAGTGCAAATGTGCAATGTATGAATGCAACACATACTTTGCAGGTACATGTAATCTACTATTGAACTGTTCAGGGCACTGGGATTGGCTAGAGTTCCCTGTGAAGCACACACTCAATGATCACATTCATATTTGACAGCAAGCCATGAATTCTGTGCGGATAGTCATAAACTATCACACCTGCCCCTAAGCAGGCAGGCTGCAATTCAACATATGGTAGTTTTCTAATATTTCCAAATCCATTCATTCCTTGTTCCCAAACAATTGAGTGATTTTGCTATGTTGGAAACCACTGAGTCCTCTTGAGGAGATAGGGTGGTATATAAATAAAGTATTATTATTATCATTATTATTATTATTATTATTATTATTATTATTATTATTATTAACAAAGCCAGGATAGAAAGCCAACTTTGAAGTTGGTTTATGCATCCTGATTCTTGGGGAATCTTAGTACAAGATTTAGAGGGGATAGAAAGCTTCTTGGTTTGTTTATCCACTTGTGCAAAGGAGGACGTAAGTGGGCTCCCACCTTCCAGAAACATGCCAACAGTGCATTAAAAGCAACAGGAAGATGTTTGTGTTGTGCAGACAATATTTCATAAGTCAGGCTACATAGCCTTGCTATGATCAAGAAGCACAGCCATTGGAAAATCCAGGTGTAGCTGTTGTGTAACTGGTAAAATGGCCTTGAGTCAAGACACGCACACTGCAAACGAAAGAGGAGAAAAACACCATTAAGAGTGACCCACAAGATATTTCAGGAACTTCTGTATTCTTGGAGGAAGTGCTTTCTTGATCCCACAGAACCTGTAGAAAATACATTCACCGAAGCTCCCTATCAAGCCAGTTTGCTGTAGCGATTTTGAAAAGGCAAGCTTCTGTATATCATTAACTGTACCTACTCTGGGGATTTATATGTTAAGGCTTGTTAACTTTATGCTAAGGCTGCTTGTCGTGTTCTAAGCTGCCTGCCGTTTGGGATAAGTGAGCCAAAAAAGATCAGCATCCTTCAGACCCAATTCAAAACATATATCCTAGCAGCAAGGACAGGGAAGACAGCGTATGAACCACTGTTCTATTTTGTTTTAAAAACCCATCAGATAGAAATTCATCTCCCACCCTATGTAAACATCCCACCAATGCATTAAATATTAACCACAAATCTTATAAATTACTAGACAATATTTTGCTGTTCTTAAAGCCAGTTCATTCCATGGCTTCACATGAACCATTGCAACTGTTTTAGTAGGCTTGTACTATAATTTTGTTCTTTATTTTTGCATAGTGCCCTATGCAAAAATAAAATATGAATCTTATATAGACCAACAAACCAACAAATAATAATAATAATAATAATAATAATAATAATAATAATAACAACAACTTTATTCTTATACCCCGCCCCATCTCCCCGAAGGGACTCGGGGCGGCTTACATGGCGCCAAGCTTGGACACAACAATATAAAAGCAAAACAATAAAACAGATCAATCAGCAATAAAACATCAGAAACGATAAAAACAGTCATAAAAAGTCACGTACAAAAATAAAATGATAAAATCAAGAGTTAAATTCAAGGATCTGGGCCAAGGTGCAAAATATGTCAAAGTCATCAGAGAGGGGTGATTAACAAATAAACAAATCACTATATTCTCAGATGACAGAATTCAATGTGCATGTATTTATGCAGCCTATAAGTGGCCCTTCCATTTCCACAGAATCTGCACTCACAGATTCAACCATCTTCAATTTGAAAATATTTTTTTAAAAATTAAAATTTTATTTTGCCACCAAGAGCCCACTACATTTTCTTCATGCAGTGGTTAACTAAAGGAACATAAGGTTGGTGTCCCGACTACCTGAAATATAATGGTTGGAATCCTGTTGTTGACTTATAAAGCAGGCATTGACCTTGTATGTGTCTTTTTATGGTTGCTTTGGAAGGAATCATCCAATATTGTCTTCTTGCAATGACTCTGCAAGTATACAATCTCCCTCCCTATCATCAGTGCTCTCTTCACAGGGAAACCAGAATGCAGACACACAAGCATTGGACAAATGTGTTTCTGTAGCCAAGGGCATGATAAAAACAGCAGTCTCCTGGATTTCTCTGAGATCTTTTCTTAAAATGATCCAGCTCTAGAAATATAGCCAGGCACTATGTGGCCATCTCTCTGTTCTACCTGCCCTTGAAATGGTCATGAGAGGGAAACACCAGAAACAGAAAAGTACATCACACATATCAGGAATGGAGAAAAAAGGGATCTATGCCTGGTGGACCTTTATGCTTCAGAGGTATGATGCACAATCTCTGCCTGTATTCTGCTTGTCCCATAAGAGATTTTATAGCAAGGCTTTCTGCTTTCTCATAAAGATGCATTGAGTGAGGTCATGGAAGCCAGTCTCCTCACTGACTGTTCACAGGCTATACAATTCTCTTTTGCAAGAGGCTGGTTTTCCCTCTGCTTTCTTTCACCCAATAGGCAAATACCTTTTTGTTCATAAAGTCTTTTGTAAACTAACTGTAAAAAAGGGTTGTTATATGCTTGAGGGAACTCTTGAGGATTGTTGTACTTTCCCCGTTTTCTTGTTATGTTTTAAATGTACTGATTGGTTTTTACCACCATTCTGTTTTTGTAAGCTGCCTTAGGACTTGTCTATACTGGTGAGATGAAAAACCATCTACACAATGGCCCTAGATTTGTCATGAACATGCTGAATCCAGGACTGTTCTGGGGCAGATTTACACTGAACTACACTGCTTTGTGAAGGGTAACAGTTCCTGAATTGGGAACTAAGCAGGATATTACATATAGATACACACATACTGTCCGGCGTGGAAGAAAAGATATACTAGTTAACAGGTACTTTAGCACCAGCAAAGTAACCGTTAACATTTTACATAATATTTAGAGATGGCATAATCCATTTGCATAAAAAAGATAATTTCCTTCTCCAAACAGATCAGTGTTACATGCAAGACATCATGGTTGGTCTAGTCCAAATACTTTTGCACAGCATCTATAGCTTGCTGTGCAACATACCACACAGACATAGCTGAACAGAGAAAAGGTATTCTGTGCAGAAACACCTCTCTCAAGCACCAGACCGTCATCTGCTATTTATCATTAATGAGTAACTGGTGCTACGGTACACGCAAGTATTTTGTAATAGGCTGATGAAGATTTTCACTTGGCAAAATGTCATGACAACATTAATTAAACTTCATTCACCTCACCACAGGACCATTGTCCCCGTGATCTTTATCTCCTTTAGAAAAGCAGAAAGAGCTCATCACCATTGCCTAAGACCATTCATTCCATTATCAAATTGTGCAACAAAGAAGTTAGGATAAGAACTGCATATAAAAGATAGAGAATCCATGTTGGACTATGCTGTCTTGGGGGATGGCAAATGAAACCAGAGTCAAATGAAACCAGAGTGAGAAACATGTTTTGACCTGGAACTCCTCCAAGACTCCTTGGCATACCTGGAATTTCTCTTCTGTCAAGATAAATTCTAGGTTCACTTAATTTAGTAAGAAACAATAGATAAAATATAAACAAACTCTGCTCATTTTATCCCCTCCCCCAAAAGAGAACTATAGGCAGTTCCCAAGTTACAAACATTTGATTTACAAATGATTCATAGATAAGAACAGGAGTGAGACAACAAGAAGTGAGAGAACTCTACTACTAGTAAAGGAAATTTACTCCTGAAAGAGTTATCATGGGGAAAAGGTGTCTCCACTGAAGCTTTCTCACCAATGCTTGTTTTCACAACAAGCCAAAATTTTCAAAATCCAGTTATCACAGGAATAGAAAGCGAGGTGAAAGGGATGCAAGTACGGCAATTTAGTACATGTACTTTGTGTGGAACTTCAAGAATGAAAGCCAAGAAATAATGTCTCAATGATTATGGATTCTGAGCAATCTGAACATGCAGCACTTTCTTTTTTTTTCTTTTAAAAAAGTATAAATCAACCCCCAGCAAAGTCAATTAACTTTGCTACAAATTCTACAAGTTTGTTGCCCATAGGGTGGCATTCCTGAAAGGATTCCACAACTATTATTTTTAATCTAGTTTTTCCTTAATGAAGAACGAATGAAATGTAAACCAAATATGCTTGTTTATCATTATTACATTTTTATTGACACAGCTGTCTATCTGCAGTCTTACAGATGAATCTGAACACAGAATCTTGGTCAAAGATTTGCTCTCCATATCTTCATAAAACCTAGTTCATCATCATTTTTGCATGTGCACAGACACACACAGAGCAAGTTCACATAGCAACTGGTTCTGGATCATATCTTCAAAAATTAAGCTAATGCTCCAGGTATGCTGATATGTCAAGCACATAAACATGATGATTTGTTTTAAAGAGTTGTTAGCATATCCATGTTAAACTTCCATATTGGCCTAAGGAAGCATACGCCTTCATGTCCGGCAATGTTATCTAGCTGCAAAAAAAAAGATGGCCTTCTTTATAAATATTACTTAGTCTTTTATGCCCCCTCGGCCTCTGCAGAGTCTTTGGCATATGAACAAATTGCTGAATTCCACCTCTCTCTATATAGGGACAAATTGCAACCATGTCAAGGTTGTTTTTGAAGTCCTTGAGCTCTCCAAATCTTCTGGACTGCCTTTTGGGGCAATTTTTTTAATGAAGTGCTTCTCTTACAAGTCTCATCATTAAATGTATTGCCAGGGGGTGCACTTTTAACATTTTAAAATGTCTAATTTCTTAAAAGCAGAATTGGACTTCCAGATATTTTTTGGTTTTCTTCTTACTTACTTACTGCATTTATATACTGCTTTTCTCACCCCTGGGGGGACTCAAAGCAGTTTACAACATAATAATGCCTTTTGCCATCCCATTTGGCAAAGAATTGTCTCCCTAATCCGATATAGTTTCCACAGCCTGATATGTATTCAGATTAGAATCCCCCCATTGGGACTCTATATCGGATTAGGGAGACAATTACTTCAGACACTGACTTGTTGAAAGAACCTGAAGTCCAATTAACAAAGCTCGCTAACACCACAGACCTGACATACTTAGTTAAGGGTAAAGGTTTTCCCCTGATATTAAGTCTAGTCGTGTCTGACTCTGGGGTTTGGTGCTCATCTCCATTTCTAAGCCAAAGAGCCAGCGTTGTCTGTAGACACCTCCAAGATCATGTGGTCAGCATGACTGCATGGAGCACTGTTACCTTCCTGCCGCAGCGGTACCTTTTGATCTACTCACATTTGCATGTTTTCAAACTGCTAGGTTGGCAGCAGCTGGGGCTAACAGCGGGAGCTCACTCCACTCCCCGGATTCGAACTGCCGACCTTTTGGTCAGCAAGTTCAGCAGCTCAGCAGTTTAACCCGCTGTGCCACCAGGGGCTCCAACATACTTAGTGAAAACAGTAGTTGCCAATCCCTGATTGCTATATAGTTCCAATGTCTAGTGTGCTGCCTCAATCTTACTGATTTTATTTGCACCCACATTTGGCCTTTCCCCCATCCAAACATGTGCATTGGGTGGGCTACGGTTCTTCTGTCTTGCACCCAATTTTGACTTTATAATGCACCTAGTGAAGAAGGCCAACTTGAGATCATAACAAAACAAAAGTTCATCCCGTGAAATTCATGACTTAAGGTGTTTCACAATCCGAGATTCATATATAAGTCAGCATTATAACCAATAAAGGAAGACACTTCTGTCTCTCAGTAGCCAATCTGGCTAGTTATTACTCATTTTTTTCCTGATAATTGTGATTTCTTCAGACACTGAAAGAACTTACTGGCACTTAGGATCCTCCAGTGGACAACTAAATACTAAATACAACTAAATACATTTGCATCAAATCAAACTTGTTGATGCGTGCAAGTGACTGCTAACAATGACTAAAGAACTGCACACTATCAAACTGTACACTGTTCCTGAATATTATTAATTCCACTATTATTACCAATATTAACTACTGTTCACTGACAAAGATCTTTGTGAGACTCAATCACATCTGAACTTTAAGCCACTCAGATTAAGAGCTATTCATCTTGACCCGATCATTGTCTCTGAAAAATACAAATGCACTGAGCTGAATTTCCAAGTTTACACCACCTAATATGTAATTTTTAACAGCAAATAATTTGCAAAAAAAGATTAAAAGCTCTGTTTCTCTGTCGGTGTTTAAACTACTGAGTGCTCAGCCCATATGAGTTAAACCAAATCAGAGGTAAAGTGTAAAATCATGAAAAGTATCACTGTATTGAGAATTAGAGACGGATCTCAAAAAAATGAAAGAGCACTTTTGACAGGAAACTTCTAATGCCTATACAATGAGATCACAGTATCATTTATTATTAAAAGTGATCCTTGCTTTCCTTACATATTTAAATGCAATGGCATTTCACAGCGTTTAGCACACCAAAAGCTTGTTAGAGTTCTGTCATTGGCTATGTGTGAGCTTGTCAACAAATACAAACAAATAACCTGATGTTTGACACCTACAAGTAGAAGTTTGAAGTTTACTAACCTTGTGCCCCCTGGGAGGAAGGTGCCCCATGGTCCTGTCATTTTGCTCCCTTTGCAAAACTCAACTCTTCTTCTGTGTTGTTAAAAGTCCTTGCCAGTGCCCAGGGTTACAAAATTATGCACAGACTCTTCATATGCCGGAAAAGCAGCGTCTTTCCAAGTGTCTCTGATCAAATATCTCTGAGCTGATCCCAGGGAGGCAGTTTAAGGGAAAATCCAGCCCACGAGAGCATTCAGCCTATGAAGTAGCTAATGAAGGGGAAGCCACTCCCTCTGTGACTCGGAGCATGAAAGAATGAAAGGGAGGAAGGAAGACAGAAAGACACAGACTAAACAGGAGCTAATTCAGCTTTCCATGTCTTGATACTCTGTACCTTCTCAGAACACCATGGGGGAAAAGTGAAATGGCATACATAAAGCCTCCTGGTTATTCTCCTTGTCATTTGTCATTTCTATTTGCTGCCTTAACCAAAAAAAACAAAACAAACTAGGTTAAGACCCTAATTCATATATGGGCCTTGGATTATTAATAAAGATTATTTCTTTCTTTCTTTTTCTTGCATTTTGCTCAAGAATGAGATTCAAGGCAACTTGCAATTAAAGAAAAAAGAAACAAGTAAAACACGAAAAAGCATATACAATGAAAAACACAACAGTAATAAAAAAAATAACAGAGTCAGTGTTGTGTAGTGGTTTTAGTATTGGACTCCTGTTCAGACATGGAAACATACTAGGTGACCTTGGACAAATCATACTTTCAGCTTGCAAAAGAGACATTGGCAACCATTTCTAAACAAATCTTGCCAAAAAAAACCCCCCATAATAGGTCCACCTTAGTGTCACCATAAGTTGAAAATGGCTAGAAGGCACAACTAGAAGGCCGGGCTATGGCGCAGGCTGGTGAGCTGCAACAAATCACTCTGACCAAGAAGTCATGAATTCGAGGCCAGCTCGGAACCTGCGTTTGTCTCTGTCTCTGTTCTATGTTAAGGCATTGAATGTTTGCCTTATATGTGTGCAATGTGATCTGCCCTGAGTCCCCTTTGGGGTGAGAAGGGCAGAATATAAATACTGTAAATAAATAAATACAACAACAATAAAGAATACAGCACCTAGCCAGCCATAAAGCCCCAACTACAGTGATGCACTTATCTATTTATATGTACATAAACATCCCATGCTATGAAAAGAATGCTACCTGTGACTCACTTTTCCAATAAACGGTGGCAGGGGACAAATTTCACCATTGTGTCCCCCCATCTGTTTGTAGTACCTCAAAAATCATATTGGAAAGTGACCAGAAATCACCTGCCCTTTCCATTTCGGTGAGGAGGTGGGCTGGTTAAGTAAGATACATTCTTGGAGAACTCAGGACAGCTTAAACATTTGAGACTATTTTTCATACTGGGAAAGTTTCAGAGAGATTTTGAAGGTGTGACAATCTTTGTAGAAGCCAACAAGGTCTTGGGCCACAAAAGTTGAGGACTGCATATGATCTGCAGGTTTCCCATATCCCTGCCTTACAGCAAAACAACCTGAACAGAATTTTTAGGAAGCATCCAAATATAGGTGGGACTGAGTTTCATTTACTGTGTGGACTAGGACTACAAGAAATCCAGAAATATGACTGGAATTCAGTTAGGGCTTTTACACTTGTGAAACTAGATAGTTGTGCAAAGGATTGGGCTTTTTTAAACCAGTCTCTGAGATCTCCTAAATTTAGTAAATCCCTGGTTTGTTGTAATAGTCTATTACAGTGATCCTGGAACGATACATCACATTCCCCCCAGCAATCTGATCACCTCAGTTTCCTTCACAACACATCTGAGTTATTCAAACAATATTTTATGCCAGGGGTCCTCAAACTTTTTAAGCCAAGGGCCGGTCCACAATCCTTCTGACTGTTGAGGGGCCGGATTATCATTTGAAAAAAAATACAATCAAATTCCGATGCACACTGGATATGTCTTATTTGTAGTGCAAAAACAACAACAACAACAACAACAACAATGAAAGAACAATACAATATTTAAAAATAAAAACAATTTTACCAACATACATTTATCAGGATTTCAATGGGAAGTGTGGTTCTGCTTCTGGCCAATGAGATAGTCAAGTTAATTAGGGTTGTTGTTGTTGTTGTTGTTGTGTGCCTTCAAGTCATTTCAGACTTTGGGCGAGCCTAAGTCTAAAATTTATTTATTTTTTTGTTTATTATTTACTGCATTTATTTACTACATTTGTATCACACCCTTCTCACCCCAAAGGGGACTCAGAGTGGCTTACAAATTACATGTACATACAATATATTATATTATTAGCATAGCACAATATTACCATTATATATTACTATATTGAACTATACCACTATACTGTAATATTATTAGTAATATTATATGTAATATAGAATATATAATTAATAGTATTATATGGTATTATTATTAGTGTTATATTGCATTACATTATAATATTATTATCAATATTATATGTATATACAATATATTATATTATAAAACTGAGGGCGGGGGCCAGGTAAATGACCTCGGAGGGCCGCATCCGGCCCCCGGGCCTTAGTTTGGGGACCCCTGTTTTATGCTATCCCAGCCAAGGATGGCTAAGTGGTTACTTTGCACAGAGAGCAGAATTTTCTGAACGGGAAATTTTATCTTTGGAGAAAATTCTATACTTTGGTGATTTCATGAAAAACTGTCCCATACTGTGTTTCCCCGAAAATAAGACAGTGTCTTATATTAATTTTTGCTCCCAAAGATGTGCTACGTCTTATTTTCAGGGGATGTCTTGTTTTTTCATGAAGAAGAATTCACATTTATTGTTGAACAAAAAAAAATGAACATTTATTATATACTGTACAATAGTTGTCATCACAAACCAGCATAACCAGACAAACTGTGAATCAAGAATTTCTTGTTACTACCATTATTTCCATGTACAACAATTTATGGTACATACATTTACCAATTCTGTATGCTCTGGTGTTCTGTTTGGTGGGCATGCTTCCAAACAAAAACTTTGCTAGGTCTTACTTTTGGGGGAGGTCTTATATTTAGCAATTCAGCAAAACCTCTACTAAATCTTATTTTCAGGGGATGTCCTATTTTCGGGAAAATAGGGTGGCTGATATGCACAGAAAAAAATTTGTTTTCTGGACAGAAACATCTATTTTATTTATGAGAGATGAGTGATGTTTTCTGATCAAAACAACCACATGTGAATTTTGTGGGACGTGGGAAGGCCCAAAATTGCAAACAGCTTTTCAAAACTGCATCGTTTTTGAAGACTTTTTTGCAGCACGAAGACATTGATGATTTTACTCATTATTTCCTTCAAGGTGACAAAATCTTAATTTGTGTTTTGGTTGAATTATAAAGGATGATCATAATTCAGATGGCACTGCAGCTTATAAATAACAAAAAAGAATAAAGCCAACAATTTTCATGTACACCAAATTCCACTTACTCCAAAGTAAGGTTAAAAATAATACTAAAGAGAATGCATATGCCTTATGATTAATCTTTTTTGTCTCCCATAATGGGATTTCCTCAGAGATATATGTGACAGCAGTATGAATTGCAAATTAGGACTGATATTGACATACCACTTTCCTCCAAAAGACTGGACTCAAGACAGCTCACAAGATTCTTAATGACCGTAAACAGTGTTAAATAAATGATAATAATATACTATCATTTCAGAAAATATTTTTGAAACATATGCATCTTAAAAATGTATTATTAATAGCACTCACTTGCTAAAGAGCCTTGCAACAGGCTGTGGATAACCCCACTGAATAAAACCCACTGAATAAAAAAAGCCTTTGTTTGCTGGCACAAGGTCAGTAATATTCATTCTTCTTTAAAGTCATTTTTTAAGCTTCATTGTAGATCAGAGGCGGAGGTGTAGAGTTCAAACACAACACAAGAAAAGTGGAATAGCTTATAATAGTTAAGATTATTACACTTACTAAATAAAAGCTTCTGGCCCATTAAATTTCCTGATGTGACAGGATAAAAGGAGCTCTGATCAGTTACAGTGAGACAAGCAGGGGGCAGAAAGAGAAATAATGGCTGCCTCATGTCTTGCTGCGGTACAACATTTAAAGGTGTAAGAATATTCTCCTGCTTTTGGTCTGGCTATTGTAAATTATATTACAGTACGACTCTAGTACCTGCAGGACCTATACCTATTTGCCTATCTGCTTCCAAAAAAGTACTTTCTAAGAATGTTCAAGGTCCTTCAGCATGGATCAATGACAAAAATCTTTCTTTTCAATAGGGATCACTATCCATGGTTTCCTATTTTCTTGGTAAATTCAAGAATGTATCCCCTACAGATATGGGTGTTTTTCTTTATTTTCTTTTTAAAATAGTTGCCATTATTACGATCATGAGTCATTTTTGGGTTTGGGGGTTGTTTGACAGGGAGTACTTTCCTTCAAATGTAACAAATTTGGTTGAATTCCTGTAATGCAGTACATAATGTATATGTTCTTTAGCCAGAACTACAGTAGAGTCCCGCTTATCTGAGTTTTGTTTATCTGACACTCCATATTATCTGAGGCAAATGTCCTCCCCTGCTCACTCACTCTCTCACTCACGCACCCTGCTGGGTCCCGGTGCTGCCGGAACCCAGCCGGGTGAGTGAGTGAGGGACGGCAGACAGGCAAGTGAAGGAGGGCGGCAAAGGCCCTCACTCGCTTACTCACGCCTTCGCCAGGCCAGGCCCTGGTGCCGCCGGGACCCAGCGTAGCGAAGGAACTGAGGGATGGCAGGCGGACAAGTGAAGGAGTAGCAAAGGCCCTCGCTCGCTCACTCCTTCACCAGTCCAGGCCCTAGTGCTGCTGGGACCCAGCGTGGCAAAAGAGCTGAGGGACAGCGGGCAGGCGAGTGAAGGAGGGTGGCAAAGGCACTCCTTTGCTCACTCGCTCGCTCCTTCGCCAGGCCAGGCCCTGGTGCCACCAGGCCCCGGTGTGGTGAAGGAGCTGAGGGATGGTGGGCAGGCAAGTGAAGGAGGGTGGCAAAGGCCCTCCGCTTGCTCACTCACTCGCTCCTTCACCAGGCCGGGCCCTGGTGCCGCTGGGGCCCAGTGTGATGAAGGAGCTGAGGGACGGCGGGCAGGAGAGTGAAGGAGGGCGGCAAAGGCCCTCCTTTGCTCATTTGCTCGCTTGCTCCTTCACCAGGCTGGGCCCCAGTGCCGCCAGGACCCGGCGTGGTGAAGGAGCTGAGGGACGGCGGGCAGGCAAGTGAAGGAGGGCAGCAAAGGCCCTCCACTTGCTCACTCGCTCCTTCGTCAGGCCGGGCCTTGGTGCCGCTGGGGCTGCTGCTGGGACCCGACCTGGTAAGTGAGGGAGGGAGGGTGAGCAAGCACCCACCCTGTTATCCATCAGTTTTGCTTATCTGTCATTCTGCCCGCCAGTTTATGACGGATAAGCGAGACTCTACTGTACATCATTTCTCAACTCTCAACCCACCCTGATCTAACTGTTTACCTACTAGAGCGCTCATTCTGCCCCATGGCCATTTAGCAACTAGTGGAGAGTGGAAAAGATTAGAGAAGGATCAGGCCATGTTCCCATGGCCAAAAATAAACTGATGAAATCTGACAGGAATTATGTAAACAATCTGCTTATTTTTCATTCACCACTCAATAGTCATGTTTTTTCCCCATGTCAAGAGCAACTTGAGAAACTGCAAGTTGCTTCTGGTGTGAGAGAATTGGCCATCTGCAAGGATCTTGCCCATGGGATGCCAAGATGTTTGATGTTTTATCATCCTTGTGGGAGGCTTCTCTCATGTCCCCTCATGGGGAGCCAGGGCTGACAGAGGGAGCTCACCCGCCACTGGGGGTTCCAATGGTCATGGTAGTTTGCGGGGAGAAGATTGGCTGTTACAGGATTATGAAGAAAATACAGAGGGCCCTTGCTATCTGCAGAGATTTGATTCCAGGATTCCCCATCAATACCAAGATCCACAGATGATCAAGTTCCATTCTATACAATGGTTTAGCAAAATGGTGTCCCATATATAACATTGCAAACAACTCAAATGAGTGACAGAATGAGCCTGAAACAACAACAGGGAATGCTTACACATCATAGTGTTCAGTGCAAGGCAAAAAAAAAAAAGGTTTCTTTTTTGGAGCTTAGAATGACTTTCTTCCTTGTCATTTCACTCTCACAACAACTATGCAAGGTGGGTCAGGCTAAAAAGAGAATGAGCCAGTAAGTTTTGTGGCTCAACAGTGACTAGCATAATGTTTACTATACTCTACTGCTCTAATCTGAGTCCAGAAAAACAGGATCTCTCCTCTTGAGTTTTCTACTGTGCATAAAAGTATATGTAGATATAGATAAACTAGGCTGCTAGAGGGGAAAAAAAGAACAGAGCTCTTGTGTCTCTAATAATTCAGAAGACAAGGGAATTTCAGCAGGGGTTGCAAGTCATATAAGCATTATGGCTGAAAACCTCCAGCCACCACAGCTTTATCCAACTAAATCTTTGTCTACCAATTTCGTTCTCTCAGTAAGTCTCTAAGGTGCTACAAGATTTGTTTGCATATTAACACAGCTATGTTGGATGGTCATGTGTGAGACTATCAAAACATAGTTGAACAGTCCTTGATTGGCAACTGAACAGAGCTCAGAAGTCTCCTTATCAAGATTTACCTATATTCAACAAGCCCCTGATAACTCCACTTGAGTTTTCAAATATGTTTTTGCATCCTTATTACAACCGGAGTTGGCACAATTTGGATCAGGATCTAACTTGCCTACTTTATAGCCACATTGAGCAGGGAGGGCAGTCAAGTTTCATCCTGCTATCTTGTTAAAAACAGGAAACTCAACAATGCAAGCATCCTCTGGGAACTCCAGCAGGTCTTCTGGAAAATGCTTGCATTGTGGTGTGTCTTGCCACTGGACAACCATCAATGGCTCTCAGTTGTCTCCTGGCCAATATATGGCCTCAAGAAAATGGCCAGTCTCTGAAAAGACTTAAATAATTTGCAAACCAACTTTCATTTTGCTTATAAGAATATCTTTGAGGAGTGTAGTTTCCGAATACTTCTTGCACTGGAGCAAATGGAATAAATTGGTGTGTTTAAAAAATGACATCCTATCTCTTAAAGCACTGATGTCACTGAAAAGAATGGATGAAAATGTGCCATTCAAAGCCTTTATTTGTTCAGAAGTCATTTTGAGGCTTAAGGGACTTTCTTCCAAATAGTTATGTTGAGAATCACAGATTCAGTCTAAACAAAGTTACAGCAAGACATCTATCTCACATTCTGTTGAATATAGCAGAGGAAAAGTGAAAATCCTGCTGGGAGATTAATTAATGTTCCAATGCTTATTTTGTTTCTTGACCCAAGAACTATTCCTAATAACAGGGATATTTTACTGTTCCTTTTTGACAATCTTTCTTTTTAAGATTTAGTGTCATTGACATGGGGCCTAAATAGCCTCACGGCATCAGATGCCATTTGATCTTGGAAGTTAAGAAGGGTCAGCCTGCTTAACTGGATAGCATAGGAGACCATCAACAAATACCAAGTGCTGAATGAATCTTTGAGTCTTCATTGCCTAAGAAGATTCTTAGAAGATCTGAAGGCATATGCAAACACACACACACACATACATCACTAATTTAATGATAATTTTAGAAATATCAAAGCTAGGAACATAACGAAAATATACATATTGAAGTCAATGCTTGCGAACAAATCCAGTAGTTAAAGGTGCAGATTTATAGTATAAATTGACCCTTCTATCCATCCATAGTTAGTACCTGAACAGTAGACTAAGCAGGCATACCAGTTAACTTGCCATAGTCTTTCTCACTATAGTTAGATTTATGGTATTTATTAGGATTGTCCAAATATTAGTTATGTTTCTCGTTTCGTAATTATTTCGGATTGTTCTTGTTTTTTGAAACGAGTATTGAAACGTTTTCCCTGGGCGCAACTGGCAATGTAATTCGAACCATCATTGGCCCATTCTCTAATTGTTTCTTAAAATTTTCGTTAATTTTTTTCCTTCCAAATTTTTTTTTAATATTTTTTAAAAATTATTATTTATTTATTTTTTTGTTTCTGCAACCTAACATGAATGGGAGCCTAGGACAGCCTAACATGGCCGCTCCCTGGCCAATCAGAGTCTTCCACGATGGCTGCCAAAGGTGGGGGCTAGCGTCCTCCGTGTCCACGTGGAGGATCTCTATGAAAATCCCCAACCGCAGCCGACCCAAGCCATTCTGGGTTGGGATACCGAGGAGAGAGGGTGTTTGGCGCACGCTGGGAAGCTGCTGCTTGCTTGTTTGGGGGAGAGAGGGCTAACTGGGGGTAGAGTGTTTCTGTTGTTGTTCGATATTGTGTTTTTTGGGGGGGAAATTGCCTGGGGGCTTGGGGCAGAGTCCTTGCTGTGGCTGGCTTTAGGGAACTTTTTTTTCCCCAAAGGACGTCTGCGTTCCTGCAAGTGCATTGCTTCCCTCCTGCTCCGTTTGTAATCCCAAGCCCCCGGGCTGAGTGTTATTGCAGCAATCACAAAGACACACATTGTTTTCAAACCTAAAGGGTACATTGGAAGAAATAGTTTCCAAAGGACGTGGGGCACCCGCCAAGGCATTGCTTCCCTCACGCTCCATTTCTATTCCCATGCCTTGGGCTGAGTTTTATTTCTGCAATCACAAAGTCAGACATTGATTTGATTCAATAGAGGGTCCACAGCAATTTATAGTTTCCAAAGGACGTTGCCAATCCTGTCAAGGCATTGCTTGGCGTGTGCTGCATTTCTAATCCAAAGTCTACACAAGTAGAAGAGGGACTTTTACAGTGATAAGAACCCAATTGAACAGGAAATAAGACTTTCAAACCAGGAACAGGTTTCTTCAAATATTGAAAAATAGTGTATTATAAAAGGTTATAAAAATTCGCCAAAAATCATAGGAGACAGGAAACATTCTGCAATTTGTTGAGCAAAGAGTGTGGAATGTGTTCTCCCACTGTACCAAATTTGATGCAAATAGCTCAAGAAATGAGGGCGGGAGACCCCCAGAAAAGTCCCCCCCAGTTTCCTGTTTTTTGGCGATTGCGCATGCGCGTCCACCATTTTAGAAACATTTTAGAAACATTACAAATTTTCGGAAATATCCGAAAATTTTGGGTGAAACATTTAGAAATAATTTCTACATCGAAGAGCCAGCACCCCCTACTTTAGAAACGAGAATTGAAACATTTTTTCCATCGATCGGACAAGCCTAGTATTTCTATTTCACCAGTGAGAATCTTACAGACCTCTATATGTTGTTGGGACTGCAAGTCCCATCACCCCTAGTCAGGATACCTGGTAAAGAAGTAATTATTTTTGCATCTATACATGTAAATCTTCTGCATGTACACTCTATTAAATGGCCACCCTGTTTGATTCTAGGGCTGTTGGATGAAAAAAAATGGCTTAAAAGTGAAACTACATTTGAAACCAGCTGATGTCTCACTATTTCTTCCCTGACACAAGATCTCTGGATGCCATCTAGTGGCTTCATTCTTGCTTTTATTCCACAGCAACATACTGGAGCAACGGGCATGGATGTTTCAATTTTCTGCTAAATTATGAAACTCAGGAAGTAGCTGTGGGAAAACGATCACCCACTCACATGGTTGTTATGAGCCAGGTTCACACAAAGGAAATGTCTTTGCAGCTCTCCTGAGAAATAATGTAGTATGCAGTGAACTAAATAGATGTTTAATAAGTGTCACATCTTATTAACAAAGAAAGTGTATTGGTACATTGATTTAATGAAGGCAAGACCAAAAAGACTGTGGAGTTTCTGAAATCACTACCACAACATTTAACCCATATCCTTATAGCTGAAGTGTATATATAAACAGTGTGGTCCATTAATACTGTAGGCTGCTAAAAAGGCAAACAAATGGTTCCTACAAAAAAATCTGAGGTCTTCCTAGAAGCCAAATACATTGAAGTTGTTGTATTTCAGCCATATCGTGAGAAGACCAAACTCACTAGAAAAGAAAATAGTGCTTGGTAAGGTAGAAAGTACAGTAGAGTCTCACTTATCCAACATAAACGGGCTGGCAGAACGTTGGATAAGCAAAAATGTTGGATAATAAGGAGGGATTAAGGAAAAGCCTATTAATAATAATAATAATAATAATAATAATAATAATAATAATAATAATAATAAGTTTATTTATATCCCGCCTCCATCTCCCCCGAAGGGGACTCGGGGCGGCTCACAGCAAAATCAGATACAAAACAATGATAAAATAAAATATGAAACATGAAAGAACAATAATAAAAACCAATAATAATATATACACAGCAGCCGAAAAAAACACAACACGGTATTAAAACATCAAATTAAAAACAATGAGGATAAGCAATAGCCTTGCGGATAAGCAAGGTGCACATTATGAGTTACAAATTTTAAATAGATAAAGTGCAATAGATGCATTTAAGATCACATCGGGTCAATGTCAAATTGTGTCATGATTTTACAAATTAAGTACCAAAACATCATGTTTTACAACAAATTGAAAGAAAAAGCAGTTCAATACACAGTAACGTTATGTAGTAATTACTGTATTTACGAATTTAGCACCAAAATATTGCAAAGTATTGAAAACACTGACTAAAAAAACCCCTGACTACTAAAAGACAAACTTCGTGGGATAATCCAGAATGTTGGATAAGCAAAGGTTGGATAAGCGAGACTCTACTGTAGTAAGAAAAGTCATCATATTACTATAGACTCATTTAAGGAAGCCATATTTTATTTATTTACTTGTTTACTACATTTATATCCCGCTCTTCTCACCCTGGTGGGGACTCAGAGCGGCTTACCAATCAAATGTACATACAATATATTATTAGCATAGCACAATATAAGCATTAAATTACTATATTGTACTATATCATTATATGGTAATATTATAACCCATATTCCTGGGTCCTCAAAACCTGACCTGGGCTCTTGGTGAGAAGGTGACTTGGGGTTTCATTCATGGGGTCACCATAAGTCAACTTGACTGAAGTAATAACACCCAAATAAAGACAAGTTTTATACCCTAACAAACCCGTCACACCGTTGAAATTGAGGACACTCAAGAGGGAGCCAAAACTAATCTTGGCCTCTCAGCTAATTGCACCTGGATGTGACAAATAAAATACAACTTTTATGATGGTTAAGGGTTTAGGAAGATGTAGTCTTCTTAAACATGGCCTTTCAAAACCTTTTATCAGGTTGGGCAATATATCCGTTTAGGTCAATACTGCTTTCTAAAATCTAGTCTCTAAGGGCCAACAATCCCAGTCTTCTGGATGCTGTGCGGGTGGAAGATATAGCCTTGAGGCTTGACTGTAAAGGCTGAGTCAAAGGAGTCAAGGGTGGAGAGAATTAATAAGATTTCAATAGGTTTTGGGAGTTGGGAATGTGAAGAAGTTCATGGAGTTCATGCTTTACTGAATTGTGATGTAATACACCTCTACTGGTTTTATTTTCAACAACTGTGTCTGACAGTTTGTATTTAAGCACTGGAAGAAAAAAACTGTTCATTTCTTATTACCTGCTGATGAACATTTCCATTAAGTTGTGTGTTTTCAAGTCATTTTTTGACATATAGTGATCCTAATGAGAACTTATCACAGGGTTTTCCTGGCAAGATTTGTTCAGAAGGGGTTTGCCTTTGCCCTTGACAGACTAAGAGATTGTGACTAGCTTCCATGGCAAAGTGGGGACTTGAACCCTGGTCTCCAAAATCATAGGCCATTGCTCAAACTATTGCACAATGCTGGCATAAGATGGAACAGACAAGGTGAGTGATAGGATCCCAATGGGTGGAACAGCAGGCCAACTTGGATAAGGAATCCACCACACCATGGTTCTCCCCCTTCCCCAATAAGTTATGGCACTAAGTTTGATTGAGTGGGTTGTAAATCATGCTGCTCAAAGTAGATAGGGCAAATTAGCAGCTCCACCCAGGCTGTCATACTACATAATCGTGTCACTTAGTGCAGGTGTGCTGCGGTAGGTGGAGGTGAACCATCATGAAATCAAAGAATGATAAACAGAGTAGGAGAGGTACACACAGAAAAGGAGATACTTAATACAGAAAACAAACCTTTCTATAAGTGCCTTTTATTCACAATCCAAGAAACTTACAACACACTGTAAAGCTCTCACTGGCCATACAGTGACTACTAAACATGGAGGATATGCACTACCCACAGCAGGGTGGGCAACACAAGTCCTACTAGCTTTCCCGTGGATCGTAATCAACTGCTGGGAGTAATCCATGGTGTTCTGTCCTTGAAATGGTCTTAAAGTGTATTGAAAGGGGATAATTTGTCTTCTGAGTCCCCAATGTGCTCAAAAACAGGAGAAACTGCTCCAAAACTTATGGGATGGGATCTGTCAGACTCACCAGTTGTGCTGCGGTTTCAGTGATGTGGAGTGGTGAACACTCCCATGGGCAGTATTTTTGGGAGCAACTTATTCTTTTTTTTATGTCACAGACATAAATTATGCAATAGAAAAATGTCAGTACTCTGATGTAGCTGTGCATTATGTTCTCCCTCGGTAATTCTTGGATTTTGAAGTTTTCCCATTTTGTTAAAAAAAGAAGACAGAGAGGGTGGGGAAACAGGTTGCCCCTGTGATGGTTCCAAACATGGAGAAGTATGGGGAAAAGGTGGGTAACATATGCATGTGATGGGAGCTGTTAACCTGAAATCATCCACTTTGGGATGGAGTGCTATGGTCTGCTGTATTGGTGTCCTAAGTCCCCAATAAAGAAACATTGCTTAAGTTGGGGATGTTGAGCTTGGGGTGGGAAGAAGAGAAGAAACAAAACAGTATATGAAATTGCAACTGTTGTAAAAATAGGAAGTTCTTTTTCGCATAACACAAGACCTCGGGATCATCTACTGAAGCTGAATGGCAGAAGATTTAAGACTGATAATAGGAAGTGCTTTTTACATAGTCACAGTTAAACTGCAGAATTGTTTTGATGGCCAATGACTTGGATAGTTTCAAAGGGAGATTACTATATATACTCATCTATCTACCTATATATAAGTTAAGGACAGGTTTTGGAGCTAAAATTATGGACTTTGACCCATGACTAAGTTAAGGGTGAAAGAGCAGAGAGAGAAAGGCTCCAATTCTGCTTCAGGAAACTAGACGTCTTGGCCACAAACATATAGGTTGGTTCTATTTAGGGTCATCAGAGTCAGTGTGATATAGTGGTTTGGGCACTGGACTAACTCTGGAGACCAGGGCCTGAATTCCCACCTTGGCATGAAAACCCACTGGGTAAGCTTGAGGAAATTACACTTTCTCAGAGAAAGGGCATGGCAAATCTCTTCTGAATATATCTTGCCCGTAAAATCCTGTGATGCATTCACCTTAGGTTCATTATAAGTTATAATTGACTTGAAGGCACACAATAGCAACAAAGGGCCAAAAGTCTGGATGGCTATACATCTCCTCCAGAATCAGTGGTGGTGTGTCTTTCTATATCAGTTGATAGAGAATTATGTGGACGGGAAATGTTTTTCGCCTGATCTAGCAGGACTCTCCTTATGTTCTCCTTAGACTACAATTGTGGCCATCCTTGCTCAGCATCTCCAGCTGGTTAGACCTTTGATGTAGTCCAATATATTATAGGTTAATAATAATAATAATAATAATAATAATAATAATAATAATAATAAACTTTGTTTCTACTCCACCCTATCTCCCGAAAGGAACTCAGGGAGGATTCCAACATACAACAGAAAATATTCAATGCCTTCATAAAAACAGACAAATACCGACATAAAATCCCAGAAAAACCCCATATATGAAAAGAGCAATTAAAACCTAATTAAACGGCAATAAATTAAACCAACATAGTCAGACAAAAATTCTATAATGAACAAATATCCATATTAATTTACAGAAGCCAACTGTAGTCAACCAAGTTGTGTGGGTTGGTTGTGTGGTCTATGGTGGTAAATTGGGCTGACATAGACTCACAGTGCTAGATACAAAATAGTTCTCAACCAGGGCCTGGTAGTGGTCACTCATTGTCTAATCCTCCTCCTCTCCGTATGCTAGTGAGCAGAAGTAGGTCTTCAGTTGCTTTTTGAAGAAGCCAAGGGAGGGGGCCAGCTTTATTTTTTTAGGAAGGGAGTTCCAGAGGTGGGGGTGACCACGAAGAAGGCCCTGTCTTTCGTTCCCACCAGTCGTACTTGAGATGGGGTGGGACCAAGAGCAGGGCCTCCTCTGCTGATAGCAATGCCTGGGCTGGTTTGTAGGAGGACATGCGATCAGTCAAGTAGCCTGGACCCGAACCGTTTAGGATTTTAAAGGTAATAACCAGCACTTTGTATTTAGCCTGGAAGCAGACCAGCAGCCAGTGGAGCTGCTACAACATGGGAGTGGATCTCTCCCTGCACAGAGCTCCTGTTAGTAATCTGACAGCCAATCTCTGAACCAGTTGAAGCTTCTGAACTATCTTCAAAGGAAGCCCCACATACAGCGTGTTGCAGTAGTCCAAGTGGGATGTGACTAAGGCATAGACTACCATGGCCAGATCTGGCGTCGCAATGAACACCTTCCTCTGGGAACACAGATTAATTTTGGTGTCTTTTTCCATTTCTGTCTCTCTTTTTCAAACAAATATATGTGTAAATGTTTGTACGAGGTACTATCACCAGCCCTGAGATGAAGGAGTATGGAAACCTAAGTAAACAACTTAAGTAGCACCTGTGTGAATAACCTTCAATCATAGGTTATGGTATATTTACATCTCCATCTTTCTCCTGTGTCTTGCTTATCCCTTGACCTGGGAGTGGCATGCTAAACATCAAATTACTAACAAAGTACTTATTACTGAGAAAGTAGAGGATAGCAAGTAAAGCAGCCAAATAGAAGCTGTCTGGATTCTGGTTTCCAGCTGAAGTATATACTTTCACATTGTTTCACTTTGGACTACGGAGCAAAACGTGGAAAACTTACTTATATGGACTACAGCTCCCAGACAGCATGGCCAATACAATAACTTAACATTGTTAACAATAACTATTAACTCCCCTGAAAAGACTCAGCAGAACAAATTTCACTAGGTGGTTTGGATGAAGAACACACAATATGAGTGCATATAAAATTCAACATGAAATGGCCAAAATTATGTCTTTGATTTCCTTGCAGAAAGTGTAATCAATTATATATTTGGGGTTTAACTGAGTAGGTTAATTGTGGACATTCTTCCTGGATGTGGAAAATTGGGAGATCTAACATTGCAGAAGGATCTTCATACACTGTTATCTCTCCATGTCAGGGAACTGATTATTCAGTTTTCAAACAACACTAAGCACTTCTTTTGTTCAGGAATATAACACACACCTGATAGATAAATACATGATGTAAAACCACCTTTCCATGCAACACCCGTCTAGATCAATACACTGAAGCCGTTTAGGTGGAAAGTGAAATATGGGTTGTTTGATTTATATTACAAAAGAAATACTTATTTTACAACAGCAAAATAAAACTGTTTTCACACTATATTATATAGAATCATAGAATAGTAGAGTTGGAAAAGACCTCATGGGCCATCCAGTCCAACCCCCTGCCAAGAAGCAGGAAATCGCATTCAAAGCACCCCCGACAGATGGCCATCCAGCCTCTGCTTAAAAGCCTCCAAGGAAGGAGCCTCCACCACAGTCCGGGGGGGAGAGTTCCACTGTCGAACAGCCCTCACAGTGAGGAAGTTCTTCCTGATGTTCAGGTGGAATCTCCTTTCCTGTAGTTTGAAGCCATTGTTCCGTGTCCTAGTCTGCAGGACAGCAGAAAACAAGCTTGCTCCCTCCTCCCTATGACTTCCCTTCACGTATTTGTACATGGCTATCATGTCTCCTCTCAGCCTTCTCTTCTGCAGGCTAAACATGCCCAGCTCTTTAAGCCGCTCCTCATAGGGCTTGTTCTCCAGACCCTTAATCATTTTAGTCGCCCTCCTCTGGACGCTTTCCAGCTTGTCAACATCTCCCTTCAACTGTGGTGCCCAAAATTGGACACAGTATTCCAGGTGTGGTAATATAGAATGTTAATACAGTAGATCTCCCATATCCTCAGGAGATAACCAAAAATAATAGTAAACCCTGTTATTTTCAATGATATGAACAACAGAGAAGAGGGTGCAATTTGTACTGAAAGCCCTAAGTGAGTAATAATTTGTGATACCATAGATAAGTGAAACTACATATATATTTCGCCACAGTTAGGTGGTTCATACTATATTGTATTCTGGAGGGCATCTAGTTTTGCTGTCTGAGACTCATCCCATTCCTAGACGGCAACACCATACAAAATCTGAGCTATAACTTTACTCTGGAATATTTTAAGGGCTCGGACAACTAGATGACCCCCTGCAGTGTTGTAAAATCTGAGGATTGCTCCAACAGTTTTCAAATCCACTGCTTTAGTGTGTCCTATATGGGTTTCCAGGATTATTAACACGCAGCACAATAGGACGTGACTTAGTGGGCTTCGTTATTTTTGTTTTTCTTACTCCCTTTCCTTGAAATGGGGAACAGAAAATACAATAGGACTAGTCCTAAGTCAACAACATACTATAAGGCTTCTAAACAACTATTATATTGTACTGAAAGGCCCAAGTGAGTACCATGGATAAGTGAAACGGTTTACCGCATATATTTTGCTGCAGTTAGGAGGTTCATACAGTATTTAAATATAGCAGAGTTAGACCTACCATTAGGCAAAATGAAGGTGTCACTTAAGGAAAAAATTCTTCCAGCAAAATGTAACAGGAGAGAGCCTTGTGCCCCCAGCTTTCCCTGCATTATTAACTAGCTAGTTGCCTCCCAATTTGATAAAGGAAGTTTTCTCATCACCAGTTAGTTTTTTGTACAGGGAATGCAGGGAAAAAGAAGACATCCCACTCTCTAACCCAGCCAGCAAAATTATTGCAGGACTGGAACTGAAATATATAGTGCATGCTTCACTTTTCATGGAGGTTCATAACTAGTTCCTGATGAAAAGGGTAATTAAAGTCAATGAGACTTCCAGGGCTCTTGAGACTGTTATATTCCTACCTGCCAATGGAATTGTGAGGCATCTATCAAGCAATTTCTTTCTAACCGTTTACCTCTACAAGTTCATGCATTGCAAAAGTCAGTGGTTTATCTCTGCTAAATGGCTATAATGATGAACAGTGTTTGGCCTACAAGCTAGAGCACATGTTATGCAATGGTGAAACCACTACTGAGGAACTATGAAGGAAGTTCTGTTTTTACAATCAGAATTCCTTAAATGAACCACTGTGCTTGTGCCGTCCGCCGGACAATAAAAAACTATAAAACTGAAACGTGCTGTCCTTTATCCAGGCGAACTGCAAATCCCTATAAGCTGTCCTATACATATTGAACGACTGAGTCTGGATAACTTCAAAAAGGATGTTTATTCATACAAGGTTGTAAACCTGGCACAGATCTTAAAGTTGCAGAAAATGAAACAAATTTCTATAGGTTTTAGGTACAGAATTATCCCTGGTTCCAGAAAGCAAAGGTGATTATAAAACCACTATACCCTAATCACGCTGCCTATATTAGAAGGAGAAACTCTTTCCTTCCCTATCTTTACAGCAAAGATTAGTTCTAGAAGCGACAGAATAACCCTGCTCCTCTAACTAGAATTCCTATTCCAGATCAGTATAATTCAATACTTATCTAATTTGGATAGGCTTAGATTGGCCTGGTTTTGAGGATGATTTGTCCCAGTTAGCCTTGCACAGCTCCAGCACGTTGGAAGACTATAGCCAGAATGAAGCTCCAAAATGGAGACTAGACCCTGGTAAAAAGGGCGGTCCTAAGATGTTGCATTCTTTGACCAATCACTGCAAAGAAAACTGCAGCCAGCTCTTGCAGATTCCAAGCCATTCTTCCTAGGCCCTTGCAGCCAGAGGCTCAAACAAAATGCAAAGGAGGGAAAACAAACAAACGACCAATAGGTAAGGCAAACCATCGTCCTGGGGGACGGAACACTCCCCGCTAAATTCCCAGGATATGGGAATTTACCAATCAAAAACATACAAACACCTTTGTATACACAACAATACAAACACTAGAACTTTAAACATCTCCAATAAGCAACACGAGGTCACTAATTGGTCTGTCCAAAATGGACACTTTGCCTCTGTTGCAAGTCTTTAATTGAACTTTCCTGACCTTACCGTCCGGGCAAGGAAAGGTCTTTAATACAATGCCCATGGGCCACGCATGGCGGGGCAAGTCTTTGTCCTTTAACAACACAACGTTGTTAACCTCAATGTTGTCCTGTGGGCTTTGCCAGATTCTTCTAGCTTGAAGCTGGCTTAAGTACTCAGCTTTCCACCTTTTCCAAAAGTGGTTGGCCAAGGACTGCACCTGTTTCCACAGGGCACGGTGAGTTCCGTCCGGAACTGGCAACATGACGTCCTTCCATCCTGGCACCTTTTGTGTCAAAATAAGTGCAGGAGTCAGTGGTTGTAAGTTCTCAGGGTCACTGGTAAGGGGAACCAGCGGCCGGTTGTTGATAATTGCGGTAACTTCCGCCATAAGTGTCACCAAAACATCATGCGTCAATGACCTATGACTCAAAAACATGGCATTAAGGATTTTGCGACTAATACCAATCATCCTCTCCCAAACACCACCCATATGGGAGGCGTGAGGAACATTGAAAGTCCACATAATTTGTTCAGTATTCGTAAAGTTCTGAACCTTTGGGTCTCTCCCAAACCTAGACACACAATTGAGTTCTTTGGTCGCACCTACAAAATTGGTGCCACAGTCCGACCGAATTGACTTAATTGGCCCTCTGAGGGCTATGAACCTTTTCAATGCGTTTAAAAATGATGAAGTGTCCATCCCTTCTATGACTTCTATATGGACAGCTCGTATTACTAAACAAGTAAACAAAACTGCCCACCTCTTGTTATTTACAACACCACCCCTGGTTTTCCTAGTGACAACCTCCCAAGGACCAAACACATCGATTCCCACATGGGAAAAGGGTGGGTCTGTCAAAGTCCTATCCTGAGGTAGTTCTGCCATCAACTGACTTTGACAGTTTCGCCTAAGGCGCCTGCATTTAACACATTTGAAAATACAACTGTTGACCAACCTTTTGGCATTAACTACCCACAGACCTTCATTTCTAAGGGCTGCCTCAGTTAGAGTTCTACCCTGATGATGGATCCTTTCATGGTGATGCCGAACGAGCAGCAATGCAGTGTGACTATTAGGGGGTATGACGATGGGGTTTTTTATGCACGCCTTGAGTTTAGCTTTGGCTAACCTTCCTCCAACTCTCAAAATACCCTCCTTGTCTAGAAATGGGTTTAACTCATTTAGAAGACTTTGATTAGGGATGTTGAGCCCTTGCTCTAGCCTAGCTATTTCCTGCTTGAAAGCAGATCTCTGTACTGACTTGAATATGACGCTCTTAGCCTTTATCATATCCTGGACCTGTAAAGGCTCACTATCTTTGCAAGCTAAACGATGTATAAGCCTAGCAACTGCTCTAAGAAGACTGTGCCACTCCGAAAAACATTCAAAACGGTGTGGTTCCAGGCAAGATCTTTGGCCCATCTTGATTTCTGTGGTTGATTTGCAGGTTTTCACCTCTGCACTTCGTGAGACTTGAGCATTCATAATGTCCGAAAACCTTTGCTCATCTTTCGAGAGCGCTGTGGCTTCGTCTCTCTCAGAGACTTTGAAGATGGAGGAATACTCTGGAGTTATTGCTTGGCAGTAGACTGAGATGTGACTTAGGCAACTGCGCACAAGTGTAGGACGTCCACCTTTAAGCACCTGTGCTTGATTGGAGTCCAACGACGATGGTGGGTGCATCTTGTTTATGCACACTGGGCCTGTAACTGTCCAGCCTAGTGGTAGCAGCTGAGCAATGGGCGCCCCTGGAGGTCCCTTAACTTGGTCGTTCACATAGAACAAGTTCGGACAGTCCGCACCAAGCAGAAGGGCAATGTCCACATCTGGACGGAAAGCAGGTATGGCATTCTTTAATCGTCGCAAATGTGGATGAGCCTCCACAACTTCTCTAGTTACAATTTGTTTTTTGTTCCGAGGGATGGAGGAACACTCAATCAGGTCTGGCAACTTGAACTGCCTCTTCTGGTCGCAAGAGGAGACAACAAAGCCAGATGCTATGCGACCCTGCAACTTCTTTTTTCCTGCACACGTAGTCATAGTGTAGTCAACCATCTTGGTTTTAAGGTCAAACATGCGGAAGAACTCTGGAGTAGCCAGGGAGGCGTCGCTCTGTGAATCCAGGGCCACATAGAGTCTCTTTCTAAGCCAAGGGCTCTTGGCTGGATATACATCCGCTAGGCAGATAGGATGACAAACTCTGTACTGGTGCGAGTCAGAACACAGCTCTGTACAGGCGACTGCTGAAACCTCCACCTGCATCTCTGGTACGACTGGCTTGTCGGTGTCTTCGACTGCTGACTTTTCTTTTGGTGAAACGTTCCCTTTGGGGTGGGAGATGACACTGGAGTTGTGCATTGCGGTGCAATGCTTGAGGCTGTTGCATTTCTCACACTTGACGTTTTCTTTGCAGTTGGACGCAAAGTGTGGAGTTGCTCCACAGCATCTAAAGCAGATTCCCTGCTTTTGAACTAGCTGTTGCCTTTCTTTGTATGACTTTCTACTAAACTCCCTGCAGTTGGCCAAGCTGTGAGGCTTTTGGTGGATAGGGCAAAGCAACTCTTTTACCTCCGACCTGGGTTCATCAGTCTTGTGTTGAGTTTCGACTGCCTTTACGCTGACAGGTCTATTGGCCTCTCTAGGTGGTTTCTTGTCCACTTCAGATGCCTTCCCTGGATGGGTCCCTTGGTATAAGGTGGGGAGGCCCGTCTGCGGATCATTCCTTTCTCTGGCCGCCCTGGTGATGAACTGGACCAAATGAGAAAATGGAGGGTATGCCTGGGAGTGGGCCTCCTTGTAGTTGAAGACCTCCTGTCCCCAGCGTTCTTGCAAAGTGAAGGGCAGCTTGGTCAAGATCTGCCTCTGGGACAGGTGCTGATCGAGGCACTTCAAACCGGGCAGTTCTGGATTCTCCTTGGCCGACTCTAATTCCGTAAGGAGATCGCTGAGGTCCCACAAGAGTTTGAAGTCTTTGAGTTTCAAAGCTGGGAACCTTTGGAGCTTGTCCATAAGAGATGCTTCAATCTCTGTGCTGGCCCCATACCTCTGCTGCAACCTGGCCCAGGCCTTTTCCAGGGCTTTGTCGGGATCGGCTACGTGGGCTGCGTAGATCTTCTTAACTTGTGAGGATGAGGCTGGGCCCAACCATGCAGCCAGAAGAGTCAGTTCTTCCTCAGGCAATAACTTTAAGTCTCTGATTGCTCTCTGGAAGGTGGCCTTCCAGAGAAGAAATTCCTCAGGCTTGTCCGAAAACTTTTCGACACCCTTGTCCTTAAGATCTCTTCTGGGGCTTCTGATGATGGAGACAAGCTGGGACTCTGGCGTCGAAGGGAACAATTGAGGAGTTTGCTGTTGTGGAGTGGACTCCCACCGTGCACCTTGCGTCAACCTTTGGCCTCTTGGAGGGATGACATCGACCACTGACGAATCGGTGGCTCCCTGTGCAGCTGTCTGTAAGGGCCAACTAGCACTTGGCCTTGAGGCCCTGATTGACTGACCTAGGGATTTAGCAGGAGGCACAGGTAGCTCGGGCAAGGGTGAGCTCCCCGCTATGACGCTCTGCTCTGCAGGAAACTCAAAAGTGACTTTGGGGCCCTGCTCTGGGTAAGGAGAGAAGTCTTCCTGTTCCTCATCCGAAAACTGGCTGTTCATGCTGCCAAGGTGCGCAAACACTTTGGCAGAAGGATCCTGTATTGGTAACTGGCTTACATTTTCTTCTGTGAGTGGCTCAATTAGGGCTTTGGCCAAAGTCTCAGCCCTTACCCTTTTGGCTGCGGCATCCATCTTTATTCTAAGCATTTCTATTTCACATTGCCTTTGGGCCTGTTCTATTTGCATTTTGCTTTGCAGTCGTTGCTCTTCTTCTTTAAAGGGAAGGGTGAGATCAGCTGCCTTAGCATCAGCCTCCGCCCCCGCTACCTTGCTCTTTAGCTCCAGACGTGCAGCCTCCTTAATGTGCAAGGCAGCTAGGGAAGAGATGGCACTCCCAGCAGCAGAAGACTTGCTAGAGTGGCTATGTTTAGATGATGCACACTCCCTTAGTTTAGATACCTGGCTAGAGCGGTTGGACTTAAGACTAAGTGCCACAGCAGGTGATTTTAAAAGATTGGTCTCATGGCTGCATAAGGAAGACTGATTTCCTTTTGGCTCAGACCTTAGATTAACAGGTGGAGAACTAAATTCCAAGGCATCTAGAATTGCCCTCACCTTATTTTCTTTCTCATTAGTGTCAGCTAAGACACTCACTATTTCTAACTCTGAATCCTTGGCGTTAATGCGCTCGAGGACCTGGACTATCTTAGACACCAAACCCCTCCAGAGACCGAAGGTCTCTTCAAGGTCGGTCTGTAATATGGATGGCACCCTTGTAATACCCAAGCTCTCAATTCTGTCCATCAATGTTACAATTCGCTCCCATGCCGAACCTAACCTCACATGGAGGAGCTCCTTTTCATCTATTAGATGGGCTAGCATCTTGGCTGAAGGGTGCTTTATCCTTTGGGGCCTTTCATTCCTACTTTCAGCCTCAGAAGGAGGTATACCATCTGTATCATCTTGAAATTGCATAGACATTATGTATTCTTAATAGCAAGTAAATTTACAACAAAAGCAAATACAACATACCAGCAAGTAAATTTACAATAAAAGCAAATGCAATATATAATACAATGCACAACACTTAACCATAGCAATATATATCACTAAGTAACTATACTTTACAAAGATTGTGACCTTTGGCGCCAGATTTTAGTGGGCAAGCTGCAAAATGCCAACTGACAGCAACTTGCCACTTGATACCTCCCTTGCCCGAGTGACGTAAACTGCCAAAACGGCGACTTCGCCAAATTTTCAAGCACCTCGTGCTCTGCGGCTCGAGGCCTGCCGCCGAAGGAGCACCGAGGCTGGCTTTGGAAAGGAGGAGAGAAAAGACGCCTCCTCCCCGCTGTGAAGGGAGGTCACCACCGCAGGACGATGAAGCAGGTCACCACCGCCAGGCGATGAGGCAGGTCACCACCGCAGGACGATGAGGCAGGTCACCACCGCAGGACGATGAGGCAGGTCGAAGCCGGCCGAGTGCTCCGGCCGAACTCGCAGCAGCGTTGCCAGGCCTGTCCAGGTTCTAGCCTGGTTCTGGTGGGCTTCACGCCTCAGAGCCAGCCAAAGAACTGTCGCTGGTGCTCCGCGGCTCGAGGTCTACCGCCGAGGGAGCCCTGGACGTTGCTGGGAACTGCACAGCCTGTGCAAACCCAGAAAGCCACTGGGCCACGTGCGCACACGCGAGCCAAATAGCAAGGAAATAGAGCCCCACTATTTGACTCCTTCAGGTCTGAGAGCGGGCTCCACTGCCTCAGACGCTGGTAGAGTCTTTAGGTATGCAGACTGAGCTCAGGCGGAAAAGCCGCGGCCTAAACTAAACTTCCTAAACTATAAAAAACTATAAGCCGTGCAAGCTAGCTCAAGCGGAAAAACCGCTGATCTACCTCAAAACTGTGCCGTCCGCCGGACAATAAAAAACTATAAAACTGAAACGTGCTGTCCTTTATCCAGGCGAACTGCAAATCCCTATAAGCTGTCCTATAGATATTGAACGACTGAGTCTGGATAACTTCAAAAAGGATGTTTATTCATACAAGGTTGTAAACCTGGCACAGATCTTAAAGTTGCAGAAAATGAAACAAATTTCTATAGGTTTTAGGTACAGAATTATCCCTGGTTCCAGAAAGCAAAGGTGATTATAAAACCACTATACCCTAATCACGCTGCCTATATTAGAAGGAGAAACTCTTTCCTTCCCTATCTTTACAGCAAAGATTAGTTCTAGAAGCGACAGAATAACCCTGCTCCTCTAACTAGAATTCCTATTCCAGATCAGTATAATTCAATACTTATCTAATTTGGATAGGCTTAGATTGGCCTGGTTTTGAGGATGATTTGTCCCAGTTAGCCTTGCACAGCTCCAGCACGTTGGAAGACTATAGCCAGAATGAAGCTCCAAAATGGAGACTAGACCCTGGTAAAAAGGGCGGTCCTAAGATGTTGCATTCTTTGACCAATCACTGCAAAGAAAACTGCAGCCAGCTCTTGCAGATTCCAAGCCATTCTTCCTAGGCCCTTGCAGCCAGAGGCTCAAACAAAATGCAAAGGAGGGAAAACAAACAAACGACCAATAGGTAAGGCAAACCATCGTCCTGGGGGACGGAACAGTGCTCTACACTACGCAGACAATTTTACAGGTGAAGGATGAACATACCGTGTTTCCCCGAATATAAGACAGTGTCTTATATTATTTTTTGCTCCCAAAGATGTTCTAGGTCTTATTTTCAGGGGATGTCTTATTTTTCCATGAAGAAGAATTCACATTTATTGCTGAACAAAAAAATGAACATTTATTATATACTGTACAGTAGTTGTCATCACAAACCAACATAACCAAACCAGACAAACTATGACTTCTGTCAAGAATGTCTTGTTACTACTGTCTAAATATAAATAATGTAACATTTTAATATATTATTACCATTATTTCCATGTACAACTGGTGTGTACATTTACCAATCCTGCAAGTTCTGGTGTTTTGTTTGGCGGGCGCCGGGCATGCTTCCAAACAAAAACTTTGCTAGGTCTTACTTTCGGGGGAGGCCTTATATTTAGCAATTCAGCAAAACCTCTACTAGGTCTTATTTTCTGGGGATGTCTTATTTTCGGGGAAACAGGGTAGAAAAACAGCAACACCACTTCAGAGAATCTGCTGAGAAATGGCTCATCTGTGACTTTTTATGGCCAGTTTTCATCCCTTCAGCTTTTTGTGGGAGTCTGTATACCTTAACGACACCAGATCCCACTTGATCTTGGAAACTAAACAGAATTCAGGCTGATTAAAACCAGGTGCTCTAAGCTATATTTCAGAAGGAGAAACTGGTAAAACCACCTCAGAGTATTCCTTCCCTAAGCAAACGTTTAGAAAATTAATAGGGTCGCTTGCAACAGGAAACTTGAAGGCACAAACACACAGAGATGAAATTTTAAGGAAGTTTAGGACTGAATCACTCTAACAAGCCAATATTTCTGCCTTCATCACTCTTTCATCACTCAAAAGACAACTGCACCTGAACACACATACATGTGTGCACATATGCATAAATGTGCACAAATATTTACAAACTCCAATAATTCACAGGAAAATTTTGGCAGCCTGAAATTGGGGCCCTGCAGATATTGTTAGATTTCATCTCCATAATGGTATTTGCAGCCCAATCATATCTGGAAAGTACACATTGTTCACCCTACTGGACAACAACAACACCAACAACAATAACATGCTTGAGTCTGTTTCCATTGCATCATTTGAAGTGAAGAGAGGACACAGTATGTCCCAATTCATGAAGCTAGAATCCACAGACAGCTTCTGCATAACTTTTTCTGTAGTTTTCTCTCTTTGTCAAATACATTCCCCAGGGAAATAAGCATGGCTTCATCTGTGCTGGCTTCCAGAAGAGCCATTATAGTTCTTTTATTCCTGTAAAACATTTTGCCCTATGTTACATAGATACAACCATGAAATAGCAGATCTTGGGAAATTACTTTTCCATTACTTTTTCACTATAATACACACACACACACACACACACACACCACTCCCTCTAGCCATGTTGACTGGGGGGGAGGTATTCGGGCACATGTCATCCAAAAAGTACATTTTTCAAACTCTGGAAAGTATGTATGTCAGCTATCCATTTTTCAGAATGGCAGTTCAGTTTTCACCTGGCCATCTTTTGTACTGCATTAATAAATGAATGATAATGACCTAAATAAATGACATATCTCCAATGTAATTCAACAATAAGAATTGTTTTCTAAAGGAAGTAAAGTGCCTCTAGCCCAGGTGTTTATTCAAATGGATTAAATTGGTATGACACTCTTTGCTTAAACATGGGAACACCTATTGACTAATCCACCCAGTGCCCTTTGATAGTGAGAAACTGAAGGCAAAATGATATGAATTATGCTGCTTTAATTCTCTCCTCTAGTAGAAACTACTATTGTCACATAACTAAGTTTAAAATATAATGTGTATTAAGTAAAGTAGACCAGAGCACTAGTTTGATGTTTGTGTGCTTGTATTTTTATTTATAACATCTATAAATTGCTTAATAAAACACAAGCTTTGAAGCTGCAAAGCCTGTTTTGAGTCACAGCCTTAAATGAAGAGTAAGAAGAGATTGCAAAATTCAATTGGATTAGTTATTTTAGGTGTGTACAGATGTTGGACTGCACCAAAAGATTCTGGGTTCAAATTTACAGTCTTGCCATTATTTACATTCCTCGGCAACCTTAAGTAAAGTCTGAAGTCCATATAGTCCATATAATCCAATTAAATGTGAATTCCCTTCATATATTTCATCTTTAGGGTGAAATTGGAAATTTTTGGCTGTATTTGTTTTAAAATAACAACAACGAACAGCAAATAGAAAGTGGCAATGTGGATTAAGGCAGCATGTTAGCTCAGGGATCATTTTTGTGCAGCATGTGGCTGCCACTGAGCTGATACGATTCTACACCAACTTGTGTGGTCAGTGCAGATGTGGCCACGGGCAGCTGTGGAAACAAACCAAGGAAAAGCCATGGCTGCAATTTTGCACATGGCAGAACAACAAGCCAGACTAGACCATAGCTACCAAATATGGTTTGCAGAGATAGATTCAGACACAACAAGCCATAATTCAACAATCCTCAATCTGGTTTACTGTTTTGTGAGAGCCTGGCCATTAAATCATACCATCTCAAGCACTACACTCCATCTAGCCCCTTATTGGCTTTTCCCTCTTGCAAAATCTTAAGCTGATATCTTTCCTAGGCTCCATTCCCTTAGTGCATTTTGATGAGAGATTACATGGCCTGAACTTTGGGCCTGAGTTACACCCCTTTCACAATGGATATTGAAGCAGATCAGGTGTGAGTCAAGAAAAAACCAAAGCAAAGGCACAAAGGCTTGATGAGGTTTTAGGAGTTCAGTGCTGTTTGCACAACATCTCAGAATGTATTTCTTTGTTCAGCGATCAATCTTTGAAGCCCACTGGGTTATCTGTAAAGTCTTTCCTGCAACACTGCAGGTGAAGCTAAAATATATTCAATACCATGATTCACACCGTTTCTGATTTTTAGGAATGAATACTGATGGTTTTTTTGCAGGCAAGATAGTATTTCCCACAGGCAAGATGGAATCAACACTAAGCTTGGTGATGTCCTGAAATTTGCAGACATATACTAAAATCTTAAAGGGAAAAAAGACACCCAGTAGTCACAGAATGCTGAGAGGAAGCAGAATAGTAAAGAGTATCTTGAAGGTAAGCCTAACTGCTGGGACACTGAAGACAAGAATTTCAAACTGCAATGTTTGTTGCAATACCAGCTTGGTTATTTAAAAACCTCACAATCTGTGGTACTTATTGTTAGCTTTCTTTGCTTTCCTCTTTTCTTTTGGGACAAAGCAAACTGTTTCCAACAACTTGGGATTTTGTGTGTTTATTCAGAAAAAAGATACAATAACTTCAGTGGACATCAAGTTAAGCATTACTCCCTTTTGGTAAACAGTGTGGTATAGTGCTTTGATTAAAGTCCCATCTACACAGGCCCAAACACCTGGAAGAAAGTGGGATAAAGGTTGGTGATTTGAAGCATATTTTTTAAAAACTTTTACCCCGCTTTCTCCCCATGGGTGGGACTCATTTTTCCATTAAGAGAACAAAATTAAAAGAAAACTTCTGATGGAAGTCTTAATACCTTTTGCTGTTCCCTTCGAACCACATTAACCAAACCTTTTGGGATGCTGTGAGACCATTTCCCAGCACTCATGGCTCAGTGTGAGAACTTTCCTTAAATTACAGGGATTTTTAATCCCACTCCCATGCTCCAGATTAAGCAGCTGTTGGAAGGGCCCTAGGACTCTGGGAGACCATGGGTTCAAATCTCCACTCAGACAAAGAATTTTTGAGTGATCTTGGACAAGTCATATTCTCTTAATCTCAGAGGAAAGCAGTGGCAAAGCTATTGAAAAAGGCTTGCCAGAAAACCCCCCGATAGTTGAAGCACACAACAACAACTAGGTAGTGGCTCAGACTAGTCCAGTTATTTTTCTTTCAGAAAGATGTAAACACATGCTCCAGTCTTCAGTAGAACTCAATTAACATTAAAGGCCATGTATTTATGTGAAAAAGGAGCTCTTGGTGGTGCAGCTGATTAAACTTGCTGATCGAAAGGTTCAAATCGGTGGTTCAAATCCGGGAAGCAGGGTGAGCTCCCACTGTCAGCCCCAACTTCTGCCAATCTAGCAGTTTGAAAACATGCAAATGTGAGTAGACCAATAGATACCACTCTGGCGAGAAGGTAACTGTGCTCCATGCATTCATGCTGGCCACATGACCTTGGAAGTGTCTACGGACAACGCTGGCTCTTCGGCTTAGAAATGGAGATTAACACCAACTCCCAGAATCAGACACTACTAGACTTAATGTCAGGGGAAAACCTTTACCTTACTATGTATGTGAAAGAGTCTTCAAGTTACCTGTTGACCCCATAAATTCTTTAAAGGGTTTTCCTAGCCAAGGAACATTCAGAGCTGGTTTTGCCAGTTCTTTCCTCTGAAATTTAGCCTAGAGCACTTGCTATTTTTTAAGCGTTCTCTCATCTAAGTACTAACCATGCCTGACCCTGCTTAGCTCCCAAGATCAGATGCCTTTAGGGCATTTAGCCAGGCATCCTAGCTTAACAGTACTTCCTCTTAAGAATGCCACTGAAGTCCAAATTCAATAGAAAGTTAATTGTGTGAATCCATGAGCTCTGGGGCATGAATCTCTTGGTGTGGAAGTGGAAGGGATGGAATCATTCAGGCCATAGAATGCCATAGAATGGGGAAGTTAGTCAGTCAGTTAGTTCCCACTGTTCTCACACCACAAACACCACAAAACAAACATGCTGCTGCTACATGTCGTGCATCCTTTATCCTGAATGTGAATCTGTTGTCAAAGGCTTCCATGACTGGGTTGTTGTATGTTTTCCATGCTGTATGGCCATGTTCCAGAAGTATTCTTTCCTGATATTTCACCCACATCTATGGAGCCCCCGATGGTGTAGTGGGTTAAAGCCTTGCAACTTTGGGTTGCTGACCCGAAGGCTGCCAGGTTCAAATCCAGCCCGGGAAGAGCACAGATGAGCTCCCTCTATCCGCTCCAGCTCCATGCGGGGACATGAGAGAAGCCTCCCATAAGGATGGTAAAAACATCAAAAACATCCAGGCATCCCCTGGGCAACGTCCTTGCAGACGGCCAATTCTCTCACACCAGAAGCGACTTGCAGTTTCTCAAGTCGCTCCTAACATAAAAAAAAACAATGCACATCTATGGCAGGCATCCTCAGAGGATGCCTGCTATAGATGTGGGCAAAACATCAGGAGAGAATGCTTCTGGAACATGGCCATACAGCCTAGGAAACATACATTTCTTGCTGTGAATCTTTCGGGCTGTATGGCCATGTTCCAGAAGCTTTCTCTTCTGACCATACAGCCCTAAAGACTCACAGCAACCCAGTGCTTCCAGCCATGAAAGCCTTTGACAATGTCATAGGTCTTCTCTTGTCTCTGGAGAAGATCATGGATCAACTTCAGTTACCAGAATCCACAAAGCAGAGAGAGAGGGGGGATGAGGGATGACTGAGTCTCAGGCACTCTGCTCACCCACATAGTTGCAAAATATTAATAATACTTCCTGGTCATTTCTTTTCCCAAAATAAAGATTCTGTTTCTAGACAAGCACACAATAATGCAGGAAGGAGCACTGTTATTTATAAAGCCTGGGAAATGTATTAGGTCTCCTCCTGGAATAGTGGCCACTTCCTCTTCAGTCTGGAAAACTTACTTTTCAGACTGTTCTGAGTTGGCTCCTGGCTGCCCTGAAAGTAACTTTTCCAGGCTTCTCTCCCTGTCCCTGGAATCAGATGGGAGGAAGAAGGAAAAGAAGGCAAGGAGAGGCGTCTGCCATAGGAGCCAATGGGGAAAATGAGAGAAGGAAGCAGAGCGCAGGTTGAAAGAGTTTCTTGCAGAAAGTTGCCAAACTTCCCCCAAAAAACCCTCCGGATGGCATCATGACCATCTCGTCTACAGCCGACCCAACCGACCCATTCATTGAGGCATCTCCTCGACTCACCTGGATCCCACGCGTGTTTAGTCCGCGGAAAGTGACAGCTGCGGAACAGCCGGGAAAGGAGCTCAGCAGCCAAAAAAAGCCTTGGAGCTGCAAGTGAAGGGAGGAGCCAGGCTGGGCTGGGGGCGGGGCCACAGCTGGACACGCTGGGAAGGAAGGCCATGCTCCAATGTCACGTGTGGACGCGCAGGCACTCCCGCGTTGGGTTTGGAAAGTTTGGAAAGACCAACAAAACAGCTAAAGACATAGCCCTGCTAGTCTGGAATATGGCATCAAAGGGATCTTGAAGCACCTTTGAGAAAGTTTAGTCTGAAAGGTTCAGGCATGGGCAAACTTGGGTCCTCCAGGTGTTTTGGACTTCAACTCCCACAATTCCTAACAGCCTATCGGCTGTTAGGAATTGTGGGAGTTAAAGTCAAAAACACCTGGAGGGCCCAAGTTTGCCCATGCCTGTACTACATGATCCCTTTGCAAACTATATTCAATTCAGTGATGCACAAAACTCTGGTTTTCCAGGCTTATTGGACTTCAACTCCCAGAATCTCTGACCATTTGCCAAAGTGGCTGAGTCTGCTCCAAAGTGAAGTCCAATACACCTGGAGCACCACAGTTTGGGAACCGCTGTCCAGACTAATATGGCAATGGATGCACCTGTTCTGCAGAATTAATGCAGTGCTATGCCTCCGGTGACGCAGTGTGTTAAAGCACTAAGCTGCTGAACTTGCAGACCGAAAGGTCCCAGGTTCAAATCCGGGGAGCAGAGTGAGCGCCCACCGTAAGCTCTAGCTTCTGCCAACCTAGCAGTTCGAAAACATGCAAATGTGAGTAGATTAATAGGTACCGCTCTGGCAGGAAGGTAACGGCGCTCCATGCAGTCATGCTGGCCACATGACCTTGGAGGTGTCTACGGACAACGCCGGCTCTTCGGCTTAGAAATGGAGATGAGCACCAACCCACAGAGTCGGACACGACTGGACTTAATGTCAGGGGAAACCTTTACCTTTTTTATGCCACTTTAACCACTATAGTTCAATGCTGTGGAATCATGGGAGTTGTAGTCTTATGAGGCACCAGTGGCGAAAGACCTTGTCAAACTGGAACTCTCATGGTCCTCATTGCACCATAGCAATTAAAATGGTGTCAAACTGCATTAATTTTACATTATAGATGAATTGGTCTCAAAAGTGCTGCAAGATCACCATATCCACAAATTATCTGCAAGCACACCTGGCTCCCTGTGCCTTCTCATATCTTGACATGTTGTGTCGCTTTTCTGCCAAAACAATCAGCCACACAGCCAATTAGCATTTTCCCCAGCCGCCCTAGAAGGGATAATAGGCCATTGTCTATTTTCTTGGTGCAGGATGTTGTTGTTTCTAAGTCCAAACAACAAGCTGCCTTCTGGGACGGAAGAGCAAACAGTACACAATGCACAGTTATCTCTGGCTCTGTATGAGATGGAGTCACAGCCACGAACTGAACAGCAGCTGGCCCTCTGTACGTGTTTTGTTGGAGGTGTGCTCCACTTTACTTGCCATCCCCCACCCCTAACATGTTTCCAAGAAGAAGTCCCAATCTTCTGAAGGAAATGTCCATCTTTTTCTGATCTTAGCTCTACACCAGGCATAGGCAAACTTCAGCTCTCCAGATGTTTTGAATGTCAACTCCTTCCATTCCTAACAGCAGATGCACTGTCAGAAATTGTAGGAGTTGAAGTCCAAAACACCCGGAGAGCTGAAGTTTGCCTATGCATATTTTGCACCATTCTGGTGCTCTTTTTCCTTCCAATGCATCCAGTAGGTAAAGGTAAAGGTTTTCCCCTGACGTTAAGTCCAGTCGTGACCGACTCTAGGGATTGGTGCTCAAGTCTCTCCGGGGAGATGGTGGCAGGATACAAAAATAAAGTTGTTGTTGTTGTTGTTATTGTTATTATTATTATTAATATTATTATTAAAGGAATGGTTGAAGAGAGTTCTAATTGCATTCCAATTGTGCTTCCCTTTAGCCACCTGTGTGTTCATGGCTCAATTTTTTGACAGTTGATCAGATGTTTGAGGCTTTTAAAACACGCACGTGCGCAGGAGCAGTCCATACAGGGGGCTCGGAAGGAAGTCACATGGTTTCATTGACTGCAGGATATACAGTCATGTGAAGGTGCACATTTTGGGAGCAGAATCGGGTTTTAAGTTCACCTTTTAAACACGTGCTTTTTAGCTGTTAACCCAATTTTGCCCACATTTTCCCCAAACACCATTTCTGGGTTTTACTGCATGGGTAGACGGGACCTTAGTGATATTTCTCTTTCCCCTGCTCTTTCAGTTCAACTTCACCATACCTTTTCTCTCTCAGTCTTCTCCCAAACACTAGCTTTGCATTCTGCTCACTCTTCTTCCTGGTGCTTACCAGGTAGCAGGGCTGGTGTCGTTTGGCAAACTACCCCACCCAGGTCTAAATTGTCATTTCTGCCTTGTTAAGATTCACCTTAGGATGGAGGACATTTACTGTTTCCCCCATGGGCAAAATATCCTTCCTGCCCACCACTGTCTAGGGGGCTTGAAGGATGGATCCAGTTTCAAAGCAGCATAATTTATGATGTCAAAATGCTACAATTATACAAACAGTTACAAACGGTTTAATGAGTTATGACATTATCAAGTTTTACTAACCATTTTGAGCCAGAATTAAATCTAAAAAGTAACTCTACAGATAGAGAATTTCTCATTAGGACTTGTATTGCAGGATCGCCATCTTCAAATTACTTTTTTTTCCCCGTGTCAGGAGCGACTTGAGAAACTGCAGGTTGCTTCTGGAGTGAGAGAATTGGCTGTCTGCAAGGAAGTTGGCCAGGGGACACCCAGATGTTTTGATGTTTTACCATCCTTGTGGGAGGCTTCTCTCATGTCCCCGCAAGGAGCTGGAGCTGATAGAGGGAGCTCATCCGCACTCTCCCCGGGTGGGATTCGAACCTGGCAGCTTTCAGATCAGCAGCCCAACCTTCAAGTCACAAGGCTTTAACCCATTACGCCACCGGGGGCTCCTTCGAATGACTGAGGCTAAGGGTTGTTTGTGCACTGGGAGAGGTATCTAGTTGTAAGAGTTTTATTTATGGACAGTTTGTGGTTACAAAGATATAGCGATTTCACCCAATATTTTGATAGCATCCATGCAAAGGAGAATGCCTAGAGTTGATCTGAAAACTCAGAAATGATCCTAAACCTGCAACACATCTGCTGTCCCCTGAGGCAGAGCTGCTCACTACCCTGCATACTTCACAGCATTTTGGAAAATATGCTTTGCAGGTCACAGCAGCCTATTTGGGAAGGGATGGCAAGTCAGCTCTGACAGTATGACAATAAGCAGCTGATGTTGTCCATTTTCTTAATCATAGTCCACAGGAAGAAGCGCGAGATGCTACAGGTGTGCCTGTCAAGATTACAACTCTTGTTAGAAATGCTAGACTGGGGGGCCAGGGAAAAGGCCACCTTAAACAGACGCGGCTCAACTGGTTTTGTGCCAAACCAAGCCGAGAGTGTCACTGCTAGAAGCAATTAGCAGGATGCAGCTCGACTTGTCCCCTGAGGCAGGTTTGCCTGTGCCTTAGTGAGAGACAAGGGGAGTCATCCATTTAAGTATGCCTGGTGTTTTCATTGCGTTCCTTCTGACAGCTATACTAATCATTCCCTGCCCTTCAAACCACCCTCCATATTTAAAAAAATACAATGTTATCGATATAGAGTGAGAAATCCCATTGGAATCACAGCATTTTCAGTTGAGGGGAAAGGGCTGCTTAGAATTCTCAGCCAGAGAGCTTCACGAGAACACAAACCCCAGGATATCATTGGATGCAGCCACGTCAGTCAAAATCAAATCATAGTACTAGAATTGTATAGTATGAAAGAGCCCACAAAGGGTGCATCTACACTACAGAATGAACGCAGTTTGATACCACGTTTTAATGTTAAGGGATCTTGGGACTGGTAGTTCAGTGATTCTCCAGCACTATTTGGCAGAGAAGGCTAAAGGCCTTGCAAAACTGTAACTCCCATGACTCCATAGCATCGAGCTGTGGCTATTAAAGTGGTGTCAAACTTAATTAATTCTACAATGTAGATGCACCCAGAGCTGGCTTGACACTTCTTAGAAGAGTGGGGTTATAGAGTTTTATTTGGATCACCTTCTAGTGGGCTTTGCAGATGTCTTTTTTGTAACATACCCGTTAAGAAAAAGAAAAAAAAGTGTAGGTGGTTATCAAATATCTGGGAGGCTGCAATCTATTGTACTTAGCAGGGCTATATCTGGCTTGCTGCAGAGGACTCAGCTACAAAGAAAGCAGCTGACAGGCTCGTGATTTTGAAAGATTTCTTGCTCAGACAAAGGGTTCTGCTGACTCTTCAATCTGTAGTTAAGGGAAGCAACAGTTTGTTGCAGGAAAGTTATTTTGGCATTATAGATGTCCATCTCTGTGGGAAGGAAGTCAACAGAGTGTGCACCAATCTCCATTTAGATGCTGATAAGGACAGGTTAGTCGTTAGAGCAATGCAAGGTGCATCTACATGGTACAATGAATTCAGTTTGGCTCCAATTGAACTGCCATGTCTCCATGTTATGGAATTTTGGAAGCTGTTGTTTCACAAGGTTTTGAGCCTCATCTGCCCAGAAGTACAGGTGCCTCATCAAACTACAATTCCCAAGATTCTATAGCATTGAGCCATGGCAATTAAAGTGGTGTCAAACTGAATTAATTCTGCAGTGTAGATGCACCTTCAGTTAACTCAGGCAGGAGGTTCTAGTGGAACTGTAGTTGCAGTTCCTCAATCATTTTCTTCTCTTAAGAGGACTGGGAAGTGTGAACCCATTGCCTTGATGAAGGAATAAAATGAAGATGAGGCCATAAAAATTATTTTAGAAAAAGTTTTGAAAAATTTTCTAGAACATTGTTAAATTAGAATGTGTCCATAGAAGAATGACCAAAATGGTGGAAGGTTCAGTTATTGAAGCATATGTGTTTATGTGTGTGGACAAAGTACCATGAGAGAGAGATTTTGATTTTTCTGACTCGGGCATGAACGTGTCTTGGATCATTACTGCTATAGAGACTGCTATTCTCTTCTCTCCCTCTCTTGAAAAATAACACAGTTACACTATTGTATTTCAAATATGAACAAAAATGACTCATCCATTGTTACATGTGGTAAAAGTCATTTCCGGTTTTTTTTTCTTGCCATGAGAAATGCAATGTCCTAGAAATGTGTCCTTTCTCCTTCTCAAAATCAGAAAAATCTTTAACAAGTCCTTAGCATCACCACAATTATTGCTTCTTAGTACACTTTTAAAGCAATGAACATTATAAGTGTAATTTTCCCCATTTATTGGGATTTTTTTTAAAAAAAATCTAGAGGCACAGTTTAAATAAATATTTCAGTGAAAGCTAAATCATGTTGCTCAAAATTGTATACAATTGGGTAGGGAATTTAAATTAGCCTTGTCAATTTTACGGGCACACATTCATGGCAAAAAATGCATCCTAAGCATCAGAAAAATGCAAAAATCAATGATCAACTTAAATGTGTTAAATAAGCAGAAAAGAAATCAATAACATTATAGTTACAATGGAAGAATGAGACACTCAGATGTGTTGCTGTACAGCGACACCTAGTGTCGTAGCTGAATATAGCAACTATTGCAAATTACGAAAAGAATGCTTTTGAATAGGAATTTTTGCAAAGTGGAACAGGGGACCAAGGAGAAATGCCTGGAAGAGTTTCTGCTGCCATTTTTTCTGCCATTTGAAATTCACAGGCCCCTCCTTGGCTCTCTGGACCCTGGGCCCGTGTACTGACAGCCCTTCTCTTCATAGGCCCTGTGTGTATGTATGTGTGTGCATGTGTGTGCATGCATGCATCCAGACACCTCCAAGTCACTTGCCCATTACTTCCAATCTCAGTTTAGGGTAAAACTATAAGGCTGAAATTTTTGTCTTTGGTCCTGGGTGGATGTTTCATTCCAGGAGTGTAGCTATACTATGCAGGTACAGCACTTTGATACCACCGTAACTGCCATGGCTCAGCCCTACAGGATTTTGTGAGCTCCCTGCTAGAGAGCTTCAGGGCTGTAGCTGAGGATTACTGTATTTGGAAAAAATAAAAAGAGGACACATTTACCTGTTGACTACTTCAACCCACTGATCACAATGAAGATTCTCACTTGAAATAACCCCACTATATGCCTTAAGCTATGATAAATGTTACTAGAAATATCCCTATTCTTAGTTGTATTTATGCTGCCTCTTCCAACAACCACCTTGCCTACTCTACCAGACTATCCTGGTCTGTCAGCTGCCTTGCTTGGCTAGTTTGCCTTTTCTCATCTCTTTCCTTTCCCCTCCTCCTCTCCCCAGTAACTTGATCTCTTCTCGTAAGGTAAAGGTAAAGGTTTCCCCTTGACATTTAGTCGTGTCTGATTCTGGGGGTTGGTGCTCATCTCCATTTCTAAGCTAAAGAGCCAGCGTTGTCTGTAGACGCCTCCAAGGTTATGTGGCCAGCATGACTACACGGAGCACTGTTACCTTCCCGCCAGAGCGGTACCTATTGATCTACTCACATTTACATGATTTCGAACTGCTAGGTTGACAGAAGCTGGGGCTAACAGTGGAAGCTCACCCCGCTCCCCGGATTTGGACTGCCAACCTTTCTGTCAGCAAGTTCAGCAGCTCAGCGCTTTAACCCGCTGTGCCTCCGGGGTCTCCCCTCTCCTCTTACTCTATGGAAAGAGGCTGTGCTGACTTTAGGAATGCTGTTAGTAGGTTCTCCCACATCAGACAGAGATATTCTTGCAGGTTTAAAAGATTTTTTAAAAAGCATTTTTGTGTTTTTTCTCTTTCATGGGGTTCCTGCACCCTATCCCCTGAAAAAAATTGAGGGTATATTTAATTTAAATAGAAATGAAATCCATCTTCTGACAGTGTTGGAGATTACAACCAGGTGACCTGCATGTGCCTGCTCTGTTTGCTGTCTGGGGCCGAGTTCAGATGAGCACGTTCGAGGTCCTGCACTCCCATTTTTTTACTCTTTGAATTGGAATCAACAGTTTTGCAAGCAGAGGATACTTTCAGAAAAAAAGTCTGTACTTTGTAAACTGAACACAGAACCAGCTGGTACAATTAGGCAAATAAAGAAAGTTGCATTATTATTAGTATTTATTCCAGACTGGGCTACAGCTAGCAATCTTGATTTGACAGAGCTCTTAGCAGAGAGTGCCCTCTATAATAATAATGCCATGTTGTAATTTCCCACAATACATGACAATTAGGTTAGGTACTACGGTTCTCTCCATATACTTTAAACTACTTTTTTATCAGCTATGTTGACTGTGGTTGGAATGGAAGTCATAGTTCAAAACACCTGTCACCAAAGCAATACTGCCACGGAGTATTGCATTCAATGCATTTATCATGTGCTGAGATGGGGTCTGTTGGCTAAACTATTGTCTGCATGGTGCCAGCCAATGTCAGGAGGAACCACCTGTTTGCCTTCCTTTCTCCTCAATAAATATACAAAGTACTGTATATCCTAGCAGTGTCAGCCATAAGATTTCCCATACAGATTCCAGCATCCCAGACAAGATACGACTCACACACACATAATTTGGAATATTACTCTGTTTGAAATATCGCAGAGCCCCCCAATTTCTTGGGTTTCTGGGAGCTATAGTTGAAAAAAAAAGCATTTAGAATCAAGGAATCATTGAATTGGATAAGACCCCAAGGGCCACCCAGTCCAACTCTTTGCCATGAAGGGAAATACAATCAAAGCATCCCTGACAGATGGCTATCCACCCTATGCTTAAAAACCTATAGAGGAAGACACTCTTCCATACTTTTGTGAGCTTGCACATTTAAAACCCCGCACGCTTCAGGGTGCTATCCTTTTATCAATGGATGTGCCAAGTTGCTTTGACATCCACAAATTAAAAGTGCAGTAGAAGTCAAAGCATGGTTCAGAGCGTTATATCCTTCCTGGCTCCCTTTGCGGAGGTCTTCTTCAGTTGGGGCCCAGTCCTTTCTGTTTGCGGAAACTTAGAAAGGAAATATCAAAGGTTAACCAGCCTAGTCACAAGGAAAGCATTAAAGTGGCGACTGAATCCGCACAGCCAAAGCAGAGATTAGAGCTCTTGGGTCCCATGATGCAAATGTACACATTGAATTAGTTGGGAAGTGCTAAGTCATATTAAGCTAATAGCTCTTCCCTTTCCCCTTTGCCCTTCCCACAACCACCACAACTGTAGAGGCATGAAATTACATTTCCAATCTGTACATGATCTTTCTGCCTTTTTAAAGGGGTCATGCACTCTGAGCATCTGGCATGCTTACTTGAGCATGTGTTGTCTTTTGCATCCGAAGGGCTCCTCGTGGAGCCACCCAGTTATTGTTTTTGCATGGGTCGCTTTTAATTGACTCGCTAATTAAAGAGAGAGAAAATTAAAATTAATTTTGAAAAGGAGGCAGATTGCACATCAGTGCATGTTGTAGATAGTTGCAAGAGCCCACTAAATGCCATTTAATAAAGCCCAGGAAGCCTGTATCATCTGTTTCACTGAAGTGGATGAAACAATCCATGTTTTGATATCCTGTGGTGAGAAGAACCCACTAGTAATGCAGCAGAAAAACAAACTATTATGCAATACTTTCACTGAGATATTAATGTTGCAGAAAACATCAGCTGTACAGGTTAAGAGTTAAGATACCACTGTAATAATGGACCTGCCAACAAAACCTTTGTCTTCTCTGTCTTGCAGATACAAATTAACTTCATTGTGCCATCAGTGTACATGGCACAAGTAAAACAACCAAAAGCAGTAGGTTCTGCCAAAAGCATGACATTGAAAAATTGTGTGTATATGTATATGTGGATGTATGTGTGTGTGTATACACATATATACATGTGGAAAAAAAAGTAAAAGTATAAAACTTAGGCAATACAATTGCAAAATGAATTATCCAGCTAAAATACAAAAAATACAATAAAATATAAAGGAAACTTGACGTGTGTGTGTGTAGTATATATGATTATACTTTAATATATTAAAGTATAAACATATACAGTGTTCCCTCACTTATCGCGGGGGTTATGTTCCAGGACCACCTGCAATAAGTGAAAATCCGCAAAGTAGGAACACAATACAGTATTTCCTCACTACTTTGCGGTTCACTTTTGGCGGATTCGCTATTTCGCGGTTTTTCAATAAACTCTAAAAGACTATTATAAATCATAAAAATTGCAATTTACAGCCTAAGGAAAGGAGGAAGGAGAAGCCAAAGGGAGAGAAAAGGAGCCCAAGTGGCAACGGGAGGAGAAGGAGGCGATTTATCAACATACGATTGGTTGATAAAGACCTAAAATAGTGTATAACTACTAAAATAATGTTTAAATATTAAAATAAATATAGTATCCCTGCTTCACGGATTTTCGCTTATTGCTCGTGGTCCTGGAATCTAACCCCAGCAATAAGTGAGGGAACACTGTATTTATTTTAATATTTATACTTTATTTTAGCAGTTACAATATACGGTGCACTGGCAGGGAAGAATGGAAGCTAAATAACCCTTTTCTATTTCCAGCCCTCCCCTCCCCCTCCCCTCCCTTTATTTCTCCCTTTCCCCCCTTCCAAAACCCTTTCTTATAAGCCCATCACCTCCCTTCTTCCCCCAAAGCCCGCAAAACAGCAAAAATACTGCGATAAATTGTGTACATTAATATTTATTGAAAACCCACAAAACAGCGAGGCCGCGAAAAGCAAACCGCGAAGTAGCGAGGGAACAGTGTATATGATATAATCAATATATATGCACAATTGTAAAACAATATTAAATTAAAAGGCAAAAGCTTTGGGAGACAATAAAGTTTTGAATAGAGATGTAAAAATTACAAGAGAAGGGGCAGGGATGCGATTGCAAGAGTATGGAGTGAGAAAGGATTAATCCAGGCCAAAAAAAAGAGGAAACCCTGTATTTAATGACAAGAGTAGAGTCATTGGTCTGTAGATTTTGAAGAGGCTGGTAAAAGGAAAAAAGGGCTGAAAAACTGGGGGAGCTAGATTGGGATAGACTTTGAACATTAAAACTTGCACTGAATCCTAGAACAAATGGGTCACTAATAAAAAGATAAAGTGGGATACCATGATGAAAAGAACGGGCCAAAATGCTCAATTTAGCAGCAGAATGTTGAATGGAAACCAGAGGACTAAGTTGGGATAATAAAAGATCAGTCAAAAGAAGACTACAAGAGTCAAGATGGGAAATGACCAAGCCATGAACTAAGGTATTAGCAGATGAAGCAGAGAGAAAAAGTCTGATTATGGCCTTCTTGGAAAATAAAACTCAGCATGACTTTACTACAGCATCAGTGTGAGGAATAAAATACAAAGAATTAAAAATTAAAGCCAAGACTACGTGTTTCCAACACAGGATAAATGAGAACATTAACAACAGTGATGGAAAATGTATGCTGTAAAAAGGAGTTAGATGTTATGTTTTGGACTATGATGAAGCATCTCTTCTGAAAAACGCTGAAATGTCATGTTCAATATTAGAAAAGAGTGTACAAAGATAAAACAGTAAAGAACCAAAAACAGAACCCTGTTGAACACCAACAAAAGTGGAAAAGAAGGTACATGACTTGCCCCAAGCTTATTAAAAGGTGAACTTGAAAGATAAGATATGAATTAGCTGAGGACTGAATCAGTAAATGTCCAGCTCAATAAGTGAATCCAATGAAAGAGCATCTGTCAAAATAAACTGAGAATGAAGGAGGGATGGCAGTGAGAGAGAGAAACTGGGACATTTAAAAACATCTGGAAAAGTGGGATGACAGAGGATTAAATGGGACTGGCCTTACCAGACTGGAATAGTTGGAAGATATGTTATGATCATTGATAGTTAATGGGAATCTCCACAAAAACAGCTTATATGCCCCCTCCCTTCCCTTTGTCAATGTGGAAGTGGACCTGCTTTTCCAGTTTTGTGTTTCTTCTCATCATCTCAGCTGAATTTTTTTGATGATTAAAGTGTAATGCTGAGCAAGACAGCTGACAGTAAACCTAAACTTCCAACCAGGAAAATTTCTTCTGGGACCTCATTGACCAAACCTTTGGGTCTAATAATGGCAGGTGAGTGTGATTGCACACAGAGCCCATACTTTTATTTTCTTTCTTTTCTGTTAGTACAATTGGATTATTTAGACAAAAAGGATGTTAGTTTTCATCTTAGCTCTACTGAACATAATTGGAAACAATGGCTGTGACTCACTCACCCCGAGAGTCAATAACTCTGTGTACACCAGGAAGTGGTCTCTCCTCTTGGGAAAAGGGGCAAGAGAGTTATTTAGGCAATAAATCACTGGAGCGAAGGAGGATTCTGTCTTAAGTTCAGTGCTTTCCACTCATAATCTTCATTATTTGAAACTGCGAACTGAACTTATGTCAAAACATCCCAATCTCTTTTTGCATTTATATTTTGTTTCCCGTTTCATTTGGAATTTATTTTAACCCTATGCAAGACTAGAATTCAGACTTAAACAATTGTACTCTTTCTACTGGACTGCTGTCCAAGAAATGGCTCATCTCCACATCCCAATGATTTTGGGCAAATAAGGAAAATTTTCAACATGCTCTATTCCCACCACGAGTTGCATATGCGGGAAGAGAAGGAGAGCTTAGGTATATGGCAGTCCCCAAGCTATGAACAAGATAGGTTCTGTAGGTTTGTTCTTAAGTTGAATGTGTATGTAAGTCAAAACAGGTACATTATTTCAAGTGTAATTTCAGTCATATATATATAGTGTTTGTTTTGCTGTCTGTGCTCGTGTTCAGAGGATTTCGCCTCACTTTCTGTCGCTGTGATAATTGGATTTTGAAAAAATGTGGCTTGTTGTGGAAACAAGGAATGATGAGAAAAATTCACTTTTTTCCCAATATAACTCCTACAGAAGTGACTTTCCCTTCTGAGGGGCACATTTCTCTCACTTCCTGTTGTCTCACTTCCGTTCTTAACTATTTTTTTTGTTTCAGGAGTGACTTGAGAAACTGCAAGTCGCTTCTGGTGTGAGAGAATTGGCTGTCTACAAGGATATTGCCCAGGGGATGCCTGGATGTTTTGATGTTTTTATCATCCTTGTGGGAGGCTTCTCTCATGTCCCACATGGAGCTGGAGCTGATAGAGGAAGCTCATCCATGCTCTCCCTGGGTTGGATTCGAATCGGAAACCTTCAGGTCAGCAACCCAACCTTCAAGTCATTAGTCCTGCCGGCACAAGGGTTTTACCCATTGCGCCACCGGGGGCTCCGTTCTTAACTATGAGTCACTTGTATGTCAGATGTTTGTGACTCGGAGACCGCCTATTTTTTTCAACAGGAGGATTCTGAGGGTTATTGTTCAAAAAGTAACTCCTATGAGCTCTGATTCTTCTCTGGCAATGTTCAGATGGGAACGTAATTTATGCTAGCATTGTCATAAATATTATGCTCTTGCCCACTTTGCATCCTATTGTTTATCACATTCTTGTCACAGTGCACCCACACTGCACAGTTATAGCAATGCCTTTCTGCTTTATCTCCATTCCTAGAATCCTGAGATTTGTAGTCTGATGAAGGACGTAGAATTCTCTAGTGTACTCCTTTGATCTACAATATGATAACCCTCTATACATCTCTTAAAACTACAAATCCCATGATTCCATAAGATGGAACCAGAACTTTTGCCTGCATGAGTCTATTGCAGAGGGCAATATTCCACCCCTTTACTCCCCATTTTTGTACTGTGAACTCACTTTGCAGCAATTGAAATAAGTTGTGTCCAAAGGGGGGAAATCAGGAAGGGGAGAGATGAGCTGAAGGCCAATGGAGGAACAAAGGGGAACAACAGACTCCCAGTAAGATTTCCCTCCCTTAGCACAGAGATTTTATGCAAGTTTTTGGTCATTAATTGTGGTTGTTCTTCAGCATACTAGCAGGTCTTGCTGGTTCCTTTTCACTGCTTTGAATTCCAGTGGGAATTCACTAAGCTAAACCAAAACATGCCTCATCTGAGTAGGCAAACAAGAAAAACTTCATGACTACAGTCTCCAAGACGCTTCAGTGTGTAATGGTATGTGTCAACTCAGGCTCTTATTGCAAACATTAGTGCAACAAGTCGAGCACAAAAGGACATGGAGAAACTCAGAATGAACCTATTTCTAGTAACTGGGAGACTACTTCTTTCCTTTGGGATTCTAAGCTTCATTTCTGGAACAATTGCCTTCTTCCCTGTTTTTTCCTATAAACCATGGTTTGTTGGATGGAGTGCACGCATTGCTTCTCCCATCTGGAATGGAGCTTTGGTAGGCAAAAAATAATATATGACTAGGATAAGATGTTGAAATAAATTGTTGTTGCTTTATATATTGGCCTAGTTGCTAACACATTTTATGGAATCTTTACGTTTTTGTAATGTCTAAAATTTATGACGGAAAAACTTGGAAGTAATAGTTTACACGCTGTTAAGTTTCATATGACATTTCTGTCATGCCAGATTGTTCTATTATACTGAGTTGAAGGGAAAGGGGCTGGAAAAAGAACTCCCTAAGGCTTGTGTCTGCCTAGGAATAATGAGGGTTTTGCATGATTTGCTCAACTGATGTAGTAGTCAAACTTGAACTGTGTACTTGCTTGTCATGATCATCCCATAGCCACAAAGAGCCCTAAAATGCAGCCATATTTATTTATTTGTATCAATTTCTGGTTCTAATCATTTTAAATCTCTACCATGATCAGATGTTCTATAAAACTGTCAGGTCTAAGGAGACCTCTACACTGTAGAGTTAATGCAGTTTGACACCGCTTTATCTGCCATAGCTCAGTGCTATGGAATCATGAGAGCTGTAGTTTTAGGTGGTTTTTAGTCTTTTCTCTCAGGATTCCATAGCATTGTGTGATGGCAATTAAAATTATGTCAAACTACTTACATTTTATAGTGTATGGACACTTGGAGCCCCCGGTGGCACAGCGGGTTAAACTGCTGAGCTGCTGAACTTGCTGACTGAAAGGTTGGCGGTTTGAATCCAGAGTGTGGGATGAGCTCCCATTGTTAGCCCCAGCTTCTGCCAACCTAGCAGTTCGAAAACATGCAAAAGTTAGATGAATAGGTACCACCCCGGCGGGAAAGTAACAGCGCTCCATGCAGTCATGCCGGCCACATGACCTTAGAGGCATCTACGGACAATGCCAGCTCTTTGGCTTAGAAATTGAGATGAGCACTAACCCCCAGAGTCTGGCACAATTAGACGTAATGTCAGTGGAAACCTTTACCTTTACTTTACTATGTGCACTCTCAATTACATATTTACTCATTCCAAAATGCTTTACATTGCAAGTGGAATAGTTCACAACCAATTGTCAAGTGGATCCATTCTGGGGTTTAATCTACACTGGAATGGCATTGTCCCAGGTGCTGAAGCTCTTGGGTGCAAAGAAGTGGGAATCACACAGGCGTCACCAGCAGTAATTGCTAACATTAATATAGGTAAAGGTAAAGGTTTTCCCCTGACATTAGGTCTAGTCGTGTCCGACTCTGGGGGTTGGTGCTCATCTCCATTTCTAAGCCGAAGAGCCGGCATTGTCCGTAGACACCTCCAAGGTCATGTGGTCGGCATGACTGCATGGAGTGCTGTTACCTTCCCGCCGGAGCGGTACCTATTAATCTACTCACATTTGCATGTTTTCGAACTGCTAGGTTGGCAGAAGCTGGGGCTAACAGCGGGTGCTCACTCCGGTCTCTGGATTAGAACCCGTGACCTTTTGGTCCGCATGTTCAGCAGCTCAGCGCTTTAACACGCTGTGCCACTGGGGGCTCCAACATCAATATATTGTTGCTGAAATCTATTCCCTACTCCTGCTGTGAACACTGTACTGAATGCTGTAGCAAACAAGGAAGTGTGTTGATGTCGCTGGCCTTCCAGTCATTTCTGACTTATGGGGATCCCACGGTTACCTTATCATGGTGGTATCTGGGGCTTAGAATATGTGACTCCCCTAAGGTCACTCAGGGTCCATCTAAATTGTAGAATTAATGCAGTTTGCCAGCACTTTAACTGCCATGGCTCAATGCTATGGAATCCCAGGAGCTGTAGTTTCAAAAAGTCTTTAACTTTCTCTGCCAAATAGTGTTGATGCATCACCAAAATACAACTCCCATGATTTCATAGCATTCTACAGAGTAGATGCAATGCCCCCTCTCCCATGAGTTTTCATGGCTGTGTAGAACTGAACTCTAATCGGCAGGGTCATAGCCCACTGCTCAAATCACTACACAAAGAAGTGTGAGGGGAGACAAATAATATCTGTCATTATCCCCGCTGTTAAAAAAAAACCCCAGTGCTTTAACTCTTTGAACCCCAATTGCAACACAACAGTATTTTACTTTTCAAGCCTAAAAATTGACACTGAAAATCACAATATATTACTTAATTAACAGTAGGCCCTGAGGAAAGCATTTACAGCCCTGCGCTTCCAAACAATGCCATCAAACTGGCTAGAGGGAAGATACAGAGGGATCCCCTATGTCCAACGACTTTGCATTTGTAGCACGGGAGAAAAAGAAGATCTAACACACTATCTGCTACATTGCCCCTTGTATAATCCTAGGAAAAATCTCCTGGGAACACTCTTGGAAGCAAGGGCAGCATGGAGCAATCTGCTGTGATCTGTGACTTGCTAGCATATTATTCAAGAAATATAACACTTAAAGTTGCTACATTTGCAATCACAGCCCAAAAGATCAGAGGTAAAGTACCAAAATCCATACTTGAGGTCAGAAATGGAAATGGAAATGGTTTGGGATGATACAAATCAGACACTGTCATTGTTATGTTTCTGCCATCATAATTTTAAAGAGCTAGTTTTAATTTTTGAATAAGTTTTAATGTTTATATTGGAAAGTCTATGGCTAGTACATTAAACAATTCATTCAACTCAGTAGGGAGAAGAACAGCCCTTTTTAATGTGTATTTGTATGTGCCCTTGAGTCTCCTGTCAAGTTATGGTGACCCCTTAAATTTCGTAGGGTTTTATTTCTGATTCTTGTGTACCTTCAAGTCATTTCCGACTTATGAGACCCTAAGGTGAAACCTATCATGGGGACTTATTGCCAAGATTTATTTCAGAGGGGGTTTGACTTCCTCGGGCAAGGAATATTCAAGGATGGCTTTGACAGTTCCTTCCTCACAGGAAAAGGCAAATTGTGCATCCCCTTCTAGTTGATCTGTTCATCCGCATTAGTACCTTGACCACACTCCGATCTTGCTTGGCAACACATGCCCTGATTTTAATCTATGCAATGTTCAATTGTCTGTGGGTGCTGCTTAGAGTGCCAAATCATTGGCAAGGGAGGAATAAACATTAAGAGAGGGGACCAATGTAGGCATAAACACAGTATGTCAGTGTATGTGTGGCCCTGGTAGCTACTCAGGGATGCCAAGTGGCTATGCCAACCCCATGACATACCCATTCTTCAACATCAACATCACCTCCTCTGGGCTACTTGAGGTTTTAATTCTTTTAAAGTCACACAGGAAAATATTGTGTAATGCATAGTTTGGGTCTCTGGCTAATGGCTTGGGAAAACAGAAGTAGAAGGGGGGAATCTTCAATGGAGGAGGAGGGGAAGAAGAAGTGTGTGTGTGGAGATATCAATCAGCCTAATCACATTTAGACATTTTGCTCCATCACTCCTGGAACCAAAATTCTGAGGTTAATGGTTAATTTTTCTGACAGTTTAGCTCTCATTCTGTTGAAGTTATAATGTTCCAAGGCTTCACCACAGAACCCAATAGGGGTTAGCTTCTCAAATGCACAGAACAATGTACAATTTGTGAAGCTAGCAATGTACTTCTTCTTAATGCAGCGGTTACATGGATCACCAAACTGTTTCCTTATTGGCCTATGATTTTTCCAGATATTGTGGTAAGAGGAAGCACAGTAAGGAATTCTCATGGGCCCATGACAGCTGACTTAGTGAAATGTTGTTTAGAAAAATGGAAGACATGCAAACAGCTGATATGTTAAGAGGGGAATTCCGGTGGGAATGAATGCTATTGACAGACACTGAGAGTGTACATTTATAACAACCCAACACTTTAGATCATTTACCAGCTATGTTGCAGCTTGTTTTGGGTACTGACTTCTGTGGCCTTGGTGTGTGTGGCTTTAAGTATCCTGTCAATTTATGCTGACCCAATAGGGTTTTCTTAGGAAAAGAATCCTCACAGGTAGTTTTGCCAGTTCCTCCTTCTGAACATATGGTATTTGTTGGCCATCTATAGCACATAATGGGCAATTGATGCAGAGCTGGGGGACATTTTTGTGCTCCTAAGACCATTTTGGGACTACCTTGATTCAGACAGAGAGGAGGAGGCAGATTGCCAGAAATCTGCATCTCTTGATGATGGTGGTCTCTTAGAATTTGAGAAAATTACCCCATAGAAGAAAGTTGCAAATTGTTAAGATCCATTATCATCATTCACAGAGTGAGAAAGAAACAAGGCGGGATTATGCTGATTCTAGTGATGATTAAGTAGGAGACACTGAACTAATTAAGTACCTAATATCTTCAGATGGCTGTCTATAAATCTCCCAGCCAGATTTGTTGCCTTCAGCCCTTCTTTTCTGGTAACTGATAGTTATTATTCTATCTTCGGTGTCTTACTGATCTTATGATGCTGTTAGAAGCCCTGTTAGGAAACCGTGGAGATGTGTAACACCAGCAAGAGTGGTAAATGTGAATCGGTACCCATTGTGCATCGTCTCCTTACTTGTTCTGCTATGTACAGTAGAGTCTCACTTATCCAACATTTTCTTATCCAGCTTTCTGGATTATCCAATGCAGTCTGTCTTTTAGTAGTCAATTTTTTTGTAGTCAATGTTTTCAATACATTGTGATGTTTTGGTACTAAATTCCTAAATACAGTAATTACTACGTAGCATTACTGCATAATGATTTACTTTTTCTGTCAAATTTGTTGTTAAAAATGATGTTTTGGTGCTTAATTTGTAAAATCATAACCTAATTTGATGTTTAATAGGCTTTTCCTTAATCCCTCCTTATTATCCAACATATTCGCTTATCCAACATTCTGCTGGCCCGTTTATGTTGGATAAGTGAGACTCTACTGTAGTTACATAACAGCAGTCTATCACTCCATATGGATGCATTCTCACAATTCCAATTCCCATACAAATAAGTCAACTTACAAAGACATAAGTCCAATACAGGATTCTGGCTCATCATATTCATAATTAGTATTACCATCTGTTCTTAACAGAGCTATAAAATTAGAACATTCTTCAGTTGGAATCCCCTCTAGAGCTATAATTTCATGTAAATTTTCAGTTACAGTTCCCTTTCTGGAAGAAATAACTTGAAATTAACCAAAGCAAATGTGAGAGCAACGAAACTTTAATCCATAATTCCTTACTGTCTTAACTTTGAATCATTGTGAATTCAAGTGTGCTAGTGCTGAATTATGGTTGCCAGCTCTTTCTTCTGTGAGACTTTTCATCTTTAATACCACTTTAGCAGACAAATACAGTCAGTCCTCCACATTTGCGGGTTTTACTTCTACAGATTTGATTAATTAGTTCTCTCTAGGAATCTATAAGTCCTCCAGCACGACTCTGACTGGAAGTCAACCGTAGTGATTCTAAGAGAGAAGACTTCCCTCTTTTGTGGGGGTCCTGCACTCTTAGCCCTTGTAAATGTGCAGAGCTGGCTGTACACAATATTGACTTCTGCATGCTAAGCATAGCTGTAGTTTTTTAATTTGGACAGTGAAGATTGGGAAGAAATTAATTTTGGTTCTTCTTTGAAGGGCTGATAAAAATTGCAAATTGCTTCTTTAATTGTTTTATGAGGTTGTATAAGTGGATTACATTGTTTCACAATTGCATTACAAAAATAATGAGGAAAAGAGACAATAAGAATCTTTCCCATAGATACTACTCATACCGTTCTGGTATATCCTTTCCAATTCTGTACTTCTCCCCAACTTATATCTGTCCCTTTTCTCTCCCCTCCCCCTGTGAATAGTTATACTGCTATTTTAACTTTTATTTTATTTGTTTGATCATGAAAATGGTCTGATTCAGTTCCTTGTATTTTCCTTTTCCTTTTCCTCTGGTGATCAGATCTTTCCATTTCAAACCCCAGTTCCACATTAGATATCTGTTTGTATATTTATTTTTCCTTTCAATAATATCATCTTGAAGCATATAATCTGCTATATAATAATACCATTTTTATTTCCCATTTTTGTTTCTCTTTCCATCCCAGGGCAACTGTTTTTGTCTCTACACATTGTCTCTACACTGCTCCAATCATATATTTTACAATATCTGCCCGTTCTTTATTTCCACCTTTACTTAAAATTTGCTGAGTAAAAAACTGTTTTTTATTCAACTCTATTTTATCCAGATATTTCCTCTATCTCACACTTTATTTTTCTATTAAAATGTTGTACCTTGTCATAGTCCTACCACATATGTAAAAAGGTTTCTTTTTTACCAGATTTATGCCAACATAGCTTTGATGTGCTTTTTGTAAGATGAGCTAATTGATGTGGGGTTTTATACCATTTTGTCAATATTTTCCGTTGTGTTTCCTTAATCTTTAGGTGTCTAATTTTTAATTGACTTTATCCAGTGTTCAATGTCCTTCTTATTACTGATTAATTCCTCTTTCCATACCTCAGTCAGTATCCATTTCAAACTGTATTGTTTTTCCACTATTTTCCTAGATATAAATCCCCCTATTCTTTTCTCATATAGACGACAGAAAGAATCTGATGCTTGAAAAATTGAATGTGAGAATGATAAAAACTGAGAGGCTTCTCATTCCTTGGCAGCAGTGAAGGGGAAGGAAAGCTTAGGAAAGGGACGATAAATGATCCAGATGTATGAGAGGAGGAGGAGGAGAACAAAAAGTATAAAAATGAGGTAAAAAGGCTGGTATGTTTATGACAGAGATTAGAATTAGCCTGAATATTACATGCTGTTTTGAGCTATGTGCCCAAAGCCTTGCCTGCTGGGCTGTAGCTCATAATATTTCAAAAGTATAATGTGTAGAGACAAAAAGAAAATGGCAGAACTGGGAGAAAACAGCAAGAGTGACAATCAAACTTCTGCAGAACTGCAGTTTTGCAAAGTTTTGGGATAGAAACAAAGATTCCTTGCCAGATTCTTTAAAGTGAAGTGGAAAGTGATCATCCAATAGTTTAAATTATCTGGCTGGAGCAGGCCCAGGAGGAATGAAATAATCCCTCCCTGCTCTGTTTCTCTTTGTTCCCTCCACCACATGTGTAAATTGAGGGAGTCTTGGTTTGGAAAAGTAGACAGCAAAAGGGGTTTGGCTCTCTTTGCATGCTACAAAAGCTCATCACAATGTTCTTTATTTTTTGTATTATTTGTTCTGGCTAGAGACTCTCCCGGATCCTTTGCAACCCCCCCCCCCTTGATAAATTTTGCCAACAGACACTCGTGACTCCAGATGTTTCTGCTTTTATTCATGGGAACTTTTTTTAATGGTACTGTGGTGCCAAGACTATAATTTCAGGCTTAGTCTCCTAAGAAATCTGTTCAGACCTCTATTTTGTTCTAGCTGCAAATGAATGTGAAAATATAAGTCTTAGAACATGCAGGAGGGAACCCAGGCAAAGACTCAAAAAGAAAAAAGCTTATCAAAGTTCAGAGGATTTGTGTGTCAAACAATTATCCTGAAGTCATAAAAAGTTAAAATTCCAAACTTTAGTGATTTCTATGCTGGGAGTATGGAGGCTTGGAAGTCCATTTTGACTCCAGAGTATTCAGTTTTATTTCAGATTTGCTGTAATTCCAAAGATAGGTATAGAGGATTGGCTTTTAAAAATATAAAATTTAGAGGATTTTTTTAGAATTTCCAAAAATTGCAGAGGCTTTGATTTTAGCTGCCACCAAAATATGAAGGATTCGAACTTGCTACCTCTACTAATGCTGCCACCAATGCTTTATCCTGGAGCCTCTTCTATGTTAGGATATTGAGGGAGTCACACGAGACACTTTATGTGAGGAAAACAAGAAGTTGTTGTTTATTTGTATTTTGAACGGTAAAGAATGTGTAGCGGTTTCAGTAACAAGTTAGGCTCTCCTCTTAAAGAGGATGGTTTTATAACTTGAATTCTGTGTAAATATGCTCCTTCACCAAGGAAGCACAAACAGGAAAATTTAAACATTTAAATCCACTTCTCCTGGGATTTTACAGCAACACTCTAGACTATAGAGTCACAATACAGCTCTCAGCCCTTCCTTTCCTGAGGGCCTTTAACTATATTCCTCAAAGAGACTTTCTTTTCAAAACACAATTCCCAAAACTTTATCTTTACATTTCAAACTCCAACCCTCAACTGAAATAGAATTCTTTGGCTGCCTAGCTTTAACTGTCACTTTCGCTCCACCCATCTCCAGTTGCTAAGTAACTTCTCATTTACATCAACCAATCAGACTGCACCCACTGCAGTGGCTGCCTGAGTGTTCCTCCCCTTGCTTTGCTGAGCTTTTGCAAGCAAGGCCTGCAAAATGGCCGCACACCAGCCCTGCAAGGTAGAACACTCACCAATCCTGCAAGGTAGGCAAGATCAGTTACAAAAGGCAGAAATGCTTCCCAAACATTCTGAAGAAATACAACATTATGTTTCAGATTTCAGTTTTGACATACTGTAATAGAAAATGTTATCAGTAACAATGGATTCTTAAAAGAAGTGGACCAGAAGTCCCTGGTGCCATTCAATGAACATCCACAACTACTTTCTTTTATATAAAAGCAATAATACAAAACCACAACAAATCAAGTAATTGCTCAGATAGATTGCATCATATGTTCTTATGATGAATTTCAGCACATGTCATTAGTTCTTCTGGTACTATTCCATTATCCAGGCAGAGGCTACAAGGGGGCACTTGAGAGAGAAGGATAGTCCATTTTACGGGGGTGGAGGGTGGGTTGAAGTAGTTATACCATTTCCCCCTGTTTTCCTGTTATTCCCCCCACCCATATTGCATTGGACTTTTTAAATGAACAAACAGTTGACTATCAATTAGCACACAGAACTTGTCTCCTTTTTGTTTCTTGCTTCTGTATGGTCTTTTTTGTACTTTATCTCCTTTTAAATTAAAAAGGGGCACACATAAGCTCTATTTCCCCATTCTTCTGAATGGATGAAGTTCAGGATCTACTCTTACCTTCTTTCACTGAAAAGATGCTTAGGGCTTTCTCTTTGCTTATCTCAACAGCCGATTTTGTTCCTGGATGAAAAGACCAGGATTGAATGTGCTGATTTGGACCAGAAAGGTCTTTGGTCCTATCCAACATGGGACTTCTACTGTTCTTAGTAAATGCAGCATTGTAGCAAGATTTCAACTGGTGGTGACAGCTCTGTCCCAGGTCTCAGCAGCTTAGTTATAACAGTAATATAATACACTGTTCAGCATTCTGTATTTAATCCCTCTCCTTCTCTCTCACCTACATCCTGCCTTTGTGGTGCACATACATCTCTCAGAGTGACTTACAGTAACCAATCATACAACACAATAAAATATCAAAAAGTAAATAGTGATACAATAAAAACAGACAGGTGCAAGTGGTAAAACAAATACATTTGATAAAATTTACCTAACATGAGCATTTCAAATTATGCCTAAAAACAAACTGGTAACCGCTACAGGGGATAGTGCATCCTATGAGGAATAGGGGAAATGTGACCACCCAGACCAACTGCATTTCCTCAAGATTCTTCAAAAGTAGCCCTTAACTAGGAGCCAGCATTGTGTAGTTGTTTTGAGTGTTGGATTGGGAGCACAGGGGACAGGATTCAAATCCCCGTTCAGTCAAGAAACCTCACTGGTTGATTTGGTCAAGTCACATTCTCTCAACCTCCACCTATATTTACTGACCATTTAATGTAGTTTGAAGCTAGCTAGCTTCAAATGGGTGGCTAGACAACAATCTCCCACAAATCACACAAAAGGAAGCCCTTCCCTTAATGTCCATCAGTGTTCTGTAGTTTGAGTAATTACCATGCGGGCCTCAGACTGACTACAGGATTTCATATGTAATCATTTGCAAGCAAAACTACTTTCTTCAATACTGGTTTGAAACTGACTTAAGTGGATATGTTGATGTGCTCTCAGAGGAAGGCAATGGCAAACCTCTTCTGAAGAAATCTGTCCAAGGAAACTGCATGAAAGGTTTGTCTGAGGACCTCACTTCATTACCTTCTTGCTCCGTCCTAAGATGCTTCCAGGACGGAGCCAGGTTGCAGACCACAGGAGCCCATCACATGTCGGGCTCCATCATGGCTCTGTCCTGGAAGCATCCTAGAACGGAGCTCAGAGAACAAGGGAGGCTTCCTGTGTTCTCATTGCTTAGAACGAGACTTGACGGTGGTGCTTTCCTGCGTGTGATGGGGAAAGCAGTGATGTGGGTGATGAGGAATCTCCCCACCATCGTCCACATTTTGGACCTCTATATGATATGGTCCTTTGGGTTGTCATAAGTCAGAAACTACTTGAAGACACACAACACACACCTTTACTATGAACAATGAAATTCATAGGTATAAAATTACTTCTAATGCATTATTATTATTATTATTATTATTATTATTATTATTATTATTATTATAAAACTGACCAGAACCTGTGTGACCTCACCGTCAGATGAATAAATGATAAGTTTTATTAAAGTTCTTATAGAATTTTTCACTGGAATCTGTATTTGCATTATATACAGAGTTCTGTTGCTAGTGGATTTGTTTCCTTGTGTTGCATTTTTTTTAAAGTATTGCTTGCAAAAAAAAAATCTTTAGTAAGAACAAAGGACTATTAACATTGTTTGTTTTATGATGTGTAACCATATGCTTTACCCTGTTTCCAGGCTGTTATTGCAGGTGTACTTGTTATTCTGGCTGAAAAACAGTGGACTCAGAGATACCTGGTAAATTTATTTGGTTATTCTATATTGTGTCAGATTCTAGGCAGTAGACAGGCAGACTTAATCCAGGCATAGAGTCAAGAAGAAGAAGAAGTATTTCCCTCCGTCCAAAGCTGGGGATCAGATAAAGAATACAGGACTCATAGCAGGCACAATTTAAAACATTCTACCAGATTTACAAGACCAAGCAATATCCAGAGATATTTCCTGACTTGAAAGAAGGGAATGCTATAAGAACCAATAAAAGCCATCAAAACCAGTGGAATTTTAAGAAGTCATTATTTCTGTTTCTTTTATATATGGAAAAATGCAAAAATAAGAATGCCATCCTCACAAAATGTGCCTTGCGAAATTTTTGCACATTTAGATTGGGTGTATCATCTTTTCTGACAATCAAACTCTTGAAAGAACTTCGAATACTTGAAAAAAAATGTTTCCTCCCACAACACAGTTATTTATATCAGTCTGTTATTCTGTTCATGCAACTGGCAAATTCACACTCACAAATACATAGAAAAGTGCTCTCTATAGGAATCTTTAAATCCTCCTTTTGGTCAATTTCTGGTGAAACTCTACGTTTAGGTTCCACAAGATATCGACCATACAGTCACAATGAAGGACCTAGATATTCCTATAGAGGACATATTAAATCAATCTTTGGAGTACTGGTTGTAGTCCAAAAAGTGGTTCTGTATCCTATGTATACCACACGAGATAGAACCACTTCATGACTGTGGGTGTATGTTCATGTTGAGGAGATTGACTGATAATGAGGAGGAAAATAAAATGTGCAGTTTTTTTTTCAATATTTTGCATTTGCCAGGGCTGGAATTATGTACTTAAACTAAATTATCTGGGCTTCATATTTGTAGTGCAATTGTAGTTCACCGGGAACTATTCCCTATAACTAAGGATGTTTCTGATTAACAGATTTGGGGGGGAGGTTTCTAAAGACCAACAGCAGTTATGCTTCCTCTTAAAAAGAGAGCTGGGGATTATAATATTTGTAGAGCAATATAGCAGAACAGAGCTGGGTTAGTTTTATCTATTCGGCAACTTTTAAAAACTAGGATAACTAGGCTGAGGAAACAATTATACCGATAAAAGCAGCACTATAGTTATTGTCAATCTCTGGATGACCTGCCCAGTTTATTGTTACAGACACTGGTGCTGGGTGAAATAACGGAGCCCTGGGGCACATTTAAGTATAGCATGCAAAGAATGCAATATGAGAAAATCCACTCAAACAATCATCACTCTTAAAGGTGACAGAACAGGACCCTTAGCCCAAAAAGATAAGATGACTGATAACTGAGTCAGCAGCAGCATCTTCATTTTCATCCAACCTTCCCCACAAAATTTCAATTCAAGTGAATTTTTAAGAGCTAGGCGTTGCCAAAATTTGCAGATTTCTTCATATTCAGGATGGGAAGGCTTTTAATTGGTATTTTTTCTAAATGAATTTGTGAAAAATATAAACAAATAATTATTCCATTCAGGCCTCGGGCTGTGAGAGCTTAACTCTTTGGTCTTGTTTTAAATTCTGTGTACAGTAGGCCCATTTCCCTTTGTGTAATATGGTGTTCATGTAATGTGGAACCTTATTTTTCTTACCTGAAATGAAAGATGTCTTTGACTTCTGGCTGAAGCATACTATAGAATCACTGTGGAGGACTTAGGAAATCTCTATGCCTCAAGTGTGGTTCGATGGCCAACTTGCAGTGAAATTTCTCTTGGATGTTGACCACAGAATCACGTGATAGGCTCAGTGAGAACACTTCTCTAGGCATTGCTAGGTTCTTCAGAGTGATTCTATAATATTCAAATTTCCACATATAAATGAAACTGTTCAACAAGCTCATGTAATAAGAGGTCCTATTTTGCTTAACCTTCGCTGTTTTTGCTTTGGGTGCCTTCAAGTCGACTCCAATATATAGGATCCTATCCTGTAATTTTCTTGACAAGATGTATTCAAATGGCATTGTCATTTCCTTTCCCCTAAGGCTGAAAGATCATGAGTTGCCAAAGGTCACCTGGTGGGTTTCCATGGCTGAGTGGAGATTGGTCTCCAAGGCACCAAGTCCATTACTCAAACCTCTTTCCCTCTCTCAGTAATATTAGTGCAGAATAAATAATACCATGTTTTCTTTTTTCCTGCAAAACTTCTGGTCTTTAACCAGATGATAGGCAAGCTGAACCTATCATGTGATTAATATCTCCTCCATTTAGTCAGTGCACATGTGGGAGAATTACCTTTCCATCATTTATGAAAAATTTACCAACATATGGAAATTTCCTCATTTTCACAATTTGCAGACTTGAATTCTAAGAAAAATCTGAAGGTGGAAATAAGTGAAAAGTAAGTGCCTGCTGTTTTTGTACAGCTGCCAAAAGTGATAATATATTTCTGCTTCAATTCCAGTGGGAAGCCAGCTTCACCTTTTGCCTCTTAAATATCATCACTTCTCCAGTCCAAGGTAGCATTGCTCTTGCCGCTCTTCTCCTTGGCCCTTATTGCTATTACTCTTTTGCTGGGATTTCAGGTACAAATTACATGGGCTACGTCGTCCTTTTCCCTTTTCCTTATGGCAAATTTGCTGCTATGTGCAAAGACCCACTGCACTATGAATGGTACCATCTGGCACTGCAAATCATAGACCTTTGTTCAAGCTTCACCATGCTCTGTGGATCTTTGGCAACTGTGCTCAAACTCACAACAAGACTATTCCAGTTTGGACACTTAAATGTGAGTATTAATCAATGCCAATGATTACTAAATGCAGTGCATTATTATTCCTCTACACTTTTGAAACAGAAGGGAGGCAACTGTCAAGACTCTCTGGGGGCATTAGGTGCTGGGTGCGGATGGTGGGAGAACTCTGAAATGTGGTCCTGGAGGAGAATTTAATGGATAACATGAACTGCTAAAGCAACTGCTTAGAGCAAACCGAACCTGAACTCTCTCTAGAAGCAAAGATGTCTAAACTGAGTTTGTCATATTTTGGACATATAATAATGTGACTTTTTGGAAAAGATGTGAGTGCTTGATAAAGTGGGAGGAAAAAGGAATACTATATTAAAGGTGGATACACTTCAAAGTAGCCAGAACCCCAAGTCTGCAAGACCTGAGCAGGGCAGTTGATGATGCGGGATTTTGAAAGTCTCCCATTCATACAGTCACTATGACTCGAAGTCATCTTGATGGCAAACTATAACAAAACAAAGATACTAGAGCTCTATGACTGAGAATTCTAATTTTTTTCTCCCTAAAATGCAAATTTCTTATTGTCATAGGATGAAAACATGGTCATTAAAGTAAAATCATAGTGCTGTAACAGTATATTGTAAAAGGACCCTGATAATAACTGCACATGAGGAAGCTAAAGGTCTCTTCTCTTCTTTTGGTTCTCTAACTACCCTGGAAAATCCTTCAAACAGAAGCTTTCCCTCTGTTACATAGGATTGTGGCCAGCTCTGACATTTCTTATATTGAACACAAGTGTGGGAGCCTTAGCAACACTAGTACTTCCCCAACATTTTTTCTAAAATAATTAAAATTAGATCACATAGCTTTAGGGTGATTCTGTGATCAACTATTGCAGAGAATGGTGAATCTTCTCAAGTTTTATGGCTGAACCTTCTGTGGTTGGGTTTTATGGGAGTTCTCATGCTGAACCCTTTTTGGGAGAGAGTCCAGTGCCTGGATACCTCCTTTATAATCCAGAGCAGCATAAATCCACAGTGCATCTACACTGTAGAATTAATGCATTTTGACATCATACCATGATTCAATGTTATCAAATCCTGAAATTTGTAGTTTGGTGAGGCACCAGCATTGGCAGAAAAAGTTAAAGGTTTGTAAAACTACAGCTCCCATGATGGCATTGCATAAAAAATTTACAATGTAGATGCACCCGGAGAATTTATTAGCCTGCATATTATTTTTCATACTGGTATCAAGTGTCTGGTAGGGGTGATAGCCACATAAGAGGAAACTGTACTGTAACCCTTTCCCATGTGTCTTCCCTTTTCTGGACCACTGAAGGAGATGAACATGCTACTGGGATGGGAAAATATATGGCCCTCCAGGTATTGTTGAGCTGTAAATTCTATCAGCTGCAGTCAAATTCAAACAAATAAATAATAAATAATAAAGATTAAAAAAACATGTGTAGGTCAACAATGTTGAGGGATGATATGTAGTCTGTAGGGTCACACATTTTCAATATATGCTGGGTTGATATGGTCTGCACTTGCTTAGCTTCCACTGGACTTCAGTTCAAGTGTTCCCAAGCTACTCACTAATATTAGTCAATTAGCTGAATGAAAGACCAGTCTACAGGACTTCCGGATTTCAAGCATGCTGAATTTCTGCAAGATACAACTGACACTTAGTGTGCTAGAAGAATTTTAAATGAGCCTGGGAACAAGTAGTAAAATGCTAAATCTGGCTTCTAAACAAGATAAGATTTCATTTACTTTATTTGTTACAAGATCCTTGTTTTCAAATACGAAAACAACACTGTTTACATTTTTCCAGGGCGTGTGGAGGAGGAAAATTCAACAAGTTAAGGAGATGGGGTTTTAAAATGAGGATGAGAAATCTGCAATCCACCAAACCAGACAGCTGTTTATATCACCCAAGAGGCTTATTTACATTGTTTCTAAATTTTCTGTACTCCCTGGTCTCATTAAATGAGACCTGAATTGATCCTTCACTATTATCAGAGTCCTTGATTCTTCTCTGTCTCCATTTTCCTGGCTACTCCTTGGTCCAGCTGTAAGATTAAGGGTCTTCTTAATCTTTTCACTGGTCAGTTAATACAAATGTTAGTCAAACTGCTCAGTTGCTTAAAACTAAGCAGGCAGCTTAAGTATTTTGAAAAGCAGCAGATTCAGTATATTGCATGAAAGAATTTGTAATACCAGGAAACTTATAATCAGACACTTGGCATCTTAACTCAATACTGGAGGGTTCAGGGTTGCTCCATTAGTGAAACACAAAGCCTCTTAAGGCCAATTAGCTACAATAGCAGTACAGATCCAGTGAAGGTTGAGCCTAGAGATGTGACATTTCTGGAAATTTGTAACCATGGGGAGAAATAAATTCACAAGAAAATTGTAATTTTGAAGTTTGGGGGAACATTGAAAAATACACAGTGCTCATTTTCCAATCAAATTTACCTCAATGTTTAAAAACATGTTTCATTCATAGCTATGTGGTAGTCCATAGTGTATGGTTATTGCATCCACCTAACATGCAAAAGGTTCCCAGTTCAAAACTTAGTAGAAACAGAAGACTTGGATGGCCCTTTTGGTCTCTTCCAACTCAATGGCTGAACCCACACTGCCCTATAATCCGGTTTCAGAATTTAGATTAATTTATTTATTTACATGAACTGCATTGAACTGGATTATATCATTCTACATTGTCCTATAATCCAGATCAATGCAGTTAATTCATATTCTGAAACTGGATTATAGGGCAGTGTGGGTTCAGTGAAGATTCAGCCTATGATTCAATGATTCCAAGGCTGGCATCCTGTTAGTGACATACCTAAGGGTAGCACCACTTTACAATAGGTAATACAGTAGAGTCTCACTTATCCAACACTCACTTATCCAACATTGTGGATTATCCAACGCATTTTTGTAGTCAATATTATCAATACATCGTAATATTTTGGTGCTAAATTTGTAAATACAGTAATTACTACGTAGCATTACTACGTATTGAACTACTTTTTTCTGTCAAACTTGTTGTATAACATGATGTTTGGGTACTTAATTTGTAAAATCATAACCTAATTAGATGTTTAATAGGCTTCTCCTTAATCTCTCCTTATTATCCAACATATTCGCTTATCCAACGTTCTGCCGGCCCATTTATGTTGGATAAGTGAGACTCTACTGTATATCTTTTTTTTTTGTCTGGACATTTCCAAGGCTGGTATGTCAGTTCACACCAATGCTTTTCACTCATACAGTCTTTCCATAGCTGATAGAACTTGTGGGAGATCAGAAGAGTGGCTATGTCCCATGCGAGGGTCTTTATGGATGATGCCATTTGTTTGCATCTGGCTAAGTCCTTTAGTGAGATGCAAAACAATAAAAAACATCAACCAAAATCTCTGTGGAAGGTATCATTGATCAATCTCTAGCTGTGGAGCATAGTCATGTGCTTCTCCAGCTCCATCCTGCTCTCCGCCAGACACTGAATGGATATGAAAAGAGCTGTCATCTCACAACTCAAATCCTATGCTGGTGAGTAAAGTAGAGTTCCACCTGTGCAACTCTTATGCTACACTGGCCACTATAGTAACTTGGCCTTAGGTTGAATTTCAGTAGCCCACTCAATCTTTGTCATCAGTTAAGTTCAGCATGTATTTCTCCATGTCTGTTTCTGTACCAGGATCAAAATTCCTTTTGCATCTTCCCATTGTCAGGTGCAACAAGGGTTAAAGCAGTAGCGCTTCATTGTGAAGCATAACAAATGCCTTTGAATTGAGTTAGCTCACATCATGACCTGACACCAAAATGCTTGGGGCATAGGTTAACATAGGGCTCCTTGGAGCATGTTACTGATCCTGTGCTGTCTCAGCTTGCAGAACAAAATCAACACAGTAATGAGGGGTCTGCACTTCACTTGACCTCTCTTGAAGCCCTCGCTTGAGCTATCCAGAATGATTGATTCAAAGAGGTGGCATCTGAGAACATCTGCTCTGGCTATTTTTGTTCAGTCTGCAAAACATGTAGCTTCAACAAATGTTGCAGTTCAGAATGTCAGCAAAGTGTCTTCAACTTTCTTGTGGCAATGCAAATGAGGAGCAATGTAAATACTTAGGAAGATTAAGCTGAAAGAACACTGATATATATTAACCAACTAGGTAACCAAACAAACTACAGTAGAGTCTCACTTATCCAACATAAACGGGCTGGCAGAATGTTGGATAAGCGAATATGTTGGATAATAAGGAGACATTAAGGAAAAGCCTATTAAACATCAAATTAGGTTATGATTTTACAAATGAAGCACCAAAACATCATGTTAGACAACAAATTTGGCATATAAGGTAGTTCAATACGCAGTAATGCTATGTAGTAATTACTGTATTTATGAATTTAGCACCAAAATATCACGATATATTGAAAACATTGACTACAAAAATGCGTTGGATAATCCAGAACATTGGATAAGCGAGTGTTGGATAAGTGAGACTCTACTGTATTTGTCAAGAGTCAGACGCCAGTTAACATACAAAACAGAGTTTATTCCGAAGATAAGCCAAAAAATAACATAAACACAGGAAATATCCTTGAAACACTTCACTTTTCAGTGTTTCGAGAGTAGATTGGACAATAATAACTCAAAAACGAGCCACGCTAATTTCCCATGCTGGCATTCAATAAAAAACTAAATAACGCTTCAATTCAGCTTTGGAAAACAAATAGAGTTAATTGCTGGAAAATAAACAAACTAGACAAGCAGTAAAGCTGCTTCCACGGTGCAGATAAGCCGAGAGCCTCAAAGGGATGATGAATAGCTGTCGTCAGAAGAATCCAAGGTCAGGTCAGGAGGCAGCAGAAATTCCGAAAGACAAACCAATAGTCAGAAGCCGGGAGTAGCTGTCAGTCAGAGGGCGTAGACAGAAGCCAGGTCAAATTCAATCCAAAGTCCGAAGAGGGTGCAGTCATCCAAAACAGGTCCACAATAAGACACAGCGAGAGCCAAGCTAGATGATATCAGCAGATTCAAATCATAGTCCAAGTCCAGTCTTCATGGAAACACAGAGATCCCAATGGTGCCTCAGCAACACCTTGCCACACGCAAAGTGCAGTGGCCAAACATTCCCATTTTATTCCCCTTTCTCCTGGGTGACCAAACACTCACACCCAAACACCAGGTGTCCCAAATCTACTCAGAGTCTGAACTCCACACAGCTAGAGCTCGTGGATCTGGAGTACCTAGCAATTTGTCGGAGTCCCAATCATCCTGCCCACACTTAGCCCCATGAACACTTAAAGAACCATCCTCCCTTCTCCAAGCATCCCAATTGGGATCAGCTCCTGCAGAAACCCCAGGTTCAGAAGTATCCATAAGCCCCAAATCCCCAGACATCTCCGGTGGCTGTGCCCATTCAGTGCCCGCTTCCCCAGCCACCACCTGTTCCTCAGCATCCATCTCCCTATCTGAATCTTCCTCAGAAGATCCCCCATATAGCTCTCTAAGTCGCTTCCTGCGCAACTCCTCCAGTGAACCCTCATCACGAGGGTTTTTTCTTCCTCTTCGAATTCCATCACCATCAACCATAATCCCCGAAGGCGCAGTCACAACAGTATTCATATGAAAAATGTTTGAGGGATTGGTTCTAGAATATACATTTGCCTGCAACTCGTCATGTGTTTGTTTTTATATTGAGATGCACCAATGGGAAACTTCCATATTAGGGAACGAAGAGATCTAGACCAAGAAAAAAGAAGGATCTTCTACCTTCTACTTCCTCCTTTCCCTTGCCTCATGGAAACATGTGCAAGACCTAGAGATTACCAATTTCCTAGGCACCAACGCTTTTCTTCCTTCTCAATCAAGTGAAATTAAGTTTTGTAAACTAGCCTGTGATTATCGCCCAAGGCTGGTGTCCTTTAAGAAGGTAGTTATCTCATGGATCTAGGGTGTGAGCTTGAGGGAGAAGGTTAGTTTAGGTCACAGTTACTCAACAAGTTGTTTAGACCAGTGGAAATTTAGTTTTTCCACTGATTTGCATGTAGACTTTTGGATAGACTGTTGGCTAAGATAGGTGGGACTTCTAGAAGCTCATTTCCAAGCGTTCTGGTGGATGAAAGGTTGAGAACCCACTCCTTCTTCCTTCTGTTCCTCACCTTTATCCACCTTGACCAATCACACTTTTGGTCGAGATCAAATCATAGTATAGTGATGAATGGTAATTTTATTGATAGGTAATTAACTCCATCATAATTTACTAAATAAATATAAGGCAGATAATATTGCAACCCCGAAAGTACAATAATCAGAAAATAAAACCTCAGTAAATACAAATTTCTGTTCTATAAGCTACACAGGCAATTGGTGAGAAAGGGAAAGAGGTGAGGAAGGACAACACCCAGTAGCTACAATATTTTTTTTAAAAAAAAACGGTACTATTTAAGACTTGACTGCCCTTTCTCTTCTCTTTTTTAACCACTGTGTTATGTGGATTTGTCAGGTAGATTGGATATATTAGGAAGTGGGGGCAAGATTAACTTGACAAGCCCATCTGGGTTGCTCTTCCCACAAACATGTGTTTTGTCCTTAAAAATCTTGAGATGATGTCCAATTAGGGCCGAAGTGGTCACTGGTCAGGATACAGAAGTACTAGGATTTACTTCTATCCTTCTATGGAAAGCTTTCCTAGTATTTGAGCATTGACCCCTTTTTTACCTGTTCACTCTTTTTCTACCTTGTATTTTGTAATTATTGCACCTGTGAACTGAAGTGATGCAGCATGGGGCAAGTTAAAATTCTGTCGGAAGACAGAGCCCAAAATTTCTGCATTAGCCACTGAGGGTCCCTTTCTTGGGCTACAGGCAACCAGCTCAAGTGTGCTGAAGGACCTACCTCATCTACAGTGGTAATGCACCAAGACATAGCAGAGAGACTGGTGGCTAGGATCTATCAGATGACAGATAGGTTTTCTGACTCCTGGATCTGTGTTTCATGCCAACTCAGACATTTTCTAGTTGCTAGGAAACGGGTTAGTGAGCCATGACATGCCCATCACTCCTTCCTGTAGCTGGCTGTGGGTCCCCAGATGTTTTGGCCTTCAATTCACAGGAATCCTAACAGCTGGTAAACTGGCTGGGATTTTCCTGACTCCTGAGAAAGGAGTCTTCTTTCCCTTGTAGCACTCTGACAAGATGGAGTCCCACGGGCAACCAGCCATCATGGAATGGCTACTGTGGGACTCCATTTCACCAGCGTGTGAAAATTATAAGATGATCCAAAGAAAGTGAGGAAAGTAAGTGCTTTCATTAACTTAAAATTATTTGGCAGATAATTTCACACTAACTATTTTATTTTTATGTATGTTGTCATCCCTTTTATCTTCTCAAGTGTTTCATGCTGATCATAGAATTTATTTTTTTCTAGATCGAGCCCTTTTTAGCTCAAGTGTGCTTGCTTCGGCATTTGGCAGTGGCTTGTCCCATTCCAGTCCCTTCTTGCTGTGCCTCTGCAGCTGCCTGTCACAATAAGCCATGTAGAGAAGGAGGAGGTGTTGGTGGTGCAGGTGGGGTGGAATTGGTAATTTGGAGGCAAGGAGGAAAAGAGGGGTGATGGCACAAATGCCCACAGAGAGGTTGGATGGCCATCTGTCGGGGGTGCTTTGAATGCGATTTCCTGCTTCTTGGCAGGGGGTTGGACTGGATGGCCCATGAGGTCTCTTCCAACTCTACTATTCTATGATTCTATGATTCACCACCACTGACCTATGACATCTGGTATTCCTTGGCACTTCACCATCCAACAATTAACCAGGCTAATTTTACTTACTGTATATACTTGAAGATAAGCTGAGTTTTTCAGCCCTTTTTATGAGCTGGAAAAGCCTCCCCCGGCTTATAATCGGGTCAAGGTCATGCCAGCACCAGAGCCTGGAGGCCGTTGCTTGCAATAGATGATAATATATATATATATATATATATATATATATATATATATATATATACACCCATTAATCTTATAAAAGCATTTCCCCCTGAAATATTTGTTAATCTCTGCTACAGATATATAGGCATTTCTCCCTGCAAGCCTTTGCAATCCCTATGTTCCTTTATATTTGTATCTATCTATCTATACACATTAATTTGATATATGAATTTCTCCCTCATATGTTTGCAAGTCTTTGCAAATCCTATATACATATAGATATCTAGAGATTTCCATGTACAGTAGAGTGTCACTTATCCAACACTCGCTTATCCAACATTCTGGATTATCCAACACATTTTTGTAGTCAATGTTTTCAATACATTGTGATATTTTGGTGCTAAATTTGTAAATACAGTAATTGCTACATAGCATTACTACGTATTGAACTACTTTTTTCTGTCAAACTTGTTGTATAACATGATGTTTGGGTACTTAATTTGTAAAATCATAACCTAATTTGATGTTTAATAAGCTTTTCCTTAATCCCTCCTTATTATCCAACATATTCGCTTATCCAACGTTCTGTCAGCCTGTTTATGTTGGATAAGTGAGACTCTACTGTACCTGTATATCTGTATCTATGTGTATACATTATTTTATATATGAATTTTCACCTCACATGTTTGCAAGTCTTTGCAAATCCTATACAGATATAATTATCTATATATTATTTATTATTTATTTATTACAATATTTATATCCCACCCTTCTCACCCAATAGGGGACTCAGGGCAGCTTACAATAAAACACATATATAAAATTGTACAATACATTGTTAATCAATTAAAAAATTATTAAATTACATCAGACATTCGTAAAAACACTTATAAAATACAGATGGGCATGTTCGAGTCTAAAATACTGGGTCTGTCAATTGAGTTCCAGCGTACATAATAATAATTAGTGCTGCTAATATATAGAGAGATGTCTAGATAGGTATATATGAATATACATATATAGAGCTTGCAAATATTGCAGGGGAGATGCACAACACACACACACACATATCTAGATAGATATAAACATAGACATATACGGCTTGCAAATATTGCAAGAGGGAAATGCACATATATAGAGAGAGGATTTACAAACGTTTCAGGGAGAAATGCATATGTGAAATTAGTATATAAAATTATAGATCTATATCTAGCTCTGCATTGTTTATGTAGGCATTGAATGTTTGCCTGTTACTATGTTGGAAGCTGGCCTGAGTCCCCATGGGGAGATAGGGCAAAGTACAAATGAAGTAGTAGTAGTAATAGTAGTAGTAGTTGTTATTTTTTATTATTATTATTATTATTATTATTATTATTATTATTATTATTATTATTATATTGTTAATACCATATTGTTTTTTACCCTACCTTTTCACTTACAGAGCTAGTTTACTGTTTTTCTTTGAAATATGGTAAATATTCAAAAACTTTTAAACTCAATATAATTTCATTAGGATCTATTTTCATTTTGAAATTTACCAGTAGCTGCTGCATTTTCCACCCTCAGCTTATACTCGAAGTTTCCCCAGTTTTTTGTGGTAAAATTAGGTGCCTCGGCTTATATTAGGGTCAGCTTATGCTCGAGTATATACGGTACCTTTCAAGATAAGATATATGGGCTTTTGCTAAGACCATACCTGTGCAAAACAAGACATGAATAGTTTTATCTGGAGGGTAGGCTACTTGTGGAACAATGTATTCTACACCTGGGTACATGACTATCTTAAATTTTAAAGATAAATGTGGAGACCATAGAGCGATAAATATTTTTGACATTATTTTTGCTGTGTCTCTTATCAATTATCAGGAGTAACAGAGTTTAAGGCTGTTACATAATTTCTTCCTCTAGATGGGTGCCCTTTTCTAAAGCTATTTGTCCATATCTTTTGTCATGGACATTTCCCTCCCGCTTGTGAATGAGCTATTCATTTTTGTCCTCACCTGTATCTCTGTGCTGAAAAATGTTACCAAAATAGCTAAGTGGCTGGAGCAAGTTTCCCTGAAAAAAGGGCATAGTATTTTAAACTGTTAAATTTAGAAACAAGATGCAGAGGAGGAGACATGACATAGGTCTGCAAAATTATGGATAATTTGGAAGAAGTGGATAAATAGGAGTTCTTTCCACTCTTGCAAAATACAAGAACTTGGGGTCATCCAGTACAGTTCTTGCACAAATTACCAAATTACTACAAGAAATCAGTGGGCAAAAGATAATTTACAGCTTGAATTTTGTAGTGGCACTTTACTCTAAGGTCCCTTTTGTACAAAATGCAACACAGAAAGAAATTATAACTTCCCAGGTTCTGTCACACATAGAATTACTCAGGTTGATTTAGCTAGCAAGAATGTGCATGACTAACTCTGTCTGATGGGCCCTACCAGATAACTATGTTTAGCGGTGATCAATTGAATTGAGATTCCCTTTCAATTTCCACTTAAAGAGAACTTGATGTAATCAGTCCCAATGGCTGTAGGTAAATGCAGGAGTTTAATCTTCGGGATCTTTGATTAAAGGCATTAAAATACTTCCATGCGCTCCCTGCCTGTGTGCAGTCACAGTAAATCAATCACAATGACCATAATGCTCAGGGTCTTATGAGAGCAGTTCCAAAATAAGAATCTAATGAAGCTGCACGGATATGTGCCAATCCACTGATGAGGATTCATTTAATGAGCCTATATATTTAAGTACAGAACTCAAACGCAAAGCAGCCACTGCCAACATTGTCTGCATTCTTGGAGAAGTTTGAGCAGGAAGAAAGGTCTAGAGGCAATGACCCAGACATGGTCCAGCTGCCTTTGTCCACCTTTGCTCTCTTCTTCCAACCTCCCCTTCCTCTCTGAAATGTAGCCATCCAGCTTGTTTTCATTTAATTATTGGAAGTGGGCCATGGGGAAACATTGCATAGTATGTGTGTACACACACATATACATACAGTACATCAAGAGTTTTAAAAACTTTATCATGATATGCTGCTCTAAAATATGACCACATTCATCGTGGTTGCGATCAACATTGCAGTTATGGATCCATATTCAATAAGACAACAGTCTTGTTGTAAATCTTATGTAAATGTCAATTCCAGCCTTTCTAAAGAGCCAGCAGCAGTCTGTACAGATTGGGACGCAAGGAGAAGGAGGATGTTTCCACTATCTTCCCACCACTGAACAAAGCTGCAACAATCAGAATCAGGATCCTCAAGTGTCCATGTCACAGCCTTGCCTCCTAGTGGCAGAATCTGAACAGATCTCCTTTACCCAATCCAGCTGCTGGCTCTAAAGCTGGGTAAGGAGGACGGAAGGTGGGAGATGTACTTTAGGCAACCATAACTAAGTAACTGGTGTATGTTACCAGTTCTTCTTCTTTTTCTTCATCATCCCCTAATCATCCTTATAGTGCAGTGGTTTCTAAGAGGGTCTCTTAGAAAACCGCAGCTTCTATGTGGAGTTTCAGGGCCAGAAAAGCAGATGGAGGAGGCAAAAGAATGGTTTACCCCAAGGCAGCGTTCTTGCACCAACCTTATTTAATATCTTCACGAACGATCAGCCACAACCACCACTCACAAAGAGCTTTATATATGCTGATGACCTTGGCCTTACAACACAAGCAAAAGATTTTGAAACAGTTGAAAAGCAACTCACCAATGCCTTGAAAGATCTCTCCAGCTACTACAAAGAGAACCACCTGAAGCCTAACCCTGCCAAGACACAAGTGTGTGCTTTCCACCTATGTAACCGCGAAGCCAACAGGAAACTGAAAGTTACTTGGGAAGGCCAAGAGCTCGAACACTGTTTCCATCCTAAATACGCAACAACATCCTGCGGAAACTGACTGGCAGCGCATGGGGAGCAGACCCACAAGTAATAAGAACATCAGCCCTGGCCTTGTCTTTCTCAACTGCAGAGTATGCCTGTCCTGTTTGGCACAAGTCTGCCCATGCAAAGCAGGTGGACATAGCACTGAATGAAACATGCAGAATCATCACGGGATGCCTTAAACCTACACCTGTTGATAAACTCTACAAGTTAGCTGGCATTGCCCCTCCTGACGTGCGACGGGAAGTTGCTGCTAACGGTGAGAGAAAAAAGGTCGAACATTGTGAAAGCCTCCCACTGCATGGCTATCAGCCTCCTCCCACCAGACTCAAATCAAGGAAGGGCTATATGAGAACCACCACTCCTCTTGATGTTACTCCAGTAGCAGCAAGGGTGTCCCTCTGGGCAGCTAAACCTGGCAATTCTAACTGGATGGCCCCCCATGAGGGTCTTCCTCCAGGGGCAAACCAAGAATTGGCAACTTGGAAATCCCTGAACAGACTCAGAAGTGGAGTGGGCAGATCAAAAGACAACTTGGCAAGGTGGCACTACCTGGAGGGATCCTCCACCTTGTGTGACTGTGGAGCTGAACAAACAACTCAGCATATGTATGCTTGCCCACAATGCCCTGCCTCATGTACGGAGGAGGAGTTGTTTAAAGCTACAGACAATGCGGTTGCTGTTGCCCGCTTTTGGTCCAAAACTATTTAGTTGCTTGTGATTTCTTTTTTTTATTTCCATTATTTGAAATGTATTTGTTGTACAATGCTTTTGACACAAAATAAATAAGTGCAGTGGTTCTCAACCTGTGAGCCGCAGCCCAGCTGTGGGCCGTGAGAACGAAAATCTGGTCCGTGAACGTCCTTTCTCTTGATTTATTTTATTTTATTAATTTTTTCTGCTCCTATTCCATTGCATTGGATAGACCACATCAACTCTAGATTTTTTTTTTTAATATGGTTTTCTATGGGCGAGCAGATGGCATATGTTCTGTTGCAGAAACTAGAGCTGATGTGGTCTATTCAATGCAATTTTCTGAGTCAGCACCCCAAATAACCAAACCGAATCTAAAGTTGACTAAAAACTGATTTGTAACCCTTTTGGTACTAATGTTGGAGAGTGGTCCCTGGTCAAAGTGGTCCCTGTTCAAGTAGGCCCTGGTCAAAAAACAGCTGGGAACCACTGTTATGGTGATTAACCTTATTCCCAGGGGTAAGGAGACTCACAAGGAGAGAGAAAGAGTTTTATTGTGAATGTATAACTCCAGGGGCCCCTGGTGGCACAGTGTGTTGAAGGGCTGAGCTGCTGAACTTGCGGACCGAAAGGTGCCAGGTTCAAATACCGGGAGCAGAATGAGCGCCCGCTGTTAGCCCCAGCTCCTGCCAACCTAGAAGTTCGAAAACATGCAATTGTGAGTAAATCAATAGGTACGGCTCCGGTGGGAAGGTAACGGCGCTCCATGCAGTCATGCCAGCCACATGACCTTGGAGGTGTCTATGGACAACGCCAGCTCTTCGGCTTAAAATGGAGATGAGCACCAACCCCCAGAGTCGGTCACGACTGGACTTAACATCAGGGGAAAACCTTTACCTTTACCTATAACTCCGTGGCACTATCTCCACCAGGAAATTATGTAATTATATGAGAAGGACATAGCGTAAGAACTAATAAACAGTCAATTTGGTCAGACCAGTGTTCAGTAAAGCAGGGGTAGGCAAAGTGTAAGTCAAGGCTTTTTTGCCCATCCTTTTATCCTTTTGGTCTTTTCATATCACCCTCCACTCCATATGATTTGCCTCCAGGGACAGGAATTCACCTTTTACATAGCTTACAGGGAAGCCCTATGCTGTTTGTTTAACATGAATGTGTATCAGCTTTACAAAATCAAGAATGGCCTTCCAGCCCATTCTGGCTTTGTTCTCTTGACATTTTGATAGCCTTATCTTCCATGAAGTTGTCCAATCCGCTTTAACGCCCACACACCACAATCTTGGTGTCTATCACTATATCTTGGGACAATAAAATATTCCACAGTCTATGAAAAGATGCGTCATTTTAGCAGTTCTTGCTCTCTATATAGAATTTCAGCTTTATTGGATGAGCTCAAGTTCTTCTGTTTTGCAAGAGAGGGAGAAACACATCTCTGTCTACTTTTTCCAGATCATCTATTTTTTCCAAATCTTGCACAGAGTTACAGAACTTTATTATGCCTCATACCTTCCAACTCTTCCCAGTTTGGCAACAGTTAGTCCCAATTAATCCTCTGTCAAGATAGTTCACAGAATATTAAAACCAGAACAGCTTAACCCCCCCCCCCCCCCCCCAAAAAGGAGAGAGTAGTATTGAGACTATGTCAATGTCCTATAGTATGCTATCATACAAGGTGCTTTGTTCTGTAATTCTACTCTGTTCTAGACCAATAATTTTATAGCAAGAGTATTCAAAGTGCATCCTTCAAGCCAGAAGCATCCCCTCCATTTCTTCAGAGCATATATTTGAAATGGAAATGTCCATGGGAAAAGTTACAAACCAATTGTCTCAGAAAAGGAGTGACCATAGGAAAGAGCATGTGGAGGAGAAGAACAGAAAGAAACCCATTCTAGGATTTAGTTGGAACATTTTAACACGATGTAATGATTTGGATGGGGGTATTGCATTCAGCCCCTTGAAGACTTCTTCAAAACAGTGGCAAAGTAATAGATTCCATGTAACCATGGAATGTGTCAAATTCCTGTTTAAATAAGAACCTATTGCCTGAAGTAGAGAAGAGTTCAGCTGCAAAGAAGGCCTTCTCTTGCATTCTCATCCATTAGACTTGGGACCAAAAGAAAGCCTTCCCCTGTGGATCTCAACTAAGACTTTGGCAGACTTACATAAGGAAAGAGTTTGGCAGATGCCTTGGACCTAACCATATAGAGTTTTATCAGTCTTAACCAGCACTTTGAATTATGTCCAGAAGTCAGCTAGTAGATGGTGAAAATATTTTAACAAGGGTATCTATCATATGTTCTATATAAGAAGTTAACTTTCTAACTGTGCATTTCAGATCTGCTGAAATCTCCAAAAGATTTATTAGGACAGCCTCACACAGAGTAAACCAACAGGGATGTAATTAAACCCTATGTCACTGTAGTCAGATCTACCAACAGGCGCAAAATGCATATTAACTTTAACTATGAAAGCACACTCCTTTCCATATTCAATCAGACCTGCTCCACTTTTTCTGTCATTGTTTATCTAGTCTAGTCACTGTCTTGTTTATTTCATCCTGTTGTTGTTGCATGCCTTCAAGTCATTTCTGACTTACAGTGACTCTAAGGTGAATGTATCCCTTGGTTTTCTGGAGCTGACTGTGTGCAACTTGCCCAAGGTCTCCGAGTGGGTTTTCATGGCTAAGCAGGAAATCAAACTCTGGTCTGATGCTCAACCCAATATACCACAGCTAGTAAATCAGTACACTTATTTGGCTCCACTCCATGGGAGGAGATGTTCAGAGAAGCAATCATGGCCATTTATTCATTCCAGAAATCAACTACCACTTCATCAAAATTTGCCTGCTAAGGCAACAGGAAGCTCCCTAAGGGAGCTCCATTATTAGCTCCATTATTAATTCCATTATTAACTTCTTTGATCAGACCATCTTATTTGGTTCTCCAACCCTGCAGAGGTTCTCAGACCCAGTGATTTTCAAAGTCCACCTGGCTGTTGTTGATAGGAATAAATTCTGATAAGGAAGAGTCATGTGTTTGCATTTTATACCTTTGGTTTTTTTTTAAAGGCAAATAGCAACCATTTAGGGTCAATACACTGATAATCATGAGTTGTCCCAGGTGTTCAGAAGAAATTTATTCCTTCCTTCCCTTGTTGAAGTCTTGACAAAAATAATTTCTCTCAAACTATTCTCTGAAGAAGGGAAACCCTCTCATTGTATTTAATTGTATAAGTGGGTTTATAAAGACTTCATATAAACATAATTAATTCATTTTTGTTTTACCATTATATTTTTATGTGTACTACTTTTTATTATAATCATTTTTAAACTTCTGTATTTTGTCAATTTTAACTGTTTTTAATCTGTTGTAAACTACCCCGAGTCACCAATTGGAAAAAGATGGTATATAAATAAATACATTAAATAAATAAACAAACCAACAACATCTTTCATTCTTTTTTTTCCCAGGGAAAAAGGAACTCTTTCTGATATGGAACCTCCATTCATCAGGGAATATTTTCATAGGTCCTTGAACATCCCAATATGTCCAGTTGTCCACACATTTAGTTCATATTCTTCTGATGAAATAGACGTCAGTCTGTGAAAGCTTATGCTATTAACCAAAGATACAAGATCATTTTGAACACATTCTTGAAATTAAATGGCTTTTAGAATCCTACAATGTCTACTCACCTGTAGATCCCATTGAATTCAGTATAGTTTACTCCTCTGTAAAGAGAACTGCAGTATAAATGTTAATTGTAAGGATATAATTGTAGAAAACTATCTGGGTCCAAGATGGAAAGCTGATTCATTTGTCTATATATCACAGGAGTTGTTAGCTGGTATGGGCTTAGGATCGGTTTTTCTGAACTAGTACTAGCTGCCAAGATTATTCAGGTCACTATGAGAGAGTCTTCTGCAGATGCCATGTACGCCAATGATGCAAATTGAAGCTATCAGAGAAAAGTCTTCTCAGAAGTGGTCCCCATCAGTGGAAGACCTTCTCAAGAATGATCTACCTGATATCCCCATTACAAGCATTTAGACACCAGGATAAGATCATCATTTTTTTGACAGGCATAGTTTTTGATATTTGTTATGATCTTTTTATTGTTTTTGGCTACCACTAATTTTAAACATATTGTTGACATCATTTGCATTGATATAGATTTTTGTTAAAATTGTGATTTAGTTGATTGTGTGTTTATTTTGTAAACTATTTCATGGTGCCACTGGTTGAGTTGTATATTTTAAATAAATGTATTTGCATCACCAGTTGAAAAGTTGTCTTCTTAGAACCCACAGCAGTGGCCAATAGCAGTAATTACATACTATGTAGAGACAAAGTGAACTATATTGTGTTTGATTCAGACTCAAAATGCATACCACATTAGGAAGAGACAGAAGTTCAGCTAAGCGGTCAGTACTGTATGAACCCTTTAAAAGAGGAGTATTCTCACATCTTCTTTTTCACCTGTCAACCACATGTTGCAAGTATAGTCAAATTTAAATATATGGGCCTGATCTTTTCAAGATTACAAGCTGCTGTGCAAAGTCAAAGATCAAAGCTCCCAATATTTTGAAATGACAGAGCATCTTTTTATTATTTGGTCCAACCAATTTCACTTGTCTTCTATGCTTTTAGTCAGTTCACACCACTGTTTCACACTCATACAGGGGAATGCATGGGGCTATGTGTACATGGTTATATCTGACCAGCTTTTACATGGAGGTGCAATAGCTATAAACCAGTGGTTCTCAACCTGGGGTCCCCAGATCTTTTTGGCCTTCAACTCCCAGAAATGCTAACAGCTGGTAAATTGGCTGGGGTTTCTGGGAGTTGTAGGCCAAAAATATCTGGGGACCCCAGGTTGAGAACCACTGAAAAGCCACATGAGAGCTGCTTGTGTGATCTCCAAGGATTTGCAGTCATTGCATCAATATGTTTATCAGCTACCCAAACTTCGTATGTTGCAACACAGTAAGTATATTATATCATTATCATTTACATAATCAATTCAAGAGAAAAGAACAGAGTGTTACCATTTGAACATTTATATTTCTCTGGGTCCTATTTTATTAATTAAATACAATTTGATAATTCCTTATCTGGCATTGCAAAATCTGAAATACTTCAAAACCCAAAATTGTCCACATGGGAAGGTTGAGACAGTGATGTCTATATTTTCTGATAGGTCAGTGTATACAAATTTTATTTCAGGAACAAAATTACCTATTAAAAATTAGGTTGCTGTATGTTTTCTGGGCTGTATGGCCATGTTCCAGAAGCATTCTCTCCTGATATTTCTCCCATATCAATGGCAGGCATCCATCAGGACAGTAAATAAAGAACAACACTCAGAAAACAATAGAATTCCTTGAAACAATCAAGGCCAGCTGACTTTATTTATTTATTTCGTGTCAAAAGCATTTCACGACAAATACATTTCACAATGATGGGGGAAAAAAAGAAAATCACAAGCAACTAAATAGTTTTGGACCAAAAGCGGGCGACAGCAACCGCATTGTCCGTAGCTTTAAACAACTCCTCCTCTGTACATGAGGCAGGGCATTGTGGGCAAGCATACATATGGGGAGTTGTTTGTTCTGCTCCACAGTCACACAAGGTGGAGGATTCCTCCAGGTAGTGCCACCTTGCCAAGTTGTCTTTAGATCTGCCCACTCCGCTTCTCAGTCTGTTTAGGGACTTCCAAGTTGCCCATTCTTGGTTTGCCCCTGGAGGAAGACCCTCATGGGGGGCCATCCAGTTAGAATTGCCAGGTTTAGCTGCCCAGAGGGACACCCTTGCTGCTGCTGGAGGAACATCAAGGGGAGTGGTGGTTCTCAGAAGCCCTTCCTTGATTTGAGTCTGGTGGGAGGAGGGTGATAGTCATGCAGTGGATGGCTTTCACAATGTTGGACTTTTTCTTTCTCGCAGTTAGCAGCAACTTCCCGTCGCACGTCAGGAGGGGCAATGCCAGCTAACTTGTAGAGTTTATCAACAGGTGTAGGTTTAAGGCATTCTGTGATGATTCTGCATGTTTCATTCAGTGCTATGTCCACCTGCTTTGCATGGGCAGACTTTTGCCAGACAGGACAGGCGTACTCTGCAGTTGAGAAAGACAAGGCCAGGGCTGATGTTCTTATTACTTGTGGGTCTGCACCCCATGCGCTGCCAGTCAGTTTCCGCAGGATGTTGTTGCGTGCAGCTACTTTGTGCTTGGTGCTTGGTGTTCATGCAGTGAAGGCCAGCTGACACCTCCCAACAAAGGATTCCCCCAGGGAGAAAACAGCTAAGCTTTGAAGGTGAAAGGTCATTCAATACTAATCAAGGTGGCTAATTGCAACTTTCACACCTTTCCAACAGACAAGAGTTATTTCTGCCACACTGGACCTTCCACAGATATATAAACCTCACTTGCCTAGTTTCCAACAGACCTCACAACCTCTGAGGATGCCTGCCATCAGGAGAGAATGCTTCTGGAAGATAGCCATACAATCTGGAAAACTCACAGCAACCCAGTGATTCTTGCCATGAAAGCCTGTGACAACATTTATTTATTACTAGCTGTGCCCGGCCACGCGTTGCTGTGGCTTAGTCTGGTGTTGTTGGTCAGTCTACATTAGGTTGTATTTATGCTGTGACCTCCACCTTCTTTATACTCACATTAGTAGTAGTATTTGAAGTCTGTTATCTTCTTCAATTTTTGTGTTGATTGATAATTGCTTGAGATCCCTGTTGTCTTTGGTTTGTTGTTAGTTGTAATGTCTGATTCTGCTGAGTGCGGTTTATATTTTTATTGTGGTACAATAGACTTTTTTTTGTTTTGCCTGTGTAGGTGTTTATTATTATTGTTGTTGTTGTGGTCATGAAGGTTGGATAAGTTAGATGCTACTGTATTGTTTTTTGGAGGCCCAGTGTAGCACTGACTGGCCTCTCAGCCTCAGTGCCTGGCTGTTTCTTGCCTGTGATGGTGTTGATTTTTATTGTTGTTGTTGTCATTGTTATTATTGTAATTGTTTTTTTGGAGGCCAAGTGTGAATGTAGGGATTGGGGAGGTGGATGAGTTGTGTTGTCAAATTTTGTATTTGTTATAGTCACAATGCGTTGTTGTGAGTTTTGTGGGTCCGGATTGTAGTTTTGTGGTGTGGTTGTGTTGTTACAACTGAGAGGCAAGGCTTTTGCATTGTTTTGCCAAGTTTTGTATTTCTGGGGCGTTTAGTTGTGTTGTTATAGTCACGATGCACTGTTGTGAGTTTTGTGGGTCCGGATTGTGGTTTTGTGGTGTGGTTGTGTTCTTACAATCGGGAGGGAATGCTTTTGTGTTGTGTTGCCAAGTTTCGTATTTCTGGGGCATTTAGTTGTGTTGTTATAGTCACGATGCGTTGTTGTGAGTTTTGTGGGTCCGGACTGTGGTTTTGTGGTGTGGTTGTGTTGTTACAACCGGGAGGCAAGGCTTTTGCGTTGTGTTGTCAAGTTTTATATTTCTGGGGCATTTAGTTGTGTGCCAAGTTTTGTATTTCTGGGGCGTTTAGTTGTGTTGTTATAGTCACGATGCGTTGTTGTGAGTTTTGTGGGTCAGGATTGTGGTTTTGTGGTGTGGTTGTGTTGTTACAACCGGGAGGCAAGGCTTTTGCATTGTGTTGCCAAGTTTTGTATTTCTGGGGCGTTTAGTTGTGTTGTTATCGCATGATGCGTTGTTGTGAGTTTTGTGGGTCTGGATTGTGGTTTTGTGGTGTGGTTGTGTTGTTGTAACCTGGAGCCAAGCCTTTTGCATTGTGTTGCCAAATTTCGTATTTCTGGGATGTTTAGTTTTGTTGTTATAGTCACTGCGCAAACAACTTTATCATTTTATATATATAGATTTATTTCTCACATTAATATCCTGCCCTTCTCACCCGAAGGGACTCAGGGCAGCTTACAACAGTGGCAACAATTAGATGCCCATACAAACCAATATAAAACAGCACATAAAACAGTTAAAACTATTAAAATACATTATGAATTAAAAATATACATTTCAAAGATAAAATCAGATCCGTTCTTCCTCATATTAAAATATTTTTTGATACTGGTAGAAGCAAAAGCAGTGACACTATAGCAAACTCTAAAAGAGCAAGTACTGCATAAAAGAAGGGAAAGATAAACCACTCTTGAATGCATTTTGTCTTCCAACTCTGTAATGAGAGAGCATGAGATAATGCTTTTAAACCATATTTGAATACATCTTGCTAAGAAAAGCTTATGATAGGGTTGCCATATATCAGAACTGACTTGAAGACACATAATAGTAATAGATTCCTACTTTCCTTTCTTGCAGATTAGAATGAAACAGCCCTTTAAATATACAGCACCTTGAAATAAAAGCCTGTGCTGGATACATGGCCACTTCAAGGCAGAAACATGCTTGGTCCAGGGTCTCTAATGATGTTGAGATTACACAGACAAATAGGCACATGGTCATCTACAGTTATAATCTCAAATCATGCACAACTTCATGGGAAAGCATCCACACTATCTCTTCATCCTTTCTAATGAATGTTTTCTGCTTAAGAAAGCCATTTGATTCATCTATAAATGTTTGGGCCTGTTCCATTTAAGTTCAGTTTTTTTTTCCTCTTGAACTCTTGGAACCACAAATGGTTTTTTAAATTATTATTTTAGTTCCTAAAATATTTCCAAGGAAGAAATGATGTGGGAAGTTTTCTGCAGGAAGCAGAAAATATATATTTAAGCTACTTTTCCCTTGCATTATTTAGCAGGAGTTCTGACTTAAGCCAAGGGAGGTGACAGCCCTTGATAGCTGGATTATTCTGTTGGCTATGTAGATTTCTTATGCTGTCATCATAGAGAGAGAAAATATTTCTATTAGTGAAATAAATATGAGTGTAATGTTCTTCCAATGAGCATCTTGCTGTTTTGACATACAATTGCTCATGCTGGATATATCTAATATTACTATTGATCATTAGGAACACAGATTTGTCAAGAAGAAATACTGCCAAACTAATCTTATATCTTTTTAAAATAAGAGCATTTGTTTATTACAGTGGTTCTCAACCTGCAGGTCCCCAGTTGTTTTGACCTACAACTCCCAGAAATCCCAGCTAGCTTACCAGCTGTTAGCATTTCTAGGAGTTGAAGGCCAAAACATCTGGGGACCCACAGGTTGAGAACCACTGGTTTATTAGTGAGAATGCTATGAATGCTACTTATCTGGATTTCAGCAAAGCATTTGATAAGGTCCTCCATAATGTTTTGATTAACAAACCAATGAAATGTGAAAAACATGGGAACACTATCAGAGGGATCCACAACTAGTTAGAAAATCATGCTAAAATGTTGCTACCAGTGGCCACACTTTGAACTGGAAGGAGGTCTTGAGTGGACAGAGGCAGGCTTCATTTCTGATGCATCACATTGTTACTTTATCCTCCTTTCTGCTTCAAAACATTTGAGACAGCCACCTTAATTTATATAAATAGTGGAGTTGGTGTACGACATGATGACCCAATGGGACTGATGACCCAATAAGTATCCTGGTTTGACTTAGAGCAGTGGCCTTTGGAAGGTGAGAAAGCTGACATTTTAGACCTTCACTAAAGACATCTGTATTCTTGCTCAAGGAGTGAGACCTTCTGGAGGGGGTCTTCTTTTGTGTCCCAATACTGAGAAGGATGCATTATGAAAGGATGTGAGGAAGAGCTTCTCTGTTCTGGTACTCTACTTATGAAATGCCCTTTTCTTGGAGGCCCAACTGATACCAGCAATGATATCTTTCTGGCACCAAGTCAAACTGCAGCTATTTATTAAATCCTCTGATGCCTAAGCTACTTTTCAAGTGTACGTAGATATGGTTTTAAGACTTCTAGCCTTTTAAATTGCTTTACCTTGCTTATTTGTTTAATATGTTTTTATCTTGTTTAAATTTGTTTTGCTGTTTTGAATCTGGAATTGATTTGCTTTGTTCATATTTGTTTTATTTCTATGTCCCTCTGAGATCTCACGATACAAGGATAGGATATAAATATCCGAATAAAATAAATTAATTCTGCAAGAGCAACTGGCTTCAACAAAAACAGTGCATGACTGAAGCATCGGTCCACAAAAACAGAGAAATCGTATGAGTCTTCAGATGTTGGGTCTGCAGGTCCTAGCATTCTTTACCAATCACTATGTTGGCTAGGGCTTCTAAAATCTAACAAACTATATGATTTCCCATGCCAATTAAAGTGCTGGACTTTAAGTTTGAAGATCCAAGTTCAAGTTTCCATTGACCCATGGAACTCATCATGTGACCTTCGGCCAGTCACTCTCTCTTTTAGTCTGATCCACCTCACAGGATTATTGGGGGAAGGAGCAAGGTCATGAATAATATTTTGACCTCACTGGAAGAAAAGTGAGATACAGTATACATGTGTTAAATAAATAAATAAGACAGAATAGAACCATGAATTCTCATGACCAAGACAACAAACTTTGATTGCCCTTTCTTCAGTACAGGATATGAAAAACAACAGATAATAGTGAGCCATATTAAAATGAAGACCTGGGCCAAGAATACCATAGACACACACTGGAGGACCTAGAAAATGCCTAGAGATGTCATATTTTGTCAGAAATGGCTAAATGGAACCACAGGTACAGGTTCCATGGATTGCAGATGGTGGCACAGTGTGTTAAAGCACTGAGCTGCTGAACTTGCGGACCAAAAAGTTCCAGGTTCAAATCCCGGGAGCGGAATGAGTGCCCGTTATTAGCCCCAGCTCCTGCCAACCTAGCAGTTCGAAAACATGCAAATGTGAGTAGATAAATAGGTACTGCTCTGGTGGGAAGGTAACAGTGCTCCATGCAGTCATGCCGGCCACATGACCTTGGAAGTGTCTATGGACAACGCTGGCTCTTCGGCTTAGAAATGGAGATGAGCACCAACCCCCAGTCGGTCACGACTGGACTTAACGTCAGGGGAAAATCTTTACCTTTACCTTTTTTTTTTTACTGTATTGTGAATTCCAACATGATGGGATCACCACCTCCCAAGATATCCACTGGGTTCACATCAAGCAGTTCTTCTCTGTAAGTAAGGATCAGTTCCTCTTTCTAAGCCTATTTATCAGAGTCAAGGAAACAGAACTTAAAGGAACTGAAATGTCATTATTCCTTTAACTCATTCACTAATCTTTTAATCAAGCTCTCTTCTTTTTCCAACCCTTTCCTCCATACATAAGCATTCCTCTTTTTTGTCTTGCATCAGCAAATCCTGAACATTAATTCTAGAGGTTAGAGATAGTAATAACTCAAAAGAAAACAATTTTATTAAAGACCCTTATTCAACCTTTTCCTCCATGGAACACCTGCTAATGATTTATTATTGACAAACTAGTTCCTGCCTTGAATCAACATTAAACTTTCTTCCAACTGCCTGTCAGTTGCAAAAGTTTGTTCATCTCCTCTCCTCTTTTGCCTGCAGGGCAGTTCAGTTCAGTTTAAAGTTGAACCACATGAAAGCAAGTGGCATTTATCTGCATTTTTGGTTATACACGCACATGTATATATGTTTGATATGACAAGGAGAGCTTTATCTGATTGTTAACTCGGAACTACAATCAGGTAGGTAGGCAACCCACACTGGATGGGAGGGGTAAAAAGACAGAAAAAGTCAGATGAAGTCATCAAGGCTATGGGAAGAAAATCCTTCACTGTGATCAAAGGTTTTTAAGGCTGTCTGTTAATGGCAACACTTTCCTAAAACAAAACTGAAAAATCCCTTTGAAGAAGACAACAGCTGAGTGAAGAAGCCGGGTCCCGTGAATGTGGTTCTCATAACATACAGCTGCAACAGAGAGAAGGTGGGGGGAGCAGGCTCTGTGCACTTTTGAACATATCAAAGCCTTGCCAGGCATGCTGGGTAAGCCAGTTCCAATTCAATGGAAAGGTGCTTGCAATTAAGGTGACTTCACTCTACCAAAAATAACCCCCAGCCATAGACTTCATATGCCAGCTGTTTCAGAGATCAAAGGAAACAGCAATTGAATTGCATCTTAGCCTCTCAAGGTATTAGAAACTGGGATTGAACTGGGGACACTGGGGTTTCAGTGGAGTTCATATTCAGCCACGTTCCCAATTTCATGGGGAAGGAAGAGACTTAGAAGAAAGCTTTGATATAAAAACAAAAAATACTGGTCAGGTCTTAAAGGGATTTTAGGAACCGGGTCCAGGAGTCTAATGTTTATGCTGGCACTGTGCAGTGGAGTTTAATTAGTAAGGACTTTGAGTTGAAAGGACTTGATAACCCCAGGGAAAAAATTGGGGCACCATGCCACGTGGCAACAGTGGGGGTGGTTGTGGGATACTTCCCCACTGCATTCGTTCACCATAATGTTTGAGTGTCACTAAATTTGAAAGAGCTTGGTTCATTTTCAGTGGATGGATGGGAATCTTTTGTTTATATATGTGGGAGGAGTTGTGGGATAATTTAGTGGCACTCACACTTTATGGCCAGAAAATGTGGGTGCTCACATTTTCTGGCCATAAAGTATGAGTGCCACTAAATTTGTAAGAGTGTGACTTATTTTCCGTGGATGGATGGGAGTCTTTAGTTTATATACCTTTAGCTCTTCAGACAATGATAGGATTCACTCCTCATTCCCTTTATTTTCTATTGCAAGTTTCCTCTAAAATATATTCACAGGTGTCTCTTTCGGTATCAACTCTACCGCTTACAAGGTGACTGACTTAGGCAGTAAATGCTGCAGGGCAGAGAAGGTAACAAAATGATGCATGAGTAATATGTCCTATGCAAAAAGTTCAGAAAATAAAGGTGCATGGGGAATAATAAAGGCATTAAGTTTCTAAAGTGGAGGCGATTCCTTGATAAGCAATCGGTTGGGCTGCAGTGGGGAGAGGCATATTTGTTTTCTCAAGTTCTTGATCATGAGATATCAGATTTCAAATATAAACATGCAGAAATACCTTCAGGTGTTGAAAGTCCTTCACAGAGCAGTAGTTAAATGTTTTGTTGTTGTTGTTTTTATTTTATTTTATTTTTAAAAAAACCCTTGCCAACTCTGAAAATAAAACAGCCCAGGGGTGGTAGGCACTGGGCAAGCCTTTCCAAAATCATTCCCATAGGAAACTTGCCCTGATGGTGCTTCAAATAAATAAGCAGCATCACTTGAATCCAAATGGGACAAGGTCTTCCCCATTTTAATTAGCCTGCAGAGAAATCACATAATTACAATTCATCAAGAACCTGTCAGTGTTATTTCTGCTTTAATTGGCATATTATGAGCAAACGGAACACACTGTTACTGACAAGGATTTTTCCAGAAATAGCCCCTGGGTTTGATATAAAGAGCAAAAATAGCCCAAATTGAAGTGTACATATTACAGTAAGCCCTCTACACTTATGGGGGTTAGTGGTGCAGGAACCCCACACAACTAGAAAATCATGAATAAAAGACTTTTTTTATACCTAGGTGAACACCTCTTTGGGAATCTTTAGGTCATCCATCACAATTCTATGTGGATGTTGACCATAGAGATGCAATGGAAGACCCAGACATTCATAGAGAGGCCATATCAATCATATCTGCAAATAATCCAATTTGCAAAAGTTCCACAAATGCTTACTGTAATTCCATTATGTTTTGGTCTCTCTTCTTCAATTATGATCCAGCCATTAATACCTGGTACAGAGATGAGAAATCACATTTAGAATTTACCTTTTCTATTAAGAAAAAGAAAGCCCCAGGATCAATATTTTGTGAAGTCTGCACTGTTATAATTTAGGCTGTAGTAGTAATGTATTTTCTAAATTGAACAGAATTGTACCTTAATTTTATTGTTGTTGAGGTTTTTACTGGGTTCATTCTCAGCACTAAGTGGATGACTCCATCTTAACACTAACAAAGTGTGTGTGTCCCTGCTGGTGTTTCTGAATTTTCAGCAGACTTTCGATATCATCAACCATGGTATTCTTCTGGGACACCTGGAAGGGCTGGGAATCGGAGGCACTGTGTTGCAGTGGTTCTGGTCGTATCTCTCAGGCAGATTCCAGATGGTGGCACTTGGGGATAGCTTCTCATTTTTAAAAAAGGAGCTATTATTTGGCATCACACAAAGGGCCATTCTATCCCCAATGCTTTTAACATTCACATGAAACCTCTGGGAGAGATCATCCAAAGGCATGAGACAGGGTGTTATCAGTATGCTGATGACACCCAAATATATTTCTCAATGCCTTCAAAAACAGCTTCAACTAAGGATAGCATGTCTTCTCTGAATGAATGCCTGGATGAGGTAATAGGCTGGATGAGGAAAATAAATTGAGACAAAATAGAGGTGCTTGCCATCAAGGATCCTAATATGGGGGTGGAAGTGTGTCAACCAGTCCTAGATGGAGCTACACTCCCCCTGAAAGTCTTTGTTTGCAGTTTGGGAGTACTCCTGGATCCACCTCTCCAAATGTCAGCCCAGGTAAATGCAACGGTCAGCAGTGTTTACAACCAGCTTTGGCTGATATGCCAGCTGCGCCCCTTCCTAAAGTTGGAGGACCTAAAGTACTATCTGTGCTGGTATCTTCAAGGTTAGACATCTGCAATGTGCTGTACATTGGGTTATCTCAGTACCAAGTTCAGAAACTTCAATTAGTTCAAAACATGGCAACCACACTAGTTATAGGAACATCTAGGAGTTAACATGTTACACCATACTGTAGTCACTCCACTTGCTGTCAAGTATTTTCCGGGCTAAGTACGAAGTGTTGTTTTTTACCTTTAAAGCCCTACATGGTTTGGATCCAGGTTGCTACAGGATCGCCTTCTCCCATATAATCTGCTCCTTTGGACGTGGAGGTTCTCTGGGGGGCAATGACTCCATCCAGCCAGAACCTGATTGGCAATCATCTCCCAGAGGACCTTTTCATCAGCTGCCCCAAGGCTGTCAAATGACCTGCAGGAAGAGCTCTGACAGCTAAATTAGCTGTCAAAATTTAAAACACAACTGAAGACCTATCTCTTCCAGCAGGCCTACCCAGTCAATTTTTAAGTATGAATTTTGAACTCATGTCCTGTGTCTACTGTATTTTACTTTGTTGTATACATTTTCATATATGTAATTCATAAAAATACATTTAATATATGTATTTTATATAACATTTTATGAAGTGTTTTAACAAGGTAGTGCCCTGCCTTGAGCATTTGAAAAACAATCACCATCACATTTTCACCCACAGAAGTAACATGACAGCAACATGATGGAAGGGCCAAAGTCCTACTAAATTTAGTAGGTGGCAATATATGATTACAAGCATATAGTATAGTAAGAGTATAAATTTCAATATAATTACTTTAGATTCACATTTGTATCACAAACCTTTATTATAACTGAACCCCTTACGCCAAAACAATATGGACTCAGGCCAATTAACATATTGAACTTACCATATGGGAGGTGCTGAAAACAGCCTCCAAAATTGCTCTCAACTGGCTATCTTCCTGTACAAATTTGTTTGGGAGGGGTCCTTCCTCCACTTTTACCACCTTCACTTTCACAGGTGCAGTTGTCATGTACACGAGATAGGGACTTCACAGTGGTTACCCCCATATCCTCCTTCCTGCACTTGTTCTTGCTGCTCTCTTGTCTAAGAGTGATAAAATGACTCAGACAGAGGGATTATGATCTCTTTCTTTCTTTCCTCATTGGTTTTGCTTCCTCCATCACCTACCAATCTAATTTATTGTCCTCTGTTGTAAAAAAAAATAAATAAATAAAAGGAACCGACTCAGACTGAACACTTCTCCATGTATTTCTCTTTCTTCTCATCTGCTCTTTGATATGGGAAAGCAGACTGGGACATGTCATTCTCCCATCCTTTTCTCTTTTAGATTAATTTTAGGAAGGATCAGGCTGTTTCTATTAAATAATGTATTTCTTTTATCAATGTTTTCCTGGTTGAATCTAAATTTATTTTTCTGCATTTTTAGTTCTTTAAACCCATCATCCTAACACAGGCACTTCCACTGTTTTCAGAGTAAAGGCTCTAGCAGGACTTTGACTCCAACAATAATCTTTCAACATATATCCCCTCCAGTTTGGTTTTAGTTTACTTCTGTTTCTGAAAATTGAGATCAAAGTGCAAAAGATGTTTGGATTCAATTAAGAGAAGGTCATATCTTGTCCATTCCAGTATGCTCACTGTAGCTTCTTCTAGCTTGTCTGTTCCTCCTAATTAAACGTTGAACTCAGTTTACAGGAAGCTAAGGAGGAAGGGGAAAGTGAAACAAGGAGATAGGAAATGGGACATTTTTAAAGCAATTTTGAGCTTTGCCTATTGAGCCAACCAGAACAAAAGAAAGCCATGACATGTCTTTCAGTCAAGCTGAGCCTCTATTTTTCTGTTGTGAGCATGCTTATGAGAGAGACAGATCATGCTCCAGTCCGCTGGTGATCTAAATGCCACTCACAGCTCTGCATTGCTTGCTTTGCTTTTTGACTCAAATAGCAATAAATAAGTATTTACTTTCTACAAACTGCCATGTCATGAGAAACTGTCACCGATAGTGTCCTTCACATGACACAAGCTTCAAATGTGGGGTAGAGGTAGCTTCTTGCCATTCTAAAGCCACTAAAGCATTTCTAAAGGAGATAATTAATATCTTTGCTCCTTTAGGTGAAATAAGTGTTTAAAAAGGGTGCCTTAACTCAGCTTCACTGAAAGGGTATTGAGGAGAAACAATGCCAGAAAGGGTGGTTTCTTAAGTCTGATGCTTTAAACCCATGTGTTATTGAAGGATACGAGGAGAAAGGATGCCAGAAAGGGTGGTTTCTTAAGTCCGATGTCTTAAACAATGGTGTTATTGAAGGATATGAGGAGAAAGGATCCCAAAAAGGGTGTGTTTTTTTGGTTTTAAACCCAGGTCTAGTTGAAGGATATCAGTAGAAAGAATGATTAAAAGGGGAGCGTAAGATGTTCTCCCATTGCCGCTAATTTGCCAGATCTTCCCGGATTTTTCAGCTTCCGAATTGAAAAAAAAAATTTACTCACCAAAATTTGGAAGGCTCCCAAAAAATGGATTAGGGGGGCCACCAAAATCCACTGAAAATGGCACAGGATTTAGCCGAATTGTACACTCCTAAGTTTTATCTATGCATTTTAACTGTGTTGAGCCATGAGGAAAGGCAGGTAACAAATTATTATTATTATTATTATTATTATTATTATTATTATTATTATTATAACATTAAAATTATTTTCTTCATTTACAGGGATGGAAAATTAGAAAAGAATAAACATATCATAATAATAATTGTTACTACTATTATTCATATGCAAGGCAGGTTACAGACAAGCCCGTAGCCAGGATTTTGATTCGGGGGTGCTGGGATTTTGCTTCGGGGGGGGGAGGGCAGGGGGGCTGAGTCTGAGCAGGAGAGGGTCGACCTTAGCAAACCTTTTGCATTGTTATCCCAATACCCCCATGCATATGGGATATATTGAGCATGGTGATCAGAACATGATATGAATATACATAACAGTTTAAATAATAAAGATAAGGCCTTCTCACAGACCACTCTGAGAATTTTGGGGTGAGGGGCTGAAGCCCCTCAAGCCTCCCCCCCCCCCCCGGCTACATGCCTGGTTACAGAATATTAAAATCAAAGAAAATGAATAGCATACAAAAGCACCATTAAAATGCACACACAGAGAGAAACATATATGCACACAAGTTATTTTTAAAAGCCATTAAACAATCTATAAAATTAAAATTATTGAAAACTCCATTAACAGGCAGGATATAAAAACTAAGAAGAATATTGTTTAACAAGCCACTAACTGTGAATCCTGTTTTAGTAATTTTCCCATCTTTATTCATTTGTATTTTTTATACCCGAGAGAGTGCCTCTCTAGAAATCTCTAAGTCTTCCAAATATTGACCATATAGTTGTGCCAAAAGATTCCTTGTTAGGTGTTCGCTCTAGGAATCTCTAGGGACCTCTTTACACGGGACATTTTTGTCCTATTTTTCCACTTTGTTTTGCGGCTTGGACAGAGTGTGCTGTGTGCCATCACATGAAAAATGGCAGGCCCCATCCACATAACTCCCAAACTAGAGGAGAAGTGCCAAAAGGCACTTGCTCCACCACTATGGGAAGGAAAGTATATTTTAGGTAGTTCCGATGGAGCTATTCACCCTTTTCTCCCCTTTTGCCTGTATGATGGGGAAAAGGTCAGCAGGGCAATGTGCATTGCTGCACGTTGCCACCCTTTCTCTCATCTGATGTGACAGTGACAGGGTGCCATTGCACCCTGTCCCATCCCCACCGTATAATGGGGGAAGGAGGGAGGGTGTGCAGGGTGCCACAAACTGCGACACATGCCTTCCCTTTCACCGGCAACTGCCAGGGAAACGGCACTGCCCAAAAGGGCTGTGTGAAGAGGTCATTAGTCTTCTAGCACAACTTCTAATAGAAGCTGACCATCAAATTGCAACGAAAGACTTAGAGAATTTGAGAGATATCATATTAATTAAATCTGTGTATAATCAAAAGTTAAATCCACAAATGTAGTGAACTGACAATAATAATAATATTATAATAATAAAACTTTATTTATACCCCGCCACCATCTCCCCAATGGGGACTCGGGGCGGCTTACATGGGGCCACGCCCATGACCTTTTTTGCAATGCCTTTCAAAGTAGTTGTGCTGGCTTGACATAAAAATCATGTCCTATTTATCCATCAAACTCCGTAATACCTGACTGGGATCAACTCTTCACAGAATTCAGGAAAAATTCCTTCCCACCTGCTGCTACCTGATCTTTGTTACCAGATGTGAGATATTAAACTTGGTGCTGTCCATCTCTGAAGCCTATTCCATACTATAACATTGTAGCATAGAGCAATGTTGGCTTTATTGTCAGTATGTCTTATTATGGTCATACATGGAAAAGATGCCACATGTACATGGAAAAGATGCCAGCTGTTTCTCTTGCCAAAAGGATGTTGTCTTTATCATCAGTAAAGCTCTCTTTTATGCATGTTCATATTAGAATCATACATGGAAAAGATGCCATTTGTTTCTCTTGCCAAAGCAAGCAGAGCAGAAAAAAACCTGTGTGTATCTTTCAAAATTTTGCCCTCTCCATCACCTTTCGCAGAGCATTCTTGTTTTTGAAGTGGCAAATTAATTGAAATCCGGTGAGGATTATTCACCCACCCTTCCGCCCCAGTGCACGCTGGCTGTGAGTTAGATAAACAGACGTGGCATCAAAAAGCTTTAAAATGTTTTAATTATGGAAAATTAATTAAGGTACCTTACCCTGTGGGCTATTTGTTCAGAGTCAGGCCTGGCTATGTGGCCGACCAGGAGATATTGCCAACTGATGTCTGTTTAGCATCCTGTGAAATGCTTCCTGTGACTCACTGTGTGCGGCACTCGGGTGGGTATAAAAGCTGGCACAATTCCTTTCAACTTCAATAATCCTTTGTGAGGAAAGGAAAGCTATGTCAGGCCTGCTAATTTGCAGCACTGAATTAGAGAAACAGTTTCACACACATAAACACACCAGTAAACAAATGCAACATTACAGATTTTGTGTGGCTAATAGCAGAAACAATATTACTTCCTATGTTTTGAATGCTTCCCCCAAAAAACAACAACACAGCAACCAACATAATGTAGTTTGTTTATCAAGCAAGCTTTAATTAGAATTAGATTTGAAAGTTGTGGTGCTGCTTTTGATTTCTGATGAGTAGAAACTGACAACTGTATCTCACAGCAAGGAAAGGATAAATATTTTGGATTGTTGTTAGAGGGTTCACCCAATCCCCAGGCCCATGCTCCATATAAGTAATTAGAAAGAGCATGGGAGGGCATTTCCTCTGTCTTCAGAAGAATGGCTTCCTAGTAATTATGGAAAGAGATTCAGTTTGGCAATATTTACCTCCTTATTACACATACCATACTTTTCCTTAGTCAATTTTTGGCTCTGAAAATCTACTGTGGGTGACACCATCTTACAAAACAGAAGGCACAGGGGGCCAAATGAGATGGAAGGGGCCTTGCATTTGGTTTGAGGACAATCACCAGCTCCAAAAGCTTCCGGAAGCAAAGACAGCCATTTTGTCAGGGGCTTCATGGGTCTAAGGACTTTATCACACCAGCTTGTTGTCTTCCAATAATGACATATTCCATTAGCTTAAAAAATACCATTGTGATTATATTTTTTAAACAAATAGAAATGTAGAATAATAGAATTGTAGATTTGGAAGAGACCACATGGACCATCCAGTCCAACCCTCTACCATGCAGGAACAATCAAAGCACCCCCAACAGATGGCCATTTAAAAGTCTCCAAAGAAGGAGCCTCCACCACACTCTGAGGCAGTGAGTTCCACTGTTGAACAGCTCTTAGGGTGAGGGGTTCTTCCTGATGTTCAGGTGGAATCTCCTTTCCTGTAATTTGAATTAATTGCTCCATGTCCTAGTCTCCAGGGCAGCAGAAAACAAGCCTGCGAACTCTTCGTTATGACATCCTTTCAAATATGGCTATCATGTCTCCTCTCAACCTTCTCTTCTGCAGGCTAACAACAACAACAACAATAACAACAACAACAACAATAAATTTTATATCCCGCCCCCTCTCATAAAGAGACTCTGGGCAGCTCACAACATAAAAACTATATACACAGTAAGAGTCACAATAAATCAAAAAGGCAAATCACAATAATTAAAATAAATGGCTAAACATCCCCAGCTCTTTAAGCTGTTCCTCACAGGGCATGGTCTCCAGACCTTTGATCATTTTAGTTGTTCTCCTCTGGACACGTTCCATCTTATCAATATCTTTCTTGAATTGTGGTGCCCAGAATTGGACACATGCAATTATTGGAATAATCACTTTCAAAACTCTCAGAAATTGTGCAATGCAGCCATTTAGTTCATGCAATTCTTGGGACGAGTCTTCTTGTCATGGCCCTGTTCTCAGGACTCAGACAAGAAAAGGGAAGAGCAGTTGGAAGTGCCAGCTGCTGAGTATGAGAGGTGCAGTTCCCAGCAGCCACCCAACCTGGAGCTGTAAGTACCAGTAACTGATAACAGCTCCCAGCAGCCTTGAGAGGAAATCACAGAAGTACCGACCTAGCTGGAACGCATGCAAGAAGTTAAGGATCTCCATTGGTCCCAATGCCTTTATTAAAAATGGCAATTGAGAGACAATTGCAGGATGAGACTGTTACTCCAACCTTTATTGCTGACAACTCACTTGCGTGAAGACAACAACTCCACTTTCATCTCTGGCTCATGTTCTCCATTTGATGTGACCTTGATTTTGTTAATAGTTTATTCCCTTGGATTGCCCAAAATGGATGTCTTGCTTATCATATTCATTTTATTCCCTCTTGCTTATCATCTTCAGTTTATTCCCTCAGATACTTTGTTAAAGCTCTCTCTCTGTTTGCTTTTGGGTTGGACTTTTAGGAAAAGGAAAAGCAGATTACTGTTTCTCTTTGCTGGATAGTTTTAGGGAAAGTCTTGATCTGCCTTTCAGAGGAGGACATTTCTGCACAGCTTGGCTTCATAACTATTTGCCCGACTCAGGGCATGCACATTGTGTTTCTTTCTAGTTCTTTCTATTTTGCAGCAATTGTGCAGTTCCACAGTTTTGCAGTTCTTGCAACACCTTCATCCACTTCACATTATTGGGACTGCAGTGGAAGGAAATTAATGCACAAGGAAGAATGACAGAAGAACGGCGATATTGGATTTGTTCATGGATCTTCCCTATCAGTGAAAAGAGATGGTCTAATCACAATTCAAACACAATACAGAGGTGACACAACATTGTGCAATAAGCTCCAGTCAAATGCACTTTTATCCTGCCATAACTGCACTTCATCAGCTTTGTGTGATAAAGTCCTGTGAAAGGTATGTCTATTCTGAAAAATGCAAGCCAAGAAGATGCAAAGAGTAGAACATTAGCTCAAAATAGTTTAAAGTTTGTGCAGAAGCCCATTTTCTGGTAAAAAGGAACTTGTTCAGAAACCCACCCACACATTGCAAGAGAGAGAAATTCACCCTGCCATCCAGATATTAATAAATTCTTATGGGATCATTACCCATTTGGATCAGACTTCAAATGTTACACTAGCTGTGGTTCATGAGATGCCAGGAAGTTATGTAGCCAGCTCATGGCACCTTTTCCTGCCACCTTGAAACTGTAATTATTCTCTTCCTTACTGGTAGTAAAATAAATCTCTGCTGTCGGCAAATAGAAATGCTGCACTGCTGTGTTAAATCTTTCCTTTTAAAATCTTCCAAAGATTCAAGGCATATTAGCAATACTTACCTCCCTCATTTTCACAAAACTCCTATAAGGAGAAGATGGGTGGCATTCCCTTCACTTTCAGTGTGAAGATTGCTGTTCTTTACTACAGCATTCTAGCCAGCATTCTTTGAGTAGTGGTCGTGGTGGTTGGGGTTCCTGGAAGTTGTAATCCAAAAACAACTTCCCCAGCCTTTGCCCAGAACAGTCCAGTGTAAACTGGATGTTCTCAGTGGCCATGAAATAGTAGCTATTGGGGAAAACAACAGAAAACCAGTGCGAAGCTTTGTATATATGATGCATGCATACATGCTTGCATATGTTTGTGTGCATGAGAAAGATAAATGTTGAATATTTAACAGTACTCAGCATTTTATAGATTTCATGTTTCTTGGAGTAGCAGTATAGGGAAAGTTTTTTTCAGTGACCCAAATGTCTTATCTATCTTAACCTTTCAGAGATGCAAGCAGATATTCTTGGGTATCCTTCCATCTCTCATCTTCCTGCACCTTTATTATTTCGGTTCTACTAAAAGTAAACCAGTTTAGTTCTTAGCACCTTCAGAGAGCTTTCCTATCTCTGACAAAGTTTTTATAATAGTTTAGCTTGTTTATTTACTCATTGGTGCTTTTACATGTAAGTCAGAGTTGCTAGCTGCTACACACACACACACTTTCCATCAAGATGTCTAGTCCTCATCCGGTCACAATACAGAAACAGCCTTGGTGGATGACTCATATGAGGGAATAGACAGTGGGAATCCTCTACACTTATCAGTGAGTTTCAATACTATGCTATCTGTTGAACTGTATGGCCAAAGTTGGTCTGGATAGCTCAGTGTAATACTGACTGCAGACTTTCATTATCAGGTGCATTCAACTGGCATTGCCAGAGCCTCTTCTAGCCTGTGATGCTTTCAGCCTATGGTAGTGATGGGGAATATATGACCCTCCATATGTCTCTATAAACTTAACCGTCCAGATAGTACATTTTTGTTACAGGTCCCACTTGATCACAACCTGTTACTGTACCAAAGTGAATGTGTGTGCATGACTTCAAGTTGCCTGTCAACCTAGCTATCTCTCAGTCAATGTGGCCATGACATAAGAGTGAGAAATGAACACTTGCTTCAGACCTGCTAGCTATTCTAAGGAATGCTGGACCAGGGATTCAAAGACAGGCTCAAGCTCCTAGCAGATGCTCAGTCCTTTGCCTTCTGCAGCCTTTTGACCAGCTGCGCTTTCTGTTTCAGCTTCGTTGTTGCACTAATAACCTTTGTCAGTTGATTAGAATTGGTTCCCACATATCTCTTAATGGGTTTTGTGCCTGCTATTATTCTGCCGGTCTCCGGAAAGGGAGTTTCAGAAAACAACTCTTTCTTTGCCTTGAGGCTATGGCAAAAGTTAACTGCTTCTAGTAAGTGAGGAAACAGTTGGCTGAGTCCACATGCTGACAGATTTATCACCCCTGTCAATGATGATAATGGGGTGATTACTACCTGAAAAAAAGCCTACGTAGATTCTGAAGGATTCTGAAGGGCAGCATCCGTGTCAGTTTGATGAACTACTAATCTCGGAGCAGGAAACAGGCAGTCTGTACATCATAACTGGATAAGTGCTCCAAAGACCTACCCTTGTGTATCTTCGATCTTCCAATATAGGCAGGATACAAGAGGATAAGAAAGAGCTTAACTCTTCACCTTCCTGCCACAATTTCTTTACAAACCACTCCATACATCTGTTTTGCTCCTTACTGCACTTGGGGGCCAAAACATGACAAGCGAGACTAGTGATCAGATTTCACAATGTGCCTCCCTGCATCCTTTAAAGATTTTGCACAAAGGGATGGAGACTAATAATATTTATTTAATTAATTTATTTATATTCTGCCCTTCTCACCTCAAAGGAAACTTGGGGCGGCTTATAACAAAGACACAATTCAATACCTTCAACCAACATATCCATATAAACCAACATATACATTAAAATCACATCATTAAAACATATCAATTAAAACAATTGCTTAAAATCACACAATCCGAAAACATATGTCAGGAGCAATTTCAATTTTCATCTATAATTATTCATTATTGAACTGAGATATCAATGGTTGCATTAGGAATCACTGTGCAAATGCTTGGTCCCACATCCAGGATTTAACTTTCTTCCTGAAGGTCTAAAGGGTGGGGGCTGATCTAATTTCCCTGAGGAGGGAGTTCCATAGTCGTGGGGCCAACACCGAGAAGGCCCTGTCTCTCGTTCCCACCAGTCGCAACTGAGAAGGAGGTGGGGTCAAGACCAGTGCCTCCCCGGACTATCTTAATCTCCAAGATGGTTCATAGAAGGAGATACATTTGGACAGGTAAGCTGGGCCGGAATTGTTTAGGGCTTTATAGGCTAAAGCCCGTTCTTTGAATTGTGCTCGGTAGCAGACTGCAGCCCATGGAGTTGGTGCAACAGGCGAGTTGTGTCCTCCATGTACCCCGCTCCAGTTAGAAACCTGGCTGCTACCAGTTGGACTACTTGAAGCTTCCAAACAGTCTTCAAAGGCAACCCCATGTAGAGTACGTTGCAGTAGTCTAATAATAACTGGAACAGAGGCTAATTCACCTATTCTTCAATACTGTATTCTCCAATCTGAACTCCTTACTGGAACTACTAGAACAGTCATTCATAGAGCAGGATTATTCTTACTGCACATTATTATTCCCACTTCATTCAACAGCTAAATGAGCTGTTAAAATTTAGAACACAATTAAAGACTTATCTCTTTGGGCAGGCCTACCTAGTCAATTTTAAACTATGAATTTTAACTTAGCATTTTATTAGTATTGGTGTTTTAATCTTTGTTCTATGTATTTTAATGGTATTGTGTTTTATCTGTGTGTTTTACCTATGTTGCAATCAGTGCCGGATTTACCATTGTGCTTAAGCACATGGCCCCATCATCTTCCTGCCAAAAAGAAAAAAAGGTTGATTTTGCTTATGTGGTGCAATTCTAAATTTGAAGGCATTCTGTTTTGGACCAATTCCAGACATGATAGAGTTGATAGTTTATGGGAGTGTGCCACAAAGCAGGCAGTGCAGGCCTACCAGGCCTACCTCCTTCAGGGCCCAAGTAAGAGGTCTCATAACATAACTAGCACAGGGCTTCATTTGTCCTAAATCCAGCACTGGTTGCAACCTGCCTAAATTACCTTCCAAATAGACTACTGTACAGGGGGGTTGCCCCCAAGACTATTCAGCAAGTGCAATATATGGCAGTCAGACTGTAGACAGGTGTGCAATTTATTCACCGCCTTTGGTCTTGTGCCAACAGCACTGGTTTCAAATCTATTTCTTCATGATAGAGGATAGGTCCGTGATTTTATAATATCAATGAATTCTACAATTCTAGGATTTTTATTGCAGAGGCATAGGTGACGCAGTGGGCTAAACCGCTGAGCTGCTGAACTTGCTGGCGAAAAAGTCAGTGGTTCGAATCCAGGGTTCAGGGTGAGCTCCCACTGTTAGCCCCAGCTTTTGTCAATCTAGCAGTTCGAAAACATGCAAACGTGAGTAGATCAATAGGTACCACTCTGGAGGGAAGGTAATGGTGCTCCATGCAGTCATGCCGGCCACATTACCTTGGAAGTGTCTATGGAAAATGCTGGCTCTTTGGCTTAGAAATGGAAATGAGCACGAATGCCCAGAGTCAAACATGACTAGACTTAATGTCAGGGGAAAACCTTTACCTTTATCTTTTCCAGGTGATGGCTTTGATTTACAAAGCCCTAAATTGTTTGAATCAAGATTCAGTATATTTGAAGGAATGCTTTCTTTCATATGAAGGTGCCCAGAATCTGAGATTGTTTACTGGAGGTATTGTTGGATGTTCCACAACATTATATGGCTAAGTTGGTAAGTACCACTAGCTTGTGAACTCAGTCCTGAGAGAAGTCAGACTAACTCCTTCCCTCTTGAGCATCTAAGCATGCATGTAAAACTATATTCTTTGCCCTTAAATTATACCCAGATAGCCTTCCTATTACACCCAGCCTTCCTTTGGCTGGTCCTTGAGGTCACAAAGAGTTAGAAGCAACTGAACAAATAAAAAACAACAACAACAAACAACAAACAACAGTCTTCCTATTTGGTTGTCATTCTTCAAATTCTTCTTCTGACAAGCTCACCTTGCTTCACAAAAGTAAACATAAGACTAAGAGCTGCATGTCTGCTATTAAATATTTTACCCTCAAGGTGTATGTAGTCATGGCCAGCTTTTCTCAAAGTACCTTCAATATCAAAATCTCTGTACTAGCAATAGTGTCAGCTTAGAAGAAATCTAGGCCAGAAGATCACCAGGAGACGCCCAGGCCTGGACTGAGTCAGAAAGTTTAGATAGGGATCCCGGTCAGCTGAGAACCAGGCCAGCAGCCAAGGCGAGCCTGAGAAATCCACGCAGGAACTGTGAAAGGCAGGGAGTTTCCATCATTTCTCAGGTTTCCTTGAATGATAGCCAAGGAGCAGAGGCTGATGAGTGCCAAAACCTGATAACTAAATAGACGTTAGCTTTGGCAAACAAACAAACACACAATGGAGATTGATTCAAGCTTACTTTAGAATTCAGCAGCCATACTTAACACTCCAAAGTCTACGTGGCTTAGTTAACAAGTGGATGTGGGCTAAATGAACAGACCCTATTAATCCTCTCTTGTCCCACCTTTTCAGCTGCTTTAAAAATGTTCTACTTTCTCTCTCCCTCCCATGTTCTCATTTTGACCGAATCTGATTTCCATTGGTGAAAACTGAATTCAGAGAGCAAAAGTAGTTTGCTGAGTCAATTAGCTCAGAAGATGAAAACGGAGAGGAGGGAGTGGAATTTTGCTTCTCCCAGTAGGGTCAATCCAAAGCAAACTGCCACAGCCTCTCCTAAATTCTGTTTTATTTATTTATTTACAGCATTTTTACCCCGCCTTTCTCGCCCGAGGGGACTCAAGGCGGCTTACAAAGGTCGGCAAAAATTTAATGACCAACACACAATCATTAAGATCAAAACAATACATACAGATCAGTTAATACTGATTAAAACACATTATAAAAATTAAAAACATCTATGTAATTGAATCCATTCATCCGGAACCTCGTGCGTAAACCTTGATTCAAACTGTAAGACAATTATCTTCAAAGGGTCCTGGCTCAGGAGGGAAATCAGGCAGAAAACTCAGTCTCATGAGAGATGCAAAAAGCAAAGTTTATTTTCACCACAGTTGTGAGAAGGCAGAAGAGCTGTACACCTCAAAAGGTTTGTACTTGCAAATGGCTGCCACCACATGTGCGTAGCAAACAAAGAATATATACCTTTGGCTTATCTAAAATTGACCAATGGCTGAGGGTCTTCTCCACCTTCCACACCTACTTGGCAATGATCTAACTTGTTTACTCTGAGCTTTGTTCTCTCTTTAGAACTTCCTGGAGAAAGGCACCAGCTCACAGGAAGGGAGAGGCATATGCAGAGACAAAGCTACATAGGCAAAAGTTTACTATTTTCTGGCTTATGGTCCCTTCAAGACCAAGTTGACTCTAATGTTTATTCATTAAATGCTTGGGCACACAGCCATGTCTTTAAAGCTTTTCTAAAGCCCAGAAGAGTCGGGGCTTGTTGGATGTTGCTAGGGAGGGTGTTCCACTGCCGGGGAGACACCACCGAGAAGGCCCTGTCCCTCGTTCCCACCAGCCGCGCCTGTTATTCCCTATTAATAACCTTTACCAACTTTATCATACTCTGATATATATTTGGCCACAAGTGTCCAGGTTTTCATATGTGAAATGTTCGAGAGTATAGTGTTCTTGGAGCCTACTGACATGTTTACAGAATAAGTAATCTTGTGGCTCCTTTAGTTATTTGGTTCAGTATCGGGCTTTGTGATCTGCTGTCTGTTTCTGCAAATGCAACTTGAAGCTGAAGAAACAGATTGCAGAAAAGCTTAATCTGGAACATATAACTTAGTTTTGAATGTATCACTGGGTGTCTTTTTTCTTTACATGGTGAAACAGAAAAAAATGAATTATTTCTGAATATTAGAGTGAGCAAAATCTGCACACTGCCCCTCAGATTAGAATTCTGTCCCCAGTGAAAACCTTTTCCAAGGCATTTTTTCTAAAATTGCAGTAATTTAAAACTCAAGATGAGCATTTATAAATACAGCTTAGAGATCAAAGAAAAGGGAGAGGCAAAATTACCAAGGAAATGCAAACAGGCAATATAAGAGTTCTAGGTGTGAATGATTTTGACTGTCTCACTCTTTGCAATGTTAGAAATTTAGGAACTGCATATTTTTGGGGAGGAGATACACACACACACACATACCAACACACACTGAGCAGACTTGCTTTCTGGTACCATTTCTTTCTTAAGAGTTGTTTGAAATTCTTATCTTTCACGGAGCCAGCATGACATATTCCAGGTACAGGAATGAGAGATTACGTGAGTGTCCATTGCAAAATATACAAGTTATTTTCCAAGAGTAGAGCTTGAGAGGATGGTATGGGAATTTTTAAATTGAAACAAACAGCTTTATCTCTCTGGGATTTGCATAGACATAATACAAATGTTTGCCTTCTGTTGTCTCACTCCTTAACAAGGCCTTCCTGGTTGGAAAGGAACAGATAACATTAATAGTGCTAAAAGTGGCAGAAAGACAGAGTAAGGTCAAAGAAACCACACAGATATCCCAGGACCTCCTTTTTTAAAACAAAGCTTTATGAAGGGAAACAGAAAAAAATCTGGAAAAAACATTGAAAGAAAAATCAAGAAATGGGGGGGGGGGGGCTTCAATGGTAAACACGATGAGTCCTTCATTCATTAGGGTTTAGTTCCAGGCCCCCTTGGATACCAAATCTCATGGATGCTGTAGACTATTATATGCAGTGACATAGTAAAATGATGTCCCTCATATAAAATGGCAAAATCAAGGTTTGCTCTTTGGAACGTAATAATTGGTGGCAGAATTATTATGGAGGGTCCTGAGCTGTCTTTAGCAATGAACCTGCATATGGCCTGGTATCTTAGCCTATTATTAATATTAATATTATTAAATATCCCTGGAACTCTAGACAACAAGCAAAAATTGGAATGGACGTAACTAAAACAGACATCAATAAACCAAGTACAATGTAATTAAACTATCAATAGTTTAAATGATCAGCAGATAGTTTAATGGAATTAAAAATAAAGCCATTAAGAAAATTAAGTGAAGTCTAGTGCGATAATAAAAAGCCCTGCTTTTTAATGTCTCTATTTGAATAGCTCAGCAGGCTGCAGCTGGAACCATCTTTCCCCACATAACATTTTTAGAAGTATTGGAAAAGTTACATTTTAGATTGTAACTCTTAGAATGCAAAGGTAAGGTAAGGTAAAGGTTTCCCCTGACATTAAGTCCAGTCATGTCTGACTCTGGGGGTTGGTATTCATCTCCATTTCTAAGCTGAAGATCCAGCATTGTCTGTAGACACCTCCAAGGTCATGTGGCCGGCATGACTGCATGGAGCGCCGTTACCTTCCCGCCAGTGCGGTACCTATTGATCTACTCACATTGGCATGTTTTTGAACTGCTAGGTTGGCAGAAGCTGGAGCTAACAGCGGGCACTCCCGGCGCTCCCGGGGTTTGAACCTGGGATCTTTCAAATGCAAACCTGCCAGTAATTGCCAGTAACCTTGTTAGCTGGGTGTTATATGATTTCAGCTCAGCTAACTCACGGGTTCGGGGGCCCAGAGTGTTTAACTTCCCAGAAGGCCGAATGAGACACAGACGGGTTGAAGCAAAATCAGAGGTTTTATTCTCAATGGCCACGGAGGATATCAGTAGAGATAGCCCTCCAAAGAACTGACATACCACAAATGAAAATACAGAGCATTTTTATTTCCTTTGATAGCTGTTCAATAAACCTGCACCAACTCCTGATTGGCTCAGAAACTGCCCAGCTAGAATCCTGAGTGGCTTCAGACTCCATTGGACGTCATCGCTGGTTGCCTCTTTGTGGTGGCGGGAAACTCAATAAACTGTCATTGGAGCATATGAAGTGTCAGTCTGTTTTATGGTCCACCTATGAGAAGGGTGCAATCACAAAGGAATGTGGTGTGGCAATTTCCAAGGGACCCATGATGGGCTTAATGGTCTCGCTCCAGTGGACACAATGGGGCTGAATCTTAACACACAATAAAGTGCTCTCAGGTGTTGGTTAGTCAACAGAACCCTCCCCCTGGGAGCCAATACAAAGGTCTGGAAAAAAAGGAACATTCCCAGACTAGCCCCGAACATATCATGCCAGATAGATAAAAGAAATCCAAAGAACTCTTACTCAGATTCATTGTATATCCCTCCCCCGTTTTTCCTAATTTGTTGTATGGTGATTATGATTATTTTCTCTGGAAGAGGGTGAGGCAAAGGGCAAGGTGAGTTCACATTCTGGGGAGTTTCCAAGGAATTTCATAGAAAGATGATTAGAAATGACCATATGGCTGGCTATAGTTTCCATTGCAGCCACAGATAATAATTCATAATTTGGGAGTGATTTCTTGATGTCATGGGGACATGTAAAAAGTAACTTTCCCAAATTTTGAAATTAATCAGTCTCCAGAGTTAGCGTATTTAGATCTTATGGCCTATGAGCTGCTCTTTGGAAAGAGTACAATTAGTGAAAGAAATAAAAGAACCCCAGTGTCTTCTTCAAAGCCACTTCGGCTAGTAACATCTATATATATATAAATGAGTGATGGCATCACGGCGACCCACAAAACAACAAAACTACAGGCCCCCCAACCTCGAAATTTGACAATACAACCCATCATCCATGCCTCTAGGTTGATACAACAAAAAGAAAAGAAAAATAAAGTCCTAATTAGAGGGAGAGCAATAATTGTTTTTATCCAATTGCTGCCAGTTAGAGCAGGGGTCCTCAAACTTTTTATGAAGAGGGCCGTTCCACAATCCTTCAGACTGTTGAGGGGCCGAATTATCATTTGAAAAAAAAAATACAAATTCCTATGCATAATGCACATGTCTTATTTGTAATGTAACAACAACAACAACAACAACAAAAGAACAATACAATATTTAAAAATGAAAACAATTTTAACCAACATAAACCTATAAGGATTTCAATGGAAAGTGTGGGCCTGCTCCTGACCAATGAGATAGTCAAATTAATTAGGATTGTTGTTGTTGTTGTTGTGTGCCTTCAAGTCATTTTAGACTTTGGGCGAGCCTAAGTATAAAATTATTTATTTACTGCATTTATTTACTACATTTATATCCCACCCTTCTCACCCTGAAGGGGACTCAGAGCAGCTGTATGTACATACAATATATTATATTAGCATAGCACAATATTAGCACTATATATTACTATATTGAACTATACCACTATAGTATTATATAATATTAATTAAATAATTTTATTATATGGTATTATTATTAGTATTATATTGTATAACATAATATTATTATCAATAGTGTATGTATATACAATATATTATTAAAAGTGATATAAAAATATATTATAAAACTGAGGGCGAGGACCAGGTAAATGACCTTGAAGGGCCGCATCTGGCCCCCGGGCCTTAGTTTGGGGACCCCTGAGTTAGAGGGTTAAGCTCCGCACATAGACCCCCTCTATCCTCACCACTTTCACATTACACAAACAACCAAATGCATACTAAACATAAAAACAACCATACAACACACATTCAATACCACCACTACCTCAACAATTTCTCACCAACACCACCAGACAACGCCACAGCAACGCGTGGCCGGGCACAGCTAGTTACTTATAAATGTGTGAAAATGTTTATAATTTTCTCTATTACATTACAAATAATTTCTAAACACTGCCTCAGTTTGGAGACCTGCAAGGAGAAATTCAAAAATAAGATGGAGAGAGAGCATTTTTGCCTCAGTCCGAATGGTTTTCTTAACTATCAGGGTGTACTACATACAGTTCATGAGGGATTGATGTGATACAATTTGTTTTCCACTGCTGCAATTGAAAAGCCCTTTTTTCTTCTTATATAACAGATGGATGCCTTTATGTGTGGCTAACAATCAGCACAGAAGGTGCCAATTACTTAATTTTGGTGCTTTCTAGTTTCTCATGCAGCTGCTGCAATAATTTAATGTCTCTTCTGAAACCTGGATGCATCCTCAGCCTGCCGAACTGTAGACTGGGATTCAAGTTAACAAACGACACATTTGGGAAAGCAAACAGGCAGGGTCTATAATGTAACAGGTGTTTTTTTATTCTATAGTATGGAAAGATTTTCTATTAGATGGAAATTGCTGTGGAGCATAATATTAGTGAGCATAATTCGTATCAATCAATAGTAGCTTATTGGATCATTTAGTAGTTAACAGTGGTATGCCTAGTACATTTGACATCTGGTACAGATCATTTTTAAACACCCCCTCCTTTTTACATTTTTTTCCAGTAGTAATCATGAAATTAATATTATTATTATATTAATAGCCAGAGAAATATGTAGACAGTGAAAATTCTCCCTTACTTGAGCTTTGTACATGCAATCATCCAGTAAAAACAAACAGCAGACTGTAAGCATGCCTTTCAGTTTCTTCCTTACCTTTCTTCAACAATCATTCAAGTGCTTCACTATTTTTGCCAGTAGCATTATGTAATATGCCTATTTTGATGTTTCTTCTTCAATTTTTACATCTCCTTCTTCGAAAGCTATTTTGACTTAACATCAGATAACAAGCATACATAAATACTAAATTCATAATTTAAAATCTCACAATTTAAAAACCATCTAAATAGGAGTGCTGAGATTTGTCTTTAATGCTGTTTTAAAAGCAGACAAGCATTATATTCAGCTGTCGGATATTTCATCATCACCATTATATTTGGACCATGGCATTTTTATAGTGTCCTTCAGGTCCCTTTGAGTTCTTTATTCAGCTATAATCATAGGGAAAAATCTAACATTACACCTTTTAAAACTAGTTGGAAATGTGGGATGAGAAAGGGTTAAATGGGACTGTCAAATTGAGACAACTGGAGGGCATGGATTTAATTACCCTTTCCACTTCCTACCTGATTCACTTACTTAGCAGTCCAGCTTTAGCCTGACCAAACATTGCTACAGGAGGAGCAATTACAAAACTCTAAAGCAAGAAACTGTAGCCTTGCACTGTTGAAAATGTGCATTGTCGATTCACGAGATCAAGAGATAAGAGTTTTCAATCTGGTGCAGTTTTAAAGTTTACAGTACATACATAGCCTCATGGGAGCAAAAGGAAAAATAATTTCCTCATGTCTTATTAAATTTTTGGTTCATAACAGTAAAGAGGGGGCGGTATATATGTTACAAATCTTTTGTGGTGAGGTTTTAATAGATTCAATGGAAAATGTCAGAAAATTCTGACATTTCCTGATAGATGTCAGAGTACAAAAAATGCCCTGCATAAATGTCAAAATCACTCCTGGATAAATGGAATTTGCCATGCTATGGGTGAATGTGTCCACAGAAAAAAAGAGAGAAGGGAATCACAACACATAGATGACTAATTATTTTTACTAGGTTTCTTAACAGTGGTAAATGTCAACTTTGACTCAATTTCTAGCATTTATCGTAAAAGATGGAATTGTTTTGGTAACACAGCATTGTCTTTTTATTCATAACTGTTTTGAAACATTACCATTATCGTGTGCCTTCACATAATTTCTGACATATGGTGATCCTAAGGTGAACCTATCATTGGGTTATCTTAGGAAATTTTGTATAGAGAAGCATTGGTGTTCCTCTGAGACTAAGAGAGAATGATTTGAGTAATATGAGTTTCTATGGCTGAATGTGGAGTTGAACCTTGGTCTCCAGAATCTTCATCCAGTGCTCTACACCATACTGGGTGTCTCTACAGCCCATTATAATATATATTTATATAAAACCTTTTGAACACCAAAAGAATGCAAGCAGAAATATATACCATCACATATCCATTTCCACAGATTCTGTATACACAGATTCTCCCATCCATGTTTTGAAAATATTCTCCTCCAATTCCAAAATTCAAGTCTTGATTTTGCCAAATATAATGGGACTTCAGGATCTATACATTTTGGTATCTCTATGTGTGTCTATGTCCTGGAACCAATCTCCATAGACACCAAGGGCCCGTTATAGCGCAAGTGCTTTTAGAAACAATACAAAATGTACATTCTTCTGCCAGTACTAAGTAGGGTTGTTCAGGAATCCATTTTTCAAAATGGGCTTTGGCCATTTTGGTTAGCCGTATTGGCACAGGCTCCGCCGCCATTTCCCCCCGGCTGTAACAGACTATGTGGCTGCCAAAAACTACTGCTTTTTGTTTCTTTTAGCTACACGTGGGACGCAGAGAGGCAGTCGCGTGCCTGCACGGGGTTCCCCTATGAGCCCTGCCTATTGAGCCAATTAGAACAGAAGAAAGTCATGATGTGTCTTTTAGTCAAGCTGGGCTTCTATTTTTCTGTTGTGAGTAGGCTTCTGAGAAAAACAGATCGGTGATCTAAATTCTCAGCTCTGCATTGCTTAGCTTGCTTTTTGACTCAAATAGCAATAAATAAGCAGATTACTTTCTACATACTTAAGAAACTGCCACCGATGGTGCCCTTCACACAAGGCAAGCTTCAAATGTGGAGAAGAGGACATATATTACCATTTCCAAAGGCACTATAAAATGAGGAGGTAATTTATATCTATGTTTAAGAATGGCTAATGCTCCTTCAGGTGGTGTGGCTCCCACTGAAATAAGTGTTTAAAAAGGGTGCCTCCCTTGAAAGGGCGTTGAGGGCAAGCAATGCAAGAAAGGGTGGGTTCTTAAGTCTGATGCCTTTAACCCAGGTCTTATTGAAGGATATAAGGAGAAAGGATCCCAGAAAGGATGGAAGGTTTCCGGTCTTTCCATAAATAAGGAAATATGTGTTGAGCAGCAGTGGAACAGTTGCAGCAGTTCCTCAATGACACAGCCGGACTTGATCCCTTCCAGTCCGGCTTCCGTAGGGGGCACGGGACGGAGACTGTGCTGGTCGCCATCACAGACCAACTTCGCTGCCAGACGGATCAAGGCAGATCAGTGCTGCTCGTGTTATTGGATCTCACAGCAGCATTTGATACGGTCGACCACAATCTATTGACCCACCGCCTAGCCATGACGGGGGTTAGGGGGATACCCCTGAAATGGGTGTCCTCCTTCCTCCAAAATCGGGGACAGCGGGTGGTGAGGGAAGGGTTGGTTTCCGCGTGGTCTCCGCTAACTTGTGGGGTCCCACAGGGAGCTATTCTCTCTCCTCTATTATTTAGCATCTATATGTGACCGCTTGCCCGACTGGTGCGGAGCTTTGGGCTCGAGTGCCACCAGTACGCTGATGACACTCAGGTCATTCTGAGGATGGAGGGCCAGCCGGACTCCGTACCCGATAGTTTCCATCAGTGCCTTGAAGCCGGTACTGGATGGTTGCGTGCCAGCAGGTTGAGGGTGAATCCAGCGAAGACGGAGATCCTTTGGCTGGGCCGTCCGGGTGGGAGGGAGATCCAGCTGCCTACCCTGGATGGTGAGACACTACGTCCGTCATCTTCGGTAAAAAGTCTTGGTGTCTTATTAGACCCTCTGCTCACAATGGAGGCCCAGGTCTCTGCTGTGAGCAGATCTGCCTTTTTCCATCTACGTCAGGCTAGGCGACTGGCTCCCTACCTATCTAGGAACGACCTGGTGACGGTGATCCAGGCGACGGTCATCTCGAGGCTCGACTACTGTAACGCCCTCTACATTGGCCTTCCTCTGTCAGTGATCCGGAAACTGAAGCTGGTGCAAAACGCGGCGGCTCGTCTTCTCGCCGGGGTGCCGGCGAGGTGGCATATCACCCCAATTCTTCAACAGCTGCACTGGCTACCGATTGAGTACCGGATTACTTTCAAGATACTAGTACTAACTTTCAATGGTCTGGGGCCAGCGTACCTGAGGACCCGCTTATCACCCTACCAACCCCAGAGATTACTTCGGTCCGAAGACCAAAATTTGCTTGAAGTCCCTAACATACAAACTTATCATTTGTCTTCCACTAGGCAGAGAGCCTTCTCGATTGTAGCCCCTCAATTAGGGAATGCCTTGCCAGTGGAAACTCGAACCACCCGAGACTTACTTGCCTTTCAGAAAGCCTGCAAAACCTTGCTCTTCCGACAAGCGTTCAATGGGTGAAAGACTCGGGGCTATGTCTGTTTTTATTGTTGCTTTTATTGTTGCTTTTATTGTTTTTATTGCTATTTTAAAGCCAAGTGTATTGTTTTAATCTATTTTTGTAAACCGCTCCGAGCCAAACCGGGAGTAAAGAAGAAAAAGAAGACAAGTGCAAAGAAGCCAGAATGGATGTCCAAAGAACTTCTAACTGAGCTAAAGCTCAAAAGTGACATGCACAAGAAGTGGAAAAGGGGAGAAATCACCAAAGAAGAATTCAAACGTATAGCCAACACCTGTAGGGAAAAGGTTCGCAAGGCTAAAGCGCAAAATGAGCTCAGGCTTGCCAGGGACATAAAAAACAACAAAAAAGGCTTTTTTGCTTACGTTGGTAGAAAAAGGAAGAAAAAGGAGGCGATAGGGCCATTGCAAGGAGAAGATGGGGTGATGGCGACAGGGGATAGGGAAAAGGCAGAACTGCTTAATACCTTCTTTGCCTCGGTCTTCTCACAAAAAGAAAGCCATCTTCAACCTCAGCAACACGGAATGGACGAAGGATTGGGGGAAATCCAACCCCAAATAGGGAAACAAGTTGTCCAGGAACACTTGGCCTCTCTAAACGAATTCAAGTCCCCAGGGCCAGATCAGCTACACCCAAGAGTACTGAAGGAACTAGCGGAAGTTATTTCAGAACCACTGGCAATTATCTTCGAGAGTTCTTGGAGAACGGGAGAAGTCCCAGCAGATTGGAGGAGGGCGAATGTGGTCCCTATCTTCAAGAAGGGAAAAAAGAACGACCCAAACAATTACCGTCCTCACATCAATACCAGGCAAAATTCTGGAAAAGATCATTAAGGAAGTGGTCTGCGAACACTTAGAAACAAATGCGGTCATTGCTAATAGTCAACACGGATTTACCAAAAACAAGTCATGCCAGACTAATCTGATCTCTTTTTTCGATAGAGTTACGAGTTGGGTCGATACAGGGAATGCTGTGGATGTAGCATACCTGGATTTCAGTAAGGCCTTCGACAAAGTCCCCCACGACCTTCTGGCAAACAAACTAGTAAAATGTGGGCTAGACAAAACTACGGTTAGGTGGATCTGTAATTGGCTAAGCGAACGAACCCAAAGGGTGCTCACCAATGCGTCGTCTTCATCATGGAAGGAAGTGACAAGTGGAGTGCCGCAGGGCTCCGTCCTGGGCCCGGTTCTGTTCAACATCTTTATTAACGACTTAGACGAAGGGTTAGAAGGCACGATCATCAAGTTTGCAGACGACACAAAACTGGGAGGGATAGCTAACAGTCCAGAAGACAGGAGCAGAATTCAAAACGATCTTGACAGACTAGAGAGATGGGCCAAAACTAACAAAATGAAGTTCAACAGGGACAAATGCAAGATACTTCACTTCGGCAGAAAAAATGGAAATCAAAGATACAGAATGGGGGACGCCTGGCTTGACAGCAGTGTGTGCGAAAAAGACCTTGGAGTCCTCGTGGACAACAAGTTAAACATGAGCCAACAATGTGATGCGGCTGCTAAAAAAGCCAATGGGATTCTGGCCTGCATCAATAGGGGAATAGCGTCTAGATCCAGGGAAGTTATGCTCCCCCTCTATTCTGCCTTGGTCAGACCACACCTGGAATACTGTGTCCAATTTTGGGCACCACAGTTGAAGAGAGATGTTGACAAGCTGGAAAGCGTCCAGAGGAGGGCGACTAAAATGATTAAGGGTCTGGAGAACAAGCCCTATGAGGAGCGGCTTAAAGAGCTGGGCATGTTTAGCCTGCAGAAGAGAAGGCTGAGAGGAGACATGATAGCCATGTACAAATACGTGAAGGGAAGTCATAGGGAAGAGGGAGCAAGCTTGTTTTCTGCTGCCCTGCAGACTAGGACACGGAACAATGGCTTCAAACTACAGGAAAGGAGATTCCACCTGAACATCAGGAAGAACTTCCTCACTGTGAGAGCTGTTCAACAGTGGAACTCTCTCCCCGGGGCCGTGGTGGAGGCTCCTTCCTTGGAGGCTTTTAAGCAGAGGCTGGATGGCCATCTGTCGGGGGTGCTTTGAATGCGATTTCCTGCTTCTTAGCAGGGGGTTGGACTAGATGGCCCATGTGGTCTCTTCCAACTCTACTATTCTATGATTCTATGATTCTATGAGTAGCGGTATATAAGTTTAATAATAATAATAATAATAATAATAATAATAATAATAATAAAGAGGCTTACTCCCATGTGATGAAGAGGAAGCCAGAATGGTGTGGGCCACCTCTGGCAATGTGAAACCCAGGCTGAGGAAAGAAGGGAGAGTGGAGGGAGAAATAGCCAAGTCTCCCTTAAAACCTGAACTTGAACTTGGCTTGGGACTTGAAGGGAAAAAATAGCCAGGTCTCCTTAAAACCAGAACCCAGTTGACTTGAAGGGAGAAATAGCTGCCAGGTCTCCTCTCCTTAAAACCTGAACCCAGCCAGCTTGAGGCTTGAAGAAGCTTAGTAAAGAAGGGTGAGTTAAGGAGAAATAGCCAGACCTCCCTTTTTAAAGCCTGAACCCAGCCAGCTTACTGAGGCTTAGGCTTCCCTCTGTGTGATAAGGGGGTGAGGGTAAAGACTGGATAGTGTGGGACACAGGGCAGGCTGTACAGCAGCACATGTGAAGAAGTCCAAGGAGAAAGGATCCCAGAAAGGATGGTTTCTTAAGTCTGATGCCTTTAAGCCATGTTTTATTGAAGGTTATAAGGAGAAAGGATCCCAGAAAGGGTGACTTCTTAAGACTGATGCCCTAAAAATGACGGAAAGGGGAGCCTCATAAGTTTCCCATTGCCACCAATAGGCCAGATCTTCCCGGATCTTTTGGTTGCCAGAGTGAAAAATAGATATTTTTCCTGACTAAATTTGTGAGGTTCCTGAAAAGCAGATCTGGGAGTTCACCAAAATTTGGATACTGAAAACAGAATAGGGTTTCATCGAATTGCACACCCCTAGTACTAACGTATTTTGCTGCCCAAGGCAATGGGCAAAATCACCCGCACCCCTCTATATTTGCAGAATAGGAGCACAGGATCTCCATGAATGTGAAAAACCACAAATAAAGGACAGCACTTGAGGACAGCAGCAGATAACATTGTGGTATTCTTGTCTTGCAATAACTTTCTGCCACTTTGACCTTTTCACAATCTGACTGCCTAAGGTGCTGGCCTCTGTTCTATTAAAACCAATTAACTAAATAAACACATTTAGCAACAGAGACTTTTTATTACAGATCTGGCAAAAAACCTAGAATAAAACTACCTTATTTTCAGACATGAGGCACCTGTTTGAGGTAATTTAAATAATATATATAGCTAGGGGAAACCTGTACATAGTGAGCATTTCAGAAAGAACACATTAGCATTCTGCTGTGCAGGACGTGACATGGTGCGATCCACTTTAACTCAGGTCGTGGGTTACAGGAAGCCAAATAAGCTATGATACCATTTCTTTGGGCAGCTGGACCTTACCCTCGAGGCCAAGCCTGGCACTGCCAGCTTCCTTATTGAGTGTTGGCTTTCTTGGCCAAGAATGGGTTTGTTTTTCTTAAGTATTTTCTCTTCCTCTCTCAATCCAGGCTCTGACTGGTCTTGAAAATATTTGGCTCGTTCTCTCCCACCCCCACCACTTTGTATGTTTCTCTTTTTTGAACTATACTAATGCTGTTCTGTTGGGGAAACTGAACATTATTTGGAAGAAGGAACTACAGTAGAGTCTCGCTTATCCAATGTAAACGGGCCGGCAGAATGTTGGATAAGCAAATATGTTGGATAATAAGGAAGGATTAAGGAAAAGCCTATTAAACATCAAATTGGGTTATGATTTTACAAATTAAGCACCAAAACATCATGTTATACAACAAATTTGACAGAAAAAGTAGTTCGATACGCAGTAACGTAATTACTGTATTTATAAATTTAGCACCAAAATATCACGATGTATTGAAAACATTGACTACAAAATGCATTGGATAATCCAGAACGTTGGATAAGCGAATGTTGGATAAGTGAGACTCTACTGTATGAAAATAGCCTGAAACTGGACTAGATCTAGTGAAGTCAGTGGATGCATCCACACTGTAGAATTAATGCACTTTGACACAACTTTGACTACCATAGATCAGTGCTATGGAATCATGGAGATTGTAGTTTCATGAGGCATTAGCAGAGAGGGCTAAAGATTTTGTTAAAACTATAACTCCAAACTAAATTGATTATATAGCGTAGATGCACTGTCTGAATGCATCTGGTTACAGGTTATGAGATAAATCTTCAAAAAGTCACATTTGGGGATTATAGCTTGCAGAAGCCTGCAGCCAACATAGTCAATGGATCCCAGTACAAACATTTTGAAGCTCTGGGTCTGGTTGAGATATTTCTTTTCACCAGCTGAACTCAACCTAGTTTTTTCCTATCTGGTACCTTTGCTGAATTATTTCAATCAACTCCAACTAAAATGGCAATTTTCATAATCTTCATTTACAGATGAAAAACAAAACATATGTGGCCAAGGAACATCAAAGTTAGCCAAGATGACAAAAGTTACTAGTGAGTATGTACACACAATCTAGGAGAAGTTACTTTTACCTGTGACTATTGGGAAGGATGAACTTTAAGTACTCCTCTGCTCCCTGTTGAATTAATTGACAATGTTGACTATTTTTCCCTTTCAACTCTGTTGACAGCAATGGAAGTAAAGCTGAGAACAAAGGAAGAAAGTGTCAGGAAAGGAAAGTCTACCTTTTAAAGGCAGCTGAAAAAAATAGACCAACAAGAGATGAATTAGGATGGTTTTTAACAAATAGGAGAGTTGGGCCCCTTCCACACAGCTGTATAAAATCCACATTGAACTGGATTATATGGCAGTGTGGACTCAGATAACCTAGTTCAAAGCAGATATTGTAGATGTTCTGCCTTGATATTCTGGGTTATATGGCTGTATGGAAGGGCCCTTGGACAGTACGAACTCCTTAAATCCAACAGGTTTACTGGCTGCCAGTTTGTCTTTTGGTACACTTCCAATATGAATGTGTTTTAGTTTTGAGATCTTTGGGGGAAGTTTTCATTGATAACCAAATATTCCTGCCTTGAGTTAACTGCTTTGCTTCATCCAATGATAGGGATGGTCTCATGTATAATTCCAAAGCATCCCATGACTTGGTGTCAACTCTCAGCTCAAAGGGTAAAATAACAACTAAGAGAGACAAGGTCCTATTTGTACACAATGCTACTTTTCAAACATTGTATTTGACTCTGTCCCCTTCTACACTGCCATATAAAATCCAGATTATCTACTTTGAACTGGACTATATGGCAGTGTAGACTCATATAATCCAGTTCAAAACAGGATTGGCTCATGGGGACTTTGAAGAGCCAACTTCTACCCTATAGGTCTCATTCTAGCCTTGGAAGGCTCATGGGCCATATTTTCCTCAACCCTGCCATAGACAGTTGGTTTGAGTAATAACTAGGAAGGGCATTTCTGTACTCTAATCCCGTGAGGTACGTGATTGGAACCAGGAACTATGGCCCAAAAGGAACAGGATAATGTGAAGCACAGAAAAGAGACTGTCTATGAAGGCAAGGTGTCTCACTTCTAAGTTCATATATCACCAGAGGTGCCTGCTTTTAATCTGTCTGCACTTGTATACTCCCTTTCTCACAGAAAATACAAGTTTAAGCCAAAACTAGAAAGTGTAGAGCTAGGCAAAACACACTAAAATAACAGGACAGAATATTTGAGGACATGTTAAACGTTTGCTTTGGATTCTCTTCAGATTGCTGGTATGAGGAATTGAGGTCAATACTTAATTTATCCAGGCCGCTTTCTCCTCCCCTGACTATATTCCAGGAAGAGCTTGTCAAAATTATCCTTTGAGACTATAGCTCCCAGGATGTCCAGTGGGGGGAAGGGGTTGGTCAGGGAGCTGTAGTCCAAAGGGTAATGTTTCTGGCCTTGTCTAACTTAGGTCAGTTTCAGACAAGGCTCTTACCACACTAGCAGAAAGTATTTTGCAGCTGTTCCATCTTTTCTACTTACCGGTAATTGATTCTGTAGGATAAGAAATGCCACAAATGGGGGAAAAGTGGAAGAGCTGCCATTTAAAAGACCGCTGTAAAATTATTTATGTATGTAATACATGACTTTTTTTAGCATGGGTCCCAAACTGATTTATTCTGGTTCTGAAAAAAAAAGGCATGTGAAACTGAAATTCAGGTTTTATTCTGACCTTTAAAGGGGTTACCCATAGTAGGTGTATATGCTCCAGCACCTTGGAAAAACCTTTTAAAACTTGGTCTAAACCCCAAGTGGAAACATAACCTCAATTGCATGAGTAACACCAGCCACTAATAATAGTAATAGTAATAGTAATAGTAACAACAACAACAACAACAACAACAACAACAACAACAGCTCATGGCTTGCGGTGGGTTACAAAATAATTGAAGCACATAAGGTAAAAGGTAAAGGTTTTTCCCTGATATTAAGTCTAGTCATGTCCGACTCTGGGGGGTAGTGCTTATCTCCATTTCTAAGCCAAAGAGCCAGCAATGTCCGTAGACACCTCCAAGATCATGTGACTGGTATGACTGCATGGAGCACCGTTACCTTCCCACCAAAATGATACCTATTGATCTACTCATATTTGCATGTTTTCGAACTGCTAGGTTGGCAGAAGCTGGGGCTAACAGCGGGAGCTCATCCTGCTCCCTGGATTCAAACTGCCAGCCTTTCAGTCAGCAAATTCAGCAGCTCAGCGGTTTAATCCACTGCACCACCAGGGGCTCCTAAGCACATAAATATTGTAAAAAATACTATAAATCCACATATTAAAAGTATTTCTATAAAAGCTACATATTAAAGCATATTTCTATAAAATACATATTAAAATCTACAAAACAGATTAAACACAAGACACACATTTAAAATTCATGCTTAAAGACTAGCTGGGTAGGCCTGCCAGAAGAGATAGGTCTTTACATGGTTTTAAAATTTCAACAGCTGATCTAGCTGTCAGAGCTCTACCGACAGGTCACAGTCGTGGGGCAGCCGATGAAAATATCCTCTTGGTGACGCTTGCCAGTAGGGTTGTGGGAGGCTGGAGCAGACACCGCCCAGAGGACCTCAGTGTGTGGGGCAGATTGTATGGGAGAAGGTGGTCCTTTAGGTAACTTGGACCCAAACCATATGCTCACTCCTGGATATTCCTGTAACAAATCTGGCTGCTATATTTTGAACGAGCTGGAGTTTCCAAATGTGATACATGGACAATGTCATCTGATGGCTGCAGTGGGGCTCCATCCCTGAATCTGGCTTTAAGGGTCTTAGGACGCTTATTTGTAACTGTGTGAGAAGATTGTTCAGTGATTTCCCCTCTTTTCCATTTCTTGTATATGTCCCTTTTAAATTTTAGCATATTTGAAGGTCTCTGGACGTCTATTCTGGTTTCTTTAGACTACTCTTGTTTTCCCCCCTTGTTGGTACTGTTTGCAATTGTGCCTTCAGTATTTCATTTTAAAGAAACTCACTCCCTTCTCTTTTAGTATTCCTGTCCATAGGATCACACTTAGTATTTTTCTAAATTTCCTGAAGTTGGTTCTTCTAAACTAGAGATAGTGGAGCGGATAGGATACCAAAGAAAGAGAAGGTGGTAAGGGAGTAGACTGTGCAACTCACACTTCATCCTAAATTAATCTCAGCTGGTATACATGGCCAAAGGGAGGAAATGCATCAGAAGTAAAGCAGAGTAAGATAACACAAATCTTCATAAAAATTTCATATTCATAGAATCATAGAATAGTAGAGTTGGAAGAGACTTCATGGGCCATCCAGTCCAACCCCCTGCCAAGTAGCATTCTAATGTGGAATTAGTGACTATAGGATGTAATGGCTACAAATTAAATTGAAATAGTGTCCACCTTACTATCGTGTGATCACTGACCTGCACATTGTCTCAATCTTCTTTCCAAATCCAGGGTTCCTGTGATCCATTTGATAAATCTTTGCCTTTAAAGTGAACAGGTTTCAGCGGTGGCCATGGGAGCATTTGCACAACTAAGACTTGTGCGCCAGCTGCGCCCCTTCCTTGGGAGGTCTGACTTGGCCACGGTGGTCCACGCCCTGGTTACATCCCATTTGGACTACTGCAACGCCTTCTATGTGGGGTTGCCTTTGAAGACGGCCCAGAAGCTCCAACTAGTACAACGGATGGCAGCCAGATTAATAACTGGGGCGACTTACAGGGAGCGCACCACCCCCTTGTTAAGCCAGCTCCACTGGCTGCCGATATGCTACCGAGCCCAATTCAAAGTGCTGATTTTGACCTATAAAGCCCTAAACGGTTCCGGCCCAATCTACTTGTCCGAACATATCTCCTCATATGAGCCAGCTAGATCCCTAAGATCATCTGGAGAGGCCCTGCTCTCGGTACCGCCTGCCTCGGAGGCGCAGCTGGTGGGAATGAGGGACAGGGCCTTCTCGGTGGTGGCTCCCTGGTTGTGGAACACCCTCCCAAGAGACATGCGTCAAATTCCAACCCTGCTGGGCTTCAGAAAAGCCCTAAAAACATGGCTGTGTGCCCAGGCTTTTAATCAATAAATGGTGAAGATGACACGGACTGAACTATGGACAAAGCATGAGGAAGAACGGATATGATTTTATGTTTGAAATGTATATTTTTAATTCATAATGTATTTTAATAGTTTTAACTGTTTTATGTGCTGTTTTATATTGGTTTGTATGGGCATCTAATTGTTGCCATTGTTGTAAGCCACCCTGAGTCCCTTTGGGTGAGAAATAAATAAATAAATAACAAAAGGCTATCCTTTGGAGCTTCATATAGAGAACTTACCCTATCCATATCTGTATTATAATCTTGTCCTCATAGGGTTTGATTTCCAGACCTTTTAACATTTCGGTTGTCTTTTTGTGGACACATTCCATATTTATTGAACTGTTGTGACCAGAATTGGAAACAATATTCTAGAGTATATCTGAACTGATTTATAGAGTGCTCCTTCCCACTATATTTCACCCTAACCTACCATATAAAAAGAACAAAGTGAAGTGCTTGATTAACTGACTCTGGTGCTTGGTTTTGTGCAGTGGGTATCATTATTCATTCAATATAAATTCTGGTTTTGTCCTCAAATGGGACTGAAATTAGTATTCCTAGCTAACATATGAGTTCATGCCCATCAACAGCACCTAGGATGTGATGAATCGCTTAGTTGAAGGCATATGTGAGTATAGTCCTCTTCTTCAAATGATGGTCTGGACTTGCTCAGAGAGCTGCTTGTTTGGCCTGAAGAGGCTGTGAAAAACATACCTCTTTAAGCTTTCTCTCTAAAATAAGCACCTCCCCTTCTTTCATGTCCATCTTGCATGTGCCATTATGTGGATTTACAAATGTATTTTTGAAAACCCAGTTTTTCTTTCTGAAACCTCTCTCACGTCTCTGTCTCTACCAGGCACAAGCATCCCTTCCCCCTCTCCCTTCCCTGTCAGCCTAAGCCAAGCACAAGGGGATACTTATCACTAGGATAGGACTAGATGCTTATTATACTCCCAAATTAGAAGTGTGTGTTAACATTCCAGCAAGGCAGGGCATTTGTCATTTTGCAGATGGCCCTTGTGGAAACAGCCAGCCACATGCACACATTTACATAGCTTGTTGTGTCAATGGCATCCATGGACAAGAGACCATCCATTCAGTAGAAATTTCAGTTTTAGGCATAGGGCACTTTTAGGCAAAGTCCTTTTTACATCCTAAATGTCGTGATATAATAATATAATATGGGTTTCATTTTCTTTGGGAAGATAGAGGTGGGAAGAATCATCAGTCATGTAAACAAATGTCTGAAGTTGGAGTTGTTTAATTCTTTGTGTGAGCTTAGTGTCCTATTTCTTTCTGTTATATTGCATTTAAGAACATTAAGAACATTGAAGTTAGGTATGTTTTCAAACCACACTCATTCTGCAGTAGAGATGCACTTCTAGTCACAAGTGAGACACAAGAATTGCTGAGGATTTCCTCTATTTATATCTGTCTCCTAATTAAAAATGTAGAACAGAATGGCATTCTCAGAATAATATGACATCAGAAAATGAAGATCCCAGGATTGCACAACATTTACTTGTCGGGGCTGCACCCTGTTGCGCTTCAAGAGGAATTCAATATAGTCCAACAAAGATACAATAACTTTGCACAGTTGCAAAAGGAAAAACAGAATAACCAAACATAAACTTCCAGAGTAACAAACTTACATAGTCCTTGTAAGCATTTCAAGATGCAAAGAGCATTGCAAGACACAAAGAGCATGGCTTCTTCCAAAGAAGAAAGAGCCAAAAGCAAAAGTAGGAGCAGAAGCTGAAGTCCTAATACACACTGCCACACCCCACCAGATGTGGTCCAAATTTAATTGCTTAACTGCTGGCCTATTTTTCTATCACATACATCCTTGGTGTTGGTCTTCATTATACCTTAACATAGTGGTTCTCAACCTGGGGTCCCCAGATGTATTGGGCCTACAACTCCCAGAAATCCCAGCCAGTTTACCAGCCGTTAGGATTTCTGGGAATTAAAGGCCAAAAACATCTGGGAACCCCAGGTTGAAAACGACTGCACACCCAACCTCCAAATTTCAATGGTTGAATTCAACCATAAATATTTAAAAATGGCAACCAAATCATTTGCCAAAAACCATGACTGTAGAGATTGAATCATTAACGGTTAACTTTTCTTCTTGGGTAGAAGAACAAAAATATGCATATGTGAAAAAAGAAGGAAAAGCAGAGAGATCTCCCATCATTTTTTTTCCTGAGTCCTGGGACTCAATAACCAATATTAGTGTAAGGGAGCAACTGCACTGTAGAATTAATGCAGTTTGTCACCACTTTAACTGTCATGGATTGCTATGGAATCCCAGGAGTTGCGGTTTTACAAGGTCTTTAGCCTTATCTGCCAAAAAATGCTGGTGGCTCACTAAACTTTAAATCCCAGGAATCTACAACTTTGAACCATGTGTGGAAAAACAATGTCAAATTGCATTCATTCTACAGTGTAGATGCACCCTAAGATATATTTTTATTAAAGAAGAATAAAACATAGGTGCAAAACTAATGACATGATGCTAGTAACCATGTCATTAGTTCAAATATAAAATAGAAAAGGACCCAGGATACAAACCTTTTGAGGCTATTAATGTGAACTGAATTTGTCAAGGCCCAAGCAATGCAAGTCTGACTTGTATTATCATATAATATCCAGAACCAACCAAGGTATTTCTGGCACATGTGGCAGAAAATCTCGCACATACGTTTCCCTTACTATAAAAATACACTAATAATCAAATAAATAAAGTAAATAACAGAGATGATGTCTGAAATCTGTTGCCTGAGGTGGCTGATTCAGTCTGTCTTTGGGGAGGGTTAACCCATAACTGGTCTTCTATCCAGGAGATCAGAAGCAGATGAAACATTTATTAAAGTCCATAAAAATGTACTTATGTGGAGCTTGGGTGTACTTTGCAACAATATGATTTATTTCAAACAAAAGCCTCAGGCAAATGTTGGGAGTTGAGAAAAGAAAATGTATGGAGCATTTTTTTAAATGTTCATTTCATAACTCCAGCTTACAATCTTGTAAATATTATACAGGACACCCACCTTTCTATTCAACCAATGAAGATCTTGCCAAACCCAAAGAGCTGCTTTCTCCCATGCACACCTGCCAGGACTTTGAGTGGGTCACTTTCTCTCGGTCTTGCCGCATTCATAGACACATCTAGAAAGAACATGAGAAGAGCCTTTCGCATATACATTAAATACACATTATGCCAAATACACGTAGCCCATGGACCACTGGGCAAAATTGTTTATGATTCCATTACAGTATGACTACTGTCTCCACCAGGGATACATTCACAGACTTATATGGATATACAAAACTATGGGTAATAGTGAACCGTGTTGAAATAAAGGACTTTTGACCCAAGAATATCATAGAGTCACACTGGAGGATGTAGAAAAGGCCTAAAGAGAATTTATTTTGTTGGACCTGATAAAATGAATGCATCAGTCCTGTGGATATAGCGGTCATACTGTGCTTAATTGACACCAGATATAGGCAAAATGCAAGCCACAGACATCATGGCTCTCATTGTGGCATCACAATCCTTTCTATCCCAATTCCATGCCTTTATAATCCTATATTTGTTTTTTTCTCTAAGGGAGCACAATTTCACTCTTATCAGGGCCTTTCACATTATGCAATTATAGTGCTTTAACTACCATGGTCTCAGGCTATGGAATCATGGAATTTGCAATTTAGGCAGGAAAACTTAGAATGCTCTGATGGAGAACTGAGCAAATATTTCATTAGTGGCATTATTTATTCATTCATTCATTTGTTCACTTCTACCCTGCTTTTTCCCATGGGTGGGGTTTAAAGCACCATACAAAGGATTAAAAGACAAAATTACATATATATCAATAAAGGTAAAGGTTTTCCCTTGACATGAAGTCTAGTCGTGTCCGACTCTAGGGGTTGGTGCTCATCTCCATTTCAAAGCCGAAGAGCCAACGTTGTCCATAGACACCTCCAAGGTCATGTGGCCAGCATGACTGCATGAAGCACCGTTACCTTCCCACTGGAGCGGTACCTATTGATCTACTCACATTTGCATGTTTTTGAACTGCTAGGTTGGCAGAAGCTAGAGCTAACAGCGGGAGCTCACCCCACTCCCTGGATTTGAACTGCTGACCTTTCAGTCAGCAAGTTCAGCAGCTCAGTGGTTTAATCTGCTGCACCACCGGGAGCTCCTATACATCAATACATATACATTATAACTATGTGGTGTGAACTGGCCCCTGCATTAAGTGTCTGGAGGTCTTTTTGAGGGTCTAAACTGGAGGCAATCATGCAGAGTCTGTGCACATTTGCTCTATGTCCATGCAATATTTATACAGTCCTGCCTTTCTAGGGATGATCGCCCTTTCCATACTTTGGCTTGAATGGCTCAAGGGACGTTGTATACAAATGGAAAGAAATCACTATGGAGACTCCTCCGTTAATCATTTTGCAGATGAGTAAATCCCCCTTACTGAGTGAAAGGTCTCCATACGTTTTCTTTTTTCACCTCCCACCCCAAACAGCATGACACCACGGACAATGCCCGGCAACACATGTTGGGTGTGTGGGAGAGAATCTGAGCCGATAAAGGACTTCCACGTCTTACGACCCCATGGATGGGTGGATGGCAGTCCTGTTTCTTGTTAGCTGCTGCGCTGATAACTGAGCTGGGAAGGCAAAGGATGTATTGTAAACAGAAGAGTGTCGTCCATAGCAACAGGGCCCTTCAACTTTTCACTCCTCAAAACAAGAGTAATTAGTCTTTCCTGCTTTGTTTAGTGTTTTTTGTATTTTTCTTTCATTTTCGGACCAGCAAATGTAGTACCCCCCCTCTCCCGCCTCTCGCTTAGCTGGACATGTCCCAGCAGTTAGGATCCAGCTGAGCTCAGATGGCTTGAGAGCATCTTGTCATTAAAACGCCAGGAAATGCTCCAGGAGTACTACACATGCTTCTTTCAAGTACTTGGGAACGTTTCATCTTTACTGCTCTTTATAGTTGTTTGAAAAATAAATTCCCATAACTGCTTCAAAGGCATCCGTGACAGCTTTTGACGGTCAACATTTTAGGTGTGGTGGATTCTTATGAGGTGGCCACCTGGTCCGCTTGAATGATTTATTTGAATAGAGAGATCTGTTTATCTCAGCCTTTTTGTATGTGTCGCACACTCCAAGCTATTCAATGGGCAGTCGTATAATTATAAATATACATTAACCTTGTTTGTTGTTATGATTTGTAGCCTGCTCTAAGAGGCTCATGAGAAATAAGGGGTTGTGCATAAAATGAAATCTATTAAAAGAGAAGGCACTGGACTTAACAGAGAGCCAGTGTGGTGTAATTCTTTAGGTCTTGGACTAAGGGTGTATCGATTCTGTAGAATTAATTCAGTTTGACACCACTTTAATTGCAGTGATTCAATATTATGGAATCCTAGAGCTGTATTTTGGTGAGGGACCAGAAGATTTGTAAAACTGCAGCTCCCATGATTCCATAGCATTGAGCTATAGCAGTCAAATTGATATCAACCAGCAACAATTCTAAAGTATAGGCACAACACTTGGACTTTGGGGGACCATGGTTCGAATCCTTATTCTCAGGAGAAAAATGGCAATCTTGCACTGAACAAATTTTTCGTGGAGGGAAAGCTTTGTCACAAGTTCCTTGCTTAAAATGTGTACATGAATTAGTGTTTAGAAATAAGTTTTGGTGACATTTAGCCTAAGAATAATTTGCATTTGTGACAGGTCAGAGACACATGAAATAGACAGGGTCCCCAAGCATCAGATTGGGGGAATTTTATGCAGACCTGGAGATGTAAAAGACCTACTTGGGCTCCTATTGCCATGTAGTGATTTCTGATCAGCCAGGACAGAGTACATGCACTCCGAGGTAAAGGCAAAGCTACAGAGGTTTATTATAATTTGGCCAAATAGGATGCAAATACAAGCAAAGTGCTTCAAAAATGACAAGCATAAAGTCACAGAAAAATACATAACATCTTATACAGTTATGACAGTTATTCAGACTTCCCATTCCCTCTCCTGACTGGTTGAAAAGAGAGGCAGGGTATGATCCACATCAGGATTGCCCAGGGATACCCTTCATGTCACAGCTGCAGAAGGAGATTCCCATGCGGGAAGAAAGACAACTGGTGGTTTAATCCAGGAGGAAATAGTGAAATGGAAATGCTGATGAGTCTCTGATTAACTCAAGTGCCCAGTTCCAAGTAAAACAAAGGGTGGAAGACCCAAAAGACAAAGGTGATGCTTCCAGACAATCAAGGGCTTGTCTGCCTGTACAGAGAGTTTATGAATTTGCTGAGCCCCCTCGTCCATGGGAGTGGCAGACTCTCAGCCTCAGATTGAATGGACAAACATCCTGAGCTCATCCTGGTGACAAAGAGGATCATCTATCTGCATACACACACACACACACACACACACACACACACACACACACACACACACACACAGAGGTTTTGATATTTATCTGTCTGTCTTGAGAAAAAGCTAGAGGGATCCTGGCCATAATCTCCTTTTTCCAATAGATTAGGCAAACTGTGGGCATGGAAGGGCTTTCCAGATACATTTTGATACATTCATTTTATACAGTTTATACATGTTATACTTTTAAGAATTGACATAGTACATGAAAAACACAAGTGGCACAAAATCATTAAGTTCATACATTTTATTAAAGGGTTAGATTTGATAGCGTTTTTAGTGTACAGCTGCTCCTAAGTCCATTCCAGAGCCTTCAGGGGTTTTGACATTTTGCAAATTTGAGGCTGCAGAAAATTTTTAGAAAATAAAGAAAAAATCATATAACTTGCTTGAAGGCTCTTCCTTGTCTTTATTATTTTGGGGAGTGGGCGCCATTGCTCGATAACAGGAGGATGGGCGGAATTTGCACCATGAGAGCACATGGCAAGAACAATGTTTTTTGAAACTCCAGTGGTTGTGCCCACAGGTTCATCGGAACATGCAAGCCCCCTCACCATGACAAAGTGACAATCCATTGAGGGATCTACAAGGGATCGACTAAGTAAGTAAGTAAATAAGTTTTTTGAAATCCTTGGCCAGAAATCTACATGGTTTTATGTATGTGTAATCACTGTAGTTTCAGTGCTAAGCAGTGAATCCTGGCCTGAATCTATCCCCACAATTCCTACTAACTGTGAAGCAGTCACTGTGGGTGATGGAGGTCTGTTCCCCTGTCAATTGGGAAGCATCTGGCTGTCATTTCCATCCCATAAGTGATCTCTAGTGCAATAGGTACCAGAAATTCCCCCTTGCACCTGAGATCACTCACACAAGCAGTGATAACTTAATTCAGCTGCTTCCAAAACAGCTGTCAATTATAGCATATGCTGCTCAGTAAATGAGGACTGGAGGTTCTTTCACAGTTCCTATACAGCTCTTAAAGTAGGGACCATGTAGATAATGTGAATACATAACATTACAATAATTAATTGTGTAATTCTAGGTTACACATTCATGACTGCCACAGAGGATTCTGATATTAATTTCTATTATCTGTCTTTAATGCTTTTAACAAGTGATAGAATTCAAGCTTTGTCTTTTAAGAATGGTTTGTTGATTTTAATGATTTCCTTGCAAATTGCTCTGAGAGCTCTTCTGGGAAGATTTAGACTAATTTGAGGAATAAACAAACAAGCTTCAGGCCCTGTAATCAGTAGAGGATGTGAGGTTTCTGAAATGTCTGGGCCAAGTATAACTTATTATAATGTATAAACATACAAAATATTATACACAGACATAGTCAGACACACTATCTTGCAACATGGGGAAAATCACCACTGAAATCCAGGTTCTACTTGAAAGCAGTGCTGTGACTCCCCCCTCAACCCCAACTATTATTAACATATACAGTAGAGTCTCACTTATCCAACACTCGCTTATCCAACGTTCTGGATTATCCAACGCATTTTTGTAGTCAATGTTTTCAATACATCATGATATTTTGGTGCTAAATTCGTAAATACAGTGATTACTACGTAGCATTACTGCCTATTGAACTACTTTTTCTGTCAAATTTGTTGTATAATATGATGTTTTGGTGCTTAATTTGTAAAATCATAACCTAATTTGATGTTTAATAGGCTTTTCCTTAATCTCTCCTTATTATCCAACATATTCACTTATCCAACGTTCTGCCGGCCTGTTTATGTTGGATAAGTGAGACTCTACTGTATAATATTATGCATAAACACAGCCTTTTCAGTGTTCTTCAAAGATAATCTTCTGAATACTTTTCAACCAGTACAATGTCCTTTGGATCCAGTGAAACCCACTGGGTGACTTTGGGCAAGTCATTTCTCTCGGCTTCAGAGGAAGACAGTGGCAAATCTCTTGCCAAGAAAACCCTGTCATAGGTTTGTCTTAGGGTCACAACAATTCCATCAGGAGCAGCTGATTACAGTAATCCCTGTTTGAAGAATATTTATTTCATTTCATTTATATGCCACCTTTCTCTTGGACAGAGTGTTAAGTTTTCAACCACACAATACAATTTTTAAAACAATTAAAATCATTTCATTAAACAGTATAGACATTATTTTAAAAGCATATGAAAGTGAAACTAAAGCATGCCGTATTTAATTCCTGTTCTGGGCAGCCACTCAGACTGACAGTAACCTTTTGAAATGAAACAGGAAGGAATTGTTCATTTAGGCCTTGGGAAAACAATAAGCGATAAGGAAAAAGAGCACTCAGTGGTGTTTGTTTTCTTATTGCTTATGTAAATGCTCACAGTTATTTTCTGCATCCATCATTGGAAATCATTATGATGCTTTTCCTGGAAGTAATTACTACTCACTGGTCTGGATTCTAACAATTGTCTCAGAATCCCTTGAGGTATACCTACTAATGTTATTTTGTTACTTGATATGCCTTGTGTTAATATATCTTTGACCATATTAGTTATTGGTTGTATGAGATTTTTGTATGGAAACACTGTCACAAATACATAGCTGAAATAGGTGTTTGTTTGTTAAAAATTCCTTTATTTGAACAATATTGTTTACATACACCTTTCTCCTGTTGCTTTTTTATTCAAGTAATTTCTGACCCATGGAGATGCCAAGATGAACCCATCACGGGTTTTCGTAGAAAGATTTGTTCAAAGTGGGAGAATCTTTGCCTTTTGCTGAGGCTAAGAGAACATGCCCACAACCACCCATTGGGTCTCCATAGCTAAGCAGTGACTCAAACTCTGGCCTCCCAGTGAAAACTTAGGCACATGTGGCCAAACAACATCAGAATGTGATCAAGCTAAGAAAAGCGATTAATGAAGAAATACATACAAGCTCAGATTAGCTATAGAAGTTTGCTTTTGCCTGAGCTCACAGAAATCGGCAAGATTCTGCACCTCCTCTCCTTTCTAGCCTTAACTTTTCCAGCCTTCACTATTTTTGTATTTTGAACTTGGCTGGCAGAAACTGAAGTAAGCTAAAATCAATGGGAGAAAACAAGAGGGTAAAGGAAAAATTGACATTTTTAAAAAGTTTCAAAAACTGAGATGATTAATTGGAACTGTTCCTGCCAAATATGGGAGTGTGTGTTATCTTGAGACTTTAGTAACATTATGGACAAACAAATTAACTCCAAAGATGCTTTCAACATTTTTGTTAGCTGGCTGTCTCTATGGGTTTTGAAGAAAAATGTCATGCCAACATGGAACCAATACATTGGAAATGATTTATTTTTCCTTTGTTTCTTTCTCTTTGAGTTTTCTGCAGATCAATGTGCATTTGTTTGTAAAAAGATTTCAAAACTCCCACTCTTGAATGATTGAGATTCTTTTTGTGTTCTGTTTTATTGATTGTGTGAATTTATGACTGGGGAAAATAAAGAAATTCCATTTGAGTATCATTAAAAAAAAATGGAATTGTGTATTTTTGTTGTTTACTGCCATCAAGTCGACTTTGACTTATGGTGATCTTATGAATGAGAGATCTCCAAGTCCCCTTGTTATCAACAGGTGTTATGGTTGAGCCTCATGGCTCTACTACTGGGAGACGTGGGCGTAAGACTCCTCGAGAGTCAGATACTCTCGAGGAGCGAGAAAGGAAGCGGCTGCGAGATATCTTTGCAGAACCATCTGACGAAGATTCTTTTGAGAGTTTTACTGAGAGAATGGAGGAAGAGGTGGTTAGCTCGGAAGAAGATGATATGGAATGGACTCGGGTAAGGGAGGATTTGGGTGCCACTGGCAATGATACTATGGAAGACGATTGGGGACCTTCAGGATTAGACCCGTGGACAAGCTGGAGGGATGGGACGGGATCCACAGCTGGGGATGCTGTGGGGCGTAGTCAGAGGTGTTCCAGTTCTGATGAGGAAAGTGATGAGGAAACGCCCGGGCTAAGGAGAACAGCTGATAGCGATGAGGACTTGTAACTGGCATAAAATGGGGTTTGGGAGCAATAGCAAATTGCATTGGGCAAGGTAATCTGGACGAACGCTTGGGATCTGTGTGGGAAGTTTTCCTGAAGACGGGTGTGATTCGTTTGCTGACTACGTAAGTTATCTTGGACATTGGGCTCAGACGGCGGGAGGAATTGTGTGGGGTTTTGTTGTGCAACCTCTGCTTAATCTTAATAGCTTTGACCTTCCGTCGTCTTCTTGACGGACGCCATCTGCTACTCTGGATTTACGGACTGAACTGACTACGGCCTCGGATTCTCCTACCTGTGTTTGTCGTTGGAACTGGTGAACTACAAACGTCTGCATCTGCCTTACGACCTTCGGAACGGACTGGGACTACGCTGACTGCTTCAACCCTCGTCTGCTGTGTTTGTATTGGGAATTTGCCTGCTGTGTGGAGGAGTAACCTCTAAGTTACTCAAACATAGTTTTTGGCAGCAGAGAAGCATCTGCTGCCAATTAGTTGCATTCTTTTGAACCTTTTGTTCACCAGCTTCTGTTTGTTTAATTCCAGGCTGAAGCAAGCTGTTTTGATTTAGTCCGAATTAAACTCCGGTTTAATTCGGTTTATCTTTTGAACGTTTTTCTTGTCTCTTTTTACTTTTAAGGCCAGTGTTTGCCTAGCCCTTGTCTTTTACGGGCATTTTTGGTTCTGTAACTCCAATAAACTCTGTTATCTTTTATCTTGTGGCGTTCTGTCTTTGACAACAGGCCTACTTGGATCTTACAAACTCAAAGCTATGGCTTCCTTGATTGAGGCCCCTTCCACACTGTCCTTATATCTTGGGATCTGATGCCAGATCTGTTTATCCCAGGTTATCTGGCAATGGGGGCTCATATAGTCCAGTTTAAAGCAGATAATCTGGTATCCAATCCTGGGATATAGGGCAGTGTGGAAGGGGCCTGAATCTATCAAATCTTTCACCTCTTCTAGTGCCTTCTATCTTGCCAAGCATCATTATTTTTTCTACTGATAATGATAAGACCAAAAATATAAGTCTCATCTTAGTCATCTTGGCTTCAAGGGAGATTTCAGGTTTTTTGATTTGTTCTAGGATCCATGCATTAGTCTTTTTGGCAGTATGAGATATCCACAGAACTCTTTTTTAGTACCACTTTTCAACCAAATTGATTCTCTTCCAATCAATTTTTTTCACTGTCCAGTTTTCACAATCATGTCTAAAAATTATAAATATTTATTTATTTATCATACCAGAAGCAAATTGAGAATACAACTATAGTGTATTTTAAAACCACAAAGTTAAAAACTTGGCATGATGCTGAATTTCCTTAGACTAGAAGCTGACCATATTAAAAATATGAAGGCATGAACAAGCCCGATCTTTGTATTCAATTATATATCTTTACACTTGAGGATCTTGTCTAGTTTCTTCATAGATTCCCTTCCAAGTCTTAGACTTCTGATTTCTTCACTGGAGTTTCCATTTTGGTTACTGATTGATCATTTTTTGTGTGTGATTAAAGTTTAACTGTAGCTGTGCTTTGCACTTTCTTTTTTGATTTCCATCAGTAATCATTCCATGTCTTTACTACTCTCTGCTAACTGTATGGTGTCATATGCATATCTTAAATTGTTGGTGTTATTTCCTCCAATTTTGATGCCTTCTTCTGTCTACTCAGCTTTATGTATGATAAATTCTGCTTACAAGTAATTGCAGACTTTCATAACCCTGTTACAATTGAAAACCATTATGTTTCTCCATATTCTGTGAGCATATGAACCATCTCATTAAGACTGATGGGGTTTTGGTACTGGATATTTTTGGTAATATTTCATCAATGTATACATGATTTTTAGAGGGGAGTATGCATATGAATGAAAATGCCTTGAAACTTATTAAAAACACATACTCCAATTCCAAAATTAATTTTAAAAATTATAGTAGTTCGACTGGAATTCAAATATGGAGAGTAGCAATGAATATAGAAGAGGAACAACAAGTAAATGGAATGAAAGAAAAGCCTCTTATACCTATTATATAGCATAGTCCTGGGATGATTTGCTTATCACATCATCAAAAAAGAAAACAAAGAGTACAGATGTGCCTAGAAATACATATATTAGGAAACACATTTAGAAAGCATTCTGAAATTTAATAACTATAAAATAAATACCATATCTTTGGCCATAGAAGGGAAAATTGTGATCTTGATGTTTGTCCAAGGCCCTCTATATTTGCAATTTTTTGATATGTGAGTTCAAGGTCTCCCATCTGATAAAGTCTTTAAATTCTTATATCAGAACAGGATTGACAGTGTTTCAATCAGAGGACCTGTTCAAAGGGAGGAATCTCATGTGGTGACTACTTCAAAGAAGAGTCATCTGTCTGTTCTGTGTAACGTGCATAATGCTTCCATCAAACTATTTGCAAATGGATTTGTGGTATGTATGTTTACTTTATCAGTGCATTCTCAAATGATGCAATTAAAATGGTCACTGCCACAGAAGAAAACAGCAGAGAATGAACTTGTTAGGACCACACGGAGAGCATGAGTAGTTCTGGTTACCCACTGACTGCTTGCATAGACTTGATCATAGTCACATTAAAATGAGTAATAATTAAAGAAAGCCATTTTGTAAAAGAATCTCTCCATCACTCCCATGGCCTTTTATTAGGTTTTACTCCTAATTACTTGAAATAATGAGATTTCTCCTAGGAAGAACAGGAGAGAATAAGATGGCTCCAATTAAATGATAAAGACCAAGGTCACAATAACAAAGAAGGTTGTTCTAGAAGTGTCCTACTTGCAAACCTTCTGAGAATACAAAAAGGTATCAAATTTGTTCTGCCAAATACAGCTGAGTTGCTGCTGCTGCTAAAGGGTTTCCAAGTACGACCATAAGTGAGGAGGTAGACTAAGAACAACTTGCATCCAGCTAGCATGTACCATGAAGCCACAGTGTCATAGCCTCTGGGGAAGAAGCCATGGATGTGGAAGAAATATCAAAGAGTGAAGTACAACTGTGATCAAAGCCAGAGTTGTAAGTTTCAATTTTCTGGAAGCTGGAGAAGCTTGTTTTGGTGAATACTTCTCAATGCTATGGATGTCAGTTTCAAGGAGTGCCAATGTAGGCCCCAGACTATGAACACCTTACTTCTGACCCCTGAAAATTGCACATCCATGTCCTAAAGTCATGCTTTTCATGTACAATGTAAACCATCTCATTATACTAAACTAGAGACTTATCAATAAGGCTCCTACGATCTCATCATACACAGTCTTCTCTCAATTTCTTTGTGCTTCCAAAACAGAGTCTGACAGAGGCTATCACATGATGTTTTATTGTTATGTTTTAATGGCATTGAATCCTGCCAGAACTGTAAACCTTCCTGGGTCCCCCACGGGGTGAGAAAGGCGGGGTATGAATGAAGTAAATAAATAAAAAAGGCCACTTCATTTGGTTGCCTATGGGGCTCCATTGCAGCCGTGCAGGAAATGGAGGGAAGATTGCATTTTCAGGTGTTGGGTACTTACTTACTTTACTTAGGTGATCCCTCGTAGTTCAAGGATGATGGTCTTCCAGTTGTGGGGTCTTGAGGATGGGTTCTTAGGTGGCTGAAGAGACCTATTCTTGATCTGCATGTTCTCCCGCAGTGAGAGTTGATACTACCCAACTCTCAATGAGAAAAATCTGATAGAAGTGGGGAAAGGTAAGGAAAAGACTTGGGATGGCTGAAGGCAGGAATGCGCAGGACCTTGAAGGCAGGGAATTAAAAAAGGTTCTCTTCACTTTTCTCTGCTTTCCCTGCTTCCATGTGATGAGGTCCCTAGTTGTCAACACCCAGTTTTTGTCTTCTCACAACATCCCAATTACAATATTTTAGTGAGAGAACCTCACTGACTAGAACCTTACCTCACTGTATGTATGCATACATTTGTGAATCATGCATTGGTATATGTATGTGTGTGAGCATGTCTTTAAATCACTTGTTGACTTACAGCAACCCCATGACTTTTGTATGGTTTCTTAGGCAAGGAATACTCAGAGGTATTTCTGCCAATTCCTCCCTCTGATATATAGTTTGGCATTCATGCATGTATGCATATTGTGTAACACACATACATTTGTGAATCATCCCAGAACTACTTGTGTGAAGATATAATTGGCTGCAGCTGTTTTAACTCTATACTAAATCTAATAAATTCATACTTCCTCATTGTTATCCTATACCATCATGCCTTGTGTGTTATAAAAAGTAGTATTATCATGTAACAAATAGTAAGGATGTAATTCTTTGCTTATTTCATTTTTAAATGGAAAAATGAATGATTTCAAAAGTTTACCTTTTTCCACATGATGGGGTTTAGTACATTAAAATTTGCACATTTAACAAAAAGAACAATAAAACCTCTCTCTGAACATATAATGTTTCCTAGAATTTATACAGGAATTGTTCTTAATTATGCTATTCCCTCCTCCCACCGATCCTGTTGTAGTAACTTCCCATCCTTTGAATTGAAGACAATCACATAAAATTATGTTGTTTCTTGCTAGTGAAATTTTTTTTTTGCTGGGAAGGAAGATTGGGAGCAGAAATATGTTTTCTGTCTACTGGACACATTTGTGACAATTTTTTCAGTTTTTTTTATATTTTTTGAATTTCAGAAGTCTTTTACAAAACATTGTTTCTGTGCAAAATCAGTGACTTTATGCTGTTTTCTTTTCAAATACTGAATTTTGTGTAAAAACCAGTATTTTGTGCAAATGATTTTTTTTCACAAAAAGTCCTAGAATGCACCTCCACAAAACACTCTAAATCCACTCACCAAAATCTAATGCTCATATTTTTCCTCAGTTTTGATGTATTGAGGCACCTTTTAAAATCAAGACTGATTAAAAATCAAGAGAATTCTTTACATCTCTAGCCAATGGTTCTACTTCAAAAAGACTGCTATGATTTTATGTTTTTGAACTTGATTCCTTTCTTTTCTCTTCTTATTCCATGCAACATTCAGGATGATGTGATTTAATTAGGGAAGACGAAAGAAAGAGGAAGGAAAAAACATATAGATTACCCTAGGACAGGCACTGGAACACATTGTCTCCCAGTAAGTTCCAGTTTTGACCTTTGTCTTCTCTTTTTCTCAATCTGAAACTCCAAACATTGATAAGTGGTTGGAGGGAGGTACAGAACTAAGCTGGTTAAATACACAACAGTCAGTGTTATAAATATAAAACAAAATTAAATGGGGTGCTGTTTGGGATATTTTAAAGAAGTGGGCCAAGAAGTGCAAGTAAGAGGCATCTCTTTCTCCAATCTTAGAAGCAAATTTCATTGAATGGGATTCATTCTCTGGTAAATGTATCACCCAAATAACTTTTAAAAGACTGCGACAAATGAAGCAAATAAGTCATTTGGGTGATACAATTATCAGAGAATGAATCCCATTCAATTAGATTTGCTTCTGAGGTATGTATGAAATATTCTAATTCTGCTTGTGTTTGATTCTTGAAAATGCAAGTTGGCAGTTTGGGAATACTGTTGGATTTTACAGTGACCAGGAGTGCATTGCACAGCTAAAGCATGTGTGCTAACTGTTCCTAGTGATGTAAGGTCTGGCCATGGTTAAATCCTATTTGAATTAATGTGATGTGTTCTATGTGGGGCTGTCTTTGAAAGATGCTCAGAAACTTCATTTGTCATGAAGAACTGTGGCCAGATTGTTAAGTGAGTCTGGCTACAACTCCCATATTGCAATAGCTCCATTGGATGCCAGTTCATTTCCAGGCAGAACTTAATGTGCTGGTTTTGACCCATAAATAAGACTCAAGTCCAGGTTATTTGAAAAACTGTATTTCCCTTTACAAGCCCATTGGAGTTCTAAAACAAGAGGCCCTTTTCTCTATTCTACCACCTTCTCAATCCTGCTTGGTGGAAACAAAGAAACAGGCCTTTTCAGAGACTGCTCCCAAACTTAGGAATGCCTTTCTTAAGGAGGCCAGGAGAACATCGTCTTTGCTCTGTTTTTGATAGCAAGTCATTTTATGCCATCAAGCTTTTAAAAATGGACTGGACATTTTAGTCCTTTTCTACATGTGATATTTAAATATTAAAACTAGTGTGAATAATGTCTGTAACATAGCTCAGCTTACATTAGAATTTATGGCTATTACCAGTAGAGATAAAAGTTTGTTGGAGGGAAAGGACGTGGGATGGCAGCAGACGGCCCTGGATGGGAGAGAACAGAGTACAATGATTCCCTCTGCTGTTCCCCAATGTCCTACACTTTCCCCTGCTTTCCCCTGCCCATTTGATGAGGTCCTTACTCTGTTCCCTCCCATCTTGGTCCGTCTGCTGCCATACCACATCCTTTCCTACATCAGGTCCGTCCCCCCCCCCCCAATGTTTCTCCACTTTCTGCCATTACAACTTGGGTAACACCCAACTCCTCCAAAGGCACTCTGGGCTCCATTTATCCATGCTGCAAAAATGAAGTCCCACAGAGTTTTGCTGATAAGCTCAGTAGGACGTCTTTTTGGCAGCATGGAGAAACGGGGAGAACACGCAGAGAAGACTGTGTCTCATAAGGTCCTTAGATATATATCCAGGAACTTCAAGCAAATGTTCACTGGGTTTTGTGCTACAGGCTTCTGTGTTTGTCTCTTTCTTTTAAATAGAGGTAGAATCAAATAATACACTTGCCTAAGGACTGATGTCTTGGATGGGAGGATGATCTAATCTGGAACTGGCTGTAACTGCAGGCCACCTTAAGACCCTATAAGTGGCATCTATCATTACTGCAAGATACAGTAGAGTCTCACTTATCCAACATAAACGGGCCAGCAGAACGTTGGATAAGCGAACATGTTGGATAATAAGGAGGCATTAAGGAAAAGCCTATTAAACATCAAATTAGGTTATGATTTTACAAATTCAGCACCAAAACATCATGTTATACAACAAATTTGACAGAAAAGGTAGTTCAGTACGCAGTAATGTTATGTAGTAATTACTGTATTTACAAATTTAGCACCAAAATATCACGATATATTGAAAACATTGACTACAAAAATGCGTTGGATAATCCAGAATGTTGGATAAGCGAGTGTTGGATAAGTGAGACTCTACTGTAATTATAATTGGTGGGAAATGATGCAACAGGTGGAATACAACAGAAAAGACATTAAATTCATTCAGCTGATGGAATACAGTATTCCCTCTCAGCAAGTGGTAAAGCTGGCCCCCTATACAACTCTTTCTACCAAGACTGTTCCATAGTCATCATTCAATACCTTTCTGTTTGGCTATTCTTGTGGCTGGCTATCCATAAACTAAAGAATATTACCCAGAATTAGGTAAGTGCAAGATGGACTTCAGGAGTGTAGACACAAGCAAAGGAAATGGAGGCGTGTTTAGTAGTTACTAGGCTTGATCGATCCACGAAAAATTTGATTCTAAACTCGTTTCAAAACTAGAGGGGGGCAGCTTTTCGTTTCTGATGGTATTTCCGAATTTGGCCCCCCAAAAAATTCGAAATTAACGAAAATTCGTTATTTTCTAAATTAATTCGTTAATGGTGGACGTGCATGCGCAATTCCCAAAAACAGCACAGAGGGAGAGGACTTTACAGGACTCTCCCACCCTCATTTTTTGAGTGATCTTCTTCCAACTTGGTACAGTGGTAGAACACATTTAACACTGATAGCTCACCAAAATTTGGAACGTTTCCCTTATCCTCTGATTTTTGGCGAATTGTTATAGCTTTTATAATAAAACATTTTTTAATAATTGCAGAAATCTGTTCCTGGTTTGAAAGTCTTATTTCCTGTTAAATTGGGTTGTCTTTACTGTGAAAGTCATTGTTCTACTTCAGAAACTTTGTTTTTGTGGCTGAAACTTTGTTAAATTGGTGTGTGTGTGATATATACTGTGTATATATATATAGTCCCTGCATGTGTGTGTGTGTGTGTGTGTGTGTGTGTGTGTGTGTGTGTGTGTGTGTATAGGTAAAGGTAAAGGTATCCCTTGACGTTAAGTTCAGTCATGTCTGACTCTGGGGGTTGGTGCTCATCTCCATTTCTAAGCCCAAGAGCCAGTGTTGTCCATAGACACCTCCAAGGTCATGTGGCCGGCATGACTACATGGAGTGCCATTACCTTCCCGCCACAGCGGTACCTATTGATCTACTCACATTGGCATGTTTTCAAGCTGCTAGGTTGGCAGAAGCTGGAGCTAACAGCGGGCACTCACTCTGCTCCCGGGATTTGAACCTGGGACCTTTCGGTCTGCAAGTTCAGCAGCTCAGTGCTTTAAAACACTTCGCCATCGGGGTTCATGTATATATAATATACATACACATACACACAATGTGGAGAATATGTGGAAAGGTAGATAGATAAGTTGGGAGCCACAGTGAAGGCACCTTCCTGGGAGCAAGGTCTAATAATAATAATAATAATAATAATAATAATAATAATAATAATAATAATAAATCCCTTACAATATCCAAGATGGCTCACTGCTACAGAATCTTGGGAGGTTTAGTTTGATATGGTACCATTATTGGCAGAGAAAGCTAAGCTGTAGGAGTTGAAATCCAATCATTTATCCTCCCTATAGAATCAATTTTATATGCATTTTTAGCTACAGAAAAGCTAAAATCAGGACAGTAAAAGAACAACACCCAGAAAATGGGAATTCCAGACAGGAAACAATCAGGGCCAGCTAATACCTCCCAACAAAGGATTCCCCCAGGTAGGAAGCAGCCAGGCTTTGAAGCTGCAAGGCTATTCAATGCTAATCAAGGTGACCAATTGCAACATTCACACTTGCCTCCCACAGACAAGAGTTCTTTCTCCCACCCTGGACCTTCCACAGATATATAAACCCCACTTGCCTAGCTTCGCACAGACGTCAAAACCTCACCGCCGGGCCCCTCTCTGTCTCTCTCGGTCTCTCCATTCCCGGCTCCATCCGCCGCCTTCCCACCTCACAGAGAGACACCAGGCCTGAGCTGAGGCGAGGTGGCAGCGGCGGCGGCCATTTCCCCCCTCCGTCTTCCTCCTCCTCCTCGGCCTCCTTCCCCCTCGCCCCCTCCCATTGGCTGAGCCCGTGACGCCCCTTTTGCTGAGGGGCAAAAGGAAAGGGCCTGAATGGTGGGAGTTTGGGTGATTTGCAAAAGCTTTTTTTTCCTAACGAAAAAAACGACGACATAACGAAAAACGGCCTCTCGCGATTCGAAACCGCGATATCCAGATGTGTGGACAACCAATGCCGTATATTGCTTCAAAACAAACGAAAATAACGAATTAATAACGAATTATTTGAGCAAGCCTAGTAGTTACCTATCTGCAAGCCTGTTGCTAGCAGGAAACCTAGCCCATTCTCGGCTGCAGTTCCTTTCTTAGCTTTGAACTATCAGGCTGAAGATAAACTAGTAGGACCTACTACAATTGGCCCTCTGAATTTGTAGGTTTCACTTTTGTAGGTTTGGTTGTTGATGTTCTCTGTAGGAAGTTCTAGGTCTGTGGTTCTCAACCTGAGGTTCCCAGATGTTTTTGGCCTACAACTGCCAGAAATCCCATCCAGTTTACCAGCTGTTAGGATTTCTCAGAGCTGAAGGCCAAAACATCTGGGGATCCACAGGTAGAGAACCACTTCTCTAGGTCCTTCAGTACAACTCTGCTGAATATTGACTATAGAGGCATGCTGGAGCATCTCCAAAGAACATTTCTGTGGGTAATTAAAGGTCCCCCAGTGTGACTCTATGGTCAGCTTCCGATGGAAGTTGACTTTAGGTAAACAATTTCACAAGGGCTCTGAGCCTTAATCCACATGTGTCAAACTCAAGGCCCACAGGCCAAACCCAGCCTGCCATGCCATTTTATGTGCCCTTCCAGATACTGGACTACTGTATTCCTCATCATTGGACATCATGAAGGCAACTATTAGGCTGATGTGACTCTCAATTAAAATGAGTTTGACACCCCTGCCTTAACCCCATCAAATGTGGCATCTGGTTCCAGATGGAAATTTAAACTGCTCTATGCCACCAGGCAGCTATTCCCCCCCCCCTCAAAACAACTCTAAAACCCACCGGCATAGTGGCAGATACGATGTTTATTATTGTGTCCCAACAGGGGAAGGATGTAGGAGGCATATTTTTCTGGTCCAACAGTTTGTCTATGTCTCCTTGTGGAGAGAAAAAGTGGGATATAAATAAACATAATAATAATAATAATAATAATAATAATAATAATAATAATAATAATAATAATAATAATATCCTTTTTTAACTTGGACCAAAACAATTTCCTAATTCATTTCAAAGTGCAAAGAGTAAATATGACAATAGCAAGTGAGAGGAGGACAGAACAACAGGGACATTTTGAAGACAGCTGATAAAGTGGAATGGCAGGGGGAAATTGTGGTTCTTAATTGGGACTGTCCCTATCCAGTCATACAATGTGCAAGAGTATGTGGCAGAGTTTCCTGATTTCTCTGAAGATTTAGACATCAGCTAGTGGAGAGATAAATCTCTGCCTTAAACTTGAGTAAGATGAGATGGTACTGAGCTAGAGGAATAAATATATTTTCTCATATGGATGCTTTGTCTGCAATTCTTTGGGTCCAGTCCAACATCATGTGTTAAACAATGGTTCGAATCCTATTAGTAGTTCCAGACAAACTGATCCAACCGTTGAATAGTGAGTCAGCATATATGCAAATCCCCAATGATTCAATGGATCTACTGTAGCTGGGATTACCAATGGGATTCAGAGCAGCATTTGTGCAACCTTTTGAGCAGGGGCACAATCTATTCTTAACACATGGCATTTGCCGAAGGAATAGCATAACAGAAGCCTAGTCAGCATAGTCCTGCTTCAAAAACTATTCTTATCTATAATCAAATTTAATCCTTAAGAATAGATAAGTCCCAACAATCCCTATTACAACAAGGCACATGAACCACTGCCATGCTGTGGTTTATGTGAACTCTTCAATCTGTAGGGGATTACTTCCCACAATAATGACAGGGCTGATACTGCCTGTGCTATCTGGCCAGGACTGGGAGAAGTTTATGATTAGAGGTTGCATGACAAGATAAACAATGGTGTGCGGCATTTGATTGCTTTCAAACTTGCCACTTTTGCAAAGGGGATGAGCTTCATTGTCTGGAAGATCAAGTACCAGGGGACAGAGGACTTAGCTGCTAAAGTAAAGGATTTGCTGAGGAGGAGAGACACAGCAGAAGTCTTAAATGTTACTTCTGGTATACAGCGTTGAAGTTTTATTTTAACATCTGTATACATTTCCATCTGTGTGCTGCTTATATCTTCATCAGATGACATTCAGCCAGGTACAAACATAATTTATCTTGCTAGACTCATAACATCATCCCTTTCCCCCACTCTTCTAAACATATTACCTCTTTTGCAAAATTTATTAGTGCTCTTTATTTTCTTACATCATTTTGCTTAAGCTCTTTATATTTCTGCCTGCCTGGTTTGCATTGCATTACAGCCACTCATGGCATCCATATCCGTTAATCACATACAAATTGCAAGTGCCCAAACATGGCTGTAAGAAAGAACTACTTCTTTGTGATGATGTCAACTCTGTGGAATGCCCTTCCACTTGAAGACATCCATGTTTCATTACATTTAGGTTTTCGGGTATCTTTAAGATTGCAGTTTGATCCCAAGAGGTCAAAATAGGGTATAGCTTCCAAGAACAGATGGAATCTGGTGCCTTTAGGGTGGCAGCCATCATTGCCATCACCATCACTGCCATTATGGTATTTGCCTTAAACTGTAGAGCATATATTTGTGCCGGAAATGATTGATGGATATTGGTCTTACCAAAAGATATGTGTTATTTGTCCACCATTCAGAGTCAGTTCAGAGAGTCCAGACTGACTGAGCAATGACCTCAAATTGCCAATGACCTTTTTAGTGACCCAAATCACTGAAATGACCTCAGTTAAGTACATAGCGGGATAATAACATTCTGTTGATTGATGAAAGAACAGAACTTGAGTGCAGTCTTCATAGCCAAAGTATCCGAACACTTCAAATGAATGTTGAAACTGCAGATCTGTGATGACTCATGGGCCATGTAGTCCCGTTCCTAGTGCTGTTGTGAATGATGAAGAGGAAAACTTGGGTTTTCCACCATTTCAGCCAGAAAAGGAACTATCCCAGCCAGAAATTGAGCCTTTGCACCTGCAGGAGGCTTGTCTTCCAGAAATCTGCCAAACAAGCCCTGAGTCGAGTTCTCCCCCTTTTTCGCGCCGTAATTATTATCTCCAGCAAAAAGGAGTGCAACAAGCTAATCGCAGGAGCTTGAGAATTGCAGCAAAGCATTCAGATGATTAAGCCTGCTGCCATGAGAAATTTTAGGGAGTCATACATCTGGATACAGAGATTGACTTTCGTTTCTGATTCCCCAGAGAAGTGTTCTCTGGTGGGAAAACGAGGCCTATTTAGGTTCCTTGCTCCCGAAGGAATCTTGCGGAGTCAATTCGTCAGCTACCGGAGCAGCGTGTGTGGACAGCTACTCCTGCTTTCAAGCCTTTGTTCCTGTTCCAAGCCTTCGTTCTCAGCCTTGTTTTCTCCCCGGATCTTGCCTTGTTTTCCGGACCTCGCCAAGTAATTACCACGGATCTTGTTCTTGCTCCTCGTTTCCTTGTTGCCTTGAATCAAGCTTTGTGTGCCAAGAATCAAGTTATTTCCTAGCCTTGCTCAAGTTCATGGACTAAAGGACCTTGTCATCTCCCCTCACTTGCTTGGCAAGTGAGTGTTTCGGTTATTGGATTACAACTTTGGACCTTAATATTTCATATTGGACATTGCTTTTTTGGACTAATTTTGACCTTTCCTGAAAGGTCTACTTCTGGACTATTTCCTATACTTGTTTTTATTAACTTTATATATTTCCTTAATAAAGATATTAGATAGATTCTGGCCTCTGTGTATGGTTATTGGTGCTCTGCAGCCTGGGTCGTGACAGTTTGACTCCGCCGCCCTAAGCACCAATTAACCTAGGCCAGAATGTCTACCGGAGCCGGACCGGGGGCCCAACCACTCAGTTACACCATCGACAAGGATGAAGTGGACCGCATCCATGATAAGCTCAATGCGCAGGAGGGAGAAATAAGGGGATTGAAGGAACGCGGAATCCGTCTCCCGGCCCTGGCGCTGCCAACCAAGTTTACTGGAGAAGCTTCTAAGGTTCATGTTTTCCGTCGCCAATGCCAGGCTTATCTAGAGGCCCGTAATGCCGAGTTTCCCCAAGAAGACATCAAGGTGGCGTGGATCTACAGTCTCCTAGACGGGCCAGCGGCCAACTGGGCGACGGCACTGTTCGACCAAGACTCCCCACATCTAAGATCAGCGCAACAATTCTTGGATCACATTAAGGCGACTTGGGGGATTGAGGACAATTTGGAGGCAGCCGGCCACAAACTCCGGCGCCTCTCCCAAGGGGACAGACCCATGTCCCAGTACATAGCCGAGTTCCGAGTGCTGGCCCATAACACCGGATGGAACGATATAGCCCTCAGAGGACAATTTCGGGAGGGTCTCAACATCGAGATGCTGGAGGAAATCTCCAAGGTGGATCCTCCACACTCTCTTGAAGCACTCATTGATCAATGTTTACGAGCTGAAGTCATGATTGCCAACAGAAGACAATGGATCCGAGGCCAGAGCGGTAGGACCGGAGCGAGACCTCCCGCTCCCACCGGCCTCCAGCCGCGCCCAGTGTGGAGACCCCCGCCACCAGCCCCATACCCCAGAGGAAGCGAGGAGGTGCCGATGCAGTTGGGCAATGTGCGTCCCAGATTAGATGCCGCCGAGAAGGCCCGTCGCCAACGCCTAAATCTCTGTTGGTACTGCGGAAACGGGGGCCACTTTGCCAGAGAGTGTCCAGCCAAAGGGAAGCCCGCCGCTCATCTGGCGGCGGCGTCCTCCACGGAGACGAAGACGTCTGAGGCGGCTGGCGCACAGCCAGCGGGGGAAGCCAGCGACCGGGCGTAGAGAGGCTCGCCAACCCGGTCAAAAAACCCACTCAAGAGCCGCCAACCGGGGTCCTATTTCTTCTAGTGGTCACCTTGTGGTCAGTAAAAAAAGGACCCGTCATGGTCCATGCCATGATAGACTCAGGAGCCACAAACAACTTCATTGACAGAGAGTATGCCGACTCTCTGGGATTACAATATCACGACTTCAAGAACGCCCGTGTGGTGCAAGCCATCGATGGCCGCCCCCTCAAGACAGGTCCAGTAAGCCAGTGGTCGGAACCCACCAGAATGTGGATAAGGGAACACATGGAAGAGATTTCCTTCTTTGTTACCGAGGTTCCCCACTTCCCTGTGATTTTGGGAATACCATGGCTGACACTCCACGACCCAAGCATCTCCTGGTCCAACAGAGAACTGCAGTTTGCTTCAAAATATTGCCAAAACCATTGCCTTGTAGCCAAGGTATGCCATGCCACAGACGCTGAACCCATCATCACCTTGCCCAAGAAGTACTCAGAATATTGGGATGTATTCAATGAAAAAGAAGCCGAGAGACTACCCCCACATAGACCTTATGACTGTGCCATTGACTTGGTGGAGGGGGCCCCGATTCCGCGAGGACACCTCTACTCCCTGACTGAACCAGAGCAAGAAGCTCTCAGGGAGTTCTTAGAGACAAACCTCCGCAAGGGGTTTATCAGACCCTCTCAATCCCCAGCCGCTTCCCCAGTGATGTTTGTAAAAAAGAAGTCAGGGGACCTACGCTTGGTGGTGGACTATAGAGCATTGAACAATATCACTAAACGAAACCGGTATCCCCTGCCTTTGATCTCAGACCTCTTAGACCGGCTTCGAGGGGCTAAAGTTTACACCAAACTGGATCTTCGAGGAGCTTATAATCTAGTTCGCATCAGGGAAGGGGACGAGTGGAAGACTGCCTTCCAGACAAAATTCGGTTTATTCGAAACCCTGGTTATGAATTTCGGTTTATGTGGAGCTCCCGCAACGTTCCAGCATTTTGTCAACGATATCTTTCAGGATTATCTAGATCGGTTCCTGATTATCTACCTGGACGATTTTTTGGTGTTTTCTAGATCACAATCAGAACATGAGAATCATGTCAGAATGGTGTTACAACGATTGCGGGACCACGGACTTTATGCCAAGTTGGAAAAATGCGCTTTTGATCTACAAGAGGTAGATTTCCTGGGATATCGTGTCTCGCCACTAGGGCTCACCATGGACCCGGCAAAGGTCACAGCAGTATTGGAATGGCGGGCGCCAACCAACAAGAAAGAGGTGCAACGATTCTTGGGGTTCGCGAACTACTACCGCAAGTTCATTCCAGACTTTGCCCGCTGGTCTGACCCAATCACCAGCTGCATCCGTGGGAAACAGCCTTTCCGCTGGACAGATCAAGCAGAGAAAGGTTTCCAGCAACTAAAGAAATTATTCACGTCCCAGCCAATCCTTCAGCATCCAGATCCTGAAACCCCTTTTGTCGTGCAGGCGGACGCCTCCGATGTGGCGATTGGGGCTGTACTCCTACAACCAGTGGGAGATCATCTCCATCCTTGTGCCTTTTATTCCCGTCAATTGACTGCACCAGAGAGAAATTACACTATTTGGGAAAAAGAACTTTTGGCCATAAAGGCAGCCTTTGAAACTTGGAGACATTGGTTAGAAGGGGCCAAATATCCCATTGAAGTCCATACTGATCATCGGAATCTAGAGCATCTAAGAACTGCCCGCAAGCTAAATCAGAGGCAACAACGCTGGGCTTTATTCTTTGAACGTTTTAACTTCCAAATTCATTATGTAACCCCAGCCCAGACCAAGCAAGCAGATGCCCAGTCACGGAAACTGGAATACGCTGCAGGGCGCAAGGAGACCTTTAAGTCCCAGCTGCTACAACCCGAGAACTTTGCCACGCTCACAGTGGGAAACACCAAATCCACTCCCATTGAATCAACTCCCTCTACTCCAGGGCCCCTTTGTGCTCAGGAAATCAGGGCTAGTCAGCAAGCAGATGCTTGGGCACAAGACCAACTTCGCCAAGGGCTACGTTTTCCCTTTTCGCTCAAGGATGGGCTACTTTGCTATAGAAATCATGTTTACATCCCCCCAGGACCGGGCAGAGAAAAAGCACTTCGTCTGTGTCATGACTGCAAGCCAGCAGGGCATTTCGGACTATTCAAAACCATGCATTTGATCCTAAGAGACTTCTGGTGGCCCAAGATCCGCAAGGATGTGGAGAAATATGTCAACACCTGCCCAGTATGCCAGCGCTCCAAGACAAGAAGGTAAAGACCCTCAGGGCTTCTGCATCCCCTCCCTACCCCATCCCGCCCATGGGAAATAATCTGCGGATTTTATCACTGATCTACCACCTTCCTGTGGATTCACCACGATCCTAGTGGTGGTGGACCTTTTTACCAAGTTAGCCCATTTCATTCCCTGTGATGGCCTTCCCACGGCCAAAGAGACTGCAGATCTATTCCTTCAACATGTTTTCAGATTACATGGATTGCCCAAGAGTTTGGTCACAGACTGTGGGTCCCAATTCACCTCTCGGTTCTGGAAAGCACTACAAAAACTATTGGGCATAGACTCTCGTTTATCTTCGGCTCACCATCCCCAAACGGATGGGCAAACTGAGTGCACCAATGCCACTTTGGAACAATACCTTCGCTGTTATGTGAACTACCAGCAGGACAATTGGGTTTCCCTGTTACCGCTGTCAGAGTTTGCCTACAACAATGGGGTCCAGGCTTCACCTAAAGAAACCCCGTTCTTTGCAAACTACGGCTTCCATCCACGTTTCTTTCCTCCTGTCATTGAAACCTCAGAAGTTCCCGCAGCAGAGGACTGGCTGCAGGAACTCACAGCGGTGCAACAACTTTTGCTCCAGCAACTGGACCAAGCCAAGGAGGACTATAAACGCCACGCTGACAAACATCGCCAGCCGGGCCCCGAAATCAAGGTAGGAGACCGGGTTCTTCTGTCCACTCGCTTTTTGCCCTCCCATCGCCCTTGCCGGAAATTAGATGCCCGTTTCATTGGGCCCTACCCAGTGGTGGCGCAACTTAACCCCGTGACTTTCAAACTCCAACTTCCGCGCTCTATGCGCATTCATCCAGTGTTTCATTGCTCTCTGCTCCTTCCGGCGGAAGGTGTGCGCCCTGATGCAGACCGGCCGGCCCCCACTCCTGTTTTGGTGGATGGGGAGGAGGAATTCGAGGTTCAGGACATTTTGGATTCTCGCTTTCACCGCCGCCGCCTACAATATCTCATTGACTGGGTGGGTTTTGGCCCCGAGGAACGCTCTTGGGAAGATGCTTCCACAGTCCATGCCCCCGATTTAACCCGCCGCTTCCATCTGACCTATCCCGCCAAGCCGCGGCCTCGCGCCTCGGGGAGAGAGTCCCAGTTTGAGAGGGGGCTTGAGGAGGGGGATAGTGTGATGACTCATGGGCCATGTAGTCCCGTTCCTAGTGCTGTTGTGAATGATGAAGAGGAAAACTTGGGTTTTCCACCATTTCAGCCAGAAAAGGAACTATCCCAGCCAGAAATTGAGCCTTTGCACCTGCAGGAGGCTTGTCTTCCAGAAATCTGCCAAACAAGCCCTGAGTCGAGTTCTCCCCCTTTTTCGCGCCGTAATTATTATCTCCAGCAAAAAGGAGTGCAACAAGCTAATCGCAGGAGCTTGAGAATTGCAGCAAAGCATTCAGATGATTAAGCCTGCTGCCATGAGAAATTTTAGGGAGTCATACATCTGGATACAGAGATTGACTTTCATTTCTGATTCCCCAGAGAAGTGTTCTCTGGTGGGAAAACGAGGCCTATTTAGGTTCCTTGCTCCCGAAGGAATCTTGGGGAGTCAATTCGTCAGCTACCGGAGCAGCGTGTGTGGACAGCTACTCCTGCTTTCAAGCCTTTGTTCCTGTTCCAAGCCTTCGTTCTCAGCCTTGTTTTCTCCCCGGATCTTGCCTTGTTTTCCGGACCTCGCCAAGTAATTACCACGGATCTTGTTCTTGCTCCTCGTTTCCTTGTTGCCTTGAATCAAGCTTTGTGTGCCAAGAATCAAGTTATTTTCTAGCCTTGCTCAAGTTCATGGACTAAAGGACCTTGTCATCTCCCCTCACTTGCTTGGCAAGTGAGTGTTTCGGTTATTGGATTACAACTTTGGACCTTAATATTTCATATTGGACATTGCTTTTTTGGACTAATTTTGACCTTTCCTGAAAGGTCTACTTCTGGACTATTTCCTATACTTGTTTTTATTAACTTTATATATTTCCTTAATAAAGATATTAGATAGATTCTGGCCTCTGTGTATGGTTATTGGTGCTCTGCAGCCTGGGTCGTGACAAGATCTGAGTGTAGCATCTGTACAAATGGTCCTTCCAACCATTCAAAAAACAGTTTGTTCACCATTGTTATTTGACAGGAAGAGCCTTTGCTTGTTGAGTGGCACTAGTATGAAATACCTATTAATACAAGACGGGATGATAGGTGGAAACCTATAGGACAGATGCCAGGATTGTATAATGTCTGTAAGGTATTCTCTTAAGCTCCATGACCCATTTTATAAATGAATAATGCACAAAACAGTTAAAAATTTAAACAATTTGCAGATTTATAAAAATATAACTGTTGTTGTTGTTGTTGTTGTTGTTGTTGTTGTTGTTGTGTGCCTTCAAACCATTTCTGGCTTTTGCTGAACCTGAGGTGAAATGCACTCTGATTTTTCTTGGCAAGATCTGTTCAGAGAGGATATGCCTTTGCCTTCCTCTGTGAGAGCATGATGTGCCCAAGCTCACCCAGTGGGCTTTCATGGCTGAGCAGCTATGCAGAGCCTGGTCTCCAGAATGGTAGTCCAATCCTCAAACCACTACTCCACATTTCCTCCACGAACAATACAGCACATGGATACTAAATTCAGCAGATATAGAGTGTCCTAAAGTTATATCCGTCCTCTGAAGCACCAGTGGAAAATACACGTATAGAAATGTTGCTACTTATCTATTGATGCAGGGGTTCTCAAGCCTTTTCAGCCACAGAGCCCTTTTTGAAGCAAAAGTTTATCCTGGAGCCCCAATAAATGTTTATATAGTATATTATATATTAAGGTAAAGTAAAGGTAAAGGTTTCCCCTGACGTTAAGTCTAGTCATATCCACCTCTGGGGGTTGGTGCTCATCTCCATTTCTAGGCTGAAGAGCCGGCATTGTCCGTAGACACCTCCAAGGTCATGTGGCCGGCATGACTGCATGGACCGCCGTTTTATTCTATATTATTATATATTACGAGGTATATTGCAGACTATAATGTATATATACCAGGAATGGGCAAACCTTTTGACCAACATAAACTTAACAATATTTCAGTGAAAGACCCCTGGGGCCATCCAGTCCAACTCCTTTCTGCCATGAGGAAAAGCACAATCAAAGCACTCCCAACAGATGGTCACCCAGCTTTTGCGGTGGTGATGGGCACACTGGGTGCCGTGCCAAAAGATCTCAGCCGGCATTTGGAAACAATAGACATTGACAAAATTATGATCTGTCAACTGCAAAAGGCCACCCTACTGGGATCTGCACGCATCATCCGAAAATACATCACACAGTCCTAAACCCTTGGGTAGTGTTTGACTTGTGATTTTGTGATATGAAATCCAGCATGTCTATCTTGTTTGCTAATAATAATAATAATAATAACAAAAGGAGCAGCACCAGGAAACTACAGGTCAATAACGTGTCTGCCCACTATGTTTAAACTACTGACTGGCATCATAGCTGACAGAATTCAAGACTATCTTGAAGAAAAAAACATCTTGCCAGATGAACAGAAAGGCAACAAACGGAAAAGCAGGGGCACAAAAGAGCAGTTATTGATTGACAAAATGATTCTGGAGAACTGTAAGAGCCGAAAAGCTAATCTTCACATGACGTGGATTGACTACAAAAAGGCCTTTGACTCACTCCCACACAGCTGGATCATCAAGTGCCTGGACGCCATCGGGATTTGTAAAAACGTTGGCACCTTCCTTGAAAACATGATGGAGCACTGGAGAACTGAACTGTTTGTTGGAAATGAAAGCTATGGACTTGTCAACATCAGAAGAGGAATTTTCCAGGGAGATTCATTGTCCCCTCTGCTTTTCATTATTGCCATGACCCCTCTGTCAACAATCTTACAAAAAACAAATCTCGGCTACCAAACATCTTAGAATTCTCACAAAATTTCACATTTGATGTACATGGATGACCTGAAGCTATATGGGAAAACGGAAACTGAAATCCAATCTCTGACCAACACTGTCCGAATTTTTAGCACTGATATCAACATGGAGTTTGGTTTGGACAAATGTTCAACAGTGGCATTGAAGAAGGGAAAAATCATTGAAAGTGAGGACATCAATATGCCCAATGGCCAAACAATAAGGTGTCACCAGCCAGAGGCCTATAAATATCTGGGCATATTACAGCTGGACAACATCAAGCATGAACATGTGAAAACTGTGGTCAGCAAAGAATACACACAAAGGATCAGAAAAATTCTCAAAAGCAAGCTCAATGGAGGCAACACCATCAAGGCCATAAACACCTGGGCCATACCTGTCATAAGATATATTGCTGGCATTATAAATTGGACACAGGCGGAACTGGACAATTTGGACAGAAAAACAAGAAAACTCATGACCATTCATCATTCACTGCACCCTCGCAGTGATGTTGACCGGCTATATCTGCCTAGAAGATCAGGGGGCAGAGGACTCCTACAAGTAAAACAAGCAGTCAAAGAAGAAGAACATGCCCTGGCAGAATATGTAAAGCAAAGTGAAGAACCTGCTTTGATTGAAGTCAAAAATCAGAAACTCCTCAAAGCGCAGCAGACAAAAAACCAGTACAAGAAAACCGCACTACAAACTAGAGCTGACAGCTGGCACAACAAAACACTGCATGGAAAGTTCCTTGACAAAATTGAAGGAAAAGCTGACAAGGAGAAGACCTGGCTCTGGCTCATGAATGGGACCCTGAAGAAGGAGACAGAAGGCCTGATCCTTGCAGCCCAGGAGCAAGCCATCAGAACAAATGCAATCAAGGCCAAGATCGAAAAATCAGCTGATGACCCAAAATGCAGACTGTGCAAGGAAACCGATGAAACCATTGAACATATCCTCAGCTGCTGTAAGAAAATTGCACAGACAGACTACAAACAGAGGCACAACTATGTGGCCCAAATGATTCATTGGAACTTATGCCTCAAGTACCACCTCCCTGCAGTAAAGAACTGGTGGGATCACAAACCTGCAAAGGTTGTGGAAAATGAACATGCAAAGATACTGTGGGACTTCCGAATCCAGACTGACAAAGTTCTGGAACACAACACACCAGACATCACAGTTGTGGAAAAGAACAAGGTTTGGATCATTGATGTTGCCATCCCAGATGACAGTCGCATTGATGAAAAACAACAGGAAAAAATCAGCCGCTATCAGGACCTCAAGATTGAACTTCAAAGACTCTGGCAGAAACCAGTGCAGGTGGTCCCGGTGGTGATGGGCACACTGGGTGCCGAGCCAAAAGATCTCAGCCGGCATTTGGAAACAATAGACATTGACAAAATTACGATCTGCCAACTGCAAAAGGAGACCTTACTGGGATCTGCACGCATCATCCGAAAATACATCACACAGTCCTAGACACTTGGGAAGTGTTCGACTTGTGATTTTGTGAAACGAAATCCAGCATACCTATCTTGTTTGCTGTGTCATACAACGTCATTGTGTCAATAATAATAATAATAATAATAATAATAATAATAATAATAATAATAATAATAATAATAATAATGGCAAACTAACAAGAGTTAATTCTTTATGGAATCTGCAAGTTCAGATTCCAGAGACTAAAATGCCCCATTGAGTAGCAAGCAGGTTGATACAGCTTGGTTTATAGGATAAAGTCAGATGCAGGATTGAGTTTATGTCCCCCATTGCTCACACTAAGCATGAACAGTACAAGCTGAAGTCTATAGCTGAAGCATTACATATAATTATATCTAAGTATGACACCTGCAATCAAGAGTAATCATGCCATGAGGCAATTTATGTACTATTTTTTCCACTGAAAATCAAAATGTGAGCTACTGCAAAGGAACAAAACATGAACTTCAAACTAAAGGAAGCTGCAATAGTATTAAGACCTAGGAAATGAAAAATAATGTACTACTTCATACTCATTGAAAAGTAAAGGTGTGGTTCTGTGTTCCTTTGGTGCCCTTCCAGACAGGCTCTATATCCCAAGATCTGATCCCAGGTTTTCTGTTTATCTCAGATTATCTGGCAGTGCATACTCATATAATCCAGTTTAAAGCAGAAAACCTGTGATCAGATCCTGGAAGGACATCTGAATTGAACTCTATGCATTGTCTTTATTATGAAATATTTTTCTAGAATCTGGCTGTTCATTACTAAAACCTGATGAGTTTAAATTGTCGATGCAGTGTCTAACAAAGATTCATGAATTGCTCTGTATGAACATTGCTCCACATACCTGATGTTATTAACCTTTTAAGTACAAGTTGAGTATCACTTATCCAAAATGCTTGGGATTAGACGTGTATTTTGGATTTTTTTTTCAAATGTTGGGATACCTGCATATACACAACAGGGGATACACAACATGTACATATATACTGTAAGTGGAGTCTGTGTCCATGTATGTGAAGGTGGGTGGCTTCAGGTTTAAACAGAGCTTGGAAACATTACTGTTTTGGACTAAACTCCCAGAATTCCACTGTCACTATCTTCCGAAGCCATGCTGGCTTGAGGATTCAGGAAGCTGTGGTATTTAAGAAACCCTTTTCCAACATCCAGTGAATTGTGTTATACGAGGGACTATAGACTGTGATTGTCTTGAAGGTGGACCTGCACTGAAATTACAAATCTCATCTACCATTTTTAATTTAAACCACAGGCTGTGCAAAGTCCATTGAGTGGTCCTAAAATTGATGGCCAAGGACCAAAGTTAATTGAATCCTTTATTCTGTCAATGATGTGCTTCTTACCTGGGTTCTAGGACAATGGCAAGTGATAGTCCCTTGATTCAGTGAAAAAAAAATGAAATCTCATCTGATCTTGGACATAAGGCAGAGTTAGTGCTGGAAATAATTAAGAATGGGAGACTGCCAATGGTGACCAGGTGCTGTAGACTACATTGCAGAGGAAGGAACTAGCAAAAATCATCTCTGAGTATACTTTGCTTAAAAAAACCCTATGGGATTCATGGGGCCTACAGGCAACTTCAAGGCACATTCACACTAGGAAAATGCTAGGTTTCTCAGTTGGTGATCCACAAATTGTAACTCACTGCAACACTTCTCCTCCCAAAAGAAAACAAAAATGGAAAACGTAATCTCTTAATGCAACAGCAATTTGCATTCATGTAACCATTGTCTATATATTATTGGCTGTTCCTGGCTCAGTTCACATCTTGCTTTGGGACTGAAGAGTCCTGAAACAATAGTATCATATATATTCATGTATAAATCAACCCAAATTATGGCTTTTTATATGACCCATGGCTAAGTCATGGATCAGTTCTTAGAGAGGGAAAGCATCAATGCCACCTCAGGGACATCCACTACCATCATTTCCCCTTCTAAGCATTCAAAAAAGCCAAAAGTGAGGCCATGGCAGAGAAAGTTGAGGAGTTGAGGAACAGAGTAAGCTCTCTCCTTTCACCACTCCACTTGGAGAAGGGAAAGTTTCCTTGTTTGGTATAACTAAAAGTACCGTATTTACACTAGACCTGTGAATAAATCAACCCAGAGATTTTTTAAAAATAAAACTATCTCAGTGAATGGACTTTATCCCCAAAATAGGTTCAGCACTTCAAAAAATCCTTTAATGTTGGACTAAGCCCACAATGGAATCACCATGCTATTGATATGAGGACCACCTGTGGCTCCTCCTTACGTGGACTACAACTGAGGCAAAGGACAATGAGGGACATATATGTCAATTCCATGTACAGAAGGGAACAAAATTTGCAATAGACTCTTACTTCAACATTGGCTGCCTCTGATTCAGTTGAAGAAGCCGTTTATGGGGACTGGGGAGCAGGAATAGGAACTCAGTTTGTAACATTGAAAGCAAGCTGAATACAAAAGAGGAAAGTGGAAGAAAAGGAGAAAGAAACTGGGGCCCTTTAAAAGCAGCTGAAAAGTGGGATGATAACTGTTCCAATATCTGCCAGATTGAAACAGTTGGGAAGATACGAATTTCTTACTTCCCAAAAATTGCTTCTAAAACCAGCTGCCTCACTTTGCCTGCTGCTGGAGCTGATCTTGCCCAGTGAGGCTTGTTTTTGAAGCATTTTTGTTGTAATATAGCTTATCTCCTCACAATGTGAGCTTCAAAACATGTGGGAGGACTTATTATATAGCCAGCTTGAGTCCTGTCGTCCAGGAACATCCTGATCTCTTCCTATTATCCTGTTTTCTTTAATGAAAGTGCGGGAGGGCATGATTGTACAGACTTCTCTAAAGGGTTTCATAGAAATTTCATTGCAATATATATATTAAAAAGATATTTCCCTCTGTAAAAAGCAGTTGTGTATTATTTCCTCTTGACTTGCTTTTTCAACCTTTTTCATTAAAAAATGAAGAAAAGGGTGAAGTTCTGAGATGCGTCACATGTCCTTGAATGCTGCAATTTGCTTAATCTTACTTTAACCTTTCTTTTCCTGTTTGCTGTTGAGTTTTTCAAACTCTGCCAGTAACTATCAAGGCAATACTGTGCATCCATTATCTTGTATGGCAGATCTTTGAAATGTATGTGTTGGCTCTCTATGATGTATGCATGCCATTAAATATGTGCGCAGCCAAAACTCTCTCACACACAAAGCGCCTTTTCCTTAGAAGTCAAAGTGCTAATGCTTTCAGTGCAAAATGCTTGCCCTGATTATTATTTTTTCGAGTCTCAAAGGTAAAAGGCAAAGAAAATTCAATTAATCCAATGAGGCAAATGTTCTCTCTAAAAATATTTGCTGACTCTATTCAAGGTCTCTTTTGCATGCATCTCTTTAATCCTGAATTAAGTCAAGTTAAACCCCATCCAGTTGATATTTATTTGAGTGCAGACTAGAATCTCAGTGTGAAATATCCTCTAAATATGCAATCAGAAAAAGCATATTCCAGTTTTCAGCAGGAAATATTCCAAAAATAATTAGCTTCAGGGGGCAGAGGGAGAAGAAAAGGGGAAAGGTCAATAAAAAGTCCTGTTTTTATGCCAGCTTCTTTTTTCTCATTATAAACTCAGCAATAACTGTAGTCATTTTTTAAAAAAGTACTGAACACTTCATTTATGAACCTTTGTCTCTTTGTTTGATAAGGAAAAGTACAGAGAACCTTTACTAATGATTTCCTGGATGTTAAGACTCTCCTTGAAACAAGACACCCAAACAAGTTGCTACGGGTCTAAATATTAAATTGTCTAATCTGTGAGTCAATTTTCATATAATACAGAACTACAACTGCGTTCATTCCTGGAGAAGTCGGATCTGGCCACTGTGGTATGTGCCTTGGTTCCATCCCAGTTAAACTACTGTAATGCGCTCTACATGGGGCTGCCTTTGAAAACTGCTCCAAAGCTTCAGTTAGTCCAATGAACAGCTACCAGACTGCTAACTGGGATTGGCTACATGGAACATACAACTCTGTTGCTGCAAGAGCTTCACTGGCTGCCAACAGGCTTCCGGGCACAATTCAAAGTACTGGTTTTAACTTACAAAGCCCTATATGGTACCAGTCCAGGTTAACTGAATGACTGTATCTCAGTGGTTCTCAACCTGGGGTCCCCAGATGTTTTTGGCCTTCAACTCCCAGAAATCCTAACAGCTGGTAAACTGGCTGGGATTTCTGGGAGTTGTAGGCCAAAAACATCTGGGGACCCCAGGTTGAGAACCACTGCCATATCTCGCCGCTGGCTGCCAACAGGCTTCTGGGCACAATTCAAATTTGACCTACAAAGCCCTATATGGTACCAGTCCAGGTTAACTGAAGGACCGTATCTCTTTCAATGAACATGATAGACATTTACGATCAACTGGAGAGGGCCTTCTCTCAGTCCCACCACTCGCTCAAGCCTGTTTGGTGGGAACACGGGAGAGGGCCTTTTTGGTGGCTGTTCCCAGAAAGACCAGGATCGCACCATCCCTGCTGGTTTTCCTTCCACAAAAAGGTCAAGATCTTCCTCAGGAGGACTTTGGGGAAGGATAAGGGCACGTTGCTATGGAGGTTGTGAGTGGTTTTTTTGAGGGGGTTGTGTGTTTTAAAATGCATTCTATTGCATTTATTGTATTTTAACTGTATTTTTAACCCAACACACACAAAATTGTTTACTGTATATACTCGAGTATAAGCCGACCCGAATATAAGCCGAGGCACCTAATTTTACCACAAAAAAACTGGGAAAACATTGACTCCAGTATAAGCCAAGGGTGGTAAATTTCAGAAATAAAAATAGATCTCAATAAAATTACATTAATTGAGGCCTCAGTAGGTTAAATGTTTTTGAATATTTACATAAAGCTCAAATTTAAGATAAGACTGTCCAACTCTGATCAAATCATTATTCTCATCTTCTTCAATGTAAATGTGCTTATGTATCCTTTTAATAATAATAGAGTAAAATAATACATGTAATAATAATAGAGTAAAATAATAATAAATACAGGAAAATAAATGTAATAATAGAGTAAAATAATAAATGCAATAATATCAGAGTGAAATAATCAATGTATTAATAATAGTAATAAAAATAGAGTAAACTAAATGTAATAGTAGCAACAATAATAGAGAAAATAATAAATGTAGTAATACCAATAATAATAGAGAAAAATAATAAATGTACCATATATTCTCAAGTATAAGCTGACCCAAATATAAGCCAACAAGGACCCTCACCCGAGTATAAGCCGAGGGGGGCTTTTTCAGTCTTAAAAAGAGGGCTGAAAAACTAGGCTTATACTCGAGTATATACAGTAATTGTATTTTTAATTTTTGTATTTGCTTTGTTTTAAATTGATCAAAGTGTGTGGCTGTTAGCCAGCTTGAGTCCCCTCGAGGAGAAAAGTGGGTTATTAATAAAGTTAATAAATAATAGTAATAATGGTACTTCTTTTGGCAATAAGTAGTTTTTAAAACTGCATATCCTTTCTATGGGAGCTTGACCAAGAATGTATCTAAGAAATATTTCACACTACATAATTATAACATTTCAATACAACAATAATTGTTAGGTCCTGCTGCAATGTAGCTCTTTGATCATTTTCTCCCCAAATCACCCTAGAGGACCTACAAATGCCTAAAGAAGTATTCTTCCTAGAAATCTCTAGGTCCTCTGGTGTTACTCTATGGGTAACTTGGATGGCTGAAAATGTTCATATCTGAATGATTCCTTGGGGTAAAAAGCAAAACACAGGGCATCAAAAACTAACAGAAGGAAAAGTTCAAATCTAGCCTTCTCCAAGATGAGCTGGTTTTCTATAAGCAATTATTTTCATTTTCAGTTTAAAGGAATGCTGTAACATGTAATTGCTCCTCGAATATTGTGATGCTGCTCCACCCAGCAAAAGCTGCAACACATAATTCTTCTGATTATGTAGCTCCTAGATAGATACAACAAGAGGGGCTATGATTCCAATTTTGGTTTGGGTGTGCTCTTTGGTGACACTCCTTAAGTTTAAAGAAAGGCCATATAACATGTTACAGAGCAATATATTTTAGATTTCTAACCCTAAAGTAATAAAAAAAAACATGAGTGCCGAATGCCAAAATGCAAACTATCCCAGGGCCAAAATGTCTGGAAACTTCATGGTCAATCCTACAGTACCTCATGAGGTAAAGGAACTTTATTTGGCCTCAATTAAAGAAAGTGTCTAACTTGCCAACTATAATCAAAACACCATTTTTTAAAAATCACAGAGACCTGTCTAGTCTGCTTTCAAAGGGCCGTCAGACAAGTTTGAGAATAAAGCTTTATATTAGTCTGTCAGCAAAAATTCAAATACCCCTTTATTTGGTGTAGGACGTGCTCCTTTTGGAACGGTATATTGTCAGCATTCCTATATACTGTCTTTCTCAGAACTCTTTTTATCCTGAATTTAGCAACCCTAAATATAACTTGAAAGCATTCCTGAAAAATTATAGGCCAAGAACAGTTGACAGACAGAGAACTGATAGGAAAACTTGCTCACATTACTTATGTTGAAGACCCAAACAACACACGGCATGCAAACTCATGTAGGGATAGCTGAAAAGCATGTTTTAAGAAGGAAAAAGTTGTAGCCAGTGCGGTCAGTTCAGATCAGAAGTGGAAATAGAATCATAAACCTTTTCTTTTTCAGTTTTATATGCATTCTTTCTCCTTTTGTTTTCATCACAGAGAATTTTCTTTTCCCCTTTTAGTCTGTTACTGAATTTATTAGTGTATTAACCAACTTACCAAGACAAGGATGCCACTGTTATTACTGAGAATTGTTTTGTAATTGGCAGCTTTTGAAAAGGTAATCATAATGGCATAATTATTACTTTGGACTTTATCACACTAGGCTGTTGTCTTGTGGCAATCACATTGTTTGAGTAAATGGAAACATATTGTTATTGGAATGATTGCTTTTAACCTCGCTGCAATTTTATCAGGCTTCAATGGAAGAAATAATGGTGGGACAATAATGAAATCAGATTCATTGGTGGGTTTCTTCTATCAGTAAAAGGAGATGATCAGCTCACAATTCAAGCACAATGCAGCTATGTTTTAGACATAATATTGCTCAATATACCTCAACTATAAGCGCAATTATCCTTCTGTAATTGTATTTTTTCAACCTTGTGTGATAAAGATCTATAGCTGTTTCTGGATCTGAGTTCTATTGGACCTAACTGTTTACGATTTCTAACATATATAAGTACAGTAGAGTCTCACTTATCCAAGCTAAATGGGCTGGCAGAACATTGGATAAGCGAATATCTTGGATAATAAGGAGGGATTAAGGAAAAGCCTATTAAACTTCAGGAACAATTTGAGGCAGTACAAATCTGACACTTGAAAGTTTGTGGATGAGGAATGGACATTTCATAAACTGTCATATAAATCTCTTTGTCCACTTAGATCTTCTTAGCAAAACATAAAAAGAAAACACTATTAAGTAACAGCATACATAAAGCTATTACAAAAGCATGGGATAAATACAAGTTACAACTTGCTTAAGATGCATCATATTTTTATTTTGTAATCCTTTCCTTGTGATTTAGATAATGTAGTTCTAATTTTAAATCTGGATTAACAACCAGAGATAAATCTTTGGGTGTTTAGTAGAACCATACAATAATAATGTATAGAGAATTTCAAATGCAGAAAGATAAATAATTCTCTTTTTTTTAGTAGTACATAAAACCAATGCGCCACAATAAAGCAGAAGTATCTTTGATACAGTTGGCCCTTGGTTTAATTCCAGGATCTCTTATGGATATCTGTGGGTGCTCAAGTCCCATTATTTACAATGGTGAGTAAAATGGTTTCTTTTAGTGATATCTCAAAATCAAAATTTACCTTTTGGATTTTTGCGGTGGGGGTGTGGGGAGGGATATCTTCAAGCCATTGATAATTGAATCTGTGGATACCAAATTTATGAATATGGATGGTCAACTTTATTGTGATGTTTACCAATGGGGATCTTATTGGAATGCCAGTAAGAACCCCACTGCAAATAATCTAACACGTATAAATGTGTATTGTGACATCTTCAAAATCATTTTTAAAGGTTCATGAACACTTAGTCCATTTATTTGGATGCCAACATAGCAAGTGGCTATCGTCCACAAAAGTATATATCCAATAAGATATATTATTCTATAAGCTGTCAAAGGATTCTTTGTTTTAGCTGCGAAAGACTGACACGGCTACGCTACAAGAATATTCAAACATGTAGAAGCATTAAATGTTATAACAAATATGGAGAGAGGAAAAGACTAAAGGAAAAAAGGGTTCAGTGAAAACTGCATCTATTCTATGGCCAAGAAAATAGAAAGGATCATGGTCAGCCACTTCTGTAGTCCTGGAATTCATTTTGTGGATCAGAATTATTGGATTACTAAGAACATAGAATGGTAGCTTTTAAGGTTTGCCCTGCTGGGAACACAGAAAGGCAATGAACGAGAATCCAGAAGTGAGGGTGCCTATACAGTGTTTCTCAAACTGTGCTCCTCCAAGTGTTTTGGGCTTCAGCTCCTAGAAATTTAATGGGACAATGACCTAATGAATATCCCTAGCAAGCTTAGCTCAGCTCTGCTATCCTCCTTCTTTCCTTCGATCTCTCTGTTAGGAATTGTGGGAGTTGGTCCAAAACACCTGGAAGGCTGAAGTTTGCCCATACCTGATCTCAACAGCCTCTTTGCATTTGAAACATCCGTTGCCTTGCCCCTTTAAGACTCTCCTCGGGGGCAGAGACTATGGCAAGGCACTTCTGGTTCTTAGAAGAGTCAACCTTTTCGTGACTGGAAGGTGAAGAGAGAGGAGGGCCAGAGGGTCTACAAAATAGCACGTCCAGTTGGAGCTATATTCAAGTCCAGTCAAAACTGTATTCAAGTCCAGTCAAAACTGTATTCAAGTCCAGTCAGAGTTAAATATTGAGACCATCTTAGAGACAATTGAACACCATACAAGAAAGAGACAATAAGAGAAATAAAGATTCAAGAGCCTCAGTTCAACCAGAATTGTGTCTATCTCTCAAAGATTTTACCTCTCCTCATAAAGACTTTTTAATGAGACTCAGTTAATAAATTCTTATTTGATTCAACTATATAGTCTCTTATCTGTTTCCTGTACAGCCAGTTCACCTTCCAAGTAGTTAAGATAGCGTGGGGGCATGGCACACAGCAAGTAAAGATCATAACACATCTTGTTCCTCACTTCTGCATGTTATTTGTTCCCGTTCTTTCCAATTCTTTTTGTTAAGATCCCCAAACCATGACCTGTGTTCTTCAGATACAAGAAAAAGAGGGTCTCTAGTTAACTTGTGTTCTCTAGGCAACTCACTACAACAGTAAACAAACAAATGTAGCTAGAGCAGAAATGATTTAAAGGACAAGATTTATCATTCATGGACAAATGGGCACCAACTAAGAGGTTGATGTCCTTCAAAGCTAGCTTTCTTCTGTTTTGACTACAAATTCATAAAACACATATTTGAGAATGTCACAAACAGTATTCTTTAAAAACAAAACATCTCTGGAGGTTACTGCAGATGTTTTGGCAGAGCAGAACAGTCAATTCTCCTTAACTTTCATGCAGATCCAGCTTGGATAAGAATTCTAAATGATGGTGTAATTGAGCCAACAAGGTCAGTGCCATATTTATGTAGCTGATGATTTTATTGTTTTTTCCAATAAGGTGTCAAAACTGGTGATGGAAAAAACCCAGAGCCATGTTTTTTCTTTTTTTTTAAATGATATTTTTTAGCATCTCCAATTGCTCCTTTTACATCATACTCAGTGACTCACATCCCAAGGTAATATCTGGCTGGTTAATTCAGTGCTACACTTAAGCTTGCCCTTCTAGAAGGGATATTGGTGCTTAGTCATCCCTTGTTGCTCAAGACTGAAATTCTCTTTGTCCTTGGAACAGTTAAATGGCAAGTGGAACATTAAATTATACAAGCTTCTATTCCATGACCCTTCTGATGCATGTCCTCAACAATGAACAGTTGAGCAATTTATAACATCAATTACAAAATTAGCATTTACATGAGAATCCCTAGACTGTACATAAATTAGCATTTACATGAGAATCTGTAGACTGTATATATGACGTTCATAGTTAAAAATGCATTTCATATGCAATATCAAATTATGCTCCAGCTTTTCTAGACTTGAGAACCAAACCGAAAAGAGACATGGACAATGGCAGACAATCTGATACATGGCAGTGAGTGAGATGGAAGATATGCTTTCCCCTTTTAAAAAAAAAGGCCCAGATCTTTGTCACTTTGGTCACAGGCTCAAGACCTAGACTCCTTTGACTACACTTCATGCAACACCCTTACAATGCTTCATACCTACAATCAATCAATAGCAGATAAACTCCACAAGCTGGACAGATCTTTCATCTACAGTTGAACAAGCTCACCCATGAAGATGGTAATGAAACCAAACCAATTTTGCCCATCTGATAAAGTCCAAAGAAATCAAACTAATACAAATTTATTTCCCTTGTATAGATAGTATGTATATAATGATGGCTCACTGCAGTTACATTAAACAAGATGTTACCATATCTTCATCAACCTCAAGGTTACACTAAGCAGCAGAACAGAACTTAAGTATCGATCTAGATGACTTTAAATGATATCAAAGGTCTCAGAATACTGACACCATAATCAAAAAGAAGCTCACAATTCTCTCTTCAACAGTTCTGTCATGTTGTGTGCTACAATAACATCTGGCAGAAAATCATTAACTTGGATGAACCCTGTAATAATTGAGAACAGGCCTGTGATTACCATCTAGTCCTTCTCTGACCATTTCTGGGGCAGTTTTCTCCCTGCAGTTGTTCTTATTCCTTGAGCTCTATGGGGCCAACTCTAAATGAACACAAATAGAACCATTTTAACAGTTTGCTAATTTAAAACACAGAGCAAAAGCTCAACATGCATTCTATTGAATACTTTACACATACAAAGAATTCCATGCACTCCACAAACTTCCACTGCAGAACTTTCTTGCAAAAAGCTTACTGTTCAGGAATTATTGCAGGAAACCTGCATGCCTTTAATACAAAATAGATACAAATACGGTATTACTATGCGGAATTTAGCCTTCTATTATATTACCTAATTTAATGAGACAATGAGCTAATGCTTGTCCCTAGCAAGCATAGCTCAGCTCTGCTATCTTTCTTTCCTTCGATCTCTCTCTCTCTTTCTATGTCCCAACAAGCACATGTCCTTCTTTAGGATTTCCACACCCATTGGTCCATATGAATCATTCCAAAGGAGGATTCTGAGCAGCAATGGAAATAAACTGAGGACAGAGGGAGAAAGTTGAAGAAGAGAAGAAAATCTGGGAGAGTAGAGAAGGTGGGATAGCAGAGGGATAGTCCTGACTGTCCCTGATAAATTGAGACAGTTGGGGGATATGCATTGGCATCAGAGATTAAAACAGAAGTTATGACAAGGCCATCAATGTGAGGTGACAATCTCTGTCGGACCCCCATCCTCAAACACTCAAAACCAGCAGCATATATTTTTGGTGATGTTCTATGAACTCTAGTCTCCAGATTCATTGATCCTGTTATGGGACATGCAGTCAATTATTCTGGTATGTAAAGGGAGAGCCAAGTATGGTTAGGAGTAATTGGCCACTTTTCCTTCATTCAGCTCCTGTCAAAGCAGAACAGTTGGAGGGTATGAGATACTTACATGCAGGTATGCTTTTTCCTCCTTCTTAATAATGACAACAACAGTATGAGCTATACTATCACCAGCAGACACATCACAGGGAGTAAATAAGTGATTTATAAATGAACTAGAAACTTTCACAGTGGAAAATTTCTCCCTGCTGGTACAATCCTTTCTACCTCATCCAAATGCTCTACAGCCAACAGATCTTAAGATTACACTTATTCTCTTGCAAACCAATCTCTGCCAGAAAAGTTGAAATCATTTATTTAGTGAGGCCAGAGGAAGGAAGTCTGTAGATATTTTTATACACCTAAAGAGGAAATAAAAAAATAATGTCTCTTTGCCTTTTATGCCAACAGGACCTAAAGATGGACAAATGCCCATAAGAGTACATTTTCATCACTTTACCTAACTATGAAACATGGACTTGTACTGATTTAGTTAATTGGACGCATTGGTCATTGATGCATAAAATAACTGAAAAAATGAAAGCATTAAAATATAACTGAAAAATAGCTGAATATAGCAGCTGATAAAACTCAGTCTTAAAGCCAGACATAATAGATGCTAAGAACTCAAGCATCAGAATCATGCTGAAACAAAACAATATTCAGCATGCATCCAAATGGTAAAAGAGATTAACCATCAAAGGGATGAAATTGAATTGTCATGGCACCACCACTGCTAAGACTCTGCCACGAATAATCTATCTGTATTTTATAATGCGTTTTATGAATGTTTTATGTAAGTTCATTTTTAACTGATTTATAGTGTATTGTACAGGTTTTATATGTGTGTTTTATTGTAAGCCGCCCTGAGTCCCCTGTTGGGTGAGAAGGGCGGGATATAAATATTGCAATAAATAAATAAATATGTTTTGGAGAATGGGAAGATTCAAAGTTCTTCCCATTTGTGTCAACCTTATTCTTCTGTGACTGATCTTTTTTCTTTGGAGCAGATACACTGCACTACTTTGGGCTAAAGATTAGGTTTGTTTGTTTTTATCTGCAGATATAATTGGAATCAGGATTTATCTATACAGTATGACCCCAGTATTTGTGGGGGATACATTCCAACATTTCTGTAGATATCTGAAACAGTGGATAATAGTGAACCTTATATTTTGCAATACCTGGGTCACTAAAATACCATAGAATCACACTGGGGGACTTAGAGAGGCCCACAAATACTTCTTAGAGGGGATATATGTTTTTTGGAGAATGGAGAAAACAATGAATATCGGATTCATTGATAAGGATGACATACTGTAAATGTAATGAATGGATGAATTGAGGATGGGAATAATGCATTTGCACATGGGATCTGCTGCTTCTAGTCACAATTTCCTGTTGATCCTGGGAAGGGCTAAATGGTCTGTTAGGCTTCATTTAGAGCCAGTCCAGAGTTAGGCAGACTATAAGCACCATTTGAGGAATCAAAAATTTGAAGGAGATGGGGGGGGGGGGTCTTGTCAGGACTGGGTTCCAAATCACGTCCAGACAGGTAGCAATTGTGATCATGTCCAGGTGTCTGCCAGCTTTCATGTTTTTTCAAAAAAGTACATTGACCATTTTTCCTCTTTGCTCAAAGCACGTTCCTTGCTGTAAACAAGCCTCATTTAATAACCCCCTGGGGGTGCTGGGGAAAAACCACTGCTGCAGGTGGATACTTCCAAAATCTCATGAATTTAGGGTGAGTGGAGAGGAAGGAAGACAGCTGCTTCTTTAAACGTCCCAATTGTTAAGGGAAAAGCTATGCAAGGGGGAGACAAACATTGAGCAAAGCCACTTTTTGTGCATCCTTTGTAGCAGAGAGCCTTTGTGTAGTGCTAGAAATACTTGGCAGGGGAACAGCCCAAGGGTATAAAGCGTTGCTCAACTACTGGATTGTTTGAAAGACCCTGATGGGGACTGACTGAAGCTTCCAGATCTAGTCAGCTAAAGCTGTTGCTTCAACAAATGTTTGTGGCTAATGTACGCAAGAGCCAAGATAATACTTTCTCTGGAGCAATTAATTTCCCCTTTCCTTGATTTTTTGGAGGATTATCAGAATTAAATCACACAGCTAAGGGAGACATTGCAAAAGGTTGAGTATGAGAAGGGTTTGCTGTTCCTGCTTTAAGTTTCCTGTAAGTACACAGGCTTCAGCCAATTCTGGCAGTGAGTTGACATAACTTGCATTTTTCTTTCATTGGACTTAGCTATATATATATGTATGTGATGCAGCTGACATTCAAAAGGGCTGCATGATATTACGTGAATGAAAAGTTTGCTCTGCAACTTGGGTTGTAGGGTTCTTTAGTATTCCTTTTGCTTGGTTATAATTTTTATAATCCTTGGCTCTTCTTGAGTGATCCAAGAACAGGATCAAATTAAATGACAATCAAAATCAGTACAAAATTAATGAGGAAAACCCTTAAGCCTACATGACATTACCTTCAAGTCATTTCCCACTTCTGATGCCCCTGGGGTATAGCTATCATGGTATTTCTTAGCAAAATGTGTTCAAAGAGGAGTTTGCCTTTGCCTCCCTCTGAAGCCAAGGGAGTATGACTTGCTTAAGTTCACCCAGCGGGTTTTCAAGGGAGAGTGGGAATGTGTACCGTGGTCCTCAGGGCCATAGTCCAACACTCAGACAACTACAATACATTGGCTTTCATGAAAGCATATGGAAGCATTAAAACAGCGACCACTGGAAAATCAAGAACATTAGTGACAAATTCAACCAGAAATGTATTACATTTTATTGATATCCCACCCTTCTTCTAAGAAAGAGACTCAAGGTGGCAAAGGCTCTCCTAAAGTAGATGCAGATGTAGCATAAGGCCTGAAGGAGATCTGCAGAGGCAGTTCTACTTTTCAATGGACTGATGTGCCTGCCTTGGTTGGCAGATGCTGAGCTGCAGGAAGTGACAGCATGATGTTGAAGGACAATCAATTATTTGCAACACACACAGCTATCTAACCAGCACCTCCTAAGTTATTCTACTATCTTCACCTATGGTAGAAGAGATTGTCCCACGTTTAGTCTGGAGAAGAGAATATTGTGGAAGAGTTATATTTGGAGAATGGTCAAGTTGGAGCAATTTTTTATTCAGTTGCTCCAAAACAACTTCAGCTGCTTGAAAATACCCCCCCCCCAGGCTATTTTTGCAACCTTGTACAATCCCAAATTCCCTGGGCTGTCCTTTATTTGTTTTTCTTGCCCCTCAAAAGTTGCCGCAATACTCTTAGAATCCTATAGGAACAGCAAATCACCTTTTAAATGGGTTACAGAGCCTCTCTCCATTGTATAACATTATAAAAACACTTATTTTTAAAACTAGACTTCCCAGATAGTTCTAGTTTGGGGTTTTAGTTAGATTTTTGCTTTTACATTTTTAGGCATTCCATTTGATTGCAGATGGTCCCTGAGGAGAAAATCCCCCCCAACCCATATACACTGTCCCAGAAAGTTTAAATAAGAGAAATTATTTTTACCTAAACATTAGAAGGAACTTCCGAATGATACAGATTACTTCAGAAGATGATGGGCTCAAAACCTTTCTAAGTTCGTTTATCATTTTTCCAGGCACTTCTGTTGTCGACCGCGTTTTAGGGGATCGGGCCCTTAAGGAGAGACCCGATCCAGTCCTGAGAGAACGGACCTTGGCGAAGCCAAAAGGAGAATTACGAGCCGCAATACAACCTGAAGCCGAAATGAAGAAGGTCCGCCAAAGTTGAAGGAAAATCCGCCAAGGAGTCTTTATTGAGCAATTCAGATGAAGAGGACTCTAGTAGCGATCATTCGGTCTACTAGGGTACCATACAATCAAAATAAAGCCATACTTATACAAAATTTCAGTCTGACAACCCTTTGAATTTCCCGCCCTGCTTCCCCGCCCATCTGATCGTTGATAGGCTAGAAGGTTGAACGAGGCGGGCTTTCGTTTCCCGCCTTGCTCCGTTGGCCCAATAGGAAGCTGCCTTTTGTCTCTACTCGGGCCAATCAGGAAAGAGAAGGCGGGAGTTATCGAAACAATGAGGTGACGGGGACAGGAACCAGAGGATTAAATCCTGCTAGACCGATTTCTAAAGGGTGCTTAATTTATTAATGGCAGCAATCAAGGGTGTCCGGGTTTCTGTCACGTATACAGATTTTAGATATGCCTTGGGGTGTCAGAGATGGAAGCAAAGATGGGTGGTGATGAGCCATATTGACAGGCTCTGCAGGGCGCCTTCCTGAGGTGTCCTGGTTTTTCCTTTGGGTGAGATATGACAATGTTTGCCTTGGGGCGAATCACCTTTAGGTCAGCAAACTCTGAATTCAGCGACTCAAGCCCTATATTGTCCATGCAATTTGAATTTGATTGGGTTTTGCGGTGGCAGATTATCCTTTTGTTTTTGGGAAAGGAAGCCTGGGTCATAGGAAATGGGATAAGTTCTGGGGTTCAGGTTGAGTTCAAAATATTTCCTATTTGATTTCATGATTTGACAATTATATGAAATAAAATGAAAAATAAAATAAAGTTGGAATATAAACCATGCTGGGAAAAATACATATTTTGCGGGGATCCCAAAGAGTACAAATACATATAGGCAGATAGATAGATTTCATGGAAATAAGGGAGAATCCATAAAAGTGAGTTACATTGCATAAAGGGGAATCATGAATGATATAAACAATTGAAAATATTTGATAAGAACGAAGTTCATAACATCTGGAGAACCCAGCATGGAAATTCATAAAAGTGGAGTTTTAGCAGCATGATTTTACAATTCATGAAGTTGTTATCTCTTGCCTCAGAGTGCAGGGATAATCCACAGTAAACTCCAGTAAAAAGTCTCAATCACCTTCTACTATAAATATATGGAATATAGAACATAAAGTCTTGATTTTTGAACTATCTTTTACAAAGTCCTGGGGGGGGGGGGAGGGTGGTCACCTCAATCACACTTCTTTTAAGAAAACATAGGAGTCCAACCAAGTAAACTTTTATGCAAGTACAAAGAATTCCCAACTCTTTTTAACAAATTCCTCATATTTATCAGTGACCCTTATTGGCCACGTCCATCTGCCCATCGTTCTTTCTTTCTTTCTTTCTTTCTTTCTTTCTTTCTTTCTTTCTTTCTTTCTTTCTTTCTTTCTTTCCTTCCTTCCTTCCTTCCTTCTTTCCTTCCTTCTTTCCTTCCTTCTTTCTTTCTTTCCTTCCTTCTTTCTTTCTTTCCTTCCTTCCTTCCTTCTTTCTTTCTTTCCTTCCTTCCTTCTTTCTTTCTTTCTTTCCTTCCTTCTTTCTTTCTTTCTTTCTTTCTTTCCTTCCTTCCTTCTTTCTTTCTTTCTTTCTTTCCTTCCTTCTTTCTTTCTTTCCTTCCTTCCTTCCTTCCTTCCTTCCTTCCTTCCTTCTTCCTTCCTTCCTTCCTTCCTTCCTTCCTTCCTTCCTTCCTTCCTTCCTTCCCTCCCTCCCTCCCTCCCTCCCTCCCTGCCTCCCAACATTGTGGGTCTTTTCTCATCCCCCAAACAATCATCATTCTGCTATTAATAATTACTCAAATATTTTAAGCACTGGGTAATGTGGCTATAGCTGCTAGACAAACACAGCAATACAAACCAAAAGGGCAATCTTCTCTTTACATGTCTGTTCAGAAGCGAGACCTGTTGAGTTAAATGTAATTTACAACTTTAAAATACAGAAAATCTAATATATTCCAGTTATAGTTTTAAGGACTTGAGGGGGGAGGCCAATGAGAAAAAATTGGAAATTTGGGGGGGGGGGGGAGAAGGAAGAGGAATATATGTGAGATAAGTGAGAAGAGAAAGAAAAAGTGGGTGGGAGACATACACATGAGAGAAAAGAGAAATGTTGCCAGGAATTTTGGAATGGGAGAAGGAAAGACAGAGAAAGAAATGAGAAAATTGTTACCTATTTATTATTTATTTATTGACCTTATTTCTATTCCGACTTTCTCTACCTCGAAGGGGCCTCAAGGCAGCTGAAACTGTGAAACCTAGAAACCTAGAAATTGTGAATGGAAGAGGAACAAAGAATTAGGGTAGAGGAGAAAACTTACAGCCATAAGTTGAGGGAGGGAAGAAGAGACAAGAACATAAGGGAGTCAGATGAGAGAAGATGAGTGTAGTGAGGAGCTGTAAGGGAAAGAAGGAAGAAATAGAGGACTAGAGAGAGTGATGGAGCAGGAGAAGAAATTACTTAGAAGTTGCAGGGAAGTGAAGAAAAAGAAATAATATTGGAAAGAAATAGCAGGAGAAAGAAAACTAAATTCAAGAAATAAAAGCTAAAAGAACCAATTGCCTATCATCTGCAGAAGAAAAATATTAGAACAATATTTTTTGTAGACAATGTTGCAACAGATATATACCTCAGATCAAAAAAGATATAATTCTTTGGTTTCATTCTTTGGAGGGATATATGGGGAAAGCTATAAAATCAACACCCTAATACCATATTCAGCAGAAAATACTGAAGGCCCTATATCCCAGAACATCAAGGCAGAAAATCCCACATTATCTGCTTTAAACTGGGATATATGGCAGTGTGAACTCAGATAACCCAGTTCAAAGCAGATATTGTAGGTTATTCTGCCTTGAAATTCTGGTTTAAATGGCTCCGTGGAAGGGCCCCAACTGGTAGAAAACCCTGTGAGAAGTTCACCTTAGGGTTGCCAAAAGTCCAATAACTTGAAAATACACAAAAACAAATATGGTTGGCAATGTGGACTCAGGTCACCCAGTTTAAAGCAGATATTGTGGGATTTTCTGCCTTGATATTCTGGGATCTAGGGCTGTGTGGAAGGGCCCTGAGGCAGAATTTGGAGCCACCCACAACTTCGGGCCCTTCCACATAGCCCTAGATCCCTGAATATCAAGGATTTACACCTGTCTACATCGACAATAATAATAATCTAAAAAACACAAACAACAAAGAGATTTTTGTTATTTCCCAGATAAGCAGGAAGTCTTTTCTTTCTCCTTTGTTGCAGCAGTATACAAAGTATATACAAAATATACAAACTTTACAGCCTAGCAATGTAGAACTTAGGAATTTCCTAAGGACCTCATCACAAGTAATTCCAGAATTGTTCAATATTAAAGAGTCTTTAAAATGGGAAGAAAGGCATGTTTTTCCCATCATAATCTAGATTGAACACAGATGTTTTACAACAAGGGCAAAGTTTCACTGAGAGCACTACAAACTAGGAAATATTCTTACTCTGTGATATACACTGTTCTGATAATCCTAGTTTATTGATTGAAGCAGCCCTATAAATTGCTTATCTGCAACCACTGGAGAGTTTTACAGGTAATTCATGTGATGTTTGTCACTTGGGGATTGTTTGCACACAGCTATTACATGTGTTCTTAGAATTGTGCCCATGTGAATTCACCTTCCATCAATACTGTCCTCCCCACACACCCATCTTGGTGGGGATTAATGTGGATTTAGGCAGATCAGCAAGAAGAAAGCATGATTGATTATATTTATGTTCCAATCATTTTACACTAGAAACTTTTTTTTAATCAGTGAAATTATGGCAGTGGTGAATGGCAATAAAATTACTTGTAAGCAGTGAGGTTCTGCTTGTAACATAACAAAGTTGCATTTCAAAAGTAAACTACGAGAGAAAACCTTAGTGCCTATTAGCCCATCCACACTCTACATTCATAGCTCTACATTCCACTTTCACAACATCCCATGGGATCTTAGGATTGGCAGTTTAGGGAGATTCCTGGCAGAACCTCCTGGTGAAGTCACTTGCTCAGAATGAGGTGCACACAGCTTTGAGATCAATGATGAAGGGATCTGGAAAGGTAGCAGCAGCAGCAGCTGTGGATCCAAGTGAGAAGGAAGGCAATGGCAAAGCACTTTGGAAGAGAAAGGGAAACAAAAGCTATTCCAATTCAAAATTGGGTTGTAGACAGCAGTACAGTTTTTGTGCGCTACATTACAGGTAGTTGTGGCGCTAATAGGGAAAATCAGGCACATTTTAGGAGTTGATTAATCTGAATTAAGGAGCCCAGGTGGCGAAGTGTGTTAAAGCACTAGGCTGCTGAACTTGCAGACCGAAAGGTCCCAGGTTCAAATCCCGGGAGCAGAGTGAGTGCCCGCTGTTAGCTCCAGCTTCTGCCAACCTAACAGTTCGAAAACATGCCAATGTGAGTAGATCAATAGGTACCACTTCAGCGGGAAGGTAACAGTGCTCCATGCAGTCATGCCAGCCACATGACCTTGGAGGTGTCTATGGACAACACCGGCTCTTCGGCTTAGAAATGGAGATGAGCACCAACCCCCAGAGTCAGACATGACTGGACTTAACGTCAGGGGAAACCTTTACCTTTATCTTTTTAATCTGAATTGCAGCAAAATTGTTTTGATCATATAGACATGTCCAATGTTTCTTCTTCAGTTCTGGGACCGAGCTCCACAAAACTTGAGAATTTTCACTCTTGTTCCACACCTAGAGAATGAAAACTAGTGATTCAGGGCCAGGCCCAGATAGCTGGCAACTCTTATCAATTTAATCCGTGGAGCGGGGTGAGCTCCCATTGTTAGGCCTGGCTTCTGCCAACTTAGCAGTTCCAAAACATGCAAATGTGAGTAGATCAATAGGTACTGCTCGGCAGGCAGATAATGGTGCTCCATGCAGTCATGCTGGCCACATGACCTTGGAGATGTCTTTGGACAATGCCAGCTCTTTGGCTTAGAAATGGAGATGAGCACCAACCCCCAGAGTCGGACATGACTGGACTTCATGTCAGGGGAAATCTTTACCTTTACCTTATCAGTTCAACCCTGGATAGATACAACTACTCAGTCCTTGATTTGGATTGTCAGTGACAACTGCTGTTGAGGATAAGATTTCTTTAGAGTTCTCTCCCTCTCTCAACCTCAGTGATAAGAATAATGGATGTTTATGATGGTATCAATGCCTAAATTATAACTATGTATGCACCAACACAAAATGGGTCTGTCAACTTTCATCCTGGTCGAGCAGTTGTGCATTTGATAATTGTACAAGAAGCAGACATTCAGCATCTTGCTTCTAGACTTTTTTATATTAGCTGATAATTTCTCACTTCTCCCACACCTTTTAAAGCCCAAAATGTTAAAAATAACAACCTTACAGAATGAGAAAGGACAAAGGGGTGTGGTAAAAATAAGTATACTGTATTAGAATAGGTAATGCTGCAGGGGGTTATGAAATAACCAAATTATATTGGAACTATTTTTTACAATTAGCCATTCTTGTTTAGATCTCAGCCCCTTGTTCACATTTCTAATGGGATGGAAAATGACAAACGGAGACAGTTGCAGCATGTCATAGGGGAAACACGGGGGATATAAACCCTTAATTATGAATTTCCTGAATGTACAATATAACCAGGAGCAACTGGCTAAGGTAAGTATTACAGTTTTCATCTCCAGCTGTTCATGAAAACAAAACTAAAATTATTACTGAGTTGTAGCTGGCAGACTCCTGGAAATTTTATATTTAACAAAGCATGTTATATTCTGCATATAATTTCTTCCAATGAGAGTTTGCTTGAGAGAAGCATTAAGCCTTACATCTAAAGGTGTAGTACTGAAGGGGTTAGTTTACATATAATCAGAAAATAATTGAAATAAAGATGTGGCATATACAGGAACTTGTGGTTTTAAGACAGCAGTGTTAGTGAATAGTTCCTCTATTAGTAGGCACCATTACTTACTAGATGCAGCTAGATGTATGTCTGGGAGATGGAAGCTAGACTCATTTCCATGTCCCAACTTTGAAGGCTTTAGTCATCATGACAAATCTGGATCCCATCGCTGAAACAACTCCACCAGCTTATTGAAAAAATGTGGGTGACCGAGAAGATCCCAGAAGACTTTAAGGATGCAACTATCACCACCCTTTTCAAAAAGGGGGAAAGAACAGACTGTGGAAACTGTTGAGGTATCTCTCTTTTAACCTCCACTGGGAAATCCTTGCAAGAATCCTTGCAAACCGACTTCTACCTATCTCAGAAAACATCCTTCCTGAATCCCAAAATGACTTCTGGCCATCCAGAGGAACAGTGGATACGATCTTCACTGCACAACAGCTTCAAGAAAAACACAGGGAACAAAATCAACCTCTTTACATGGCATTCATTGACCTTGGAAAGGCATTCAACACAGTGAATAATCGGATATCTTGATAAATTTGTGAATATCTTGTGGCTCCTCCATGATGACATGATGGCAACAGTCTTGGACAATTTAAAGTGGAATCAGTTATCAAACACCCCAACCTTATTTTCCATCTTCATAGCTATGATTTTGCATCTTGTTGATGGGAAGCTACCCACTGGTGTGGAAATCACCTATCAGACAGATGGCAAACTATTTGACCTCAGCAGACTGAAAGCCAAAACCAAGGTCACAACAACATCTGTTATAGAACTCCAATATGCTGATGATAATGTAGTGTGTGCTCATTCCAAATAAGACTTCCAAGCCACTTTAGCACCTTTGCAGAAGCATATGAAGAGCTTGGCCTTTCACTGAACATCAAGAAAGTGCTCTACCAGCAGGCACAAACTAATCCCCCTTCAATGACAAAAATTCAGCTTAATGGTGCAACGTTAGAAAATGTTGACAATTTCCACTACCCTGGCAGCCACCTCTCCACAAAAGTCAGCATTGACAGAGCACCACCTGAGCTCTGTGAATGCAGCATTTTTTCAAATGAAGCAGAACTGGTTTGAGGATTGGGACATTCGGAGAAAGACCAAGATGCTTGCTTATAAAGCTATTTTCCTTCTAACTCTGTTGTTTGCTTGTGAAATGTAGACCATCTGCAAACATCACTCTCAACTCCTGGAATGATTCCATCAGTGTTGCTTCTGAAAAGTCCTGCAAATCTCTTTGGAAGACAGACAGACAAATGTCAGTGTTCTGGAAAAAGCAAAGACCACCAGCACTGAAGCGATGATCCTCCACCATCAACCTCACTGGACTGGCCCCATTGTCCGAATTGTCACTGTCTCCCAAAACAGTTACTCTACTCTCAACTCAAGATTGGAAAATTGAATGTTGGTGGACAGCAAAAGAGATTTAAAGATAGACTCAAAGCTATTTTCAAAAACTGTGGCATATTAGACACTGAGAACCAGGAAGCCCTAGCCCTAGATCATTCTAGCTGGAGGTCAGCTGTTACCAACAATGCTGCGGAATTAGAAAAGGCATGAATGGAGGGCAAAAGGGAGAAATGTAACAACAACAATAACAAAACTTTATTTGTATTCCCCTTTTCTTCCACAAAGGGACCCAAAGTGGCTTACAACATATTAAAAGCAATAAAAGTCCAAAACAATCAGCATATATAACACATAAAACCATCTATAAAATAAAACATAAATAAGCATTTAAAATCAAGGGGACAGCAACCATCAGAGGAAATAAAGCCTATCTGGCCATTAGTCATGGGTATCACAACTTTTCAGGAATTTTTAATTATTTACTTAGTATCAATTGTTTCAACTCAAATAGACCCACTAGTAGATGTAGTATTGAAAAAGACTAAATCAGGCTATTCTGGTTGGGACTAATAATTGGATTTAAATTAACATTTTCAAACTAAGAGATTGAGTTTCAATTAAACACGTATGCCAGGCACTGAAATAGCTTTAGGGAACTTTTAGTAGAGATATGGCCGAAGGATAGCAGTCTCAGTTTAGTCGCCTTGGCTTCTATGGAGAGTTCAGGCATAATTTTCTCCACAACCCATTTATTTCTCTTCAGAGCAGCCCATAGTATCTGCACATCTTTTCTCCAGCATCACATTGTTTTCCTATCTGTTCTCTCCAATGTCCAGCTTTCACAACCATACATAGAAATGGGAAACATCATGGCATGGACAATTCTAACTTTAATATTTTGATAATGTATCTTTGTTCTTTTGACCTTGTCTAGTTTCTTCTTGGCTGTTCTTCCAAGTCCTAGTCTTTTTCTGATTTATTGACTGCAGTCATAACTGAATCAAAGTATGGAAAAACGTCAACTATTTCAACTAATATCTTTATGGATCATTATAAGGCAAGTTTTCAAGTTCATCAGGATTCATCCTCAGGCTTATATAATACAACATTTAGAGGATTGGGGAAGGAGTAGTTATATTTAAATCATGACAGTGGCAACTAATTTCTTTTGAGGATCTCAGAAATTATGTCATTGCATGTGAAAAATGTCATCTGAGCTCTGGTGAACAAGAGGACTGGACTCTCTTGAGGCACATACAGTCTTCTAAAACATGTTTATCAGAACAGCAGTAGAAGAAGGGAAGTGAAAGCAAATGTGGAATCACTGTTTTTTTCAGTAGCTTTTATGAAGAATGCAGAAACATAGGTGACTGCAGTTCAAGCTTTGTGCTGTATTTAAAATGTGACCTACTGGAACTTCTTGCTGTCTTGTAAGTTATTTGCTGACTGTCTAAGCAGAAGAATCTTTTTTCTATTAAGTCTGTATATAGAGCCTAGCACAGTTTGCTTTTTTCTCTTGCTCTATCTGCCTGTTGCTATGCAAAACTGACAAGTAACTGCAATATGCTGCCAGTTTCAAAATAAATGAAAAAACTTGTATAGTAATGACAAAAATAAAGACACTTTCATCTGAGGACTTATTTTGCTGGACAGTAAATGCTGCTGAGGTAGACGTTGCATTTTCCCATCCAATGAGTCTTTAATTTTCCATCCTAGGCACAAGGCTGATTCATGCACTTGTTTCCATATCCTACCTCTGCAGGGCTTAGTCACCATGACAATTTTGGATCCCACTGCAAGGTATTCGTCATTAGGAGTCTGTGGCCCCCATCTAGTCATGTTTGTCTTCACCACTGCGGGGATGCAGTGAAAATGGATTTGAAAAAGGAATTAAAACTCTTCTAGGATTATTATAGCAAAATCATTTTCTAAGAAGCAAATGTTACTATATTTAATTATTCTTACTCACTAGGAAGTTATTTAGGACTGGAGCATTAATTATATTTAATGTACGGAATATTTTCCCAATGGAACAATTGGGCATAAAGAGGATGCCTGTGTGTATATGTGTGCGGGTTCATATGCATGCTTAACATCCATCTGCTAAATGATAACGCTTTTTTAAAAATGCTTAATCCATGCATCATACATTTCTATCAAATATTGGTGAAAATAAAAGCTGGCGTGTTCCATGTAGGCTCAGTTTCATTCTGCAAGTATTTTAATGTTTGCAATTGATTTTGATCTTGCACAGGGGATCTAGTGCTTTAATAGCTGTGTAAAATCATCAGGTGTTGCTTCTTAGCTGGTTGCATGATAAGCAACACCTGATGAAACTAAAGCTTAAATTTACAGGAGCCTTCTTCAGTTTTCAGTTTGGCAGCCTTGCCTGAGAACTTGATTTCCATGCAATTGCTTTTAAAAGTGTGCTTTAATGTTACAACATACTGGTTCTAATAGTATCTTGCTTTAATAGTATATTTATTATGGGCCAGCTTGGATCCTGCATCAGAAGGAAGGTAAGCTGTACATTAATTTAAAAGGTAAAGCTCAAGCTTTTGTTTGAATGAAGACATGGGACCCATCAAGACCGACAAAGGTCAGATTAGAATTGGATCGGCTCCATTTTATTTATTTATTCATTTACTATATTTATACCCCACCCTTCTCCCTCAAAGGGGACTCAGAGCAGCTTACAAACTATGACAAAAATTCAATGCCACATCATAGATCATGTCATCCTTTTTCGTAAAATATAGTAAAGAAAGGTGTAAATTAGAAACATTGAAGTTTGAAATTATGAAACTATTTTTTGAACTCAGAATAGAAAGGTAATACAGTTATTCATCGCCCCCAAATGCACCTGTGGCCATCACTGCCCCCCTGGATCACTGCAGTGCCCACCAGGGGGCAATAGCGCCCACTTTGGGAATCACTGGGTTAAACCTTTGTGCTGGCTGGACTGATGACTTGAACGCTGGGTTGCTGATCTGAAGGTTGCCGGTTCAAATACAACCTGGGAAGAGCATGGATGAGCTCCCTCTATCAGCTCTATTTCCATGCGGTGTCACGACCCAGGCTACAGAGCACCAATAACCATACGCAGAGGCCAGATTCTATCTAATATCTTTATTAAGGAAATATATAAGATTAATAAAAATAAATGTAAAAGTTAGTTCAGAAGCAGACCTTTCAGGAAAGGTCAAAATTAGTCCAAAAAAGCAATGCCCAATATGAAATATTATGTTCCAAAGTTGTAATCCAATAACCGAAACACTCACTTTGCCAGGCAAAGTGAGGGGAGATGACAAGGTCCTTTAGTCCATAAACTTGAGCAAGGCTAGGAAATAACTTGATACTTGAAGCAAGGCTTAAAACGTGGAACAAGGTTGTCATGGAGCCAGATCCCAGGGCTGAATTTCCAAGCCCTGAATCTGACTTCATAACATAAAACAACCCTGCAAGCACCTGGCGGGAGGAGATAAAATGAGCCTGGGAACTCAGAGTTGAAAGTATAAACAATTATAATTGCTGTAGTGTGTGGGAATAGAAATCATGGTAGAAATGTGATCCCGAAGGTGGGGTTTGATGATGATATTTGCGTGTGATATTACGTTGCATCAGAAGTGATAAAATTAGATGTATGTAAACATTAGGTCATTCTCGACTTTTCCAAAGTCATGTATTCTTCAATAAAGATTGGATTTGAGAGCAGCTATCTTTGATCTGCGTTCAGACTGGTCCTTTGAAGTGAGCCTGACATTAAAGTCGAGAATCCATTTCTCACCCTCCTGCGGAATTCGCAGTGAAGTGATAATGAGTGAAGAAGGAGATCAAAGCCCAAATGGGGCAGAGAGGCCTTTGCAAGGGGCCCGGCCGAAGAGAGAAGAAACGCTGCAAGCCATAGCTTCCTCTACGGGGTACCCCAGGCCGAACGGCGTGACCCAGAGAATTCCCAGGGGAGGAAGAGGCGTCTCTGCGGCTGCAGAAATCAGTTGGGGATCTGGAGGAAGTATGCCGGAGACCGTGGCCCTGCGGTTATCCATCCTGGAAACTAATTTATCCAGGCTGTCGGAAACCGTGGGGAGATTGGTGCCATTATTGGAAGAGAATCTCCAAAAGGAGCCCAGCCGATATGGCGCCGAGAGAGAACCAAGTAAAGAAGGAGATTGGAGCCAGAGGGGCCAGCGAGCGTCAACGCAGAGTCCCGTGGCGGCAAGGGACGAGGGAGATGAGGAATACTGGCGGGAGCTGGAGTTCCGGGACAAAATGGCGCGAGAAGTGGAGCGTCAGCGAGCCCTGGGAACTCTGAGGCCGCCATCTCCAACAGAGCTCCCAACCCCCCGAATGGGCGTCGGGGTGGAAAGGCCACTGGGGCCAGGGATCGGGTCCAGTGGATTAGCAGACGAAGGCGGAGAGGAGCGGGGGATCCAGGAAGAGGAGGAGGATGTGCCGTACGACGAGGAAAGGCGAGATGAGGGGGCTACAGCAAGGCCAGTATGCGGATGGGCGGAAGAGCCGACAGCGGCGGCAGACTTTCGGGAGCCGCGCAGAATGACCACCGGAGTGGGGCGCGGCGTGTTCCAAGGAGCCGCCCGAGGAAACCTGATGCAACCCTTCCCCATGCCTCCCAGACAGCATCAACGGGCTGCAGAATGGATGCCTAGAAGGGAAGATCTCAAACTAGAATACGGAGGGGAATCAGATGAACTGAACTTTTTTCTAATTAGCATCAGAGGATACATGGAAGACAATGCACACACATTCCCCTCCGAGGCAAGCAGGGTTCGAGCCATCGGCAACACACTGAAGCGAGGAGCAGCCAGCTGGTATGTGCAGCTTCATGCCAGACGCGACCCATGCCTGAGGTCAGTGCCCCGCTTCCTCGCCGCACTGGAAAACCGGTTCAGAGACCGGCTAGAGCAATTGAGGGCTCGAGACCAGCTGAAAGGAATAAAGCAGAGGGACAAAACAGTGCCCGAGTACGCAGAGGAATTCCTTCACCTCGCGGAAAGGGTACCAGAATGGTCTGAAGTGACCAAAGTGGAGTTATTTAAAGAGGGACTGCGCCCCGAGATTTTCAGCTGGGCAGCGCACAGAGACGACCCCGAAACGCTCCAGGGATGGATTCAACTAGCGGGGCGCGTCGAATCCACCCTGGCCCAAGTAAAGCGCTTCAGGAGCGGCAGCGGCCAGCAAAGACCGGTGGCGAGGGGTCGAGGAGAAACGAGGAAGCAGGAAAGACCCGGAGGGAGGCCGGGGATTCCCTCCAGAGGAGATGACAACAAACCTAAACCGGGATGCTTTGTATGTGGGAAGACGGGCCATCGAGCAGCAGAATGCTGGGCCCGGAAGGGGGAGCCGCCAAAAGCCCCAAAGCCCAAGCCAGCAACCGGGAGGCGCGCGGAAGAGGAGGTGCAGGCCCCAGAATCTTCAGAAAAACTGGTGAGTCGGGACAACCGCATGATAGTAGTGCCAATCTGCCTCTCAGGGCTAGAAAATCGGGCCACCTGCAAGGCATTTGTGGATTGTGGGTGTTCTAGAAATATCATAACCCCGGAGTTAGCAGGAGCGCTGAAATGCCAGCAGATGGCGCTTGACTCCCCAATTGCATTTTCGCAGCTAGATGGATCAGTCGCTGCTGGGGAAGTATCTACAAAGGAAATACGAGGAATCCCATGTAAAATAGGCAAATGGGAAGGAAGAATATCCTTTGTGATAGCCCCTATTGCCACATACCACGTAATATTAGGGATACCATGGCTCGAACAGGCAAATCCTGAAGTAGATTGGAGAGGAAAAAGCCTAGCATTCAAAGAACAGCAGATGCAATGGGAGATAAGCAAAATTGCAGAAGAGGAGGACGAGGAAGATGAAGCAGGGGAAATAGACCCACAGCTATTGCCACCTGAATACAGGGACTTTGTGGATGTTTTCAATCAGAAAGAGGCCAGTAAATTGCCTCCCAAAAGGAATATAGAAGTAGAAATTGAAATAACCCCAGGAGCAAGCTTACCCAAACCAAAAGTGTATCCCATGTCTGTGCAGGAGAAGGAGGAATTGAGGAAATACATTGATAAAAACCTGGCGCGAGGCTTCATTAAGCCATCCAATTCTCCTCTCGGGGCCCCAGTGTTATTTAGGAGAAAGAAAGACAACTCCCTAAGATTGTGCATTGATTATCGAAATTTAAACGCAATTACTAAGGACAATAAATACCCTATGCCCTTAGTCAAGGATTTAATTACCGTATTGAAGAAAGGGAGCATATTTACTAAACTGGATTTAATTGAAGCGTATCATAAATTAAGGATCAAACCGGAGGATACTTGGAAAACTGCATTTTCCTGCGCATTCGGCCATTTTGAATACGAAATTTTGCCTTTCGGGTTAAAAAACGGAGGCGGCTGCTTTATGCAGCTTATAAATGAAATACTACACCCGTTATTGTACAGAGGGGTATTCATATTTCTTGATGATATCTTGATTGTAACTGAAGATAAGGAAAAGCACGTAAAATTAGTCCGGGAAGTTTTGCAGAGACTAAGAGAAGCAAAGCTGTACGCAAAACTGTCCAAATGTGAATTCAATAAAACTCAAATTGACTTTCTGGGGTATCGGATATCTCCAGAAGGGTTAGCTATGGATCCAGCTAAAGTAGCAGATGTGAAAGAATGGGGAGTGCCTCAAACAAGGAGGCAATTACAATCATTTCTGGGGTTTGCAAATTTTTACAGACCCTTCATAAAAGGTTTCGCGCAAATAACCGCACCCCTTACAGAACTTTTAAAAACAAAAGGGAAAGGGGAGACAGCAAAAGTGAAAGCTCCTGGCGCCAAACTGAGTTGGACGCCAGAATGCCAAAAGGCATTCGAAACCTTAAAAGAATGCTTCACTGAAGGACCCATCCTAAAACACCCCGATATCAGGAGCCCTTTCATAATCCATTGCGATGCCTCAGACTGTGCGTATGGGGCAGTACTATTGCAAAAAGATCAAAATGGGAACTTAAAACCCTGTGGATATTTGTCACGGAAGTTCAGCGAAACTGAAAAAAGTTGGCCAATATGGGAAAAGGAGGCATTAGCCATATTAAAAGCCTTAGAATGCTGGCGACACTTCCTCGAAGGAAGCGGAATCCCATTTGAAATTTGGTCTGACCATAAGAACCTACAGTATTTAAAGTCTCCTAGAAAATTGTCCCCCAAACAAATTAGATGGGCGCAATACTTCAGCAGATTCGATTTCCAATTAAAGTTTTTTCAAGGGAAGCAGAACGTCTTGGCAGATGCTCTTTCACGCATGCCTCAACACGAAGGCATAACCACAGCAAAAGAGGGGACAATATTCTCTGACAAACAATGGGGCTTAGCTGTCAGGACAAGAGCACAAACCCAAAAGGAGGACACGGCTTTTGTTGAACTCGGCGGGGAAGAAAACTGGGGGAATGAACTTAAACAGTCTTATGAAGGAGATCAATGGATCGCGTCCAACGCAGAAAAGGGGGAACAGAAGGGGGGATTTTGGTTTGTAAACAAGAAACTGTATATCCCAGCAATATTAAGGATTAAGATTCTGCATCGTTTTCACAACAACCAGAGCGCTGGTCATACAGGAATTACAAAAACAACAAAGGCAATAGTAAAACATTGTTGGTGGCCAGGAATGAGGAAGGACATAAAGAATCATGTTGTTCAATGTGATGATTGTGCCAGAAATAAATCGGGAGGAGGGAAGCCTATGGGATTGTTACAAACAGTAGCGGAACCTACCAGACCTTGGGAATGTGTAGCTATGGACTTTGTGGGAGAACTGCCGGTTAGCAAAGGACATCGTTATATTTGGACAGTATTAGACCTGTTTTCTAAACAGGCTCACTTTATAGCGCTGACGAAACTACCATCGGCTGAGAAACTAGCTGAATTGTACATAAATCATATTTACAAACTACATGGATGTCCCAGTAGAGTAGTCAGTGACAGAGGAGTACAGTTCACAGCAAAATTTTGGGAAAAATTCTTGGAAATGCTAGGAGCAGAAAGGAGTCTAAGTTCTGCTTTTCACCCCATGACAAACGGGGCGGTAGAACGTACTCAGCAAACGCTTGGGCAGTTCCTTCGAATGTACTCTAACATGAGACAAAATGACTGGTCTAGGTGGTTGGCTTTTGCGGAACTAGCCTTTAATTCAACTATACATTCAGCAACAAATAAAACCCCCTTTGAAGTAGTTTACGGGTATGAAATACAGCCTTTACCCCAGTTGCCAAGGTGGACAGAAAATGAGGAAACAGAGGCAGGGAAGTGGAAAACGCAAATGCTAGAATGTTGGAGTCAAGTGACTGCATCCTTAAAGGAAGCACACAAAAAGTATAAAGCGTTCGCAGACAGAAAGAGGGTGGAAGGCGATAAATTAAATAAAGGAGATCTAGTGTGGTTAAGTACCCAAAACATCAAATTGGGGCTACCTTCAAGAAAACTGGGCCCCAAATATATTGGACCATTCAGAATACAGGGTGTTATCAATGAAGTGACTTTCCAGTTGGCATTGCCAAAAAGTTTAGGGAAAATACACCCAGTATTCCATCGCAGCTTACTGAAAAAGTATATGGGGACTTTGGACAAAATGGACACATAGAGTTATTGTTTGATTTGTTTCAGAACTATGATGAAAGAAGAACCGAAGAGGAGGACGAAGAAAACGAGGGCGCCATGTCATGGAGCCAGATCCCAGGGCTGAATTTCCAAGCCCTGAATCTGACTTCATAACATAAAACAACCCTGCAAGCACCTGGCGGGAGGAGATAAAATGAGCCTGGGAACTCAGAGTTGAAAGTATAAACAATTATAATTGCTGTAGTGTGTGGGAATAGAAATCATGGTAGAAATGTGATCCCGAAGGTGGGGTTTGATGATGATATTTGCGTGTGATATTACGTTGCATCAGAAGTGATAAAATTAGATGTATGTAAACATTAGGTCATTCTCGACTTTTCCAAAGTCATGTATTCTTCAATAAAGATTGGATTTGAGAGCAGCTATCTTTGATCTGCGTTCAGACTGGTCCTTTGAAGTGAGCCTGACAAAGGTAACAAGGAACAAGAACAAGGTCCGTGGAATAACTTGGTAAAATCCGTGATACAAGGCAAGGTATAGTCCTGGAAAACAAGCAAGGTCCGTAGGTAAACAAAGGCTGGAAACTGGAGCGAAGGCTGGAAAGCAGGGCAAGGCTTGAGCAGGAACGAGGCTTGAAACGGAGCGCGCTGTCCAGACACAACTCGCTCCGGAGGCTGACGAATTGACTCCGCGAAGTTACTACGCGGGTAAAACACCTATATAGAGTCTAACTTTCTCGCCGAAGCAGTTCTCTGGGAACCAGAAACGAAAGCTAAATTCTGGGACCAGATGTTTGACTCCCTAAAGATTCTCACGGAAAGCAGTCTTAATTGGCTACATTCTTAGCTGCAATTCTAGCACTCCTGCGCGAAGCTGCTTCCAAACCCCTTTGTTGTTTACAAAACTCACGGCGCAAGAACACGGGAGATGTGGGCTCTGGGTTTGTTTGACATACTTCTGGGACACAACTTTCTTGCAGGTGCAAGGTTCCCAGATCTGCCTGGGAAAGATCTGGCTGAGAAGATTCCAATTCTGACTGGGAAGGTAAAAAACCCAAGTTTTCTTCTTCATCAGGGATTACAATGTCCTGGGCAGGACTACAAGGCCCATGGGTCATCACACTATCCCCCTCCTCAAGGCCCCTCCCAAACTGGGGCCCTCTCCCCGAGGCGCGAGGTCGCGGCTTGGCGGGATAGGTCTGATGAAAGCGACGGGTTAGATCAGGAGCATGGACTGTGGAGGCGTCTTCCCAAGAGCGTTCCTCAGGGCCAAAACCCACCCAGTCAATGAGATATTGTAGGCGGCGGCGGTGAAAGCGAGAATCCAAAATGTCCTCAACCTCGAACTCCTCCTCCCCATTCATCAAAACAGGAGGGGGGGCCGGTTGGTCTGTATCAGGACGCACACCATCCGCCGGAAGGAGCAGGGACCGGTGAAACACTGGGTGGATGCGCATTGAACGCGGAAGTTGGAGTTTGAAAGTCACGGGGTTTAATTGCGCCACCACTGGATAGGGGCCAATGAAACGGGCATCTAACTTCCGGCAAGGGCGGTGGGAGGGCAGAAAGCGAGTGGACAGAAAAACCCGATCTCCTACCTTGATTTCGGGGCCCGGCTGGCGATGTTTGTCAGCGTGGCGTTTATAGTCCTCCTTGGCTTGGTCTAGTTGCTGGAGCAAAAGTTGTTGTACCGCTGTGAGTTCCTGCAGCCAATCCTCTGCTGCGGGAACTTCTGAAGTTTCAATGACAGGGGGAAAGAAACGTGGATGGAAGCCGTAGTTTGCAAAGAACGGCGTTTCTTTTGTAGAAGCTTGAACTCCATTGTTATAGGCAAACTCTGACAGTGGTAACAGAGAAGCCCAATTGTCCTGTTGGTAGTTTACATAACAGCGAAGATACTGCTCCAAAGTGGCATTGGTGCGCTCCGTTTGCCCATCTGTTTGGGGATGATGAGCTGAAGATAAGCGAGAGTCTATGCCCAATAGTTTTTGTAGTGCCTTCCAAAAACGAGAGGTGAATTGAGATCCACGGTCTGTGACTAAACTCTTGGGCAATCCATGTAGTCTGAAAACATGTTGAAGGAATAGATCTGCAGTCTCTTTGGCCGTGGGAAGACCTTCACAGGGAATGAAATGGGCTAACTTGGTGAAAAGGTCCACCACCACTAGGATCGTGGTGAATCCACAGGAAGGTGGTAGGTCAGTGATGAAATCCGCAGAAATTATTTCCCATGGCCGAGATGGGGTAGGAAGGGGATGCAGAAGCCCTGAGGGCTTCTCCCTTCTTATCTTGGAGCGCTGGCATACTGGGCAGGTGTTGACATATTTTTCCACATCTTTGCGGATCTTGGGCCACCAAAAATCCCTTAGGATCAGATGCATGGTTTTAAATAGTCCGAAATGCCCTGCTGGTTTGCAGTCGTGACACAGACGAAGCGCTTTCTCCCTGCCCGGTCCGGGTGGGATATAAACATGATTTCTATAGCATAGCAGTCCATCTTTAAGCGAAAAGGGAAAATGCAGACCTTGGCGAAGTTGGTCCTGCGCCCAGGCATCTGCTTGCTGACTAGCCCTGATTTCTTGAGCACAGATGGGTCCTGGAGTAGAGGAAGTTGAACCAATGGGAGTGGATTTGGTGTTCCCCACTGTGAGCGTGGCAAAGTTCTCGGGTTGTAGTAATTGGGATTCAAAGGTCTCCTTGCGTCCTGCAGCGTATTCCGGTTTACGTGACAGGGCGTCTGCTTGCTTGGTTTGGGCTGGGGTCACATAATGAATCTGGAAGTTAAAACGTTCAAAGAACAAAGCCCAACGTTGCTGCCTCTGATTTAGTTTGCGGGCAGTTCTTAGATGTTCTAGATTTCGATGATCAGTGTGGACTTCAATGGGAAATTTGGCCCCTTCTAGCCAATGTCTCCAAGTTTCAAAAGCTGCCTTTATGGCCAGTAGTTCCTTTTCCCAAATGGTGTAATTTCTCTCTGGTGTGGTTAGTTGACGGGAGTAAAAGGCACAGGGATGAAGGTGGTCTCCCACCGGTTGTAAGAGTACAGCCCCAATTGCCACATCAGAGGCGTCCGCTTGCACAACAAAAGGGGTTCCAGGATCTGGGTGCTGTAGAATTGGCTGGGACGTGAATAATTTCTTTAGTTGCTGGAACCCTTTCTCTGCTTGATCAGTCCAGCGGAAGGGCTGTTTTCCACGGATGCAGCTAGTGATTGGGTCAGACCAGCGGGCAAAATCTGGAATGAACTTGCGGTAATAGTTCGCGAACCCCAAGAAACGCTGCACCTCTTTCTTGTTAGTTGGCGCCCGCCATTCCAATACTGCTGAAACCTTGGCTGGATCCATGGAGAGCCCTAGAGGTGAGATACGGTAACCAAGGAAATCTACCTCTTGTAGATCAAAAGCGCATTTTTCCAACTTGGCATAAAGTCCATGATCCCGCAATCGTTGTAACACCATTTTGACGTGGTTCTCATGTTCTGATTGTGATCTAGAAAACACCAAAAAATCGTCCAGGTAGATTATCAAGAACCTATCTAGATAGTCCTGAAAAATGTCATTGACAAAATGCTGGAACGTTGCGGGAGCTCCGCATAATCCAAAATTCATAACTCGGGACTCGAATAATCCGAATTTGGTCTGGAAGGCGGTCTTCCACTCGTCCCCTTCTCTGATGCGAACTAAGTTGTAAGCCCCCCGAAGATCCAGCTTGGTGTAAACCTTGGCTCCTCAAAGCCGATCCAGTAGATCCGAGATTAAGGGTAGGGGATAGCTGTTCCGCTTGGTGATATTGTTCAATGCTCTGTAGTCCACCACCAAGCGTAGTTCCCCTGACTTCTTCTTCACAAACATCACTGGGGAGGCGGCTGGGGATTGAGAGGGTCTAATGAATCCCTTACGAAGGTTTGTCTCTATGAATTCCCTGAGAGCTTCTTGCTCTGGTTCAGTCAGGGAGTATAGGTGCCCTCGCGGGATCGGGGCCCCCTCCACCAGGTCAATGGCACAGTCATAAGGTCTATGTGGGGGTAATTTCTCGGCTTCCTTTTCATTGAATACATCCCAATACTCGGAGTACTTCTTGGGCAGGGTGATGATGGGCTCGGTGTCTGTGGCATGGCAGACCTTGGCTACAAGGCAATGGTTTTGGCAGTACTGTGAAGCAAACTGCAGTTCTCTGTTGGACCAGGAGATGCTTGGGTCGTGGAGAGTCAGCCATGGAATTCCCAAAATCACAGGGAAATGGGGAACCTCGGTAACAAAGAAGGAAATCTCTTCCATATGTTCCCTTATCCACATCCTGGTGGGTTCCGACCACTGACTTACGGGGCCCGTCTTGAGGGGGCGGCCGTCTATGGCTTGCACCACACGGGCATTCTTGAAATCATGATATTGTAATCCCAGAGAGTCGGCATACTCTCTATCAATGAAATTGTTGGTGGCTCCGGAGTCTATCATGGCGTGGATCATGACGGGTCCCCTTTTTGCTGACCATAAGGTGACCACGAGAAGGAACAGGACCCCGGTTGGCGGCTCTTGAACGGGTTTTTTGACCGGGTTGGCGAGCCTCTCTACGCCCGGTCGTTGGCTTCCCCCGCCGGCTGTGTGCCAGCCGGCTCAGACGCCTTCGTCTCCGTGGAGGACGCCGCCGCAAGACGGGCGGCGGGCTTCCCTTTGGCTGGGCACTCTCTGGCGAAGTGGCCCCCGTTCCCGCAGTACCAACAGAGGTTTAAGCGTTGACGACGGGCCTTCTCGGCGGCATCTAATCTGGGACGCACGTTGCCCAACTGCATCGGCACCTCCTCGCTTCCTCTGGGGTATGGGGTTGGTGGTGGGGGTCTCCACACTGGACGTGGCTGAACGCTGGCGGGAGCGGGGGGTTTTGCCCCAGTTCTACCGCTCTGGCCTCGAACCCACTGTTTCCTGTTGGCAATCATGACTTCAGCCCGTAAACATTGATCAATGAGTGCTTCGAGGGTCTGGGGAGGATCCACCTTGGAGATTTCCTACAGCATTTCGATGTTGAGACCCTCCCGGAATTGTCCTCTGAGGGCTACATCATTCCAGCCGGTGTTGTGGGCCAGCACTCGGAACTCGGCTATGTACTGAGACATAGGTCTGTCTCCTTGGAAGAGGCGACGGAGTTTGTGACCGGCTGCCTCCAAATTGTCCTCGATTCCCCAAGTCTCTTTAAGGTGGTCCAAGAAGCGTTGCGCGGATCTTAGGTGTGGAGAGGCTTGGTCGAACAGTGCCGTCGCCCAGTTGGCCGCTGGCCCGTCTAGAAGACTGTAAACCCATGCCACCTTGATGTCTTCTTGGGGAAATTCGGCAGCACGGGCCTCTAGATAAGCTTGGCATTGGCGACGGAAAACATGAACCTTAGAAGCTTCTCCAGTAAACTTGGTTGGCAACGCCATGGCCGGTAGACGGATTCCGCGTTCCTTCAAACCTTTTATTTCTCCATCCTGGGCATTGAGCTTATCACGGATTCGATCCACCTCATCCTTGTCGATGGTGTAGGTAATCGGCTGGCCGCTCGGCCCAGGTACGGTTCCGGTAGACATTCTGGCCGAGGTTAATTGGTGCTTAGGGTGGCGGAGTCAAACTGTCACGACCCAGGCTACAGAGCACCAATAACCATACGCAGAGGCCAGATTCTATCTAATATCTTTATTAAGGAAATATATAAGATTAATAAAAATAAATGTAAAAGTTAGTTCAGAAGCAGACCTTTCAGGAAAGGTCAAAATTAGTCCAAAAAAGCAATGCCCAATATGAAATATTATGTTCCAAAGTTGTAATCCAATAACCGAAACACTCACTTTGCCAGGCAAAGTGAGGGGAGATGACAAGGTCCTTTAGTCCATAAACTTGAGCAAGGCTAGGAAATAACTTGATACTTGAAGCAAGGCTTAAAACGTGGAACAAGGTAACAAGGAACAAGAACAAGGTCCGTGGAATAACTTGGTAAAATCCGTGATACAAGGCAAGGTATAGTCCTGGAAAACAAGCAAGGTCCGTAGGTAAACAAAGGCTGGAAACTGGAGCGAAGGCTGGAAAGCAGGGCAAGGCTTGAGCAGGAACGAGGCTTGAAACGGAGCGCGCTGTCCAGACACAACTCGCTCCGGAGGCTGACGAATTGACTCCGCGAAGTTACTACGCGGGTAAAACACCTATATAGAGTCTAACTTTCTCGCCGAAGCAGTTCTCTGGGAACCAGAAACGAAAGCTAAATTCTGGGACCAGATGTTTGACTCCCTAAAGATTCTCACGGAAAGCAGTCTTAATTGGCTACATTCTTAGCTGCAATTCTAGCACTCCTGCGCGAAGCTGCTTCCAAACCCCTCTGTTGTTTACAAAACTCACGGCGCAAGAACACGGGAGATGTGGGCTCTGGGTTTGTTTGACATACTTCTGGGACACAACTTTCTTGCAGGTGCAAGGTTCCCAGATCTGCCTGGGAAAGATCTGGCTGAGAAGATTCCAATTCTGACTGGGAAGGTAAAAAACCCAAGTTTTCTTCTTCATCAGGGATTACAATGTCCTGAGCAGGACTACAAGGCCCATGGGTCATCACATGCGGGGACATGAGAGAAGCCTCCCACAAGGATGGTAAAAACATCAAAACATCTGGGCATCCTCTGGGCAATATCCTTGCAGATAGCCAATTCTCTCACACCAGAAGCAACTTGCAATTTCTCAAGTCGCTACTGACATGAAAAAAAAATCCCCTGGTTCAGCACACTAAATTATTCCCAGGTTATGGGTCAGTATAGATCTGCCACTGAATTTCCCTGTGCTTCTACTGTATACATTCTCAGGAACTTTTGAGACAATGAGGAGATCTGTGAATGGCAGCAGGACTTTACATTTTCCAAAAAAGGAGCCTATCAATTGCTTCTTTGGCACCATCTACACTGCCATATAAGGCAGTTTAAAACTGCCTTATATAGTCAGTGTAGACCAGTGGTTCTCTGCCTGGGGTCTCCAGATGTTTTTGGCCTACAACTCCCAAAAATCCCAGCTAGTTTACTAGCTGTTAGGATTTGTGGGAGTCGAAGGTCAAAAACATCTGGGGTTCCCAGGTTGAGAACCACTGGTGTAGGCCCTTATAATGATATTTAACTGCATTGAATAGCATGACATGAGTCTACGCAGACCACACAAAGCAGTTTCAAACTATATTGTATGGTAGTGTAGTTGGGATTTTTGTTCTAGAATGCATTGCTGGATATGACCTCATATCTGCATGCCAGTGATTTATTAGTCCTATTCAGGCATTTGCTTCATCATGTAAGTGTATGCTTTCAGGCTACACATTGACTTATGGCAACCCTATTAATTTTATGGAGTTTTCTTAGGTAACGTGTATTAAAGGTAGTTTGCTTTCCTTTGTACCATTTCCTTCCTTTAAAAAAATTACCTAATACACTTGGTATTTCATGGTGCTCTATCATCCATATGTTAATGAGGCCTGACTGTTCTTAACTTCTAAAATCAGACAGGTTCTGGTGCCATTTCAGTATTTAGACTTCTTGAGACAGATAACTAAAACTAAAGATATGCCGACACAAGTAAGCTTCAGAATATAATGCCCCAGAGTAGTTCAAAAATAAATTAGAATATATTGGGCATGAAGATCAGAGGACGATACTATTACCATTTTTTGACTTAATAAAGTTACAAAGCTCCCGTAAATGGGAACCCCGCTTTTATCAACATTTTTATTTATGGTTCTGAAGTTTTGTAACAGTGTTTTGCAGAAAGTTGTGACCAAACCTCTTCAGAACTTAACATTTAACATGAAAAGAAATCTAACTTACTTTCAGGAGCTTGTAAAACACGACAGTATGTGTGTTTACTTGTCAACCCTACACCCAATTTTAGTAATACATATTGAGCATATCCATTGTTCATCTTCCAACATGGGATTGAATTTATCTACTGAGCTTATTGTCCCAATATCTGGCCTAATTTTGAGACTTTTCTGCTTTTGTTTTTCCATCTTTCACTTCACCCACTACCACCATCTCGGATCAGTGCTTCCAAAACTCTAGTCTTCCAGATTTTTTGGATACACCTCTCAGAATCCCTGATCATTGACCAAAGTAGCTGGGGTTTCTGAGAGTTACCAGGAAGACGAATGTTTTGGGAATCACTGATTTAGCTCAATGAACAGCTTTGGAAAACCCGGTATCTTAAAATATTATTGTTGGCTTCTCATTGGTTCGAAAGGCATTGCATCATGAGGCATTTTCATTTGCTTATAGGAACTCTTTGCTGGGGGAAGGGATTTCTAAAACAATAGCTAAAATTTTTAGAAGATTAACACCTTGGCTCTCCAGCCTGGCTGCTCAGGAAGGAAAAGAGATAAGGGTGTTCCTATACTTGATGGCTCTTTTGCACTACTGTATAGCTTAGCAACAGGAGGGACAGTCACTTCGAGTTTGGCAGGCTTCGCCTTAAGGGTTTCCCACTGGCCAGTCCAATTAGATATGACTTGGACTTGAAAGACAACATAAAACAGAGAGGAAGTCATTTCCCAGTTTCCAATAGAGATTTCCTTTGTGACAGGGAGACTCCTAAACGAACCAGTGAGTCACAAGGACTCCACAATTGCCCTTTAGTGCACCCATTTTATCCCTCTGCTGTCATAGTTAAAAGAAGACAGAATTTAAAATAGGATAGAGCTTGGAAAATTACTTTTCCAAAGGTATGATTTCCAATTAATGGATTCTGGGAGTCACAATTAAACCAGTAATTTTTCAGTGCACTGCAGTTGGATTCATCACATGTCACTGCTTGGTTGTTGTTTCTGATGTATGGCAATCCAATGCAAAATTATCATGCTGTTTTCTCGGGGTGAGGGTTATGTGACTTGTCCCAGTTCAACAAGTGGGTTTCCATGGCTGAGCAGGAAATCGAACTCACTAACCACAGCTGACAAATATGGGTGGAGGGGAGAAGAATCCCCACCCAGAAAAAACCGGGAGATTAGTTAAGTTTACAACTTCTCTGCTTCTAGGGACCCCAAGTGCATTATTATTTTTTACACATTCCCCCTTTTCAGATTTAAAAGTGGTTTTATTGGCATTGCTCCCCCTCCCCCATCGCTCTCTCTATGCATTTCTGCCCTTGCTGGGGTAAATTATGTTGGAGTCTCGTATGCCCAGAAAACCCAGCAATAGTTTCATCTTAGTCTTGCCATGATTCCAAAATGACTTGAAAGCATGCAATATGTGCGTAAGGGTGGATCTACACTGTAGAATCAATGCAGTTTGATACAATTTTCACTGCAATAGCTCTTATCAGAAAGCCCACAATTCTCTTAGAGCAAAATTGAGAAATATCTTATACCTGGATACTAGCAGACCATAGAATCAATGCAATTTGATGCCACTTTCACTGCCATGGTTCAATGCTATGGAATCATGGGGTTTGTAGTTTGGTGAGGCTCCACTCTTTGACAAAAGAAGTCTAAGACCTTAAAAAACTACAACACAGAGGACTCCATAGCATTGCAGCCTGTGCTCGATGGGGTTACACTCTCCCTGAGGACACAGGTCTGCAGTCTGGGGGTCCTTCTGGACTCATTGCTGATGCTTGATGCTCAGGTGTCAGCTGGGAAGCCTTTGCACAATTAAAGCTTGTGCGCCAGCTGCAACCATACCTCGAGAAGTCTAACTTGACTATGGTGGTCCACACCTTAGTTACCTCCAGATTGGACTACTGTAACACACTCTACATGGGGCTGCCATTGAAGATGGTCCGGAAACTGCAGTGACTGCAAAGGTCGGTGGCCAGGTTACTAACTAGAGCAAATTACAGGGAGCAGTCAACCCCCCTGTTTAAACAGCTCCACTGGCTGCCGATAAGTTTCCGGTCCCAATTCAAGGTGCAGGTTATTATCTATAATGTCCTAAATGATTCAGGGCCTGCCTGTCTTTGCAACTGTATCTTCCCCTACGAACCTGCATGATCGCTAAGATCTGCTGGGGAGGATCTCCTCTCGCTCCCACTTCCGTCATAAGCGTTGTTGGTGGGGATGAGGGAGAGGGCCTTCTCAGTGGTGGCCCCCGGCTCTGGAACTCTCTTTCCAAGGAGATTAGACTAGCACCCACCCTGTCCACCTTCCTTAAAGATCTAAAAACCTGAATGTTCCACTGTGCTTTTGATTAGGCAATCCCCCAGATAAGTTTGGCCCGGCCATGGCTTAAATCTAGCCCTTGCACTTTACCAGAGATATTTACTTACTTAGGCAATCCCTTGTAGTTCGAGGATGATGGTCTTCCAGTTGTGGGTTCTTAGGTGGCTGAAGAGACCTATTTTTGATCTGCATGTTCTACCGCAGTGAGGACATCAGTTTCCAGGTGGAAGACAGTCCTGGTCAGGGTTGGCTTGACGGGCCTTCCTCTTGGCACATTTCCCCCTTAAGCCCTCCATTCGTGCCTCTTTGAACTCCGCAGCACTGTTGGTCACAGCTGACCTCCAATTAGAGCGCTCAAGGGCCAGGGCTTCCCAGTTCTCAGTGTCTATGCCACAGTTTTTAAGGTTGGTTTTGAGCCCATCTTTAAATCTCTTTTCCTGCCCACCAACATTATGTTTCCTGTTTTTGAGTTCAGAGTAGAGCAACTGCTTTGGGGGACGGTGATTGGACCAGAGATATAGGGCTCTATCCTAAATTGCCCTCCACTCCCAACTTCATCATCTGGTTTCTGCACTTTATCTATTAGTCCTGTCCTTGCAACTGAATTGCACTAGTCTGGCTACGCCCTTCAGAATTGTTTATTATTCAGGCCACTGTTTGGCTCAAAGGTGTTTTATACTGTGTTATTTTGTGTGCTGCCTATTTTCTTTATTATGATGTTGTTTTTATTAATCCTATGCTATATTTTAACTGTGTTGATCAGGCTTGTCCTCATGTGAGCCGTCCCTTCGGGGAGATGGAGGTGGGATATACAAATAAAGTTGTTGTTGTTGTTGTTGTTGTTGTTATTTTGAGCGAAGGCAGTCAAAGTGGTGTCTAACTGCATTGATGCAGCTTTAGTTGAACTCAGCAAACCAAACTTGCTTCAGCCTTCTCCATCCCTAACTCTGGATAAATGATCTAAGTGGAGCAAATCTGCAAATTATTTATGGGTTATTTTGCTTTTTCCAGCCAAAAGGGAGATGTTGTTCGGGTTATGGTGACCTCAGTCTTAGAGTACACGAGTACCAGCTCTCTACTTTGCTTCCGGGATTTCAGAAAGATTTTCAAGCTTTACTATGGGAGGTAGTAATTTTTATTAATATATAATCACACAGATCGAAAATACTAACACTTATAACACAAATTTAAATTATTAAAACTATTACCCCCCCCCCCAAAATGAGGAGGCTCAGACTTGGGAGTATGCTGAATTTTGTGTCATATAAGAAATTCTGGTTGTGTAATCAACCACAAACATGTGGAGAACACATTGCCTTAATCTATGCACTACTCACATTTCTTCTCTTGGTACTAAATAAGATTTTCTTTTTTAAAAAAACTATAAAGCTCTATATAGCTCAGTTCCAGGTTATTTGAAGGGCTGTGTTCTCCCAAATAAGATCACCCATGTTTCGAAATGTTCAGGAAGGCCCATCGCTCTTTTTCACAATTTGCAGATATATCTGGGGGAAGATAGAGTCCTTTTTGGTGGCTGCTCCCAAGCTCTTGAACTCCCTTTCTAGTGAGGTTAGAATGACATCTTGCAATCTTTCTGCAAGCAGGTAAAGGCTTTTTTGATTTAGTGGGCCTTGGAAGATTTGTTACTGAGAAATTAGACCCCAACATTATGAATTATGAGACATGACTCCATGGGGATATACAGCACACCCACTTTACCTTTTCCATTTTGCCTGGTAATACCCTCTCATGAATTTCCCTTGAATGTTTCCTCACCACACCTTGAATTGCAAAGAAGAATTCCCCAAATTATCGGAATCCTTTCTTAATGATCAGGAAGATTTCCCCTGAGATGATCTGGGTTATCTGTGGGAACATTTCCTCTTCTATGTCCCAAACCAGACCCATCCTTATGACACCCATTGAGATGACAATCACTTTAAAGCACCCACTCTTTATCTGGACCAACCCCATTGTGTCTACTGGGGCTAAAATATTAGGCTCGTTATCAATTGCCCCAGCACATTCCTTTCCAATCATGCCCCTCTCGTGGGCAGATGGATAAACTGACATACTCTTCAAAGTAATCCAATTAGTTTATTAAGTTTCCCGCCAAAACAAAGACTAACCAGTGATGATGTCTGATGGAGTCTAGGACCAATCAGGGAATGGATCCTAGCTGGGAGCTTTCTCAACTAATCAGGAGCTGGCATAGTATTGTTGAATATCTGTCAAAATGTAAGAAATATGCTATGGATTCACAATGGCAGTACAGTAGAGTCTCACTTATCCAACACTCGCTTATCCAATGTTCTGGATTATCCAACACATTTTTGTAGTCAATGTATTCAATACATCATGATATTTTGGTGCTAAATTCGTAAATACAGTAATTACTACATAGCATTACTGCGTATTGAACTACTTTTTCTGTCAAATTTTTTGTATAACATGATGTTTTGGTGCTTAATTTGTAAAATCATAACCTAATTTGATGTTTAATAGGCTTCTCCTTAATCTCTCCTTATTATCCAACATATTCGCTTATCCAACGTTCTGCCAGCCCGTTTATGTTGGATAAGTGAGACTCTACTGTATGTTACTTCTTTTGAGTGCTGTCTCCTCTCTCGCCATTGAGAATAGAGCCTTTGATTTTACCTTCAACCCATCTGTGTCTCATTCAATCCTCTGAAAGCCAGGCATTCTGGGCCCAGAACCCGTGCTTTAGTGGAACTGAAATCACATAACAGATTGCGTGTTCAAAGGAAAGGGCTAACATAACTTTTGGGATTTTCCTATCACCAATGCAATTCTAAGCTGCATTAATAGAACATAGTATCTAGAGCTAGAGAACTAATAGCCCATCACTATTTAGTTTTGGCCAGACCTTACTTGGAATGCTATGTCCAATTGTGAGCATCACAACTCAAGAAGGATATTGACAAAACAGAACATTTCCAGAGAAAGGCGACCAAAATGTAAAATATTTTGAAAGAATGCCCTATGACAGTGGTTCTCAACCGTGGGTCTCCAGATGTTTTGATCTTCAGCTCCCAGAAATCCTAATAGCTGTATACTGACTGGAATTTCTGGGAGTTGTAGTTCAGAACACCTGAGGACCCATGGATTGAGAACCACTGGTCTACGAGAAGCTTGGTTTAGCCTGGACAAGAGAAAGTTGAGAGGGGACATGATAGACAGGTTTAAATATTTGAAAAAAAGTCAAATTAAAGAGGGAGCAGGCTTGTTTATTTGCTGCTCCAGAGACTTGGACCTGGAACAGTGGATTCTTGGACCTGGAACAAACAACAGGAAAAGAGATTCCACCTAGACATTAGGATGAATTTCCTGACAACAAGAGCTGGAAATGCTACCTTGAAGTGTGGTGAAGTCTCCTCCTTTGGAGGTCTTTAAAAAGAGGCCTGATGGCCCTCTGTTGGGAGTGCTTTAATTGTGTATTTCTGCATGGCAGGGCATTGGACTAGATGGCCTTGTAGTTTCTTCCACCTCTTATGTTTCTACAGTATGATCTCTGCATCCACAGAGGATATATTTCTAAAAATTTTGTGGATATACAAAGCCATGCATACTAGCAAATCCTATCAAAATGAAGGACTTCTAATCCAAGAATACCACAGAGCAAGCTTGCACAACCTGCAGCCCTCCAGGTATTTTGGACTTCAACTCTTAGAATTCCTGGCCATTGAAAAGCTGGCTAGGACTTTTAGGATTGGAGGCCCAAATATCTGGAGGGCCGCCTGTCATAGAGTCATGGTAGAGTATCTAGGAAATGCCCAGAGAGGATATATTTTGTCAGATGTAAATAAAATGAAACTGTGGATAATACGCCCACAGATGTGGGAGTTGTATTATAATACAAATAGATTATTGTGTGATTCAAATAATTCTTTCTCTCTTACAGAGAAAAATATATACCGGGTTTTCACTTGCACAGCTCTTTTCATCCGAAGTTCAAATATCCCCAGATGCATAGGCTTTGGTATTTTCAGGAGAGATAAAATATTCCCAGATTCAAAGGTCCTGGCATTTTCATTCTCAATTCTCCCATCCTTAATTTTATTTTAGCAATGATTAATCTGATACTACAGTTTCTTCATGAGTAGCCAATGTCTGTAGCAGTAAAAACAACCAAGTATTACTTTCACTAATTCCAGAACTGTTGTATAATAATATTCTAAGAAGAATAGCTATATAATATGGCACACAGCCATTAAGTTGGAGATATCTCCCTGCCAAATCAGGACAGTTGGAGGATACAAATCAAGACTTCACATGATTTTTGAGGAAAGCTTTTATTTAACAGTTTTTAATATATTTGGATTTTTAAAATTGCAAAAGCTTATAAGAAAAAATATCAAGCATCTGAAACGTATTAAGAGTAACTTCAGAAATGCACACATTCGCCCAATGCATATTTACACCAATGGCAGCTGGTGAGATGGAAGGTAGGGAATGAGGAACAAATTTTGGCCTGAAACCAATATTCTAGTCTTCAAAGTGGTCAAAAGAAACTGTGTGTGTATAAGACTTCGTGTGTGTATGTGGCTTGAAGTTGCCTGTTGACTTATTGTGGCCCCGTGCATTACATAGGGGTTGCTTAGGCAAGGAACGCACAGAGGTAGTTTCACCAGTTCCATTCCTATTAATTAAAGAAGAATGCAGATCATACAGAGCATGACTAGGTTTCCAAATCCAGAAATCTTCCATGAAGACTGCATGTCTCCTGGCAAGTTAGGTTTTGAGACTATTGCAAACTAAGCGAATAATCAGAGTTTTATGTGTTGTCGAAGGCTTTCATGGCCGGGATCACAAGGTTGTTGTATGTCTTTCGGGTTGTGTGGCCATGTTCCAGAAGTATTCTCTCCTGACATTTCGCCCACATCTATGGCAGGCATCCTCAGAGGCTGTGAGGCATGGATAAACTGGGCAAGGAAGGAAAAAATATATATCTGTGGAGAGTCCAGGGTGTGACAAGAGTCGTTTGTCAGTTGGAAGCCAGCGTTAATGTTTCAACATGTTAGCTCCAGCTTCTGCCAACCTAGTAGTTCAAAAACATGCAAATGTGAGTAAATCGATAGGTACCGCTCTGGCGGGAAGGTAACGGCGTTCCATGCAGTCATGCCAGCCACATGACTTTGGAGGTGTCTATGGACAATCCCGGCTCTTCGGCTTAGAAATGGAGATGAGCACCAACCCCCAGAGTTGGACACGACTGGACTTAACGTCAGGGGAAACCTTTACCTTTACTATGCTATTTTTATATATATATTCTTCATATATATTCTGCTTTGCTATTTCACTGTGGACTGAGTCAAGTACAGAGGTGCTTCTCAACCTTGGAGTACAACAACTGGTTCCTTTGCAGCACATGCAACTCTAGTGAGCATGCTCAGTAGTGGGGGACGATGGGGATTGCAGTCCTGCGGCTTCTGCAGGGCTAGACATTGCAAGGTGGCAAGGCGGGCATCCTCACTAGAGCCGTGCAGCCCTTTAGGGTGCATCTACATGGTACAAAGTTTGACACCACTTTAACTACTGTGTCTCAAGGCTATGGGATCCTGGGAGCTGTTGTTTTACAAGGTCGGGGGTTTTCCTTGCCAAAGAGTGCTGTTGCCTCCCCGAACCATAGCTCCCAGGATTCCATAGCAGCTACTTACCTACTTACTTTACTTAGGCGATCCCTCGTAGGTTGAGGACGATTGTCTTCCATTTCTGGTGTCTTGGGGGTGTGTCCGTAGGTGGCTGAAGAGACCTATTCTTGACCTGCATGTTCTCCCATAGTGAGGACATTAGTTTCCAGGTGGAAGATGGTCCCGGTCAGGGTTGGTTTGATGCTCCTTCCTCTTGGAACGTTTCTCCCTTAAGCCCTCCATTCGTGCCTCTTCAAAGTCTGCAGCACTGCTGGTCACAGCTGACCTCCAATTAGAGCGCTTAAGGGCCAGGGCTTCCCAGTTCTCAGTGTCTATGCCACAGTTTTTAAGGCTGGCTTTAAGCCCATCTTTAATTCTCTTTTCCTGCCCACCAACATTACATTTTCCATTCTTGAATTGGGATTAGAGCAACTGCTTTGGGAGACGGTGATCGGGCATTCGGACAACGTGGCCAGTCCAGCAGAGTTGATGGCGTAGAAGGAGCATCGCTTCAATGCTGGTGATCATTGCTTCTTCCAGCACGCTGACATTTGTCCGACTGTCTTCCCAAGAGATTTGCAGGATTTTTCTGAGGCAACGCTGATGGAAACGCTCCAGGAGTTGAGTGTGATGTCTGTAGACCGTCCACGTTTTGCAGGTGTAGAGCAGGATTGGGAGGACAATGGCTTTATAAACAAGCACCTTGATATCTTTATGGATGTCCCGGTCATCAAACACTCTCTGCTTCATTCGGAAAAATGCTGCACTCGCAGAGCTCAAGCGCTGTTCTATTTCGGTGTCGATGTTGACTTTTGTGGAGAGGTGGCTGCCAGGGTAGCAGAAGTGGTCAGCGTTTTCTAATGTTACACCATTAAGCTGTATTCCTGGCATTGCAGAGGGAATCTAGATCCAGGGAAGTCATGCTCCCCCTCTATTCTGCCTTGGTCAGACCACACCTGGAATACTGCGTCCAATTCTGGGCACCGCAGTTGAAGGGAGATGTTGACAAGCTGGAAAGCGTCCAGAGGAAGGCAACTAAAATGATTAAGGGTCTGGAGAACAAGCCCTATGAGGAGCTGCTTAAAGAGCTGGGCATATTTAGCTTGCAGAAGAGAAGGCTGAGAGGAGACATGATTGCCATGTATAAATATATGAGGGGAAGTCATAGGGAGGAGGGAGCAAGCTTGTTTTCTGCTGCCCTGCAGACTAGGACATGGAACAATGGCTTCAAACTACAGGAAAGGAGATTCCACCTGAACATCAGGAAGAACTTCCTCACTGTGAGGGCTGTTCGGCAGTGGAACTCTCCCCCCCGGGCTGTGGTGGAGGCTCCTTCTTTGGAGGCTTTTAAACAGAGGCTGGATGGCCATCTGTCAGGGGTGCTTTGAATGCGATTTCCTGCTTCTTAGCGGGGGTTGGACTAGATGGCCCATGAGGTCTCTTCCAACTCTACTATTCTATGATTCTATGTTGTATTTGGGTGTCGATGTTGACTTTTGTGGAGAGGTGGCTGCCAAGGTAGCGGAAGTGGTCAACATTTTCTAATGTTACACCATTACGTTGTATTCCTGGCATTGCAGAGGGGTTAGCTGGTGCCTGTTGGAAGAGCATTTTGGTTTTCTCAGTGTTCAATGAGAGGACGAGCTTTTCCTATGCTAAAGCAGGCATGGGCAAACTTGGGCCCTCCCTCCAGGTGTTTTGCACTTCGTCGTCGTCTCACTCGTTCAGTCGTTTTCGACTCTTTGTGGCCTCATGGACCAGTCCACGCCAGAGCTCCCTGTCGGCTGTCACCGCCCCCAGTTTCTTCAAGGTCAAGCCAGTCACTTCAAGGATACCGTCCATCCATCTCGCCCTTGGTCGTCCTCTCTTCCTTTTTCCTTCCATTTTCCCCAGCATCGTGATCTTCTCCAAGCTTTGCTGTCTTCTCACGATGTGGCCAAAATACTTCATCTTTGCCTCTAAGATCCTTCCCTCCAGTGAGCAGCCATTGGGCATTATTTCCTGGAGGATGGACTGGTTGGATCTTCTTGCCAAGGTCCAAGGCACTCTCAGGACTTTCCTCCAGCACCAGAGATCAAAAGCGTCTATCTTCCTTTGCTCAGCCTTCCTTATGGTCCAGCTCTCGCATCCATAGGTTACTATGGGGAATACCATGGCTTTGACTATGCGGACCTTCGTTGCCAGTGTGGTGTCTCTGCTTTTCAGTATTTTATCGAGGTTGGCCATTGTTCTCCTCCCTTGCACTTCATCTCCCACCATTCCTAACAAGTTTGCCCATGCCTGAGGTAAAGTCTGTTCTGCGGTGTGGCTTGGCCTCGGTGCCCTTGGAAAGGCGTTTGTAGTTTGCAAAGCGCCCAGCCCTCTCCCTTTCCCCTTCTCCTCCTGGGCTGGCTTTTCTGCGCCTGCACCCCCTCCTTTCCCCTCTCATTTTCCACTCCTCCTTTTTCCCACAGTAGCCTCTAATCCAGACTGTATGGTATGTGGGCTGGTCCCAAATCCCCATGTGGTCCGACATCACTGACATGGCGGAATCCCCCTCCGACGCCGCCTGAGAGAGAGTTTTCCCGGCTCGCTCGCTCTCTCGCTCGCTCTCCCGCTGAAGCCAGGCGGCGGTGGAGCAGGACTGCCTCAGCCCCAGCCCCAGCCTCCCTCCCAAGGAAACCCGCCGCCCGCCAGACAGGCTTCCTCTCGCCCTCCTCGCTCTCCGTCTCTGGACTTCGGGTGCTGCTCCCCCATTTCCAGCACAAGGTAAGCCTCGCCGCCGCCTCCTCCGCCTGTTTCTCCCTCCCAGCATCCCAAATGCCACGGATTCCTCCGACGAGGAAACACAACGAGCTTTTCCAGGAAGGCTCCCAACTTGTGGGCTTTCCCAAAGGCTCGAGCCCGAGTGTGCCTGCCTTGCTTCCTAATCCGGATCCCTTTTGTTTCCAGAGTCTGGGGTTGGTTGGGAGGGGAGTTAGGAACCGGGTGCCCTCTCCCCCTTGGCCTTTTTTTTGGGCCAAGTGGGGCGTGGAAGTTGAGGAACGGGAGGGGAAGAGGCGCCAAGATGGGACCCCGAAAGTTTGGGGCAGGGCGTTTGCCTCGCTCGGATCCTTCTGGTTGCATTTCCTAATGAACCCCTAATTGGGGGGCAGAGCACCCCCAAACTCTATTCATTGACTGCTCAGAAAGAGTTCCTCTCAAGGAGAATACAAATGTCTTAAAATGTGGAGGGGGAGATCTGAAGAAGACTTTTGGAAACCGACCATGCCTGGCCCCAGTTTGGAACCGGGTCCGGTTTCCTGAGCTCTGGGAACAGGGAAGGCGCCAGGCGGGCTTCGGGGCCAAGGGACGGCGTTGGCAAAAGGCGGCAGGGCTGCCTCCGGTTTATTTATTTTGGGGAGGGGGCAGCACAGGAGAGAAAAAGGCCTTGCCGGTCTCAACCCCAATGTAGAGAAGCCAGCCGGAAGGCAGAAGTAGGGAATTCTTACTCCTTCTCGTCGCCCTCCCTGTGCAGAATGGGTGGAGAGGGAAGGAAGGCACCATCACAACCTCCCAATCCAGGCAGGCTCCTCGGGGCTGTCTGGTTTCAGAGACTCCCCCCTCATATCCTTGGCTTGACACGTTTCTTTTTGGGGTCCCATCCAGGCTCCCTGACCCGGGTTTAGCAGCCAGGGTCAAGGCGGAGGTGTGCCTTACAGTGATCCCGATTTCCCAATCGATTATCTGACTACCTGATTGCTTGGTGAACCGGGGTCCCCGGGGCGCACACCTTCGCTTTGTGTTTTTGACTGCTTTCATGGCAAGAATCACTGGGTTGCTGTCAGTTTTCCGGGCTGTATGGCCATGTGCCAGAAGCATTATCTCCTGACGTTTCGCCTGTATCTATGGCATGCATCCTCAGAGGTTGGAAACTAGGCAAATGGGGTTTATGTTTCTGGGAATATTCAGGTTGGGATTAAAAAACTCTTGTCTGTTTGAGACAGGTATGAACGTTGCAATTGGCCACCTTGATTAGCATTGAATAGCCTTTCAGCTTCAAGGTCTGGCTGCTTACTGCCTGGGTGTATCCTTTATTGAGAGCTTTTGTGTGTGTGTGTGTGTGTGTGTGTGTGTCAGGAGCAACCTGAGTTGCTTCTGGAGTGAGAGAATTGACCGTCTGCTAGGACGTTGCCCAGGGGGCGCCCAAATGTTTTGATGTTTTTACCATCCTTGTGGGAGGCTTCTCTCATGTCCCCACATGGAGCTGGAGCTGATAGAGGGAGCTCATCCGCACTCTGCCCAGGTGGGATTCGAACCTGGCAGCCTTCAGGTCAGCAACCCAACCTTCAAGTCACAAGGCTTTAATCCACTAGGCCACAGGGGCTAGCTGGCCCTGATTGATTCATGTCTAGAATTCCCCTGTTTTCTGAGTGGTGATCTTTATTTACTGTTATTTTAGATTTTAAAAAAATACTGGCAGTAAGCAGCCAGACTTTGAAGCTGAAAGGCTATTCAATGTGAATCAAGGTGGCCAGCTGCAACATTCACACCTTCCTCAAACAGTCAGAGTCTTTCTCCCATTCTGGACATTCCACATATATATAAACCTCCCTTGCTTAGTTTCCAACGGAACTCACAACCTCTGAGGATGCCTGCCATATATGCAAGTGAAACGTCAGGAAAGAATGCTTCTGGAACATGGCCAGACAGTCCAGAAAACTCACCACCCTTGCTTTGATTCCCAAGGAGAACTGTGTCAAGCCAAGGGCAAGAGCTGGACTGTGCCTCAAAGGATTACAAGGCGGTGATGATGATGATGTCTTGGATGCAAAGGTCCACACACACACACATGTACCCCAGTCAAACTTGTGCAAAACCAGCCTCCTTGTGCTGAGGGACGGAATAAGAGCTATTATGTATTATTTTCCAGCTAGAGTCCATATCTGAAGGGAGAGGGATGTTAATAACTCCACTGCAGGCCAAAAGCAGAGTCCTACGGGATAGAGGAGGGGGAAAGGCAAAGAGTGCCAACCAAGCCCAGGCTGGCTTTTCTGCCCTACAGCACGTAGTGTCTCGCCCTTTTCTGGCCGGGAAGGAAGGATGCCTGCTTGCCTGCCTGCCTGCCGTTCAAGGGAAGGCAAACCAGCCTGCGACTTCTTTCTCCCTTCTCCCCCCAGTCTCCCCAGTCTCTGGATTTCCTTTGCCAAAGGCTCTCCTCCGCCCTCCTTCCCACCAATAGAAGGGAATCGGACCAGGAAATGGAATGCTGTTTGGTTTCCTTCTCAACCATTTCTCCAAAGCTTGGCGTTTTCTTTCTGCCTTCTCCTGAAAGTATTTTATTTTCTCAGAGGGGAAGATTCCAACAATTTGAGTCTCTGTGATGATGTGTCCTGTAATTCCACTCAGAGAGATTTTTTCCCCCCGATTCAGATTAAGGCCAGGTTTTTTTTTCTCTTTGAAGGCAGAATTTGTCTGTCTTTTCTTTCCTTCTTTTTCATCTCTTTCCTCCTCGGTTAAGTTATCTGCTGGCAGTGATGAGATGGAGATTTTCTCTATTTGGAGGGAGGGAGGGAGGCGTGGGCTGTTGCTGAGATGGGAAGGGAATCTTGGAGTGTGTTAAGAATGTGCTTCTCCAAACCACACAGGGAAGAGGAGGATCTGTTGAAATCTTGAGGAATTGCTGGAGTTTAGAGCAAATTAATCATGCTGCCAAATATGGAACCTGCTTTATATTGAGTGAGAATCTAGCCCACTGCTGCTTTCTCTGCCGGAAAGCATCTTTCTAGAATTGCAGGAGGAAGAGGTTGGGAACTAACATTTTTGTATAGTGGGCCCCTGGTGTCTGCTGAGGTTTGGTTCCAGGACCCCTTGAAGATACAAAAATCTGTGGATACCTAAATCCCGTTATATACAATTGAGTATGATATCCACCACAGGGGCTGCGGTGGCACAGCGGGTTAAACTGTTAAGCTGCAGAACTTGCTTTCCGGAAAGTCGGCAGTTCAAATCCGCGGGACCGGTTGAGCTCCCATTGTTAGCACCAGTTTCTGCCAACCTAGCAGTTTGAAAACATGTAAATGTGAGTAGATCAGTAGGTACTGTTTTGGCAGGAAGGTAATGTGCTCCATGCAGTCATGCCAACCACATGACCTAGGCTGGGCTGTGGCACAGGCTGGTTAGCAGCCAGCTGTAACAAATCACTCTGACCAAGAGGTCATGAGTTTGAGGCCCACCTGTGCCTGCCTCTGTCTCTGTCTCTGTTCTGTGTTAAGGCATTGAATGTTTGCCTTATATGTGCAGTGTGATCCGCCCTGAGTCCCCTTTGGGGTGAGAAGGGCGGAATATAAATACTGTAAATAAATAAATAAATAATAGGAGGCCGGCAGGACTGTGCCAGCTCTTCGGCTTAGAAATGGAAGTGAGCACTGCCCCTCAGAGTCAGACACGATTAGATTTAATGTCAAGGGGAAACCTTTACCTTTATCTTTTTATGGTATCCTTCATATAAAACTGCGAAATCAAAGTTTGCCTTTTGAGGGATTTTTAAATATGTTCAAGCCATGGATGGTGGAATCTATGCAGAATCCATGGATACAGTGGGATGATATTATATTGAATGTATGCCCCACCATTGAGTCTCCATTTAGGATCTCCATATAGAAGAGTTTGCACCTTTTGTTTAATACAGAAAACCACCAGGAAAAATAATTCGGAGAAGTGCCAATGGGACACTGACGATGTCCATCTCTTTCCCTGTCCCACTCATTGGGTGAAGGCGAGGTTCATTCCAGACAGAACCATGGTCTGGAATCTGCTGGGTAGGAACCAGTGAAATGAAACTGAATCCTGATAACACAAGGGTTTTGCATATAGTTGGTTCATTTTTTTAGAGATATAAGTCCATGGCATTCTAGGTGGTACTATATGCACACATTCCAAAGGTCTGCTTTCTTGGTGTTCTCTTAAATCAAGCTTTGAACCTGGAGGCCCAGGTAACCTTGGGGGTAAGAAGTGCCTTTCATCAAACTAGGTTGGTATGCTAGTTGTCACTTTCCTGGAACAGAGATTGCATGGAAACAACAATCCATTTTCTGATGACGTCCAGGACTGTTCACTATAATGCATTGGATTATAATTGATACTTTGATTTGGAGTAGTTGTTAGGAGGATACTGGTGAGTTCCAGACAATTTCTGAGGATACATGTCTTTACACAATTTAGGATGAAGACCCTGGAAGAAATGTTTTGTTTGCTAGAATACCTGTCCAATGAAATCATTCTGGGATGATTTTAAATACTCTTGTTTAGGAATTGAGGTCTCCTGAAGTCTTTGTCTTCCACTTGTGACATCAACACACTTAAGAGGACCATGGAGAGATCCATGGTCTGGACTCCCTCTTGAAAGCCAGCCCACTTCATTCTGTTTCCAGACTAAAACATAGCTTTTTAATTAAATTCTTTGGGGCCTAATTTTCCTCCCAAATGTACATGTCCATGGTTTTAAACTTTTAAGACCATTTAACTTATTTTAACTTGTTAACTTGTTAAATATGTTTTTAGTTGATTCGTATTATTTTGTGGTTTTAAGTTTTATAATCTATTCTGGAAGCTCTTCTGATGAGAAGTATTGGCAACCTTGTTAATAATAATGATAAAACCATACTCATTAACTGAAGCTGTACATTTCATCATATTTCTTCCATCTGCTTAGCCATAATTTCCAGTAGAAGTAGTAATTCAACTTATGCTTCTTGCTAATAGGACTCTGCCACTATGCTCCTACTAGAACATCCAATGCCAGCTGTTTTTTTTTTAATTGTACAATGGCAGGTGTTGTTCCTTATTGTTAAGTTCCAAGCTGCACTGGAAGATTTGTGAGTGCCAGAGAGACACAGTTATGCCTGGGATTGAGTTCAAATCCTATTTTATCCATGGGCATGCTTGAGTAGCTTAGAATAAGTCAGTTGCTTACCTCTTTCCCTCAAGTTTCCTATTTTCATAATAGGAAAACTAGCAATATGATTGAATTAAAAGTGGTAGGAAAAGAACAGAAAAACTATGTTTAATAAACCACGTTTCTGTTGCTTGGACAAAAATAGAAAAAAGAGCAAGGAAGTAGATGTCCTGTTTTTCCTCACTTGACACTGATGTACTGAAATTCCATCGTATTTCTTTTCTTTTTGGATTGTAGCTCCTATGATCTCCTCAGCTGGCTAGGATGGATAGAGTTGTAGGTGGAAAACATCTGGAAAGCTTCAGGTGCGCCTCTATGCTTAAGATGTTGGATTGGTGAAGATTGTTTTTTTGAGATCTAGTTTTTTCTCATTGGCCTATGCCTTGGTTGCACCACTTATGGTAGTAGTGGTCTCTTGTAGAATTGGGCAAGTCTGGAAAAGGAAGGGGGAAAGAGTCCTTCTCTTGTATAAATCTGCCATGTAAGGGATCAGGGTGCTAGTCTGATCTCTCACCCAAATTGTTACTTCTCTAATAGCATCACCCTATCCCTTGTCTGCTCAGAAATGAGTTCAATGAGACTGAACATTCAGGTGAAGCACATAGAAGATTGTAACTCAAGAGTAGGATTTTTGGGGTGTGGAAAATGGAATGAGAGCCTAAGAAAAGCTAGGTCTTCATCAATTATTAGTCACTGGCAGTGAGGCAAATGTTGTTTGGAATTTAAAAGTGGATTCTGGAACAACTTTCATGTCAGGCAACTGCAGGATGATAATAAAAGAAGAGACAGCATTTTTTGGGAGATTGACAGAAGATGTGTTAATGAAGGCCTCTTGGTTATATCATTTTCCCTTAATATGTGTGGTGTTGGATATCTCTGTGCATAGTGGTACTGGTCTACAACTTTACCTATTTTTTGCATTGGGTAGCAGAATCTCTGAACCCATTTAAACTTTCAGGGTGCGCCTACACTGTAGAAGTAATGTTGTTTGGCACAACTTTGACTCCACGGAAATGTAGTTTTACAAGTTTTTTTTAACCAAAGAATACCGGTGTCTCACCAAACTACAACTTTCAGGATTCAATAGCATTCAGCCATTGCCATTAAAATTGTGTCAAATTACATTAATTCTACAGTGTTGATGCATCCTCTCCCAATATCTATGTACCACTTCCCCATGTGTTTTATTTCCATCTCTTGTACATTAACTTGTGAAATGTCAAGAGTACTGAGGTATGTTTGAGGATAAAGTCCAGCCATCTCTTCTCAGAATGGTCTTTTCCACAGTGCAAGCAGATAAAAAGAGTTAAGGAAAGAAGCAGATGCCTGTTGTTGTTTTGTGCCTTCAGGCTGACTCTAACTCATGGGGATTTTATTTTAGGGGTATGGGTGTATACATGCATGTGTATGCATGTTTGTGTTGTAGGAAGTAGTAAGTCACATTTGAACTGAGTCACATGGGATGGTTTTGCATGTGCTGACTGAAGCAAAAATCCTTGTTGGCAATAAATGCTGAAACAATAATCATCTGAAGACAGTTGCTGTGACAGGGTTGCAGTCAGTCAAAGTTGATGGCAATTAACAAGAATAGTTGGAGATCTGTTTCATATCTTATTAGAACCCACCACTCAAAGCAATTTCAAAGAGATTGAGAAACATTTTTCCTATATTTTATTTTTCAAATGTATCTTTCTGCCTTGCTTCTCAGCCTGTTCAGGCCCTCAAAGAGGTCTACAGTCACATGGGAAACCACATGCAAATGAATTGCTATATGCAATGCATTCTATAAAGTCAACTGATCATAACATTTGTATTGGCTTGTAGAAGCCTTGCTCTATTTAGTAACTTTTAGATGCTTTAGACCTTGGTTCTTCCTATTATCTTTCAACATTGGCCAACTTAGCTGGGTTGAAAGGGTGACTGGATGAATCAGGCTCCCAGGAATCCTGTTTTAGAATAGGGAACCATTTATTTCCGTTTCTAAGAAGTCAGGAATTTATGACTACTGACTGCTCTAAAGGCACCAGATCTCATCTGATCTTGGAAGCTAAGCAGAATCAGCCCTGGTTAGGACTTGGATAGGAGACCGCCAATGAATACCAGGTGCTATAGGCTATATTTTAGAGAAATTGGCAAAACCATCTCTGAGTATTGTTTGCCTAAGGAAGCCCAATAAAATTCCCAAGGTTCAATAGGCAACTTGAAGTCATATTTAAAAAATACATGGTGGTAGAGTCCTTTCATCTAAACATGTTTCCTATAATCTTGTTTTCCCCCTCCTTTCATTTTCTGTGACCAGACAAACATGAATATGTTGAACACAGTAGTGCTAAATGGTCATCCACACCATGTTAGAAACTAAGTCCTTCTGTGTGTTCTAAGGAGAAATTCAGGCTGGAAATTTTTCTAGAATTCCTTCTTATCTTAGATTTTCCTGTGGTAAATGTAATGTTATCTCCATGTATCCATAATTGCCTTTTCTAGGCTGTTGTAGTGCAATCAATCTTTTAGTGGAATTGAATGTTAAAGTAGTTGTACTGGAACCGATTTTTCTCTACTTGAAATGGAGCTGATAAGTAGTGTAGAGAGTGATTGAGTGAAGCTGAACTACTACAGCTATAGCACAGCAAAAGAAGCCAAACTGTTGATATAAGATAAATCAGGCTCATTTTTCTTTAGATATGTATGCTTAAAGTGGCATTCTTTTTTGTGAAATGCCTGGGAAGTATATTCTGTTCTGTTTACAAAATTACAAGTATTCCAGTAAAATAAATTCCACATAAAGTTTTGAGTATGTTTCAACAGAATATTTAAACCAAATGTGCTAAACCAGATAACCCTACTTAATGCACTGGAAAATCTTTTGGGTGTTTTTTTGTGTGTGGAAAGTTTCCCAATCTTACTTTTTCCAAAAACCCTACGTCATTGGTTCTAACTACATCAGTATGAATGGATTGGGATAATGCTTATTCTCCAGGTTGCTCATGAGAATGTTTAGTAAGATGAATTTGATTCCTCAAGAGATTTTCCAATTAATTTATTCATGAATTGATAATTAAAACAAAAAAGAGTTTTGGGACCTTTGAGGACTAAAATTTCTGTGGCATTGTATTACTTATTGTGAAGATGTTTATAATGATTGTGAAGAAGGTTATTCAAGCTGGAGAATGTGCCATTGCAAGAAGATGTCAGCTTTTGAACAATCTTTGATTATTGTTCTGTTTAAAGAATAAGCTTTCAGTAATGCTTGTCAAAAGACATACTTGAAAGTGTGTGGGTAAAATCTTAGACATTGGTGGAAGATGTTTCTGTTCTTTTCCAATTTTAAAGTTGGACCACTCCATTTGTGAGTTTCTACAGGTCTGATTATTTGTGTATTTGATTAATACGGTCTTTCTAGGTCCTCAAGTGCAACTCCATAGTCAGCTTCTTCTGCAAATTGACCATAGTGCATGTTGCTGCAGGAGCTAGAAATTCTCAGAGAGAAAAACAGCATTTTATTGATGGTTTTCCCATTTTTGTCAGTATCCTGCACCCCTAAATCCAGCAAATGTGGGGGGCTGACTGTAGCCGAGTGGTGGAGTACACACTGCATATTCAGCTTTCGAGTTCAATTCCTAGCATCTCCAGGTGAGGCTGGAAAAGTTATCTTCAGATCTGCTGATAGTCAACGTAGATCAGTGGTTCTCAACCTGTGAGTCCCCAGGTGTTTTGGTCTACAACTCCTAGAAATCCCAGCCAGTTTACCAACTGTTAAGATTTCTGGGAATTGAAGGCCAAAACATCTTGGGATCCACAGGTTGAGAACCACTGGTGTAGATAATACTAACCTAGATGGACCAGGGGCCTGGCTTGGTATATGACAGCTCCCTGTGTTTGAAGAAGCAAAAGGCACATATTTATGCAGATAGCATGTTGAAGAAACTGAATTGTCTTTGTGCAGAATTCTGGCTTAATCACGCTCATACTTGCAGTCCTAACTATTAACCTTATAACCTTATAGCCAAGGAATAGAAGAGATGATGAAATTAGGTCTTGCTACTCAAAGAGAGCCAAACAACTTCTTGGCAATATTTGCAGGGTCATTGTGCACTGTGATGCCTTTCCTTGTTCATGACACCATCTTCAAGAGATGTTCCATAAAAAAGTAGTCCCCCAGACATTTCAAAAATACATGGTTCAGCCATCATTCTCCAGCACAAAGTGTTTACATCACAAGCCTATTTTGGCAAAAGGGCATTAATAGTGATCCAGAAGCACTAAGCATAATTGGCTGGATGACTGGTGTGGCTGGATAGTCTATACTTCTAACATAGCTCATGTCTGGTCTTCCATGGAAATTGAATCATTTGCCTTTTTTAAAATGGGTGAGCTCATCCAGTGATCTGAGGTCATTGCTGGGATAGTGATGAGACATTTCTGTATAAAGTTTTCCAAGCCCATACCTGAAATACTTACTGGCTACAAGTGACGGTGCCATTTGTTGAAAACGTGTAAATGATAGACCTTGGTGAACATTGGGCTCAATTTTAGTGTAAGGTAAAGCAGCTCCCCTTCTTCAGCAATAAGATTTTAAAATTTCAATCAGCTTGGACCAATTCTTTATGCATCAGAAACAACACATTGAATTGAGCTCAGAAACAGACTGGTACATAGTGGAACTGTTGTAAGAAGGTAGTTGTATGCAGTGGGGCTAATTATGAGGAACACACAATTTTTCAACAACAATTCCAGTGGCTGTTGGGCTGTTCTTGGACACAGTTCAAAGTGCTCACGATGACTGATGAAGTTCTTCTTAATTTGTATCCTGGATGTATGAAGAACCATATTTTCCTGCTAAGGCTTTGAGGTATTTGGGATAAGACCTTCTCTTAGTCCCAGCTCTCTTGTGGTTGTTATTGGTTTGGAGTGTGAGCAAAAATGTCAAATCACATATATTTGTCCATAAAATACATATAATAACATGTTTATAGAAGACAGACAAACACACCGTCACTTAAGTAAGCGAACAGGTAACACACACAAAATGTATTCCCCTCTCAATCAAAATATAAAATGTTTGTACACAAGCCCATGGGCTCCGTAGGCAAAAAGCCACGTTCCCTTCCTTTCACCACCCAGAAGTTACATCTTTCCCCAATTTTCCATGTGGTTGTGCCTGTTAAGTATCAAGCACTGATCTACAATTACCCTGTATTTTTATTTTTCCAGACTACCTTTGTGGATTCCCAGAGTAGTGGTTCAGAAATAACTGGAAAAAAATTACGCATTACATGGCTACATTGTATTTCCAGCACACTTCATCACTTCTGAAATGTGATTTTGTTGTGCCCTTGTTATTGGGATGGGAAGTAATTTTTTTTTACATTGTATTATGTAACTTGTTTCACTACTTACAGCATCACTTCCGAACTCAGTATATCACCAGCCCACTGTGTTTCTCTGCTGGATGCTTTGGAAGGAGGTTTGCCTCCCCTGTATGTCCTGCTGACAAACACAAAAGACTGGCATTAAACGGGACACTTCGCTTTATTCCTTCTCTGCCAGTTAATTGGAGAAGAAGAGATTTTCTTTCCATGAGTAAAGTAGAAGAAGAAAGACTGGGCTGTTTCTCCTGCCATTCTGTTCATACCTGGAAAATAATTATTTCATGCTATCATTCTTTGCCTTCAAGTAATTTCCAACTTATGGCAACCTTAAGGTGGGCTTGTTATGGGTTTTTCTGGAGTGGAGAGTTTGTGACTTGCCCAAGGTAACGCTGTGGGTTTCCTTCAGTGGGGAATTAAACTCTGGTCTCCAAAGTCATAGTCCAACACTCAAAACCACTGCACCATGCTAGTTCTCTTTATACTTGCATGCATTTCATGACCAGAGAATAGTTAGTTACAATGGTTCAGTAACCCTATATTTGTTCATAAAGAGAGTTGGTGAAAGTTTGGTTATTTAAAACTTTTGACTCCTAATAGTCTTATTGGCTGGTAAAATCTGGGAAAGAAAAGCCATAAAAATAATTTTTCAAGCAGTTCCCTCCTGAAATAAATAGGAGTTTGTGGTAAGTGTTTGCAGGGATTTCAGCCTGTCACAATGATCTTAAATTAATACTGTGGAAATTATATCTGTTGATTTCAGTGGAGTTTTATTCTGTGTTTCTGTGTTTAGGGTTGCAGTCTGCATGGTAATACTATCTGAAATGAGTTGTTTGCGTCAAGAAGCAAATACACAGAAGCTCTTGGCACTGGAATCTTCATTAAGCACAAGTCTCATTAAAATCTGGTTAAAGCCTACCCGTATAATGAAGTGAATGAGTTGTTTAATTGCGCTGATTACATGATTAATACTTTTCCATATGAGTGCATACCTTTCCATATTGTCAGTTCATAATGCTACAAAATTATCATTATGTAATGCTTTTCTTCTGACTTGTGCCAAAATAATTTTGAATGAAAGAGTCTGAACTAGCTGTAGCTCTGTACTTGAATAGCAGAGCCTTTGGAAGCATCTGCATTGTAGAATAAATGTCGTTTGACACTACTTTTGCTGCCATGACTCAGTGCCATGGAATATGGGGGTTTTAGTTTGGTGAGGCACCAACAATCTTTGGTACAGAAGGCTAAAGACCTTGTAACACTACAACTTCCATGATTTCGTAGCATTAAGCCACAGCAGTTAAATTGGCACCAGACTGCATTAATTCTACTGCATAGATGCACCCTTATTGGCACATGTAAAACAGGAATTCTAAAAATACAAAGTCTGGAAAAGTTACCTTGGATTCAATGCTGGGATGAGTGATCCACATAATTGTTTCAAATTTGTATTTTAGCTATGGAGGAATAACTAGCAATTTATCTTGCATTTTCACCTTTAAAGAAATGATGAAGTCTATGAGCACCACAGGACACCTCCACCTTAGTGCGTTGTCAACAAATGTCTTTGAGAGAGCTGGGCTTGTTTTTTCAGGATTTCTCATGCTTGTGCCCAGGTAGACCTATATAGAATCCTTTCTAGCAGATGTCTCATGTATCAAAAGCTCGCTTGTTTATGGCTCAGATTTAGTGTCACGGTGTGATCTGCCCCTAGAGACCAAAGGTATGTGGGAAGAGGGAAGTTTTTGAAACTACAAAAGGGGAAATAGGAGCCGATAGATATACAACGATTACAGGCCATCTACAGGCAGGAATGTTTGTCTATTTGAAAACAGATAAAAGCCTTTCAACATTCTTTCTTCCTTCCCTCTCTTCTCCCACATGTGGGGGTTAACTTTTTTATAAGCTGCCTGCTTGCAAGAGAGTTTTCAAAATAATACATTCTTCAGCAGGCTGGGGCACCAATTATTCTTCATGGGACCAGACAGCCAGGCAGAAAAAGATGGTTTAAATAAAGGCATTTTTCTTGAATTCAAAATATCCCCTAGGAAGGAACATTTAAGTTGGAGCTGAAAGCAACTTTACATGGGAGTAACTGCTAGCATTGAGATTCAGTCAAGTAATGGACGTTGTCTTCTGGGAATTTTGGTGACCCCTGTCCTATTGAAATACATGAGATTTGCCCAAGAACAGACTGATGCTCTTCCAGGCAATTTGCATTCATTTTTATGGGGCCTGGACCTAGAGATTTTACTAGTCTAATTGGTACAGACATACCAAATTAAGCATAGCTTTCCAGATGTTGTTATGCTGTAGTGAGAAACATTGGGACTTGTACTTGGTCTAACCTTGATCTACAGTATTGCTTCTCAAATGGTAACTTCTGAAAAACATTGGAGTTCCTGGTTGGCACTTCATTTGGAAATGAGTGAAATTGCTAATGGCGTGCACTGTGAGTTCAGCATTTTAAAAAGTCTTCCAGACTTCACTGACTATGGGATGTAAGTGAATTTCTCCTGACATTATTGATTGAGTATGGAAATGGGATATGAATGTGGATAGAGGGTCTCTTCTACCTACTTTCCTTGTATCATTTAGGCCTTTCCAGTATAGAGTTGCAGAGAACGGTGCAAATGATCGTGCTTCACAGCTTCATATCCCATTTTTTGGCAGACTGGGCAGAGTTGTGTGGCTCTTCCCAACTTCCTAGGAATTGCTTTTAGACATAAATGGCTCTTTTATACTATTACAGGAATCAGAAAACCCTGTTTGTGCTCATCAGTGAGCATTTTAATGAAGGACAAATTCAGTTGCTGCAAGTGTCATGCAAATGTGTATTACTAATTATTAGGTTTTGAAAACTGAAAGTACTTTACCATCCTTTATTGTCATTGTGCTAAATATTTCAGTGAAGTAAATAATTGTTCACCTTTCGTTATTTTCTGCCTGTAAAATCTAGGACACATGGCCTGTGAAGGCCACATAATTGCTGGGTTCGGGACCCATCTATACTGCAGTTTCTGTCATGGATCAGTATCTGGTGTGTTCAAGACACCAGAACACCTCCATGCCATGAGTTTCATAACCAAGGTTGAGGAATAAAGACGTCTGTGGCCCTAAGTGGGAAGGAGCTGATAACACAAACTGCCTCAAACTGGAAGACCTGGAGCCTGGACAGAGGAACTTTCGGGAGTTGAGAGGTTGGGATTTTGTGAATTGAAACTGAGACCTTGCCTGCATTTTCTTCATACGTAACTTTGCTGTATAGTAGTAACCTAGCATTAAATCCCCCCCCCCCCCAGATTTCCTTTTGAGTGAATTTAACTTCTACCAAAGTTCTGCAATAATCACAGTTTGATAATGCAGTTTAACTGGTTTGAACTGCATTATATGATTCTACACTGTCATATAATACAGTACAGTATAGTTAAACTGCATTATGAAACTGCATTATATGGTAGTATAAATGGAGGCCTCAGATGTAATGTCAAGCTTTGGACTGTCATGCCCATTCTTGCATGTGTTCAGGCACCATCTCTTTCCTTTTGTTTCTTAAAAGTGGGAGATGGAAGAAGAAACCCATGGAATAATTTTGATTGTTCATACAGTTTATTAGCCTATAGTTCAGCAGCCAAAAATGTGCAAAGGCTAGAATCCTAAACCAATTCTGAGTTGTGGTCAGATAGTTGTGTATGTAGGTGCCAGGGCCGGTCCAACAATGGAGGCCGTTTAAGCGGCCGCTTCGGGCGCACGTCAAGGGGGGCGCTGTTGAGGCTCCCTCTCGCACTCCTCGGCCCACTCGCGCATCTCTCGCACTCGTCCCACTCGCGGCCCTCTCGCACTCTGCTCAATCGCGCCCCTCTCGCACTCGGCCCACTCACGCCTCTCTCACACTCGGCCCACTCACGCATCTCTCTCACTCGGCCCACTCGCGCCCCTCTCGCACTCGGCCCACTCACGCATCTCTCTCACTCGGCCCACTCAGGCCCCTCTCGCACTTGGCCCACTCGCGCCCCTCTCGCACTCGGCCCACTCACGCATCTCTCTCACTCGGCCCACTCACGCCCCTCTCGCACTTGGCCCACTCACGCCTCTCTCGCACTCGGCCCACTCGCACCTCTCTCTCACTCGGCCCACTCGCGCCTCTCTCTCACTCGGCCCACTCACACCCCTCTTGCACTCGGCCCACTCACGCCTCTCTCTCACTCGTCCCACTCATGCCCCTCTCGCACTCGGCCCACTCACGCCTCTCTCGCACTCGGCCCACTCGCGCCTCTCTCTCACTCGGCCCACTCACTCCCCTCTCGCACTCGGCCCACTCACGCATCTCTCTCACTCGGCCCACTCACGCCCCTCTCGCACTCGGCCCACTCACGCCTCTCTCGCACTCGGCCCACTCACGCCTCTCTCGCACTCGGCCCACTCACGCATCTCTCTCACTCGGCCCACTCACGCCCCTCTCGCACTCGGCCCACTCGCGCCTCTCTCTCACTCGGCCCACTCGCGCCTCTCTCTCACTCGGCCCACTCACGCCCCTCTCGCACTCGGCCCACTCACGCCTCTCTCGCACTCGGCCCACTCGCACCTCTCTCTCACTCGGCCCACTCGCGCCTCTCTCTCACTCGGCCCACTCACACCCCTCTTGCACTCGGCCCACTCACGCATCTCTCTCACTCGGCCCACTCACGCCCCTCTCGCACTCGGCCCACTCACGCATCTCTCTCACTCGGCCCACTCACACCCCTCTTGCACTCGGCCCACTCACGCCTCTCTCTCACTCGGCCCACTCACACCCCTCTTGCACTCGGCCCACTCACGCATCTCTCTCACTCGGCCCACTCACGCCCCTCTCGCACTCGGCCCACTCACGCATCTCTCTCACTCGGCCCACTCACGCCCCTCTCGCACTCGGCCCACTCACGCCTCTCTCGCACTCGGCCCACTCACGCCCCTCTCGCACTCGGCCCACTCACGCCTCTCTCGCACTCGGCCCACTCACGCCCCTCTCGCACTCGGCCCACTCACGCCTCTCTCGCATTCGGCCCTCTCGCCCTTGCAGCCCTCTTGCCCCTGAACAAGACCTGAGGCCAGGCCTCTGGGCCTGCTGCTCCACCTGCACCCTTCCTGGATTCCTCCCGCAACGCCCGGCAGCCCTCCGAGGCTGGAAGGAGCTCTGGCAGGTCGAGCAGGCCTGTGCCCCTGCCATGCACCTCCTTGGGGACCCTCTCAGCCATGAAGACGGGGCAGGTAGGAACCCGTCCCTGTTCCCAGCATTTCGCCAGGCATGTCTCCAGGGCAGGCCTGGGCCAACTTGGCAACTGAGGGGGGAAATGGAGGGGCCTGAGGCTGGGTTGCTGCAGGTTTTTCAGCTGCCTGGCCATGTTCCAGAAGCTGGAACATGTGGGCCTACTCCTAGGATTTATAGTTTCCTAAGGCCCCTTCTTCACAGCCATAGAAGACAGATTATCAAGGCAGATAATCCACATTTTCTGCTTTGAACCAGATTATATGCATCCACACAGCCATATAATCCAGTTCAGAGCAGATAGTCTGGATTTTATATGGCAGGGTATGGGTTCTTCTACATAACCATATAATTGAGATTATGAAGGCAGATAATCCAGGTCATATGCACTGAACCGGATTACATGCATCCATACAGCCATATAATCCAGTTCAGAGCAGATAGTCTGGATTTTATATGGCAGGGTATGGGTTCTTCTACATAACCATATAATTGAGATTATGAAGGCAGATAATCCAGGTCATATGTACTGAACCGGATTATATGCATCTACACAGCCATATAATCCAGTTCAGAGCAGATAGTCTGGATCTTATATGGCAGGGTATGGGTTCTTCTACATAACCATATAATTCAGATTATCAACGCAGATAATCCACATTATCTGCCTTGAACTGGGTTATCTGAGTCTACACTCCCATATAATCCAGTTCAAAGCAGATAACCTGCATTTTATATGGCAATACAGAAAGGGCCTAAGGGTATATTGTAGTGTATATTGTAGTGGTGTACTTCAGAGGGATGCATATATCTCACCAAAGGGCAGCTGCACTTTGGAATTAATGCAGTTTGACTCCAATTTCATTGCCATGGCTCAATGCTATGAAACCCTGGGAATTGTAGTTTTATAAGGTCTTTAAACCTTCTCTGCCAAATAGTTTAGATGCCTCACCGAACTATAACTCCCAGGATTCCATAGCATTGAGCCGTGGCAGTGAAAGTGGAGTCAAACTATGTTAATTCCACGGTGCCTCACTTCTTCCAATGGAGAAATAAAGATACAAGTGCCAGTTAAGTCCAGTGGATTTCTTTATTCATACCAGGGGTCCCCAAACTTTTTAAACAGGGGGCCAGTTCACGATCCTTCGGACCGTTGGAGGGCCAGACTATAGTTGGCCACCGAGCAATAATAAATAAATATCTAAATAAATAAATAAATAATAACAATAACAATAAAAAAGAGGGTTGGAAGACACCCTTTGGGCCATTGAGTCCAATCCCCTTCTGCTTTGTGCATCGAAAGCACAAACAAAGCACCCCTGACAGATGACCACCCAGCGTCAATGCGAAGAAGAAGAAGAAGAAGAAGAAGAAGAAGAAGAAGAAGAAGAAGAAAGAGGTTTGGAAGAGACCCCTTGGGCCATTTAGTCCAACCCCCTTCTGCCTGTGTGCACCAAAAGCACAAGCAAAGCATCCCTGATAGATGGCCACCCAGCCTCAATAATAATAATAATAATAATAATAATAATAATAATAATAATAATAATAATAATAATAGGATTGGAAGAGACCCCTTGGGCCATTTAGTTCAACCCCCTTCTGCCTGTGTGCACCAAAAGCACAAGCAAAGCATCCCTGATAGATGGCCACCCAGCCTTAATAATAATAATAATAATAATAATAATAATAATAATAATAATAATAATAATAGGATTGGAAGAGACCCCTTGGGCCATTTAGTCCAACTACCTTCTGTCTCTGTGCACCAAAAGCACAAGCAAAGCATCCCTGATAGATGGCCACCCAGCCTCAATATTAATAATAATAATAATAATAATAATAATAATAATAATAATAATAATGGTTGTAAGAGAAGAAGAGACCCCTTGGGTTACTTAGCCCAACCCCCTTCTGCCCTTGTGCCGTGGGGCTGGATAAATGGCTTCGATGGGCCGTATCCGGCCCCCGGGCCTTAGTTTGGGGACCCCTGATTCATACCATATGGAGAGGGGCAGATTTCTCGCCCTTTTCATGATATTGTTTAAACTTCCACTCTATGTCTAATTTTTGTTTTGTGTAAGGTAAAGGTAAAGGTTTCCCCTGACGTTAAGTCCAGTCATGTCTGACTCTGGGGGTTGGTGCTTATCTCCATTTCTAAGCCAAAGAGCCAGTGTTGTCCGTAGACACCTCCAAGGTCATGTGGCCAGCATGACTGCATGGAGCACCGTTACCTTCCCGCCGGAAGTGGTACCTATTGATCTACTCACATTGGCATGTTTTCGAACTACTAGGTTGGCAAAAGCTGGAGCTAACAGCGGGCGCTCATTTCGCTCCCGGGATTTGAACCTGGGACCTTTCGGTCTGCAAGTTCAGCAGCTCAGTGCTTTAACACACTTCGCTACCGGGGCTCCTTTTTGTTTTGTGTATTTTATGGAAATATGTTTCCATATGTATATTTTACGGAGTGTTTTTAAATTATTATGTGTTCTAGCAATGTTGTCAACCGTCTTTAGCGGGTAAGAAATAAAATTATCATTATCATTATTGAGTTGCTGTGCATTTTCTGGGCTGTCTGGCCATGCTCCAGAAGCATTCTCTCCTGACATTTCACCCACATCTATGGCAGGCATCCTCAGAGGTTGTGAGGTTGAGGCAAGTGTGAATGTTGCAGTTGGCCACCTTGATTAGCATTGAATGTCCCTCACATATTCATAGCTGGCTGCTTCCTGCCTGAGGGAATCTTTGTTGGGTGGTGTTAGCTGGCCCTGATTGTTTCATGTCTGGAATTCCCCTGTTTTTGAGTGTTCTTTTTTTACTGTCCTGGTTTTATTTATTTATTTATTTATTTCCCATACTTGTGTCCCGCCCTTCTCACCCTGAAGAGGACTCAGGGTAGCCTCACAACTGCCAACAATTCGATATCCGATTGTTTTGGGGGGGCGCCAAAATTCTGTTCGCTTACACTTGAAAATTACCTTGGGCCGGCCCTGGTAGGTGCCTTCAAGTCAGCTGTTGATTTATAATCAGCCCATGAATTTCATAGGGATTTCTTAGGTGAGGTATACCCAGAGGTGGTTTTGCCAGTACTTGCCTTTGAAACATAGCCTACAGTATATGGTATTCACTAGCAGTATGCTAGGGCAACCTTATATCAAGTACGTATCTCCATAAGAGATCTCTTCCTTGAACTCCATTTTCATAAGGAATTGTGAGGATACCTGCCATAGATGTGGGTGAAATGTCAGGAGAGAATACTTCTGGAACATTGCCATACAGCCCGGAAAACACACAACAACCCTGTGATTCCGGCCATGAAAGCCTTTGACAACACAACTTGAAGATATATCTTGGTAAATTGCTGGTATGTTTTCATGTTTAGACCAGGGAATCCTTGTGCCGTGGTCTGCATTTTTATAACAACAGGTCTAGTGTATTTTGCCTACACTATAATCCACAGGTTATTTATAAGGGACTTCTGAATAAAGCATTTCAATTTGTAGTTATATGATAAGAGTGTTGGATAATTTATTTATTGTTGTTGAGCCATGCCAGTTGCTGCTGCCTTCTTAACTTATCATACTTGGGAGAGTGTGCTTGGGATAACAGTGTGCTGCATTAACAAAAGGTGAGAAATTTGTTCCTGTGCTAAATAGGAACAATGATGGTATGGCTATCATTAGCCACTTTCCACTGAAACATCTGTACAGTTCAGGAGAGGAGTGTGTGAACTGAGTAGTGAGTGACCCATTGGCAAGTCAATGAAGAAACTTGCCTTTTCCAAGGAAGCTCTTGCAAATGATTTTGTAGTTCTGGAAGGTGTTATCTTGAGGAAAAGATACCACAGCAAATACATGCTAAATAGAACAGTTTTGTTTTTGAAATGTTACCATATGAAAACCCATATAGGATGTTCAATTGTTTCATGAATTCCTATTGTCTGCATAGAAACTAGCAGTAAATCTCATACTGCTTAGCTCCCATTGCATTCAGTGGGGGTGACGCTAAGGAAAGCACACCTAAATGTAAAGTACATAGTTGAGTTGAGAGTGTAGTTGTTGTGTGCCTTCAAGTTGTTTCTGATGTATGGTGACCCTATTATGGGGTTTTATGGGGCTGAGGATGTGTGACTTATTCAGTTGCTTTCCATATCTGGAGTACGAAACTGAATCCTGGTCTCCACCATCATAATCCGACATACAAACCATTACACTCTATAATGCATCACTGTAATTCCCTCCTCAGGTTTCTGTGTGTGGGCGGCTACTGTCTGCAACAGAAAGACTGCTGCAATTGAATTAAGCCTCCTGTACAATTTACAGCTTTGATTTTGGAAATTTTGTGGGATCCTATATAAGCCTAGCAGTCTTCCAGTGTAGACATTTAGCCTGCAGGTCATGGAGATCTGTGAAGCTGAGCTTTGATAAAGATGAATGCATCCCTATTCATTGGGGGTGTTTAAAGGACTGTAGAGGGCTACAATTTCTATGTATGGGTGTGAAAGCTGGACAGTGAAGAAAGAAGCAACATATTTAAATGTGGTGGCAGAACGAAGTTCTATAGATACAGTACTGTGGATTGCTAAAAAGACAAACGTCTTTGTACAAACGAAGCACTTGCTCAAGAAGCCAGGATGACTTAAGGGAAGCTGTTGTGCTTAGTTTTTGTGTTAATAAAATAATCCTGATAGAAAGGGACTGGAAGAAAAATACAGAATTTATGTGGAGTTCTCTTTTCTCTGCCCTGTAAAGGTAAAGTCTTACCATACAAAAGAAACTAAGGTCTCTTTCAGTCGTCTGCCGATAATAGGTGAAATGCCAAATTACCATACACTTGGATTGCAAGCAAAGTGATTCCTACAAAAAATCTTGAGTCTGTAGTTTTTAGTCAGCTTGTGTTCCATTTTGGGAGAAAAGTGGGGTATAAATAAAATGACTGTCCTTAAAATGGTATAGTGTGTGTGTAGGATTTGCATTAATTTGAAACAGACCTACCCTAGACTTGATTTATATCTTCCTAGGCTAAACTACTGTAGCTTCCCAACACATCTTAAAAAGGTGTTTGTCCACCCAAATGCTTCACCCACAGAAGACAATCTATATAGGTTTTATATTGAGAGAAAGGAATTATATAAAATAAAATCTAGGTAGCTAACATAGAATCATAGAGCTGGAAAAGATCACAAGGGCCAACCACTCCAACCCCTGGCCATGCAGGAAAGGCACGATCAAAGCACCCCACCACACTACAGGGCAAGGAGTTCCACTGTTGAACATGAGAGGCCTTGTCTGTCTACCTATCTTCACCCTTTCACTTTTTCTTCTGGGAGGGGAAAAAAAGAAAGCATCATTTCACAATTGAAATACAAAATGTAAAAGCATGAGACATGCTTTTATATGGGGCACGCAAGGTTGTCACTTTGATTACTAGAAGCAAAAGAGAATAGACTTCAAAAGTTCATAAGAAACAACTGGAGCGTTGCAATGTTTGAACAGTTCCTTCTAGGGGTGAGCTTTATTCACTCTGAAAGAACTCTGTTCATTGGGACTAAAAAACTATATTATAGTCTTGCTTTAACTGTGAGTCTTGCAATACCCAAAAACGTATCCATAAGCACGTGGACAATTTCAACAGAAAGGAGGAAACCATGAAAATGAACAAAAACTGGCTAACAGTATTTAAAAAAATCAGAAACAAGACAGTGAATAATGAACACTACTCAAAACCAGGAGAACTCCAGACAACAAGCAATCAAGGGCTAGTTAACACCTCCCAAACAGAGGAAGCCCCCAGGCGACAAAGGCCAGTCTATTTCTATGCAGATACCCTCATTGATGGACTTTGCAAACTTCATGGCTACCTAAATGCTAATTCATGCTTGCTATGTGCAACATTCACACTTGCTTTAAGCAGACAAAGGTTCTTTTTCCCACCCAGGACATTCCACAGGTGTATATACATTCCACTTGCCTCACTGCCAACAGAACTTCTGAAGATGCCAGCCACAGATACAGGCAAAATGTTAGGAGAGAATGTTGCTGGAACATGGCCATACAGCCCAAAAAACTCACAGCAACCCAGTGATTCCAGCCATGAAAGCCTTTGACAATACAATAAACGAAAAGCTGTTAGGTAATTTCATGTCATACGTTTTGGGGACAGTTTGCAAAATTTATGTCATGATAAATCTAGTAACATTTACGATGGCACAAGATTTCTATTCCTTTTGCTTTTAGCTGTAATAAGCTAATGAGGCCTGGAAGCTGTAATATACGAGGTGCACTGGATTCTACTTGTTCCCCAGACTTGCTTCTCCTGAGGTGTAGGGACAAAATGACACGAGAAGAGTGTTACCTGTTATCTTTGTATTTTAGGATGAGCCTTGATGGACTGCAAACACCACGTGACTCTCCTTGACTGAGCAATTCGCGATGTGATAATCTTGTGCTAAGTTCCTTTACAATGCACCAAACACTACAAAGTAGATTAAGTATTTATAGCCACAGGTTAGATTCCAGGAGAGACAAATTGCTGTAGAGAATGGCAGACATTTGAGTGTAGTAGATGTGTGTGTCTGTGTGGGAGAGAAACCCCCTGAGGCTATCCATCATCAGTATAAGAACAGTGTGTTGAATGTGTGCCTCCGTCTTTTGAAGGGCACGTAATGGTGTCATGAAATCTGCTCCCTGAGGCAGGTCACCTCAGCCTTCTGAATAATAGGAATAGTCTCCTGTTTTAGGTGTTATTAAAGCCAATAGAGTTACACTGGGGTAGTCAACTTCAGCAAGTTTAGGGGGCTAGTTTGCTGGCCTGGAACTTCCAATTGAAAAAGAATGGCAAACTGAAAAGCAAAATTGCAAGTGGGCTGAAAGTCTGAATTCTTGCTCATAGGTATGCATCAACACTATAGAATCAATGGAGTTTAATTGTCTTGACTCAATGCTGTTGAATCATGGAATTGTAATTTTATAAGATCCTTTGCCTTTTCTTCTATAAAGTGCTGGTCCATCACCAAACTACAATTCCTATAGCATTGAGCCAAGGCAATTAAAGTGGTGTCAAACTGCCTTAATCCTACTTAGAAGCTTCCATGAGTGGGCAATTCAATCTACTTCTTTTTACCAGGAGATTGAGGTTTTAGTGGGTTGTCAGGGCGTATGAAGATGGGTTGCCAAGGACTGAATTAAGCACTGAACTGCTGAACTTGTGGACCAAAAGGTCTCAGGTTCAAATCCTGGGAGCGGAATGAGCGCCCGCTGTTAGCCCCAGCTCCTGCCAACCTAGCAGTTCGAAAACATGCAAATGTGAGTAGATCAATAGGTACCGCTCCGGCGGGAAGGTAATGGTGCTCCATGCAGCCATGCCGGCCACATGACCTTGGAGGTGTCTATAGACAACGCCGGCTCTTCAGCTTAGAGATGAGCACCAACCCCCAGAGTTGGTCACAACTGGACTTAATGTCAGGGGAAACCTTTACCTTTACTTGAGTTACAGAAATTGCAGAGAAGATAACATTTGGTGTTTTCCAGTTTTCTGAGCTTCTGCTCACTGAAGCGTGGAGTCCACTCGACTGCTTTCCTGTCCACCCACACATTCTTGTCACTGATTTCAGCCAGCATCTTGTGCAAGCAGTAGATTCTGTAGAACTGTTTACCAGTCCACTCACCCCCCTTTCCCACCCACTTGTTGAAATCTGCACAATGCTAAAAGTCAGGGACATTTGGAAAATAAGCTTATGAAAATCCTGACTCGTGATGCTTTTACTGGTAAGCATTGGGGCCGTATGCCCATCTTTTTGAGTAGGAAGAGGAGAGAGGCAGCATACGGGAAAGCTTAAAACAACAGGAAGAAGCCTCAGAAATTTTGTTGACAATGCAACATATCCATCAAAGTACATTGGCAGCACAGAGGGTTGCACCAAACCTCATGTAAATTGAGTTAAACCTGCTTAATTGGTGCTTTTCATCTCCTATTCAAGCACTTCCATTTTCTTGGAAAATGTCTTCAAAGAGTTAGGGAACTTATTAGGGAATAATGGAGATTAGCACAGTGGGGGAAAGTTATGGATCCTGTATTCCTTTCCTGGTTCTCCTTAGAAGGCTTCAGTGGGGGAGTGGAGATTGGAAAAAAATATTTTAATGTTCTTTCCAAGGACTGGAGTTTTGGTATGCAGCCTTTTGGCTTGGCATTTCTAAACTTCTATGGAATACATTTAATGAATGCAAATGCATAAAATATGGTTAGAGCTGGGGAGACATTATAATAGAAGCCTATGGGGAATCTCTGTATTGTATAGCCCTGCTGGGGGAAATTGGTTTATGGTGCAAATATCAACAGATGTTCCTTCAGTGCTTTAGGCTGTGCTGTGTTTACAGGTATTATATTAGATGTCTGTGGAGCAGTGGTGTGCAGCCCTTATTGCACTGGGATGTAAACACATTTTTACAGATAAGGAACTCATGGTCAATTCAGTCTTTGCAAGAATTCAATATGTTCTGCTTTTCTTTTTTGTTCCAAAAGGTATAGAGACTTAACCCCTACAACCCCCAGCATGGTGTACATGGGAACATGTACTGACATTGTCATTTCGCTTTTTAAAAGGACAGTCAGTCCTTCAGATTGGCAGGTTTGACTTTTGCAGATTTGATTATTTCCAGATTTCATATAAATGTTCTGTCCAAGAATCTCTAATGCTCCTTCTACAATGTGATATAATCCAGATTATCAAAGCAGATAATCCACATTATCTTCTTTGAACTGGATCATATGAGTCTGTATTGCCAGATAATCCAGTTCAAAGCAGATAATCTGGATTTTGTGTTGTCGAAGGCTTTCATGGCTGGAATCACTGGGTTGCTGTGAGTTTTCTGGGCTGTATGGCCATGTTCCAGAAGCATTCTCTTCTGACATTTCGCCTGCATCTATGGCAGGCATCTTCCGGGCTTGTGAGTTCAACAAAGGATTCCCCCAGACAGGAAGCAGTCAGGCTTTGAAGTTGCAAGGACATTCAGTGCTAATCAAGGTTGCCAATTGCAACATTCACACTTGCCTCAAACAGACAAGTGTTCTTGTTCCCATCCTGAGCATCCCACAGATATATAAACCCCACTAGCCTACTTTCCAACAGACCTCAAAACCTTTGAGGATGTCTGCCATACGAGATATGGGCATAACGTCAGGAGAGAACTTTCTGGAACATGGCCATAGATCCCGGAAAACTCACAACAACCCAGTCTGGATTTTATACAACTTGCTGCCGATGGGCCTCATGCAACCCAGGATGGCTTTGAATGCAGCCCAGCACAAAATCACAAAGTTACTTAAAACATTATGAGATTGTTTTGGCTTTTTAAAAACTTGACTGTGCACTTCTCGAACATGATGACCATGGAAAGAAATGAAAGAAGTAGAGAATGTTACATCCACCAACATGGGCGTATTATCTGTAATATGTATTATAAGGAACAAAGAATGTTAAAATTAACAAATAAAATGAAGAGCAAGAAGACTCTATTGCAATGTTGCCTAAAATGAATTGCAAAAAATAATTCAAGTGTGTATTCTGTACTGGGCATAGTGTCACCATGCACCATATACTCTTGCAAACTGTATTCATGCATGGCTTCAGTTTTACGCCATTTCTTCTTCCAGAGTGGCTTAGGGAAGCCAAAGGATTGCATACCTTGCGCTAGGTCTTCCAGTGTGACTCAGTAGTCAACCACTAGTGCAGGCATGGGCAAACTTTGGCCCTCCGGGTGTTTTGGATTTCAACTCCCACAATTCCTAACAGCTGGTAATTGAAGTCCAAAACACCTGGAGTGCCAAAGTTTGCCCATGCCTGCACTAGTGGATGTTTATAATAGAGTCATCCTGGAGAACTCAAATATTCCTGGAGAGGTGTCCTCTGAGATCAAAAAATAGTAATTTTTATCTTGCTGTTTTTCACTTTAATGGAAGTCCTGTGCATTTAAACCCAGTAAATGTGGATGGATGATTGTACAACTTACTTTCTAAAATACAGATGTCCAAAAGCTAAATTTGTCCGGTAGGTAGGATTTTGAAGACAGTGTTCTTAACTGAGAAAAACATCATATGTTTTAATTCAACTCTGGGGGAAGAACATTTTTTTGAATTATTAACTGGGCTCTGTGTGATCTTAATTTTACAGATGGAACACGCAATGTACTGATTTCTTCTGGATAATCATTTATCTTTAAAACGGCCCACCAGATGCTCTAAGAAATGTTTTTGATGTTTGCCATAAAAGCGGAGAAATTCTAAATTTATACAATTTTCTGTTTGACAAAAATGTAAGGTCTTTTCATTGTTGCTAGTTTGATCAACAAGGAACAGCAGAAAAAGACTGTTCTTGATAAACTGCACGTTAGCTCCTCATAAACAGGGCAAATTGGCAAGCAGTGAGATAAATATTTAATACACCCACCCCATAAATATAAAACCGCAGATTAAATAGGATCATCTAAAAGTGACCCAGAATGGCAGAAGGCATGTGCTGAAACTAAAATAGTTGGAGATTTCCATATGGAAACTTTGGAGTCATATGAAAATGACTGGTTAACAGTGGCCGTTGGAGCATTGTTTTCTTCGAAATGACCACTGGAATGCACCAAGCTAATATGGCTTGTCGATTCTATGGTATTTTAAGAAACTGTGCCTAAATGACCAAAATCGTGCCCTTCTAAATAGACATTATTATGAATTCTGTACCTGTTCCTACAAGCTTCAAAAATACAGGTGGGTCTCAATTTATGTCGGAGTTACATTCCTGGAATTGCAATGTAAATTGAGACTGATGTAAATGTGGAGAGTCGTAGGGAATCATTGGAGGCCAGGGAAATGCATTTCAATTGAGCTGAAGAAGCCAAAAGATAATAATAGTAATAGTAATAGTAATAATACTTTATTTCTATTCCACTTTTCTCCCTAATTGGGACCCAAAGCGACTCACTACATTTTAAAACCATACAGATTGACCATATAAATAACGATAAAACCAACTATAAAATAAAACATAAATAAACATTTTAAAATAATTTTACAGATAGAGTTGTTGCGGAAACCCGTCAGTTCAAATAATATGCTTCATTCGACTCACTGAAAGTTAGCCTTCTTGTCATTAGGGGTTTTATCCAACTCACCCACAAACTTTAAAGCATAAAATATCAGAGTGTACTTTCTTCAGGTGGCGAAATCTTTCTCTAGACCAGGGCTTCTTAAACTTTTCCAACTGTGACCCCTTTTAGCCAAGAACTGTTTATGTGATCCCCAGGTATGTTGATATATAAAATTGGTATAAAAAATAACCATTTACTCTTAACAAATCAGCATGTGCAAGACTTTCTAAATAGGCTGATTTTCCTTTTTGTGAAGTGCAGCTGAAGCATCTTCTTCAGAGTCCACTGTAAATACTACACAACAGATTTGTGTAAATGTCTAAAATAGTCACAAGGTGATGTTCAAAAAACTTTTACTGTTGCCAGATTTTTGGGACTCAAACATTGGCTGCCTCCTGCAGAATTCTGGGCTTGTAATTTAGGAGAGGGGCCTTTAAAATGTTCAGCCAGAGAGAGCCTGGGTCTTGTTAAACTACAATCCCCAGAATTTTGCAGAAGACAGCCACACGATTTCAGATAAAATGCATACTCTTTGCCTACTCTTCAAGCTTTAGTATGATAACTGAATAAGACAGGGTTCTTGAAATGCACTCAGCATAGGCTTTCTGTCAAAGATTTCTTGAAAGTTGAAGCAACAAAGAAGGACATTTGTCAAATATTATTGGCACCAGGATGACTTGAGAAACTGTAAGTTGCTTCTGGTGTGAGAGAATTGGCCATCTGCAAGGACATTGCCAAGGGTCGCCTGGATGTTTTTGATGTTTTTACCATCCTTGTGGAAGGCTTCACTCATGTCCCCGCATGGAGCTGGAACTGATAGAGGGAGCTCATCCGCGCTCTCCCCGTGTTGGATTCGAACTGGTTACCTTCAGGTCAGCAACCCAACCTTTAAGTCATCAGTCCTGCTGGCACAAGGATTTAATCCACTACGCCATCGGGGGCTCCTATGTATACTGTTGTATATGTATACCTTTTAAACCCTAACTGGTTTGGGTCTAGGATAATTGGGACTGCACCTTCTCCATAATTTGTCATCTTCTTTAGACCTAAAGAGGCCTTCTTCTGTCAATCACCTATAGTAGTCAGGCTGAGGGCAACAAGAAATTAGGTCTTCTCAATCGGCTGTACAACAGTGAGATGTCTTTCCCTGTGAAGCAGAGATAGATCCTTTTCTAATAAATTTTAGATGAGTAAGACATTTACAATCCCTGTTGTCTTCTGGTGATTCCATGAATTTCATGGGGCTTTCTTAGAGAAGGAATATTCATATGGTAGTCTGGAATAATAAAAATTAGATAGAATAGAGCGTAATGCTGGACCTAATGTTGATTTATGGCTGCTCTAGCACTAATGATTTTAAATGGCTTATTTTTCTATTTTTATGCTGAGTCAGTCAGTTGATTTGTTCAAATTATAACACCCAAATACTAAAATACATAATTTGGTTTGAATATCTTCTCTATGCTTAATTAAGTTTGAGAACATCATTGGTGACTCAAGCAATACTGATTCATTGTGGTGAAAGAGATGGCTTGTGATCTTCCCCATAAAGCGGTGCATTTTTCTGGAAATAAAGTGGAGACAAGGGAAGAATGAGAGGCTAAACCTGGTTTCCTAATGTTGTTTGTATTGCACTTCAAAGCACATGGCCCTCTGACAGCCAAGTTAGTTTCTTCTCCTCCTCCTCCCTCCCCGCAATGATCTCAGCAAGACCATAGAGGTCTGTTAAATTGCTTGGCGCAGCAGACAGGAAATGGATCTGTTTGTGTAAGTTATGCAACTTGTTGAAAAAAAGAGAGCAAAGTGGGGGATGTCTCTGATGGCTTAAACAGCAGTTATGTGGTCCAGAATAATAACCTCAAAAGGTGTGAACAGGCCCGGTCCAACATGGAGGCCAGTGAGGCCCCCGCTTGGAGCGCAGGGTCCCCTGGGGCGCCCTTGAGGTGTCTCCCCCCTCCTCCCCCCCCCCCCCACGGGGATCACCGGCTCAGTTGAAGCCTTCCACCTTCTGCAGCAGTGGGCATGGCTCTCTCTTCCTCCCTGCGTCTCTCTCTCTCTCTCTCTCTCTCTGAGAGGTCGCAGAGAGAGAGAGAGAGAGAGAGAGAGAGGTCGGAGAGGTGGAGAGAGGGAGAGAGAGAGAGGGAGAGGGAGAAAGCAGGGAGGGAGGGAAGAAAGAAGGGACCCAGCACCAGCCTCTTTCTCTTTCTCCCTCTTAGGAAAAAAGTCTCTTCCCCGGTTTGGTTTTGCTCTTTCCAGACTTACCCAAGAGCCAGTTAGCCTTAAAGGGGAACACCTGAGGCAGGCAAGCCTTTCTAATGGGAATCCTTAAGAGCCAGAGGATATCCCTTTAAGAGATCTCTCCAGGAGGATTATGGCACCAGCTCATTTGCAACAGATTCAGTGCCATGTAATCATGTGAGTTGTAGTTTTACAAACTCCCTACCTAGCCTTCCCTGCAGAAGAGAGCCAGTAGCATGCCAAACTACAACTCCCAGTTTTCTGTCAGATTGTTTTGGATTTCAACTCCCACAATTCCTAACACCAGACATGGGCAAAGTTTGCCCTTGCCTGGTATAGAAGCATTCTATTCTTTTTCCCCAGACATGCCAACAGTTTGTATATTAAGTGAGAAAATCCTGGGCATTTTTTCCTTTGATGCTAAAAGTGCATAGGTTGTTCAGCAACAGCCTACTGGCTGGGTTGCTATGAGTTTTCCGGGCTCTATAGCCATGTTCCTGAAGCATTCTCTCCGGACATTTTACCCACATCTGTGGCAGACATCCTCAGAGGTTATGAGGTCTGTTGGAAACTAGGCAAGTGAGGTTTATATATCTGTGGAAGGTCCAGGGTGGGAGAAAGAACTCTTGTCTGTGGGAGGCAAGTGTGAATGTTGCAATTGGCCACCTTGATTAGCATTGAATAGCCTTGCAGCTTCAAAGCCTGGCTGCTTCCTGCCTGGGGGAATCCTTTGTTGGGAGGTGTTAACTGGCCCTGATTGTTTTCTGTCTGGAATTCCCATTTTCTAGGTGTTGTTATTTATTTACTGTCCTGATTTTAGCTTTTCTTTAATACTGGTAGCCAGATTTTGTTTATTTTCATGGTTTCCTCTTTTCTGTTGAAATTGTCCATGTGCTTCTTGTGGATTTCAATGGCTTCTCTGTGTAGTCTGACATGGTGGCTTTTACAGTGGTCCAGCATTTCTGTGTTCTCAAATACTGGCTGTTAGGAATTGTGGGAGTTGAAGTCCAAAACATCTGGAGGGCCAAAGTTTGCCCATGCCTGATTTAGATCCATCTCAAAAAAGGGTATATTTGGCAATCCCTTTGGGTACGACCTTGGAAATATCTGGCTATAGTGCAAAATGTTCTCAAGTGTTGAGTTTTTGAAACTGCACAAGATGGCTTTAAGGCAATTTCTGCCCCCTCAGCCAAAACATATACAGCCAACTTCAGTAAGCTGGAAATAGTCTTAATCATGTATCCAGCTCAATAGCAGATTGTGATGGGAAAGTTCTGGAAAGTGCAGTATAGAGCAGGCATGGGCAAACTTTAGTCCTCCAGATATTTAATAATAATAATAATAATAATAATAATAATAATAATAATAATAATTGTTATTGTTCTATTTTATTTCTAACCTGCCCTCTCTCCCCAAAAGGACTCAGGGCAGCTTCCAAATGCAAAGGCAAATATTCAATGCCATATACAATAATAAAAACACAACACAATAAAATCATAAATAAATCATAGCTAAAAGTGCATATAAAATTGATTCTATAGGGAGGATAAATGATTGGATTTCAACTCCTACAGCTTAGCTTTCTCTGCCAATAATGGTACCATACCAAACGACAGCTCCCAAGATTCTGTAGCAGTGAGCCATCTTGGATATTGCTTGGGATGATTTTTATATTATTATTATTATTATTATTATTGACACAACGACGTTGTATGACACAGCAAACAAGATAGATATGCTGGATTTCGTTTCACAAAATCACAAGTCGAACACTTCCCAAGTGTCTAGGACTGTGTGATGTATTTTCGGATTATTATTATTATTATTATTATTATTATTATTATTATTATTATTATTATTATTATTAGGCCTTGCTCCTGGGAAGGTTCCTCTGCTGTGGCTCCCTACTTATCTATCTACCTTTCCACATATTCTCCACATTGTGTGTATGTGTATGTATACATACACACACACACATATACACACATACACAAACACATATGCAGGGACTATAACACACACACACACATATATTCTATTCACCTCTACATTCTACCTTTTATTTTTCAGTGATTGGTTTCAGGAGGGGGGGCACCAAAATGCTGCTTGCTTACACTTGAAAATTGCCTAGGGCCGGCTCTGGGTGTGAATGAGAGAGAAGTTGTTGAAAATCACTGGAGCAATTTTAACCTAACTTCTTTTAGTTGGGGATGTGTGTGCGTGTATGTGGAGGTTGTTTAAATGCTCTGTATTGGCTTCTTCATTATCTGAAACTGTGAAATCCTGGCTTTTTCAGAGAGCTAATTAAGAGAGAGTCTCCTTCAGGTGTTACCTGAAAACCATCCAGGCCTGCTTTTGCTTATTTTGTAAAGACTGGCTGTTGCATAGAAAGGTGCTCATAATGCCTACCAATGGAAACTTAGATGTTGCTTAAGCAGGAGCTAGTAAAAACATTGGGTAACAGACGTAGATGGAGAGAGGGAGATATTTGTGTGTGAATGTACCAGATTGGGATGGTCTTCTCTTTTCACATATTCAAGATTTAAAGATAACAGAAATGCACATTTTAATTAAGTAATTGAACCTGAGAATGTTGTCTGTCCTCCGACCAAATACTGATCCATTGTGATGATAGATAGCTCAGATGTGTGTTTTCTGGAAATGAAGCCTTGAAAGTGGAGGGAATGAAGTCACAAACCTGATTTCCTATTTTTGTTTATAAGGCATTTCAAAGAGTTCGGTCTTCAGCCAACCCAATTTAGTTTCTTCTTTCTGTTTTTTTTTTTTTGCTCTACTTCCAAAATGGTTTAAACAAAATATTAGTCTCTCCTTTCTGATGGGTGGATGGCTTAGTTTCTCAGGCTGAGAATTTAAACCCTTCCAAAAGCAGTGAGAATGGGAACTGATCACAACACTCCCAAATGGGAATGCTTCTAAGATAAAATTGAAAGTGCTAAGTATACTGTACTGAGCTGCTGAACTTGCAGACTGAAAGCTCCCAGGTTCAAACCCCGGGAGCGGCGTGAGCGGCCGCTGTTAGCTCCAGCTTCTGCCAACCTAGCAGTTTGAAAACATGCAGTGTGAGTAGATCAATAGGTACTGCTCCGGCGGGAAGGTAACGGCGCTCCATGCAGTCATGCTGGCCACATGACCTTGGAGGTGTCTACAGACTACGCCAGCTCTTCGGCTTAGAAATGGAGATGAGCACCAACCCCCAGAGTCAGACATGACTAGACTTAACATCAGGGGAAACCTTTACCTTACCTAAGTATACAGCATGAGCCTCCTATCTGGGGGACAGGTATCTGCAGTTTCAATCACCCATGTATGAACAAATGTTCTTTTTAGGCATTTTCTAGGTCCCATAGTGTGATTCTATGCTATGCATCATTTTAATAGAGTTTGCTATTCATAGTTTTGCATTTCTACAGCAAATCTAGAAGTTCATTCCCAGCAGATATGGGGGCCATGCTGTATGTTAAGAACAAATATATTTTCTAATACCGGTAATTCAAAATTTCTGTATTTAGTTGACCGTAACTGCTTTCAATGGTAAGCATTGGAGGCTAACTCATTAGCTAAGTCAGAATCTCAAATTACAGTTTATAGTTTACCATGCTGACTTATTTGAGATTGGCAAACACAAGGTTCGAATGATACAGACAAATTTTAAATGCCTTTTCAGTCTTGTCTGGGGATGAGGAACAGATGGCCCTATATTTTCGGACTGGGGTACACATCATCCACACCTTGTATGCTGAGTGCTTGGAGGTGTTGTGGTTTGTAGCCCACCCAAATCTGGAGGACCATAGAGGTTCCTCAGTTTAGAGTCTTCTGATAATGGAAAGATCCATGCAGCACGTAAAAGACTATTTCATAGGCACAGAACTTACCAACTGCATTCTCCAAATTCCCTGGAAGCCAGGACACAGAATAGAAAGCCATGTTTTTACAGAATTCTGGCAAATTCTTGCATGTGAATGAAGCCCGTGGTGTTAGTGGAAACAGACTTTTCTTCTCCCCATTCCTCCAAAGCCTTGTTAAGTGGTGCCCCATTTTAATTAGCCAGAAGCCCTGTGAAGTCACACATCAGTAGGCTTGTTCTTTATAATGTTCCCAGCTTACCACAAATGGGGCCTCATGAAGTTCAAACCTTGATAAAAGTTCCTGTTCAACGGTTTAATTTTCTCCAGCTTGTGGGCTGTTGCACAATTTTTCTGACCCTGGCCAAGTCTATTGTTTATACAGTGCCTATCTGAGCTGGCTGTTCTGTCCTTTCATCCATCCGTCCTTCCTTCCTTAAGCTTATTTGTGAGCCTCTGTTTTCTAAGCATGTGATTTTAAGGAAAAAGGTCATTAACCTTGAGAGAGCAGGGTAAAGGAGGTTAACACTTCTGATCCCTTCTTTCAACTTTTTTTTTTATAAATTGGGAAGAGAAAACAGTTATTATGACAGAGACATGACTGAGAGTGAAACTTGAGACTCTTTGCAGGGGATGAGAAAAGTTTCTATGCTCTTCAACAGCACAATTTAAGCAAATTTGACTGGAAATAGTTGAGCTTTTTTCTTCTAAGCTGTGATACTTTAAACCTGGAATTAGCATATAATACAATTGCTTTTAGTATCAGTGAGGACAAAATATATATACAGTAGAGTCTCACTTATCCAACATTCGCTTATCCAATGTTCTGGATTATCCAACGCATTTTTGTAGTCAATGTTTTCAATACATCATGATATTTTGGTGCTAAATTCTTAAATATAGTAATTACTATGTAGCATTACTGCAAACTGAACTTTTTCTGCCAAATTTGTTGTATAACATGATGTTTTGGTGCTTAAGTTGTAAAATCATAACCTAATTTGATGTTTAATAGGCTTCTCCTTAATCTCCCCTTGTTATTTATTTTTATTTATTTACAGTATTTATATTCCGCCCTTCTCACCCCGAAGGGGACTCAGGGCGGATCACATTATAACACACATAGGGCAAACATTCAATGCCCATAAACACATCAAACAGAGACAGAGAGAGACACGCAGAGGCAAGTTAACCTTCTTCTGAGGGGATGTTCGATTCTGGCCACAGGGGGGAGCAGCAGCTTCATCATCCACACTGACGGCACTTCCTCATTCCAGGTCGTAAATTAGTTAATCTTGCCTCCCCACTTTTTATAAGTGGTACCTTATCTCCTACTTGATAGATGCAACTATCTTTCGGGTTGCTAGGTCAGCAACGAGCAGGGGCTATTTTTTATTTTTAATTGACGGGCGCTCACCCCGCCACGGGCTGGCCTCGAACTCATGACCTCATGGTCAGAGTGATTTAAGGCAGCTGCTCAACAGCCCGGCCCCAATATATTGTTATCCAATATATTGTTATCCAATATATTCACTTATCCAACGTTCTGCTGGCCCGTTTATGTTGGATAAGTGAGACTCTAGTGTATACTGAATTGCTTCCTACCAACAACTAAAGTTTTCCCTTGCATACTGAGAGAGAAGAAAAAAGAAACCATCACATTAATATCCACAAAGCAAAATTCCTGCTATGTGGAGATAAAATATGAAAAAATACATACTATCACCTTCATTATTACTGTCTGCTTCTTCCCTTCTCTGGGGCTGGAGAACAGGGATGTGCAATCTAGGTGGCAGAATATTATAGTCTGGTTAAGGATTGGCATGTATGTCTAATAGAAATTTGGCCATAATCTTGTGCTTTTCCAGAAATGTAAACAGTCTCACTTGTTTTCTGATTGAGATGATGGACCCTAAGATGTGAGCTGAATAAGTACACCAAGGATGCTTATACTACAATCCCAGGATCCTCAAGGATATGTTTCTGAACTTTACATGGGTAGACAAGACTGTGGATAATAGTGAACTTTATTGAAATGAAGGAATTTTAGCCTAGGTTTACCATAGAGTACCTAGAAAATGCTTAAAAGGGACATATTTTATCAGCCGTGGATATATGAAACTGCAGGTACAGATCCTGTGAATATTGTCCTGCTGTATTGAAATCACTGTTCCTTGAGTACGTGTACACACAGACCTGTGAACATCTGCAAGAGGTGGTAAATCCATTCTTTATAGGTCACAACCATTGCCTTTCCAGAAGAGCTGTTAACCTTTCCATACTGGACTAGAATTCTGTGGCCAGGATTAACTAGTACTGATTGGTTTTTGAAACCATATCCGTTGCTTTATTTTTAACCTTTTCCACCTTTTTGCGAGTTAGACAACAACCGCAAAAGTCTTCAGTTCATGGAATACCTTTTAGAAAAAAAGCAATTGAGCATCAACACATAAAGAAAGCAGGCTTTAAAGAGATTTTGTGTGCTCATAAGGTACTTGAAGTTTAGCAACATGGTAACAAGAACAACAGATAGTATGACTGGTAAATTGATTACTTTGGGGAACATAAAGAGTGTGTTTGTTGAGCAACTTCGAAAATTGATACTCACTAAGAATGGATCTATGGAAAAGGTAATACCTTCTTCCAGAAGTATATGCCAATTGAACTATGAAAAAAAGAAAAAGGAAAGACAGAAGCAGGCTTAATTGCAATCTCTCTTTTATTATTTTCTCTGTTTTTCTTGAGCATGTCTAGTTGTGAGCAAGCATCATGGCAAATGAGAGATCTGTCACTTTCTTGAAAAAGAGACTATGATGATCTGACCTGATGATATCCAGGTGATTAGAAAATAATTTTGTACCACAGGAAGGAAGTGTCTACAAATTCAGGCTGGATAGTGGATCTTCCCCCACTCTACCCCTTGGTTGTTTTCCCCCCACTTCTTGCCTCTAAGGCTGCATATACACTGCCCTATATTCCAGGATCTGATCCCATTATCTGCTTATCCCAGATTATCTGGCAGTGTAGACATATATAATCCAGTTCAAAGCAGAGAATCTGGAATATAGAGCAGTGTAGAAGGGGCCTTAGACTACTTTTTAAAATACAGTAGAGTCTCACTTATCCAACGTTCTGGATTATCCAAAGCATTTTTGTAGTCAATGTTTTCAATACATCGTGATATTTTGGTGCTAAATTCGTAAATACAGTAATTACTACATAGCATTATTACGTATTGAACTACTTTTCTGTCAAATTTGTTGTATAACATGATGTTTTGGTGCTGAATTTGTAAAATCATAACCTAATTTGATGTTTAATAGGCTTTTCCTTAATGCCTCCTTCTTATCCAACATATTCGCTTATCCAACATTCTGCCGGCCTGTTTATGTTGGATAAGTGAGCCTCTACTTTTAATTTTTTTTAACTTTTTTTTTAATTTAAGGTTCAAGAGAATATCTCTGGGCCCTTCCACACAGCCCTATATCCCAGTATATCAAGGCAAAAAATTCCACCATATCTGCTTTGAACTGGGTTATCTCACTCAGATAATGTGGGATTTTCTGGTCTTGTATTTGATGAATCAATGTTTCTGTATAGAATTATAAGATGAGTGGAGATAACAGCTTGTGATGCTAGAACTGTGTGTGAGAGATAAGTTGGCTGTTGATCTTTAATGTTATAAATTGTGGTCAGTGGTAGAAATATACCTTGTTCCTACAACAGTAATGGCCATTGTTTCACAAGTGTGCAATCAGTCAAGTCCAAAATATCTGTGTTTTTATTAGGCACAGTCTGGAGCCCACAGCCCCTGCTTTAGGAATAGCTTCTTTCCCATTGAGCTAAGATGTGAAAAGGGTAGGTTGGAGTTTCATTCTAGCCCTCCAGCCTTTGCTACTGATGAATCACTTCCATGCTTGGAATAGAATATCTGCTGATATTTATGTGTAGAGCAATGTGGGCAGAGACGTCAACTGGTCTGGGAATATCAATACTCAAAAAAATTAATAGGACACACGTTGGCTATAAGGCATTTCATTCATAGCTGGTTTTAGAAGGTGGCTTCTAGGCAACTTCTCTGAAAGAAGCTGTTTGGTAAGAGTTTTGGGGATAATTTATTCATGCCACAGCAGAATTCCACAACTGGGAAAAAGCATGCACCATATATCCTCCTTAATGTTACTAACAAGTGCACTTTCTGATGCTCTTTCTCTTGTGCTGAGACAGTTACCCCACTGTTTTTCTTTGAATGAAGTTAGTGAGGTGTGAAAGGAGTGGGTCACATGAAAAAGCTAGTGGCGCTACAGGGTGTGTATATATGGATGTGTGCTGTAGGAATTGCCAAACTGTCTATCTGTAAGTCATAAAAAGGGGAACTGTTCTGTTAAAGCACTTCATTCATCTCTGAAAACTATATTTCATAACTTTTCTGGTTTATTCTGCGTGATTTAAAAATAATCAACTTGATGTATTTTCAAGCTTTTTTCTTTTCTTTCTTTTTTGGAATGTAACATGACCTTTCTATTCTGAACCTGTTCCCATTTCTTATGAATATCAGTAGACCTATGCAGTGCGAACAAGTCAGTTTTTACTGACTCCTTTTAGAGCAGCTGGTAAATAGTGGGAAAGATCTCAGCACCCCACGATACCATAGGGCCAGAAGAGAGAGATGAGTACGAGCTTAGTGTGTCAGATGGAAAGTTCACCTATGTAGTTCAGTCTTGGCAACAAGGATTACACATACAGTAGAGTCTCACTTATCCAACATAAACGGGCCGGTAGAGCGTTGGATAAGCAAATATGTTGGATCATAAGGAGGGATTAAGGAAAAGCCTATTAAACATCAAATTAGGTTTTTTTTTTACAAATTAAGCACTAAAACATCATGTTATACAACAAAATTTGACAGAAAAAGTAGTTCAAATACGCATGCTATGTAGTAATTACTGTATTTATGAATTTAGCACCAAAATATCACAATGTATTGAAAACACTAAGTACAGAAACATTGACTGCTAAAAGGCAGACTGTGTTGGATAATCCAGAATGTTGGATAAGTGAATGTTGGATAAGTGAGACTCTACTGTACTTCTTGGAAGTCCATAAAGCAAGTAAGGAAGGCATAATTTTTCTTGCTCACTTTCTTCACCTGACTCAGGGTGGCTTACTGAAAACTAAAATAAATGCAGATAACTATGCATGAAAATCATAAAACATATGAAATCTTATTAAGATATCCTCTTCAGAGAGATTAGGCAAGCACTCACACTCATGTCCTTTAGGAAGGAATTGAAAACTTGGCTTTTTAAATAGGCCTTAGACAAAATGTAAGAATTCTTAATAATGACCAAATGGATTCTATGGCTTATATTTATTAGTGCAATGCTTCGAACCTTAAATGTTGTTCAAATTGTTTTATATAATAATTGCCTATTGATGTGCCAGTTCTATTGTGTTAATTTTGTGAGTGTTTTAAAATTTGATATGTTACTTATTTTGTTTTATGTTATCTGCTATGTTTTGTGACTGTAAGTTGCTCTGGGTCTCTTGTTGGGAGATGGGGTGGGGTATAAATAAAGTTTTTATTCTTCTTCTTCTTGTCATTTCCCCAAAACCTGGTGGAATCATGGAAGGATGACACAAAAAGATTAATCTCAACATTTTTAGCGAAGGAGTTCCAAAGCATGGAAGCAGCCATTGAGAAGATCTTTTTTGTATTACTTAATATGCCTGAGAAAGTGCTGGGAGTAAGATAAGGCCTCTCTTGAAAATCTCAGACTCTGAAATTAATTCGTTAATTGTTACTATCTTGCTAATGAGGTACTACATTTGGAATTTTTAAAAATTACCTACTTTTCTTTGAGCAACATATTAAAGAATGGATAAACAGTAGTAATTATCCAAATTGTTAATGCTCGTAACCTTAAAACAATTAAAATAATTTCTTAAGTTCTCCAAAATTGTAACAAATTATAGGCAGTGTAATGCTTTTTTAAATAATGAATTCCATGCTCTGGTTTCAGGCTGACTCAGATATCGGTGTTTGACAGTGGAATGAGATGCCTCTGAGTATTATGAATGATGTTTCATTGGAAGTCTCTGAATAATGGTTAGATGCCCATCTTTGGTAGCATTTCATTTGTGTGTCCCTGCAGGAGGTGATATCATATATCCCTTGGTGTTCCATCCTATTCTGTTACCCTAGGAGAGTGGTGTCAAATTTGTGGCCCTCCAGGTATTTTAGACTTCAGTTCTCAGAATCCCTGGCAATTGGACAAGCTGGCTAGAGCTTCTGGGACTTGGAGGCTCAAACATCTGGAGCAGTGGTTCTCAACCTGTGGGTCCCCAGGTGTTTTGGCCTACAATTCCCAGACATCCCAGCCAGTTTACCAGCTGTTAGGGTTTCTGGGAATTGAAGGCCAACACATCTGGGGCCGGGCTGTGGCCGGGCTGTGGCGCAGCTGGCTAGTAACCAGCTGCTATAAATCACTACTGACCGAGAGGTCATGAGTTCGAAGCCCGGGTCGGGTTAAGCCTCTGACCATTAAAAAAAAAAAAAACCCCAGCTTGCTGTTGACCTAGCAGCCCCAAAAGACAGTTGCATCTGTCAAGTAGGGAAAATTTAGGTACGCTTTATGCGGGAGGCTAATTTAACTAATCTACAACACCATAAAACTGCTCACGAGGAAAAGAAGAGGAAGAACAGCCACCAATGGACGGTGAAGCAACAGCTCCCCCTGTGGCCGGAATCGTGAAGCTGGAAAGATGTTAAAAAATGCCTCTGTGTCTGTCTAAAACTGAATGTTGTTTGTCTGTTGGCACTGAATGTTTGCCATATATGTGTTCATTGTAATCCGCCCTGAGTCCCCTTCGGGGTGAGAAGGGCGGAATATAAATACTGTAAATAAATAAATAAAATAAAATCTGGGGACCCACAGGTTGAGAACCACTGATCTTGAGGGTCACAAGTTTGACACCTCTGCTCTAGAATCATAGAGTTGGGCCATCCAGTCACTGCGATGTTCAGGATATCTTATGTTGCTCATTTGAGCCCACATTTTAATATCATGGACAAAGATCTTTGTCGTCTCTCTTACTTCCTTAGCTTGCCTTACATCTCCCTTCATATTATTTGTTAATAACTTCTTTGTTTTTAATACTTTGGTGTCTTTTCAGGTCCCATAAGTCTTTCACCTTTTTATATACCAGTGCAGTTTTCTTGGGAACTCCACTGGTTGCTTTTCTCACTTTGTTTGATTCCTTCCATCTGCTTACTGTTTGTTAACCAGTTTATTACTCTGTAAGAAAGAACTGTTTTCTTAGTAGTCATGTGATATGTTTACTCAAGAACCTTTGATGTGAGACTTTGACAGAGGCCTTCTTGAAGGTTCACATTTGTAAGACCTAACAGGTCACCCTGTCTACTTCCTTGTTGACAGTCTCCAAAAATGCTAGAGGGCCACCAGTTTCCATAAACTGTGTTGCTCTTTTGTTTGCAAGGTGTGTTCTTCTGTTCATTCAAAATTAGGCAGCTCTTACACTTGCCTAAATTTGATTTTTAAACATGGTACCTGTTAGCCCTGTTTGATTAGTCTGCATATTGTTGATTAAGAATTCCAATGTTCAATAATTCTGTTGTTTTGGCCTTGGAGAGATGCTGCCTGGGATTTGGACAATGAGATCAAAAATGCTTTAAGAAATATCTTTGATGTTTGCCATGAAAATAAAGAAATTCTACATTGATATAACTTTTGCTTTGACAAAAAGAATAGGTGACATGACTGCTAGTTTGGTCAACAAACCAACAAAGAATATAAGAAAAACGTGTTCCTGATATGTTCCTGATCATGGGTCAAAGTTTGCCCATGCCTGATCTAGAGCCTGTTTTGTAGGAATAATGTTTTGTTTTAAAGACAAGTCTGTTTTGCAAATCATTTAAATTTTATCTTAAAATGCAGTGTTGGAAATCCTTCTTTTGCTAAATATGTAATGATATTAATGGTGTTAATTACTAAGAAAGGGTGACTCATTAGGAATCTGGAACTTCCCAGCAGTCAGGGAGTTACTCAGCATAATAAATTAAGATGAGAAAGATGATCGGTAGTGGTGGTGGTGATGACGATGGAGGAAGACAATTATGCCTCCATAAAAGTTCAATACAGCACAGAATTGCTGAAGCATCTGCTGCTGTTTTTACAGAGTTGAAATATCATGGCTTTCTGGTAAGGATGTGCCTGTGGGATTACTTTAAACACAATGCAAGCATCTTTTGCAGAAACTGAAAAAGCTGGTATTAATGGAGAATTGTATTATGAAACAGATTCTTGGTTAACACTGACCTTTCAGAAGGCAGGTGAAAAAAAAACTTGAAGCTTGGCACCGCTGCTCCAAAAATGTGTCCATACGAATAAGGGAAAAGTTGCCCTAAGACAGCAGGTCTGTTTTTAATACAATGTCTTGGAATCACTGCCTTAAACTGGCAACATTTTGCACTCGACTCAGATCCAAGTTTCAGTAATGAGATATTATTTATTATTTATTTATTTGCCTTATTTATACCCTGCCTTTCTCTACCCCGAGGGGGACTCAAGGCGGCTTACAAACAACACTTATACAGTGCCTTAAGACATAAAACATGAACATAAAATTGAATTTAAAAATTAACACATGCATCATAGCATAGTTATCCTTACATCAAAGATACGTTATTCTTTTCAGGAGGTTTTAAAGCAGAGGCTGGGTGACCATCTGTTAGGAGTGTTTTCATTACCGTATGTGTTCCTGCCTAACAGTCGGTTGGATTGGATGACCTTGTAGTCTCTTCCAACACTATGGTTCCAGTTAGAACTTGAACTTCAGCGAATCTCAGAAATGTGGAGGTCCATTTTAATTCATTTGAATGCAAAGGTGTGAGGGCTCAATAGATTGAAAAGTTACACCATAAGTCAACACAAGTGTATATATGTTGCTATTGTAGGTTAGGACAAGTGGAGTTGAAGTATGACTTTAGATATGCATGCATTCATATACCAAATAAAAACATAACATCAAATGTGATATTACCAAAAAAAATAAAATAGAAGCCCTCGGTTGCGCAGTGGGTTAAGCCATTGAGCTGCTGAACTTGCTGGCTGAAATGCTGGCAGTTCGAATCTGGGGAGCAGGGTGAGCTCCCACTGTTAGCTCCAGCTTCTGTCAGCCTAGCAGTTTGAAAACATGCAAATGTGGGTAGATCAATAGGTACCACTCAGGCAGGAGGGTAACGGTTCTCCATGCAGTCATGCCAGCCACATGACCTTGACGGCGTCTATGGACAATGCTGGCTCTTCGGCTTAGGAATGGAGATGAGCACCAACCTCCAGAGTCGGACACGACTAGATTTAATGCCAGGGCAGTACATTTATTGATTAACCCTTAGGCCATATCACAGTATCAAACCAAACAAAAAGGCTTGATAAAGCATGATTACACACCATATAGTAAGTTAAATAAAACACTTATAATAATACAGTAAATAAATATGACAAAACTGAATACAGTAGATTCTCACTTATCCAACATAAACGGGCCGGCAGAATGTTGGATAAGCGAAAATGTTCGATAATAAGGAGGGATTAAGGAAAAGCCTATTAAACATCAAATTATGTTATGATTTTACAAATTAAGCACCAAAAACATATTTTACAACAAATTGACAGAAAAGGGAGTCCAAAAAACAGTAACGTTACTGTATTTATGAATTTAGCACCAAAACATCGCAATATATTGAAAACATTGTCTTAAAAAACATTGACTACTAACAAATTGATTACAAATAAGGATAGAATTGCATAAAATGAACTTACAGTAGCAACATTGTTGGAAATTAAATCCATAAAAAATTCAATCCTTGCTGTCTAGAGAAACAGCTGTGGATCTGGGCGGGAGGCAAACTGCGTTGGATAATCTAGAACATTGGATAAGCCAATGTTGGATAAATGAAACTCTACTGTATATACATTTGGGGAAAACTTTTACCTTTACCCAAAACATATTGGTTAGCTGAACAAATACTAGGTTTCACAAATCAGTTGCTAAACATTACACAAGGATGGGGTTATACTTTGTGCATCTGCCTTAATCTTTATTATAGTATCCCTTGGGATCAAAATGGAGAGTGACAACTCGCTTCTTCTCAAATCATGGGGACGTCTGGATCCCTTCCTCCCTCTTTTCATTTAGGAACAGACACCCCATAGTTTTCTCCTGTCTTCACATAATTCATCTCCTCCTCCTTTTATCTCACAAGACTGCACACCACAGGAAGGATTTGACTGTAGTGTGTCAGAAGAGACAATCAGAACACTTGTTATATTTATAGCTACCTAAATAGTTTTAAATACCCCACCATTGCTTTAAATGTAACTTGTTCCATAACTGTAACTGGAAGAACACCTTAGGGCTGAATGTGGGGACAGAGTTAGTGATGTGTACTTTGATCTCTTCATCCTCAGCCTCATAGCATGGAGGCTGAATGGAAGTTCTATTTGCTTTCAGGAGAATGACTAGAATGGTCCATGGCATTGAGAAATCCAAGTCAATACAGGTCTTTGGTGATATAGAGCTATCTGCTTTTATTCACATAAAGGTAAGTATAATATTCAGACCTGGATATTATCTGGATGAGAGATGCCCAATGAATACCAGGCGCTGAAGGCTTTGTTTCAGAGGAAGGCACTGGCAAAACGACCTCTGCGTATTCTTTGCCTAGGAAAATCCATTGACATTCATGAGGTCAGCGTAAGTGGATAGGTGACCTGAAAGCACATGAACACACATGCTGGCGAATTCATCATCCTGAATTTTGTAGGACTGCAGTCCAGATTCATCATGCATGGCTTCCTTCCAGTCCCTGCTTTCAGCCCGCAGGCATTTTTCTGAATTCCTGAAGAAGGCTGGAGTGTGTGTGTGTGTGTGTTTTTGTAATGAATGTAACATAGCAATTCAAGGCATGGCTGTTGAGAGAGAAATCCTGTTGAATTCTGTACCCCAGATTCATCATCATTCTAATAAATAGATTTCTTAATTATTGACTGAACTGTTGCAGCATGTATTTTTTGATCATCCTGTCTTTCCTTAGGTGACAACGGTCATCATTTGCATACCAACATATAATTCCTCCCAGATCGGTTTCAAATATATAAATGTTTCCAGATGACTTTTTTTTAAAAAAAAGAAAGGAGTTTTTATTAACTAAAAATGGTATGTCAAAATGTTAATTTAGCATGAGGTTATGCAATTATTCCACTATCTTCTCGTAAAGAATGATACTTTGTTACATGGAAATCTCTATGAAAGGCCAAAACCCATATTATTTTAAGTGATTGTGTTGAACTAATTGGCTGAACAGTGAGCTGTTGTCTTTAATTCCAGCTGGTTTTTCTGATGCTGTGCTGTCACTAGCTCTTATCTATGGGTGGTGATCTCCACATTTTCTCTTGGGCATGCATGAATTAAGGCAACAACACAATAGAATAAACTGAAACTCACAAATCTCCAAAACACTGAGATTGTTTATAGAGGTCTAGGATTGTTTACAGATGACAGGACTTTTTTTTTAATCTTGCTACAGATTCAAAATTTGAAATGCCATCTCCATAGGAATAGGTCCAATAATATGCTCCCTTTGACAGCAAACCAAGCCATGCATGGCTTGGCATGAAGAGATGTGGTATTTATTTATTTTTGTTTATTTATGAAGTCTCTCACCTTTTGTACAGGTTTCAATGCAGTATACAAACATTTTAAAAATGGTACAGTTTTGAAAACAATTTGAGCAAAAGTTTAAAAACCAATTAAAGGACTGTTTAGTTAAAAAAACACAAGACTAAAATCATGTAATACAGTGAGCCCTTGGTATCCATTGGTGTTTGATCCCAGGATCACCTGTGGACATTCCATGGATGCTCATCCCATTATTTGTAATGACATAATAAAATGGTGTGTGTGTGTGTGTGTGTGTGTATTTAAACAATCACTGGTTGAATCTCTGGATGGATGTAGGGGTCTAACTGTACTTGTGAAGAAAGCCTTGGGGGAGGAATGGAAGGTTTAACTATGGAATATCTGGGATACTTGTCAAACTAGTAGCATCTGAGGCTGGGTTTACAGTGCCAAATAATGTAGTTGGAACTGCATTATGTGGTCAGTGTAGACTCATATAATGCAAATATGGGTCTGCAGCTTAAGCTGCATTACATGGCAGTGTAGATCCTGCCTCCATTTAGAAATAACATGGTTGGTTCATGTCTTTCAGGTGGTATTGGGTTGCATTTCTGACCTGTTCTAGCTAGTATAGTCTACCCTCTACATTTGCTAGGATTAGAGGCATACGATCCCTGTGAAAGTGAAAGACTGCAAATAAAGAAATTGTTGGTTGCTGTGAGTTACTGTTGATTTTAGTTCAAGAGAGGAATTGCTTGGTATTCCAGCATGACTATGGTCAGTGTTCCTTAGAAGCTGACCATAGAATTGCATTGGAGAACCTGGAGAAGAACTTAACTGTAGAGTCTCTCTAAAGGACCTAAAGATTTCTAGGGATGACATGTTTAATAAAATCCATGAATAATCATATTTGCACAAGTCAAACCCTCAAATGTAGAGGGACAGCTGTGCCAGGGGTGAGAAATGCTCTCGTAGTATACCAATAGCAGGGAAGCTGGTTCCTACCAAAGCAGACCATTATTTATTCTACCTTGGTATTGTTTGTAGTGACCAGTATTAGTTTTGCAGGGTTTCAGAAGTCTTTGCCAAGATGCCAGAGATTGGAGAGGCCTAGGAAGGACCACAATTCAGCAGTGGAGTACTTGGTTTGCCTAATGATTGAATCCTGACATCTCCATTCCAAAGCATTTAGATAGTAAGTGATGAGCAATTACTCTTTCAAAGACACATCAGAATTGTTACGAACTTTGTGTAGATAGTGCTGGGCAAGATGATCAAACAGGGTGATCTGGAGCTTGGAAAGCTTACCATTTTGGACCATAACTTCCAGAACCCCCCTGACATCACAAACAGTGAATGCTATATGGAGAGAATTTTGTAAGTAATGCTGCAGAAAAGTAACTTTTCCAATAGTTAGTGTGACCTGCGATGTGGCAACTTTTCCTACTCATTTGTTGGACTACTTTCCCCCCCAAACATTTCCCTTTTCCCCACTCTGTGTGTCTTTGTGTTTGAGAAATAAATGTAAGGTGGCAGAAGAAGGAAACTATTTTATAACTACCAGGCATACTAAACTTGGCACATGCCTACATCTATTCAGGCCAAAGTCATACGAAACATTTCTTGGGGTTATTTTTTGTGGTGGGACCATCTGAATAGCAAAAACAATTGCTCTGCAGATGTGTGTGTTGCACACTCTCTCTGTACGTGTATAGGAGTGTGGGTGGTTGGAAATTACTTAATGTAATAGAAAGCTGAGTCACCCACAGTTTCTTTATTCTTCTTGATCAAACCCTTTCCCCCCAAATACAAAGAGGAACGCAGATCTTGCCCCTCTCCCTGCCATGAGCCACATAGTGACAAATGAGCTTTGTGACCCTGTCACTTCTACTTGTGTTCAGCAACAAAACAACTTCCTGACTCCAAAATCATTCTAAGTCTGGAACAGCCTCCACACTGTTTCCTGTGCACACATGGGTTGAATGTTTTTGGAGTTACAACAGTGAAAGGGGCCGGGGGGGGGGGGGGGGGGGCTGGGCGTTCGACTGAGCTATTGTGAGCATTTTCAGCCCAATGTATACCACCGGGGCAGTTCTCATGAAGGTCCAGACATGACTCAGTGGGTCAGAAACACATAGTGTGTAAGGCAGAGCAAGAAATGGTGCTACCAGGCCCTACCCATTCTCCCTCCCTACCCAAAGTGTACTCTAACTAATCTACACTGCAGATTATTGAAGTTTGATCCCACTTCAAGTGTCATGGGTCAGTGCTATGGAATCTTGAAGACTGCAGTTTTACTAGGTATTTAGCCTTTTGTGTCCAAGAGTGCTGGTGGCTCACCATACTACAACTCCCAGGATACCATAGCATTGTCAACACAACAAAATTTATTTTATTTTATTTATTTACAGTATTTATATTCTGCCCTTCTCGCCCCGAAGGGGACTCAGGGCAGATCACATTATATACATATAGGGCAAACATTCAATGCCCATATACACATATAACCGAGACAGACACAGAGGCAATTTAACCTTCTCCTGAGGGGATGTTCGATTCTGGCCACAGGGGGGAGCAGCTGCTTCATCATCACTGTGACGGCACTTCCTCATTCCAATGTCGTAAATTAGTTAAATTTGCCTCCCTACTTTATAAGTGGTGCCTTATTTCCTACTTGATAGATGCAACTATCTTTTGGGTTGCTAGGTCAGCAACGAGCAGGGGCTATTTTTTATTTTTTAATTGACAGGTGCTCACCCTGCCACGGGCTGGCCTCGAACTCATGACCTCATGGTCAGAGTGATTTATTGCAGCAGGCTGCTAACCAGCCTGCGCCACAGCCTGACCCCTTGTGTAATATGTGTTTGAATAATAAGTGGTAGATGAACATCCCAAGAAATATAAGGGCGACAAAGTTCTATTGCTGAAGTCCAGACTTTTGTTAATTGCTGAGGCTTTGGATTGTCAAAAGATAATACCACTTGAAGTATAAACTGCTGGTTTGTCATTAAGCAGCTCAACTGGGATTCCCTTCCTTGTCACTGTTAAGGGTTTTCTTAGCAGGAGCTATTGTTTCCATAGTAAACCTTTAAAGTTTATGAGTGGAATTGTTACTTTGAAGGCCTGTTAGCAATGCTTGTGAATGTCCCTCAGTTCCTTAAGTGAGAATCTATTGCTTTATGAAGTAATAGCTCAATTGCAAAAAAACCTCCAGTAATCTTGCATACAGCTGACACAGGCACTTTCCAGTTTTGTGGTATAAATAGCTTTTGTTCCGTTTTAGTTGTATTTAAATGTTCACACCTTTTACCTTGCAGGTTACTGCAGCATATGTTTACTTTGTGTAAGTCCTGGGTCTCGGAGCAATCTATGTCTGGGTCCCCTGATGTTTTTGGCCTACAACTCCCAGAAATCCCAGCCAGTTTCCAGTTGTTAGAATTTCTGGGAGTTGAAGACCGAAAGCATCTGGGGGCGCCAGCTTGAGAACCACTGATCTATGTATATAATAAAAGTGAAAATATGTTTGCTTGTATGTATTTTTCAAGATGACTCCCCATATCCAGAGAGCCCTGTGACTCCTGCCAATAATGCATCTGGGCTAAACTTTGCGCACAGACACCCCATAACCAACTTTAACTATTGGTGGGGGTTGGGGGCAATGGTAGAGGACTATATTATAGTTCACCAATATGGGAAGAGCACTGTGAACCCCACCAACAATGGATCTGAACCAAACCTGCCACACATACCCAACATTACCATTATAAAATAGTGGTGGAGTTTGGGGGGATTGGCCCAGCATGATGTGAGTTGTGTTTATGCATTTTCCCACATCCTTATGCATTTTCTAGTATGCCCATTCATAAAATCCAAAACCAAACATTGACTATTTCTAATAAAATAACTAACCCAAACATTGTCAGGTACCTAAGCTAGTGCCAAATAAAGATGAACATTGGGTTGTTGTATGTTTTCCGGGCTGTATGGCCATGTTCTAGAAGTATTATCTCCTGACGTTTCGCCCACATCTATGGCAGGCATCCTCAGAGGTTGTGAGATGAACATTGGTCAGACCTGAGATTGAAGTGCATTTCCAGATGTTCTTGCAGTTTATTCTTTGTGTGTATGTGTAGGTTTATTCAAGTTCTCAAAAGCTAGTTGGAATTAAAAAAAATACTTATTCCAGTATTTATAACTACTAAGCTACAACCTACATAAAGCCAGTAGTTGTAGAACAGCAAGGAGAAGGCCATCATGATCTACCAAAGAAAGACCTTCCACAGGCAGCTGCTGAGAAGGCTCTGTATTTTACCATAGTTGTGACTGAAAGAATGGTTTCTCTTGAGGATCCCAAGGCCTGGACAGACTCATGTAGGGAGATATATCTGTCAAATAGCCAGGATATAAACTGTTTTGGGCTTGGCAACTCAAGACCCAGTAACTGGACTTGTGCCTAGAGACAGAGCAGCAGCCAGTGTAGCAAAGGCGTTGTATGCACCCAGTTCTTTGAAGGAATGTCATATTTTACTGTGTTTATCTTCCCTTAAGTGTTATACATTAAGAATGCTGACTTAAGATACCAAGGCGCAATACCAAGTTTCTGTTTTTATCAATTTCAGATTAGCTTTTAACATATTGTTTCTGAAAGGACAGAAAATTGATTCAAAATGTTCTCTGCAACAACTAGATTCTGGCTCTAGTCTCAGTCCCATATGAATTTCCACTGCTCTGAAAACTGACACTAATAAAAAGATAGCATATATTTTTGTGTTTTTGAAAATATAAAGATAATGGGAAAATTGCCTACCTGCCTCTAGAGTTACTGCTTTTGAGGAGTCCAGCAAGGTACGTTGGTCAATCCTTTTTGAGTCCGTGCTCTCAAAATGCTGGGTAGCAATTGAGAACTTTCAAATTGATGAGGAATTGTTACCAGAGAGGCATAATTTTAATGGTATTTATATAGACATATCTTTGAGAGATCAGTAGATCAATCCAGTTAAAACCAGAATTGTTTTTATTGGGAATAAAAAAATAGAGAGACAACATGAAAGAGTATTATAAAATATGGTAATTGTAACAATATTGTTCTATATGAAGAAATAGGAGAATATGGTAATTCTGACACAGGGAGATTGGATAATGAAAGTGTTTGATCATACCAGAAATGCACAAGTTATCTATTTTATGAAAATAATTGTGGAATTTTATGAAAGACTGGTGGGAACCTTTGTCTTTTTGTCAAGAAAGAGATGAGAAGCTATTACCAGTGGGAGGTTTGAGCATTAGTAGTTTTGAACAAGAACTAGAAGTGTTAAGTAGCATGATTATAGGAGAAGTAGGATTTGGTATCATTGGTAGGAAAGGTGGAAGCCACGTTTTAATTCCTTTAGACCTTTTTTCTGTGATCTATCTTCATTTTTTTGTTTTATATATTATATTTTTTGTATGTGGTTTTACTAGGTTGTAGCTTACTGGTTGTAAATAGATAGTAATGTGATATATTCATGTTATAAGTATTAATCATTATTTACTCCTACTCTTACTATTATATGTAGATTATAGCTAATTAAAATGGATATGGTTTCTATCGAATGACAGTGTTTCTTTTGCAAGAATGATCACTAACACTTGTGACTGCAGACAGATTGTCTGTAACATAAAAGGAGTATGCTAACAAAAAGCTCCCTGGAAAGCATGGTTATAAGAAAAGTGGGAACGTATTGAAAACTAAGGTGGCATTTTTTACCTTCTTGCTCCCTGCTGGCTGCATTATACCTCTGCCACCATTTTTGATAACCGGTCATTTTTGGTCATTGGAAAAAAATCATTTTATGAATTGTTCTGGGACGCAGGAGTCCAAAACAGCAACTAGGCCAAACCTGCTCCTCTATAGACTACTATAGGTAAAGGTAAAGGTTTTCCACTGACATTAAGTCTAGCTGTGTCTGACTCTGGGGATTGGTGCTCATCTCCATTTCTAAGTCCTTAGATGCCTCCAAGGTCAAGTGGCCAGAATGACTGCATGGAGCACTGTGACCTTCCTGCCAGAGCGGTACCTATTGATCTACTCACATTTGTATACTAGGTTGGCAGACTCTAGGGCTAAGTTCAGCTTGGTCAGGAAGTAAAGAAGCTCAGCGATTTAACCTGCTGCGCCAGTGGGGGCTACAGCTAGACTACTATATTGCTTTAAATCATTTTGAAATACCTGTATTTTAGCGAATAATAATAATAATAATAATAATAATAATAATAATAATAATAATAATAACTTTATTATTATACCCCGCCCCATCTCCCCAAAGGGACTCGGGGCGGCTTACATGGGGCCTTGCCCAGACACAACAATATAAAAGCAAAAGCAAAACAATAAAACAAATTACTCAACAATAAAACATCAACATCGATAAAAACAGTCATAAAAGGTCAACGTACAAAATAAAATGTTAAAACAAGAGATGAATTAACGGATCTGGGCCAAAGTGCAAAATATATCAAAAATAGCTTCTTTGTTAATTTTTAGGAATTTTTTTTAGGGTCAAGCGACCTGGGATGAATCTTCTCAAGGCACATTGTGCTGTTGTATATATCCTGCAAGAGACTACTGCATGAGAAACAGTATTTTGATTAGTAACTACTGGCTGTTGTACAAATGCCTTGAAACCCAGTGGGTGGTTTATTGATATTTCTCACAGGGACAAAGTGAAGCATGACTGCTTTCAAATGGTTGGCATTTGACTAATCTGATTACGAACCGCTGTCTTGGTATTACTGATGCTGCTGTAAGACAGAAATGTTAGCAGTGGGGTTGTTGCACGAATGAATGAGAACACATGTCTTGAAAAAGCAGGTGATTGGGTTTATGTGTAATGCCATTTAACCTGTAAATGAACAGCTTCACCAATGAACCCATGTACTGTGTCTCTCATGCACACCTGGTTAGAAATGCTGAACTAAGATCCAGTGTTGCTTTTCTTTTCTTTTTTCAAAGCCATCACCACCTGCAACTTTGCTTTCTCATTGAAATACTCCTGGGCTCAGTGTTCCATGACTGTGATCTTTACAAATATCAATGCATCAACAACCTTCTAGATGGAAAGCTTGTTAGACCCACTCGGGCTCACACCATTTTGTTATGCTGTGATTTTCAGGGGAGATTCAGGTGAAAGCTGGAAGAAGGCTGCCACAAAAACTTGAAGAGATTCATATTTACCTTTGTGTAGAAACTCAAAACTATTTTGCCTTTTTTCTAAGCTAGGTTTTATCCTTTTTCCTTCATTTGTAAGTTGCTTTGAGCCTAAGTTTTGGGGAAAAGTTGGGGAATGGTTCATGCTGGTGTTTGAGCCAGCTCTGCTGGAAACTAATCACTCTAGCAAAGTGCCAGGAGACTTTTGAGAGCCCTCCTCTTGGATTTTTTTTTGGAGTTCAGCTCCTAAAAGCCCAAGCCACCTAGCAAATAGCCATGAATTCTGGGAGTTGTAGTCCAAAAGAGCTGGAGGGCTATCAATTGGGAACCACTGCCTTGAAGAATCCCCTCAATTCCTCAATTGCCATATTTTGGGTCTTCTGAGTCATTTTGGGCACAGGAAATATTTTTTTTAAAGTGACCTCAGGAATGATAAAAATGGCCTTGAGGGAGGCGTGGCATTTTATCCATTTGTCCATCTGCAGTACTGTTGTCTGCTCAGAGTAGTAATGCCAAAGATTTCCTCCCATTTTCTGCTCCTTCATGCTTTGAAAACATACTTTAGTTTCAAATGTACATGCTACAGTGTGACCTTATCTATAAATGTGATGTCCATTCTTGCATTTACGCATTCTATAGCTGCCTGAGAGAGGCATACCATCTCATTTGTTTTTGGTGTGTGCTGCTTGCATTAAATGAAAGATTCTACCTGCCCAGGTAAAGGAAAACCTGCTCATCCAAAAGATAGCCTTATGTGAATTCAGAGTATGAATATCAACAAAGTGGTGGCCTGCTATAAAACAGTCAATTACTTTTAGTATCTCTAGATGCTTTGATATAGTGTGGAGAGTAATTACATAGCTTGTATAAGCAACCAAATCCCACCTTTTTGTATCAGAACAGTTCAAACTGGCCACATTCCTTTGAAGACATTTGTTTCCTCAACATGGATCTCCCCCTTCACTCTTCTGATTGGGCATATTTCCAAATTGGCCCTTTTTTTGGCATAACCTCAATTCCTTTGTCTGCCCCGTGCTTTTTCTTTGCAATAAAGGACAGGAAGCTGCTTCAGGGGTAAAGATGTCTTAATAAAGGACTTTAATCCCCTTGAACGCAGATGGACCTTGTTAAGGTTACTTTGTTGCTCATTAAGAAACTTGAGCTGGTAACTGTTTTGCGGGGTGAGGGAGAGCATTGGAGTTGTGAAGTCATCACTTTGAGATAGCAAACAAAGGAGCTTGGATGTTTCCATTGATGGTGGGGCTAATGAGTTCGTAAGATCACCTGATGAATCATGCACACCACAAAGGCATGACGCCAATGCTGGAGCAGCTGAATTAGTCTCCAGCAGTTTCCTGAGCATCGCACGCAGATTTCACTGAGGAAGAAGGCTCCTTGATTTTTAGCAGGCACTGAGAGTAGCCTCAGGAGGAAGAATTCTGCGTGACAAACAACCAATGGAATAATTAGACCAGACACCAAATATGGACAACTTTATTCATTGTCACCTATTTTAAAGGTATTCAGAATCTAATGCGGAGAATAATCTGGTGCAGGAGCAGCCGGAGCAACAGCTCTCTTCTAGACCTCCTCCCCAGTTTCTCATGCATGAGAACACCATAGTTCCCAAGAGAAACCCAACTTAAAATCTGGGTTGCTACCTGGCTAGCTTCAAATGAAAAACTGACCAGACTCTGGGAAAGGCAAGGCCAGTAAATTTCCCCACCCTTTGATTGCAGAGGCAGTTCCAGGTTTCCATCCATCACCAAAGGAGTGAATCCAGAGGTGCTCACCCAACCCCTCATTTATCCCCCAATACTGCCAAAGCTCAGGGACAAGCATCTGCTTAGATCTAGGCTGGATCTACACTGCCATATAATGTAGTTTCAGAATGCAGATTAACTGCATTGAACTGGATTGCATGGCAATGTAGAGCCAGTCCTATTTTCATGAAATGGCTCAGCTCTGCCGTTTACTCCCAGTGTCTTAATGTGAGATGCTAAGACAGAACTTAATATTGCCAGCATTTCCACCATTTTTCTTTAAACCACAATTTCTGCCAAGTGAAGATTGAAAGAGCATGGAAGGAATAACATCAGCCAGATAGATTGCTGACTGTCTTTCATTTCCAAGTTGACAGAATTTGAGCAAGCCGAGGCATGGCACCTAGTCCTCTGGAAAATGTATGCTATGTAATGGCTTTGTTTTAATGTTTTTAGAGCCACAGGGAACATTATAACCGCATGGGTACACATTCCTATGGTGTTGCAGGGGTTTCACAGGTGGTGAAACCAGAGTTTGGAAAACTTTTTTTTTTTTTTTGCATTCCTGCTGGTAATACAAGCTGGGAAATTCTGGGAGCTGTAGCCCAAAAAGTATCTCAGGGTAAGCACTGGTTAAATACAGAATTTCCATATTTGCAAGTTTTAAAAAAAATCCTAAAGGCTGAATTCACTGTTGCCAGTTTCATAAGCAAATCAACATTGATCTGTTGTTAAATCATTTAGTGTTGAAAAAACTTGGAAAGGCCTGAACTGATAACATGTTGGAAATACTTAAACAAAAATGCACAGTGCTGACTTTGCACTTTGAGATTGGCATATATTGTTAACATGTTTAAACAGAAACCCAATTTTGAAAGGGTTGACAGTGAAGCAAAACTATGGCTTGGAATCTTTGGCATGTGCCAGGAGCTACCGTACCCAAAAGATGAGGCAGGGCATTTGTTTCTGTGGAAACTTAAGACTGTGTCATGTATTCTTGGTAGGAAGGAAGATGTTCATTGATATAAATGGGTAATAATTTCCATTTACAGATTTTTTAAAAATTGCATATATAAATTGGAAAGCCATGAAGAGTATTTATTCATCTATAATTATTTATTCTAACATGTCATATTGTCCTTGACCAAACTTGGCCTCAGGTCAGTTTGCAAGACAGTCTGCCATAATATTATAAGCAACTACAGTAGAGTCTCACTTATCCAACACTCGCTTATCCAACGTTCTGGATTATCCAACACATTTTTGTAGTCAGTGTTTTCAATACATCGTCATATATTGGTGCTAAATTCGTAAATACAGTAATTATTACATAGCATTACTGCGTATTGAACTACTTTTTCTCTCAAATTTGTTGTCTAACATGATGTTTTGGTGCTTAATTTGTAAAATCATAACCTAATTTGATGTTTAATAGGCTTTTCCTTAATCCGTCCTTATTATCCAACATACTCACTTATCCAACGTTCTGCCGGCCCGTTTATGTTGGATAAGTGAGACTCTACTGTACTAAAATCAATGAACTCAAAAGATAAAATAGGAAAAAATATGTAGCCCTTGCTTAGCTATGTCTCCTCCCAAAAACACTCTACAACTAATTTTTGTAATGTATAAAGAAACACGGGTTTTCAAATAATATGAATCAGGTCTGTTCTACACTGCCATATAAAATCCATATTATCTGCTTTGAACTAGATTACGTGGTAGTGCTGATTCATGTAATCCAGTTCAAAGAAGGTAATCTGGATTATCTGATTTGATAATCTGGATTACATGGCAGTGTAGGAGCCCCCGTGGCACAGTGGGTGAATCCCTTGTGCCAGTAGGACTGATGACTTGAAGGTTGGGTTGCTGACCTGAAAGTTCATGGTTCGAACACAATCCAGGGAGAGCGCAGATGAGCTCCCTCTATCAGCTCCAGCTCCATATAGGGACATGAGATAAGCTTCCCACAAGGATGGTAAAACATAAAAACATCTGGGCATCCCCTAGGCAGTATCCTTGCAGGTGGCCAATTCTCTCACACCAGAAGCGACTTGCAGTTTCTCAAGTATTCCTGACATTAAAAAATGGCAGTGTAGATCCAGCCTCAAATTCCTCCTGTTGCATTCTGAGACTAAAGAACCTGGGTCCCTTCTACACTGCCATATAATCCATATTATCAAAGAAGATAATCCACATAATCTGATTTGAACTGGATTATATGAGTCTACATTGCCATATAATCCAGTTCTAAGCAGATAATCTGGATTTTATATGGCAGTGTAGATCCAGCCTTAGACTTGCATATGTTTAACAATGTCCTGAATCTTAACAAAGTCGTTTTCTCTTACTATTATTTGGCCAGAATTCAGACACAACTATGTTAGTCTGGAATATTCACATGCCAAGGATCACTTTAGAGACAGGCCCTATATCACAGGATCTGATCCCAGGTTTTCTGCTTTAAACTGGATTATATGAGTCCCCACTGCCAGATAATCTGGGATATATGGAAAAACTGGGATCAGATCCTGGGATATAGGGCTGTCTGGAAAGGCCCAAAGGGGATGGGAATATAAGAAATCAGAAATGGGTCACAGTTGGGTCAACTGCTCTGTAGTTTGTGGCCTAAAATAACAAACCTTGATTAACAATAATAATTGTTAATTGCCAGAAGTGAAGGGATTTGTATTTATGAGAGGATGTGGACTGGATTCTAGTGTATCTTTTAGTTTGGAATATAGCTGGTTCCAAATGTGAAAATGATCAAAGAGTTTGACTGCAATATGAGCCCCATACAGAGGGATATGTTCCTTGACCTTGTGTGGAAATGAAAAACTCTGGAAATGAAAAAAACTCTGACTCAAGAATACCATAGAGGCATGCTGGAGGACCTAGAAAATGCCTAGAAATGACTTTTGTTTTTGGAAATGGATAAATGAAACTCTGGCTACCAATCCCATGAATATGGGAGTCATATTGTATTGGAAATTGTTCTCATCCCTGAAGAGAGAGAGAGAGCAATGACTCCTGGACTGCAGAGAGTGATCTCAAATTGTATTCCAAACAATTAGCTGGGGAACAAATAGACATTTTGGCATGCTGTTTAACTGAGATAGACAAGGGGCACTTGTTCAGAAAAAAATATTTAATAGCTGAACTATTTTGTTTAGTTTTGCTTTGTTTGTTCAGGGCTAAAGGTTTGTTTCATTCACATTATTTCCATGCTGTAAGTGACTCTTTTGGTTCCCTCAGTCACCTTCTACTTTTTTTTTAAAGAAAGAAAGTTAAAACCTGTGTCTGCCTGAATATTCCAGTGAAGCATTTAGAGATGCAGAACACAAAGAGGTGAAGTTTTGGCTGCATGATCTGTTTTGTTTTGTGTGTTGTCTTCAGGGCAATGGAAAATATTGTTCAGAATTCATTCAGAATGAGGGCATTTCCTTAGCATAATGCTAGGAGGATGTGCACAGCTGTCTGCAGAGGGTTGGAGGGTTTCCCTGGAACATGATGTAGTGCTTGCATTTCCATCAACACACTTGAAAGGAGGGGGTAGAGACTCTGAGAGCTGCTGGAAAGATTTTGCTAGCTTTCCCCTCCCCCTTCCATCTGCTTGAGAAACAAATGGATATTGAGGCTTTTGAGAATAGCAGCCTTTCATTTAATTTGATTGCTACTTCATTTTTGAGCTGTCTGCACAGTGAGGTCATCACTGATTTTTTGGGACTAGGTCCAGGCAGTCAAGGCTCAGCCAATGGCATCCTCCTCCTAGAAACATCTACCAGTTCTAGCTGCTTTCAGAAGCTACATATGGAATAGACGTATCTCTTACAAGGGACATAGCTGGGATACTTCATGTCATGGGAAGAGGTGCATATCTACTGACTTAGGCTTTCCTGGAAATATTTGATTTAAAAATTTTCTATCAAAAATCATTGAATTTCTTCCCTGATGCAATAAAGCTATACACATTAAGCTATAGGACAGTGGTTCTCAACCTGAGGTCCCCAGATGTTTTTGGCCTTCAACTCCCAGAAACCCTAACAGCTGGTAAACTGGCTCGGATTTCTAGGAGTTGTAGGCCAAAAACATCTGGGGACGCAGGTTGAGAACCACTGCTATAGGATATGGGGGACTGGCATTTTCCTCCCCACATATGCCATGGACTGGTACTATATTTGTGCGCATTGGTGACATTGTATCTTTCTTTTCTGAAATCCCTCCAGGAACCTTTAAATAATGGCTCATGGACTGGCATTAGGTGAGGAACCTCTACTTTGCATAGCACTGCTACTCAACTGGTACCAGTTCATGAACCATTCGAAGAAAACTCCTGGGGCATTTACAGGAAAGAAAGACTCAAGTGTTTCCAGAACAGAAAGACTACAGCACTGTGGTAGAGCAATGTTTGTCAAGTGATTTCCCAGGAGTTCTCTCAACTAGTATGATCAATACCCAGGCACTTTGGGAGTTGTAGTTCTGTAACATCTGATGCTGAAATTAAATGTAATGCTAAACCAGTGGTTCTCAACCTCTGGGTCTCCAGGTGTTTTGGCCTACAACTCCCAGAAATCCCAAGCCAATTTACTAGCTGTTTCTGGGAATTGAAGACCAAAACATCTGGGGAACCACAGGTTGAGAACCACTTGCTAAACTGTGATTTTACGTTTTGTGTTTTAACCTTGACCTCATACACTCTCCTCCCAGCTCAGCTGCAAGAGGACTGGATTTGCTTTATGTTTGGGTAGACTATGTGTGTCTCTAGAATCTCTTGTGGTCCCCTAAGATGGTTTTTTGACTCTTTTATTCTCTACATGTTCCATTTTCTGGTTAAGAAAAAGGACAAAGCTTCATGGCTGAAATCTTAGCTGAAAAAAAATGAACCAGTGATAAGTCCCTGATTAATACATTTCCATTCTCCTAGCACTTTTCAAAATACTAAAATACACTGGAAAATTCCAGTGGAAGAAAATAGACCTTGGGCACGTTGCTGTTGTCATCCCTGGAAGTGTTGTTAGTCTTAAGCATGATTCAAGGGAGCATAGCAGAGTCCTAAGCCACAGCTTCAGTGGCTCACAGGTGGGCTAGAGAGCCTTCAAATCAGTCAAACATTGATTGTACATCACACCTGGAAGTGTTTTTTAAATTGGTTTCATCAGTGCTTTTTTGCTGTGGGGATTTGGGTGAATATTTTTCTGATCTCTGGAGGCAGCTGAATTTCAGTTGATCTTTTGGGGATGAGTTTTCACCAGGAAGAATATTTTTGTGTGTGGGACCACGAAAGTGGAATTGCAAAGGGTCATTCCTAGCACTCAGTTTGGGTATTGAGATAGACATAGTCCTCACGTGATGATCCTATACCAAACCCCTGACATTTTGTTAATGTGTAACACATTTTTCAGTTTCTCTTTCTCTCCATAAAACGTACAGTTTTAGAAGTTTTTGCCTATTGTAGAGGATGATGCCTGGTTGATGAGATATACTAAATATATACATTGTCATGAATGAGTTTAAACAAAGTATCAAGCCTATTCTCTCCTCTTCTCCTTTCCTCTAATGTTGGCACAATTTACTTTCTCCTTCCACACAAGTTGGCCTGCATTTACATAGGAATGTGAGATCATGGTAAGGAAACTCTGGCCCTGCAGGTGTTTTGTCTTACAACTTCCATCAAACCCTTCCAAGATAATGAGTTCTAACAGATGTGGATGTTGTTGTGGTCCAGAACATCTTGAACGCCAAAGGTTCCCCATCCTTGGTTAATAATAAACTTTGGCCAGTTTCTAAATGAGCCAACTACTAGAGGTTGTTTAGTCAGCTTGAGTAATTCATTAGCGTTATGTGCTCCAAGACCATGTAATGCTAATGGTCAGCTAAAATGGGTTAGTTATCTTGGCCTCTCAGAGATCTGTGACTCACCTGTCTTAGAGACAGCCCACCTTTTGATTGGTGCCTTTTCCACATACAACTTTGTAATTTTGTTTTAAGGAGTCTTTAGATTAAGAAAGAGATTTCTTTTTTTGGTTTATGTAGAATGAGAGATCATAGTTGTGAAATGGTGTAGATTCTCCTTTTAAAACTTTTTAAGGGTACATTGCGAGTGTGCTTTCCGTAAATAAGAGAGAAAGTCTCATCTACCCAGGTTGGAGGAAATGTAATAAATGTGGTGTGCCTTCCAATTTCATTAGCAGCACAGAGGCCGTTCGAATGCTGGGCTGCAGCCAGCTGCATTCTTGCCACGCTGCCTGACCTGGGGCAACATGATTCTAAATTTAACATTTTATTAAATGGATGTGAAGGCCTGCTAATATAGCTCATCTTGCATAACACAATTAGAAGAGAACTCTAATTTGAGTGCTATATTGCATTTGACAACTACAATTTAGGCCAACAGACTTGTTTTATGCATGGTTTATGACATGTGCATTTGCCAAATGAAGTTATGGGGTGCTGCTGACATAATTCATAAATTTATGTATTGTGGGAGGTACAAGCTTGAAAAGGAAGCTGTTTTCTCTAATGCACATAGGATTTTAGTGTTCTACAATTGTGGAAGTGGGAAGGAGCTGGAAAACGGTCTCTAATTTAAAGTTGTGGTGTTATTTTTTCCAACTGCAATGGTGGTCTTTCATGTTCCTGACATTCATTATATTGCTGTTTCACAGGGTACATACCTGTATGGCTTCTTCAGATAAAAGAAAGCAAACTATTTCAAACTTTTCAAACTATATTTACATTGACAACTCAACTATGTTGTTGTAGTAACAATAACAACCTGTCAAAAAGAGCCTTTCATCTGTTTCTGGGCCTAGGCATGATGGAAGTATGTCACCTTCTACAGTTTTGATTTAGCCCAGGAGGATAAGGAGTGACGTCACTGCAATACACATTATACTGTGTCTATATCCTGTTGTAGCATGCATTCCAGTGACTTCATTTCAACCTCTATTGCTGAACCGTCTGTTCCATGTTTCATATGTGTTTTGTGTATGCCAGTAGAGATTTCCTGGATCCTTTGGCATTTTTGACTTGGTGCCAAGGAAAACCAGTTTGACGTCAGCATTCAGGAAATCACCAAAGGCACATATTTCTCTTTCCTTCCATCCTTTATTATGGGAAGGGTCAGGATGTTTCAATAGCTTCATTTTATTGTGTGGAGTTCACAACTCCATACTGATGAGACTAGGGGTGCATCTACACTACAGATACAGTTTGGTACCACTTTAACTGCCATGTTTTCGCATGAAGGAATCACACAAGTTGTGTTTTACACATTCTTTAGCCTTCTCTGTGAAAGAGTGATAGTACCATACCAAATTACACATCCCAGGATTTCATAGCATTGAGCCATGGCAGTTAAAGTGGTGTCAAACTACATTAAGTATGCAGTGTAACTCAGTGTAAAAAGTCACACTCAGGGTGAGGGCTGGTCTTCAGGCTCCATATTCATGTAGGAAGGGGTCAGCACCACCTTGTTTTCCCCAAGTCCTTCTGTGCTAGGTTTGCACAACCTCCAGGTGTTTGGGCTTCAACTCCCGGAAGCTGTAGCCACGTTTTGCAATGGCTGAGAATTCTAAAGGTCAAAACATCTGGAAGGCCACAAGTTGTGCAGGCCTGTTCCATGCTATTTTATGCCTAATAAAATTATTATAATGCTATTATAATAACAAGCTTACAAGAGTGTTTCATCCATGGAATTATCTCCCTGAATGTTTGCAGAATGCACTTTTCTTCATTGTTTCTAAATTTCAATTAAAAACTTCTTTGCTTTCCAAAGCTTTTCATATTTAAGTTTCATTAACTTGCTTGTATGGATTTCTCAGCTTGTTTTGTATTATATCCCATCGGTTTATTTATTTATTTATTACAACATTTATATCCTGCCCTTCTCACCCGAGAGGGGACTCAGGGCGGCTTACAATAAACACACATATAAAAATTATACAATACACTATAAATCAAATTAAAAATTATTAACTTACATCAACATTCATAAACACATTCTAAAATACAAATAGACATGTTCAAGTTCAAAAGACTGGGTCTGTTTGTGTATTATACATGGATACCTTGTCTTACTATTTATATTTACATGATTCTTTCCTTGTGTGTGTGTGTACGTGTGTGCCCGCGCACGTGCATGATACACCTTTGGCAGGACTGCCTGTCTTTTTACTGCCCTGAGTCTCTTTGAGGAGATCGGAGGGCATATAAATTAATAATAATAATAATAATAATAATAATATATTTTGTCTTCTCCTGTGACATTACATGTGCATTTCTGGCACCAAATAAATCAATTTAATAAATGATGATTACAGCAATAGCCATAACAATGACTGAATTTATTTCAGATGTTTGATATGATTTACAGTCCTTACAAAAAATCATGTACAGCAGGGATGGGACAAATGTAGCATGTGACTACATGCTCCATTTTTAAAGTCTTATGCCTCTGCAATGGCTTCAGGGCTATGGGACCAATTTCACATAATTTAGGCCCTCCAACAGAAAGTGACCTGGAACATTCCTTTATATATCATAGGTCTAAACTAAGTGCAGCAGGATTTATCTAATTACTGAAAAAGTTTGGAATCTGGTACTATTGGAAAGACTGACCTGCCAAATAAGACAGGCAAAACCCCAAAAAGATAATAATATCTCTGAGGAAATATGGTTTCTATTTATTTATTATGTAAACCAAGCTAATGAGGGAAAGAGAAATATCCAATTGACCCATGGATCCATTTGGAAAAAACAAATAATTACAAAGGGATTTATTTTGCATTTCAGAATCATTGTTGAGTAAACTATTGTTCATGTCTCTATTTTGTTGCTTTATGTTAATTTTTTAAAATTATTTTAAAAAAGAAAGTGAACTGGAACTTAACTTTTAGAAGTTGACTCCAAGTCACTTTATGAAAGAAAAAAATATGATGAACTTGTTTCCTTTATTCTTTAAGGTGGGGCATTGAGGGGGAAACTTTTTTTTTTTTGCAGGGGATGTGGCCTTCTAAGGTCCACTCATCCATCAGTATCAACCATTAGTCCCCAACAATTACCCCACTCCTACTTTAAGATACCTTAATATTATTATCTATAAAGAAAATGAAACAGGCAGCATGATTTAAGTTTGTAGTTTCAGACATTTATCTTTTCTGCCACTAAAGTCACATCTGTAATTATTGCTCAAGTCACCGGGTTTGTGATCTCTGTCAGTTTCCCAAAAACTGGTGACTTTGAGAAGTGTGAGCTGTTGGCCATGTAGATCAGTACATTTTGTTTTGTTTATCTTTTGAGATGATCTGTCCAAACCTGGTCTATATTGTCAACTACTGTTTTCCAATAAAAATGTATATTTCTAGGTTTAGAAATACCATTTTTGCTGTTTAATCCTATAAAAGGTGACTATACACACTAACATCCTCTCACAATGAATTATTATGTACTGTCCCACCTTTTAATTGAAAAGTAGTGCTCTTTGGGTCGGGAGCATTAACTTCTCTTTACTAGTGTCTGTACTAACATGTCTCCCTTGGCATAAAAAGTATTCAGGACATTTCACCCCCAAAGTAAAACTCCAAACACTGAACCTTTTGTTTTCTCACACAAAAAAATCTCTGGGAGATGATAAACAGATTCCCCCCTTTAAATTACTGATCTTTCTCTTTCTCCAGCTGTTGAAATGCTCTTGGCTGCCTCTTCATTAGAGAACACCGATTCCTCTTTGGGTTTCTGTTCACCTTGAACATTCCCAACTCAAAAGTTAGAATTTGAGTTGGGGAGGATGGGTGGGGGAGATTTTATGTACAAAGAGACTATTCATGACTTGGTAACCTGTAACTACGGGGGAATACAGCCCCGGGAAATGCAGAGTGGGTACACTGATGGGTGAGCATCTGTTTTTCCTGGCTGGTTGCCACTCTGTAGCTTTTCAGCTAACTAACAGTGCTTAGTTGTAAGTGTGATCCTTTTCCTTAAAACTCCAGCGGAGTTCGTTTTCCAGTTAAATGTCACAAAATCACCCTTTAAATAGGTGTACTTGTTCATTACTGCAGGTGGGGATACACACACAGTTCTCTAAAATTCATTGCACTCACGGTCAGCACCTTTACAGCAGATGAGCAAAAGGGCTTTTCCGGTGAATACCTTGTTTCTAGCTTTAGAAGGGCAAGCATGGGGATATTCAGTTTTATTTCTGTAATGAATTTCTTTATGTGGATTTTAAGATGAGTTAGTAACTTGCCCAAATTGGTGGACGTTGTGAGTACCTGGGCACCTCATTGGACAAAACTATTTGTTCAGTCCACAATGCTCTTTGAATTGTATTTATTGGTGACACTTGTATGCTGCTCATATGCCACCTGATATAATAAAATCTCGGAGCAGTTTATCTACTCTCCTGCTGGGTAAGGATAAATGGGTTGGGCCATATAATTGTCTCATGCTGAGATCTAAAGCAGGTTACACAACCACCACTGCGATTATGTTCTTTCTTTCCTCTTTAAGATTTAGCATTTTATTTAAAAGAACAATAAATAAAGGAGGAGAAAAAATGGCATCTCCAGTAAAACAAAGAAGCAAAATAAAACCATGGTTGTCCAATTTAGAGGTGTATTACATTTCACTACATTAATTTGTATATTTGCTTTATTACTTACTTTTTTTGTCCAATAATAATAATAATAATAATAATAATAATAATAATAATAATAATAATAATAATAATAATAAAAAAACTTTATTTATACTCTGCCACCATCTCCCCGTGGGGACTCACAATGTTACAAAAGTAACAGCGCAAATACATAAACAATACACACAGTTTAAAACACAAGAAGATGATAAAACAGAAGTTAAAACAAAGGTTTATACAACAGTAATAATATCAATAGTAATAATATCAAACAACCACCAATGCAATTCAGTCAACTTCAAAGGTGGGAGGACTATAGCAGCAATATAAAATAAATAATTCCTAATGTACAGTGTCCCAGAAGTAGAGATGAGAAAACTAAATTGCTTTTTTTAAAAAGCCCTTTGATTGCCCCGAAGTAAAACAAGACAAGGGCTTGTTTTCATCCCTTTCCCCATGGCTGAAAAGCCTTCGCTCCTGCTTTATCCTGAAATCCAGGCAATCAAGGCCTGTGAACGTGGCATTTACAGTGGTTCAACATTCCCACTGTGTTAGAAATTCCTCCAGCTAATAGCCAGAGGTGCTCTATTCTGGTGCTGCTCTGAAATCGCTGTGAATGGCTATTGTGGGATGCCTGGCTTGAATGAGAGGCTTGTGTGAAGTGGTTTCCCACAATAATACAATGTGGCACTCACTGTCAATATGACTTCAGCAATAGGTCAGATTAATAGCGGCTAAAATAAAAGAATCGTGGTCCGAGGGGAAAAAATTGTTCTGTAAAAAAAATAGGTGCTGTTTGTTTTAATATACTTTTATTTGTTGGGCATGTGTGTGCACATCATGCCACCTTCACACACATCATGCCACCTTGTTCTGCACAACATTAAAGGGTAAAAGTGTAGATTTTTTGGGATGTGATATGAATCAGCTTGAACTGAAATTTTGTGTTTCCTTTACAGAAGGCATTTCTGAATTTTGTGTGTATGGTGGAGAGAGAGTATAATAAGTATAGGATTGTTATATGTTGACTGGCATGCATGTACGTTCATACATATAAGGTGAAATAATAGCTGTACATGGGTAAATGGGCCATCAGACTGACTCCAAGTTGGGAATAGGGAGACAGACACCTATCCCACTCTGTCCTTACGATACTTTGGTATGGGCATACACACATACACAGAGTTTGAAAATCGTGCCTCGCATTTTTGCAGTAGTGTGGCCTGTATAAGTTATGTAAATGGGCAACAAATGTGAATAGAATTTTATGGCAGGTCCAACTTTACATGTTCACTGCTTATGTCTTTCCCAAATTATTTTTCTTTTAGAAAATGTGTAGGCAAATGTAAAGGTTTTTCCTTGACATTAAGTCTAATCGTGTCTGACTCTGGGGGTTGGTGCTCATCTCCATTTCTAAGTCCAAGAGCCAGTGTTGTCTGTAGACGCCTCAAAGGTCATGTGGCCAGCATGACTGCGTGGAGCGCTGTTATCTTCCTGCCTGAGTGGTACCTATTGATCTATTCATATTTTGTATACTTTCAAACTGCTAGATTGGCAGAAGCTGGAGCTAACAGCGGGAGCTCACCCTGCTCCCTGGATTCGAACTGTTGACTTTTTGGGCAGCAAGTTCAGCAGCTCAGCAGTTTAACCCAATGCATAACCAGGGGCTCCAGAAAATGTGGAGCTGCTATGATTTCAGTTTAAAAAGAGATACTGGTACATGAAGGAACCATAGGAAGACATCTTAACCTTCCTTCTGTTTTTTTTCCCCACCAAAAAACTGTCTTCTGGAAGTAGTTCTCCCTTCTCTTTACCCTTTCTGCAAACCTAAAGCTTGGAAGTAAGGTGTTACAATGAGTTACTTTGAAAACAAGTTGAGTTTTGCCATGTTACACTGGCATTACTATTTTGCCTGTAATGGGCAGGGGTATAACTCACTCCTTCCACATATAATGTTATTGGGTTTCTGCCTGTTCCTCGTTATACCAGGGAATGTTTTGATTCAGGCTGCATAATTAGAGGGGGAGAAGGAAGGGCCGTATGGTTTCAGTAAGGTTACAATAAGGCTGTCTTTTCATCCTTCTTCCATTCTGCCAGGATGAAAGAATCTGCTTCCTCTGCCAAATGGAAAAAAGAGAGTTGATGTAAGTGTATGGGATGTAGAGAGGGGGGTGCTTTGCCATGCTGCAGCTCTAAACAGTAGAAGGACCGTGCATTTGGGCAAACTGTTTTCATGTAAGCAATAGGAGAGGATTCAAGACGAGGAATAGGCATTATTCTGTGTGGCTGAGGCATGGGATAGAGAACAATTGATGTTTGGGGAGAAGGAGGAGGACTGAATGAACAACTGCTTTTTTGCTTTCATCCAAAGAATCTATGTGCAGTGAGTAATATGTTCTGCTGTGGCTCAGTGTTTGTTTGGAGGCAGGTAGACAGGAAAGTCTAGTGCAGTGGTTCCAAAACTTCAAAAGTTTTGGACGTGAGCTCCCAGAATCTCTTATCATTGTCCAAAGCAGCAAAGGCTTCTGGAGTTGAAGATTAAAACATCTGGAGGACTAGAGTTTGGGAATCACTGATATAAAGCAGGCCTGCACAACCCGTGGCCCTCCAGGAGTTTTGGACTTCAGCTTTCAGAAATTCTGACATTAGAAAAGCTGGCCAGAACTTCTGGAAGTTGGAGTGCCAAACATCTCGAGGGCTGAAGGTTGTGCAGGCCTGATCTAGAGCGAATAAGGGTACAAGTAGGCCCATATATTGCACCAGGGATCCATTCCAGAATCCTTTGTGTGTAATACAATTTTATCTTGACCTGGATGGAACCCTTCTTTTCTTACATGAAATGATCTTGCCTGGAAATTAATTGGCAGTTGGTGGAGTGATTTTCATATTGGTGTAATATGATCACTCCTAGATATGACAGCACCCAATCTGGCTGCCATGTTTTGAACTAATTGAGCTTTTTAAACTTGAGACAAAGGTTTAAAAAATCACACCTTGAGGTTATTTATTATGGCTTCAGCATACATGGACTTAGACTCCTCTCTGTCAGATAGGTAATTTCCTTAACAATTGTGTTTATTTTATTTTATTTTATTTACATGTCATTCCTAAACACCTTTGTTTTGTTTTGTTTGGGTGTGTGTTTATGTAAAACATAGGATACTAAAACATGGAAGTTATTTTATATTTGAGAATAAGAAAAATAAATAAATAAATGTGATTAAAATAGATTCATGTGTCTATTTGAATTCATGTTCTTGATCACCAGCTCCATTTGAGCTTAAGTAGAATAAGAGCAATAAGAAAATTTGATGAGGGGATTCTTCTGTACAGAATCCTGACTGTTTTTTAATGCCTTTCTTAAAAAGCCAAATGTTATTTCAGTCTGAAATTGCTGAATATCTTTATTTCATTTTAAAGTCTCATTTGGAAACAGTAGCTTTTCAGCTAGACATTCTTTATGCTAATTGGCGCAATTTACAGAAGATAAACCCCTTTCTGTGGGGTTGTTACAAATAAGGCTGTCTTGTTTGGATGCTTTCAGATTAATCTGCCGTGCTTGCAATTAGGTATACAAAGCATTCTTTTTGGGGCTAAGGAGGCTTTGAAGCAGATGTGATGTAACTATGCTAATGAATAAACAGCAGACAAGAAGACAAATTCCAGACTCTTTGTGCCTTGACCATCCAGCTGTGTGCATACCTCAAGTCACTGTTGCTATCAAGAGCCTTCTTCTGCATGAACAGTTCCTGCCACCTTCTCAACATTCAGGCACCAAGCTGTGGCACGAATCTATCTGATACACAGATGTGCTTATTTTTACATCCTTAACTTTCCTTGGTAATGTAAATCATTTCCATATCTGTATTCCCAGGGACACTAATTGCCTGTTTTTGTTTCTTCCAAGCCCATTACAGTATATTGAGCATTCCATCCAAAATTGGTTTCAGGATCTCAGAGATCCGTACCTTATTTATTTTTTCACTGATTTCAAGTATTTTTTCATTGATTGCACCCCATTCTGTGGAATTAGTACATTTTGACATTGTTTTAACTACGTAGCTCAGTGCTATGGAATCAAGGGAGTTGCAGTTTTGCAAAGTCTTCTGCCTTCTCTGCCAAAGAGCACTGGAGCCTCACCAAACTACAGCTCCCAGGATTCCACAGCATTGAGCCGTGGCAGTTAAAGTGGTGTTGAGTTACATTAACCCTGCATTCTAGATGTGCCCTTAGTTCCATAGTGAGAAATGGTAGACATTCAGAAGTTACAACAAGCAACAGGAACAGCTATACAAGCCATGTACCATCTTTCTTTCTTTCTACATGTTGCTTATTATAATGCCTGAATGTAGAATGATGTGTCACTTTGGCTTGTCTTGCCACCAAAATTGTCATAGGCAGAAAACAATTCTGCCTCTAACAATTTCTGGATTACCTTCTCTGTATTGATGGTGAAAGGACAACCCAAAATGCCCGCTTTTATTGAGTTTAGACATTGCAATGAAGAAGTCACATGGATGAATGACTAGTGTGTCCACTCCTGCAGCAATCATATTTCACATCTCTGATAAGCAAGTGTTGCCATGAATGGCTGAATGAGGCTAGTGAATTGTGTGCTGTAATTGTTATTTGTGAGCCTGATCAGTGATTAGTCCTGAAATATACTTTTGCTACCATAGGAGCAAAAATAATCTGTCTAGATAATGATGACTTGTTCTTGCTGTTAATTGCCATCAAGTCAACTTCGACTTCTGGTGACCCTATGAATAAGGTACCTCCACATCACCCCATATCATCAACATCCCTTATCCTTTCTTGCAGACTCAAAGCAATTTTTTAAAATTGAATCAGCCTGTCTGAAATCTGGTCTCCTTTTCCTAATGTCTTTTATTTTCCCCTCCTTTTGTGGTCCTCCCTCCAAGCTGTGTCCCATGTAATAATACCCTATGGTATTACAGTGTTCCCTCACTTATCGCTGAGGTTAGGTTCCAGGACCACCCGCAATAAGTGAAAATCCGCGAAGTAGGGACACTATATTTATTTTAATATTTATACATTATTTTAGTAGATATACACTATTTTAAGTCTTTATCAACCAATCGTGTGTTGATAAATCACATCCTTCTCCTCTTGTTGCCGCTTGGGCTCCTTTTCTCTCCCTTTGGCTTCACCTTCCTTCCTCCCTTAGGCTGTAAATTGTAATTTTTTAAGTTTATTGAAAAACTGTAAAACAGCGAATCCTTGAAAAGTGAACTGCGAAGTAGTGAGGGAACACTGTATATACAGGAAGTCTGCAAGTTATAAACAAGATAGGTTCTATAGGTTTGTTCTTAAGTTGAATTTGTATGTAAGTCAGAACAGGTACATTTTGGTTCTGGCCCAGGTTACCAGTCTGAATGTATCTTCCCCTATGAGCCACCATGAAGATTACGATCATCTGGGGAGACCCTGCTCTCGGTCCCACCTGCCTCGCAAGTGCAACTGATGGGGACGAGGGATAGTGAAATCAGATCTTCCTCCTCTGTGCTAGCCTTCAGAAGGAAAAGATAAACATGGCTCTGGGATCAGGCTTTCAGAAATTAGTAGACTGCAATAATAGACCTGGAATTACGTTCAATTTGACAATGGAATGGCCTTGGGCTATGATTTTTGGATGATGTCATTCTAATACTGAATGTAATTGTTTTAAAATGCTTTAATTGTTTAATATGTATTAATTTTAAAATTTTAATTGTTTTTAACCCATTATTTGTATGTTTTTAAGGCATCTAATGGTTGCCATATGTAAGCCGCCTTGAGTCCCCTTCGGGGTGGAGAAAGGCGGGGTAGAAATAAGGTAAATAGATTTTGAAGTGCGACTCCAGCTAAAGATTTATATATTTGGATAGCATAGGGAAGGGTGAACACCCCCGTGCCATTTGTTTTGCTGTCTGTGCCTCTGTTCAAAATATTTCACCTAACTTTCTGTCCTTGAGATAATTGGATTTTGAAAAAAAAATGCTTGTTATAGAAACAAGGATTGGTGATAAAGCTTCAATGGAGACCCCCCTTTTCCCATAACTCTTTCAGGAGTGAATTTCCCTTCCAAGGGGTAGATTTCTCTTACTTCCTGTTGTCTCACCCCTGTTCTTAACTATGAGTTGTTTGTAAGTTGGATGTTTGTAGGACAGATGGAAGCCACAGCCCAACAATCCATGTAGACCTACACACACTCTGCTCCTTATTTATTTATAGATGGTTTTGTGGAGTGAAAGGGTTATATGATTTATATAAATAAATGCTTTTATTTTGCCACTTTGCCTTGTGATTCAGTCCTAATCCTTGTCTCTTTCCGTCCTTATCAGGATCTATTCCTAGCATCTCTGGGTGTGACAGGAAATCTAAGTGTGTTTGAAGTGTGCTTAGTTACTGAAACATTAAGCAAGAGGTTTGCTCTTTAAATAGTTGTCCTGACAATAGCAGTTGTGAGACAGAAAACTGAACTGTTTATTTATAGTCAGTGATACTGACCATGTTTGGGAGGGCAAAGGGAAATGAATCTGTAAAGAGAGTGGTAATTGGTGGTGGCGGGCAACAGAGAAGTAGGGTATAAAATTATTTAACCCAAAAAACTACCACATATTCTGTTTGAGTTGATATTGTATACAGCTGTAGTTTCTTTATAGTTTGTAATTAGATAGTGTTAAACAGGTGTATGTTTGTATGCTTGCAGGACTGCCAGTGATAGCATTTACATTCAAACAACCCACATGCATAGAGCTGTGAGCTGATGTTCATGTTCAGACTATTGAACTGGTTTCTTAGTGTGAATGATATGTGCCAAAAAACAAAACCCAGTTGGCCATTTCTGTTTCTCAAAATGTCACTGTTCTCAGTATCCCAGTGATCAAAACACGATAGCCGAGATGGGCAAAATATGGGCTTTCAGTTCTATGTGGCTTTTGGGAAAACCCCAGACACTCTCCAAAGTACCCAGGTCAAATATTTTAAAAAAGTGTTTTGGTGCTTATTTTTGGGTAACATTTTGGCCACCAAATTGCACCAAATATCTCCAACCACATAAAAAGGCAACCATTCGATTCACTAACATCTCCGGCCTTCCCCCAAGCTCCCTGAAACAGAGAAAAAATAAATAAACGCAATCCAAGTATTGCCTAGAAGTGACATCATATCACTCCTGGTGCATTAAAGTTCACTGCTGCAGCCCACCTGGTGGGCGCAAAAAGGAAAACTTCATCTTTGGTAAGGTGTTTTTTTTGTGTGTGTCAGGAGTGACTTGAGAAACTGCAAGTCACTTCTGGTGTGAGAGAATTGGCCATCTGCAAGGACATTGCCCAGGAAATGCCTGGATGTTTTGATGTTTTATCATCCTTGTGAGAGGCTTCTCTTATGTCCCCACATGGGGAGCTGGAGCTAACAGAGGGAGCTCATCCACTCTCTCCCTGGATTCAAACCAGCAACCTTCAGGTCAGCAACCCAACCTTCAAGTCAGCAGTTCTGCTGGCACAAGGGTTTAGCCCATTGCACCATGAAGGCTCTACCAGTTTTGGTAGGTGAAATTGTGACTATCAAAGGGAGTTGTGTGCTGAACATTGTAGTTGGAACTTTGGTATAAACTGCTTTCATTCATAGATCCAGATTAACTGGCCATAAATGAGGGTTGCTTGGAAAAAGTGCTGCCTTTGGTCTATCTATCAGACAATTGCCATATGAGGCGAATTTATGTATTACTTGTTGACATCTTGGCTTAATTTCAGTTGTTGTTTTTTAAAAGGAGATCATTTAATTACAGAACTGTTGGGGATTGCATTATCAATTTGGCACACCAGTTGATTGCAACGAAGGTCAAATGACAAAATAATTGCCTTATGGTGGTTATAACGGTTTGAAGCATAGCCTCACTTCCTGGATCTACAGATTGAGCTGGCAATATTGTGAAATTTCCCTTATTTCCTGGATTTAAGTGTGCCTAAAACAAATAAGCAGTGCTAGCAGAAAACTGGTATATCTGTGTATGGGAAAGCCTTTAAGGGCAATTCTAGGTAAGCTCAAAGGGTGCATGCAAAGTTTAAAGAGATAACAAAGCTTTAATTGTATTGATTTTGGAATGATTATTTTGCCACTCATGCTTTTTGTGACTGAAGTAGTTCAGTCTATACTTGGTTCCTTTTGTTTTGCACCAGCCCAGTGATGCCATGGAAAATGTCATCTGCTGCTAAAAATTCATCTGGCTTCCTGCATTCTTAATTTTGTTGTTTACTAACTTGCGCATGAAGTGACAGTTCTGTGAGTTGACTGCTTGGTTTTGCTCAGAAAACTGTGTACCTGTTCCACTTCTGTTTCCTTATTCCTTGTTATAAAGCGTAATGACTGTATTGGACACATTGCTGTTTGCTTTGGAACAGTGACCTTCCTGATTAAGGTTGACTAGTTTCGTGTCCCAAAGGAGACATTCTTAATACCTTTACATTGCCTCGTGTCAGTCTTTCAATCTCCTAGGATCTCCTAAATAGACTTTTATAAGCATGCCAGCAGTGAATTGGGTATGTTGGTAGTTTTAATTTTCAATACAAGAAAAAAGAGCGAGAACTTTTAAAAATGCATTGTTATCATATGATTTTTGGACTATTATTATTTATTATTTTTATTTACTTTATTTCTATCCCTTCTTTTTCTCCATATAAGGACTCAAGTTGGCTAACAAAACCTATCAATAACTATCATGAACATGCCAATGCTTTCTGAAAGATACTATAATGTATATAACTCTAAGCAATTGTGTTTTGATAGCAGTGCTGAAAAATTCCTTTGAGCACATCATAACTAAGTTTTGCTGTATGGCGGGGGTTGAGCTAGATTGTCTATGTGGTCTCTTCCAATTCTATGATTCTAAGTTGTAATTGTAATTTTTTGAAAAAAATATCCTGTGGATTTGCAGGAGAATGGAAGCAAGAGGGTCTGTTTTTTTTTTTTATCTTCTTGTTCTTTGTAACTAATGAATATAGAAAATTTCAGAGTGGAGCATTTAAAGAAAGTGCAAAATTGTCAGAGTAGTGATCTTGAGTATTTTCCAACCTCAAAGGCAACCTCAATGGCAAACCTGCTCTGAACAAATCTTGCCAAGAAAACCCCACGATAGGTCTGCACTGGGCTCACAATAACTTGGAAGTGGGATTCTGTCACAACTCTTCAACTGACCATTGCTGGCCATGTCATCCCTTAGTGCTTGGCACACCAGCATCACAGAACCATCATTTGAGATGGTTGACTGGGTTTTAAGGCAGGTTTCAGTAATCAAATCAGCAGATGGAGTGAGGCCCCGGTGGTGCAATAGGTTAAACCCTTGTGCTGGCAGGACTGCTGACTTGAAGGTTGGGGTGCTGACCTGAAGGTTGCCGGTTCGAATCCGAGGAGAGTGTGGATGAGCTCCCTCTGTCAGCTCCAGTTCCCCATGCGGGGACATGAGAGAAGCCTCCCACAAGGATGATAAAATATCAAAACATCTGGGCGTCCCCTGGGCAACATCGTTGCAGATGGCCAATTCTCTCACACCAGAAGCAACTTGCAGTTTCTTAAGTTGCTCCTGACATGAAAAAAGAAAAAAGAAGATGGAGCTATGATGTGATATCATACCTACATACCTGATGCAGAATTTTGGCCACATTTTTTCCTCAAAAGAATAAAAAAATGCTTTTCACTCCTTCTAACCATTTTGCTATATGACTTCAATTTTCATATCATTACAGAAATCTTAAGCATACTCTTCAGTGGTGTTTTTCAAATACAGCTGGAAAAGTTTGGCAAAGCTAGTCAAACAATAGATTAAAAACAGGTGATAAATAGGGTGCTATGACAAAAAGTATAGTGAATGTGTGCCTGTGAAGTCTACATGTATGAAAGTGATGTTGCTTAGATAAAATCCACACATCAGGAATTATAGTGAAATAGACACTGGAATGGGAAAAATGCAGTGAGCTGTTAAAAAAAGGGCAGGAATGAACACCTTCTAATAAGAAGTCGATTGTCATTCCACTTGCAGCTTTCTGCAAACTAACAATAATTTCTTAGTGCTTATCTGTCTAGAAGCACGACACGTTCTACTGGTGACCTGAGTATGAAAAAGTTAGTTTTTTTTTACTACAATCCCCAGTTCCCAGCAATCATAGCCACTGTGAGTTATAAGACAAAAATAACAATTTTCCAATCTCTACTAGCATTGAATCTTGAATGAATTTGCCAAATGTTATTGCTATTATCTTTTCAAATACTTTATTTTAATTTCTTCTAGGAGGCCCGCCCAGGAAAATTCTCCATGAATGTACGTCACAATGATGATGACCGACCAAATCCCACTGGAGTTGCCATCATTGCTGAACGGGGAGGTAGCCATGATGCCTCACTTAGTCAATGGAGACGGGACGCAGCAGGTCAGTAAATTTGGGAGGCTGAGCTCTCCTTTGGTTTTCTTCAATGAGCTTGCAATGCATAAAGTATTTATTAGCAGTGTGACTTAACAGTCTGTCTTTTGTGTGTCTGCTTCAGAGCCTGAGACATTTGCTTTCTTGAACTCAAACTCCCAGGGTTCTTAGCTAGGATTGCTTGGAAAGCTACTTTCAAAAAGACATTGATTCTGTTACCTATTATGGATTTTACAATGTACCCTATCGACTTCCTTATTTACTATGGTGAAAGCAAGTTACTTCTTACATTATTTGTAACATTGCTCATTATTGTCCCACTATTTTGTGACAAAGTTGCAAAATTCCCTCTAGAATTTTTTTATGAAATGCCCCTAACATGGTAACTTTAAAAGTAGCTAGAAGCCATTACTCATTACAGCAATAAAGCAGCTTACCCTGTTTCCCCGAAAATAAGACATCCCCGAAAAATAAGACCTAGTAGAATTTTTGCTGAATTGCTAAATATAAGGCCTCCCCCGAAAGTAAGACCTAGCAAAGTTTTTGTTTGGAAGCATGCCCAGCGCCTGCCAAACAGAACACCAGAGCATTTAGGATTGGTAAATGTACATACCAGTTGTACATGGAAATAATGGTAGTAACAAGAAATTCTTGATAGGATTCACAGTTTGTCTGGTTATGCTGGTTTGTGATGACAACTACTGTACAGTATATAATAAATGTTCATTTTTTGTTCAACAATAAATGTGAATTCTTCTTCATGGAAAAATAAGACATCCCCTGAAAATAAGACCTAGCACATCTTTGGGAGCAAAAATTAATATAAGACACTGTCTTATTTTCGGGAAAACATGGTCGTTCTTACTTCTTTGGTTATTTTTGAAGTGTGGTTTTGTTATACCATCATTACTCACAAAATAACTAGTTCCATCTAATGGGATTAACTTGTTACTTCCATATTTTGTCCCTGGTGCTATATCCTGTAATGTGAATGGGTTGGCCAGAGGATTTTTGAGGTTTAAACCTTTAAAAGTTACTTTTCTATGGTTTACTTAAAAGCAAGTCTCGCTAGATAAAATCAAACTAATTTTCAAGTGACAAAGAAGCTTTCATTCTTAATCTGTGTCTATTTCACTTATTTTCTCCTTCTTCTTGGACATACTTCAAGATAGTATGCATTAGGCTCCCAGCAATATGTTTGCCAGATAGACTAAGACCAAACTCTGATCTCTTTTGCTTCTGCAGTATTCATGCCCTATTTGCCCATTAGAGTGCTTGATTTTCATTTTCCTTCCTTGGAAGTTTTACATGGCTTCTTTGTGAAGGGAGATATGGGCACAGCGGGGCAGACATAATCAAAAAGCAAAGTGAACTGGGTTACAGAGGTGGGAGTAGAGAGATGAGGAGGGTCCTAATTTTGGAACATCCGCATTGCGCGTTTCTCTTTATATATGCTCAGGCGATGGCAGATGGTCATTCCAAATTAAACAAAGATCAAAAGACCTTATTCAGTCTGACGTCAAGCCTTGCTTTACAGTCCTGACCAGAATATTACCTATACTGCATAATCATAAATTGAGAGAGCGAACAAGTACAAATGAAATGGATTTTATATGAATAAGGCATATGTCTGTTCTCTGAAGTTGATGCCTGTGGAAGAAGTGCTCTTCAGGATGCAAGTTTTGTAGGACTTCTTGGTGCTGATGACGGTGTGGGACAAAATAGCCAATAATGATGTCCTTCTCAACCTAGGGTCCCCAGATGTTTTTGGCCTACAACTCCCAGAAATCTCAACCAGTTTACCAGCTGTTTGGATTTCTGAGAGTTGAAGGCCAAAAACATCTGGGGATCCCGGGTTGAAAACCACTGTTCTAGAAAATTTAACAGATGCCAAGTGTCTTTTCAACTGTCGTGTAAAGAAACATTGGGAGTGAAGGGAATCAGAATATGCTTTGGCACCTGATGGTTGACTTTGTTTTAATCCAGTTGCTATCCAAGGGGCAGAGCTCTATTCTCCAAATGGGTTCAAGATCTTGGATAGCCCCTTTAAAATTAAGACTAAAACCCAGAGTTAATTTCCTGTCCCACTAACTTAGAAATTGCCAGCTACCACTCGGGATATGTATATATGGGAAGAAAACTATGTGATTGGGACTTTTAATTCTTTCTCCCCCAGAGCCACAGGAAGAGAGAACATAAGGCTAAGGTCTTTTGGGATGTTTTAAAAAGCCAGCAAAATTCTAAGATGTATTAGCCATGTTGGTCTGGAATATCTATATGCAAAGGGATCTTGCAGCACCTTAGAGACTAGATGAAAGAAGAAGGTTGCTAGCAGTGCCAAATTTACCATTGTGTTTAAGTATGGGACCCCATTTACCGGTGGGTGTGGTGAGTATTCTCCTGCCAAAATAATTTTTATGATGGATTTTGCTAAATTTGAAGACATTCTGTTTTGGAGCGATACCAGACATAATAGGAGTGTGCCACAAAGCAGGCTGTATGGGCCTACCTCCTTCAGTGCCCAAGTAAGGGGCCTCATAACTTAACTAGCACAGAGCCTCATTTGTCCTAAATCTGGCACTGGTTGGTAGCATATGCTTTCCTAGTGAAATTCTTCTCCCTGGGATGCATGGATATAAGTGCCTTGCAACAAAACATTGTAAGAAGATTGTCCATGTGAACATGACTTTCCATCTTACAAGATCCCTTTGCATACTAGACTGCCAGTAAAATCATGGTGTCCAATACTGTGTACATTGATTGGTATCCAAGTTTGCCAGACAGGAGTGTAGAGGAGAGAAAGTCAGCAGGTGTTGCTTGTTACCTAGTTGTAGACCTCTCCGGTTTTCACTCTAGCAACCTAACCAGCAGCAGTTTTCATTTTGTTTCTCCAAGGATTTCAGCAGCTCTACAACTTGAGAATGATTTTAAAAGGCATGGCCAAGAATGAAACCTTGTGATTTTTCTCTACAGTTTGGGATTAATGCATTACTCCACAGTGTGGAGGTAATGAATTACATAAGGCTATTCCATTTCTTAGTCCCATTTATTTGCAGCCAGAGTACCCAAATCTGTTAAATGTACAGTGGCCTTCTGTTCGAACAGGTTCTGAATCCATGGATTCAACCACGCATGGCTTGAAAATCCTTTTTAAAATTCCAGACCTTTATTTGTATGTTATAAGGGACATAATTTAATTATGCCATTGGATGTCATGGGATTTGAGCATTTATGGATTTTGGTACCCACAGGGGTGAAAGGCTTGAACCAAACCACATATGTTTTGATTTAACTGAGTTGATTTATCATTGATTTAACACAGTGGTTCTCAACCTGGGGTCCCCTGATGTTTTTGGCCTACAACTCTCAGAAATCCCAGCTGTTAGGATTTCTGGGAGTTGAAGGCCAAAAACATCTGGGGACCCCAGGTTGAGAACCAATGGATTTGCTGAGGCCAACAATTGGCTTTAGGTCATAATTACCCATGACACATTTGGGGCTGGGGCAGCAAGGGTGCAAAAGTAACATGACTGGAAATAGTGACTCTATTGGTGTAAGAAGTAATGCTTCTTTCTAAAAGGCATTTTAGGGGCATTTTGGCAACAGTTTTTAAAAAGTTTCATGTTATTTTCTCATTGATCTTTCTACCTCTCAAGTAAGTAGCATGAACAACGTTCTCAAAGAGCAGTGGGATAGGTGATATTTGAATTTACTTTATTTGGGGGGCGTGGAGAGAAAATTACAACAGCAGCTTAAAGAATTATTCTCTAACAAATTAAAAAAAAACACTCTTAACTTTCCAAGCTGTATTTTCTGTCTATAAAGCCTGTGCTGTAGCACTGATTCATGTTGTTCTGGTCTCATTCATCTCGTGACCTTTTGCAGCTGCTTATATCAAATGTGGTCCAAGAACCCCTTTTCCTTCTCCACCTACCACCAGCTGGCTTTTTAAAAAAGTCAAGCAACTTCCTTCTGCCTACTGAGCTGGATGTTGTTCAAAACATTGGCCAATGAAAACAACAAAGATGTGCCTAGTTAGTTGACACTTGAGTAAGAGAAGAAACATTTATGATAGTAATAGATAAATATTTAAGCGTGACCTATTCCTACTAAACTGCTATCTTTGATATGTTTTAATAGAACATGTTTAAAGTTTCTTGTGGAAAAAACAAACCTCAACTGCTGTGCTTCAGAATCACAGAACTCAGTCAATCCAGGGATGCTGCTGCTAATCTGTGATGAGTTAAACTGCAATTTTGGGTAAAGATGTTCAGTATGATCCCCCCCAAAAAACCCACAGTATAACAGGCCCTCCATTTTCATGCAGTTAGAGAAGAAGGACCTATATGAAGGTAGAAGAACCACATTTCTAGTGAACCCGAGATAACTTTTGAGATCGTCTAGTGCTGTAGTTCTCAACCTGTGGGTCCCCAGATGTTTTGGCTTTCAACTCCCAGAAATCCTAGCAGCTGGTAAACTGGCTGGGATTTCTGGGAGTTGTAGGGAAAAACACCTGGGGACCCACAGATTGAGAAACCCTACTTATCAAATTCTAGCAGAAGTTGACCATTGGAGGACCTACAGATTCCTAAGGAAGTTTTCTTTCTAGAAGTCTTTAGACCTCCTGGGAATTGCACTGGATGATCTAGATTCCTAATTTCTGGAGGATGTTGACTATAGAGTTGTCCCAAAAGACCTAGAGATCAAATCCACACACAATTACATCTTCAAAAGTTAAACTGGCAGATGTGGAAAAGACTGACTTGATTTGAGATAGAGTTTGTGAGAGAGACAGAAACAGCTAAAGGAAGCTTTGCATGAACATATCTGAAAAATTTTACTCTCTTTTTCTGCATGAGTGGGCATGTGCATGAGAGAAAAAGAGCTCAAGTAAAGTCTGTTTCACAAGTCAGCATTTGTTCAAGTTATTAGAAGAAACCATACATGTAAGATACTTTTATCAGCCCTTCAAATGAACCTGTATACATTGTTTGGCTCAGTAGATAGAAATTCTAGCACCTCTGCCTCCCAATATACATCCATTGTATTCACACAAACACTCTGAAGAGGTCTCGAATATTTTGGAAAAAGGATAAGCATGCGATCACAATGGCCTGTGATGAGTTTTGTTTTATGCTGCAGCTTTCTTCTCTGAATTTTCAAGTGAATGCTCAATCTTTGGAACTAATTATAGCTCTGAGGAACAATGAATTTTCTTTAGGGAGGGGATTGAGAGAAAGTGAGAAGTGAGGGCAGGCAAAGAACCCTCCTTTTAAATAACTATCAGGAAAAGTTAGTGTGAAGTCACAACAATGATTTTGGAAGACTTAAGAAATAAATCTTCGGATTGAGTTTGCTTACCACCAAGGCATTCTCCGTCATTATGTATAAACAAAAGAGAGCACAATGCGCCCCAACATTATTTGTCCCAGATGGAGTTCTGAACTTGGCTCCATCTCTGATGTTGATGTCATGGTGCACCAACAAACTCTGAAAGGGAGGCTTACATAGCATCCATTTTATTTCTGTGTGATTGGTGTGGGAGGAGAAAGCTGAGGGGGTGTTGTCTGGAAAATGTGTTTCATGCTCCCCCCTCCCAATTTCCATTTGCTGTTCTTGTGGAGAAAGAGTTGGTGAAGAATGTGTGGTTGTAGACAGTGAAGAAAGAAGGCTGAATAGTGGGGATGTTTTTGTTTCCCTCCCTGCTTCTGTATACCTTCATAGTGTAGCAAGACTTAGCAAACTTCTTTTGCATTAATAGCTGAGGAAGGATGGGTTTTCAGTTCCATCTTACAGAAGTTCCTTAAAGCACGACACAAATATTCTCTAATTCAATGTGTGCCTTTGTGAGAAGTTTTTGCTATTCAAGGAAGTGCAGCAAGCAAACTTTCAAAGAAGAAAATCCTTCTCAAAGTAGATGACATGTTGTGTGTGAGAAGTCTTGCATTAGGTCGTGACACGTGGGTGGAAAAGGAGATATCAGTCCAGAAACCCAGTAAGGAGAAGCATCTGGATTCACAGAAATATTATTTTCTTTTGGTCCATCTATGTTTCTGTTAGAGACTTCTTCAGAGTTTTTTGCTGACAAGCCTCAGTCTCACACAATTTGAAGTCCTGAGATAAAAGTAACCTGAATTCAAAAAGCATGTTAATGTTGTGTTCGTGGGAACAGTGTTAGTTAGTTAGTGCTAGAATACAAAGATTTTTTAGCTTCTGTGTTTTTGGTAGCTTCTTCATCTTGGTAGGCTTTGCTTGTGAGCAATTTGTTTAAGTCTTCATTTCAGACTTCAACTCTCATCAGCTCTAGCTAGCATAAGGAATTTTAAAGAATAATGAAGAGAGGCGACTTGAAATCCAACAGTATTTGAGGAGTCATAAGTTGCCTACCTTCACTCCTATAACCTGCCCAAAATGAAGATATTCTAATAAATGGGCTCACGTTTCACTAATTATTGAGACTAAGGGTGCGTCTTCACTGTAGATTTAATGCAGTTTAACTGGCATGGCGCAATGCTATGGAATCCTGGGATTTGTAGTGTAGTGGGGCAAAACCACTATTTGCAGGGAAGGCTAAAGGCTTTGACAAACTACAACCACCATGATTCAATGGCATTGAGCCATTGCTGTTAAAGTGATGGTCCAACTGCATTAATTCTACAATATAGATGCACCCCAAGTAAATGGGACTCATTAAATGGACTGCAGATTGTTGGTGCAGAGGATAAAACCTTACCCCTGTACCCTCAGGGATACATTTAGAATGGTGCTGAAATTAAAATACCCTGATGTTGCTAATGATCTCTTGTCTGAGAAGCCAACATTAGAAAAAAAATTAAGCAAAACCTGTAAACACATGCAGTGTTTGTTTCTCTTTCTGCCCAGGAATTGGCAGTCTGACACTCCCATAGAGTCAGGAAGGGCCAGTAGTCCAGATGGCATTGCTCCATGTAAGCCTGAGTCCCCTGCGGGTCTCTTTCCAAAAATTAAACATTGCCCTTCTCACCTGTCAAGCCCAGAAAAGTGCAGCCAGCGTTTGGTTTCAGAACCAGGCTTAGGGAACCGTCTTTCCTATTTTCTTGCATAAATCCACTCCAGTATTTTCTTTTCCTCCTGCAGAAGCTTCCTTCTTCCTTGTTTGTTTTCTCTTGGTCTCTTTTTAAACACCCTTCTTGTAGTTGTAATGAGTTCCTACAGGAACTTCTTGACCACACTGTACAATTAATGCAATGTGATACCACTTTATCTTCTGTGTTTCACTGCTATGGATTTCTGGACGTTGTAGTTTGATGAAGCACCCAAGACCCTTTGACAAAGAAGGCAAAAAGACCTTGCTAAATTACAACTCCAATGATTCTATAGTATTAAGACATGGCTTTTAAAGTGGTGTCAAACTACATTCATTCTATAGTGTAGATGCACTCTGGGAGATACTGGGAAGCAATATGTTTCAGGGCAAGGGGTGGAGGCTAAAGTTAGCTGCTCCAGCATTCCTGGAGAAGGTTAGTGTATGTGGGGGAAAGTAACTTTGCACATAGAGGAGAGGAAGTAATGCAGACAGAGAGACTGAAAATAGTACAGCTGTCCTCCCATCCCAGTACATCATTTAGATTTCTGCACTTGCTGGAAGATGAAAGAAAGGGGAGAAAAGCCTTTGCTGAGGCTGTCCAAAACAAAAGAACAGGCAGTGCTTTCCAACTGGACTCCTAAGGCCAGCAATTAAAATCCTTCTTTCCTCCTTGTTGGATTTTCTGTGATAAGACAGTAAATGGGCAAACAAAGCAGTAGGAGGCCATGGGAAACATTACGTATGGAAGATGATGGCTTCAGGACCCCTGCAAATGTCTGTGTTTGAGATGGGATGTTTTCAGCATAAAAACATCCTCAGCACAAAGCCTCTCTACAAAAGGATCTACTCTGGGTTTTTTGGCAGCCAAATTTAGTTGTGCCTTAGTCAAAATCAAAGACTTTCTTTATTCTAGCCTGTTGGTTTCTTGAAGGCTGGTGTATCCAGGGTCATTCTCTTCTTGATGTGCCATCTATTCCCATTTAAACACAGTTACAGAAGAGCAGACTTCTCTCCTACCCACACTATAGAATTATAGCAATTTGACACCACTTAAACTGATCTGGCTCCATTCTGTGAGATCCTGGGGTTTGTGGTTTGTTTTTGGCATCAGAGCTCTTTAACGCAAAAGGGCAGCTATCTCTCAAAATCAAAAGCTTTGTATGCAGTACTAGGTTTAGGATATTGCAATATAGAGCCTTACTGTTTGATTTTCCTATCATCCCAGTCACGATGACATTTTGATAACTTGACATTTTCCTCGTTGACGTTGGCAGCAATTTGACCTAATGCAATTCTATGGAAACAAAAATCTGTGGACACATATAACTACTCTGAGGTTCTGGACTTAACCAATGCTTGGGCTTTGTCTCTGCATGATGTAACCCCATGCCATCCCAAACTCCTTTCTAAAACAGTGTGTTCGAAGCTATTAACACTTTTCCTTCTCAGTCTAACAGGTATACCCTGCATTGCGATAAAGAAATGACATTTTTCCTGCAGTCTCTCACCTGTTTTTCTCACTTCCTTCCTGCTTACGGAAGCCCCTTGCCTGCTTAGTGCTTTTAGGTTTGTTTGCCTAAATAATAGGTCGTAGTGGTCTTTTTTCCAACTGTGTTGTAGCTTCCAGTTGATACCAAAAGCCTTAGCTATGTTTAGTGGTAGAGGAAGGAAGCTGTTGGAGAGGATTAGTTGAACAGACAGAACTATGTATTCCCAGATAGTTAGTTTTGCAAAGAATGGCAATTTTAAGCCAGAGTAAATAGGGTGAAGCTCAGACAGAACTTATGAACTGAATCTAGAGCCTTGGGCAGTCAATACTGAATTGCCGTAAGTCCAAGCTTTGGTTTGGATGGATTGCACCCAACAGAACAGTCTGGCTCAGCCATAGCCATCAGTACATAACAAAAGAGTTTATGAAGAGTCTTCATTGTTGGATCTGTGCTTTGTAGGAAGCAGCAAGAAAATTCCAGAGTTGGGACTGTGGTTGTCTGATTATAGCGCTGGAGCAAAAAGTATGTTGCTACTAGCTCTTTACAGCAATCTCTCTCTTTTTTTTGCTCCAAAATTATTGTCTTAGCTTCTGGGAATACTGTACTGCATTTTCATGGCAGACAATCAGCATTTGCAAGCAATCTTCAAAAGAAAGAGTCTGCAAAAGAAATCTAAAGGCATAAAATATGCTTGCTTTTAAATTCCTCTACATGTTTAGTCAGTGTTGCCATTCTAAAGTGAGAGGTATTAAAATATTTGTCTTACAGGAAACACTACAAAAATTGAATTGGAGAAGGGGAATTGTCACCAGAAACTCCTTTCCTTGTAGGACCGCTAGGCATGTGGCACTTTTTTAAAATATTGAAACCAGGCATGTGGCATCTTTATCAATGACTTGAATGATTATCAAATTTGCAGATAACATCAAATTGGGAGAAATTAATATACAGTACCAGAAGACAGGATCAGAATCCAAAATGATCCTAAAAAAATTAAAGAGGTGGGACAAAACTAATAAAATAAATTTCATCAGGGAAAAATCTACAGTATTACACTTACAAATTCATTGTTCAGTCTTATATTAATAAGGCACAGTTGGGTTTTTTTCCCCAGTCAGGCCCATTTGTATCCCAGCATTTTGCATCCAGCAGTGCTTGTAAAATATAGAAAAAATAATTTGCTTTGTCATTTGGTGAAAGTAATTCCAGTTGTAAATAGGTCAGGAGGACGCTTCTGGGGAATTAGGCTTGCTTTTTCAGTGTCCCTTCCTTGGCCATTTAGCAATACCAGGCAGTGAGGAGTTCTACAAATTATAAATATAGATTTATAGAGTTCTGTGCAAACAAGGAACATGGCAAGGGATGTGCTCTCAGCTTCCTGGAAAGCTGCTGTAGCTGAAAAAAATAAGAGGCAGTTAATCCTGTATCAGATAGGAACAAGAATAACACAGATCTTGTTTTATATTGCTTCAATGCCATTTATAGACCAGTAATATCATCCTTTACAACAAATAAGAAAGAACGTAGACCTTAATAGTTCAAACAGATGTTGGGAAACATATTTCAAGGTAGTTCTCTTTCTCTCTCTCTCTCTCTCTGTCACTAAATCCCCCTCTCTCTTTTAAAACGAGTACAGGCAGCCCTCCATATTTTCTGGGACCAGGGCTGCAGGACCTCTGCAAAAGTAGAAAAAAAACCCAAATATAAATATACACCTTTTTGAATCACAGAAAATCCTTCTCTAGGACATTCAAGGTCCTCTGATGCAACTCTGTGGTCAACTTCCCACAGAAGTTGTTCAGAAGAGTTGCTTTGGAGAACCCAGAGATTAATCAAATCTGCAAATAATCAAAATACGCAGAAGTCAAACCCACAAATGAGAAGGGCCAATTGTTCTTCTGCTCTTGGCATATTAAGATATAACTGACACAATCCTAAGGAAAGAAAACTACCAAAACAAAAGAAGGACTGACCAGATACTTTATGTGTATTTTACAGAAATGTTTTGATCTGTTTCTTTTATGGAACTGAATTTTTATTTAATATTTGTGTGTTTTAACTGTTCTGTGACCCATCTTGAGCCCTGGAGAGAGGTGGGTAAGAAATAAAATTATTATTATTATTTTATTATGACACAGCAAACAAGATAGATATGCTGGATTTCATATCACAAAATCACAAGTCAAACACTTCCCAAGTGTCTAGGACTCTGTGATGTATTTTCGGATGATGCGTACAGATCCCAGTAGGGTGGCCTTTTGCAGTTGGCAGATTGTGATTTTGTCAATGTCTATTGTTTCCAAATGCCGGCTGAGATCTTTTGGCACGGCACCCAATGTGCCGATCACCACCGGGACCACCTGCACTGGTTTCTGCCAGAGTCTTTGAAGTTCAATCTTGAGGTCCTGATAGCGGCTGAGTTTTTCCTGTTGTTTTTCGTCAATGCGACTGTCACCTGGGATGGCGACATCAATGATCCAAACCTTTTTGTTTTCCACAACTGTGATGTCTGGTGTGTTGTGTTCCAGAACTTTGTCAGTCTGGATTTGGAAGTCCCATAGTATCTTTGCGTGCTCATTCTCCAATACTTTTGCAGGTTTGTGATCCCACCAGTTCTTTACTGCTGAGAGGTGGTACTTGAGGCATAAGTTCCAATGAATCATTTGGGCCACATAGTTGTGCCTCTGTTTGTAGTCTGTCTGTGCAATTTTCTTACAGCAGCTGATGAGATGATCAATGGTTTCACTGGTTTCCTTGCACAGTTTGTATTTTGGGTCATCAGCTGATTTTTCTATCTTGGCCTTAATTGCATTTGTTCTGATGGCTTGTTATTATTATTATTTACAAACCACAGATAAGGAAATGAACATCTCCGGTGTGGGCAAAGGGTAAACCATGGGCCGCGTGTAGCATCAGACCTTTTTGTTGCCCACCATGTTTCTTCTATTCCCCAGAAATTTAGCTTTTTAAAGAACTGGTATCATACTTTGCTGCCAAAATATGATGGTGAATTACTAAATGGACTCAGAAGAAGGTGCTAATGTATTGCAGTCAATATCTTCATCAATGTAGTTCAACATCAATAGTCAGTATCACATGAATGCTGTTTTTCCGTGGGTTAACCTAACTTGAGGGCAAAATCTGAATTCTGAAGCAGATTTGGGTTCCTCCCCCCTAAGCTAGGGACAGAACGGCTACCTCTATTAGGGAGGGTCCTAAGCAGAACCGATTGCAGCTTTCTCCACAGCCATCCTTCACCCCAGTGGCTCAGGTGGCTCAATGATTTGGGATGGTTATTCCCTCCTGGCCACAGCACCTAGACAGATACATACCGTAATCTCAGGGATCCATAAGACTTCTTGTGGGTCCTGTGACTTGTGAAAGAGGCTTGGAGTAGGGAGATGGGGAGGCAGCATTTAGGGGCCCTGCCCAGTAGCAATGAACTGTGGTGCAGCTGGGCAGTAGGGAGTTCCTACCACCGCCATGACATTCAGGGAATCCTTTTCAGGCCTCCAAGTGGGCTTGAACTGGCATCTGGGACGCTGGTTCAAGTCCGCTTTTAGCATCAGTGAAGAACCACCTTGAGCAGGAAGAAAGAATATCAATAACATCTCATGTTCTGCAAGAGTAAATACTGAGGGACTGCAGTATGGTGTGAGATTATAGAGTTCTTATAGCATTGAGCCATGTGTTACTGGCAGTGGTAAATCTGGTCTTTGTAAATAATTATCCAAAGTGCTGAGGTCATTCTGGGAGTAGGGTTTAACAACATGGATACCTCCTTTGGAGTGCAGGCTAAAATGTGGTGTGGGTTCATTGAGTGAATTTTTATTTATTATTTATTTACAGTATTTGTATTTTGCCCTTCTCACCCCAAAGGGGACTCAGGGTGGATCACATTATGTACATGTAAGGCAAACATTCAATGCCCACAAACACATCGAACAGAGACAGACAGACAGACAGACAGACAGACGCAGAGGCAATTTAACCTTCTCCTGAGAGGATGTTTGATTCTGGCCACAGGGGGGAGCAGCTGCTTCATCATCCACTCTGATGGCACTTCCTCACTTCTTCATTCCAACGTTGTAAATTAGTTAAACTTGCCACCCCACTTTTATAAGTGGTACCTTATTTCCTACTTGATAAATGCAACTATCTTTTGGGTTGCTAGGTCAGCAACGAGCAGGGGCTATATTTTTATTTTTAATTGACGGGTGCTCACCCCGCCACGGGCTGGCCTCGAACTCATGACCTCATGGTCAGAGTGATTTATTGCAGCAGCTGCTTACCAGCCTGCGCCACAGCCCGGCCCCACACCACTGAGTGCATCTACCTGGTAAAATTGATGCAGTCTGAAATTACTTCTCTTCTCAGTTTTATTACAAATATTTCATCTTTTGCTCTGGGTAAAATACCAGCCTGAAACCACTTTAAACTGCCATGGCTCAATATTATACTACCATGTTGATTAAATAAATAGTAACTTAGAAATACATGAATGAAAATTGAGAGAGACTGATTCAAGGTTACTTCATGAATTTCATGTCACATGAAATGTATGGGTTCCAAGCGTATGCATGTGCCTTCCAGTCACCTGATGATTTATGGTGACACCTTGGATTTCAAAGGCAAGGAATGCTCAGAGGTGGTTTTGCCAGTTTCTTCCTGTGAAATATAGTCTATAGCAGTGGTTCTCAACCTGGGGTCCCCAGGGTTTTGGCCTACAATTCCCAGAAATCCCAGCCAGTTTACCAGCTGTTAGGATTTCTGGGAGTTGAAGGCCAAAAACATCTGGGGACCCCCAGGTTGAGAACCACTGGTCTATAGCACCAGACATTCATTGGTGGTTTGCTATACAAGTTCTAACCAGGGTTGACCCTGCTTAGCTTCGAAGACCAGGTGGGTTCTGATGCTCTTAGGCAGCTATTCCAGTCCTAGGGTTGGAAAGTTAGTCCATGAGCCACATAGAATCCCTAAATTCCTCTAAAATCTCTGGGCCAGTGCATCTCAAATGAAAAATGTCGGGCTGTTTCTTATCCTAGGCTCTTTCTATACTACATCCCCCCCTTTCTCTATATATTATGTTTTGTGTAAACACGCTCAGTGTGTCCCTGTGTTTTAAATGCACAACTGTTGAAAAATGAGTTGTGAACTCTTAAGCAGAGACAGGTCTTCCCCATGATGAGGGCTCTATTATTCTTCAGCAAAGAGGAGGCATTTCTGTTTGAGTAATATGTTATGAAGAGAGGTTTGAAGTGTCACAATACCTGCCAGTATCTCAGACTCTTACCTGAACAATGCTTGAAGCAAAAATATAGAAGTGTCACACTGATGCTGGTTGTCAGGGAAGTGTCAAGAGATTCCCTCCTTCTGCCTTGTTAGATTGCAGGGGAGGTATGGAATCAACATGCCTCCCTGCCTTTTGACAAACAAACAAATGGCCTTTTCTTGGTAGAACCTGGTTACTATTGCAATTTAAGGAGGATTGGAGACAAGCTGAGAATGACGGCATTTTATTTTATTTTGCATCTGAATAAACTAAATATTATGATGCTAAAGCTGGTCCAATATCTTGGGGTGTCTCTCTGGATAGCACTATGGTTGCAGCCCTGAGCCATGCCAGAAATAAATATTGGAAGATGTAGACCAGTGGTTCTCAACCTGTGCGTCCCCAGATGTTTTGGCCTACAACTCCCAGAAATCCTAGCCAGTTAACCAGTTTATGTAGAAGGACCTTCTCAGTCCTAATATATGACAGGCTTGAACTCTGATACTTTTTATACCATAGCTGTCAAGGGGTCCCATGTGCATCTGCAGAGAGTATTTCCCTCATGGCCAAATCCTTAGTGAAACATGTACAGGTCATTCAACCAAGGCAGATTTGAACACTGATTCCATTTATTGTGGGGAAATAATTTTTCTTTAGGAATGGATATGCATTTGTGTGCCAAAGTGTGTGTGGGCTATGGAGGTGTAACTTATTTCCTTTAAACAACAACAACAACAACAACAACAACAACAACAGATCTCGACTGAGACATGTAATTTCTGGAGAGCAGAGCCTTAATAGTGTAGCATCTTGAATGTTACTGCAGTGACACTTCATTTAAATAAAAGGCATCTCTTTAAAGAAGGACACACACGTTTCCATCTCCCAGCTTTATCACTTTGCCCTGAATGTTGTGTTTTATTTGAAGGGAAGTGATGATCCATGTGAATAATTCATAGCAGTTTGCAGGCTGGAGGGCAGATGTCTCTTAACTGCTGATTGAGCCGAGGTCGTGGATGGGCTGGCTTTTGTTAGTTTATTTTTATCTCTTCTGGGACTTTGATTGTGGTGTCGTCTCTCCTAATCAGTGTCTTGTGCAAATCTTGCTGCAAACCGAACAGAATGGTCTATCGTAGCATTTTCCATTTCTAGAACTTATAATTTAGCCACAGACTATGTGCTCTTGCAGAATTACTGTTATTTCAAAGCTATGTTCTCTATGCAGTAATTTTTGATCTGTGTCCTGGAAAAGAAAGGCTTTCTGATATTTTGATAAGATGAGGTTTTTACTTTGCTATCTATAGAAAGGTCATAACCCTATCACAAATTTCTGTTACTGATGTAGCCACAGAAGGATTTCAGAAATTTTGAATAGGGCAGAGATGTTGCCTTGTTTCTGCACACTCAGTTTTCAAACAGTGTGGTGAAAGGGAGACTACATATTGAACTCCTACATTGAGGTTGCATAAATCCCCATGTGAGCAACTATGGACAACCAAATGCACAATGAAAGCAATGTGACTACTGATTTCAGAAAACAGATAAACATCAGCTAGGAATGTGTGTTGATAGGTTGATGGCACTACAATGCAACTCTACTTCCATGGCCTTGAGTTGAATTCAGATGTTGCCCATCAGGTGAAAAAGTCTGATGCAATCATAAGACACTAACTGTGAGGAATAAACAAACACAACTGAAGACATCTAAGCATTTGGAGCTAGAAAGAATATTTGAATATAGGGACAGAGTGGCACCTTTAACTATTTGTATTGTAGACCATATTTTCTACCTGTCTCTTGTGAGATAAACAATTGGAGCATTTCACTTTAACGTCTCTGCATCCTGTTTTACAGAGTAAAACATTACACAATTTTCATTTTCTTGTTTGTTTATCCAAGGTTCATCTACTCTAACCATCTGCAAATGGAGGAAAACACAGATAAAGCCTCCTTACAAGGTGGCATGCAACCTCTCTTCAAGAAAGGAGAGTCCACCACTTTAAAAAATAATCTACTTCACTGTCAAACAATTCTCACTGTCATGAAATTCTTCCTAATCAAAAATTTCCTTTCTTACAATATAAATCTGTTGGATGAGCAGCATAGGCAACAACTCACTACATCTTTACATTAAAACCAAATATAGTGATATTATTAATATCACTATTTTTTATAGTGTCAGAAGCGACTTGAGAGCATATTACAAGTTGCTTCTGATGTGAGAGATATGGCTGTCTACAGAAACATTACCCAGGAGATGCCTGGATATGTTACCATCCTGCTGGGAGACTTCTTTATGTTTCCACAAACTAGAGCTGACAGATGGGAGCTCATCCCATTTTGCGGTTTCAAACTGACAGCCTTCAGGTCAGCAACCCAGCTGGCACAAGGGTTTAAACCATTGCACCACTGCATCTCCTACAATATTACTATTATGACTAGTCTTAATTTAGACCCAACTTTTTCTTCCAAATTGAAATTCAAGGCAGTTTATAAACTAAAACAAGTATTACATAAGTAAAACATGTCCAGCTCTTCAACCATTCCTCTTAGGACTTTGTTTTCAGATACTCTGCCATATTGATGATCTTCCCCTTACTCTGGCTGTTGAGAAGGGACCATGAAAACAAGTATTTTAACCCATTGGGATTTAGATTTTTCCATGGTAAGGATCCAAAGAGGAAAATACAGCAAGTGTGTATGCAGTGCTCGTACAAGAATGTGATGCCCATTTTTGGGATCACATTCCAAATCATCTCAGTGCTCATTGTAGATAACAGATTTTATCTGAGTCCTGCTCCCAGATCTTTTAAAGCAAGAAATCATATAGCCCTCTAAATTTTGCTGTACTGCAACTCTAATCATTTGTCTCAATTGGTTATGAAGAATAGGACCTCTAGGACTTGCAGTCAAACAAACAGCATCTGGAAGGCTGCATGGTTTATTTTCCTTTTTCAAAGGAAGGTGACAGGAATTAAACCTAGGGCAATTGGATGCTGTTACTTTCCCCACAAAAATGAATAGCAATCTTTGCATTTGCAAAATAGAAAGTAATTGCCTTCTGCAGGCCACTAGAATGGAGTCTTCGCTAGCTCCTCATGTTGCCGGTCCTGCTTGATGAGAATCACACTTACAGTAGAATCTCACTTATCCAAGTCTCGCTTATCCAAGCCTCTGGATAATCCAAGCCATTTTTGTAGTCAATGTTTTCAATATATTGAGATATTTTGGTGCTAAATTCGTAAATACAGTAATTACAACATAACATTACTGCGTATTGAACTACTTTTTCTGTCAAATTTGTTGTATAACATGATGTTTTGGTGCTTAATTTGTAAAATCATAATCTAATTTGATGTTTAATAGGCTTTTCCTTAATCCCTCCTTATTATCCAAGATATTCACTTATCCAAGCTAAACGGGCCGGCAGAAGCTTGGATAAGTGAGACTCTACTGTATTTCTATCTGTACATCCTGATCCGCTATTCTGTTTCTTAGTGATATAACACTAAGAATAACCTTGTATCCACATTTGCTATCTATCTTTCCATGTCTCTATGTGTTTCACTATCTCTGTATGTATAGTGAAAATTATAAAAATAAAGCCCAGCTCATTTTTGTCAGAAATACCTCCAAGTACAGTACTATATTTATTTTACATTTTCAAGATTCCAATGTGCTATGCAACATGCAGTTCTGCAGGGTCCTCTGTGCTGAGCTGAGGAAACTTTCTGCCATTCGGAAATGCCCCTCTTTTGAACACTGCCTAAAATAAATGTAGACAGCTTCTTGCTGTGATCAGAATAGGGCTGCTTGTTAAATTGTATAATGTAAACAGCTGCTATAAATAGCTTTCTCCATTGGTATTTGGAAGTTCATACTCGAGAAAGATGCCATGTCCTTTGAAACCGCTTTTGGAGGAAAGGGATTTTATATATTAAACAAAGAAAAAAGGGGGTGGGGTGGGATAAGGTTGTTTATATGCATTTCTAGCATTGCTATATCAAAATGCAGTGTGTGTATGTATATGGAATGAATTTATTTTGCTGTCATGAGCACATCATGAGCTTTTTTGTTTGGCATGCAGCTGCCTTCCACATTCCATTTTCTAGTGATAACATCTTGAAGTAAAACCATAAACCAAAGGATGTTTCAAGCATCATGAAATGGATTGATGCATGTTAAGAGTTTGTGTAGATGTTCCTTTAGTATACTAACTTTAACCAATAATTGCTTATATATGAACAATATGGATTCATGTTTTATCTGGTAGTATAGCTAAATTTGTTGTATATGTGCCAAAAATGTTTGATGCAATTTTTGAGACATCTGCACACCATCCACTGGCAAGTTTTCCCCATGTTCACTGAGTTACTTAAATACTGATGGGGGATTCTCAGAGGAATGGTTTTACATGAGGTCACCCCTTCCCATCCAGGCACAGAACATTGTGTGTTGGAATTTGTGAGGAGACAAACCATAGTTTCTTCCCAATACAAGTAGTCTGCCAAAGTGCCATAGATGGCTAGTGAATTGGGAGTTGTTAGTTATTAGTTAAAATGCTTGAGTTGCCCTGTTTCATTAACTTTCATTGAAGAATGAACAATTGATAAACCACATCAGTGGGAAATTGTCTTTAGAAACCTAAAGAAATGAATAAAAAAGCTGAGCAGTAGTCATTGAGACCTCAGTGCCTGAGTAAAGAAACGGCTCTTAACTTGGTGTCAAAATGAGCTCAGCTTCAATGCCTGGGACATTGTGGTGATCAAACTGCTGACTACCATTTGGGGCAATCCTGCTTTAGATCTCCATACTCATTCTTGGATATTGCTGCCACCAGGATACCTATTGAATTCACATCCGCCCAGTTTGTGCAAAAACATTGTTCTTTTTGACTCCGATGCTGAGTATAGTCAGCTCTCCTCAATTGCAAGTTTTACTACTCTTGTGTTTGATTAATATGGCCTCTTTAGGAATCACTAGATGCTCCTGTGGACCTCTATAATTAATTTCCACCAGAGAGAGGTATTCTCTCAGGTTAAAAAACAGGTTTTTATTTGAGGTTTTCCCACTTTCATAGATGTCTTGAATGAGCACGAATTCACTTTAAATCCAGTTTCTGCCTCCTGCAGAATTCTGGGGTTTATAGTTTGGCGAGACCCATTACCTGTCTAGCTGAGCTGTTTAAAGCCCCCTTCCTATAGTGGATTTAAAGTGGATACAAGCTCTAGTGTGACGAGGTCCTATATAGTGAGAAAATAGTAAGCATGGTTATGATGATACAGTTTGATTAAATATATCCTAAGGTATATATAGATCTGATTTTACTCCTAAACAAATGTATATGCAGTGCCCTTCATATTAATGAGCTTCTGACAAACCAATGCATCCCTGTCAAGCACAATTTTCCTTCACTTGCTCTGTCATTCCTTCTACACAGGGTTAGGATCCCCACTGGCTCTCTTTTAACATTGCTAGATTACAAACTGGAGAGGACTCCTGTTCGTGTTGTGCAGAAGAGAGAATTTCAGCAGGTGCTGTTTGTTACCTGGCTGCAAGATAAGCAACACCTGCTGAAATTCCCTCTTCTACACAATCATTAAAGGAGCCTGCTCCAGTTTGTAGTTTGGCAGCTGTGCTCTCTTAATACTCATTATGCTCAGGTATAAAGGGAGCAGCAGTTAAAGTATAAATAGGAAAAGAAATGCAGAACAAGTTGAAAGCCATGTATTACAAAAGTAGCATTAGACAGTCAGCAGGATTAAAATTGCATACAAAATGGCACTGAAGACAATATAAAATGACCATAATGAACATCCCAGGGTAGAAAAATACACAATTCAGTTCACTACCAATCAGGCCCTCTCTCTTGGAGACTCATTGATGCAGCTATATAGTCATACCGGCATCCCTCTGTTCCTAAAATCTGATAAAAGCATGCTTTTAAATAGCTATATCTTTGAAAAGGTTTAAGTGTGATTTTCAGATTCCTTGTAGTCAAAATCCTTGTGTTTGAAATGTCTTTTCTAAATCCTTGGGACTTTTTAAAAAATTGTTCAGTTTACATAATTATTTCCCAGATTTACACACACCTAAAATATACCTTAGTGTCAATATCACAGCTGGTATTTTTATGGTTGTTGCATGTCAGTATGTTTTTTCTTTTTTCAATAAAACCATATGTCGAGCCTGTATTTTAGAGATTGGTCCACAAGCACATCGTTTGATGAACAAGTTTTTCCTTTTTGTTTTGGCAGGTCATTTTTGTTCAAGTCAATCCAGGTGAAACTTTTACAATAAGGGCTGAAGATGGAACTCTTCAGTGCATTCAAGGTAAGAAAGACTTTATAAGTGCAATTTTTTGTTTAATATGGAGATTATCTTTTTCCTGTGTCATGTTTCTGGCCAATTACACTATGTAACAAAATTTGAAGACATTTCTGTTCCTGGTTTGAAAGTGTTATTTCCTGTTTAACTGTGGGGTTCTTACTTTGAAAGTAGTTGTTATACTCCAGAAACTTTGTTTTGGGGATTGCCACAAACTATATTGAATTGTTTGGACTCTATGAGATATTCATTAAAAAACTATAGCAAAACCTGCTGCAGGATGTCCCGCATAAACAAAGTTTTTGCAGTTTATTAAATATTTTCTATTCTTTTATGATGCAAGCAATTCGGAAACAACATTTATAACCCAGGAACAAAAATTGTGTCACAGTGTTATCTGTGGAGTTGTTGTTCTTACATTGCACTTTCTCAAATTAAAAATAAGGCAATGTTTGGAAGGCTGTAGCAACCATATTAAATGTCTTTCATTTTGTAAACTTTTAGAGCAAGCATGAGTAATTTGTAGCTCAGTTTTGTAAATCTACAAAGGAAGCTTGGGTCCAAAAAAGGGAGTTGTTCACTGTTGAACCTAATGGTACATAATTCCTTCATGTATCATTGGTGCAATTAATTATTTCTTCTGTGGCATCCAGGGGTACCAGAAATAAAAGCAAGGTATTGGCTGTCAAAGACTTGGCCTGTGAAAACAATGTGTTTTAGTCAAATTTAGAGGTCCTCAACCAAGACACTCATGATGATCTCACTCTATGTCAACCAGGAGTTTTGAACACTTTCCCATTTTATGTTTTTGTGATGTTTGCCAACCTGATCACTCAGTTGCTGTTGACCTTGGGGACATCTTTAGTTTCCCTTGTATACTATATTTTTACTTGCCTGCTCAGATGTCTTGATCTTTCTGCTTCATATGCAATGGAACTTGCTCCATTTTAGGACACAATGTGTTATGTGCTGATTGATATGGCGATTACAGATTAGTTGGACTGTTTCTGATGGAAAATTATTCATCATGATGCCTGGGATTCATACAGTGTTGGAATTGTTTCCCATTAAAGGTATCACTTCAGCAGGATGACCTTTCACCATTGAGAAATGCATATTTAACTCAAACACCCTAATTTTCCCTGGGATACTGCTCATAACCCCATGTTTTTTGTGATTGGGATGTAGCAGAATTGATCATTATAGAGACAAGTCTGTAAGATCAGTAAGAAGAACCTTCTGAGTGCCACCTTGTTGATTAAGTAACTGGCTTATATGACATTGTCAGGGTGGGCTTCTTTCTTTCTGGATGGGTCTTTCAGGATCAAGCTGGGGTTCTTTTGGCTGCAGTCCATCTTTTGAGATCTCTCTCCAGTGAGTCTATAGCTAAGTAAGCTTTGTAAGGTAGTGAGTGATAGCGTTCATCCTGGGAAACCAGGGTCAAATTCTCATTCAGCCATTAAACCTGTTAGGTGGCCCAGATTGGTTGCTTTCTTTCAGGATTGTTGAAAGAGCAAAAGTGGTGGTGGTGAAGAGAGCACATATGCCAATCCTGAGCTTCTTGGATGAACACAAATGAAATACCCATTTTGCAGGTGACCACTGAATTTGAAAGATTACTGTCTTGCCTAAGACCACCTAGTGAGGTTGTGGTTGAATCAGGGTTTGAAATACCAGGTTCGCACATTCACTCGGCTTCAGTATTATGAGATTCCAAGTAACCCTTTACCGGCAATGTTTCTTTAGTTTGCCCCTACAAACCGACATGAAAAACCAAAAAGGAAATGCTAGGTGGGATTTTCCTTACACAGCCCACATGAAAGATGTTTGATCAATATGTAATTCATGCTTAACGTTGAAGAAAAGTGCATTTGTGCTGCTAACTATAAATAAGAAGCTCTTCAAGTAAAACTCACACCTTGGGGGGAAATTACTCCCAGTAACTGCCAGTATCTGGGAGACGTGGTAGTAGTAGGAGTCCTATGGACGGTGAGTCATTCATGGTAAATAAGTCTTCCCAGGGGCTATGTTTTTGAAAAACGATTCTCACTTGAAACCGTCATCGTGAAAGCTGAAAAGCTAGTCAGTTGAGCTCAGTATTAAGAATGGAGCAATTCAGTCGTGACTTGCTGCAGAGTAGTCTCATCAAATGAATCTATTTGTGTATTTAGATTTTCCTTTTTTCATTTAAAGCAGAGATGGAAAAATAACTAATAAAGATGGCTTGTGTTTATGACTAACTTATTGATGTGACTTAGCAGAAGCAAGAATCTTAAAAGAGAAGTGAAATCCTCATCCTTCCTCATCTATAGCTTGCTTTCCCACACAATTTAATAGGATAATACAGTTAAAACATGCAAAAGATAAATATTAAAATAGAATTAAACAATTAACAATATTAAAATCATTCACACTTGAATAAAAGCATAAAAAGCAATCTAAACAAGAGTATAAGTGTGTCTCCATGTAAAGGCTTTAGACTGCCAATGAAAGGCCAGCAAGGACCATTCTGGCCTCTCTGTGAAGGGAGTATCACAGTGTAGGGGATGCCACTGAGAAGGCCCCGTTCTTCCATTCCCACCATCTGTGTTTACAATGGTGATGGGATTGAGAGAAAGGACTCTCGTGATGCTCTCATAGCCCAGGCAGCATATACAGAGAGATACAGTCCGAAAATATTCAGAACCTGAGTCATATAAGGCTTTATTAGTCATAGCCGGCACTTTGAAAAGTAACTATGTCACTTTCAACCGTATTCATTTTTTCTGTATGACATCTTGTACAGCATACTTAATATGCATTTTTTTTCTACTGAAAAATTGTAGTTACAAAAGTGGAAATTTGGCAACACAGTTCTGTTCTTGTTCATTCATTGGTGTTCTACAAGTACAAAATTGGTAAACTTGAATGAAAATTCAAATAAGATATATATCTTACTCAGTTTCTAGATTCCTATTTTGCATTTTTTTTAAAAAAAAATCCATGCGATTTTATAATGGTAATAATCCAGCAGTCAAAAGGCAAACATCCAGTGCCATGACACAGCCATAAATACAAATACAAATGCAATAAAAACCTGACCAAATCCCAAAATAAACCAGCATCTACACTACAGTCAAATTAAAACTTAACAGCCTCAAATTACATGGTGACATAGCACATCAAATAGCTTATCTCAACATAAAAACATTGACATAGACCTCAATTTTAAACAAGAATTGACATGATTTACAGTAATTCTGATGTCCGACTGAACCTATGAAATATCTTTTAGATTGGAGTTACAAACAAAAAATTAGGGGAAAACATGAAAGATTATCTAGCCCAACTCCATGCCATTGTAGAAAATTGTTTACTATGCCATTTTTGATCCCTACACATCAAGCTTTGTTTAAACTCATCTCTAATGGAGGAAAATCTATCAGTTTTCAATACAGTCTATTACAATACCTGCTGTTTGGTATGAAGGTCAAGATCCTATTCCCAATTTTATTATATAATATAATGGTCATTCTAAAAAATTGCCTGGTAATAAAATAGTGAAGGGGGAGCAAAGTAGGCATGGGATTTGTACAGAACCTGTGTGAGGTTTTACCCACAAACATATTGATTCCCCTTCCTAAGTAATCTGTAACCTTCTCTGTAACCTTCCATTAATAAAAATAAAAAATGTGTGCCTACATTCTGTTTATGCACATGTGTTTAATATTACAACATATATAGAGTGTTTTTATTGAGTCTTTCTCCGTGTTCCTTTTAGTTCTCAGAGTTGAAAGTGGTGACACTCTCTGATCAGTCAGATCTTAGTCTCAGTTGGTAGCCTGGCTGTGGTGTTGATTGAGTTTTAATGAAAAACATTTGTGCTAATGTTCTGAGTATTTCTGCTCTCCTCTGTTTTAACACTCATTTTCTTTATGAAGTACGGAGACTACGTGTTGAAATGGGGGTGCAATGGGTTATATCCTGGCTAGATATAGACTTGCCTACTGGCTGATGTACAACGTGTTGTGCCTTTAAAACCTACAGGTAGAACCATTCACATATCAAATATAAATAGATGCAGATCAAAATATTATATTCTACTTCTTTCCATTGGCCTCATGGAAGTATTTATCATTCCCTCAGTCAATTGCTTATTGAAAAAGCAAAAATGAATTTTCCTTTCTAGTGGTAGCACCCATACTGTTGCAGCCTTAACAACTTGAAATATTGTGGTCCAAATATTTAGAAATGGCAGTAACCTTCCTGAATGAGAAAATTAATAGTTTTGTTTATGGAGGCTGTGGGAGGGGGGGGAGAGCTTCTCTTTTCAATCTGATTTTAATGTTAGAAATCTGAAACACAATATAGCCATTTTCTAGAAGTTTGCCCTCTCTAGTTACAGTCTTCAGACTCTAGATAGTGGGCCAAGGATTTATGGGATCAAAATGTTAATGAAATGTTGGGACAACGCTGCTGATCATAGCCTTGCCCATCAGAAACAAACCACCCCGAAAGCAGCTAATCTTAAAGGGTTAAACTCTTTAGATCTCTCATTGGTTCTGTTTCTTGAATAGTGCTCTTTCCTTTTTGTAAGGACTGGCTTACTGTCTGTATGTTCAGATGATCCAACAGCCTTCAGCATGAATCACAAGTCCAAATAAACACAAATAAACACAAGTCCAAAGAGACACAAGTCCAAATAAACCATCCATATATAGTCACTCAAACTGTGCTCTTCCAGATGTTTTGGATTTCAGCTCCCACAATTCCTAACAGCTGGTATGCTGGCTGGGATTTCTGGGAGCTGAAGTCCAAAACACCAACTTAAAGAAACCCTTGGCTACAGATCCACGTGAACCACTGCTACTTAGAGTGTACTTAGTTAGATGGACAACTAACACTTTGGTGACACGGGGATCTGAATGCTTCAAATAATTTGCACTGACTTCACAAAAACTAAGCTAAGTGTCCACTGTGCAGAAATATCTATTTTTTTTTTTGGCTTCAAGATATTAGCTCTTTAAGTCTCTATGATCAAGTATTGCTTTCTGATGCACTCAGAAGATAAAGGTTGGAAGACCTGTGTCCCATCTGGACTCCTCCATGCTCATGAGCTTCTAATCTAGGTGCTCTCCAGCCAATTCTATTTCTATTCTGTTTATTGGGTTTTGTGCTTGAGGCTGTCACCTTATTATTCCACAAATATTTTTATGACCGACTAGTGTAAATATTATTACAAATTCATATCTGTTGCAGTATATTGCAAAGAAATAAATGAAGATGTCACACTCCCAAAGAGAAATAAGTAGAGTACATGTCATAAAATATCATTAACCTGAAATATACTGAACAAGTTTGAACATGATGCATCACCATTCTACAACACATGGGAAATAATGTAGCCCAGCAATGATGATGATGATGTTTCTTTTTGAAAATCTCAAATTGGAATTGAGTTTGGCACAGAAGGCTTCTCTGGGACCATTTTTTATTATTATGCTGCAATCACCATTCATAAAACTGGATCCTACTTTTCTACCTTTAAGAGTAACTTGTTTGGAAGACTGTAAGAGCTCATAAAATGGTAGAATTAATTTATTTGTGTCTAAATGGCTTAGGATCAGGTTATCTACTGGCCCCAGTGAAATGGTGAAGTTAATCTGCTGCTGTACTCATCCAGTACATATTTTCAATGTCAGGGAAGCTTTGAGATGAAAGATGGGATATAAAGGTTTTTAGATAAATAGGTGGACAGTTTTGGTGAGGAATTATTCCCAAGGATAAAAATTGCAATACAGGCAGCCCCTGAGTTACAAGCATCTGACTTACAAATGATCCATAGTTAAAAAAAGGGATGAGGCAGCAAGAGGTGAGAGAAATCTACCCCAATGGAAGGGAAATTCACTCCCAGAAGCATTATAATGGGAGGAAAGATGTCTGTATTGAAACTTTCTCACCCATCCTTGTTTCCACAACAAGCCTTTAAAAAAATCCAATTATCACAAGGACAAAAATGAGATGATAGCTTCTGAACAGGGGCAGAGGTAGCAAAACAAACACGACAGGAATGTTAGCCCTTCCCCATGTTATCCGAAGCTAAAGAATATATTTACGAACAAATTAAACTTAAGAACTTGTAAGTTTGTAACTAGGGGAGTGCCTGTACTGGTACTGCAAGCCACTATGATCTCTGTTTGGAACAGAAGCTGCAAACTACTTTTTCCTTTTCCTTCCTTCAGTTCCAACTGAAGCAACTTGAAAGTTGCTGCTGGAACTCAGTGGATCTGCAAGGCATTCCAGGTAGATGATCAGATACCAAAGGCATGCTGTTTCCCTGGATGTTTTTCTGATCATTGTAATGGCCACCTGGACTTGGAGCAATGTTAACAGACCTTCAACAAAGCAGCAGGTGCAGCAAAAGGCTTCTGGTGATTAATACATTCATGGATTTGATGGACAGTATTTTGATGAAAATGACATTCTTGGCCTTTTCAAAACCTTTGCCAAACTCCCTGAGAACTAATATTTCATTCTTGGCTCACAGCAGGCCCTGTAGATGTAGCAGTAATTAACTATGTACCACCACAGCCAGGGAAACAGTTTCAGCGTACAGCTATCCCCCAGAAAAATAATTGGTTATGTTATAAAGTACAAGGAAGTTAAGATTTACTTCAGTTTTTTGTTTTTTTCCAGAACTAAGCAATTATCTAAAATTTGTTTTATCATATTCAGTCAGCCCTCCATGTTCACTGGTGTTAGGGCCCCAGTGAGAATGAAAAACTGCTCAGAGTAGTGGGGAACACTCTTTGTTGCTGCAATGATTAAAGGTAATGGTTTTCCCATGACATTCAGTCTAGTCATGTCTGACTCTGGGGGTTGGTGCTCATCTCTATTTCTCAGCCCAAGAGCCGGCATTTTCCGCAGACACCTCAAAAGTCATGTTACTGGCATGACTGCACAGAGCGCCATTACCTTCCCACTTGGAGTGGTACCTATTGACTCATATTTGCATGTTTTCAAAAGGCTAGGTTGGCAAAAGCTGGGGCTAAAAGTGGGAGCTCACCCCGCGCCTCGGATTCGAATCACTGACCTTTTGGTCAGCAAGTTCAACAGCTCAGTGGTTTGATCTGCTGCACCACCAGGGGCTCCAATGACTACTTCATGGTTCACTTTTCGCGGATTCGCCGTTTCACAGTTTTTCAATAGATTCTAAAAGACTATTATAAATCATAAAAAATTACAATTTACAGCCTAAGGAAGGTAGGAAGGAAAAGCCAAAGGGAGAGAAAAGGAGCCCAAACGTCAACAGGAGGAGAAGGAGGCGATTTATCAACACACGATTGGTTGATAAAGACTTAAAATAGTGTATAACTACTAAAATAATGTATAAATATTACAATAAATATAGTGTCCCTACTTTGCGGATTTTTACTTATTGTGGGTGCTCCTCGAACCTAACCCCCGCGATAAGTAAGGGAACACTGTACTTTTAAAAATATAGTCCAGCAAATTTTGTAGCTCGTATTTCCAATAATGCATAGAGCATCCCAATGCTCTGTTAATGGGCTGTTGTAGGCATTACAAACAGCAGAAATCGCTGCCTCCTACATTTCTTGGTCTGTTGAAAAGAAAGTTATCTTAGGAGCACCAGAAAGGGCTTTGGTTTCCAGGTCTAAAGCTACAACAACTTCCTTTAGCCATCTTACAGTAACAGTTAAAATGAACTTAAAGTGGGGCTATATGCCATTGATACAGAAAAATAAGAGATAAATAAATCCCATTAATTTTTAACACATTACATCAAAGCCTTTGTGTCTTGGAAATTTCAGGGAAAGGGCTGTATTAATAAAAACAGATTTAAAACAATTACCCTGCTAAACTCCCAAAACCTAGTAATCTAAGACAAGGCATTAAAGTGACAAATTTGTGCTCCAAGTGATGGGATATCATAGCTGAAACACCTCTCCCTTCCCTATCTTTCTGCAAAATACACTGTGGCTTCCAACAGAGAGACACAGGGCAATGTTCTCTTGATAGATTTTAGTGCTCTGGCAGGTATGAACAGGCAGATATGTTGCTTTCTTTCTCCTTTATGTATAATTTGCCTTCTGATGGAGTTGACTTTGTTTGTAAAGTGGGTGCAGCAAGTCTGTGCTTTTCAGAGATGGATGGAAGAGATAATTCTGGCAGATTCATCTGGCATGATGTGGATGACCAACTACACTGGGCAAGTTTTCACTGTATGAGTGGAGACAATAAATTATGGTTGCCGGTTGAAATGCCTGTGTATGTTTTTGCATTGTGGTAGTTTTGTTTTGTATTCCCTTCTCTTTCGAAAGTGGTGTTGCCTGTTTCCTCTTTTCTTATATTTGCTACTTGATTCTGGAATCAGTTAGTAGTGCTGTTTTTGACTTTCCAAGCATTGTAGGACAAAAGCAAACACGAAGTTCTTCCTCCTCCTCCTCCTCTTCCTCTTCCACCACTTTTTCCTCCTCAATCTAATATTTACATTCTGCTTTCCTCACTAAATTGGGACTCAGTACAACTCAATATTCAAAAGAACAATACCATTAGAACCATGCCAAAAGTGAAATAGAATTAAACCATTTGCAGTATTAAAATAACACTTACTTAAATTTTAAAAATATTTTTAAACCTATTAAAAACAGTTTAGTTAAAACAAAACAATACATCATAGCCTGTTCTTTAAAAAATGTTTGTTTTAAAAGCTTGTCTCCATATAAGCCCGGGCTGTGGCGCAGGCGGGAGAGCAAGCCAGCTGCAATTAACTGCAATGAATCACTCTGACCAGGAGGTCATGAGTTCGAGGTCGCTCGGAGCCTATGTTTGTCTGTCTTTGTTCTACATTAAAAGGCATTGAATGTTTGCCTTATATGTGTGCAATGTGATCTGCCCTGAGTCCCCTTCGGGGTGAGAAGGGCGGAATATAAATGCTGTAAATAAAATAAATAAATATAAAAGTTTTAGCTGGCTAGCAGAAGGCCAGCAAAGGGCATCCCAGAATCCAGGGGCAACCACTGCAAAGACTTTCTTTCACATCTCCACCAACTGTGCCCTGACGGCGTTGGGACTGAGAGAAGGGCTCCTCTGAAGCATCTCAGAAGTGACTCTTGCAGGGAGATACAGCCTGCCAAATACATATTCCAAACCTGAGCCATATGGGTTTTATAGGTCATAACCAACACTTTGAATAAATCAACCATAAGTTTGTGGAAATAATGCCTACTGGTGAAGGGCACACAGTGTAGATGTTGAAATTGTAACAGAGGAGGAAGGATTTTTAAACACAGTTTTCACTAAGTAACAGTGATGTGATACCATATGGATCCTGTGGGAGAGAATTTCAGATGATGAAGCTGAAGTGACAAAGTAATTGGAGCAGAGTTTGGAAAAGTTTCTTCTTGGGGCTGAAGCTGAGAACCTCTAATCTTGCATGGTTTTTGAGAACTAAATGGTGCATGCTGAATAGAAACATAGAACAGAAACATGTTGTAGGGATTTAAAGGGAACTGCCCCATACTTTGGACACAGAAAAGAGTATGGTTTCAGCAGGGATGGCTAGTACAGTAATGAGAGGATTGAAAAACCAGGGAAAGTTCAGAAGGAATAATTTCCAAGAGTCAAGGAAGAAGAAGAACATAAACCAGAGAGCAGAGTAGAAAGGAAGTGACAGGCTCTTGCAAATGGGTTATTTCAGGTTAACTAGGTGCACACCCTATATCTTGGCCTTTATCCCTATACATGTTTACATTCAGTATTCACTATGTCAGCTTTCATGTAATTTCAAGTCTTGGCTTCACCCTGTCATTCTAATTTTAGTGTTTGTTCAGGCTGAAAGAGTCAGGCCTAATAGTTGCTAACAACTACCTCTTGCTGCTCCCTGACACATAATAACCTGACTGAGAAACCATTCTTAACCTTTTACTCTGCTCGTCACTTATGTTAAAGTGAAAATAAACTTTGTAGTGATTTTTCAATAGAATTTTTTAATTATTTCCTACCTGAAGAGAGAAGTGGAGGGAGAGAGGGGTAGTAGGCCAAATAAAGTGAATTTCATAATAGCTTTGTGAATATATCAAAAACTTGAATCAGTCACATGTTGGGAGTTGTTCCTTAATCTTTGCCATGGATTGCATTGTTATCTAATCTGAGCTTGGAAATTTTCCTTTCTTGGACTACAATTTCTAGATGTTGTTGTTGTTATTCCATGACTAATAATAGACCGCAATCAGCTAACAACATTAAAACCAATACAGTATACAATTTAAAACCTAAAAAAACCCTTATGAACACTAAACACTCCAGAAACTTGCTTTTGTTCAAAGCAAGTGCAAGAATCTTCCTTCCTTTTTCTTTCCTTCTTGCTGAATTAATCCATTTGTAGCAATGTCCCTGCCCAATCCAGATAGTTGGGGGAAATGGTAGTGGGGTCCTGGGAGTTAAAGTCTAAAGTAACTTTTTAGGCTGTGTTTCTTCTGCCTAGTTCATTTTTTCAGTGATTGCTTAATTTACTAGTATAGTTCAACTCCATCTCCTTATGTGGAGCAGACGCTGCAGAATATTTGAAGTTTTTCCTCCAAGGCAACCTTGGAGGTCTGCAGCCACATCCCAACAGCATATGATTGTGTTTGTCCTCTGTTCTTATCCAAATGGCCCTAGCTGTGTTAGCCCAAATATTTATGTCTGTTTTCCCTGCAGACTCCATATGATTCTTTGTGGATTAAAAAAAATCAACAACAGCCGTTGTAGTTTTCTTTTTTGTGAGTTTTGTTTGCTGGCATTTTAAAATTCCCAGGTTTTTTTTTCATTTGGCTCTACCTCTTTAAGATAATAAAATTAGGACACAATATTGTTTTTAAACAAATGTAGCATTTACAGTTCTTAATTACAGATACAGTACTTGTTTCATAGGAAAGTATACAACTAAAGATCTATTTGTGTTGTCATCAGGTCAGAACTTAGCCAAGAGTAGCCAGCCAGTGCATCAACAAGGTTTATAAATTGTAATGTTATGCAGATATTACATTGCATTGCTAGACTTTTCCTTAGTCTCGTTAGATTTGTTTCTATTATCAGTTGCCTCTTGTGTTGTTGTCACTGCTGAAATTCATTCCATCATCTCTTTATTCCATTCCATCAGTCAGTAGCCTCCGGTGGCCTAGGGGATAAAAGCCTTGTGACTTGAAGGTTGGGTTGCTGACCTGAAGGCTGCCAGGTTTGAATCTCACCCGGGGAGAGTGTGGATGAGCACCCTCTATCAGCTCCAGCTCCATGCAGGGACATGAGAGAAGCCTCCCATAAGGATGGTAAAGCATCAAAACATCCGGGTGTCCCTTGGGTAACGTCCTTGCAGACAGCCAATTCTCTCACTCCAGAAGCAACTCAGGTTGCTCCTGACGCACGCACGCACGCACACACACACACACACACACACACACACACACACACACACACACACAAATCCATCAATTAATTCTGGTATGACAAAACTCATGCACCCCTGGTATATATTAAATACATGCTGGTCTTACTTGGAGGAATCAGCTTCTTTTTGTCTAGGGAGCCATGTTAATGATTAAACATGATCTGATGTGTACCTGTTTTGCCGTAGGCTGAATATGTGAGAAATTTCAATGTTCTGTTACTTGTTAGTTGAATAGGTTTTTTTGAAGGAGAACATGGATTTTCAAAATGTGTCTGGAAACTGGACAACCTATTTATTAGCACAAGCCTCTTTTGACAGATTAGAAGGCCAGAGCACTGTCAAAAAGTGGAAATGGTTGAAAGGTAAACTCACTCTTTTATTTGACATGCATGTACACAAACAAAATTTTGATTCCTCAGTAGCCCTTCTAACCTTGACTATTTTAAAAAAATACATATGAATAAATGAAGCGAAGAATTTGGACCTTATCACATGTACAAAAAGCCTCTTCCTAGGATGCTGCCGAGATGCAGCCAGGATGAAGCCCATCACATGATGCAGGGCTACTTCTGGCAGGGCTCCATCCCAGTTCTGTCTTAGAACATGGATGGCAACACTTGTTCTCCTAGAGTAGGCTGGGAACAGGGTGGGATCAAGTGGGCACAGATGGGCTTCCACATGTGATGATAAAGGGGTGATATATAGTGCCCGACTGTTTATTCTGCTGTCCCCTGACTTAAGGACTTCCATGTGATGAGGTCCTTGGAAACATTCTCTCTTCCAATTTATCCCCTTCCTCAATAATCTCCACTGAAAGAAAAATTAACCAGTGTGTGTGAGAAAGAAAGAAGACAGCAAGTGAAAGGAAGGAAGGAAGCCTGCCAACCAGCCATCCTAAGAGGATGTACCAATAAAAGGTATTCAATCTTCAACTCCTCTTAGGCTTTGGGCAGTGAAGACATTGTTTTTGCTCGAGAGCTCTGACAAGCCAAGCAAGCCCTGCTCCAAGTGCCCAAATGTGGCAACAGGGTGTCCATATGCTTTTCTGCCTCTTGTCTTGTTAATGTGGTCACTTGCTTTTACTGCTGAGCCGTGCATGCCACTGTCATCAGAGAATAGGGGGGGAAAGGAGAATGTGGTTGCAAATCCATCATGAAAAAGAGCCAGTCATGCATTGGTACTGGATAGTAATTTAGAACAGTTGAAAGAGTGGGTCATCAAAAAGTGAGTCACTGAAAAGTAAGGAATGCCTGCGTATGTTTTTGCATTTTGGTACTTTTGTTTTGTATTCCCTTCTCTTTTGAAAGTGGGTTGCTTGTTTCCTCATTTCTTATATTTGCTACTTGATTCTGGAATCAGTTTGTAGTGCTGTTTTTGACCTTCCAAGCATTGTAGGACAAAACCAAACTGCCCAAAGTGCTGAAGAAGTCAATGCTTAAGTCATGCTCTTTCTCCCTTTTGCTGTCAGAAGTGTGGCAAGTGAGCATGGGGAACATGGTTTTATCTTCGCTGCTCCAAGATTACAAAGGCAACCTTCTAAGAAAAATGGCCTGGCTGCATCTTTGCCTTGTTTCTCACAGATAATGCAATCTCTTTGATCAAGCTATGGTAGTTCAGGAAAGTTCTTTTAAGAATCGAAAACTGCTGTTGTTACTGTTGTTACTTAAACTATTAAAATTGATGACTTGTGTTTTGTGGTTGAACAAATGGAAGTGGTGTACTAGTGATGGTAAATTCAGTTTTCTTATTCCTGATGAGATTTGGGGAGAACAATTTCATTTTTCAAGGTAAAAAAAATGTGCCGGAGGAGCAAATCAAATTAATGGGGATCTTATATGTGCATTTGTGCTGTGGAGTTTGATGAGAGTCCCCTGAATGAAAATGTGTGGAGAAAATATTGTGGGAAAAACAATGGCTATCACGAATATTTTTATTCTGCCTTTGTCCAAAACTTAGGACTCTCTGTGGCCTAGATTTATAAAAGATACAACCCAAAATATACAAAAAATAAACTTGCAAATGAATTAAACTATTCACAATATTAAAAGAATTAAACCTATACTTAAAAGAATAAAATGCAATGAAAAAGATACAAAAGCAATTTAAAATAGTTAAACCTAAAACCATTGCAGAACCCCCAGTCTGCTTTTCAAAAACCTTTCTGTTACAAAAGACAGCTGGAATAAAAACAAAAGTCAAGGGAAGTCATTCTGGCCAGTTTGAGAACGGGGTTTCAAAGTCCAGGGGCAGCCACTGAGAAGGCCCTCTATCCCTACAAGCCATGCCAATGACTTTGGTGGAACTGGGAGATCACCTTTTCCTGTGAGTTGGGGACTGGGCTGTTTAACCAGGGTGATAGGACCTGCAAGATAGCCTACACATGAGCCATATAAACAGTGCGGTGTAAAAACTGTTGAAAAAATATAACTCATAGGCATGCATTCCAACCCTATGCAAGTTTCTTGGACTTAGAAACATGTGGATGTCATACTGCATGTATTGAGGGATACCAGGCTGGTGGAGGAGGTGATGGTGGTTTGGTGGGTAGTGATGATGGGATTAGGCAATAGACCAAATTGCATAGATTTTGCATGTCAAGCAGGAAATTCTTTTCTAAGTCAGCAATGCTCTCCCCCCTTAATCTTTGCATTCCTCTCCAAGGCAAATACAGCTGAGGGATCATATATTAGTATAACTACAATGCTCACAGATAGCTAAACTGGTGTATAGAAAATAATAGATTTTCCATCTCTTCTTAGTATTTCATCCATGCATTTCTCTTTGTCTATACAGTGTTGTTAACCTCTCGCCCACCCTTGCCTAGTCCACATTCACAGCACAACATGCACACTTCATTGTTACCATAATTAAAAATATTGTTAAAACTTAAATCACATCCTTATCGTCCAGCCTCAAGTGGCAGGTAAGTTAGGAAGTAATTTGTCTGGACACACCATTCTTTCCTTTCTCTTATAACCTGTGTTCTCTACTTAGGGGAGTTTAGAAGCTTGAGCACAAAAGGTCTCTTGTAATAGATAGTCAGAGGCCAAAAGGACATAAATCAGAACAAAGTCCTAGTGAGCAGTCTGAGGGTGTTAAATCCAAGAAGTACAGCAGCAAGATCCAATGTTCAATATGTGGAGTGAAGTTGCTTTCAGTAGCCAGCCAGGAAGACACTGTCCTTCTTTTTAACAAGACTTAGCTCAGCTCATGCTCAACTGCTTGATTATGTTAAGACAGCATCTACAGTTGTGAGCGTGTAGTCAATTGGTGCATCTAAGGATCTGTATGAAATCTGTAATTCATCATCTCTCACAAGAGCTTGAAGGTCCTCCTATTTCTGTTCTTGCTGAACTGGAGGAGAATTTGGCTGTTCATCAGGATGAAGTGCTGAAGGAGGACTTGACTGTGGCATGTCTTCTTCATCTTCTGAAGAAGATGAAGTCTGCATTGGGCCATGACAATTTTCTCCTTCCCTCACCTAGTATCCCCCGACCACCTGCAATCACTGCTGCCTTGTTGAGTGCCGTTATGTTCCCACTGACCTATTGATATATTCACATTTGCATGTTTTCGAACTGCTAGGTTGGCAGGATGAATTACATAGCTATATTTATTTACCAGAGAGAAGTTCCAATATTGTGCCCAATTGACCATATATGTCCAGGTATGTGGACATATATGGTCACTCAAGGATACTGTGATTTATATCCTCCCCTCCCCCTTTGGCAACCCTGGGATTCAAGGCAACTTATTTTGGTTGCAAAAGATAAAAATAAAAGTTCACATCATAAAAAAGATTCAAAATGTTGATTTTGCTCCTCTTCCTTTATAGGATATAAAAAATACCTATAAAATACCACCCATACCCCATGGATATCAGTTAAATTCTCCCCCCAGCCCATCATCTGTTGTCAAGACTCAGGTTTAAGACTCACAAACTAATCACACACTTTACCTGATGCAGTTGTCCAGAGCCAGTCAGTTTTTTAAAAAATCAAGTAAGTTTGATTTGGCTTCTATTATTTTTTTCCAAATATCTCGAGTTTGGCTTCTGTACAGTACATATTCAAAGTCAGGGAGAGATTCTCTGTGAATGGAAATATGCTTGGAACCCTGGAATATGGAAACTTCAAGCATAAAGTCAACATTAAGCCATTAATTTTTTTTCCTATATGTACATAGCAGCAACCAACATATTCATAGCATTAAGGGTTTTTTTTCCAGGATGTTTGCAGCATTTTTCGTTTGTGGAAAGAGCAGCAACAGAATAGAAGAAAAAGGAGAGAAAGAAGGTGGGGAATGAAAAGACAGGGCTCTGTACTGCATGTGCTGTGTGCTGCCTGCTCCAGACAGTCATGTATGTGACCTGGCAAACAGCATGATTTCCTGCTGACGTGGCCTCCCACAACTGGAGCAGAACAGAGCAGCTATAGTGTGCAGCAGAGCAGCGGGGCAGATGGATGAATCACCCACAGGATGAGAATTATATTGAGACTGTAAACCTTCAGATTCTCTAGGTTTAGCTGGCTGGTAAAAATAAACACATCTTCCATTGTCCTTGGAGAATTTTGGTTCGAGTGGAAAGACATCCTATCAAGCATTAAAAAAACAAGGAACTTTCTTATTAAATATAATGGCTCATGCACAGTGCCTTTTTAAATGGGATGGTGGTTTGTCATTAGAAGAAAACTTGGATATGGAATGCCTAGTTGATTTAAATTGAGACATTAAGGAATGGCACAGTACAGTTGTCCCTCCACATTTTCGGTTTTGACTTTTGCAGATTTGATTATAAACATTCCCAATAGGAATCTCTAGGTCCTCCAGTCTGACTCTGTTGTCACCTTTCTCCAGCCAATAATAACTTATTTATAACCCGCCCATCTCCCCAAGGGGACTCAAGGCAGTTTCCAACAAAGGATTGTAAACCTTCAATGCCAATACAGTGTTCCCTCACTACTTCGCAGTTCACTTTTTGCGGATTCGCCATTTCGCGGTTTTTCAATAAACTCTAAAATACTATTATAAATCATAAAAAATTACAATTTACAGCCTAAGGAAGGGAGGAAGGAGAAGCCAAAGGGAGAGAAAATGAGCCCAAGTGGCAACGGGAGGAGGAGGAGGCGATTTATCAACACACAATTGGTTGATAAAGACTTAAAATAGTGTATAACTACTAAAATAATGTATAAATATTAAAATAAGTATAGTGCCCCTACTTTGCGGATTTTCACTTATTGCGGGTGGTCCTGGAACCTAACCCCAGCAATAAGTGAGGGAACACTGTAATAATAATAATAATTATTTTGGAGAAAGATTTTTAGGGTGTTTCCAAATCAGGACTTGCTCATTAGGGTACTGTTGATCTTAGTACCAAGAGTTCAGGCAACAAGACCCTAATATGTGAGTTTGTGTCCACCAGAGCTGCCTGCAAAGCAAGGGGATTTCTATGCAGAAAGCATTAGCACTCCACACCCCACATGGATAACATGCCTACCAGCTCTGTCTTTGCCAGGACTTGGTATAAATAAAAAAATTCTCATGGTAGTCTGAGGGACTCCCCACCCCTGCTTTGGAGCCTCCGTTCATGAACTACTGGTGAATTGCCCATATTCCCTCTAGCACACCCTTTTTGAATTATGAAATACTCTTCTGCCATTTGCATGATAAGGCCCCAGGAAATAGTTTTGCTGAGCTAGTATTATTATAAAAGTATACATTAATATCGTATGGAGTGTGGTCCTCTCTTTTAAAAAAGATCACAGTGATTCTGTAGGAGATAATGCAACAGGTAATCTACATTCATCTCAACCAAAAAAGTTACATAACACATCACCACACAATACATCACTTTACCAATGAAATGGGATTTTTTATTGCAATTTTATTGTACAATAAGGAGAAATCTTGAGAAAAGTACACCTTTAAATACCTTGAATTTAGGGCTGTAAAGGCCAGCAGATCTTAAGAATAATTATTATGCTATCCCATTCTGTTATTGTCGGTGACAGGATAGGAGTCTATTTCCACCATTCTGAACTATTTCTGACTTCATGATGAATTTATTGGAAAGATCCGTAAGGACTGGAAAGGGTTGGTACATTTGCAAATGTCAACTAATGATAAGTTTCAGTTTGGTTTGTCTTGGTTCATTTTAGCATCACTAATGTTGCAAATATATTTATCAGTTATGCAGTCTAAGACTTAAAACAAAACCTCCTTTATGTTTGAAGATTGGAACGACGAGTTGCTTTGTACTTCCAATTTTGTTTGTTAAACTTTCTTATTTGCTCTCTACGTCTCCATGTGAACATATAGGTCAAATGATGAGAGATAGGAAAATGACAGGATTTTTACATACATTTTTATTTTGCCATTTTGGTAGTAGTCAGCATCCCAATGTAACTGCAGTCAAAATCCACTTGGATGACTCAGCTTGTGACTCCATGGCAGAGTGCTAAGTGTACTCATTTTATGACCACAGCAAGGCATTTTTTAGTTCATGCTCTCCTTGAGGCATATGCATCGTCCAAACGAAGTTGATCCGCAGGATTACAGTAAAGCCCTTGCTTAAGTGCTCTGCTGATTGAATGCCAACAGGGGCCCTGATTCTTACGAGATGGATCCTTTGGAGAAGCAGATGAAGATAACGAATTGACTAGTCTTGCTGTGTGCTTTTGTCTTCTGTTCTTTAGATTAGGGTTGATCGTAGCTTGTATTGAAGTACCAAATGCGCCGACATCAAATTTGCTCTCAAGAGTGTGTCCTTCCTCAGATTCCATCTTTGTAATGGGCTTCTCTGGAAGGCTGGAGCCATGTGGTGCTCGCTTAGTTGTAAAAGGGCCTGCTGTCCACTAGGATTTCACTAAAACCATCAAATTATAGTAAAGAAAGACCTCAAGTGAAGGTGGAATAAATAGCTTGGGACAGTAGTCTATTTGTATCTTAACTTAGTCTCTAGTTTAGACATTCCATTGCAGAAAACCATCTATCATGGTGAATCTTGGGCTGTGTCCTGGATCCTGCTGTCTTGGAGAAAAGGCCGTTTCTGGCAGAGGTACTGTCTAGATATGGCTGTCTGTGAACAACCATTGCAGTTGCAGGGCATCATTATCCCATGGTATCGGGTTTAGGCCTTCTGTGTTACTTATCAGAGGTTAAAGACAGCTGCCTTCTTGAAGCAAACTCTCATATTTTTTCAGACTGTAACATCTGCCAGCTCCAAAACTCTATTAACTTCATATGTCTTCCATTGTAATTCATGTCTGCTATGAAACAATTAGGTTGACCTATTTTTGCTTTTACATAAAATGATCCAGGCAGCTGTTTCCTCCTAGTATGACTGGATTTTAAGTCCAGTCAAGTTGAGACTTCTTGGATTTTTACAATTATTTTATAATTAAATTTATTTCCTGCCTTTCTGCCAAAAAGGCATCCAAAGTAAATTAATAAAAGTAAAATTCAAATAAAAACAAATACAATTAAAATATAGCAAATTGAGGTTTGCTGAAGGGACCTAATGCTGAAGGGATAACATGCTAATTCAATCCATGATGGCCATCAAAATCGCCCACAAATGTAGACTCCAAGGAAGCAAGATAAGGTGTAAAATGAACACCCAAGCCCTTCAAGAGCCCTCTAAACAAGGAATAAAATGAAGACCTTAATCATTACAACCTGTGAAAAACCATTGGATACCAAACTAAGAAACATCAAGACTGGTTTGATGGAAGTGATAATGAGATCCAACTGTTAATTGATAAGAAAAGTAAAGCCTTCCCAGTATGGCAGAGAAACACCAACTGCGCTGCTAAGCAAAAGTTCTATGCTAATACAAAAGCTGAGGTCCAAAGAAGGGTCAGAGAACTTAAGACCCTCTGATGGACAAAAAAGGCTCAAGAAATTCAACACTTTGCAGATATCCATGATGCACAGGGATTCTTCAAAACCAAAAAGGTCATCTATGGCCCAACAAACGATGCCATACACCCTCTACATTTATCAGATGGATCCAAACTTCTGAAGGATAAAACATCAATTGCACTATGTTGGAAAGAGCACTACCATAAACTTCTTAGCAGCAACTCCAACATGGCTGAAGAGGTTCTCTTGCAAATCCCACAACAACAAATCAGGAATACACTGCCTAGTTTGGAGGATGTCAATAAAGCCGTCAGCCAACTAAATAAATAATAAAGCCAATGAACCTGATGGGATCACCAGCTCATTGAAAAAATGTGAGCAACCAAAAAAAAATCCCAACAGATTTCAAAGATGCCACCATCATCACCCTTTTCAAAAAGGGGGAAAGAACAGTTTATGGAAACTATCAAGGTATTTCCCTTCTAACCTTACCTGGGAAAATCTTCACAAGAATCCTTGCAAACCTCTTTCTACCTGTTTCAGAAGACATCCTCCCAGAATAGCTTTCGTCCCTCCAGAGGAACAGTGAATATTATCTTTACTCCACAACAGTGTAAGGAACAAAAACATAGGGAACAAAATCAACCTCTATACATGGCATTAATTGATCTTGCAAAGGCATTCAACACAGTGAATTGCAGTGCTCCCTAGACCATCCTCCAAAAAATCTGATGCCCTGACAGATTTGTGAACATCCTGTGGCTCCTTCATATTGACATGATGGCAATAATCTTGGATAGCAATGGCTCTTAAAGTGACCCATTTAAGGTAGAATCAGGTGTCAAACAAGGATGTGTTATTGCCCCAAACTTATTTTCCATCTTCATAGCTATGATTCTGCACCTTGTTGATGGGAAGCTTCTCACTGGCATGGGAATAATCTATTGGACACATGGAAAGCTACCGGTATTTAGCCACAGCCGACTGAAAGCCAAAACCATCATAGAGTTGCATTGGAGGACCTAAAAATTCCTAGAGGGTACATATTTTGTCAGATGACTATAAATTAAGCCATGAGTACTGATCTTGCAGACATTGGGGTTATATACTGTGAAATAAAGGGGAGCAATCCCAAGATTTCTGCTCCTGTTTAGCTATAATACTAATGGTTTAGTCTGATATAAAAAACTATGAATTCCTCCCTATAAACACCCATGATGAGACTTCAAGGATTTAATTGGTGGATGCTAAACTGAAATGAGTTCAAAGTTTGTGTTCCTGACTCTGACAAATTCTGTCTATTTCTGGCTACAGCTAATGCATTCATTCCAGATGTGATTTATCGCTGAAGCTCATAAAAATGCAGGCGGAAAGCACTTTGAAAAAAAGATATGGAAATGAACTCAATTGTAAAATGCACACATGCACACACATAGACAAGAGTTTTTAAAAACCACTTTCCCAGAGGGGATATTTCTTTCAAGATTATAAAGCCTCTGCTGCACATTTTTCATGAGGTATTTGTGCTCTAGATATTTCATAAGTACATATATACTTATGAAATATGCTGCAGGCCTGTCTAAAATTTCAGACTATATTATACAGTATTTGTTTCTTTTTTTACCGAAACTGCCACATGTGCTTACTGAACCTGCACTTTTTTAGCAACTGCCGAAACGTCAGTAAAAGTTGATGCAGAATATTGATCGATAATAGTTATTCTAGAACTTGCTGACCTCAGTAATTTCTTATCTGATTCTTAATCCTCAGAACAAAGTGTGTATCTCAAGCAAGTAGTTCTTAGTTTTATAGAAGGAGAAATGATGCAACTTACTGGAAAAGAGGACAATGCTCAGCAAAATTCAAGCAAATAGGAAAAGAGACCTCAGCAGGGCAGTTGATAATTGAGATTCTTGAAGGTGTCTTATTCATAGAGTCAACATAGGCTGAAGTCAACTTGACTAATAAGAGGGAAGAACTATTAACTATTGCTGTTGTGTCTACAACCAAGGAAGAGGTGCTTATGGGTTCTTTTGCTTTGGATAATATATCTTTACCGTGATTCTGTGATTCGCAAACATTTTTCAGGACTGTCTTACCTACCATAAGAAAGAAATTCACTAAAATCCCAATAGGATATTTGATCCACTGGCAAATATACTGGCACTGTCTTTTATTTTTATTTTTGTTTTCCAGCCTTTTAATACTCTGTTGCTAGCTAGTGAGTCTTCTGTGTTCCTGATCCTAATTGTTGTAGTCATTTTACAGTCCTGGAGTACAAGTTGTACAAATTCATCTGTAAGATAAAAGTAATGGAAGGGTCTAGTGGTTCTGCAAAGACTAATAAATTTCTTATGGCATAAGCTTATGTGGGTGACAGCTCCCTAACTGTTGTCCTGCGTTACAAGAGTATAAATGAACTCATTGGTAAATGGAGGAATTGTAAATAGGAAATTCATAGGGAAATGACATACTGGAGGATATGAAAATCAACCAGCCTGTCAGGAGTGGAGAATCTGTTGCAGGCCAAGGACAAATGCAGTTTCAGAGATGTTTCCAGGTGCAGATTTCAGTGATAGACGGGGACAAAAATGAATGGGTGGGTCTAAATTACCAACATATTCTGCCCTAAACAAAACTTTATGAGGGAAACTTCAAGCTTTTTTATTGGGGAAAAATTTTCTGCAAAAGCTGGGAAGCACCAAATGATGGTAGGATGGATTATGGGATGTGGTGGTTTGTGGATGCCCAGAAGACTTTTGACGATTAGATTGAAAATGTTATCTTTAGGAATATCTGGTTTTTCCAGTGTGGCGCTATAGTCAACTTTCTCCAGGAATGGTAGAGAGCATGGAGGTTTCTAGAGAGAACGTGTTAATAGGAATCTCTAGGTCCTCCAATGCAATTCTTTGTTCAGTTTTCTGTGGAAGTTGACCAGAGTCAAACTAAAAGAACTAGAAATTCCTAGAGATGTTCTCAAGTAAAAAAAATCCTTTATTGGGAGTTTTTCACTTTCAAGGGGGTCCTATGCCCCTAACCACAACAAATGACTATACTGTGACCGTGGGTTTCATAACATTAATTTATCCACAGAGAAACAAGGTAGGGTTCCTAGTAAACCATGGTTAGAAGGACCATGGTGTGATGACTCATGGGCCATGTAGTCCCGTTCCTAACGCTGTTGTGACAGATGAAGAGGAAAACTTGGGTTTTCCACCATTTCAGCCAGAATTGGAACTTTCCCAGCCTGAATTGGAGCCCTTGCACCTGCAAGAGGTTTGTCTTCCAGAAATCTGCCAAACAAGCCCTGAGTCAGAATCTCCCCCATTTTCTCGCCGTAGTTATTATCAACAACAAAAAGGAGTTCAACAGGCTAATCGTAGAAGCCTGAGAATCGCAGCCAGGCATTCAGCTGATTAAGACTGCTTCCATGAGAAATTCTAGGGAGGCATGCATCTGGACACAGAGATTGACTTTCGGTTCTGGTTCCCCAGAGAAGTGTTCTTTGGTGGGAAAACGAGACCCTATTTAGGTTCCTTGCCCCGAAGGAATCTTGCGGAGTCAATTCGTCAGCAACTGGAGTAGGTTGTGTGTGGACAGCGCTACTCCCGTTTCCAAGCCTTCGTTCCTGTTTCCAAGCCTTCGTTCCCGTTTCCAAGCCTTCGTTCACGTTTCCAGCCTTGTCTTGCTTCACGAACCTTGCCTTGCTTTTCAGGACCTTGCCAAGTATTTACCACGGATCTTGTCCCTGTTCCTCGTACCTTGTTGCTTTGTATCAAGCCTTGTGTTCCAAGAATCAAGTTTACTTCCTAGCTTTACATCAAGTTCCTTGGACTAAGAACCTTGTCATCTCCCCTCACTTTGCCTGGCAAGGTGGGTGTTTCGGTTATTGGATTACAACTTTGGACCTTAATATTTCATATTGGACATTGTTTCTTTGGACTAATTTTGACCTTTCCTGAAAGGTCTACTTCTGAACTATTCCCTACACTTGCTTTTATTAACTTTATATATTTCCTTAATAAAGATATTAGATAGATTCTGGCCTCTGTGTTTGGTTATTGGTGCCCTGCAGCCTGGGTCGTGACACATGGCTGGTTTAGCTCCTGCCGCCAGAAGGTTCAGAGTAAGAGTGGTTGAGTAACCTCATGCACTAATGGCTTTGTACTATTTTTAAAATGACTTTTAATGTTTTTAACTTGGTCTTTCATTTTTATCATATTTATATTTGTATTGAAGTTTGTGTGTGTATTAAAATGTACTAGTTTGAAGTACGTTATTGGGTGCAATGACTCCCATTATTGGGAGAAATGTTGCATATAAGTGAATAGTAATAATGAATCATAACCCATAAATCCTGTTCTCGTAGCCTCAGGTGAAGGCAAATGCAAACCCACTTCTGAGCAAATCCTGCTAAGAAAACAACAATGGATATGATAGTTTCTGTTTATTTTAATGCGCTGATAGCACAAGTGTTTCACAACATGCTAGTGAGGCATAAATCTACATCTGACATAGCCTTTCTTGGATTCATGTTTCATGGTTCTGCCAACTTGGATTTTTTTTTACTATATACTGTATTAAGAATCCTTTAGTAGCAAAAAGCATTTTACTTAACCCCTAGGGTAAAACGTCATGCAAACTGAAGAGTTAAATCACTCAGCTGTCAAGTGGAATGTGCTTAATTGGTGACTAATTAGTTGGAAGAACTCTAAAATGGAATTGCAAGAAAAGCAGCAAAAGTAGAAAGCCATTGCAGATCAAATGAAATCTTGTGTTATGGTTAACATGGTTTTCAAGTAATACAGGCTATGAAGAGAGTATTGTCTTATAATTTTCTTGGTTGTGTTTTCCCTCTCCTCTCCGTTTCGAAAAGAATTAGCACAGACTCTGCCATCGTGTTAGGTGGTGCCTTCTGCATTTAGGTCTACTGAAAATTATAAAATTACCGTGTTTACTTCTGGCGCCTATCTGTAGGAGGGCAAAAGGATGTTGTCTAGTTAAAGGACTGGAATTCTCACTAAACCATCTTCTGAATTTAGGGCAAATGTCTTTATACTGTATGTTTGAGAGGCGCCATTGGTTTGCAGTAAGAAATCTCACTGTGTTATTCTTGTTGTCCTCTTGCTCTTAGCATACTCTTTCAGTTCTGACATGAAGAAGTCTGATGGCTAGGCTAAGGAAACTGCATTGAAGTTCTTCCCGCTCCTTACTCAGACCAGCTTTTAGTAGCATGTACCATGCTCCTTTTTAAATAAATTGTGCCTGCCTTTGTTTTATTTATTGAATTGGTGCTTTTATTTTGCCATCTGCACTTACATTGAGTTGCTACAGAAAGAGAAGGTCTGAACCTGGCTCAAATTTGCAAACTTGGAAAGGGGAGAGAAATCAGACAGTGAGAAACTAACATCACTAGAATGCTGTTGATGCCAAAGGTGTTAATACCAATTGACAAAAGCCAGATAAATATTAAGGCTTTTGTCTAAAGCCGTGGTTCTCAACCTGTGGGTTCCCAGGTGTTTTGGCCTACATCTCCCAGAATCCCAGCCAGTTTACCAGCTGTTAGGATTTCTGTGAGTTGAAGGCCAAAACATCTGGGGACCCACAGGTCGAGAACCACTAGTCTAAAGAGTCATTGTTGAAAGATATGTACTGAACATATGTTGAAAGATATGTTTCCCATGAAACATAGGTGTAAAGTACAATGGCTCCCTCCCCACCAACTTATCCCTAAGTACCACTGATTAACATAATGTTCTCTTTATTTTGTATAATTTTATTTATATCAGGATGAGGAACTTATGGTTCCCATATGCTGTTGAATTCTAACTTAAATTATCCCTTACCACTGACTATGCCAGCTGTGGAAATTTCAGTGTAACTACATCTGCAGAACCATCCTTGAGAGAGAAAGCAAATACATTCCTTCACCAAGATATTTAATTATTTTGTTATACTACAGACTTTCAAAAATCCTGCTGAACTTGATCATGTGTGATTATGAAGAGACACAACTGGTTAAAATGCAGCTCTTGGTGACTTTTAATCCCAGTCCCTGCTATGCTCTTTACATTTTGTCCGGCTTGAAAATTTTATGAAGCTTGGATTACACTATTATAGTTGGTATATACCACATATCTTTGTGGGGAATAGACAAAGCACTGAAGTCATATTCAAAAGAGACTAGAGAAGATCACCAGAAGAGATTAGGCTTGATAAAGAATAAGACAAGTGAGGAAGTAAACAGAACTGGTATGTACTGTAATTTAGTATCAGCAGCTACTTATAACCATGTGTAAATAGTACATCTTTGTGTCTGGACTCCAGACTTTCTGAAGGAGGAGTTCAATGCTACCTAGACATTTTGAATAATCAAACTCACACAGTGGCATTCCTCTTGCTAACAGCAACTCTCACCAATGTAATGTGATGTCAAACCTTTCTCAGCCTGTCTTGTCTTTGCTCTGAGTGCTGTAGCATCCTTGGCAGACACAGGCAGGCTAGCAATCACTCGTGATGGAGTAGTCACTAATTCCCAGCTCATAATTTACTGTGGAGTTGCATTGGATAGCTTTGTCGTGAGAATGCCTGCACAGCATATTACTGCTTGAAGAAAGGCAGATTCTATGTCGGGCATGATTAGAATAAAAACTAAAGTGGTTGATCTCACACTGCCAGTATAGAAAATCTATGGTGACCCTATGGAATTGGCATATTGTGTACAGTTCTTTACTTGCATCTGGACAGGGAGCTGGAAAAGGTTCAGAAAAGAGCAAACAAAATGATTGAGAGTTTTAAACAATGTGGGGAGTCAGGTTTAAGTTATCCACCTGAACATTAGGAAGAACTTCCTCAGTGTGAGGGCTGTTCGGCAGTGGAATTCTCTGCCCCAGAGTGTGGTGAAGGCCCCTTTTTTGGAGGCTTTTAAGCAGAGGCTGGATGGCCATCTGTCAGGGGTGCTTTGAATGTGATTTCCTGCTTCTTGACAGGGGGTTGGACTGGATGGACCATGAGGTCTCTTCCAACTCTAGGATTCTATGATTCTAACTAAGGGGACAAAAAGCAAGTCAGGTGGGATTTGACAGTGGTTAATAATAATAATAATAATAATAATAATAATAATAATAATAATAATAATAAACTTTATTTTTATATCCCGCCCCATCTCCCCGAAGGGACTCGGGGCGGCTCACAACAGGGACAAGCCCGAACAACAACAACATATTTAACATAAACTTAAAACATTCCAACAATACACAAAATAAAATAATGGACAAATACATTAAAATCCAAACAGATAAAATCAGAGTAATTAAAAGCAACCCAGTGGGGACAGGTTTCATAAAGTGCTGTATCATGGAAATAAGTAGCAGTGATAAAGTGCCATATGCTTTCAAAACAGAAAGAAGTATTCTAATAACAGCTCTTTTGGGCCTGTTCATTTAAATGCGCTTTGAAACAACCATGTTTATAAACCATGTTTATAAAATGTCAAGGACAGAACGCCACAAGATTCAAAGTAACAGAGTTTATTAGATTACAGAACTCAAAAATGCCCGTAAAACACAAGGGCCAGGCAGTTTTTGCCTTTAGGAGCAAAAAGGGGCAAAAGTAAATGTTCAAAAGATAAACCGGATTAAACCGGAGTTTAATCCGGGTAAAAACAAACTGCTTGCTTCAGCCTGGGTATAAACGAAACGAAAGCCAAGGAACAAAAGATACAAAGAATGCAACTAATTGGCAGCAGATTCCTCTCTGCTGCCAACACTGTGCTTAGAGTAACTTGCGTCGCTCCCCCACACACACAGCAGACAGGATCTCCAACACGAGTAAATCAGCCAAGGATTGTAGCAGTTGAGTAGACCAGTTCCGTTCCGTAGATCAAAGCCAGAAGCAGACGTTTGTAGTTTTTCCAAGTCCAAGAAGGGGGGGAAGACAAGCCGTGGTCAGTTCAGTCCGAGTTCTCAAAGCAGGAGATGGCGTCCGTCAAGAAGACGACGGAAGGTCAAGCTAATAAGAGTAAGCACAGGTTTGCACAAACAAATGCCCACACAATCCCTCCCGCCGTCTGACCCTGGATTCCAATCAACTTACGTCACAGCACAGGAAAGCACACAAGTCTTCAGGGAAGCGTCCCACACACACACGGATCCCAAGCGTTTGCCCAGATTACCTTGCCCAACGCAATTTGCAATTGCTCTCAAGCCCCATTTTATGCCAGTTACAAATCTTCATCACTGTCAGCTGTCCTCCTTAACCCGGGCGTTTCCTCATCACTTTCCTCGTCAGAGCTGGAACACCTCTGACTACGCCCAACAGCATCTCCAGCTGTGGATCCCGTCCCATCCCTCCAGCTAAACCATGGGTCTAATCCTGAAGGTCCCCATTCATCTTCTGTCCCATCATGGCCAGTGGCACCCACTTCCTCCCTTACCCGAGTCCAATCCATCTCATCCTCCTCTGAGCTAACCAGCCCCTCCTCCATTCTCTCCGTAAACCCTTCGAAAGACTCCTCGTCAGATGGTGCTGCAAATATGTCTCGCAGTCTTTTTCTCTCTCGCTCCTCGAGAGTATCTGACTCTCGAGGAGTCTTACGCCCACGTCTGTCAGTAACAGAGCCATGAGGCTCAATCATAACACTATCCCCTCTCACAAAGGCCTCCTCCCCCGATGGCGGAGAAGTGGCAGTGATACCCTCCGCTATAGCACCACGACGACTAGAGGTATCAAGTTTCAACAGCGAACGATGAAAGACTGGATGGACCTTTAAACTAGACGGTAAACGCAAACGAAACGCAACAGAAGAAATCTTTTTAACGATAGGAAAGGGACCCAAATACCGAGGCGCAAACTTTCCCCCAGCCTGTTTAATATGTTTGGAAGATAACCACACCAAATCCCCTTCTTCCAACTCCTCCCCTGCCTGCCTGTGGCGGTCAGCCTGAGTCTTCTGCGTTGCCTTAGCTTCCAACAGTAAGCGACGGGCAACATCATGCAATGCAGCCATTTCCGAAGAGCGGTACACAGGGTCCGAAGAGACCACATTGGTCGACGGCGCCACACCTCCCCGTGGGTGAAAACCATAAGTTAGCTCAAATGGCGTATGCTGACTAGACGTGTGCACCGCATTGTTGTAAGCAAATTCCGCCACCGGTAACCACTTTACCCAAGCCGTGGGTTGATCTAAACAAAAACAACGCAGATACTGCTCTAAGAGCCCATTAACCCGTTCCGACTGTCCATCCGTTTGCGGATGGAAAGCTGAAGACACGTTTAACTTAGTCCCCAAACACTCATGGAAGTGTTTCCAAAAGCGTGACACAAATTGCGGAGCCCTATCTGAAATAATCACCTCGGGTGCTCCGTGCAAACGATAGATGTGCTTTGTAAATAGTAAGGCCAACGTAGGGGCCGCCGGAATGGTTGAACAAGGAATAAAATGAGCCAGTTTACTAAATAAATCCACCACCACCCAAATACAAGTATAACCCCCAGACTTAGGCAAATCTGAAATAAAATCCATGGAAATGATTTGCCATGGCCTCTCCGGAACAGGTAAAGACGATAACAACCCTCTAGGGCGCCCAACAGGCGTCTTACTCTGCTGACAAACGGCGCAGCTGTCACAAAAGCGCAGAATGTCTTGCCGCATCTTTGGCCACCAGTAGCTCCTGGTGATAAGCTGTACGGTCTTGAATCTGCCAAAGTGCCCAGCCATGGGTTCGTCATGGTGGGCTCTAATCACCTCCAACCTGAGGGTCCCTACTGGTACGTAAACCTGCCCCCTACGCACCAATACCCCGTCTTGATCCTGGAGATGCGGCAGTATGGTACGGTTACCTGCAGAGAGCAGCATCAGTTGCTCCTGAGTCCACACATCATCCTTCTGAGCCTCAAGGATCTGGTCATGTAACCCAAGCTCATTATCTACAACACACAGAGAGGCAGTAGGCAAGATGGTCTGACATACTACCTGCTCATTGGTCTTAAATTCCGGCTTGCGGGATAAAGCATCGGCCCGCAAGTTTGCCTTCCCCTCCACGAACTGCACCTTGAAGTTAAACCTGGAGAAAAACAAAGCCCAGCGGATTTGACGCTGGTTTAACTTCTTTGCTGTTTGCAAGTGCTCTAAGTTCTTGTGATCAGATCTGACCACGATCTGGTGCCGTGCCCCTTCAAGCCAGTGCCGCCACACCTCAAACGCCACCTTAATCGCCAACAACTCCTTCTCCCATATGGTATAGTTCTGCTCGAAGGGTGTTAGTTGCCGCGAGTAAAATCCACAGGGACGCAAGGTCCCTGAGGAATCCTTCTGAGATAATACAGCCCCCAACGCGTAGCTAGAAGCGTCCGCTTCTACCACGAACGGTCTGTCAACATCAGGATGGGTTAGTATGTTGTCCGATTGAAAACTAGACTTTAGTTGTAGAAACGCCTCGTGAGCTTCCCGCCCCCACACAAATGGCTGTTTCTTGCGCAGAAGCTGCGTCAAAGGTACCGTGAGCTTTGCAAAATTCGGAATAAACTCCCGGTAGTAATTAGCGAAACCCAAGAACCTTTGTACATCCTTCTTAGTCTTCAGCTCCTGCCATGAGTTGACGGCGTCAACCTTATGTGGGTCCATTTTAAGTTCCCTACCTGACACTACATGACCTAGGAACTCCACTTCAGGCACATGAAAGACGCACTTGGAAGCCTTGGCGAAAAGCCCATTAGCCCGCAGTCGGTGCAGAACCTGCTTGACATGTTGACGATGTTCTTTCTCGTCCTTAGAAAAAATCAAGATATCATCCAAATAAATCACTAAAAATTGGTCAATTAGGTCCCTGAACACATCGTTCATGAACCTCTGGAATACCGCAGGAGCATTACAAAGCCCAAAAGGCATGACTCGGAACTCGTGGCATCCGAAACACGTGTTAAATGCCGTCTTCCATTCATCCCCTTCCCGTATACGGATTAAGTTATAGGCCCCCCGCAGGTCAAGCTTGGTAAAGACCTTAGCCCCTTGCACCCTTGATAACAGTTCCGAGATTAAAGGCAGCGGGTACCTATCCCGAATGGTGTATTTGTTTAGGATCCGATAATCGCAGACCAACCTAAGTTCCCCAGTCTTTTTGGCTACAAAGAATACCGGTGCCGCAGTTGGAGAACTAGATGGGCGAATAAACCCCTTGGCTAAATTTTCATCTAGAAACTCCCGCAAAGCTTGCCTTTCCGGTACAGTCAAGGCATACAGCCTCCCTGCTGGCAGTTTCGCACCTTCTGCCAACTTGATGGCGCAATCATATGGCCTGTGCGGTGGTAATTTGTCCGCTTCTCTTTTACAAAATACATCAGAGAACTCCCCATACTCAGCAGGCACTCCCTCCATATCAGAATGAGTAACATTTAGAGTGCAACAATCCTGCCTCTTTAAGATCACTTTACGTGTTGCCCAATCTACATGTGGGTTTACTACAGCTAGCCAATCCATCCCCAGGATCACATCATATCTAGGCAAGCTCGTAATATCCCACACAAACGTTCCCGTTACTCCCTGCACCTCCCACGTTACTGCTGAGGTTTCATGGTTAACCACCCCAGTCTCCAGCAGTCTCCCATCTGCTCCTTCCACCCACACGTCGCATGCCTTGCGCACTCTAGGAATGCCATGCTTCTTAGCAAACTCAATATCTACATAGGAGACCGTAGCCCCTGAGTCCAGCAGTGCCAAAGTAGAAACAAGTTCCCTTTCCCCAACAGATAATGTAATGGGTACGAAAACATGCTTCCTCCCCTCAGTTGACTGCTTGAGGAGCCCTAGTGCGTTGGACTCACGTCGCACTAGGGCTGGCCTTTTCCCGAAAGCTGGGAAGGTTTCACATTACAATTTTTGGCAAAATGCCCAGCATTCCCACAGTACAAACACAAGCCCAGCTGCCTCCTACGGCTCTTTTCCTCTGTAGACAGCTTTTTAAAGACCCCAAGCTCCATGGGCTCTTCCCCCATCACCACAGGTGCCCTGGTTACATGCATGGGTGGCGCACACATTGCTTTTGAGTGTTTACGAGCCTCGAACCTTGCGTCTAAACGCAGCACCTTAGCTACTAAGGCGTCCCAGCTTTCAGCCGGCTCCAAGCGTGCTAATTCATCCTGGAGCATATCACTTAACCCGGCAGTAAATAAAAGCATGAATGCATTTTCCCCCCAATCCAGCTGGTGGCGATACAGGTTAAACTTATTTAAGTAATCCAAAACAGTCCCCTTTCCCTGTTTCAACCGATACAGAGCCCACCCAGCGTTCTCCGTGCGGAGAGGATCCCCAAAAGTATCAGTTAACAACTTTTTGAAATTATTCAAATTGTCCTTGACTGGGTCATTTCCCAAAATTAAATTAGTGGCCCATTGTCCTGCGGGACCGGTCAACAAACTCAAAATAAAGGCCACCTTGCTAGTGTCTGTAGGAAAAGCATGAGCACTGAGCTGAGAAAAATAAAGCTCCACTTGTGCCAAAAAGGTTGGCAACTTGCACCTGGTTCCGTCAAAGCGTTCAGGAGTCAAAACATGTCCTTTCACAGCCTGAGCTGTTTGGATAACGGTAAAAGCCGTTTGCAATTGGTCTACTTTGGCCCTTAACTCATCCATCGTCTTCCTGACGGGTTTATTGCTGCAATAAACTTTTTATGGGCGTTGGGCAATCTGTCAAGGACAGAACGCCACAAGATTCAAAGTAACAGAGTTTATTAGATTACAGAACTCAAAAATGCCCGTAAAACACAAGGGCCAGGCAGTTTTTGCCTTTAGGAGCAAAAAGGGGCAAAAGTAAATGTTCAAAAGATAAACCGGATTAAACCGGAGTTTAATCCGGGTAAAAACAAACTGCTTGCTTCAGCCTGGGTATAAACGAAACGAAAGCCAAGGAACAAAAGATACAAAGAATGCAACTAATTGGCAGCAGATTCCTCTCTGCTGCCAACACTGTGCTTAGAGTAACTTGCGTCGCTCCCCCACACACACAGCAGACAGGATCTCCAACACGAGTAAATCAGCCAAGGATTGTAGCAGTTGAGTAGACCAGTTCCGTTCCGTAGATCAAAGCCAGAAGCAGACGTTTGTAGTTTTTCCAAGTCCAAGAAGGGGGGGAAGACAAGCCGTGGTCAGTTCAGTCCGAGTTCTCAAAGCAGGAGATGGCGTCCGTCAAGAAGACGACGGAAGGTCAAGCTAATAAGAGTAAGCACAGGTTTGCACAAACAAATGCCCACACAATCCCTCCCGCCGTCTGACCCTGGATTCCAATCAACTTACGTCACAGCACAGGAAAGCACACAAGTCTTCAGGGAAGCGTCCCACACACACACGGATCCCAAGCGTTTGCCCAGATTACCTTGCCCAACGCAATTTGCAATTGCTCTCAAGCCCCATTTTATGCCAGTTACAAATCTTCATCACTGTCAGCTGTCCTCCTTAACCCGGGCGTTTCCTCATCACTTTCCTCGTCAGAGCTGGAACACCTCTGACTACGCCCAACAGCATCTCCAGCTGTGGATCCCGTCCCATCCCTCCAGCTAAACCATGGGTCTAATCCTGAAGGTCCCCATTCATCTTCTGTCCCATCATGGCCAGTGGCACCCACTTCCTCCCTTACCCGAGTCCAATCCATCTCATCCTCCTCTGAGCTAACCAGCCCCTCCTCCATTCTCTCCGTAAACCCTTCGAAAGACTCCTCGTCAGATGGTGCTGCAAATATGTCTCGCAGTCTTTTTCTCTCTCGCTCCTCGAGAGTATCTGACTCTCGAGGAGTCTTACGCCCACGTCTGTCAGTAACAGAGCCATGAGGCTCAATCATAACATAAAATCATCCATGGGGTAGAGACAATTAACAGGGAGAATAATTTCTTACTCAATACTCAGTGATGATGCTAAATATTAGTAAGTTGAAATGGTGAGGAGTTCAGGGCAAACAAACATACCTGTTTTCTGCACAGCATTGTTAAATTCTGGGATTTCCTATTTTATCATATAGCGATGACTACTAGACTGGAAGTCTTTTAATGATAATTAAACAAATTCATAGAATATAAAGCTATCAGTGGCTTAGAGTCAAAATGGCCATGTATTATCTCCATAAGAAATATATTTCTGTCATCTGGTTAGCAGTGGAATACTACTATTAGTGAATTTCAACACTGTAAGATTCAGCAGGGAGTTTTAATGCTGTGAACAACATGTTGGAGTTGATAAATATTTGATGTAATGTAGCATAGGTCTTGATTTATTATGTCGGTAACGTGTAAAAAAGTTAACATTGAACTTTCATATTCTGTGAGCATTTCCCCATAAATTCTAACTTCAAATGAAAATTGCATTTCCTACTTTACCTTGTTCTTGAAAGTTACTTTAGTACTTTTCCCAACCTGTGGTCCGCAAGAACTAAAATATGGTCCACGCAACACCATTACTACCCCGTTGCAATGAGAGCGACTGGTCTCACAAAAGTCTCTTATAGTACCGAGGCAATGGGGATGTGGGGAAGGGAGTGGCTGACTACCCACTAAAGGGGTGTTCTAGTTTTTAGGCCTGTTCTTGGGGTTATTTGGAGTGCTGATTCAGAAAATTGCATTGGAAAGACCATATCAGCACTAAATTATTAAATATTGTTTTCTGTGGGCGAGCAGATGGGGAATACTGGATGGCATATATTCTATATCAGAAACTAGAACTGATGTGGTCTAGCCAATGCAGTTTTCTGAATCAGCACCCCAAATAACCAAATCAAATCTAAAGTTGACCAAAAACTGATTCGTAACCCTTTTGGTTTTAATGTTGGAAATGGTCCCTGGTCAAGAGGTGGTCAAAAAGTTGGGAACCACTGCTTTAATAGCTGTTCTTTATGTTGTCTGATAGATTCTGGAAGGTATAGTCTAACAAAGTAACCTGTAAACTATTTTGTTTTCATTAGAATATTGGAGTAATAGGGTTGCTCCAGGGTGGTTGTGAGGATAAAATGAGTATTGGAGAATGCCAGAGGAACTTCCCTAAGCTTCTTAGAGGAAAAAGGACACTATATAGATGTGATAAATAAAAGCATAGCTATGAAGGGGTAAGATCATAAACCTCTGCAGTTGGAATGCTGTCACTGATAGCTATATTAAATGTTAAAACTACAGTATACCGATAAAATGATTAGGCTTGATTTTCTATTATATAATGTCTCCCTCATTCTTTGTAGCACAGTTCAGTTTCTCTGGCATTATTTTTTCAGGAGCTATGAGATGCATAGTTTTGCAGAATCAGCCCCCTTTCAGTGTTGAATTGGCCTTCCTTAAGTATTTGGTCACTGGAGAAATTCATCTGAACAAAACATGTGGTCACAGACATGTCATCAGAGGGAATGCTGTTCATATATGTGGCGACATGGATCATGTTACGTTTTTCCATAGGATGCTTACTTTGAAAATGCCAAGACTGCAAAGGCTCTTTTTATTGTGCTTCATTGACAAAATTTGGAGAATTCCAGTGCCAAACTCTCCTCACAGCACAACTGATGTAAAAACAAAATAAGTTCAGGAGGAAAATAAGAAGTAGCTCTGGGGTGCTTTTTGATAGGGTGAAAAATCATGTTTTTTCTTATCATTGGGTAGCATTAAAGGCAACAGTTAAATTGAATAGAGGAAGAATCACTCCTACATCTGTGCATTTGTGCTCTGGTAAATATGAGAATGAGAACTAGTATGGTATAGTGATTTGAATGTTGGACTACAACTCTGGAGACCAAACCCTTGCTCAACCATAAGACCACTTTTTCATAATTAGAGGAAGGCAATGACAACTCCGCAGAACAAATTGTGTCAAGAAAACTATTATAGGTTTTCCTTATACCAGAGGTGTCAAGCCCATTTTCACAGAGGACAACATCAGTCTTATGGTTGCCTTCAAAGGGCCATTTGTAATTGTAAGATGGTGTAAATGTAGCTGTGTTGCCCTGGCTAAATTTTTTAAAATGGAAAATGTTGTTCTGGCATTGAACGCCTAACACATGGCACTATATAAATAAATGAGTAGCAGTAGTACCCTGTTTCCCCAAAAATAAGACCTACCCTGAAAATAAGACCTATCATGATATTTCAGCATTTCTGAGGATGCTCAAAATAGAATGCCTATTTCAATAATAAGCCCTAGATATAGTTCATTTTAAAAAGTCAATTTTGAAAAATAATCTGCCCCTGAAAACAAGCTCTAAAGCATCTTTTGGAGCAAAAATTAATATAAGACCCTGTCTTATTTTTGGGGAAACAGAACAGAAAGATGAAACTATGTTGCTGTGATATCGAAAACCTAAAATACCCCCCACATGAAATCCAAGGTCAGTTTAAACCTCATGTATCCCATTATCCCCAGGGGAGAGGGGGGAGCTGCCTTTCTTCAAATTCTTCTTCCTAATTTATGCCATGGAAGGAGGGTCACTGTATTCCGGCTCAGTTAGGAATAGAATAGGCTAGACTTGGGCACACCTTTTATTCACCCTTAGCTCCAGCCCCTCAAGGCTGCCCAGGCTCAGAGGCAAGAAATCTATCATGCCCACCAGAGCTTCACTCAAATATTTGAGCCCCAACTGCATCCTCTCAGAGAAGCCAAAGCTACAGCACATCTGTCTCCTCCTATTCTCCTGTGGTCTCCAAGACACCAGATGCTGTGAGGAGGGAAATGATCTCCAGCCAAAAAGATGCTCCCTTGCAACTAGGGTCCTGCTGTGTTTGAAATGCAGAGGTTGTAGCCAGTTCTTGGCAGAGGGCATCACAGGAAGCATCCAGGCCTTGCGGGTCACATAAAATGACATGGTGGGCCAGATTCGGCCCACAGACTTTGAGTTTGACAAATGTGCCTTAGAGCAACCATGTCAGAAACAAGTTGAAGGCACACAACAGTACAACAGATATGAGGATGGCAAGTCAATGTGGTGTACTGATCCCTCTGAATAGATCTTTCAAGAATACTCCACAGTAGAGCTGCCTTTAAACTCACCAGAAGTTGGAAATGACTTAAAGGCACAAAGCAGCAACAACAGTAACACCAAGTACTAAAACAAATATCTCATGCTCTGAATTGGCTTTGTGACATGAATTGCCACAAAAAGAGAGTCTCCCTTTCTGTAAGAAGAATGTGGAGAAGCTCAGTTTTTTAAGGGTTCTCATAGTGGAGTTCAGATTTCCTGGATACAAGAAACCCATGTCTATGAATTCTTGGTATTTTGCAAAAGAAGATTGGTAACACACAAGGGGCTACCCAGAAGAGAGCTTGTCTTGAGTTACCAATACTTTAGTTGGTAATTGCATGATTTCCACAGCATTCCTCTCAGAGTCCATTTCTTTCGTCTCCCTTGCTTTCTTTGTGGCTGTGATGACCCACCTCCCCCATGATTTTGTCAGTGAGTTCTCCTGGTGGGATGATATCATAGGTCCCTATAAACAAAACCATATGGGTCACCACAACCAGTTGGATTAAACTCAAGTGTCTGCAGAAAGATCCTGAGGCTTTCCAAAAAAGGCAGAGCAACAAAAGAGCACTGATGGCAATAAAGCAACTTGGACATGGAAGAGTTCTGCATACAGAGTGATGCAGTTTGTATGGTTGCATCAAAATATGAGGCACCTATTGAAATTAAACAGGTTTTGGTAATGGCAGAAATATGAATTGCTGGAGTTTACTTTCCCTCATGATACATTTTTGGTGTGTATTTGGCTTTTTTAAGTAGCTTAGGGCAGAGCATCACCTTTTATCCTTCTCCAGGATGCTGTCTGATCTTGGAAACCAAGCAGGGGTAGCCCTGGTCAGTGCTTGCATGAGAGACTGCCAGTGAATATCAGGTGCTTTAGACTATAATGCAGATGAAAGAACTGGCAAAATCACCTATGAGTATTCCTTGCCATAAGTAAACTCTATGAAATTCATGGGGTCACCATGAGGTAACTTGAACACACACGTACACAAACACATCTGTATACTTCATTTGAACTAGATCAGCAAACACATTATCATTTATTCCTGCCTATGACACAAACAGCCTTGGTATAAATAGTTAATTAAAGTATTTTTCACTCTGTCTCAAATAAAACCCAAAGGTAATTTGGTAGGTTCCCAGGAATAATAGTTGTAGAACGAGCCGAAACTAATGATGTTTGTTTCTGCGTTGTGTCAGTGAACAATCTGCTTTTCAGAAAATTAATTGCAGAGATGGTTCAGAGGGTTCAAGTGTGTGTGTGTGTGTGTGTGTGTGTGTGTGTGTGTGTGTGTTGCTGTTGATTCTGGAGTGCACATAATGCCACTATTGAGCAATGCATTAGATATCCAGAGATAAGCCCAGTACTTTGGGTGGAAACATAAAGGTTGCTGATGTGCTATATGTGGATGCTCATAGTAACTACACAGCTTGTAGTTAATTCACATAATGCCCTTCTTTGATCAGGTTTATTGTCTTTGGAGCTTAAATAAATATTTTAGACTCGATCTGATATCCCCACTTTAGAACACACAGGAAGAATTATAGGTCAGGACACCAATTTGAATTAAGTTGTTTAGTTTTGATTGGAGATTATGTAAGTGTGTATGTAAGTACGCATGCATAAAAAGAAAGGTATTAGCATTAGATTTTTCTTCTCAGAATTTTATCTCAAGAATAACTAGTTAAAAGTCAGTGCTTAAAGCAATATTGGCTTTAGAGATCATTCTACTTGACAGAATCTACTGGTTGCCAGTACTGTCATTCAGATCTCAATGTGTGTGTTCTAATATTTATGATGAGATTCAAAGACCTGTCCTGGATATGATTAATCTAAAATCAAAAGATGTATTGCTATTTATTTGTATATAAGTCTCCCATGGTCAAGGACCAAGTTTCTTCATTAGAATAGTCAAATATTGTCGTTCTGTTTTATCCATAGATGCTGTATCCATGGATTCCACCACTCAGAACTTGAAATATTACCAAGCAAAGAATTCAAAATGCAAATCTTGATTTTGCCATTTTATATAAAGGACAGTGTTGTATATAATGGGATTTTAATATCCCTGGGGAGTTCTGGAACCAAATCTCAGCAGAAATCAAAAGCCCAATGTATAGTTTGACATACCTGGAAAGAAGAATGGGGATATTAATTGTGAATCCTCCTTAGGTATCTTCCTACCAACAAGTTTACATGTTGGACTTCTATGTATCACAGGGTTGTTGTATGGTTGTCATGCCTCACAACCTCTGAGGATGCCTGCCATAGATGTGGGCGAAATGTCAGGAGAGAATACTTCTAGAACATGGCCATACAGCCCGGAATACATACGACAACCCTATCTAGATTTTGTTATATCTTGCACTTATTCCTGTATTGAAGCTTTAAGGCATGGGTGTCAAAACTCATTTTCAATGAAGGCCACACCAGCTTTATGGTTGCCTTCAGAAGGACAGTTATAATTGTAAGACTGTATGAATTTAACTTTGTTGCCCTGACATTGATATCCTTGTGGTCCACATAAAATGGTGTGGAGGGCCAGATTTGGGTCACAGACCTTGTGCATTCCATTTTGTGACCTAAATTATTTTTTCATTAGAAAAAAATAGTGTTTATCCTTTTGCAAGTCACCCGATAACATGTCGATGCTAGAAGGGAAAAAGGCAATGGTAGCTCTGACTCCAGTAATTGAACTGAATGCAATCCATTTGCTGGAGTCACATTGGGAAGAATGGGGACTGGGAAGTGGTCCTTGCTGAAGTACATCCCACACATTTCTCTTTTCTCTCTTTTCCTCTGCTCCTTCTTCTGCTGCCCGCAGTTCATTTTCTCTTTAATGATAACTCAAATCCAGTGCCAGAAATTCTTACTTCACCTCAGTTCACCCCGTCTCAAGATGCTACTTGATGCTCTTTTGTCTGGAATGTTTATTTTGTCTCATCCTGAGGCCATTAAAAGTAAATCAATTGGGAGGTGAAATATTGACAACTTGATAGTCATTTGTGTTTAGTGCATTTTACTCTTTTAATTTGCTGCTTTTATGCATCACAAGTGCATACAGAAAGTTTAAAAGTCAAAATGGCTCTAATTAAAAAGATTCAGTGTTACTCCATTGAACTTGCAGCCTACGATATGGTGCCTCACAGAGAATCCAAAGAATTGTATGTTTCTTTTCATTGTGTACCCATGTCATCTTGGCAGATAATTTTTTAAAAAAAGATTACAGAGCTATGCTTCACTAGGGTAACAGTTTTTGGTGATGCTCATTCGATATGTGAAATTGATTAATTGTTGCATCAACTGCTTTGTGTATAAAGAATACCTAAATATGAAGTCAGCATTTTACAAAAAAAAAGGCACTGTTGGAATATTTCACACAGGGTTGGTGGGTGGAGAGTTGAGGGGTGGGTGGAGAAGAACAACCCACCAGCAACAGTAATAACATCCCCACCCTCTTGGAAAAAAATTCTTCCTATGCCTTGCCAAAATTCTTTGGATGGGAAACTGCAAAGATTGCATTCCACCACAAAACTAAATAACCTCCCTATTTTACTGAGGGAAAACTATCTCCTAGCAGAGGAATCCCTTGAAGTCAAGTTTGTTTATGAGGGTGGGTATTTCTTAAATTTTAACAGTGTTTTTGGAATGTGCCGAGACACACGAAGCAGGGAGATTCTGTCTTCGGGTGTTTAAGTAGCTGTTGATAAGGTTTCTTATTACTGTACCAGTTAGCACTGTGTTTATTTAACATTCAGAACCAGCTCAACTTTGTAATGGTCAAACCAGACCTGACAGTGGAAATCTGTGATGGAAGCTCTAGGATTTGTAGTTTGGTGAGACACCAGCATTCTTGGGCAGACAATGCTAAGGATCTAGTAAAACTACAAGTCACCTGATAGCATTGAGCTATGACAGTTAAAGTAGTGTCCAATTGCATTAATTATACCAAGTATATTCACCCTGAGGTGACCATACTTTGGACCGAGCAGTCCTAATGTGGATGAAGGAAAATTGGTTATGTCTCGCATCTTGACATAGATCTATGGTGCTGTATAACTTGGAGGCAGAAGTGTTTGCTTCGATATGCAAGAAGGAGCTAAGCAACATCCTTGAACCTCTAACTTGGAAAAAGGGGTGAAAAGATGAATCACAATTTTTCCTGGCTTCCTGACCAAATCAAAAAACGAAACAGGAGGCTGTGGGTTAGGCAATTGAGAGGAGACATGCTTCTCTGGGAAGATACTGCGGCTAGATTTTATTCAAATGTGTGCACTAAAAAACGCCATGCAATCATAACAGTAACTTACATAACAAAAATCAAAGCAACCTTCCTCTTCACATTTGCAAAGAAAATGCAAGTTTGTCAGGGTCATTACATTATCATTTGTAGCCCAATGTATGATTAATTTCAATATAGTGCAGATACTTTGAAACTCCTGAGTATTTCCATATTGGTGGAAGCTCATTTTTGGCAACGTAGGCTAGAATTGTATGCAGATTCATGCAAGGAGCCTCACTTGATCTAGTCTAATATTCTTTTTTTTCATAATTGCCAATCTGATGGCTCCGAGATGCTCATAGGAAAGTTCATAGTACATTTTGTAATTTGTCACATTAAATGGAAGATGTTCCTAAAACAGTTTGTCCCATGAGTGTTAATTTTATTTCATTTTTTTTAAAAAAGATCACCCAGTTTGTTGTGCTCTTCCATTACTTTTCCATTACTTCATTTCTTGAAGTGGGCAATGGGAAAGTAATGAAAGAAGCCAGTTCTTTAAAAAGTGTGACAGTATATGACAATTTAAAAGATACACACATTTTAACAGCATAAAAAGCATGACATCATTGATAAAAATGCAATGAAATAACATGAAAGCAACGCTAACTCCCCAACTTTCTTTTAGACTAAAACATTATATAAAAAGGAAGACCTTTAATGTCTTTCTTGAAGGGCTTCAGCTCATGAAGCTGGTGATGGAGTACAGTTTTTCAAGTGAGTTGCCACCAAGAAAGCTCTTTACATCTGGAGTCAGGGGTCCATTCTGCTTCTGCTGGTGGAAAGAGTATGTCCCAGTCCTTGAAGATTCCCATACATTCAGTATTCTCTGCACCATGGTTTCCCAGCATTCAAGAAATCACCTTTTGACTATTATTTAAACATATTCTAATATTCTTTCCATCGTCATTAGTCAGGATGAGACCAGCTGGCCTGGTGACCTTCAAGTTAAACCATGTGACAAACCTAAGCAATTGCATTGTTCCTTCTCACTCTCATAGAAATGGATGTAATATAGATATAATGAAGAAAGTCTTGCCATCTTTATCTAATAGGAACTAAATTAATTATCCTCTGACCATCAAGCAGCTGGTGCAGTTTCAGTGTTGAGAGACACATTCAAGGATAAACATACACACCCTTTGTTTAAGATAAAATATATGTTCATGTATTTTGTCCTTGATCTCCCTTTAAATGCTTTTGTAACAGATGGACAGAAGCTACAACCTATATATGAAGTGGGTTGCTTCCTTGTCCATTCATCTTCCCTTCTTGTAAAAATGCTTATTTGTTGTTTTCCTCTGCTTTGGTATTTCATAATAACTGATATATGTAAATGTCACCACTGCATTGGAATAGTAAGATAAAATGAAGGACATTTCATATTATCATTGACATTTAGGCTAACACATATGAAGATAAGGCTGGAGGCCCTAATCTGACCTCCACTGATGATTTATGATTGATTTTGCAAATTGCCTCTCCTTTAATATATATTTTCAAATGAAAATTGGAATAACTATGTCTTATAAGTTGCTTGGTAAGGTTTTAAGATCTTTTCTGTTTAGTCCCTAGGTGTGTCTCAGAACTTTTCATAATACCATCTTCATAATAAGAGCAAACCGCAGGTGACAGACCTTGTAGGTATTCCTTCATAGGAGTTTCACACTGAATTCTCTTTTTGGGGTTGCTTTTATTTAAGAATTAGTGATTTTAATATCTGCAACAGAGTGAAAAAGGAAACTGAAAGATTCTCCTGCTGTGACTCGAATTCAGATTATGGAGCCACCATTTCCTGTATATTAATTAACATAGCAAACCCAGATTGTTTATATGAACATTACTGTGTGCGCAGTGACTGAAATTATATTACTTATAGCTAGATTTTACTGTTCTATGGTTATTTTACTTATACTCAATTTAAACCTCATTAACACAGTTTGGGGGAGTGCAGTTCATTCTTATCAGACTTCACACAAAGATACATGAACACAAATGGTCGTTGTATTCCTATACTTTTGTAGACTTATCTCTGAAAATGCTGTACATTACATGCATCTGATGAACTGGGTACAGTGTGTTATATTTTCCATGCACCTGGAAATTATTTTTAAAGATAAATTGGCCTAGTTTAAATATTCCAGGGTCTTTTAATCATTTGACATTCTTGAGCTTGTCTAGGCATTTCCTAGGTCTTCCAGTGCTATTGTATGGTATGCTTCTACTGGAACATTATTAATTATTATTATTATTAAACTTTATTTGTACCCCGCTAGCATCTCCCGAAGGACTCGATGCGGCTTACAAAGGCCAAGGCCTCAACACACAATATAACAATACAAAACAAAAGGCAAATTAAAAACAATTAAAACAGTATAAACAACAAGCAGTAAACAATATGCTAAAACACAATAAAACTGGGCCGGGCCAGAGTAATGGGTACAAGATTAAAAGTGCTGATGTGACAGGTAATATATAAGGCTTATAGGGCAAGTGCAGAGTGCGATATACAATCTTAGTTCTAATAAAGTGCTTATGGGACTTGGAATTGGAGATTTCCTATTAATCTGGGAAGGCACATTGGAACAGCCAGGTCTTCAAGTTCTTTCTGAAGACTGCCAATGTAGGGGCCTGTCTGAGATCCTTGGGGAGGGTGCTCCAGAGTCGGGGGGCCACCCTGTCTCGTGTCCCCACCAACCGCGCTTGCGACGCAGGCAGGATCACGAGCAGGGCCTCTCCAGATGACCGAAGTGAGCACGTGGGTTCGTAGACGGAGATGCGGTCATGGAGGTAGGATGGTCCCAAACCGTTCAGGGCTTTGTAGGTAAGCACCTGCACCTTAAATTGGGCTCGGAAAATAAATGGCAGCCAGTGGAGCTCCTTGAACAGGAGGGTTGACCTCTCTCTGTAAGGGGCCCCAGTTAACATCCTGGCTGCCGCTCGTTGGACCAGTTGGAACTTCCGAGCCGTTTTCAAGGGCAGCCCCACGTAGAGCGCATTACAGTAGTCCAGTCTGGAGGTGACCAAGGCATGGACCACCCCGGCCAGATCAGCCTTTGCGAGGTACGGTCACAGTTGGCGCACGAGTCTCAATTGTGTGAAGGCCCTCCCAGACACCGCCGACGCCTTAGCCTCAAGCGTAAGCGATGAATCCAAGAGGACTCCCAAACTGCGGAACTGTGGCTTCAGGGGGAGTGTAACCCCGTCCAGCACAGGTTGCCACCCTATACCCCGGTCAGGTTTACGATCGACCAGGAGGACCTCTGTCTTGTCGGGATTGATCTTCAGCTTGTTCCTCCTCATCCAGATAGACACAGCCGCCAGGCACTCGTCCAGCACCCGAGAGGCCTCCTTGGAATTAGGTGGAAAAGAGTAGTAGAGTTGTGCGTCATCTGCATAGAGGTGACACCCAACTCCAAAACTCCGGATGACCTCTCCCAGCAGTTTCATGTAGATGTTAAAGAGCATGGGAGACAGAATAGAGCCTTGCGGGACCCCACAGCTCAGAGGCCAGGGGTCCGAGCAGGCATCTCCCAGCTTCACCATCTGGGATCGACCCTCCAGGAAGGATCGGAGCCACGACAAAACTGTGCCCCCGAGACCCATCCCAGAGAGTCGTCCCAGAAGGATACCATGATCGATGGTATCGAAAGCCGCTGAGATGTCCAAGAGAACCAACAGGGTCACATTCCCCCTGTCCAGCTCTCTACAGAGGTCATCCACCAAGGCGACCAAGGCTGTCTCGGTGCCGTGACCAGGCCTGAAACCAGACTGTGACTGATCTAGGTAGTTGATGTCATCTAGAAAGCCCTGGAGCTGGGAGGCAACCACCCGCTCCAGCACCTTACCCAAGAAAGGGAGGTTGGAGATTGGTCTGAAATTGTTCAGCACCGTGGAGTCAAGGGAAACCTTTTTAAGGAGTGGACGAACCACAGCTTGTTTCAGATGAGATGGAAAAAACCCCTGCTCCAACGATGCATTAATGATCAACACAAACCAATCAACCAGCCCCTCCCTGGCCGATTTGATTAGCCAAGACGGGCAAGGGTCCAGAACCGACGTGGTTGCCCTCACAGCCCCAAGGACCTCCACCATGGTCTCAGGAAGAACAAGCCTAAAAGAATCCCACAAAATCAGACAAGCAGATGCCTCAATCACCTCCCCTGGCACTGTGGTGAAATTGGAGTCGAGCTCAAGGCGTATCTGAGCGACTTTGTCTGCAAAATGGTGTGCGAAATCGCGACACCGAGTTGCTGGGTCGTCAAAAGTCTCCTCCACCACAGGTGGCTGAAGGTGTTCCCCAACGACCCGAAACAACTCTGATGATCTGTTTGCTGCAGACGCTATACAGGTAGTCATATAGGACTCCTTGGCTGCCCATATAGCCATGGTATACGCCCTAAGAGAGGCTGTAGCCCGTGCTCGGTCGGACACGTCCCGAGAACTCCTCCAAGTGCGCTCTAGCCCCCTCCTCGTATGCTTCATCACAGCCAGCTCCCCGGTGAACCAGGGAGACGGCTTGTCATGACGCAACATGATGGGGCGTTCGGGAGCGATCGTATCTATCGCCCTGGTCACTTCCCTGTTATAGAGATCGACCAGGACGTCGACAGGATCGCTAGGCTCCATGGCAGGAAGAACCCCAACATGGCCACAGAATTATGCTGAAGGACCTACAAATGCTAGAGAGGTGCTCTCTGTAGGCATTTTTTGATCCTCCAACATGATTCTATGGTATATCTCTCCGGGAAGTTATACATTTCTATAGGGTTTGCTATTATCCATGGTTTTGTGTTTCCATGGTAAGTCTAGGAACTTATCCCCTGTGAATATGGTCATACTAAACCAATCTCTGCAGCTTCCCAAAATAGACAACAACAGCTTGACATATAGTGGTTTTTATGAGGATAAAGTGAAGTCTGAGAGAGATCCATGTGTGTCACCTTGAGGTACATGTAAGAAAAGCAAAGGATATTAAATGTATTAAATAATTTATTATTTATTTACTATATTTATATCCCACTGTCTCTCACCCTGAAGGAGACTCAGAGTGGCTTAATAAAATATATTTCTGAAGAACCTATGGCCGCTGTGAAAACAAGGATTGTTAAGAAATTCCCTACAGTTTCTCACAGTGTTGGTTGATATGTGAATTGTAGCAATAAAGAGTGTACGTTCAATGTGAGGTTGTGGAATATCATGAACAAATACTACAGGTGAAGCAGCTGCATGATATTAGCAACTCACATCAAACAATAAAACCCATTGGCTTGAATATGTCCATTAATGTTTTGCATTTTTGTATGAAAAAAATGCCTTGCACAAATGCTGCATTGTTGCAGAAGAAGTGATCACATGACCATAATATTGTACCAAATCTGCTGTAAGATAATACTGCTTGTTGCATTTGGTCTCTTAAAAGAAAGGGCTCTTCGCAAGCCTCTGCCAGCACAGAGACAACCATCTGGAACGGGAAGACAAAGGGCTTCTGTGCTTGGTTTTGTACACTTTTACAAAGGTTGTAAACTGAGCTTGTGAGCTGGGGGCAGGCCTCTGAATTTACTGCTGTCTTAAGTTGCAGTTCAGGTATGTCAGAGTTGGGAGTGAGGGGTGGATTCCCAAGCTAAGTAATTCAGTGTCAGAATATAAGTGCATTTTTGGAGATGTTCCTAATGATAGACTTAAAAAGGATGTGTGGATATGGAACTCAAGAATCTTACAGCTTGAAGGGACTATAAATACCACATAGTCCAATATCCTCCAATGTTGGAATATGTAACTAAAGCAGACCTGGAAAATGCCAATCCATCTCATGAACAAGGAATTTAGTCCCACTAAAAGTCAGTACTAACCATTCAACTTCAGCATCACTTAAAGTGTTAAATATTTGAGTCAAAAAGAGTTCTTCCTCAGGATGCAGAGGGACATTTCATTCAAGCCAGTCCTTGAACTGGCTTGCATGAAATGTAGAAGAGTAAAGCAACTAAGGCTAACCCCTTTATGTGCTTGGCTTTTAAAAATGGCCTCTGAATGTGAGCTGTTGCTTTAATAGCTAGAAGTCTACTGAGGTATATGATGTATCTACACCAGGACATGAGTTTGTTTCATAATGTCAAACTTCTACATGACCTCGACAGATGAAAACTGGGACATGTATGATTAAGCAATATGAGAGTGTGCTCAAGATAGCAAAAGTTATTAATGAATAAAAGCACCCAAGATAGGAGAGGATGCAGCAGTTTGATTTGCCTGAGTCTAATGGGAAGGTCAAGGTTCTGACCCTTTCCCTTGCCGAATTAATGAAGTTCAAACTACAACAGTACTTTTGTTCCAATGTTTTGTTGCAGTGTACCTGGCTGTTGGTGATGGAAATGTCATCCATTTGCACTGTGATCACTATCAGAATGACCCCCCCCCCTCTTTTCTCTGCATGGCTGATCCTTGGTAAAGTTAGTCTGAGGGAGGTTTAGAACAAGTAGCTTTATAAATGAGTAGTGGATTTCCAGCTCTCATTTTAAAGATTTTCAAAATGTACCCATGTGCTTTTAAGCTTGTCTTCTTAAGCGCTATTTTATTTAACACTGAAGCAGAGGTTTTCAGGATCATAATTCTCCATTTAATATCAGTGTTCAAACTTGCATGTGTGATTGCAAGATTTCTGAATGCACACAGCCCTAGGGAAAGGTAGCTAAACAATTTCTACACGGTCCTCCCAGGCAGCAGCCAGCCAGCCATGCAGTCTGTAGAATATGTTCCAGCCCATTATCAGTCTGTTACCTACCAAAGTATGCCAAATCATTTCTCAAACCTGATCTTAAATCAGTTTTTGGAAACAGCACACTAGATCTCTGGAACTGTGGAAGTGAGCTCCTGAACATGGCATTTACTTGGCATATCACTATAGCAAAAAGAGCTTGCAAATACATGTAACTTGACTTGAGTTAGACATTTTTTTGGCTAGTGATGAAACTCAAGTCTTTATGGGTCAGCCTGAGGTATTGTCTGTCTGTCAGTTGCACTATCTGTCTGTCAAATTATAATACAAATTTTCAATTTGACCAAGTAAAGCAGGTAAGGAAACGTAAAATTAACCACTGTCGTGAAAGCCACTATGCATTTCTGCCTCTCCTTTCCATTCAGTAAATCAAATTAAACCTGCATGGGCTGCTCTTATGATGTTTCTGGTGTATGTAAAGGCAAGCACCTTCAATTCACTGTGCATGCAACTTGCGTTTCTTGGTCTCTGACCAGGCAATGCAAAAGTTGTTCTGACCTCTGGGCAAATAAAAAACAGCATTCTAGAGAGAACATATTAATCAAATCCATGAATAATCAAATCTGCACAAGTTAAACTTATAAATGTGGAGATCCAACTGTAATCTTAAAAACATACAGAGAGAGGAGCTATTTTTGTCAAAAGTTTTATAGATCAATGACAAATCTTTTTATTACCTGATTTCCTCTGTACTACTACTGCCTAGCCGTTGGAGTATGAGCAAACTACAAAGTAAAATAGGCCTAAATCTATGATAGGGTAGATTATTTTGCTATTCTACATTGCAAACTATATTGGAAACCTTTGCAGTGAAAACTGCACTAAGTTTGTAGATGCATGTATAGTTTTTACTAGAACACTGACATACTTGGATTGCAGAGAGCAAAATCTCCTGTTCAAGGAACTTACAGTATTTCGCCAAAAGAAAAGGAGAACCATTTTTCCCAAGGGCACGTATGTATAGTTGTAAACAGCTGTAGTGAAATGTTTCAAGCATTGTGGCATTTCCCTTGATAAAAAATGTGTTGCAGCTGAAAAAAAGAAGTAGCATGGCATAGCTTTGTCTGGAACTGGTTTAGTTTTTGCAAAATGTCGCAACCCTGAACAAAACAGCTGTATTCATTACTAATAGAGGCGTTTTGTCAAAACACCAGCATGGATCTTTTTCCCACAAGGAACAGATGTGTATAGTACATTGCCATTTCTCCCTTCCTTTCCAATTCTCTCTCCCCTTTTTATTTTATTTTATTTACTGAATACAGCTGCAGGCTGTGACATTCTCTTTAGAATACTGTAGGTGTGGTGTTTGCAGTATAGCTGTCAAAAAGGATGAATGTATTATAACGGAATGATAGAATAGTTATGTTGTGACTCAGCGTGATCTGTCAGTTGAAAAGCCTTCTTTTAAAACTGAGACGTTTCCACCTTGGCCCCTACCTTTACACTGTATTCATACACTTAACATGCCACACCATGGACAACATGTTTGTCAATGCAAGTGCAGTGTCCTGTTGCATTTGAACCAGTTGTCATTGTTATCCACTGGCAAATAAAGGAAAGAAAGCTCTTACAATGTGGTCCACACCTCCCAGTTTCCTATGGACATTAGGGTATATATGGAAATATATCATTTTTTTCCATTCAGAGTTTATACAAAGACATTTTGAACAATCACTTATCTTTTCCCCCACACTAACATGGAAACTTTTTCACCAAGTTATCACTTGTGCCAGCATTCGCTGTAATTCATTATAAGATTATTGGGTTTTGGACTGTTAATTGAGGAATGCAGAGAGGCTGAAGGAGCAAGACTCAAGGAAGTGCTACAGATTATGAGAGACCGGGAATGGCTGGTGGAGGTGATATTCATGAGACATTCCTTTTCTAATTATCTGCAGTGTGTAGTACAGAAGAACCACTGTATCCATGGAAGATACACTCCAAAAAAACCCTGTGGATACCTGAAACCATGAGTAATAGGGACCTTTACATTTTGAAAATACTTGAGCCAGAAGTATACCATAGAATTAGGAGCCTCCGGTGGCCAAGGGGATAAAAGCCTAGTGACTTGAAGGTTGGGTTGCTGACCTGAAGGCTGCCAGGTTCGAATCCCACCCAGGGAGAGTGCGGATGAGCTTCCTCTATCAGCTCCAGCTTCCCATGTGGGGACATGAGAGAAGCTTCCCACAAGGATGGCAAAACATCAAAAACATCCGGGCGTCCCCTGGGCAATGTCCTTGCAGACGGCCAATTCTCTCACTCCAGAAGCAACTCCGGTTGCTCCTGACACGAAAAAAAAACAACAAACAAAAAACATAGAATTGCATTTGAGGGACTAAAGAGACCCATGGATACTTCCGGTGGGGAATATTTTTGGAGCCTAAATAAGTGAAATTGCAGATACAAAATCCATAAATAAGGGGTGCCATACTGTACTGCTTGCTCTGAATGATGACATTGCATGGTGCGTTTCTCTACCTCTGCTGCTTATCGCTTGCTGCAAGAATGGGAAAACCTAATTCATCCTCATACACAGGTCAGCAATTCCACTTATTGCATCGTGTGTTTTTAAAAGCAGCACTTTGAATCTTGTTTGCAAAGTTGCTTTCTCAAAATAGCTTGCTTTTTAAAAAAAATACATTGATAGATTATTTCAAAACTGAAAATTAATTTGCTTTCATTTCCAAGTTCATCTGGGAGGGGGTGGGGTGTTCATCTGCTTTCCAGCTGTAATGAGTAATGAACAGTGTTTTCTACCATGAATGGTGGGATTGCAACTCACATCCCCACCTCTATTCACTTCTCTTTACATATGTTTATCCTTCAAACCCAAGACGGAAATGAAAGACATTCACAAGTGCCAGTCTTCTATCTTTCAACAGACAACAGTGGATGTTCCTTATGAAGTTAAGCAATGGATATCCCTTCTGGAATCAAGGGAGGGAGGTATAGGCGATGAAATGCTTTGAAAGCAAACATGTAGCCATTAACCAATCCAAATACATCCATAGAACTGCAAGAAAGAAATGTAGCATAAGAAGTTTTGTACTGTCAATTTTTTGTAACAGTTTCCATGTTATGGAATGTCTTAATTCTACACAGCTGTCCAACTCTGCATGGCTGGCTAGAAAAATAGGGAGAGCTATAGTGAACATTTATGGCACAGCTTATTGGTATGCTATATGAGTAGTATTTTTAAGCACATGGTTTTTATTTTTGATTTGTTTCGACAGTGCCGAATGAATTGTTTCTGGAAACATCGTGATTGTGGGAAGTTTTAGAATAAATAAATGGCCATATAGTAGAAGTGAGTGACCAAGTTCTAACTACTCTAGGTTGTTGGCTATAAGAAATTCATGTTAAATGTGCATATAAATAAAAAGACATATAAATACTTTCCCTCAAATTATTAGAATGCTCAGAATTACCTGGCTTTACTTTTGCACTAATGGGAGATGGGCCAAAAAACTGACAAATTGATGTGTTTAAAGGGGAATGTTTTGTTTACATTGTATTCCCCTTTTAGTAACTATATGGCTCTGACCCAAATCCTCTGACTGCTTTCGTGTGTATACAGTATTCAGTTCTTATTAGAGAATATAACTACTTTTGGAGCTTCATGGGGGCCAAATGTAATATATTCAGTTCCATTTTGTAAAAACCATTTGATGGCTAGATTATTATAAAGACTGACATCTCTTTTTGTAGTCATCTGCATTTGTAAAATGATGGAGCTTCATTTGCATCTTGAGACAAATTGCCAGAAGATTCCTGAGACTCAAAAGACACGAGAGACCCCTCAAAACACTGTGAAATTGACCTTAGAGAGGATGAGATTTCAGGCAAATAAATTGATTTTTGTTACAAAACAAATCATTTGATGGTTGGAGGTAATGCCTCCAAGACCTGGAATAGTTGCCTAGCTCTGCAATCTGTATGAATAAGCTAATAATAATGAACAATCATATGTAAGACTATGTTGTGAGTGCCTTATGTGTAGGGAGTGACCAGAACTGGTGAATAAAATTCCTAAATAAAATACGTGTTCCTCGGGCAAAGCTGAAGTATCCTTGAAAACTAGAGAGGAAAGCATATTATACAGTAAACAGGAACATATACTTGAACAGCAAAGGTGAAGGATCATATGTTAAAAGATAAGCAAAACAGAGACAGGAACAGGATTGAGGACAGGAAACCAAGGAAGAACAGTTAAAAAGACATGATACTTCACACTTAACTGAAATGTTCTCATACTTTTTTATTTACTTCACCCATATCCCAACTTTCCTCTCGGAAACTTCAGTCACCGTAATGGTTTATCCTTTCCTCTCCACTCCATTATATTAAACTATCTTGCGTGTTAGCCTTAGACATTGTGGGTAACACAAGTTTGTGTCATAATCTGGTCCTGCAACCACTAAGCAACTGGTTCTCATTATGAAGATTAAGGTGTGGCTAAAGTAATAGGTGTACTTAGCTTTGCATGTACTTAGCTTTCAGCAGAGTTAGGTAAATGCAGTTTGCTTTTTTCTTCAAGTACTTGAAGCTATTTAAGTGACAAGAATCCATTTTTAGAAGTAGGAAATTTAGAAAGTCATTTGTGGTTCACCTTGAGGAACTGCTATTGGGTAGCTACCTATGAATGGCCAAAAACAGAAGAAATTAATCTCTGAAGGCAAATGTGCATGATCTAAGTCAGTGGTTCTCAGCCTGTGGGTTCCCAGATGTTTTGGCTTTCAACTCTTAGAAATCCCAACAGCTGTATTGAAAACATTGACTACAAAACACTGACTACTGAAAGACAGACTGTGTTGGATAATATAGAACGTTGGATAAGCGAAGGTTGGATAAGCGAGACTCTACTGTTTAGAGAGAGAGAGAGAGAGAGGGAATTATTGTGAGAATGATGCATTTAACAGGCAGCTGCTTTTGTTCTTTGTACTTTTGTTTCAATTTTCCATCCACTATCCTAAGTGTAGCAGCTATTTCACAACTGCATCGTAAAACATCATCAATGTAGGAAAGTAATTCTGTGGCATTATATGAAAAACTATAGCGAGTGAAGTTGAAATTAAGCCTCCTGCATCCAACCCCACCACACACAATATTACCAAAACCCAATTGTACATATGTTACCTTACATACTCTTAAGTGGTGACAGAAAAAAAGTGAAACCTCAAGGCTCATTACTGAAAGCTGGTTCCATAAATAAAGTAGAGAAGACTGCATTAGGTTGGTGTTGAGGAAGGAAACATTTCTTGTAAACCACTCATTTTAAAATTGGAATTGTGGGATAGGAGAATAGAGGAGAATTTGGAGATGTGGCATGCCTTTCAGACTGATGCACACTGCTGATTTTTGAAAGAAAGAGAAAAGGAACATTTAACTTTGTTAAACAATATACTTACAAAAACCACGAATATACCAGATATCTGAAATATATCTACACCAGGTTCATGCCACTCTTGAATTTTCTGATGGCGAGTTATAATCTGCTTCCGTGAACTGCAGTTGACAAGTTAATGCTAATCTCTGGGTGCAATCCAGAATACATTTTTCCAAGAAAGCTTGGTATCTTTTAAATATATCACCAAATTACAAATCAGAGCATAAAGCCAAAGTAATTAAAGTAGTATGGAGCTGAATTTCATCCAAATTAATATTAAGTCTGGTTACTTATTTGCTGTTTTAGTTGCAATTAACTTAAGTTAGATTTGGGGCTGTATTTTAGTTTGTCTTGTGGAATTCTCTGGGATGCTAGGACTTCTGGAAGAGCAGAGGATGGGTTACAGGGAGTAAACAATGTATGTCTGAGTTGGGATATCCCAGTCACTATAATAAAAATGCAGTTGTTAGGGTGCCTTCAGGTTAACCCTGACTTATGATGACCTTTCCATAGAGTGTTCTTCATGAGATTTATGCAGGGGTAGTTTGCCATTGCCTTCCTCTGAGGGTGAGAAAGTGTGGCTTTCTCAGGGCCATCCAATGGGTTTCCATTGTCAAGTGTGGATTGAAATGCTTGTCCTAGTCCAACACTGAAAATACTACACCATGCTGGCCCTCCAGAAAGGCCTCAAGTGCAATATTGAATCCAAGATTGTGGATTTCTGTCTTGAAGCACTTTGCTGTATTTCACTTCAGGACAGGACCACTTTACATCCCTACTTCCTTTTTTATCTGAGATAGAAAGCAGAAACTTTGCAAGAGAGACCTGGAGATCCTATTGTAGTTACCAATGCCTATGCTCTTAAGTGGAGCTTATTGTCAGAAAAACCTTGAATATCCATGATCCACAGCTTCTCACATTACTATGGGCTGTGTGTTCAGTAGTCTGACTACTGCACAGATGTGGATGGACAACTGTGTAATTGATTATATTTTTGTAAGTTTGATTATTTACAGATTTGATTAAAATGTTATTTCTAGGAAACTTTAGGGCCTCCAGTGTGATTCTGTGGTCAGCTGTCTCCATGCTGGAGAACATGCTGGAGAATACCTCTCTAGAAATCTCTAGGTCCACCAGTGTGATTATGTGGTCAGCTCCAATGGAAGCTCAACCATAGTTATGATGAAAGACCTAGACATTCTTAGAAAGGGGTTTTTTCTCACATAAAATAGTTGCAATTTCTGGGTTTTTGTGAGTCTTCCGGGCTATATGGCCATGTTCTAGAAGCACTCTCTCCTGACATTTCGCCCACATCTATGGCAGGCATCTTCAGAGGTTGAGGGGTCAGTTGCAATTTCTTTATTCACCTTTTCTAACTTTCATGGCAGTCCAGTGCCTCTAACCCCAGTAAATGTGAAGGACTGATTGTATTACATTAATGTCCTTTGAGACCTACCAAGGCTGTGATAAGGTTCTGGAAAGTAGCACAAACAGAGAAGATAGATTGGCAACTGTTATAGGTACATATATGAAGAAGGGGGCAGGAAGACATCATTCCACCATGTCTCCTGTGTCAGAATAACAATATAATAATATATAATAACCATAGTAAAGGTAAAGGTTTCCCCTGACATTAAGTCCAGTCACGTCTGACTCTGGGGGTTGGTGCTCATCTCCATTTCTAAGCCAAAGAGCCGGCGTTGTCCGTAGACACCTCCAAGGTCATGTGGCCGGCATGACTGCATGGAGCGCCGTTACCTTCTCGCCGGAGTGATACTTATTGATCTACTCACATTTGCATGTTTTCGAACTGCTAGGTTGGCAGGAGCTGGAGCTAACAGCAGTCGCTCATGCCGCTCCCGGGATTTGAACCTGGGACCTTTCGGTCTGCAAGTTCAGCTGCTCAGCACTTTAACACACTTCGCCACCGGGGCTCCTATAATAACCATATTATTTATTTATTTATTTATTTATTTATTCCCAACATTTATATCCCACTCTTCTCACCCGAAGGGACTCAGGGCAGCTTACAGCAATGGCAGAAATTTGATGCCTACACAAAACCAAAATTACACAGTACATAAAATCAATTGTAACTATTAAATACAATATAAAAATTTTAAAACAAATAGTCAGATGCATTCATCCACAAAAAAACTCATACTTTAGCCATAAGTCAGTCCGTGTCGTCTTTGCCATTATTATGCTATACTAATAATATAATATATTGTATATGCATATAATATTAATAATATTATAATGTAATACAATATAATAATAATACACTATTATAATGGTATATTTATATTACATGTAATATTACTAATAATATTACAGTATAGTGTTATAGTACAATATAGTAATATATAATTCTTATATTGTGCTATACAAATAATATAATATAATGTATGTACATATAACTTGTAAGCCGCCCTGAATCTCCTTCGGGGTAAGAAGGGTGGGATATAAATGTCGCTAATAAATAATAAATAAATAAATATAGCTAACTTGTGGAATTTCTTGCAGCCTCGTGCAATATCAGCAATAAGTTTCAGTGAAATATTTTTTCTGGTTTTCTTCCTTTCTCTGCCTACCCCTAGTATTTTCCATAATTATTTTCTCCCCCTGTTCTTTGCTGACTTTTTTACTTGGCTCGTTTCTTAGCCCAGAGTTGGTTCACTTATGCCCAATGATGTAGAACCTTTAATTCATTTACTTACAAACTCTTCCCAGTTTGCAATAATTCTTTTTGACTTCCCCATACAGAAAGCAAAAGACCAATTTTCTTTCACCTGAAGCAAATTTTAATATCACTTTCGCTGTGAATTTCAGCTCAAAATAAGGTGGTAGCATAGAATTCTCTGTCCAAAGCATACAGAAGATGTATTGATTAGTAAAAATGTAAATGATTGCGGTCTGCATCAGGAAAAAAAATGTGTTCCAGCTAGACTGGCCTTGGAATACCAGACATTCAGTTAACGTTTGTGGTTTTTGAACTACCTTTGATTTTTTTTCCATTGCAGGAAGCAAATTTGAATCCTTTTTTAAAAAAAAAAATCAGTTGCATGCCAATAAATGCTTTTGGGTAGAAACAGAACCTATGCTACTGGAGCACTAGACTGGCAAATAAACTTCAGTTCATTGGCAGGAAGCCACCGTTTATCCCTTATTTGGTTGTCAGCAGTTAGGATTTTCATGAATTTTGTAGTGAAAGCCAAGTGGAGATATATAACCAAGTCCATTGGAATGTTACCAGAGTTCCCCATATTTTAGTAGCATCAGATAGTTCTCTAAGAAGACAGTCTCTTTCTCCTCTGATGAGGAAGATAGGGTTTTTTTGGTTCTCCTATTTTAAATAAAATCTCCATAGCAATATGTTATAAATATGAATGAAAGTGCTTGTTAATTATGCCTTCTGGTGCATTAGTTAAATACCATATATACTTGAGTATAGGCCGACCCGAATATAAGCTGAGGCACCTAATTTTACCACAAAAAAAACTGGGAAAACATTGACTCAAGTATAAGCTGAGAGTGGTAAATTTCAGAAATAAAAATAGATACCAATAAAATTACATTAATTGAGGCATCAGTAGGTTAAATGTTTTTGAATATTTACATAAAGCTCAAATTTAAGAGTGTCCAACTCTGATTAAATCATTATTCTCATCTTCTTCAATGTAAATGTGCTTATGTATCCTTCTAATAATAATAGAGTAAAATAATACATGTAATAATAATAATAATAATTGGGTGCCGTGCCAAAAGATTTCAGTCGGCATTTGGAAACAATAGACATTGACAAAATCACAACCTGTCAACTGCAAAAGGCCACCCTACTGGGATCTGCACGCATCATCCGAAAATACATCACACAGTCCTAGACACTTGGGAAGTGTTCGACTTGTAATTTTGTGATACGAAATCCAGCATATCTATCTTGTTTGCTGTGTCATAATAAAATAATAATAATAAATACAGGAAAATAATACATGTAATAATAATAATAAGATCAGAGTGAAATAATAAATGTATTAATAATAATAAAAAATAGAGTAAAATAAATGTAATAGTAGCAACAATAATAGAGAAGAATAATAAATGTAATAATACCAATAATAATAGAGAAAAATAATTAATGTACCATATATTCTTGAGTATAAGCTGACCCAAATATAAGCCAACCAGGACCCTCACCCGAGTATAAGTCGAGGGGGGCTTTTTCAGTCTTAAAAAAGGGGCTGAAAAACTAGGCTTATACTCAAGTATATACAGTAATCTATTTTTTTTCCATCCAAAAAAAGAAATCTGCTAGGTTTAAGAAGTTAAGAGGTTAACCAAATGAAATTTCTCAGTCATTGCTACTTGTGCAGTTGCCACTAGCTTTGCAAGACTGCTATTCTTCAACCTTTTTCAGCCTCTTTGGAGGTTACATTGCTGAGATTATCATGACTCTGAGCAGGTTTGACGTGCTGACACAAATTCAGAATAAATGCGAGTGAAAGCTTTAGGATGACTAGTGCAACCTCTTATCCTGGCATAGTTAAACCACTCTGTAGTGCATTAACAGAATTCAAGCCCATTTGTTCAAGCAGTGGGAATACTTATAACACATTGCTTTTTCAGGTGACATTGTAATTAAGGCCTTTATTCATACAGCATTACTCTGGTATCGGTGGGACTAGTATTCACAATTTTATTTATCTATGTCTGTCAAAATGAGTCCTCTTTAGGCATTTTCGAGATCTTCCAGCATGACTATGACATTCTTGGATTAGCAGCCATTTATTTCAATAGGGCTCACAATGATCCATGGTTCTGTGTATCCACATGAAGTCCAGGAATGTATTCCCGCAGATGTTGGGCTCATTCTGTAATTTAATATCAATACCAATGCATTATATTTTGAACTAAATAAGATTTCCTTGTTTTATTCAAAGCATTGTTCAGGGTGAGTCATGTAAGGGTTGAATTTGAGCATTTTGGTCATTTCGATATTTTTAAGGTATTCTTTAAAAACGAATGTATTAGGCAATAAGAATAAAGTATAGATTTTTCTTCGTGTACTCTGTGAATGCACACTAATGGAGAGGCTGCGCCTGCGCAGGTCCCAACGGAAACTCTTCCCAAGCTGAAGTTTAAATTTTGGCGGTAGCCACGCCCCTCCGTCCCCGGAGGGCATATAAGGCAGCCCTCGGCGTCTGCTCTCCAGTTCCTTTTTTTCCGCCGCAAGGTTCACTTCGGATTCTCATGTCTACGACTCGCTTCAAGCGCTGCACTCAGTGTGCCGCTAAAATTCCTGACTCCGACGGCCACGCCAAGTGCCTCTACTGCCTTGGAGAAGCACATGTCGTCGGTACCTGCCGTTTCTGCCTGGCCCTAACGGCCCAGGCTCGCAAAAATAGAGCCGCGAGGCTTAGAGCGGCGCTCTACGAAAAATCGCTCGCTCCCGGACCCGCTCCGTCGACTTCGGGCACGAAGTCACCGCTTAACCCGGAACCGATGTCGTCTTCAGCGGCTAATGCCCCTTCGGTCTCGTCTAAGGCGTCCAGAGCCTCCAGGTCGTCCAAGGCCGCTAAACCACCGTGCACTCTCACCACGGCCACGGTGTCGACACGTTCTGGTCGGGTCGGTCCTTCCTCGACATCGAGCTCGGTAGCTTCCGTTTCCTCGGCTCGATCCCAGCTCGGGGCTCCTCCATCGACCTCCGCGATGAAGATCGCCTTTAAAAGGGCTCATGAGGAAGCTCGTCGGACCCAATCCGACTCAGCAATGATCCCTCCCACACCGGGTAAATCCCTGAGGGTTCCATCAAAACAACCGCTCGCTAAGAAGAGGGCAACCCAGCGCTCTTCCTCTTCTGCCTCCTCCAAGATGGATGCCCCTTCTTCGGCAACTTCTTCTAGAAGGTCTTCTCCGATCGCTCCCGCTCAGCGACCTCGCCAGCCTTCTCCTCACCAACTCTCGGACGGCGAGTTACAGGACTCACCCCACCACTCCACTCAGACAGTGGTCAGGGTCCCATCTCCTCGACCTGCTGCTTCTCATCGTTCATCTCGTCAGCAGCTTTTTCCCCCGACCTCGACACCGGAACGGGGTAGACAAACCACTCGCCTGGCTCGAGCGGTCCAGGCTTCGGCCTCCAAACAAACTCGGCCGCAGATAGCTCCTGCTCTTGAGGCGGTGCCGCCACCAGAGACTGTGTTGTCATCTCCTCCCCAGTCCCCTCAAGGGGCTGGAGACGATGAGATAGAAATTGATCGCCCGGATTCTGCTCTCTCGGCCTCGGTGGTATCCTTAGGCCTCGATCTCTCTCCTCCCCATGATGCCTATGAGGTGGATCCTCCTTCGCCTACCGACAACATTCGGGCTTTCTCCGAGCAAATGATTAGAATGGCTGATGCCCTGGGTTTAGAAATCAAACAGACTTCCAAAGCAGTAACTGACCCGGTTTTCAAACGGGTCCAAGCCCAGGCCCCTCCAGCCACGCTGTTGCCGTTCTTACCCTATCTCCTCGATGTTATCCAATCTTCGTGGAAAACCCCCTCCTCGATCCCTCCTACCTCGAAGAGAATCGAGTCCTGGTATCGTACGGATGACGACACCTTAGAATGGCTTAAACACCACCCCGACCCGAATTCCATGGTCGTGAAGGCCTCTCAGTCCTCCGGTCGCGAATCCACTACCCCTGCAGACAGAGAGGGTAAAAGGTTCGACGCGGTCGGCAGAAAGCTCTACTCCGGAGCCCTTCTACTTTGTAGAATGGCGAACTATGGGGCCTGTATGGGGGCATACCAGCAGATCCTCTGGGAAAAAGCTCAGCCCTTCTTCGCGAAGTTGTCCGACGAAGACCGGTCGGTCATGTCCACCCTCCAACAAGAGGCCGATTCCTTAGCGCATCATCAAATCCAGATGGCTAAGCATACTGGTGACACGGCTGGCAAGATGATCGCCCACGCCATTGCCATTCGCCGCCACGCCTGGCTGAGATCTTCCGGCTTATCTTCTTCCTCGAGGCAGGTCATCGAGGACCTCCCCTTCGACGCCATGGGCCTCTTTAATGCTGGCACCGATGACAAGCTTAAAACCAACCATGACTTTAAAGTTCTGGCCACTAAATGCGGCGATCAACCCCAGGCTCACCGCACCAAGTGGTTTCCTCAACGCTTTCGACGCTTCCCGCCTCCTTCTTACCGCCAGCAATCTTTCAGACGTCCCTCGGTATCGAACAACCAAAATCGCCAACAGCCCCGTCGGGCCGCACAACCTCAAAGACAACGCGGCCGGGTCACCCCCACCGCTGGTCAACCTATCCGGCGTTCCTGACGCCATCTCTCCTTCCAAAGACTCTTTCTCCGGTACCGATGTCGTTCTCACTCCTCCACACCCCTCTCCTCCACCAAATCAACCTCATGGTCTCTTTATAGACCGCCTGGCTCCCTTCTTTCACCGATGGAAATCTATTACTTCAGATGCCTGGGTTCTAAAAATTGTCCAAGAAGGCTATGCATTAGAATTCGAGGAACTCCCTCCCACCGGGCAGGTCCTTCTCTCCAACCCCTCTCAAGAAATTCTCGCAGAGGTCGACACCCTCCTCGCCAAAGGGGCTATTCGGCCTTCTCCATCGGCACAGGACCCTCAAAGCTTCTTCTCCAGGTACTTTACGGTCCCGAAGAGGGGTGGGGGCCTCCGCCCAATTCTGGACTTACGCATGCTCAATGTCTTCATATGCCCAACCAAGTTCAGGATGGTCTCTATTGCCTCCATCCTCCCGATGCTTCACCGCGGAGACTACTTCGTGTCTATAGACCTCCGAGACGCCTATTTCCACGTGGCGATTCGAGAAAACCACAGGCGCTTCCTCTCTTTCAAGGTCCTCGACCAAACCTACCAGTTCACCGTTTTACCCTTTGGCCTCGTTACCGCCCCAAGGGTCTTTACCAAAGTCGTCGCTGTCGTGGCTGCCCACCTCCGGCTCCAGGGGATCACAGTTTTTCCCTATCTAGACGACTGGCTTCTGGTCGAATCCGACCCTGTCCTACTCCGTCGTCACGTCGACTACACCCTCTCTCTTCTAGATTCTCTCGGTCTCCAGCTAAACCACGACAAATCTCACCTCAACCCGTCGAACAAAATCCGCTTCATCGGCGCCCTGTTCGACTCAATCGCTCAGACTGTCTCGCTCCCGCTCGACAGGTTTCTAGCTCTCCGTCAACAAATCATCTTCTGCGAAACCCACCGAAGGGTTCGGGCTCGGTCCATCCAAGTACTGCTGGGCCACATGGCCTCCACAGTCCTCACGACCCCGTTTGCCAGGCTCCGTCTCCGGTCCCTGCAGAGGTGGTTCATAGATGTTTTCAAGCCATTTCGCCACCCCAACTCGAGGTTTCTCTCGGTCCCGCCTCATGTTCGTCGGTCACTCCTCTGGTGGAAGTCCCTCTCCAACGTCTGCAGGGGTCTTCCGTTCCACTCGGTTCCTCCCTCGATCACCATAACCACAGACTCATCCAATTTCGGCTGGGGAGCCCACATGAAGGGCCTCACTGTTCGAGGCCTCTGGTCTCCCTCCGAGAAGGCCAATCACATAAACTTTCTCGAACTCCTTGCTATCTTCAAGGCTCTGAAAGCCTTCTCCCGCCTGATCTCCCAAAGATCTGTCCTCGTACAGTCGGACAACACAGTAGCAGTATTCTACATCAACAAACAGGGCGGCACGGGCTCAAGGAAGCTGATGCTTCTCTCCTCCCAGCTGTGGCATTGGTGCATAGCCCGCAACATCCAAATCTCGGCGATTCACCTTCCCGGGATCCAAAACAACTTGGCAGACGCCCTCAGCAGAATGACGACTTCCTCCCACGAGTGGATGCTCGACCCCGAGACTCTTCTTTCTCTCTTTCTCAAATGGAGTTTCCCCACCCTAGACCTCTTCGCTTCTCCCCAGAACGCTCAACTGCCTCGGTACGGGGCGAGACTTCTCCCGTCCTCCTCTCCAGGCTGCCTGGGAGACGCCTTTCTTCTGGACTGGTCGGCGGAACCGATCTATCTCTTTCCGCCCTTTCCTCTGATACCGAAGGTCCTCCAGAGGCTCCGGTCGGTACCGATGTCGGCGATCCTGATAGCGCCAGCCTGGCCTCGTCAACCGTGGTTCCCGGCTCTTCTTCGTCTTTCCAAGGCGACCTTCTTCACTCTGCCTCTTCTACCACACCTCTTATCCAGGGAGAACGGCCAGATCCTGCATCCGGATCTCCCCTCTCTACATCTCACTGCTTGGAGGATTCTCGCCTGACCTCCCTCCCGCAGAACCTACAGGAGGTCCTCCGCGCAGCTCACAAGCCGGCTACAACCAGGGCCTACACTTATAAAGTCTCTCGCTTTCGTTCCTTTCTTCGCTCCCGAGGAATCACTGCTTTCCCAACCTCGGTACCGATTGTGCTGGACTTCCTTATGTCTCTAGCAGAACAAAAACTTTCTCTTGCCTCTATGAAATCTTACCTGGCTGCTCTATCCTGGTGCTTTCAACAACATGGTAGACCATCATTGTTCTCCGACCACCTCGTCAAGACCTTCTTGAAAGGATACAACAACATCTGCCCACCGGCCCAACCTCCTACCCCAGGATGGAACCTTGAGCTTGTCCTTTCCCAGCTCACTGCTTCTCCTTTCGAACCCTTGGCCTCGACCGACCTACGTCTCCTTTCCTGGAAAGTTGCCTTCTTGGTGGCCATAACCTCAGCGCGCAGACCCTCGGAGCTGGCGGCCCTTCGGGTTGATGAACCCTACCTCCGTTTTCATCACGACCGCGCCGTTCTCCGTCCGGACATCACCTTCCTTCCCAAGGTGGTCTCGGCCTTTCACCTTAACCAGGACATTGTCCTTCCCGCCTTCTTCCCGGACCCCTCGTCTCCCCTTGAGCGGAGACTGCACCTCCTTGATGTGCGTAGAGCACTTCTTTTCTACCGGGACCGTACTAAGGACATTCGAAAGTCCCCAAAACTTTTTGTGGCCCATGCCCCAGATAAACTGGGCAATCCTATTTCTTCTCAAAGACTCTCACACTGGATTGCTCGGGCCATTGAACTGGCCTATGAACTAGCCAAACGACCTCCCCCTCCGTCGGTTCGCCCGCGTTCGACAAGAGGTCTCTCCACGTCGACTGCCTTTCTAAGGGGCATTCCACTGGACTCTATTTGCAGGGCAGCAATCTGGTCCAACCCCCTTACATTTGTGTCTCACTATAGGGTAGACCAAAGGACTTTAAAGGACTCAGCCTTTGCTAGAGCAGTTTTATCCTCATGCTTGTCCTAACCTTCTGCATTTATGACTTCTATGTGGGTGTTTTTTCTCATGCGACCCTCTTGCTGTTTTCTCCTGTTTGGTACTTGTTTGCACTACTCTCCTGATGATCCGTGCCTTATTGCTATTGCCTTCCCCCTTAGGGGAATGATGTTTTCCTGTTTTTCACATGTGCTCTTAAAGGGTTATATCATGCCTGACCGAACTGCCTTCGGTGTTTGGTGTGTGTTTGATGCAATACCTTAATGGGTCCTTGGACCAGGGTTTTCTTTGATGTTTTCTTTGATGTTTTCATGTTTAATAAACATATGTTTGGACAGTTCTCTCGTTGTCAGGGTTTGCTTAGCCCGCCTCCGAGACCTAAGCTTGCTAGTCTCCATTAGTGTGCATTCACAGAGTACACGAAGAAAAAGGACAGGTTGCTTACCTGTAACCATGTTTCTTCGAGTGTACTCTGTGAATTCACACAAGCCCGCCCTTCCTTCCCCTCTGGCAAACCCTCTTCCTTTCTCGTTGCCTTTGCGGCGTAGGAACTGGAGAGCAGACGCCGAGGGCTGCCTTATATGCCCTCCGGGGACGGAGGGGCGTGGCTACCGCCAAAATTTAAACTTCAGCTTGGGAAGAGTTTCCGTTGGGACCTGCGCAGGCGCAGCCTCTCCATTAGTGTGAATTCACAGAGTACACTCGAAGAAACATGGTTACAGGTAAGCAACCTGTCCTTCTGTGTGGTATAGTGGTTTGAATTGTTGCTTGACCATAAAAATCCACTGGGAACCTTGGGCAAGTCACATTCTCTTATCCCCAAAGGAATTCAATGACAAACCTCTGAAGAATCCTTGTAGATAAAAAACTGAAACAAAACAAAGGGATAGATTTACCTTAGGGTTGCTGTCAGTCAGAAATGACTTGAAGGCATATGGCTCAGTGCCATGGAATCATGGGAAGTGTAGTTTGTTGAGGCACCAGCACTATTTAGCAGAGAAGGCTGAAGAATTTGCAAAATTGCAGCTCACATAATTCCATAGTATTGAGTAATGACAGTTAAAGCAGTGCCAAGCTGCATTCATTCTACAATGTAGATTCACTTTGGGACTAAGATCAGTGGTACCACAATGGGCAAATCCTGACTTGGAAATAACTCAACTCCTCTCTCCAAAATAGATAACATAATTAGTTTTCCACATTTGCTGGGGTTATGGAGACATGCCCCATGTGAAATTGAAAAAAAATGTAAATAAAAATGCTTTTTTCCACATAAAGAGGACCCCTCTCTAGGAATTTCTAGGTTCTCCATTGTGACAATGCCCATTTTCGGTAAGGAAATAAAAACCTGGTGGTTTTGGCAGGCTTTTGAATAACCCTACTCTGGTACACTGCCCACCTCTTGGCCCTAAGATTTGTTGTACAAGTTTTACCTATCCCTAAAACGGACCATGTCAATCCACCTTGGCTAATGATTCCCATCCCCTCAATTGAAGGTTTTGATTGTGATTCTTTATTTTATTTATTGTCTATTTTAACTGAATTGTTTTATTTGTTTCAACTCTGTGCTTATTTTGTTGTTTTAAGTTAGTGTATGTTGCTTGTACTTACGTTGGAAACCATCCTGAGTCCCTTTGGGGAGATAGAGCAGTATATAAATAAAGTTGTTTATTATTATTGACACAACGACATTGTATGACACAGCAAACAAGATAGATATGGCGGATTTCATATCACAAAATCACAAGTCAAACCCTTCCCAAGTGTTTAGGACTGTGGGGGGGGGGGAGGTGCATTATTATTATTATTATTATTATTATTATTATTATTATTATTATTATTTTATGTCACAGCAAACAAGATAGATATGCTGGATTACGTATCATAAAATCACAAGTCGAACACTTCCCAAGTGTCTAGGACTGTGTGATGTATTTTCGGATGATGCGTGTAGATCCCAGTAGGGTGGCCTTTTGCAGTTGGCAGATCGTAATTTTATCAATGTCTATTGTTTCCAAATGCTGGCTGAGATCTTTTGACATTATTATTATTATGGTAAACATCCACCTGATATTGACTATAGAATTTCACTGGTGGACCTACAAATGTATTATCTCCATAAAACTCTAGGTCTTCCAGGAATTACATTTTAATCAAATCCCCATAAGTTAAACCTGAAAATGTGGAGGGATGACTGTAGTCAATGTTTTTGAAATAATGGCTAGAATTTATTTCTTTGAGTTTTTTGTTTGTTTCTTAAAAGATTCCCATTCAAGCTTGTATGCAAAATAGGGAAAAATTGGTTAAAAAACCAACCTTAAAAAGATTTACACCAATTTTAAATGGCTAAATACCATTAAACAGAAACAGCATTTTGTCTGATAGCAGCGTTGCTCAATATGCAAAACACCTGCTCTTGTTGGATAGTGTCTTGATATTTTTGTGGGAAAACAAGAGACATGCATGACGAACAAATAAGTAAGTGAGTTCATTTTAATAGAATGTTATCTGGTTTGAAGGTCTTGTAGTCAAAGCTTATTTCCTGCTCTTTATTGTCAGCTGGATTGCAACACCATGCTTAAATCAGCAGTGGAGATTTGAGGTGTGTGGGTGTATTTAAACAGCTATAATTTGGAGATATTACCTTATTCATGCCTTAGAAGTGAAAACATAGAAGAAACTTTGTTTCTCGATATTAACTTTTTGAGAGGTGAAATCATGACATAATAACAAGATGTTTACCAAATGTTAATTAATCTACTTGACATTGTTATTAAGTGCCTCTGTTGAGTTCACCCTGTCCCTTCCCAGCTCAATCTGATACAGCTTTAGGTAGAATGTTAACCACAAATTAACAAAAACAGAGCTGCATGTTTTGCAAAATCAGTTTGATCTCTTCTGCTTCGTATTATTAAACCATAATGCAGATTATAGTATTTCCATGTGTGATTGTGAAAGCTGGGCAGTGAAGAAAGCTGATAAGAAGAGCATCACCTTATTTGAAATGTGTTAGAGGAGAGTTCTGTGGACACCACTGACTGCTAAAATGACAAAGAAAAGGGTTTTAGAGCAGATTGGGATTAAATTCTTGCTAGAAACCAATATGAGTATAATCGAGGATTAACTATAGTGAAGAGGCAGGGAATGTAAGCAATCAACTTTGCAATCTGTCTTGAGATCCTTGTAATCATACTTTAAAGCAGTGGTGTCCAACCTTTGTTCCTCCAGGTGTTTGGGACTCCAGCTCCCAGAAGCCCTGACCAGTTTGTCCAGTTATCAGGAAATCTGGAGCCCAAACGTCTGGAGGACCAAAGATTGGACACCACTGCTTTAAAGCATTCAGAACTAAATTCTCCTTGTAGAAGCCTAAATCGAACTTCAATACAAGTTGAGTATCTCTTATCCAAAATGCTTGCGACCAGAAGTGCTTTGAATTTCGGATTTCTCCCCAGATTTTGGATTACTTGAATATCATGCAGATGGGAGCCAAGTCTCAATGTGAAATTAGTTCATGTTACATAAACCTTATACATATAACCTGATGGTAATTTTATATACAACATTATTCATAATTTTGTGCATGAAACAATTTGTGTACATTGAATCATCGAAAGCAAAGGTGTCACCACATCATCCAGCCATGCAGACAGTTTGGGAGGATATCAGATTTTGAAATAGTTCAGCCTATACAACATGAAGCAAAACAAGTTGGGAGGTCAGGGATGTGAAAGTCCAAAATGGGAGTTCCAGTTTGGAGAGCAACGGATCCAGTCTAGATCCAAGATAATGGAGGGGCACCCAGTAGTAAGTGGAGAAGGCCTCCCCATGCATTTCTACCTGATATCTCCAGACCTTTGGATTCCTTTCATACTTGGCTTGAGGTTCATGGAGTAATTACTGCCAGGGAAAGTAATTATCAGAGAGCAAATTGCTTCAGAAAATTGTTCGTAAAAGCCACATGTAATATAAAGCTGTTTTTTGTAGATGGGTTGGTTTGATACTGCTGTAAATGTCAAATTACTTGGATTACTTTGCACATTTTTTCCTTTATGGGACTTAAAAAAGATGAAATTATTGGACCCTGGTTTCTTTACAGTATCACTGAAGTAAATCTCTGATGTAGAGAGGGCTACGCTCTTTTCTTCCACATTTATCAGATTCTGGTGCTATTTGTTACAAAAAGCCACTTGTCCATATGGGCAAATATACTGGCATAGTTAATTATGAAACCTTCCAGAGATGGGGAGATTTAGTGGTTTCAAAATATGGATTAAAGGCCTGAGATTTCCCTAAAGCCGTTCAGATTGCTTTCTTGGTTTAAGTGTGGAATAGACACTGCTGTGCCCAAATGTTCTTCAAATTCAGTCTCTCTTCGGGAAAAGCTGTTATTTTTCAGATGGCTGGAAATGATATTTGAACAATTATGCCAGTGGATATTCTTTATATCTCCTACCCTGTAGATGGCACAGTGAAAGACATGTATTAAGAAAATAATTTTTCCAGTTTAAGTTCAGATTTGTAGGTTGGCCAGGAAAGAAAATTGTGTCTTCAAACCTGCAAGCAAATTAATCTGAGAGCTTTAGCAAAAGAGTTCTGTTGTGTTGCTAAGCAACACTTTGCATTATGTTACCCAGTTGCCATGGCAAAAGAATGGCTGCTCTCCGTCCTTTGCAGATGACAGAGAACTTATTACTCATCTCCAGAGAGTGTTGTGAAGGCTTTTCACTTAGTGCTTAGCTTTCCTGCAGAAAACTATGATCTGCTTCTCTTAATTCTCTTTCCGATGTAAAGGCTTCTATATACCGTACTTATTCATACGGTACATAAATAAGTTTGGCCTTTCTGCCAGTCTTTGTCTGTGATGGGTAGAGTTGTTAATATCTGGCTTTTCTATGTTTTTAAGAAGGGTTGCTTCTGTCATAATCACAGAGAATGATCGAGTTGGAAGAGACCACAAGGGCCATTAAGTCCACCCCCCCTGCCATGCAAGGACACATCATTATCATTATATTTGTATGCTGCTTTTCTCTCTGGATTGATTTCAAAAGTGGCTCCCAACAGATAGCTATCTACCTCTCTTTACAAACCTCCAAAGAAGGACACTATGCCTCACTTCAATGTCAAACAATTCTTACCATCAGGAAGTTCTTCCTAATGCTTAGGTAGAACCTCTTTTCCTGTGGTTTGAATCCATTGCTCCATATCCTAGTCTCTGGAGCAGTGGAAAACAAACTTGACCCCTGCTTAATATAACATCTTTTCAAATATCTAAGCATGTCTGTCTTGACATACCTTCATTTTCTCTTCTCCAAATTAACCATCCCCAGCTAATTCACCACACATATGCTTTCGTTTCCAGACCTTTGACCATATATGGAACTGAATATGTTCCAGTGCATCAATCTCCTCCTTGATTTGTATTGTCCAGAACTGCCTTCATTGGACTTATGTCCAGATTTTTCATCAATGTTATCTTGGACTCCACAGGTAGTAGAGTATCATGGGTGGTTGGGTTGCTCTTGCTCCTGTTTCTGATAATTTCCTGAATTTTGTCCTTGTTACAGTAAGACATGATAATAATAAAATAAGATATGGGGGTGTTTAATGTGTCTGTTGGTTTGAAACCATCTTTATTAAGTCTTCCTCTTGTGTTGGTGATAATTCCATTCAGCACTACAAATTGATAGCAAGTACAGAACCAAACAAAACAACAGTAAGAAGGAAGAAAGACTGGCAAATCTAAGAAAAATAGATTTGTACATATGGGGTTGACTGGTATGCACAGTTGGAAATGACAATGTCCTGTTGCTCAAATAGGTAAAGGCACTTAGTCTTAATTGCTAGAAAAGATTCTGAAGCACAGCTTTTATTAAAAGTAGTTATTTCACATTCGTGTCATTTGTCCAATGTTCCATAGGCAGGGATAATGAGGATTTCTAGTGCTGGAAGTCAATCAAACTTTGCCTTCAAAACAGCTGGCATTTGGGCCCTGCCCCAAAATGTGGAGAAAATACTTCTAAAACAGATTGGAACATGGAAAGCAGTGGTAGAGCCAAAGTGTGATTTGTTCTAGATTTTACATCGCACCAAAACTGTGAAATGTTGGGAATAAGCCGAGAACATATGCATGTCATTGGTATGCATTTCTCTACAGTTCTGGCTGTAATCATGTGAACCTGGCTTGAATTCAAGGAAATCTGATGGATGCCAACACAACCTGAACAATCTTGTTTTAACCGAACAGTTGTATTCCAGCATAGCTACTCTTATATCCAAAATCCTCCTTTCCATTGGTATTCATGGAATACAGTAACTGATTTTACATTTCATTAATAGTGCATGGCATAGCTGTTTATGCAGTTGTATATGATGTCTCCATACCTTCTTCTTGGGCTAATATTTACTTATTGATGAAGACAGTAAAAAGATAGGGAAAATGATGAAGAGGCACTGCAAGTAGTGGGTTGTTCCCTTTTGGTTTTGTAGCCTAAGTGCTGATAACAGGAGGATTATCCCTTTGCATTCTGAAGTTTCTTTTCTTTACATTGTTGCTGCTTTGCAAGAAAAAAGTGTTTGCTTTTCTCTTGGTTTGAAGAGTCCAGGTGAATCTTTTAGGCATGTTCATACAGAGTTCTGAAAAACCAAAACCCCCAACCCCTTATGTAACCCAATATAGCTTCAGCTTTAACTTGTTTTAAAAGGTCACATTGTAGAGTAAATGATGTCAGCATATAGTCTAAAGTTTGTTTAAACAGAGAGCTGAAGTCATTCTGAATAAAACTTGGCCAGTGTGAGCATCTTTCATTCACGTGAGTAATTTTAATAGGATTCCAAAGTTCTTTTGGAAATAATTTCCGTTGTGTTGTATGGCCACATTTGACAGCATATTTATTCCACTTATAATGGTGTTATGATTCATGTTCCATGTTTATTATTATTAAGAAACTGATTGATGCCTTTAAGCCAAGTAATACCAGCTCAATTTATTGTGGTTGTTAGAATATATAGGCTTGAGTTTCTACAGAATATTCTCTATTTTAGATTTCAGAGGTCACTTGTTCAGTTGAGTGGATTAGAATCTGCCCATCAACACTGTCCACCTTTTGCTTGCAGATGGATGTCTCTCATTGTCATTAATTCCCAAGATCGCTGTTTGTTTATCTTTCCACAATTAGTCACTGGAATAACATTCTCCATTAAAAGATCATGAAATGAAGTTGGCAACACTGGTCTCACTGCACAAGATAACAGGCCAGGATTGTGTCAAATTTAAACTTAACCATCATGTGCAGTCAACCCTCCACGTTTGCCAAGTTTAGGGGTAGAGGAACCTTGTGAAAGTGAAAAACCACAACTAAATGATTTGTTGTTGTTTTTTAAGCTGAGAGAACAGGAATTTCTCTAAGATTTTCTAGGACTTCCATCATGACTCTAAGGTCACCTTCTGTTGGAAGCAGATCATAGAATTGCAGTGCAGAACTTAAGAGATTCCTAGAGAAATATTCTCTCAGATAAAAAAGAGCTTTTCTAAGGAAATTGATCATGCAAATTGAAAGACTTGAGATTCCAAGAGATAACATTCTTATCAAATCTATGAATAATCAAATTTTTAAACGGGAAATCAGCAAATGTGGAAGACCAATGGTACAATGGGCCATTCCATTGTTTTGCTTGGCTCCTACCTTCAATAGTTGCAAAAGTTGCAATAAACTGGGATCCTTTGAGAAAGCTTCTTAATCTCTGAACTAAGACTCCAGTTCATTATGTCTGCAAATCTACTGATAGCACAAGAAAGCAATAAATTCAAAATTCAAAAGCTATGCTTTCCTCACAAAACATTCATTTCTATTCTGTACTGCACAGCCAATGTCTTACTCTGACAATCCAAATGCATCCTGTAGCTTACTCTAAAGTAAGCAGTATTTAACTTATAGCCAAAACTGATAGAAACTATTCAAATTTGATTTCTAGTGTTTCTTGACGATATTTATTAAGTTAGTAGCACTGAAGCTTAATTCCAGAATATTTGAATCTCTTGTTAGGTTTTTGCTTTTCTAAAATTCGCTCATCAAAATGGGGCAGAAATTGAGGCCTGGTGAAAGACATGTGGGTTATTGAACTGTAGGTTTATGATTAAAGGCTTTTTTGTTTTGCCACAAAGTCTATCCTGATAGGTTTCTGGAGGCCCACACTGTCTGATTCTCCATGCTGTGGACTCAGAGGAATCCTGGTGTTTACTGAGCGGATAGCTGCTCTTACTGTCCAAACAGATCTGTGTTTGCGAACTGTAAGCATATTGCTGTTTTCTGTGAGGCACTCAGCTATGGCTTGAATGGTTCCTCTTGTTCTCAGCATATGAGGCTGACATTTTTCAGACTTTACTAAGCAAGTCACATTCTTGGTGAAGATTTTAGCAACCAAATAAGAAAGGAAAAGTCGATTCTTCTAAATCTTCTTGATGGGACTTCCTAATACACAAAATGTGCATTTTCCATCTCTTGAGTTTATGATACCATTAAGTTGATTATAAAGGCTTGCCTTTTTCAAGTTCTCTTCCTTTCAAGTCATTCTAAAATGGTGATTCTCAACCTGTGGGTCCCCAGGCATTTTGGCCTACAACTCCCAGAAATCCCAGCCATATAATAATAATAGTAATAGAAATAGAAATAATAATAATAATAATAATAATAATAATAATAATAATAATAATAAGTTTATTCTTATATCCCTCCCCATCTCCCCAAAGGGACTTGGGGTGGCTTACAAGGGGACCAAGCCCAATAACGCAACAGTAAAATACAACAAAATAAGATGCATTCAATTACAATGAATTAATACATAAAAACATATAGGTAAAGGTTTCCCCTGACGTTAAGTCCAGTCATGTCTGACTCTGGGGGTTGGTGCTCATCTCCATTTCTAAGCCGAAGAGCCGACGTTGTCCGTAGACACCTCCAAGGTCATGTAGCTGGCATGACTGCATGGAGCGTTGTTACCTTCCCACCGGAGCGGTACCTATTGATCTACTCACATTGCCATGTTTTTGAACTGCTAGGTTGGCAGGAGCTGGAGCTAACAGCGGGCGCTCAAGCCGCTCCCAGGATTTGAACCTGGGACCTTTCGGTCTGCAAGTTCAGCAGCTCAGCGTTTTAACGCACTTCCCCACCAACCATGTTTGGGACAGCGGTGGGAGCGAGAGAAGGGCCTCCCCAGCAGATCTTAAAGTATGCACAAGTTCGTAGTAGAAAATGTGATCGCAACGATAGGCTGAACCCAAACAGTTTACCAGCTTTTGGGGTTTTTGGGAGTTGAAGGCCAAACATATGGGGACCCACAGGTTGATAACCACTGTAAAGTTTAGAATCTCAACTAAAACAGGTTTAGTGAGTGGACAGCTCCTGAATCCAAAGCTCCCAAACAAAAGATTGTCATCAGTCAGCTTTATACTTATGCTTCAAATCATCTGATTAAAACTACTCCAAGGTTGATTTTTTTTAGATTTTATCTACTAGCATGCACTTTTGGTTTGCTTTTAAACCTATTGTTTCAACCCAACTGGGAAAAAATATTAGGAAAGAGCAATATAGCACCAGAGAGTACCATGCATGTTCCAAGACCGGCCTTTGAGCATTGGGGTCAAGTCATGAAGGAGTGGTGAAATGTCAGACACGTAAAAGAAAAATCAAGACTGTTTGTCTTCCGTGTGTGTTTGTTAGTTATGTATTCACACATAAAGAGGCAGAAAACCTTCAGTTTGTGGCTTTGCCATTCCCATTGCTCACCTGCCTGCCAATAATATATACAAACAGTTTGAGATGAGGATGTCCATCCCCCAATGGCCAGCTAAAAAGCCGTCTTCAAGCAGAAACCTTGTATGGATTTGTTAAGAGAGGCATGTCTTATTGATTTAACCAGACCCCTTTGGAGGGGGAAGCCACTGGAAGCTTAAAAAAGGAAAGGGCATAATTTCATATTCTTAAAAGCTTCCATAACTTTCACTTGGCAGAGCCAGGACACGTGGTTAGATTGATCCCTGATCCTACCCAGTGAAAGCTCTTTTATATTCTCCATGTTTCTCAAATCCCAGTGAAGTGGAGTCTTAAATGGAAGCTTTTAAACATAGCAGTTTGTTAGCTTTTGAACTATTTTTAGATTATAGTGTCAGTTGATCACTTTCAGAAATAATGTATGTAATTCATCACAAATAGAATGTCATTTATCTTAAATGTAGGTGTAAATAGAGGTGAATAACATAAACAGTATCCTTTCCCCTTGAGTGTTGCTTGACTTTTTTTAAAAAGGTGTATTTCCTATATCTTTCATGGTAGTAGATTCTCATTAATGCACCACTGAGGTGGTTGTCCCCTTTCAGCTGATGGGAAAACAGAAGCACTGGGAAGATATGTGAAATCCTTCCAAAGCCATGGAGGAAATTGGTTTTAAAACTGGGATTAGTGGACACTTGAATGTCTGTCCTGGGCTTCCAAGAGCACAGCTCTTCCCATGGTACAGAAGGGAAACAAGGAAGAACTTGTTGCAAAGTATTTGCTGGAAGAAGTCACTGTGCAAACAACTCTATTGTTTCTATAGTAACAGCTGATTGAGAAGAGATCATTGTTACACATGGTAGTTAGATTTTTAAAAGAAAGTCGGGGAGAGGGGGAGACCACTGATCCATAATTAAGTGGAGAGGGACTGAAATGCATGCTGAAATTTCACATGCCTTTGTCCCCCTTGGCTGCATCAAAACCTGATTGTCCCATCTGTACACACAATTTTATAGACATTTCACAGTGCATTATTGAATTGTAGAGGAAGTTAATTCATTTTCTAAGGTTCCCATAGCAGTACTGGCTTTGAAAATAATTGTTGCATTAGTTGACGATAACCTAAAGCTTAAAATTGGGCAACGTTTAGGGGGCATTGGATGGCAAATGATGCCATAAAATCCACCAAAATGATTTGATTTCTCCCAGCTGCATTTCAAATAAAAAAACATGGAGAAAATACTTCACTTTTTCTCTTTTTTTGTAGAATGGCTGAGTCAGAGCTTGTAGAAATGTATTTTTTGGACTACAAGATCCAGAATCCTCCAGCCAACATATAATGCTGGACTCTGAAATAGTAGCTTTCCCCAGTTTTTGCCATGACTGGAGACAGACCCCAAAATGAAGAGATGTAATAAATGGTGGACTTCTGTTATTGTTGACTGTCAGGAATAGAAAATAAAAATTTTGGTAGGTGATACATAACCTGCTATCATAATACATATTTCTGAAGGGTACAAGAGGAGGGAATTTAGTACGAGCAGGGTTCACAAAAAATGTGTGCCCCTTTTGTTTACTATAAAATGTAAAGTATCCTTGAACTGGAGTGTTGTGTAGTTTCCAGGTATATGGCAGTGTTCTAGCAGCATTTTCTCCTGACCTTTTGCCTGTATCTGTGGCTGACATCTTCAGAAGTTATCTGTCAAAAGTGCTTTGATCATATTTTCCTGCATGACAGGAGGTTGGACTAGAAGGCCCTACTGCAGTGGTTCTCAACCTGTGGATCTCCAGATGTTTTGGCCTTCAACTCCCAGAAATCCTAACAGCTGGTAAACTGACTAGGATTTCTGGGAGTTGTATCCAAAACACCTGGGGACCCACAGGTTGGAATCACTGCTCTACACAATTCTTCCAACTCTGTGATATATTGGGTATAGCCAGTAATTTGTATCACTGAATTTACTTGTGTGACAGAAGGGTAAAAAGGTTAGGGAAATAGAGACATACACATAAACATGATGTGTGTGTGTGCCAGGGATGTTATCTTGTGGATAATCCAGATATTGTTGTTACAATCCAACTTCCAAAATCACTTGCCATTGGTTGGGTTGTCTAAGGTTGACAGGTGTTGCAACCCATCAATATTTGGAAGGTCATAAGATTCACAAACCTGCAATAGGACATCACGCTTTTTCTTCAATAAGCAACCTGCCAGTGTTTCATCATGGCTATTCTGCAATAATGATAAAGTAAGGGGAAGAGACTTGGGGGAATAATAAACTTTAATAATCTTTGGTATGAAAAAATATTTCTGCATTAGGCTGACATAATATGTCTAGAAGATTTGCCCTAATCACATCTTTATTGAAATAATGCAGTCCAGGCTTTGAAGGAGGAATTGTAGCAATTTCCCCTCAAGTTCACAATTCTTGTGAAGCAAAATTGAAGAAAAAGATCTGGCTCTACAAAGTTTTTTTTAAAGTGTAGCTTTTAATTTGTAACACATTATTAATCATGATTTTATGTATAAATATACTATGAAGGTCCCCAGTCACATATTGTGATGTTCTAGCATTTTAACAAGAAGAAATGAGAAGATAAAAAGAGAAAGCATTACTCATACATTTCAATAAAAGCAGACCAAAGATCTAAGTGTAAGTTGCATTGATAGAACTTCCATTCGAATGTTGAAGGTACTGTAAAATCTTTCCATTGGGTCCACTTATCCATATCAAAATCCATCCTTTTGGTCCCCAAACCCGCCCTTGACTTATACATGAGGCCCACTTGTACATGAGTATATATGGCAAATTTTGTGCTCCTATAAATTCTTCTCCAGTAATATTCTTGCATCCTGATTAGCACATCATGCTTCTTTTCTCTGGAGGACCAAGGTTGCTGTGATCTCTTGAATTGCTAGATGAAACGTGCTTCAGAATAACAAATTGTGCTTTTCCTCTTTGTTTTTACTGTGCATATTTAATTTCTTCAGCAGCCGCTGTGTTCCTGCAGGATGTTAGCAAAACATTTGGAAGCGGTCACTAGAGGACTTGGGGATCAAGGCTGATACACTCAGATAGCTAGTAATGAAGTGAGAGGAGAGGGGAGAGGAGCCGGAGGAGGAGAGGGATAAGAGAGGGGCCAGCAAGTCCTTCCTGTATTTCTGAGCAGAGACAATTGTGAAATTCATATGTAGCACAGCTGGAGGAGACCTAGAAGCCATAACATCTGTGCCTGCAGAACACTAAATTGTTTGTTGCAGTTTTGAATCTTGGTTTCATAGTTCTTCAGTGCCCTGACCCCACCCCAGGCCTTAAATAGCCTGCCTGTGGCAATATATAAGATTGGTGGTGACATTTTAAAAACTGCCCTGAGCTTTTAAAGAATGTGCGTCAGCAAGTGCAAAATGTGTGCTTTCTACAAAAAGAAAATGGCAATGTACCCTCCCCCAATTATTTATTTTTCTGCATTGATTACTGCATTTTCCACCTTTCTTTGCAATGTCCGTGGAATAAAATTGTTTATTTCCGCATGAGAGTCCTGAGTGGAGAATTGAAGCATAGTAACTTTCCCAGGTTAACCCAATGAATTTAATGAATTATTAGGGTTGAATGTATGCATCCCTTGATCTGTGTCAAGTCATCAATGTTCTTCTATTTTCACTATTTATAGGGCATATTTCTAGTGTTTATTTCTTATCCAAAGTAACTTGGCAGTTTAGGGGCAAACCTTCTATAAAATGTCTATAAACAATAGAGTCTCACTTATCCAACATAAACGGACCAGCAGAATGTTGGATAAGCGAATATGTTGGATAATAAGGAGAGATTAAGGAAAAGCCTATTAAACATCAAATTAAGTTATGATTTTACAAATTAAGCACCAAAACATCATGTTATACAACAAATTTAAATTGTTTTAAATTTTATCACCAGCACCTTGAATTCAAACCAAAAGTGAACTGGTAGCAGGCACAGTCCCTTTAAGAAATCTGTTGTCTTTATGCAATGCCGATCAGTAAACTGGTTGTGGAGCCGCAGTAGCATAATGGGTTAAACCCTTGTGTCGGCAGAAGTGCTGACCTAAAGGTCAGCGGTTCAAATCCACAAGACGAGGTGAGCTGCTGTCTGTCAGCACTAGCTTCCTATCCTCCCTTCCGTGGAGCAGGGTGAGCTCCTGTTTGTCATCTCTAGCTTCCCATGCGGGGACATGAGAGAAGCTTCCCAGCAGGATGGTAACACATCCCCTGGGCAACGTCTTTGTAAATGGCTGTTCGTCTCACACCAGAAGCGACTTGCAGTATGTTCGCTTCTCACACGATATTCAAAAAAGTAAGCAGGTTGTAGGTTCTGAATCATCTTCAAGGGCAGACCCATAAAGAGAGCTCATTGCAGCAGTCTAATTGGAAAGTTAACAGTTCATGTACAATTGTGGCTCAATTATCTATACCCAGAAAAGGCTGTAGCTGTAGCTAGTGCCCTAGTTGAAGCTAATAGCCATGAGCAAAAGACCTAAATTAAGAAGTATTTATAGGCTTTAGGATGATGGGAATCCACCCAGAGCAGATATCTTAGCCAGTTTCCAAACTCAAGAGCCATCCATTCGCAGAGGTGCCATCATACCTGGATTCAGCTTCCTGTATCTCATCCAGCCCATTTATAACGCCTAGGCATGGCTCTAGCACCTGTATAGTCTCACCTGAATCCAAAGCCAAAAGGGGCTTGTCCAAAAGGATCCTTTGCATTAGGATTTCCACAGCATAACAGTCAGATGTTCAAATATTCTAAATACAAACATTACAGTACAGATGAAGCATTCAAATACTATAATATAGAACAAAGTGGAAAATATATGTTCTTCAGGTCCCCATTTCTTTTTGCCCCACAACACTTTTTAAAGGATGTGGGGTACCAAATTTCTCCATGTTTTTGTTGCCAGGTGATTTTAGGTCTAGGAAAAGAATCACCCCCCCCCCCCCCACACACACACACACAACATTCTGTTGCAAGGAAATGGTGCTGAGATGCCCCCAAACATGGGAGAACTTTTTTTGACATCTCGAGATGAGATGACCGTTTTCCAGGGGAGCTCCACAACCTCTAACGGTTGTGCATCTTAGTAAAAATCTATATCTCCCAGGAGTAGAAGACACCCGAAAACCTCATTCTCAATAAACATAACCAATCCCTTTCTAAAGGTCTTTGCTGAGAGATCCACAGTGAGCATGGCACATGAAAAAGAACTTCTAGAGTACACTTCTGGTATTTCAGGGTTTTCCTTGGCCCATGGGCCAATAGTTTTCAAAGCTTTGGACAGTTCCCTTTTTGGATTACAAATCCCAGGATCCTTCTGCTTAGTTAGTTCTGAGGGTAACAGTCCAAACATGCAGGTTTTTCATTCATCAGTGTCAATGACTTTTAAGGGCCTTAGAGAGTAAAACCTCCTTTTCAAATTCTAGTAATCACAAAAGCAGAGAATGACGTCAATTCCTATAGCCTCATCCTGTTTCGTGGTGATACACTATAGCATGATGTAGATGTTTGGTAAATATCCTCACCCACCAACAAGGCAGTAGCTTGTTACTTTGTAGCCGAAATACACACTGCAACTTTTAAAGACCCAAGACATTTTCATTAGCTACGGTTCCACACACCCCTTCTCGGGGGGGGAAGGCACTTTTTGGGGGTAAGATGCTCTGCATATGCCGCTGCAGATACAGTATTTCACAATATTTTAAGCATTGAAAATAAAGCTTTGTCCCAAGGCAATTTACCAGCTGGGCTATGCTTTGTAAATCACATCTGTCTAGACTCTAAGACAAGAGACAAACATCTGTCTAAAATCAGCTAGCTCGGATAGCAAATACTGCTAAAGAAATCAGGTCAGCTATTGAAGAAAGACTGAAAGGAAAATCCATTGAAATGTTTTTTAAAAAATTATATTAAAAATCAGTTATATCCAATTAGTTCACTGTCACACATCACACACAGCCAAAACATTTCTCCTTGAATTGAAACTAGCAAATTATTGGTTGCAGATAAAGGTTAGGCTAAAAGTGATATTGAGAGTTAATATTTCAGAGAAGCAAAAGGAAGATTATTACTTCTAGCTCTCATGAGACCTTCCACTATCACAATATCAGAGCACCTATCAAGTATGCTTGGATTACGTAATGTCTACATTTAATGTTTATATTTCCAACAGATATGCATGGAATGCGCACTCATTTCTACCTACTGAATGATGTAGTTTTTTGTGTCAGAAAAATTCACAAGTATTTTGCACAGTTTGAATATGTTTTTATAATATAGTAAAAAGGAAATATTATACAAACAAAAAAGAAAAGAAAATAGAAGAAGGTGAAAGAAAGAAAGAACAGCAAGAAAGGAATTTGCATTTGGCGCCTGACTTTCCTAAGGGTTGGGGCCTGGTCTGAGGAGGAAGAGGAGGGGGGACCCTTTGGTGGGGCCTTGTGCCCCTGAAATGGAGCCTACTACTCTGTAGTGCCTCAGGAAGAAAGTAGTTCTTCACTGAATGATGGGAATTGCCTTACAGACTGATCTGCACTTAGTGAGAATGTTTTACATGAGGCTCTGCCAGAAACTTTCTCTGACCTTGAGAGGAATATGAGGGAAGTGGAAGACACTGGGTTGTTGCTTATAACTCAGCGTCTTCAATTATGACAAGATAGTGCCAAGCAGAGGCAATTACGTTTTTCTCAGCGTTTGAAAAATAAACAGAAGGATTCCAGGTGTCAGACAGGTAATGTCTACATGGGAAAAAATTAGGTTTCTTAAGCTGTCTTCTTTGGTTGCTCAGTGTGAGTGCAACATTGTATTTTCAGGAGAAAGTCACATTTTCCTTGAGCTCTGCAGTAGGAGATTCTTACCTTGATTTAATATCATGTTTTTCTGTTTGTGATCATGAAATCTCATTTGGATATAATTCTTTGTTTAACTTTTGGGGACTCTGGCTTTCTTCTCAGGCTGGACTTTGTTTATTGCTGCATCAAAGAATACTATGACTGTAGGCTATATTTTGGAATGGCTTTCAAATCCTATACTTTGGATGTACAGTAGTGTCTCGCTTATCCAACATAAACAGGCCGGCAGAACGTTGGATAAGTGAAAATTTATTTATGTTGGATAATAAGGAGGAATTAAGGAAAAGCCCATTAAACATGATTTTACAAATTAAGCACCAAAACATCATGTTTTACAACAAATGGACAGAAAAAGCAGTTCAATACACAGTAACGTTCCATCCATCTGTAATGTGGTCTTCTTCATTTCTTGCTGTCTTCTATCTTGCCATGCATCATTGTCTTTTCTAGTGAGTCCTATCTTCTCATATGTCCAAAGTATGACAGTCTCAGTTTAGTTATCTTGGCTTCTAGGGAGAATTCATGTTTCATACTTCCTTAGATCCTCCTGTATTTCATAGCATTGTTAGGTTACATACATACCCACTAGAGAATTTGTGTTTTCAAACAACCCTCACTTTATGTGTATTGTTACACTGTCAGAGGAAACAGTAGAGGAAACAACAACGAATAACTTTAACAAAGGCAAATTGAATTAGTGCTTTGCTTGAGCTCAGTGTTTGTAATTTGACATGCTGAACTAATCCATAGATCCACTCTATTGTTTGTATTCGTTGTCACTCAGGGTGCTGAACTGGCCAGCTCTATAATCCAGTTCTGAAGGAATGACTGCATGGGTCTGAAACAAAGGGATGGAATGAGATGCTCCTCTAATTGGCATCCTTGAAGCAATGGCACTGAGTTACACATTCTTTGGGTTTTGACTACCTCTATAGAAAATGCCATAGGTTCACTTATCTCCTGTGCTGGACTACTGACAAATTGTCTGAGTTGCATTGTCTAAACAGAAATAACATGTTTGACAAATGGGAAGCTGATAAATGACACAATCGTTGTCCATATAAACCAGGCAGTTACATTTGTTTTCTTGATCCAAAGTCAAATGAATTAAAACAAGACCTTTTATAGTCTGCAGCTTGCTTATGAGGTCAATTAGTCGTTGGCTATAATCCAATGTGTTTTCTTCCCATTTTTACATGAAGGGTGTCTGTTCCAGAATAGCTTTCTCCATGAAGTAAACTCATGACTGGGTGTCTTCTGGTATCCTTGACTTCCGATTTCATTATTTTTGCCAACTGTTTTGGTGTACTGTTCAAAGAAAGTCAGACTGGCTTGACCATGTCTTAAGCAAACGTCCTGCTGAGTCCAATGAGGTGGAGGAAAAACATCATAAGACATCAGCTTTTTGGATGGAAAACACCAGAGACAATTTATTCTATGAGTTATACTGCTGGCTTTTATAGTTGCCCCTTCAGAGAGAGCAAAAGAGAGAGAAAAATCAATTTTGGTTGGTTTCCTTAGGAATCTCTGCATATTTTGGGCAAGATTCCTAAACTTGTTCTATGGTACATCTTTGGTTTTCTTGAGGGAGGGAAAAATGTCTTTGGCCTATTCTTGAAGAACATATGGAAATGCTGTAGGTGGTCCTGGAAAACCACAAGCTAAACATAAGTCAAAAGTGTGATGCATCAACCATTGGAATTCTATGCTGTATCAACAGAAGTATAATGTCCACATTGAGGAAAGTAATAGTACCTCTCTATTCTGCTATGGACAGATCTCACCTGAAATACTTTGTCCAGTTCTGGGCACCACAATTCAAGGTGGATATTGACAAGTTGGAATGAGTTCAGAGGAAGGCAAACAAAATGGTAAAAGGTCAGGAAATCAAGCCCTGTGAGAAATCGCTTAAGAAGCTAGGTATGTTTAGCTTGGGGAAGAGGAGGCTGAGGTGATAAGAAATCTATCTTTAAATATCAGATGTAGACTTGGTTTCTGCTGCTTCAGAACATAGACTGATGGATTCATATTACAAGGAAAGAGATTCTACCCAAATGCTAGGAAGATGGACTCTTCATTAAGACAGAGGTTTTGAGAATGCTTTAGTTTGTATTTCCACATGGCAAAGAAGTTGGGTTGGATTGCCTTTGCAATCACTTCCTATTCTATGATTCAATCCAGTAGGGTGTAGTGGTTAGCGTGTTGGGTTATAATTTGAGATTGTTGGAATGTGAATTGGGAGACCCTTACTGTGTCATAAAATTCAGTGAGTAGAACTGGGCCCCTGGTGGCACAGTGTGTTAAAGCGCTGAGCTGCTGAACTTGCGGACTAAAAGGTCCCAGGTTCAAATCACAGGAGCGGAATGAGCGCCCGCTGTTAGCCCCAGCTCCTGCCAACCTAGCAGTTCGAAAACATGCCAGTGTGAGTAGATCAATAGGTACCGCTCCGGCGGGAAGGCAACAGCACTCCATTAAGTCATGCCGGCCACATGACCTTGGAGGTGTCTATGGACAACACTGGCTCTTTGGCTTAGAAATGGAGATGAACACCAACCCCCAGAGTCGATCACAACTGGACTTAACGTCAGGGGAAACCTTTACCTTTACCTTTAGAACTGGGTTCAGGCATACTCTCTCAGCTTGAAATAATATCATAATTGTACTGTCTTAAATACCAAGGAGAAAAAATGGAATTTGATTTTAATTTTATACAATTCATAATAACTAAAGAAAAATTGTAGTCTTTTCACTTGAAGGTCTGTAATAATATGTCTTGATAGGGAAAATTCTGCAAGTTGAGGGCTGTCACCAAGGTGACCCTGTGGTTTTATACAGAACAAGTTATGGGCAAACAAAACAAGTGGAATAATAATAATAATAATGATAATAATAATAATAATAATAATAGCTAAGTAGTTATGGCAATAAATTCTATACAGAGTACCTCTGGAGTCTTTTCCAACAAACATATGTGATAAATAGGCAAAGAAAGATAACATGTTACATTCTAGTGGCTTTCTTAATTTTTATTGTACTAATTACTGTTGAAGAATTAAAAGAAGTAAAACATAAATGTAGGTATAATGGTACAAAGTTACACCATTAGGGATAACAAAGACATTTTAAAAGATTCTCTACAATTTTGCATAGAAAGAAAGACATTGTCAAAAAGCTGGAGTTATAATGTGCAAAGTAGCTGAGTTTACTCAAAGTGCCAAAAAAAATCCCCTTGATGTTTCCTACATGATACTAGAAGTAGTAAAAGAAAGTAAATGAAAAGGATTTAATTAATGTGTACATAAAAGTCCGTGCATGAACAAAAAAATATATAAACTGGGCCTTGCCAAAAAAAATGAGTTTTTGTTGCAGTAATTATTTAAAAAAGGAGGAGCTGGGGATTACAACTGAGAGGGTGATTAATCAGGCAGAATTTCCTGAAACAAGACATTACTTCATCCTGAACAAGAAAAGAATAACAGTCATGGGATATGAGCGCTTTCTTTGTGGCAGAACTGAGATTACTTCTGGAAAGCAATGGAAACTTTGAGAGGACCTGGTTATGTTGGTTGGGTTTAATCTGTGCATGTGCATTCACTTGACCAGGCTGGGTAATTAGTGTGCCAGACTAATGAGGGCACAGACAGGGTCACGGGAATAATTGGTTCCTTGTTTGTTTCTCTAGGACTTCTAAAGGTGTGAAATCTTGCTAATCCCATTATTTTACTCATCCTCTTTTGAATATCCTGATGCAAAGTGATTACTGCATCGTTTAGAAGGCTTTAAAAGGGAGGGAGTCAGATTAGCCAGATTCATTGAGGATCAAGCATCTCTTTGGAAGATCAGGGCAGGGGTCAATGGGGTTCCCTTCTCTCCCTGTTTGTCCTTTTTTTCATGTACTGAACAACTAGCGAAGCAATTCCCTGGGCAGCGCATGAAGGTAGAAGAGCTGTGTGGACATTTCCTAATCTGGATGCTGAGGAATATGATTATTCTAGAGCTCTTAGCCAGGACCAGTTGAGCAGTGAGGAGGAAGGAAGCTTCAGATTCATCACTCCTCCAACATGGAGTTGGATCCTTTCAGAGAAATGATCATGCAACTAATGGTCAGCATCCAATGGTGTTCCTCTCTAGTTACTGCTGATTCCCCCAGAAACATAAGCAGGTACAGTAGAGTCTCGCTTATCCAATGTAAACGGGCCGGCAGAATGTTGGATAAGCGAATATATTGGATAATAAGGAGAGATTAAGGAAAAGCCCATTAAACATCAAATTAGGTTATGATTTTACAAATTAAGCACCAAAACATCATGTTACACAACAAATTTGACAGAAAAAAGTAGTTCAATACACAGTAATGCTATGTAGTAATTACTGTATTTACGAATTTAGCACCAAAATATCATGATATATTGAAAACATTGACTACAAAAATGCGTTGGATAATCCAGAACGTTGGATAAGCGAGTGTTGGATAAGTGAGACTCTACTGTAAATATATGTATAGTCAAGGAAAGTCATTCTCTAGTGAATTGACAGGAGTACAGAACCAGTAAAAATACTGTTAAAACAGACATGAAAAAACTCATTGGACAATGATGTGTACTGTTGCATTTTGTCCACTGTTCTTTAGTTGTTGTTTCCTTCGAAATGTATATTGTCATTTTTTTTATAATCAAGCTAAAAACCTTAAATTGACTTCAGAATTGAGTCTTCACATGTACATATTGCAAAGTGAATTTAATTGGCTATTCCAGCTAAAATAGGTCCAGTGAATCAGTGGAATTTATATCAGATTTTTTTTTCTTACCACGTTCGCATTCATTCAGTGGATGAATGGAGGAGGGAGAGGCGTAATAATTGGATTTGAGCCTATGTCTTCTATAGCGGTAGAATTGCAGCTTTCCTTCCTCTGAGTTTAGTATTCATTCATACAAGCCATGTTTCCAGAAGAGTCTTTTAATAGCTCTAAGGAGTTATCCCAGATGGGAGATGGTTTTTATTCCTTATACACAGTTACCACTTCAACTTGTTTTGATAGGCGCAAGGAGAGACGAGAAAAAGAAACGTATGTTAAAGTCATTTGCCCAGCCCTGAACTTGAGGCAGTGAAGAAAACATCATATAGCAGTAAATCATTCACCTGTCCAAGATTCCTTGAAACCGTTTACTCAAATGACTTTAACAGTCTGAGGGTCACACCTGAGGTTAAGAGTCTGCTTGCACAACTGCACATTTGACAGTAAAATGCAGCCTTTTTATTGCATCGGAGGCATTTACAGACAGCTCAGACTGTTGTGTGCGAGTATAGTTACATCCTGAAAGGCGGCTGGTCATTTTATATGACCAAGCGACAGATGTTTTTGAAGAGGCTCTAAACAAGGGCATCGTAAGTGTCAAAGCAGTTAACACCTTCTTAGGTGTTAAAGCTAAATGTGGAAAAGTGTTTCAAAATGTTTGTTGTGTGTCTTTGTGAATTTTTCAAAAATGTTGGCATCGATGGTATCCAGAGCAACTGGCAGTTCTTAATGGGTACAGGCGTGAAATGTATTGTTGAAAAAATGGTTTTTGTGTTAAGTCACATTCAAGCCACCTCTGAATGTTCCTCAACCTCCTCTCCACAAGGAGCCGCTTTGAGTCTCCTTGTGGAGAGAAGATGCAGGGTATAAACATAAACATAATATTCCTTGCCTAACCTTATTAAATGCATGGGGTCACCATAAGTAGACAGAGACACAGAATATTAATTTAGTCATTGGGATACATATTACTACAGCAAAGACCTATTGAAACAAAAAGATTTTTACCTGCTTTCTGGGATGAGGGTTCCAGTTTAAGCCACCTGGGAAATTTCTCCTGTTTTAATCCCTATTTCTTGGCTTCGCTGTAAACTGTAAGTTGTGTTAAAAATAAATAAAATTTTATATTTTAAACGGTTCATTTAAACCATGGCTGGAAGTCATGTGGTCCTCCAGATGTTAGACTACAATTTTCAGCAGCTTTAAACAACAGAGTGTTGACAAATGCTGGGAGTTCCGGTTCAATAGTAACTACAGGGACATATGATTGTTACATCTGATTTGAACCATAGGGTGTTTATGGATAATACTCATGATTATGGTCTGATTAATATATTTCACAGAAATGACCCAACCAAACTGAAAACCCCTATTAGATCCTTTACTCTTTGTGAAAAAGGTGATAAACTGAGTGAATGATTTGAGTAAAAAAAAATGAAATGATATACACGGTAGTTGCAGACCTCAAACTGTAGTCTGGTTTGTGGTCTTGGAACCTATCATGTCATATGACATTTCAGTCTGAGGTGCTATAGAAATAGAGCTTATAGTGTCTTTAACTTTTTTTGTATGGTTTCCTATTTTCCATTTTAGCTAGATTTATATAGCTCAGGATCCTAATGCTTATGGCACATGCATTACTGTATTTACATTTGATACTTCAGAAAGGAACTTTCACATCCAAGGTTGGAGTTTTGAGTGGAAACTTTAAGGCTCTTGCTTATATAACCACATTCTTTGGTTAATCCAAACTGCTGAGGTAATGAGTTTTGTGGTCTTCATATGTTCCTGAGATAGTTCTTCACATATGTAAAATTGAGTGTGATTGGAAACTTGACCCGTCTTTCACAAAGGAAAAGTTTATCTAGGCTAGAAAGCTCGGAACTGCTACCCTTGTGAATGGCAATTTCGCTTTGTTAGTTAACTAAAATATCTCTGCTCAGTGAGTACCAATGCGGATTTACATTTGGCACTTTTCAGGGTTAAGTATTTTTTAAAAGTGTATGGCCAGAAATGAACAGCTACCATCTGACTCCCCTAGGAGAGTAATTTTAGATTGAATATTATATAAAGCTGAAATTTTCTGCCTTAGGCCTCCATTAGTATACAATATTGCATGTAGTATGTAAGCCAGGTTATTATATAGCAGCTACTGGATATCAGCAGTAGTGGAGCTTGACATTGGCAAGAGAGTAGGAGGTAACAATGGCAGAGGATCTCTCAGAGACCATAACTAATTCCAAGTGCTGCAATAATAAGGCAGTGGTAAACTATCCCTAATGGCTTTTACCTTGAAAACTCTAAAATGAGTGAATCCAAAATGAAATGAGATAGTGCCTGAAGGTTGTAAAGCGCTCAGCCAGCTACTGGGAAAGAGCAGAGGGCAAATGCAAGTAGTGCCATCTCTAATAATACACCTAGATTCAAGTTGAAAGGATGTTCAGCTGCCAACATGCACAGAGTGAAAGAAAGGTTTGAAGCTGAACAGTGGACTCCTACTATTCACTGGGGTTTGGTTCCAGGTCACCCTATGGATACCAAAATCCATGCATGCTCAAGTCCATTATATACAATAGCTTTGTAAAATGGCACTATATATATATATATATATATATATATATATATATATATATATACACACATACATACATACATTAAGGTTTGCTTTTGGAAAGTTAAAAAAATGAACTGTGGTTGGTTAAATCCATGGAGACTGAATCCATGGAGGACACAGATATAGGTGGCCAACTGTAGTAGGAGCATGGAATGCGAAGTACATGAATCAAGGAAAGCTAGAAACCATAAACCATGAAATGGAGTGCATAAATAGCAGTATGCTTGGTGTGAACAATTGAGCAGATAGAAATGGGGCATTATACAATGCTTTACTCTGGGGTAAATTAATAATGAGGAAGTCTGACCAAATAATGTCAACAAGACTATCAATATAACCATGATCCAAGTTTGTGTTTGGCAGAAAAAAGAGATATTGAAAGTTTCTAGAGTGGCATTCAGAAGGATATTGAACATATAGCAAAACAGAGCATATTGATAATCATAGGTAATTGCAATGCAGAAATGAGAAATAATGAAGAACCAACCAACAGTATAGGGGGATTTTAGTCATTCTAATTCTCAGCATCCATTTTATTGCCTGGGATATAGTCAATTTAACTTAGCATATATGGTTGTGAGGCTTACATTTGAAATACAAATGAGAACCAGGATGGTGTAGACTAGGTGTAGACTAGGACTCTAGCAACCAGGGCTCAAATTCCCTGCGCATCTGTGGAAATCCACTGGGCCATGCTCACTCTCCCACCCTCTGAATAGAGCTTAGATTGGAAATTACTTGAAATCATTCAAGTGGAGATTCACTCCTTGGGCTTGAGAATTATATGACTTTATCAGATGGGCTATGCTGGTTCCTCTGCAGTGGAGCCCACTAGCTTCCATCCCATGATATAGAAATATTTCTGGTGGGGCTTCACCGCAAAACAGCAGAGGAACCAGTATATGCTGCTGCGGCAGCAATACAGGAGTGATGTGGCTGTGGGGCGACAGATTCTTCCCACTCCTCACCCCCCCACCGAGCACCTCCAGATTTGCTATGATCTCTTGCAATTCCAGTGGCATGTATGATGAGGTCAATAGTCCAATATTCAGATCGCTGCAGCATGCTAGTACTCTATTCAGCCTGTATCAAATATACAGTGATTTGTGTGTGTGTGTGTGTGTGTGTGTGTGTGTGTGTGTGTGTGTAAGGAGCAACTTGAGAAACGGCAAGTCGCTTCTGGTATGAGAGAATTGGCTGTCTTCAAGGATGTTATTTATTTATTTATTTATTTATTTATTTACATCATTTATATTCCGCCCTTCTCACCCCGAAGGGGACTCAGGGCGGATCACATTACACATATTGGGGAAACATTCAATGCCTTTTTAACACAGGACAAAGACGAACAACATAGCTCCGAGCGGGCCTCGAACTTATGACCTCCTGGTCAGTGACTCATTGCTCTCCCATCTGCGCCACAGCCCCGGGGACACCTGGATGTTCCCCAGGGGACACCTGGATGTTTTGATGTTTTACCATCCTTGTGGGAAGCTTTTCTCATGTCCCCACATGGAGAGCTGGAGCTGACAGAGGGATCTCACCTGCTCTCCCTGGATTCGAACCACTGACCTGTCTGTCAGCAATCCTTCCAGCAAAAGGGTTCAACCCATTGTTCCACTGGGGGCTCCTTTATACAAGGATGATTTTTGGTATTTTTTCTCTGTCCTTGATTCCAAAATGGTGCAATAGCACAGGTCGTAGCTGACTTTTAGCATAGTACTGAAGATACCTAAAGTGTGTATTAATTGTTTAATTCTCCTCTTTCTTTCCTAACAGGACCTGCAGAAGTTCCCATGATGTCCCCCAATGGATCTATTCCTCCTATACATGTGCCTCCAGGTTATATATCACAGGTATGATTCCTCATCAGCTGCAGCAGAGTCTACTTTATGTGGCTTAATTTAATATCTTGCTTTCTTCCTTTAAATAAAAGCTTTTAGTTCTCATGGCTGTGAATACAGGCTTTACTGTCTATATGTATTTTGGCTATAGTTGAAATCTCAGAAGCAGGGTTACAGTTAGCAAGAGGTGGGATATCACATAGAGCTGTGAAAGACTACAAGGACTATCTAATCATACCCTGTTTCCCCTAAAATAAGACATCCCCAGAAAATAAGACCTTGTAGAAATTTTGCTGAGTTGCTAAATATAAGGCCTCCCCCAAAAGTAAGACCTAGCAAAGGTTTTGTTTGGAAGCATGCCCGCCAAACAGAACACCAGAGCATGCAGGATCGATAAATGAACGTACCATAGAGTGTTGTACATGGAAATAATGGTAGTAACAAGAAATTCTTGATAGGATTCACAGTTTGTCTGGTTATGCTGTTTGTGATGACAACTACTATACAGTATATAATAAATATTCTTCTTTTTTTGTTCAACAATAAATGTGAATTCTTCTTAATGGAAAAATAAGACTTCCCCTGAAAATAAGACCTAGAGCATCTTTGGGAGCAAAAATTAATATAAGACACTGTCTTATTTTCGGGGAAACACGGTAGTATGATCCAGTTCTGTCCAGATCAAGAGTAATTGAATATAAAGTTGGAAGACCACAAAGGTAATTCAGTTCAGCCCTCGACCATGAAGGAATATACAATCAAAGCACCCCTGACAGATGGCCACCCAGTTTCTGCTTGAAAACTTTCAGTTAACAATACTGTACCACACTTTGAGGCAGCATATTCCACTGTCAAACAGTCTTACTGCCAGGAAGGTCTTCCTAATTTTCAGGTGGAATCTGCCTTACTGTAGTGTAAATCCATTGCTCAGTGTTTGACTAGTAGTATCTGAAGCAGAATAAACTTGCTCCTTCTGTAATATGATATTCCCTCAAATATTTAAACATGGCTATCATATCTTGCCTTCTCTTTTTCAGCTTTGTAACCCACATCTCACAGGGCTTGGCTTCCAGACCTCCTCTGGACACATCCCAAATTGTCAATATGCTTATTTGTCCTCTCCCTAATTAGCAGAAACAGAAATATTATGCAAAATAAGAGAGTTCAGTTGACTTGGTCTTTTTTTGCAAGTCATGAAATCGATTTTATTTCTTGCCATGGAAACGAAATAATGTTTGGTATGACCTTCTTCTTTCTGAGCAGACAATATGCATAGTCCTAGGACTGTTTTGTAAGCTGATGGGGCTGGTTTGTAATACAATATTTCGCAGTAATTATATTTGGATCTATTTATTCTGACAGCTAAATTCTTCACGTTGTGCCTTAAACTATTTATAGTGTGATCTCTCTGGATCAACATAGGCTTTTTTCGACCTGAAACTACAGTAGAGTCTCACTTATCCAAGCTAAACGGGCTGGCAGAAGCTTGGATAGGCAAATATCTTGGATAATAAGGAGGGATTCAGGAAAAGCCTATTAAACATCAAATTAGGTTATGATTTTACAAATTAAGCAGCAAAACATCATGTTATACAACAAATTTGACAGAAAAAGTAGTTCAATACGCAGTAATGTTATGTTGTAATTACTGTATTTACGAATTTAGCACCAAAATATCACGATATATTGAAAACATTGACTACAAAAATGGCTTGGATAATCCAGAGGCTTGGATAAGTGAGGCTTGGATAAGTGAGACTCTACTGTAGATGCATTTCTATAGCAGAGATTGAGTTTTCTGCCCTCCCCCCATTTTCCATCTAATAATAAGAATACTAATTTCTAGGAATTAACATCTGAAGCAAAAGCATCCAAAAATGTTCAACTTGATCTGTCTTGTTTTCTAACAGCATGTTGGAATGTTTAACCTAAGAAGAGAACTTGTGACTCCACACTTTCCATTATCACTCTCATCCAATGTACATCTTCTAGCACTCCTCCTTTTTATTTTTTCCCCATACATCAAGAAAAACCATGCTGTAGTTTAGCAGCCAGGTTCAAAAATGTTCATTTTAATGAGTTACAGTAGCTCAGAGGATGCAAAAAATACTGTTAATACTGTAGATACTTGCACATCTGGGGGTGATCAATTGGGTAAACCATTTTCAGCTGTCAGTTTGAAGTCTTTTTCAAAAATTGTCCTATTTCATGGATGTAATATACTGAAATAGTGTACAACTTTGACTAAGACTGATACAATCCATGTTGTGACGATATCCTGAATGTTTTCAAAACATCATTATCCAATTAAAATATTTTAATGTATTTTCCTTTGATATTTTGCTTGTAATAACCACATGATCAGGGTTTTTTTGGGCAATATAACTCATTAAATATTAATCTGTCATATTTAGAAACAATATTGCAAAATCACATTCTCTTAGGTTAGGCCATGGGATTATGGCTCTTATTCTTGTTTCTTATGCTTGCCACTCAGTTATCTCTGCAAAACCCACAAGCTAGGTATGACATGATCACCTCCCATCTCCTACTTTCAGAAATCTTTTCTTTATTTCTCTTCTCTCTCTATGTAACATTTTGTCTTTGCTTCCCACTCCATTTTTGTTTGAGCAATTTGTTACATTTTGTATTTTGATAGAAATTGAGATTGTGTAGCACTTTAAAATCTCAGAAGGAGGAGCTTGCAAATCGGGAAGTCTCTCTATTGAATTGTGCTGCCCTCTAAAGTCTAAAACCCTTGAGAGATCTTTCAACAAGACAGATCTGCTGGTTTTAGTTTGCCCATCTGGGGATGATAATAATACTGACATTCTTTATGGGATTATCCAAATGCTTGGGATATTCAAAAGTGTTAAGTATTATCCATTCAGTTATAGTCATAGTGCTGAGGTACAGCTAAAGCCCTGAACTTGGCAATATTACCTTTCAAACTTCAGTGTCCATGCTGTCTGGGCAATTCTGGAAGCTATAGTTGCAGAGAGATATTCAAAGACAAGGGGAGGGTAGCCTAGATATTTTGACTGGTATCCTAGATATGCTACCAACTTACATAATAACTAATAGTTGCATGGCTAAATAGCGTCTCCCAGCCAGACCTGCTCCCTATCTAGCAGCCTTTGTGAGTGATGGTGATCTTTTGTCCTGTTGATTGCTACTCCTTCTCAGAAGTGATCTCTGGTATATTAGGACCTTGTTGCAATTCATCATGCAGGATATCACTTAGGGGACAAGGGCTGTGGACATTAGTCTGCTGGGTCCTGACTGACAAGAGGACAAGACCTCACATTGGCTGCTGCCTGAAAAGTTAGGACTTACAATCTCAGTATACAGTATTTCCTACACTATTGAATATTGGTAGGGATCAATAACACAACCAGTTATGAGTATGTAAATCTTTTTAAATTTGTTTTCCTGGTGCATGGAAAAAAGAAAAAAGATGAGAATTTTGTGGAATGACTTGTGTCTTGCAAATAAACAGTCCCTAGTTCCATTCTGAGATCTATTAACAAGAGTGGTGATTAGAAATACCTCAGTCCAAGGACTCATCTACACTGGTCCCTTATTGCAAGGTCTTTCTGGAGAAGGAACTTTGTTTCCACCCCACTCAGTGGTGAGGAGGGGTCCAGCTGGGTCAAGACCTCTTTGGCCTTGCTGGAATTGTCATATTACTATTTCTGTTGCAGTCACTGCTGTTAGTTGCAGAGTTCTGTTAGAGCTACTAGCCTTTAGGGTTGTGCATTTGGGGTAAACCCTGACTTGTTAAATGTCCGAGCTTTCAGTAGGGGCCCCAATCTGTTTTTTTGGAACATCCCAAAATTGTGAGGGCAGATATCTGTTTTCACTCTTTGGTGCCGAAAGGTCCATTTTCTATCAGCCCATGGGGTGGGGGGGTGGGTCTCCACCCAGGTGGGTTTTAAGAAGACTTCTTACCTGCTGTTTCTATTCTGGAGGAGGTGCTCGACTGCAGACCCTAGCAGGACCTGCAGCTGAGCGCCTCTTACTCTGTGATGATGAAAAGCCAGGAGCCGGGGCTCACTGATTTCCATAGTGGGAGTGGCCTTCCTGTTCTGTGCTCTCAAAGAAACATGAAAGAAACGAAGGAAATGGGAGAAACGAATTCTGCACACAACTGTACTAGCCATCATGGGTACCTCATTCTGATAAGAACAAAAGTGCCCAGATGATCAGGGAGAAAGATGGGGTGATCTATCCTTCTCCCTGGTCCCAAGAGTGCTTCTGCCAGTGACAGCTAGAGGAAGGAAGTGGTGGTTCCTGTAGACAGCAGACCTGTTTGCATCAGGCCTTGTCCTGCCATCCACACTGTACCCAAAGTGCAGGGCTGCTCCAAAGTTTCAGCCAAACTCCAAAGCATCTCCCAATTTTCCTTAATGTGGGGCTAAAACAGATCAACTTGGTTATTCCTGCAATAAGGACAAGAAGTCCCAAAACTCTGCATAAGTACTCATAGTCAGTGTATCCATTCTGAGTTTGACAGAGAAACAATCTGACCTGATAAAAGGCAGCTTCTGCTGTTCCTATATGGTTGCAAGGCTGCCAGTCAGCTCTTGATGCTCTAAATTACTGAGAACTAGTTTTATGAAACAAGCCCTTAAATCTAAATAAAGCAGCTGGTGGTAGAAAACCCTATATATTATTTCCCCCTCCCATTCGAGTTGAAATGTACTTTGCACCATGTGGAAAATGAATGTTCTGCTTTGAAAATGACTTCATGCTAAATAACAGCTTGAAGCACGTAGTAGTCACTTGCTTCAGTTTCCTGTTGTTGTTTGTTGGTGCTGAAGTTATAATAGTGTGTTTCCCTTGTTTGCTCTTGCCTGGTCTCAGTGATGTTGGTAATTAATATGGATTATTGGGTAATTATTTAATTTGCCATCTGTTTGTTTTGGCACCTGGGTGAATAGGTTGCAAAGGAAATAAGAGCATTCCACTGTGTGAGCAAAAACATATTTTGACTTGAGTTTGGTTTGCCCCCAAACCTGTGTCTTGTGAGCTAGGTTAGGAAAAAAAAGATACTCCTATGGAGAAGAGCAGTGACTAATAAAAAAACCTATAATATCCTTTTCCTTTTTATGTTGTGATAGAAGCTGTTTAGACTATGAATTATGAAACTTGATCATTACCTTTGCTGCCCATTTACAGCATTATAACTCAGAACTTCAATGATACTTTCTGCATTTACACTCTCCAACTGTCCCAGTTTGGCAAGAACACTCCCAAAATATGTTTTACTGTATTTTGAACAGCTTTTAAGATGTCCCACTTTCTCTCTTCTCTTCCTGTTTATCCCTTTTGTCTCCAGGTGACTTTAGTTTTTGTAAACTCAGTACAACGTGTAAAAGTTCTCAAGTATAAAACTCATCAGGGAGGAAAGCAGAAGAGTGTGTGAAATCTTTTCCTTCCCAGTAGGCTCAGACAAAGCAAACTGCTGCAGCTTCTTCCAGCTTCTTTATTATTAAAAGCTTTTGCCATCTTGACCACACTTGGGTGTTGCTTGACCATATTTGTCCAAATTTTCATTTGTGAAATGCCATTAATTCTATGGATAAAAAGTGGGTCTCAAACAGAGGCCAGACACTTCATGAAGGAAGGTAGCTATGGCATTGTTCTAATAATATAAACATTAAACATGGCAATTTGCTTTCTAATTATTCAAAAAATATCAAGGAAAGTAAGGATCTCTATTTCAAAGCTATCCATAGTTTTCCTTAAAAGCCTGTTCAGCTCAGCCCTTTTAAAATACACTTTATACTGTGTTCTCTTGAGAGAAAGGATGAAGGGAAATCATATGGCTTATATATGAAAATTATTGGACAATAAGAACCTATAAAGCTAAAGAGAACGTTATATAAGCCTAAAATAAGTGCAGATACAATTTCTTTACAAGGTCTTGGATACGTTTCTTCAAGTGCTTTTAGGAATGGAGTGACCAATTCCCGTGGTTGCAATGAAAGTAAGATTTACCTTATAAAAATGGCTATAAATGAGAATCAGGTGGTCCTATAGACATTGCTAGACTGCAACTCCCAGCAGCCCTAGCAAACATTACCAATGCAATTTCATTTAGTGTCAAGAGTCAGACGCCAGTTAACAAACAAAACAGAGTTTATTCTGAAGATAAGCCAAAAATAACATAAACACAGAAAGTATCCTTGAAACACTTCACTTATCAGTGTTTCAAGAGTAGTTTGGACAAAAATAACTCAAAAACAAGCCACGCTATTTTCCCATGCTGGCATTCAATAAAAACTAAAAGACGCTTCAATTCAGCTTTGGAGAACAAATAGAGTTGACTGCAAGAAAATATGCAAAATAAACGAAGGCTTGAAACCTTCCAGAAACTGCAGAGTATAACTGAAAGTGCAAAAGCCTCTCTTGGCTTCAAACCGTTTCTGAAAACAGACAGCCGGCTCTGCGGACTTAAAGGGACAGTTCCCAAAAGAAAAACAGCAAACTGGCTTGAAAACAAACAAACTAGAAGAGCAGTTAAACTGCTTCCACGGTGCAGATAAAGCCGGGAGCTTCAAAGGAATGATGAATAGCCGTTGTCAGGAGAATCCAAGGTCAGGTCAGGAGGCAGCAGCAAATTCTGAAAGGCAAACCAGTAGTCAGAAGCCGGGAGTAGTCGTCAGTCAGAGGGCGTAGACAGAAGCCAGGTCAAGTTCGAAGAGGGTGCAGTCATCCAAACCAGGTCCACGATAAGACACAGCGAGAGCCAAGCCAGATGGTATCAGCAGATCCGAATCACAGTCCAAGTCCAGTCTTCACAGAAACACAGAGATCCCAATGGCGCCTCAGCAACACCTTGCCACACGCAAAGTGCAGTGCCCAAACATTCCCATTTTATTCCCCTTCCTCCTGGGTGACCAAACACTCACACCCAAACACCAGGTGTCCCAAATCTACTCAGAGTCCGAACTCCACACAGCTAGAGCTCGTGGATCTGGAGTACCTAGCAATTCGTCGGAGTCCCAATCATCCTGCCCACACTTAGCCCCATGAACACTTAAAGAACCATCCTCCCTTCTCCAAGCATCCCAAGTGGGATCAGCTCCTGCAGAAACCCCAGGTTCAGTAGTATCCATAGGCCCCAAATCCCCAGACATCTCTGGTGGCTGTGCCCATTCAGTGCCCACTTCCCCAGCCACCACCTGTTCCTCAGCATCCATTTCCCCAAACTCCCCATCTGAACCTTCCTCAGAAGATCCCCCATATAGCTCTCTAAGTCGCTTCCTGCACAACTCCTCCAGTGAACCCTCATCACGAGGGTTTTTTCTTCCTCTTCGAATCCCATCACCATCAACCATAATCCCCGAAGGCGCAGTCACAACTTTTAGTGATGTTGTGCATGAAACAAAGTTTGCATACACCAAACATATGATGCTGCAAGACTTCAGACTATGTCTATATTTAGTAGTATGGAATCTTCTCTGTATGGTATTTACTCCAGAAGCAGTCTGGCCATTGACCAATTCACAATATAATAAAGCCTCACTTATTTGAAAATCCAACATACTCCAAAATGTCTGCTTGGATTTCTGAGAGAGTGACACCTTTCTGATTGTTCAATCTACATAAACTTTATTTCATGCACAAAATTATTAAAATACTGTATATAATTATTTTCAGACTCTGTGTATAAGCTGTTTATGAAACATAAATGTATTCTATGTTTAGACTTTGGGCCCCATCCTCAAGGTATCTCGCTATGTATATTTAAGAAAAAATATAGATATTCCAAAATCCACCTCTCCCCTGCCATATCCAAAACACTTCTGGTCCCAGGCATTTTGGATAAAAGATTATCAACCTGTATCTATTTCTTACTTCACTCTGACTCAGGGAGCAACAGATTAAAATACAGCAACATGCAGACACATAGAACAGTTAAAGACACAAACACCAATTAAAAATGTGTGCCCCTGGGCCATTTTAGAAGGACATAATTGGAAATGATTTCCTGTTTACTTCCTCTTCTACATGGATGGGGATTAAGGTTGCCAGTTTAGAACCGCTCCATGTCCTCAGCTTTCTGAGCTACAAGCTGAAATCTAAAGACAACCCCAGATGAGCTCATGGAAGAGTTATACAGTAAGAATCAACCACAGTTACAAATAACCTGTCATTCAAACACACATGCACAAAAGGGGAGAAATGGAAATTAAGGGGAGAAATGGAAATTTTGTATAGAAATTAAGACTGTAATCTTAAAGTGAAATGAGGGTTATTCCTTCTCGCCTTTCTGGAATAAAGAACACTTAATATAGGCAGACAATGGATACAGAGCAGAATGAAAGGTAAATCTAGTACCACAACAGCATGGAGTGAAGCAGAAAGCTGGCTAAGTAATTACGGTATATAGACTTCTGTGCAGTGCAGTGTCTTTGCAAGTAGCAGCAAGAAATCAATTAATTCATGTAAAGTGTAGTAAACAATGAACCTAGCTGATCTGGAGATTTGCTCAGAATGCTTTCCTTTTGTCTGGGATTTAGGTCCCCAAAACTAGGGACTTGATTCCTTCATCTCATCTAAAGATAACCTATTGAAAACTGGAGACTTGGGGCCCTTGGGGCCTAACACCACTAATGGGGATTGTGTAGCGCTCCAAATGCACTGCAACTCCCACATTCTTTACCATAGCTTATACTGGCTCAAGCTGATGGGAGTTGCAGTCCAACAACATATGGAGGGCTGCACAATTCCCACCCATTCTATATGATTGTGTTAGCCCGTTGTTCCAATACACACTCAATACACACTCTAGTGTGCTCTAATATTTGTTTATTTTTTTAAAAAAAATGGATATTACTGTTAAAAGCCACAGATAAATAAAGCCTTGCTTGCCTTTAGCTCATTCAACTGTATCAGTATTGATGTTCATGCGAAAGCCAAGATTTGTCCCTTAAAGGAACTGTTGGTAAAAGATGTATTTTAGTTTTTATTTGATCTCCATTCAAAATCTCATTGTTAAAGCAATTACAGAATGCCTTGCTATAATTAGTATGGCTGCCTGAATGTCTGCCGTGAGCTACATTACCACCAAAATTGCTGGCACTGGATATATTTAGACACAGATGTTATTGTTCCTGCTGATGAGAAGTTTTTCCCCCTTTTCTTTTATGGGTATAAAATATGATTGTGTTACACAGGAGAAAAATACATCAGTTATATTAATCTTGTTGATTTTTTATATTCTTTTATTTTGTGATTTATATCGTTTGGTTTTTTGTTTTTTTGTTTTTTGTTTTTGCAGGTAATAGAAGACAATACAGGCGTCCGCAGAGTGGTAGTCACACCACAGTCTCCAGAATGTTACCCTCCCAGCTATCCTTCCGCCATTTCTCCAACTCACCACTTACCACCATACCTTACCCATCATCCCCATTTTATTCACAACTCTCATACGGCCTTCTATCCACCTGTTACTGGGCCTGGAGACATGCCGCCCCAGTTTTTCCCACAGCATCATCTCCCCACCACAATCTACGGAGAGCAAGGTGAGTTCAGTGGGATTCCAAGCTAGAGTCTGTTAGGTCAACTGTTTTCTCTCCCTATCCACCAAGGATCTTTGGAACAGGAATGAAGCAGTGGAGCATCCACAAATATTTTATATGTATGCTGCCCTGAGATCTTTTGATGTATGGCACATTATGTAATATACCTTTTGACACCTCACGTTGTGCTGCCTCACTCTTGTGACACTTTCAAATTGATAGATTCCATGAATTTGATGAGGGGTTTGCTCTTTTGTAAGTTTTTTTTTGCAAGAAAAGGTCATTCTAGCTTTATCATGCATTTGAAACTGATTGTGTGTGTGTGTGTGTGTGTGTGTGTGTGTGTGTGTGTGTGTGTATATACACATACATACACATACAGTAGAGTCTCACTTATCCAACACTCGCTTATCCAACGTTCTGAATTATCCAACGCATTTTTGTAGTCAATGTTTTCAATACATCATGATATTTTGGTGCTAAATTCGTAAATACAGTAATTACTACACAGCATTACTGAGTATTGAACTACTTTTTCTGTCAAATTTGTAGTATAACATGATGTTTTGGTGCTTAATTTGTAAAATCATAATGTAATTTGACGTTTAATAGGCTTTTCCTTAATCCCTCCTTATTATCCAACATATTTGCTTATCCAACATTCTGCCGGCCCGTTTATGTTGGATAAGTGAGGCTCTACTGTAGATAGATAGATAGATAGAGAGAGAGAGAGAGAGAGAGAGAGAGTTATTTTTTCCAGTTTCTAATAGCACTCTAGTCCCCAAGCCATCAGATAATTGGGGTCTGTATTTGCAAAATTTGCAATAACAAACTATAATTTTTAGAATTAAATTCTATTCCCCAACTCATGAGTGAAAAATAAATATGAAAGGAAATATTGAAATCATTCCATTGTTTGCTTGGCTCTCCTTCCAGATTTTGAAGGAATGCAGGAAGGGGACCTAAAGCAACAAAAAAGCAATATTTTCCTGGGCCCCTACAAGTATGCTGCTGCTTTAAGGTCAGGTCATCTTAGGACAGAAGCTATACAGCATTGTTAGAAGTAATCAGGATGCAAGAAGCTTGAGCAGAGGGAGGAATGAAATTGGATATGCAATCTCAATCTTCCTCCTGGAAATGTTCTGCCACACAGAACTCTGGAGCTCAGTTATTTTGCATGTTGTGTGAGGAACCTAGAATTAGGCCGAGCTAGTTATTTTCAGGCTGCCTTTTTTCTCTGCTCCTGTTAACAATAAGAGTGAAGAAGTAGCAGAGATGGTTTCCCAGCTCTTCCTGCTGGACTCCTTGACCATTTCCCTGTTTTAAAAGACAAAATGGTGCATGTAACACAATTTGTTCTGGACCTTTGAAATTAGCCTGCTGCCTAAGTTGTAGTTGAGTACACTGTTGTATTCCCTTCCTAAAGTAAAGGTCAGTTACCATTCCAGCCACTTTCTAAACCTTGGATGGGGAGAAGAGTCCTACTTTGTCTTTTGTCTTAGTTGCAAAATATTTTGAGTTGGCCATGCCCAACTGATAGGCAGAAGACCTATAAATTCAAGATCAGAAGGGGTCATGTAATAGAAAGGTGGTTCCTACCATCTCCCTAATCGGGTGGCTTTGGAATGGCATTGAAATTGGAATTGCATTGTAAGAGATTTTGAAAGAGGCCATGATTTAATGGAAGATTCAGAAACTTGCTACAACATATTATGTAATCCACACAGAATTGGGATAGGTACATTGTGGGACCCTTGACATTGTTCACCCTTGAATTTTCCATATGCATTGACTTGTAACCTTTCCTCATCTGCTGTAAAGCATGGCAATTGGCTGGGAATGATGTGAGTTATAATTGGACACAATTGTGATGGCTGTTCTAGAAAACTGTTCGAGAATAGACTCAAATAATTGTGCTTCTTTAATTCAGATAAAAATGTTGTAGGAGAAGGCGGGGAAATACTTTGCCTCAATCAAAAAATGTTATGGATACCTGAGCTGTAGTGCAAATATTTGAGCCATGGCATTACATATCAAATATAATCTTCTCACTATTTTTCTGGGTAACACGCTAAAACCTAAAGGTAGATAATTGTTGGGTAGTCTTATCTTTTTAGAAATGTTGGAAAAGATAGCAGGGATAATGTTTTTTGTAAGTTTTGTACACTCAAGAATGTTCCATCTATCCACTAAGGATGAATTTGAATGGTTTAAACTAGTTGAAAGGAGATTAGAGTCATATGCTTGGAAGAAAATCAGAATTATAAGTGAAAATATGATATTGGGGATTACTTTTCTTATAGGCCTTCAGTGAAAGACTGTGTATGCAGCTCTCAAGGATAGTTCACTTCCAAGGCATACCTCTGTTGATCCACAACTATGTCTCTGACATTTTTATTTATGCTCTGTTTGACTTCGGCCAGTCATGAGCAGACTAGTGAGGCAAATGTGATCTGACAATCTATGCCCTGCAGGCAAGGGGCAGAATCAAAAACAAATACAAGTTTCTAATGAATGGACATGAATCACCTTTCTTTAAAAAATGGAGAAAACAATTGCTGCAGTTGTTGTCTTTGCTTGAGCTCAACTCCATGAAAAGAATGTGGGATGGGTCATACCAAAAGCAATGGTCTTTTGCGGATAACAGGGCAGTCTTTCATTCCCTCAATAAATAAACTTAAATGTAAGGAAGAGTGAAAGAACTTTGTCCTGTCTAAACCAGAAGCTTTTAATATCTTTCCTAACCTTGAACAGAACTTTTGTTTTGTCTATAAGCATTTGGAACAGAGTGACATCAAAAATACTTATTTTTGCAGAGGCACATGTCTGTGTCAGAAGTAATTCTTTTATAAAGATCAACTGAGATAAATGCTTCCTTCTAACTGTCTTGAGGAGAGTCAAGGTGATGGGAATCTTATATTGTGACTCGTGGAGACCTGGGTTCAAATCCCTGCGTAGTCTTGGAGATTTGAACCCTGGTGACTAGTCACACTCTCTCAGTCTTAGAATGGTGAACCTCCTCTAAATATATGTTGCCAAGGAAACTCAATAATAGGATCACCATAAATTGAAGTCAACTTGAAGGCAGCACACAATATCAGCAATTGCTCCGGGTACTCACTGTCTCTGAGCCTCACCTATTACTATTGCTATTACTGTAATATTTATTTATATCTCACAATTTGCCAAAACTGGGTGTCCTGGATAAGAGTTTTTTTTTATTATAACAATGTGTGACGGAGGAGAACTGCATAAACCTCCATGAACTCATTGGAGGAAAATGGGATACAGTAATTTTTCTCCCACATTGCCCAGGGTAGAAAACCTCTTTCAGGGTTAATTTTGTTTCAGAGAAGTCTTCTGTGTTCTGCATTCCAGTGATGACTAGGATCAAAGGTAAAATGATAGGATCATAAATGTTTTAACTTAAAAGTTTTCACATTCAAGAACTCAACCTTAGGAGAAGCAATTCAGCATTTTAAAATGTGGTAAGAAACTTGTACAAAAGCTAGGAAAACTGCCCCATGCTGCTGTTGTACAAAGGCTAGGAAACTGCCCAGTATGGGGCATGGATATCTGAGGATCTTAAGAGAGGGCTGAATTTGTCTCCAGATAGAGAACAAATTCAACGGCAAAACATGAAGTTTCCACTTCCTGATGTGTCCGGTATCCATGAGGATGTAGGGGCAAGAGTATTTTATTAAGTTGTTTTGCACCACAGCTTCCACAGTCCTTCTCCATTGTCTATGCTGAGTGGGGCTCATGGGATTGTGGAAGTCAATTGTTTCCAACATGCTCATATTATCAAAACAGCAATGTGAAAATTGCTCTCACAGATGAGCATTGTGCATTCAAATATTTTGTCATGCATGTAGAAAAGATAAGCAGAATCGATTCTGATTTTTTGGCATTGGCACAAAGGATGTATCAATAGATGCAGCCAAATACGAGTAACTGGTTGTACCAAAAGAAGAAATCTTATTTATTAAATTTATTTTAGTTCATTTTTCGTCATGAAAGATGTTTTTAAAAGGCAGCATAACTAAAGCAGTCTCCCTCGTCCTCTCAACAACATTAACATCCACTTGTACTGAAGTGGATATTCCATGTCAGTGCATGTTCTGAGAGGAAAAATGGCAGAACATCTGTTGTGGTGACCTGCAGTTCTTGGCTGCTCTTGCTTGGCAGAACATTTTCAAATTAAGGGATTGCCAATTCCTTCCTTTTCTTAAATGGGCTAGATTATCAGAATTGCCTCATGCTGCAAAACCTTAATTGTGGCCATCTGAATGTCTAGATCTCTTGTTTATGTTGTGTTGGAAAACCTGAGATGAAAAATAGTTGAGGTTACAGCAGATGTTTACCAGCTCTACAAATAACTTCTTGGTTGTTGTTGTTAGATTGTATATAAAACTGAGAACCTGTGGACCAGGGCTGGACAAAGTTCCACTCTCCAGATGTTCCAGAAGCCCTGGCCAATGCAGTCAACTGTGAGAAAGGCTAGGAGCTGCAGTCCAGCAACATCTGGAGAGATGCACTTTGCCCACTTTGTCCTCCTGGAGACACTAGACTTGCTGCATCTATTTGAAAAGGTACCATGCCAATGGTATTCAAGGCAACTGTGTTAAAATTCAAATGTTTGTACTTGCCCTGTCAGGTCTAAACTACTATTAGTGGAGGAATAAATACCTAAATCAGCACCAGGCTGATTTAGTTGGATAAAAATTAGGCACATTATGTCTTGGGCTCATACTCTTTTCTCTTCTGATATAGAGGAGGAGATTAGAGGCTTTCACTTCTGTTTGAGTAAACCATGTTTTAAATAGCCGAACTCCACAGGGTGGTTAATAATAACTGTACCTAATGGAAATAAGCCAACTTCACAAACTACAATTTGAAGGTGGCTGGCTTCCACTAATGATTGCTATGATTATCCACAATTTAGTGTTCAAATGACATGTTAATGCAAAACAGAAGCAAAAACTTCTGAACTCATTGAAGCTTCACCAGAGCTAGAGTAGGGATTGCAGGAGCCCAATATTAGCTGCAATCTATTTGTGTCATGATAAAGTATAGTTTATTGCAGGGATAGGGATCAAGGGGGACCCAGACCTGTGGGAGAAACTGGGCCCTTCCCGAACCACTACAGATGCTCCCAGGCTGAAAAAGTAAATGGATGCTCATAGAAATGCAGAGCTCCTACATTTTGCCAAAAGTGGATTTCTGGACACTTTTTAAGTTTGCTTTCCGGGTTGGAGTATCCCACAGAAATTCGTGAGAACTAAATATTGGCCCCTTGAACCTTGCCTGAATGTAGCCTTGATGGGCATTTCTGCAGCGTATGAATGCTACTGAAACTGATGCTAGAAAATGAGCTGTGTCTCTTTATTTCCTCTACTTCTAGAAATCATATATGGAATGTCCAGTTACATAACCAGGGAAGATCAATACAGCAAACCACAGCACAAGAAAATTAAGGACAGACAGATTGATCGTCAAAACCGTTTAAATAGCCCTCCTTCGTCCATCTACAAGAGCCATCTGGGAAACTGCACAACAGTATACAATGGTACCATCAAGGCTTATAATGGAGCTGCAAATGGTGGAGGCAGCGGTGGAATCGGAGGAGGCGGAGTGCCGGCTATGAAAAAAACAGAACGCAGAGCAAGAAGCAGCCCCAAATCAAATGAGCAGGATGCACATGGTAAAGTCCAAGAAAGCTTTTCAGTTTTGTTTCTGGGATTTCATAATATGTTTATTTTATTTTTTTTGAAGTTGATGAAATAAATAGAGTGAAAGGGTCTAGATTCCATGTTCATGCATGGAATCCAGAATGAATCAACTGTGACACACAAACTGTCATTGAGTGTTCTTATTTTTTTTAAATTTGCAGTTGGGAGGAAATCTTTGCATATTAAACTACTCTCATTTAGCACTGTTTTGTATATCCAGAGTATCAACCCATCAGAAAACTTTCCCAAAGGTGAAGGTAGAGTCTAGTCGTGTCCGACTCTGGGGGTTGATGCTCATCTCCATTTCTAAGCCTAAGAGCTGGTGTTATCCGTAGACACGTCCTGGTCATGTGGCCAGCATGACTGTATGGAGTGCCGTGACCTTCCCGCAGAAGCGGTACCTATTGATCTACTCACGTTTGCATGTTTTTGAACTGCTAGGTTGGCAGAAGCTGAGGCTAATAGTGGAAATCACTCTGCTTCCCGGATTCAAACCACTAACCTGTCGGTCAGTAAGTTCAGCAGCTCAGCGGTTTAACCCGATGCGCCATCGGGGGGCTTCCAGTCTTCTTAATCTCCCTGTATTTTTCACATCATAGCAAAAATGTGTGTTAACTTAATTTCTACCATCTAAAGTTTAAATATATTAGACACCACCAAAAATGCAGTTGTCCAAAACTGTCCTTGTATACTGTTGACTACTTGTGTTAAAAATAGTTCCTTCAGGTTCCAATCTTACACTTTCTTACTTTGGTATAAGCTCCATTAAACCCAGTGAGTCATACTTGTCCAAGAACATGTATAGGATTACTTAGCTGAAATAGCTCTTAACGCAATCCTAGATAATTTTCCTATGTCACATGAAGTTACAGTTTGTGTCCATGTGATTATTTCACAGTAACATGAAACACATTCTGAAGTAAGTATAGTCAGTTCGCTAGTAGTCATGAAGTCAAGTAGCCCAGTTACCACACAAGCTCAGCTGTCTTGTATTACTTGGATTCTGTTCATCTTGTGTGGTGGCTGAAGTTTGCCTTGTAAATGATGTTCCTTGAAAGTCACATCAACTTCTTTCTACAGATGGTTGTACAGTCTATGTGACCTCCAAACTTGAGCCAGTTTGGATACTAGGAGAGTAATTCAAGCAGTTTATGGATTCTTTTTGCATTGATAAAACATAAATATTTGATTTTTATGCAAGTTCCTGATGGAACCAGTAAGCAAATAATGCATATATACCCTCTGACCCACTCTGTCATGTGGCAGATCCATGTACTTCTCATATTTTAAAGAAGTAGCCTGATATTCTCTTGCAGAAAGTGGGAGGAGGAAGAAAGAGAAAAAAATGGAAGCACTTTTATGAATAATTAATTTTTATTTTCCAAGATTTTATTTGAATACAGTATGAAGTATCTCTTGAGGGTGAACATTAGGGCTGGCTCACTTTAGCATGGGATGCAGCTAATCCTACATCCAAATCTTCCTGGACTAACCACTCACCCAGTTGACTGACAGCATTACATGTGCTGGATTGCTGTAAGCTATGTATTCTGGATGATGGGATAAAATCAGAGACATCTGACATGATGATATATTATAGCCCAAACTCCTCTATATACACGTTGGGTTACACACACCCATTTCATCACCTTCCACATCTGCACCCGCTTCACCATCAGACGTGTTGAAAGAGAATACCTGAAGGTGATCTGGCAACTGCCGCACAGCTTCCTTTTCCCTAGACACAACAGAGCATTTGCTTAAGCTGTGTAGTTAAAAGTATCAAGAGGAAAGGGGGATTGTAGGCTGATTTGCTTAAGTTTTAAGCATGAATTTTAAACTTTTAAATCTCTGTCCTGTGTATTTAAGCTGTATTTTTTAGAAATCCATTTTAATATGCATCTTTTATAGAACTACATTTGAATGTTTCTGTGTTTTGACTGTGCTGTGACCCACCATGAGTAGAGGTGGATAAGAAATACTGTTATTATTATTATTATTATTATTATTATTATTATTGTTATTAGGAGCCCCTGATGGTGCAATGGGTTAAACCCTTGTGCCGGCTGGGCGACTGACTGATAGGTTGGCGGTTCGAATCTGGAGAGAGCAGGTGAGCTCTCTCTGTTAGCTCCAGCTCCCCATGCATGGACATGAGAGAAGCCTCCCACAAGGATGGTAAAACATCAAACATCCAGGTGTCCCCTGGGCAACGTCCTTGCAGGCAGCCAATTCTCTCACACCAGAAGCAACTTGCAGTTTCTCAAGTCGCTCCTGAGATGAAAAAAAGATTATTATTATTAGGATTCTTGCAGCCCAGGAGCTTATTATTATTATTATTATTATTATCATCATCATCATCATCTTCCTTAAGCTTAGTTCTCCATAAATATGTGCAGGATGGGCTTCAGAAGAGATCTGTGTGCAAATTTGCGGTTTCTTTAAATTTTTTTGAAAACATCATATCTAATAAAATGAGGCCAGCAGTGGTTTCAGTTGCAGACATGCAGTACATTTTAACTGTCAATCCTATAGAATCATGGGATTTGTAGTTTGGCAAGCTACTTAGATTTCTCTACTAGAGAACTTTAGTGATGTAATAATGTAGCTTTAGCATTATAGTATAGTGCTTTTTTACTGTAGTTCAGGGAAGTGGTTCAAAGATATATTCTTATTTCTATCAGCCAATGATAGATCCCAGGATTCAATGGGGTTGATTCATGGCAAGTAACTATCAAACTGGTATGACCATGTTTATCTATCTATCTATCTATCTATCTATCTATCTATCTATCTCGTATCTCAAATAGCATTTCAGCCAGGTAAATAGATTTAATTATCATTCTTTCCTCTTAGGGAATCTTCAAGTATGATTCCTTTCAAGTATGTTGTATAACATTGTATTCTGTCTACAATTTACAAGTTCAAGTAGCAGCTGGTGACTGCTGTGAGTCAATATAGATAGTACTAGATTAGAAAGACAAAGGATGTCATTGATATACCCCCTATTGCTAAATAGCAAGCTAGTTATTCAAGTTATATAGTCTGCTACTGCATAGGTATGGGTGTGCAGCTAACATAGAGACTAGAGATGTGTGTGTGTTACGCAGAGTAAGAGCAGAACTTGGATTTTTTTTTTAAAAAAAAAATTAGAGTTCCTGCAATCTCCTGGCAGCCCATGGCCATGGTGTGTTGAGAGTGGAATAGTGTGAGTTGTAGTTCAAGGATGTAACTTTCCCAAGCTCAGCAAGTTAGAGAATGTCTTTGCAGGCATGCATACTAAGTCTGTCTTCCCTTTCTGATTTAGAAGCTTCAGTGACATCCATGAAATTGCCCACCTGTCCCTGGACTTACAATACCTCCTTTTGTTTCTAATGGTGATGGCTCCTGTCAGTAAGGTCCTCTATGTCAGAACTACAAAGCTTCTCTCTTTCTTGCCTCCTCCTCCTTCCCTACTTGAAATGTTTGAGCAACTCTATTGAACCTAGCTTCTAGTGCTGAAGCTTCAAGTCGAAGAATGAAAGCATTTTCTTTTATTGTTACTTTCTCTGCAAGTTGACAAGGAAGCATAACTGTGCTCTTTCTCTTTGAATGAACATGGTACTTCAGCATCCATGTCCTTTGCTTCTACACCGTGGATGCATCTGTGAAGCTGTCTTTTGAAATTTGTTGATAATGAATCGACATCAGTAAACATTGCCTTGACTCTGTTGGTAGTTACCATTTCAAACCTCAACAAATTTGGATTCAGTTGTTGTGCATGTGCCTTCAAGTTGACTTGTGGCAATTCTATGAATTTCAGGGGTTGTCTTATGTAAGAGATACTCAGAGGTGTTTTTTTCTTCTGAAATATAGCCTACAGCACCTGGTATTCATTGTCAGTTTCACATACAAGTACTAATCAAGGCAGACCTTGCTTAGCTTTCAAGATCAGATGGGATCTGATGCCTTTAGCGCAGTGGTTCCTAACCTTTGGTCCTCCATGTGTTTTGAACTTCAACTCCCAGAAATCCCAGCCAGTTTAACAGCTGTTAGTAACTGTGGGAGCTGAAGGCCAAAATACCTGGAGGATCAAAGGGTGGGAACTAATGTTTTACAGTATTTATCCCCATGGGTTCACTTACAGCAGTGGTTCTCAACCTGTGGGTCCCCAGATGTTTTGACCTACAACTCCCAGAAATCCCAGCCAGTTTAAGAGCTGTTAGTAACTGTGGGAGCTGAAGGCCAAAACACCTGGAGGATCAAAGGGTGGGAACTACTGTTTTACAGTATTTATCCCCATGGGTTCACTTACACCAGTGGTTCTCAACCTGTGGGTCCCCAGATGTTTTGACCTACAACTCCCAGAAATCCCAGCCAGTTTACCGGCTCTTAGGATTTGTGGGAGTTTGAGGCCCAAAACAACTGGGGACACCAGGTTGAGAACCACTGACTTACACTGTATAAAATAGCAACCCATATTTCCATGTGTGTTCCAGATAAATAGAAATTATGTATGGAGCCACCAACCATTCGTGGATGCCATTTGAGGCCAGCTGAGTCAATGGGTGAGATGGCTGCCCCCGCTCCATTCTATTTACAGAAACAAGCTCAAACCAGGAGCTGAATCTGACTTCAACAATGGGATAGGAACCTCGAACAGAGCTGAGTAGCCAGCTAATTGAGAAGGGACAGGATAAACTGAGTGTAATGGCAAGGGATTGGTAAGATGGCTCATGTGGTTTATTCTAGCTCTTGTTCTTCTATGATTCCATTTTTTGTCCTTCAGAGGAAAGGAATAGCATGGTAGGGCTGTCACTGCTGCCTTCCAGCATCTCTAACTGGGGGCAGTTGCCTTGCTCTTCCAACAACAGAGCTGGCCTTGGCTGTTGTATCTCTGTCAGAGCCCATCGGTATTCATGGAGTCACTGGATGTAGAACATAGCTGGAGTTCTGACTAGAGACAGATATTCTATCACAACTGGATGCCAGTTTGCTATGTATAGGTGATTGAAATCCTTTTCATTTTTGTTGCAAGTTTAATATATATTCTGAAATACTGAATATGCCTTTCTTTCTTTCTTTTGAGTTAGACATTGAATAGGGCTGTTGATACTAGGGCAATTTGAAGATCTCCCATTTATAGGGTAGCCATAAGTCAAAGTCACCTTTATGGCAGTTAACAACAACATTCATCTTCACCTTTGATTATGATCAAATGTTCAGTGAAATGCATCAAGAAATGCACTCTGAACATTCTTTCGTAGGTCATGCCACTCTACCTCATGGAAGTGTTTTGTTTGTTCAGCTATTGAGAAGAAGCGGATCTTTTTATTCTGGCCTGGCTCTGATTCTTGACTATTATACAGCTACATTTTCTGGGAAGTTTCATAGGCCACACAGCTGTGAAGCTTGAGCACAACTAGAAAATGCCAAGAAACGGAGTGAAGTCAGGTCCCAGGAACATTCTCTGGGTCAGCCAGGGGAGTGCTTTTGAGTTAAAACTGCACAAAGGAAAAGACAGAAGACAATGTAGAAAACTTTAAGCAACTTGGTGTATGTTTAAGTGAGTGAGTGCTTCCCCTGCTCTTCCCCTATACGTTTGAGTACTGACTGTCCCTTCCAAATGTGGCTCAGAAACGGAGCAGGCTGGCAATCTGAAACTGGGTTATGAAAAGTGTGGTTCTAGGTCAAACGGCAGAAGAAGGAAACTCATAAAAGTCTTCAGCTTTGTAGCTTGAATTCTCCTTAAACTCTGGAGAGGGAAATGGAAAGGAATTTTCCACTGGAGGCTAAGAATATGCATTTTCCGAAGCCATGGAGGCCCTTCCCAGAAGGCCTAGAGCCAAATGCACCAGAAAAAAGAAAGCTTGAAAAGGCCTCTTGTGTGCTGACTGTCTTTCACTCAGATTGACTTTATATGTTCTGCGTCTGCACCTGACAAGCTTCTTCCCAGGATTTTGGAAGAAGTTATTGAAGAAACCTCATTAAAACACAAAGCCGTTTTTATTTTCTGACCTAGGTAGGGAAGGGGAAGTAGTTGTGGTTACCCAAAAGAAGATAACTCTCAGAATGTCACATTAATTGAATACAGATTGAGCATCCCTTAGCCACTATCCCAAATTCCAGAATATTCCAAAAACCCAAAATTGTCTGCATGGGTGGCTGAGATAGTGACACATTTGCTTTCTGATGGTTAAGGATACTGGTTTATTTTTTAAGGTTTAGCTAACATGAGAATCTAGGCTTTTGGGATGGTAGAGAATGACTGATTGGGGTGGTTCTCATGGGCCATTTAGTCTATTTCCTGTAGAAATCCATAGCTAGAGCATGTTTAGCCTCTGTTTAGAGACTTCCAGCACTTTAAAGGAGTAGCACTTTAAATAAGATTAAATGTCTTCTGGAATTTGTGAGTATTAGGTTAGAGCAGGAGTAGGTAAAGTGCAGATTGTGGGCTGCAGACAGCTCCAAAAATAAAACAAAAAGTCTTTTTCCAAAATTAACCAAAGTGTTCTCTGTCTGGTATACCATATTGGAGTCATTTTCCCACCAGGAATCAAACCATTTTTTGCAGTATATTTCAATTGGTGCTTTCTAAGAGGCCTGGGAAATTTATGTATGCCATATTTTTCTGGAACCTTGGGCCAGGTTATATCTAGAAAGAACCTTTTTTAAAATTGGACTTTTAATCACTTTATAATATTAAAAAATCAATCTTGAACTAAAATAGCTCAGGAATGTCAAAACTTGATGAAAATCCCCCCTCCCCCAGCCCAATGTCCCATAGATAATGTTTGGGGGCAGTGTGAGTGTGGCTCTCAAAGGTTTTCTTAGGGGCTAATACTTTCTTTAGTTGCCTTGGGTTAAAAGGTAAATGTTTCCCCTGACGTTAAGTCCAGTCATGTCTGACTCTGGGGGTTGGTGCTCATCTTCATTTCTAAGCCGAAGAGCCGGCGTTGTCCGTAGACACCTCCAAGGTCATGTGGCCGGCATGACTGCATGGAGTGCCGTTACTTTCCCACCGGAGCGGTACCTATTGATGTACTCACATTGGCATCTTTTCAAACTGCTAGGTTGGCAGAAGCTGGAGCCAACAGCAGGCGCTCACTCCGCTCCCGGGATTTGAACCTGCAACCTTTCGGTCTGCAAGTTCAGCAGCTCAGTGCTTTAACACACTTCGCCACCAGGGCTCGGGTTAGGAGAAAGGAAATCAGCTAATTGTGATTAATCAAAAAGATAACCCCAGTACCCAAGATTCAGCATGCATTATTACAATTAACATTATTAACATCTAACAGAGTATTTTATAGTATGCTCATTCACAAATTCTTAATTTTAAGTGATGCAGAAGGTTGATTTTGAAATGCTAGCCACGGCTGAGGCCAATCCATCTCCTCATTGCCGAGCGCATTTCCTCAGTTACAACCTTTCCAAAATATACACCAAATCACAAAATAAACCTGCTGCAATTGAAATAAGTATATAACTTTTTTTGTAAATCGTATCAGTCCAAGCAAGAGAGATCTTTCACAAATTCTTCACATTTCAGAATTCAAGAAGTATCAATCACTGTTTCAAATATCCTGGGTTGAAAATCTATTTTGAGAGATAAAATACAGGAGACATTAGTCTTTTGAATGCAAATTCATTGAAGTAAAATGTGTGGTTTGTTCAAAAGAAAATCAAACAAACAGTGTTTCGTATTTGTAGATGAGGTCCACAGTTTAGCTGACATGTGTATGAAATGGCAGCTGGCAGCCTCCATCTGGATCTCCAAAGCAATCTGGTGAGCCAGCTTCTGCGATGTGATTTTGGCAGGCACATTGCTGTCAAACAACAACAGTCTTGTTGCCACACAAGCTGCTGAGGAATGGTGCTTCAGGATCCCTGTACATAGCTGGTGCTGAAATTCCCTGGGACTGGATTCTGCTTGCAGCATAAGAAGGAATTTGAACTGAGAAATAGTGCAGGGAGTTTTACTGCTACAGCGGAGTTTTGGAAATGAATTATGCCATGTATCAGACCTTTCCATGTGACTGATCTTTTGCACAGTGAAGGCGTTATCCAGTTATTGCAGATCTCTCTTCCCACAGCTGAGGCACCTGTTGTAAAGAAATTGCATTTGCCTAGTATGGTGGGCTAATGTAATTTATTTTCCCCCTCCTATTGTACCAATAGGGCAGCATCAATTTGGACATTTTGTGATAAACATTTTTATATAGCATTTATGCTGTGGTAGTATTATATGGTGTCAGCTCTCAGGAAACCTTTTCAACATTTCAATTGCATTTTCATTTTAGTATTATATGTTCCTTCAGATGCATTTGTTTTAACTTTTGTTTTAACTTTTGTAAGGTGTCTTGATATCTAGAGTTGGGAGGAAAAGCCCAGATATTAAGAAAATCAGGAAAATAACAATATAGTAGGCTGATACATTACACAGTGGATCTCTTCTGAAACCATCTGCTCAATACATAATCTAGAACCCTGCTTTTCTTATCTGAAGTCAATAATGTCTTGGTCTTCCAGGTAAAATAATATCACAGAATCACTCTGGAGGACCAAGTGATCCCTAGAGAAATGTCCTTTGTGGGCCTTCATTGCAATTCTGTGGTCAAACTCTGGCAAAACTTCTTACCCTTATCCAATCTTAAGCAACTGTTTTAAATGCCCAGCTTCCAGCATCAACCCTGATCAGAAGTAATAATATTCAGGTTAATTTTATCGTAAAAATGTTTCCTTACTAATTTTATCAAAAATATGTATTGATTCTGGCAAAGTTCAAGCCAGGTATGTGACCTATTAGATAGGTTTAAGCTCTGGCTTTCATTTTCCAGCCTGAATGATTCTTCAGATACTTTTGTGGTTCATTGGGAAGGTGTAGTAAGATGCCATCTACAGCTGGCACATGAAAGAATAGCAAAAGTTAGATAGTTGTTCTTTGACTTTATGATAGTGTTTGACCCACATTGCAGCCCTCTTCCAGGGACAGAGATTTAAACCCTTGACCATTCAATTCAGATGAGGAGATAGTTCCTTTTTTGATTAAAGTTAAGTTACAGTAGTACAGTAGAGTCTCACTTATCCAAGCTAAACAGGCCGACAGAAGCTTGGATAAGCAAATATCTTGGATAATAAGGAGGGATGAAAGAAAAGTCTATTAAACATCAAATTAGGTTATGTTTTAACAAGTTAAGCACCAAAACATCATGTTATACAACAAATTTGACAAAAAAGTAGTTCAATATGCAGTAATGTTATGTTGTAATTACTGTATTTACGAATTTAGCACCAAAATATCACAATGTATTGAAAACATTGACTACAAAAATGCGTTGGATAATCCAGAATGTTGGATAAGCGAGTGTTGGATAAGTGAGACTCTACTGTGTGTGTGTGTATACACACACACACACACACACACACACACATATATATACACACATACACACACAATCAGTTTCAAATGCATGATAAAGCTAGAATGACCTTTTCTTGCAAAAAACTGACAAAAGAGCAAAACCCTCATCAAATTCATGGAATCTATCTAATTTGAAAGTGTCACAAGAGTGAGGCAGCAGAACGTGAGGTGTCAAAAGGTATATTATATAATGTGCCATACATCAAAAGATCTCAGGGCAGCATACATATAAAATATTTATGGATGCTCCACGGCTTAATTCCTGTTCCAAAGATCCTTGGTGGATAGGGAGAGAAAACAGTTGGCCTAACAGACACTAGCTTGGAATCCCATTGAACTCACCTTGCTCTCCATAGATTGTGGTGGGGAGATGATGCTGTGGGAAAAACTGGGGCGGCATGTCTCCAGGCCCAGTAACAGGTGGCTAGAAGGCCGTATGAGAGTTGTGAATAAAATTGGGATGATGGGTAAGGTATGGTGGTAAATGGTGAGTTGGAGAAATGGCGGAAGGATAGCTGGGAGGGTAACATTCTGGAGACTGTGGTGTGACTACCACTCTGCGGACGCCTGTATTGTCTTCTATTACCTGCAAAAACAAAACGAAACAAAAAAACCCAAACGATATAAATCACAAAATAAAAGAATACCAAAAAATCAACGAGATTAATATAACTCGGCTTAGATAAGTGAGACTCTGCTGTACTTAGAGGCTTAGATAAGTGAGACTCTGCTGTATTTACATTGGCCCATGGATAAGTTGACCCTGTTTTTAGTAGATATTTTAAGTAAAATATCTAGATTTATACATGAATATATAGGGAAAGTCCAGCAAATGCCTCACTGCAAAACAGTTTCTAGTTCCTATCTTCCTCTTCAGCTTGTTCCAGCCCTAATGACACTATATTTGGAATAGGTTTACAGTTAATTTGTGTACATCTATCTGTCCTTCCTTTGACTAAGTAGATTTCACCAAAATGTTTGGTTGGTCTTCCTTCATTTGTTTTTTTTTTTTTTAAATCCTTCTAAAGTTGCCCTGCATGTGAGAGATTGAGTTAAGGGAGTCTAAAGGCTTCAAGGAGCACTCTGAAGCTCTCAGGTATTGATTGAGAACTTCTCAGCCAACATTTTTTGTCCTTGTCATGAGTGAAGGAGTCAATGCATGACACCAGCTGGCCTCTGTGCAGAAACAATGCAAGGGACACCATCTTGTATCTTCCTTCCACAAGCAAAATGTTTCCATCTGTCTTTCGCTCTTGGGGAAATGGTGTTGCTGTACAAAGCAATTGATAATCAAATGTAGAAGGGAGAAAATGCATTTGCTGGCTGAGAAGACCTTGAATGTTTAGAGTGGTAGGGAAGGGTGTAGAAAGGAAAAGAATTCCCAGTAGTGAATAAATCACTGGCCTACTATATAAGTGGAGGACTTTTATTTAATAGCTTAAAGATGCATCATCATTTCAGGCTGGAGCTCTTCTTCTCTGTGACAGTTGATGCTTGGCCAAGGGTGTGTTTTTATGTTTCTTTCCAAAAAGTTTAGTCTGTGATAAAACAGCTGAGTTTACAAATAGAAACATCCAAGAAACTGCTGCCCGAGGCAGAAATTCCAAATGGCAGGCCCTTTGCCATGGCATTTAAAATTTACTGGTAAACTAAAAAGAAAATTGACACACAGCTTCACCTCTGAGTATTCCTTGCATAAGAAAACTCCTAACTCCTCAGGTGGCTTGAAGGCACATACATATAGGCATAAATTGTCCTATAATTATATCTACAAAACTACTTAACTAGTAGGACCAGCCTTTACTGTTCCTTTATTGGACGGAGGCCAAAAAGCGGTGCTAGAGAAAGAAGACTAGTCCATTTTAGAGGGGGGAGTTGATGGAAGAATTCCACTTCCCCTGTGTTTGCTGGTTATACCCCCCCCCCTTTTTTTTTCTTCCTTTGACATAAAGGGTTGTTTCCACGATGGCGACATAGGTGGGGAGAATCACAGTAAAACAGCAGGGAATGGTTTTACTCTTTCAACTCCCCTCTGTTCTGTCCCCTCCCTAAAATGGACTATTGACCAGAGACCCCGGTGGAGTATTTATTTATTTTATTATTTATTTACAGTATTTATATTCCGCCCTTCTCACCCCGAAGGGGACTCAGGGCGGATCACATTATACACACATAGGGCAAACATTCAATGCCCATAAACACATCAAACAGAGACCGAGACAGACAGATGCAGAGGCGATTTAACCTTCTCCTGAGGGGATGTTCAATTCTGGCCACAGGGGGGAGCAGCTGCTTCATCATCCACTCTAACGACACTTCCTCATTCCAGGTCGTAAATTAGTTAAACTTGCCTCCCCACTTTTTTTATAAGTGGTACCTTATTTCCTACTTGATAGATGCAACTATCTTTCGGGTTGCTAGGTCAGCAATGAGCAGGGGCTATAATTTTTAATTGACGGGTGCTCATTCCACCATGGGCTGGCCTTGAACTCATGACCTCATGGTCAGAGTGATTTATTGCAGCTGCTCAATAGCCTGCGCCACAGCCAGGCCCTGAGTAGTTGGTTAAAGCCTTGTGACTTGAAGGTTGGGCTGCTGACCTGAAGGCTGCCAGGTTCGAATCCCACCTGGGGAGAGCGCGGATGAACTCCCTCTATCAGCTCCAGCTCTATGCAGGGACATGAGAAGAAGCCTCTCACAAGGATGGTAAAAACATCAAAACATCTGGACATCCCCTGGGCAACGTCCTTGCAGACGGCCAATTCTCTCACTCCAGAAGCAACTTGCAGTTTCCCAAGTTGCTCCTGACACAAAAAAAAGGACTATTATTCTTTCTCTGGCACCCCCTTTTGGCCTCCGCCCGGACAATGGAACACAACCCAGCCTTATTTATGTAATACCATATTTGTAAATTGTGTGTGAGAACCAGCATGCTTAATTTTGCTGACCTCCTTCACACACAAGCTTTCACAAGCCAATTTCCCCTGGACTTTATTCTTACTGAAAGATTGGATCCATCTCAGTGCTATTACCTGGAGCCCCCAGATGGCGTAGTGGACTAAGTGACTTGAAGGTTGGGTTGCTGACCTGAAAGCTGCCAGGTTCGAATCCCACCTGGGGAGAGTGTGGATGAGCTCCCTCTATCAGCTCCAGCTCCATGCGGGGACATGAGAGAAGCCTCCCACAAGGATGGTAAAAACATCAAAACATCTGGGCGTCCCCTGGGCAACGTCCTTGCAGGCGGCCAATTCTCTCACTCCAGAAGCAACTCCGGTTGTTCCTGACACGAAAAAAAAGTGCTATTACAATTTTTCTGTCATTATCATTATTTTTCTCCATTTATATCCTCTATTTTCTTTTGCCTTAGGATTCATGGTAGCTTACAAAAATTAAAACAAAGATAAAAGTTCTCTTCAATTACAAAGTGCAGACAAGTGAAATATAGTTTGGTGTCAGTCCCTTGGATATTTCCTTTTAATTTGGAGTAAATCCTGGCATGGCTTCACCTCCCTCCATGTCCAGATGAGAGTATAATTTCCTCTGCCAGTGTGTCCAAATATTCCCACTGAAAGACAGGTGCCAAGTGTTCTACCAGTTTGAAACAACTGAACATACATCAAGGATAACACCAGGTGAGTGTAGCATTCACTAGAAAGAAATGTGTATTTGAAAAAAGAAAGCAAAGGAGCTACAATCCTGGCAGTGAATGTGAAGAAAAAGTTTTGAAGAGCTCTTGATTCTCATGGTGCGGTGCAAGCTAAACTTATTAAAGAGGATTAGGATACACAGCTGGTGAGCAGATGGAATGCTTGCAATTTCATAGCTGCACTCAGCCGTAAACCAGAATTTACACAATACCTATTAGCTGGTGTTGTCTTTTAATTACAAGTCACTCTATTCCTTTATGACTACCTGGGCCCTCAATTCAGTTCAAATTTGAGGTTCTCTTAATCCAGCAGTCTAGCTTTGCAGCACAACTTAATTGCTCTGGCCGCACCCTGGTGTGGCTTGTGGCTAAAATATTAAATTTGAGAAATTGTTAATAAATTTAGCATTCCCTTTCATTGGGTAATGGCTTGGCCAGGTCCTCCTGTTAGTCTATACTTGTCTGCATTGGATAAGCTACAGCAAGTTCCCATCCTCTTCTTGCAAAAGCTAAGTGGCTCTTGCAGCAGATGAATGAGGAATCAAAGCGACAAGTCTGGGCTTTTTGGTTTCCCCATCATTGCCTTTGGTAATTTGCCTGCTTTTCTGAATTTGCATCTTTACCGTAGGAACTGACATTTTAATTTCCTTCTTGCCAGGCAGTCTGCTCTTTGCTTTGCCTTGGGGCAAAGTCCATCCAGGACACTAAATGACAAAGAACCTCATGCTGTCTCTGGCTTCCAGCATAACTATCTCTGGCTTGCATACTCATAAGCAGGAGTGAACAATTTATTTTATTTTGGGGAGGGGGGAGATTTGCTAAGAATTTTACAATGGGAGTATGGTTTTGTTTCACTAAGTTACTTAATTCAATTTTGTGTTATTCTTGCAAACTAAACTAGCTGAACATCAGATGTTTTCATTTAAAGGGAAGATTTGCATCCGTGTTTCTGATACGTTGCCTGATAAGCATAAATATTGGTCATGCTTATCTGGATACAAAGCTTTTAGATTTGTTATTTATTTAATACATTTTATCCTCATTTTTTCCCCAATATGGGATTCAAGGCGCCCCACAATTTGAGTTAAAACCAAATACAGATTGAGTCTTCCTTATCTGAAATGCCTGGGACCAGAAATGTTTGGGATTTTGGAATTTATTTTTTTGGAATTATGGGACACCTATATTTGCATATGCATATAAAAGAAATATCTTTGGGTTAGGACTGAAGTCTGAATATGAAATTCATTTATGTTTCATATACACCTTATACACATAGTCTCAAAGTGATTTCATGCAGAATTTTTACTAATTTTGTGCATGAAGCAAAGTTGCTGTACACTGAACCATCGGAAAGCAAAAGTTTTACTGTCGCGGCTATTCTTATGGCCAGTTTTGAATTTTAAGTATTTTGGATTCCAGAATTCCAGATTTTTTTTCCATGTCAGGAGCGACCCGAGAAACTGCAAGTTGCTTCTGGTGTGAGAGAATTGGCCATCTGCAAGGACATTGTCCAGGGCACACCCGTATATTTGATGTTTTACCATCCTTGTGGGAGACTTCTCTCATGTCCCTGCATGGAGCTGGAGCTGACAGAGAGAGCTCATCTGCACTCTCCCCAGGTTGGATTTGAAGCGGCAACTTCAGGTCAAAAAACCAACCTTCAAGTCAGCAGTCTTGCCGACAAAAGGGTTTAACCCACCAGGGGCTTCTAGAATTCCAGATAAAGAACACATAATCTGTAAGTTAAAAACCAATATTCCAATGAAATGTTGAACATTCTTTGAAAACAATGACGTGATGGTCCATCACCATCTGAGGTAGTCCTTTCCACTATCAAATAGTTCTACTATCAGAAATGTTTCATAATGTTTAGTTAGAAATTCCTTTGTTGTAATTTGGATGCGTGATTTCACGATCCACCAAAACAGCAGAAAACAGGCTTGCACTATCTTTTGCATGATGAGCTTTCATCCATTTCACAATGGCTAACATTGTTTCCTGGTCTTCATTTCTGTACCTGTATAGCACCCTGGCTCTTGGGATCTCTGTTGAACGTCCATTATATTTTAAGGATTGTTGATAACTGTCACTCATTAGATTTAGAATTGGCTTAGTTTGTTAAAAGAACTGGCTCTTTTGTATATAATACTGTTCATTATCATTCCCATTAGTCATTTGACAAACTCCTCATGATTTAAACATGTTGGGATATTGACTTGTCATCACAAAATAAAGCCGCTGTGTACTTTAAATGACAGTTTTCTGGATTGTTAGATGCACTGAGAATCTAAAAGTACTGTTATATTTAGTATATGGTAGCTAATCTCAAACAGTCCTTAGTTTGAACTCAAATGAATCACTCTAATAATTTCTGTTTAAGGCAGTCTTGGTATGAAGGAAAGAAAGTCCAAACCTTGAGCATTTTTTGAGAGCTTTGGACATTCTTCTATTTTTTAAAGGTCTTTTAAAATGATTACCAATGTCTATGATCCTTAACTACTATCCACCACCTTTCATAATGTTTCCTTCACTCAAGTGCTTTTGGAGATTCCTAGTCAATTTAGGTTTATTAGCTCAGGCTCTTTCTAACCAAGGTTATATTATGAGTTACTATGAAATTTATGTAAACCTTACTTAGTTGTACATTGTTTAACAAGTATGTACATGCTGAGGATATGTCTTTGTGAGGGTCTGGATTTTTTATATATTCTTGTAAATTGCTTTTTGTAGTTATTGGATGTAGTACAGACTGTCAAAGTCCTCTGATTAGTCAGTCACTTCCTATAGCCTTTTCCCCCAAAGCAGTTAAGAAAGAAAGAACTGTCTTAAAATCAGTGCAAACACTCTTAGCCTTTTATACCTTGTTGAAATCTCGTACAGGTGCACTATTTCCGGTTAGAACATGTTGTAATATTGCATACTAGTGGAAAGTCACATACCTCGGCCATTTACAACCAAAAGCTGTAAATCTCCAGAGATGTGAATTGTTGACCTTGGTTCATTTCCTAGAAAGAGATTTGAAAGATCATCACAATCTGCCTTGTCTGCCCTCATAAAAGTTTGAGTGCTGTTGTTATCTATTTGAAATTGCCAGTAGTCTTCCAGTAGGCAGCAATCATATGGTTACTCTATGAAGAATGTTGACCTAGGTACTCCCTTGATCTGACTCATCATGACTCTTTTTAAAGTTCAAACACTATTTGTCACCTTTCTTGCCCCTTCTACTTGGATCATGGTTGCACAATTTGGAAATCCAGGAAGGCTTGTTGCTCCAGTTTGCCACAAATATACAAGTTGGTGGTTCATGTTACTAAATCAATCTTCCTTACAGAGTAGAATGATAACTGTTTATTCTCTTGCATAGAGATTGGCTTCAGAGTGTCCAAAATGTTTTATCTTATGCCAATCTTGTTTTTGCACTTTTGATGGTCTATTGATGGTGTGCCTAATCTTCTGAAAATGTGTGTAACCCTTAGCTTCTCAATAAAAGATTGTATAAAATTAGATGATAGATGAGACAGATGAATAGAAAAATAGATAAATTACAATGCAGTTGGTAGATTTGGCATCTTGGTATAGCAGGAAGCTCTTCTGCACCGCCATATTGTTATAGGTATGGTTGATGGGTATTATTATTATTTTTTTTAAAAAATGTTGTGAGCCACTTTGGGTCCCGTTTAGGGAGAAAAGCAGGATAAAATTACATTATTATTATTATTATTATTATTATATAAAATCCAGATTATCTTGTTTGAATTGGATTATATGGCAGTGTAGACTCATATAGTTCAGTTCAAAGCAAATATTGTGGATTATCTGCTTTGATAACCTGGATTATATGGCAGTGTAGAAAGTCCTGAGAGGCACAGTGAGCTGTATTATCCACTGGGGTTGGGTTCCAAGACTTACCGTAGACACCAAAATCAATACATGCTCAAGTGTTATCACATACAGTACTTAGTAAAATAGTGTCCCTTATGGCAGAATTTGCTTTTGTTTTGTTTTTGTTTTTTTAAAAAATAAGACATGGATGGTTGAATCTGTGGATGCAGAATCCATGGATATAGAAGACTGATTGTATTTGAACTATGGGAATCAGTGTTCACATTTTCATAGCCATAAAGATGTACCATGTTTATCAGCATGGTTACCTTTTAAATGCGTTCAAAGCATTCCAGAGAAAATATTATCATTTCTTACTTTAGCTGCCAAAGGACCACCCGATTATCCACGGTAGTGATTATAATAAGAAAGGTTTATGTTAGACCTACTGTCTTATACTTGCCTTTTATTCAAATCTGCAGCTTTGTGTTCCCATTTAATTGGTGCTTCTTTCAGAACTATCCAGGTGTAGCTTTGCTTTGTACTGTATTTCTGTTTCTCCCCTTTGAAAGGCACAAGCAAATCTTTAGGACATGATGCATATACCACATAGACTCCATGTACATTCCTGTTTGGTATGAGATGTCCTATTTTGATCAGAAAAAAAAGTTACTTGGCCTTGTGATGAGGCTGCTGCATGCTTCTCATAATCATCATTTGCTCAGATCTCAAACTGTTGCAGGAAGGACAGTTGCTGCTGCCATTGCTGATGTCTCAGCATTTCTAATAAAGGGGAAGAAGACAATAAACTGAAGATATATTTTGTGTCACATGCATGAGCAGCCACATCCTGTTCTGTTCCTTTTGGTTCTTTCCATGTGGAAAGAAACATAGTTAGAGAAGAAAGTTCAGTCTTTTAAAAAAAAAAAATGCTAGTGTTCAGAAATCCACTCTTCCTTTGATTCCTGTCCACACTAAGTTCCAGAGACTCCCCCAGATATTTGGTTCCTGATGCAAAAAAGCTATGTGCCTTTCTCGTAGGGATGTAAACCTTGCCTTGTCACATTCTTGCATGGGAGAATGAGAAACCATAATATTGTTCTCCTTACTGGAAAAACAGTGAGATAATATCTATAACTCTCACAAAAAAAAATTTGATTTGGAATTTGCAAGAACAATATTTGAAAAAATGAGTGTAAATTGTCCTGATTGCACAGGTAAACTGCCTTGTTATATGGTCTAATAAAGAATTTAATATATCAGTTTAATTTTTTTGCAAGTTTTGGATAAATCTGCCAGTCCTGAATTTGCTATGTGTGGTAGTTCATATCTACTTGTGCTTTGATTCACAAAAAGGAAAAGACTGCTAGTTTTGCACATAGACATTTTGCATTAGAAAGGAATTGTAGAAAGGGAACATTTTTCTGCAATTTGTGGGAGTGGACTGGGAGGTCATGAACTCAGTCTGGACAGCAAATCTTTCTGTGTCAAGACTGTTATGATTGAGCCTCATGGCTCTGTTACTGACAGACGTGGGCGTAAGACTCCTCGAGAGTCAGATACTCTCGAGGAGCGAGAGAGAAAAAGACTGCGAGACATATTTGCAGCACCATCTGACGAGGAGTCTTTCGAAGGGTTTACGGAGAGAATGGAGGAGGGGCTGGTTAGCTCAGAGGAGGATGAGATGGATTGGACTCGGGTAAGGGAGGAAGTGGGTGCCACTGGCCATGATGGGACAGAAGATGAATGGGGACCTTCAGGATTAGACCCATGGTTTAGCTGGAGGGATGGGACGGGATCCACAGCTGGAGATGCTGTTGGGCGTAGTCAGAGGTGTTCCAGCTCTGACGAGGAAAGTGATGAGGAAACGCCCGGGTTAAGGAGGACAGCTGACAGTGATGAAGATTTGTAACTGGCATAAAATGGGGCTTGAGAGCAATTGCAAATTGCGTTGGGCAAGGTAATCTGGGCAAACGCTTGGGATCCGTGTGTGTGTGGGACGCTTCCCTGAAGACTTGTGTGCTTTCCTGTGCTGTGACGTAAGTTGATTGGAATCCAGGGTCAGACGGCGGGAGGGATTGTGTGGGCATTTGTTTGTGCAAACCTGTGCTTACTCTTATTAGCTTGACCTTCCGTCGTCTTCTTGACGGACGCCATCTCCTGCTTTGAGAACTCGGACTGAACTGACCACGGCTTGTCTTCCCCCCTTCTTGGACTTGGAAAAACTACAAACGTCTGCTTCTGGCTTTGATCTACGGAACGGAACTGGTCTACTCAACTGCTACAATCCTTGGCTGATTTACTCGTGTTGGAGATCCTGTCTGCTGTGTGTGTGGGGGAGCGACGCAAGTTACTCTAAGCACAGTGTTGGCAGCAGAGAGGAATCTGCTGCCAATTAGTTGCATTCTTTGTATCTTTTGTTCCTTGGCTTTCGTTTCGTTTATACCCAGGCTGACGCAAGCAGTTTGTTTTTACCCGGATTAAACTCCGGTTTAATCCGGTTTATCTTTTGAACATTTACTTTTGCCCCTTTTTGCTCCTAAAGGCAAAAACTGCCTGGCCCTTGTGTTTTACGGGCATTTTTGAGTTCTGTAATCTAATAAACTCTGTTACTTTGAATCTTGTGGCGTTCTGTCCTTGACAGATTGCCCAACGCCCATAAAAAGTTTATTGCAGCAATAAACCCGTCAGGAAGACGATGGATGAGTTACGGGCCAAAGTAGACCAATTGCAAACGGCTTTTACCGTTAGCCAAACAGCTCAGGCTGTGAAAGGACATGTTTTGACTCCTGAACGCTTTGACGGAACCAGGTGCAAGTTGCCAACCTTTTTGGCACAAGTGGAGCTTTATTTTTCTCAGCTCAGTGCTCATGCTTTTCCTACAGACACTAGCAAGGTGGCCTTTATTTTGAGTTTGTTGACCGGTCCCGCAGGACAATGGGCCACTAATTTAATTTTGGGAAATGACCCAGTCAAGGACAATTTGAATAATTTCAAAAAGTTGTTAACTGATACTTTTGGGGATCCTCTCCGCACGGAGAACGCTGGGTGGGCTCTGTATCGGTTGAAACAGGGAAAGGGGACTGTTTTGGATTACTTAAATAAGTTTAACCTGTATCGCCACCAGCTGGATTGGGGGGAAAATGCATTCATGCTTTTATTTACTGCCGGGTTAAGTGATATGCTCCAGGATGAATTAGCACGCTTGGAGCCGGCTGAAAGCTGGGACGCCTTAGTAGCTAAGGTGCTGCGTTTAGACGCAAGGTTCGAGGCTCGTAAACACTCAAAAGCAATGTGTGCGCCACCCATGCATGTAACCAGGGCACCTGTGGTGATGGGGGAAGAGCCCATGGAGCTTGGGGTCTTTAAAAAGTTGTCTACAGAGGAAAAGAGCCGTAGGAGGCAGCTGGGCTTGTGTTTGTACTGTGGGAATGCTGGGCATTTTGCCAAAAATTGTAATGTGAAACCTTCCCAGCTTTCGGGAAAAGGCCAGCCCTAGTGCGACGTGAGTCCAACGCACTAGGGCTCCTCAAGCAGTCAACTGAGGGGAGGAAGCATGTTTTCGTACCCATTACATTATCTGTTGGGGGAAGGGAACTTGTTTCTACTTTGGCACTGCTGGACTCAGGGGCTACGGTCTCCTATGTAGATATTGAGTTTGCTAAGAAGCATGGCATTCCTAGAGTGCGCAAGGCATGCGACGTGTGGGTGGAAGGAGCAGATGGGAGACTGCTGGAGACTGGGGTGGTTAACCATGAAACCTCAGCAGTAACGTGGGAGGTGCAGGGAGTAACGGGAACGTTTGTGTGGGATATTACGAGCTTGCCTAGATATGATGTGATCCTGGGGATGGATTGGCTAGCTGTAGTAAACCCACAAGTAGATTGGGCAACACGTAAAGTGATCTTAAAGAGGCAGGACTGTTGCACTCTAAATGTTACTCATTCTGATATGGAGGGAGTGCCTGCTGAGTATGGGGAGTTCTCTGATGTATTTTGTAAAAGAGAAGCGGACAAATTACCACCGCACAGGCCATATGATTGCGCCATCAAGTTGGCAGAAGGTGCGAAACTGCCAGCAGGGAGGCTGTATGCCTTGACTGTACCGGAAAGGCAAGCTTTGCGGGAGTTTCTAGATGAAAATTTAGCCAAGGGGTTTATTCGCCCATCTAGTTCTCCAACTGCGGCACCGGTATTCTTTGTAGCCAAAAAGACTGGGGAACTTAGGTTGGTCTGCGATTATCGGATCCTAAACAAATACACCATTCGGGATAGGTACCCGCTGCCTTTAATCTCGGAACTGTTATCAAGGGTGCAAGGGGCTAAGGTCTTTACCAAGCTTGACCTGCGGGGGGCCTATAACTTAATCCGTATACGGGAAGGGGATGAATGGAAGACGGCATTTAACACGTGTTTCGGATGCCACGAGTTCCGAGTCATGCCTTTTGGGCTTTGTAATGCTCCTGCGGTATTCCAGAGGTTCATGAACGATGTGTTCAGGGACCTAATTGACCAATTTTTAGTGATTTATTTGGATGATATCTTGATTTTTTCTAAGGACGAGAAAGAACATCGTCAACATGTCAAGCAGGTTCTGCACCGACTGCGGGCTAATGGGCTTTTCGCCAAGGCTTCCAAGTGCGTCTTTCATGTGCCTGAAGTGGAGTTCCTAGGTCATGTAGTGTCAGGTAGGGAACTTAAAATGGACCCACATAAGGTTGACGCCGTCAACTCATGGCAGGAGCTGAAGACTAAGAAGGATGTACAAAGGTTCTTGGGTTTCGCTAATTACTACCGGGAGTTTATTCCGAATTTTGCAAAGCTCACGGTACCTTTGACGCAGCTTCTGCGCAAGAAACAGCCATTTGTGTGGGGGCGGGAAGCTCACGAGGCGTTTCTACAACTAAAGTCTAGTTTTCAATCGGACAACATACTAACCCATCCTGATGTTGACAGACCGTTCGTGGTAGAAGCGGACGCTTCTAGCTACGCGTTGGGGGCTGTATTGTCTCAGAAGGATTCCTCAGGGACCTTGCGTCCCTGTGGATTTTACTCGCGGCAACTAACACCCTTCGAGCAGAACTATACCATATGGGAGAAGGAGTTGTTGGCGATTAAGGTGGCGTTTGAGGTGTGGCGGCACTGGCTTGAAGGGGCACGGCACCAGATCGTGGTCAGATCTGATCACAAGAACTTAGAGCACTTGCAAACAGCAAAGAAGTTAAACCAGCGTCAAATCCGCTGGGCTTTGTTTTTCTCCAGGTTTAACTTCAAGGTGCAGTTCGTGGAGGGGAAGGCAAACTTGCGGGCCGATGCTTTATCCCGCAAGCCGGAATTTAAGACCAATGAGCAGGTAGTATGTCAGACCATCTTGCCTACTGCCTCTCTGTGTGTTGTAGATAATGAGCTTGGGTTACATGACCAGATCCTTGAGGCTCAGAAGGATGATGTGTGGACTCAGGAGCAACTGATGCTGCTCTCTGCAGGTAACCGTACCATACTGCCGCATCTCCAGGATCAAGACGGGGTATTGGTGCGTAGGGGGCAGGTTTACGTACCAGTAGGGACCCTCAGGTTGGAGGTGATTAGAGCCCACCATGACGAACCCATGGCTGGGCACTTTGGCAGGTTCAAGACCGTACAGCTTATCACCAGGAGCTACTGGTGGCCAAAGATGCGGCAAGACATTCTGCGCTTTTGTGACAGCTGCGCCGTTTGTCAGCAGAGTAAGACGCCTGTTGGGCGCCCTAGAGGGTTGTTATCGTCTTTACCTGTTCCGGAGAGGCCATGGCAAATCATTTCCATGGATTTTATTTCGGATTTACCTAAGTCTGGGGGTTATACTTGTATTTGGGTGGTGGTGGATTTATTTAGCAAACTGGCTCATTTTATTCCTTGTTCAACCATTCCGGCGGCCCCTACGTTGGCCTTACTATTTACAAAGCACATCTATCGTTTGCACGGAGCACCCGAGGTGATTATTTCAGATAGGGCTCCGCAATTTGTGTCACGCTTTTGGAAACACTTCCATGAGTGTTTGGGGACTAAGTTAAACGTGTCTTCAGCTTTCCATCCGCAAACGGATGGACAGTCGGAACGGGTTAATGGGCTCTTAGAGCAGTATCTGCGTTGTTTTTGTTTAGATCAACCCACGGCTTGGGTAAAGTGGTTACCGGTGGCGGAATTTGCTTACAACAATGCGGTGCACACGTCTAGTCAGCATACGCCATTTGAGCTAACTTATGGTTTTCACCCACGGGGAGGTGTGGCGCCGTCGACCAATGTGGTCTCTTCGGACCCTGTGTACCGCTCTTCGGAAATGGCTGCATTGCATGATGTTGCCCGTCGCTTACTGTTGGAAGCTAAGGCAACGCAGAAGACTCAGGCTGACCGCCACAGGCAGGCAGGGGAGGAGTTGGAAGAAGGGGATTTGGTGTGGTTATCTTCCAAACATATTAAACAGGCTGGGGGAAAGTTTGCGCCTCGGTATTTGGGTCCCTTTCCTATCGTTAAAAAGATTTCTTCTGTTGCGTTTCGTTTGCGTTTACCGTCTAGTTTAAAGGTCCATCCAGTCTTTCATCGTTCGCTGTTGAAACTTGATACCTCTAGTCGTCGTGGTGCTATAGCGGAGGGTATCACTGCCACTTCTCCGCCATCGGGGGAGGAGGCCTTTGTGAGAGGGGATAGTGTTATGATTGAGCCTCATGGCTCTGTTACTGACAGACGTGGGCGTAAGACTCCTCGAGAGTCAGATACTCTCGAGGAGCGAGAGAGAAAAAGACTGCGAGACATATTTGCAGCACCATCTGACGAGGAGTCTTTCGAAGGGTTTACGGAGAGAATGGAGGAGGGGCTGGTTAGCTCAGAGGAGGATGAGATGGATTGGACTCGGGTAAGGGAGGAAGTGGGTGCCACTGGCCATGATGGGACAGAAGATGAATGGGGACCTTCAGGATTAGACCCATGGTTTAGCTGGAGGGATGGGACGGGATCCACAGCTGGAGATGCTGTTGGGCGTAGTCAGAGGTGTTCCAGCTCTGACGAGGAAAGTGATGAGGAAACGCCCGGGTTAAGGAGGACAGCTGACAGTGATGAAGATTTGTAACTGGCATAAAATGGGGCTTGAGAGCAATTGCAAATTGCGTTGGGCAAGGTAATCTGGGCAAACGCTTGGGATCCGTGTGTGTGTGGGACGCTTCCCTGAAGACTTGTGTGCTTTCCTGTGCTGTGACGTAAGTTGATTGGAATCCAGGGTCAGACGGCGGGAGGGATTGTGTGGGCATTTGTTTGTGCAAACCTGTGCTTACTCTTATTAGCTTGACCTTCCGTCGTCTTCTTGACGGACGCCATCTCCTGCTTTGAGAACTCGGACTGAACTGACCACGGCTTGTCTTCCCCCCTTCTTGGACTTGGAAAAACTACAAACGTCTGCTTCTGGCTTTGATCTACGGAACGGAACTGGTCTACTCAACTGCTACAATCCTTGGCTGATTTACTCGTGTTGGAGATCCTGTCTGCTGTGTGTGTGGGGGAGCGACGCAAGTTACTCTAAGCACAGTGTTGGCAGCAGAGAGGAATCTGCTGCCAATTAGTTGCATTCTTTGTATCTTTTGTTCCTTGGCTTTCGTTTCGTTTATACCCAGGCTGACGCAAGCAGTTTGTTTTTACCCGGATTAAACTCCGGTTTAATCCGGTTTATCTTTTGAACATTTACTTTTGCCCCTTTTTGCTCCTAAAGGCAAAAACTGCCTGGCCCTTGTGTTTTACGGGCATTTTTGAGTTCTGTAATCTAATAAACTCTGTTACTTTGAATCTTGTGGCGTTCTGTCCTTGACAAAGACAGCCTGAGTCATTCAGAATGAATAATTTAGGACTATGGCTTCACCTCCCATCTCTCTCAAGATATAAAAATATTGTCCTGGATCGCTCTTCTAAGGTTTTGAAAGAAGCACACCTTTCCTGTCCCAAAAAACAGTCGCCATAACCATCCTTGCAAGCATTTGCAAAACAGAAGAGCGATCCAGGACAAGCGTGGGGGAAAGTTGAGTGCATGCACATGCGCAGCTGCAGGAAGGGATGCCCGCCTGGTTGAGGACGCAAGCCAAGCGGCAAAGTTTGGTGGGGAAGGACTTTCCAAACTCTTTTATTGTTATGAGAAGTGCCTAGATTTCAATGGGGACCATGTTGAGAAGTGGTATTTGGGTCTGGCTTTCAACTGCATATAGTAAATGTTTTCTCCTATACTTTGTTCATTTTTAATTCCAAAACGTAATCTACTTTCTGGATAGCCCTTGTATATAATGATAAATTTTGGAGGTGGGACTCAAGTCTGAACATGAAATTCATTTATGTTTCATATACTCATTATACACATAGCCCGAAGGTAATTTTGTGCACAGTATTGTTAATTGTTAATCATTCTGTGCATGAAACAAAGGTGGATATAGAGTGAAACGCCAGAAAACAAAAATGTCACTATCTCAGCCACTTATGAGGACAGTGAATTTTGGAGAATGTTAGTTTTTCAAATAAATGATTCTCCACCTGTAGTATTTGAAATGATTATAACCTCTAGGAACTTGAAATAAATTCTGAGAAGGCAGATTATGTTCTGGCTAGCCCATCTTTAAATGTGGATTTGTGCTTGAGAATACAATGTTCGGTGTATAAGGCCCAGTGTTTCCTTCTGCCATCTCACAAGTATGAGGAACAGTTGAAATAGTAAATAAGGATTTTCAATCGCGAGCCACAAAGTGTCTGGCTTGACTCCTTTTTTCCTTTGGAAGGGTGGGAAGAGCAAACTCTTAAGTCATGTTTACAGTGGAGATATTTTAATTAGCTATAGTGCTTGCAATTCAAACAATTTGCATAAAACAGCTGCTGTTAGAGCAAACATGAAAAGGTTTCCTTGTGGGAACGTGAGATTTTCGGTTCTGCCACCCCCTCTCCCTCCACTTTTAAGTGCATTCAGTTCTGTTCTTGCTTTTATGAAGGATTTGTGGAATGGCTGAAGAAGAATTATGTTAGCTGTTATTCAGACACAGAAGAGTAGTGGTAGCTGAACCTTTTACAAAGGACTCTTTGGCTCAGTGCCCAGCCGATTCCAATGCAGTTATTTAATTGTATTTATCTTAGAATTTCTATTCTGCCTTTGCAACACAGGTGGCCTTCCGTATTCATGGATTTAACCATCCCAAAAGTAAACCTTGATTTTGCCACTTTATGTAAGGAATACCATTTTACTGCACCATTGTATATAATGGCACTTCAGCATCCACAGATTTTGTTATCCATTGAGTCAAACCTTTCTGTGTTAAGTCTCCTCGTGAAGAGAAAAAGTGGAGTATAAATAAACATCATCATCATCATCATCATCATCACCATCACCACCATCACCATCACCAGCACATACCAAGGGCCCACTGTTTAGGGCAGCACTGTCCACCATCAAAACAGTATACAATTATGATATGGAATATAGAATATATAATGTTATTTGACACTGATTGTAATAACATTATACTCTGTATCATATATTCTGTCAAAATAAACAGAGGAAGGGATCAAAAATAAAGCTTGACCTTTAAATATGAAACATTATTTTAAAACTTCCAATTTAAAACTGGCCACTTAGTAAGGCAAGACCCTGCCAGAATGAAAAAGATCTGCACCAGAAGACAAGCACAGCCAGGTCCATCTATGCTTTTCTGAGAGATGTGTTTCACACATTTATTTGATAACAACAACAACAACCAATCACACACCATCCCTATGATCCCCCAACACACACAATGTCCAAGATTGAAATAAGATGGGCTTAGTTTTCTTTGTATAAATATGTGCCTTACAAATGCTGAAGGTTCACCACATCTCATGGTGAGAGATTCTGTGTTTTTTTCAAACGTGGACCAGAGAGAGAGAATTTTAAGTTTACAAAATAGAGGGTGAAGAGACTTAGACTAATTGCAAGCAAACTTATTGAAGCTGAGATAAGGCATAGCTAAGACCAAGAAACAGGAAATGATATGAATATATATATTGCTTAAACTAGCTCCTACTTAGCACTACACTTATCTTTTTTTCTGTATTACATTCACTATGCCCCCATCCTGCAATCAGGTAACTGTGCCTATACTGATGCTTGAGTATTTCCAATACTGTACTTCTATGTGTCTGAGGAACTGGATTGTTAATCCACAATTGCCAGGGTTCCACCATATTGATTAATTTCATCCTTTCTAACAACCATTCCCATACTTTCTACTTTAAAATCTCATGTGGACCCTACAGAGAGAACTTTCCACAAAGAGAGACATGAGACAAATTCATGCCATCCGAAGATATTCAGGGATAGCCATGCTGCTCAGAAAAATATGACAAACTACAAAATCCACAAAAAACCCAATCCTTCATTGGCCAACCAAAATAAAGTAAATACACCATGTAGGAGACCTACTTGGAGAAGGCTAATGTAAAGAATGCCTATCCCTGCTTCTGCTTTATATATTAATAGGGCATGCAGAACTCTCCAGTAGACATTTGAAGGTTCTTGGCATTTGCTGAAGAGCTGCAAAGCCTTCATTTGTAAATGCACATATGTGGAAGAAAGCTCTGTTAAAATCAATGGGCCTAGAGTCCTTACGCAGTGACTCCCAGACTCGGGTCTCCCAGGTGGTTTCGACTTCAGCCATTTTGGCCAATGATCAGAGATTCTGGAAGCTGATGTCCAAAACAACTGGAGGATCTGAGTTTTGGCGGCCACTGTGCTAGTGTATCCCTGTTATGGGTAGAAGAAGTGACTCTGTTTTTACTGGTTGATTCTTCTTTCTCATTCTTTGAACCTGATGAAGTGTTAAAAAGATATAAAACTCTTCGCATCAGAGGAGTGGTTGCCGAAAGGTAGAATGAATTTGACATGTTCAGCCATTTCCTTGATGTCTGTCTCTTTCCTTCTTCCTCCCTGCCTCCATCACCATTTGGTATGAGATTGGTTGTTGAGACTCAGCTTCACATAGAAAGAATTCCTTCATGCCTCTAATTGGGAACAATACTTTCTCTAATGGCTCTTATTTAGAGGTCCATTCTATATTTGCTTTCATTTTCAAAACTCTTTTTACCTACTTTCATGGCTTTCCAAGGTTCTTGTATATCTCTTATCCTCTGACCATGAAGACAACAAACAACTTTATTTTTATTCATGACTTTGTATTATGTGGTGTGTGTGTGGATGGACCAGACAATTCAGCCAGCAAGACTTTGGGTAATCCATTCCTATTTGTTGTTAATTTAAGCCAGCATGAAAGCGTCCTATAGGCCTCATAAAAATCCATCTGGTTTGTAAAACAAGCCTTAAATCCAAGAAATGTGACAAATCAGTTCTTCATTTATTTTTCTACTTTATTGAAAACATATTGTAAGAAATGCCGGTGTTGACTGTTCCATTGTATTTCTTTTTCTTTCAATTTTAATCTGTTTGCATTTTAAGTCAGCTTTGCCACTGTTTTTTGTTATTAACCAATTTATTACCGTTCTTATTTTTCAATGCAACACAAGCAATGCATCTTTCATCAATTACCTATACAGATTTCTTCATTCTTCTCCCCAATATTCCTAAAGGAAATAAATGATCACCTGTGGTCAGAGTATCACTCAAAGAAATGTCCCTATATTAATAGAGATATGCTTTTTGGCAGTTACCTATGTTATCTTTTAGTGGTTTGCATGGTGTAGTAGTTTGAATATTGGACTAGGAAACTGGAAGATCAAGGAAGATCTCTCTTGGCCAGGAAACTCACTGCATGGCCTTGGATAAGTCCCACTCAGAGGAAAGCAAGGGCAAACCCATGTTAAACCCATGTTGAACAAATTCTGTCATGGAAACACTTTACCTCAGAAGGTAGTGGACTCTTCTTCTTCAGGATAGCCATTTGTCATAGCAGGGAGTTGAACTCCATGGACCTTTTTTGCTGCTCTTATTGTCAGGAAGTTCTTCATAATGTTTAGGTGGATCAGAGCAAGTCCTGCTCATCAAACTTTCCTTAATCAGCCTTTCTTAGTAGAAATGTTCCATTGTACCTTTTTGGTAGCTATCATGACATAGCATGTATGGATGTGCCTTCAAGTTGTGTGCCATTTTATGGGTTTTTCTCAAGATTGTCTAGATAAATAATATTTAGAAGTGCTTTTACCAATTGCAAACTTGGAAATGTAACCTTCGGCACCTAATATTTGTTGGTTGCTTCCTACTCAAATACCAACTAGTGCTGACCCTGCTGAGCTTGCAACATTAGAAGGAATCTGATGCCTTCAGGATATTTAAGCAGCTTGTCCTACATAGTAAGATGACATAATTTTTCAAGTATCTAGTGTGTTAATATATATATATTTAGGAAATTATGAATAAGAGGCCTCAGGGTACATATTAGCCTTGATACTTTGTTGATTTTGTCCCGTAAGGTTCAAAAGTAAACTAAACTTAACTAGAGACACAACTGTGCTTTCATCTTTGTCATAATCTTCTCAAAATTAAGTTTACCTGTTCTTTATACATGTTATTGTATATGGATCCTAATATTTAAAAGATTTTTTTTTCTGTATAAGTGGCTGCTCAATTTGATGGAAACCATAAGCCTATGGGTTAGATTTCTGATTTGTACTAGTTAATTTTGTATCCTGAAAGTGAGCCAAAGTCATTAATCAGAGACAGAAGTCCAGAAATGAAGTCGTCTGTGTTCAGAAGAAATATTGCAGTTCTGGTACATTTGCTATATTCAGTGGGAGAGGGAGAGGGGGAGTAGAAGATGCTATTTAAATCATCATTATTCACACCACTGTTTTGCCATTTTGCTTCTCATCTGAGACATGGCATTCCATATGTATATAACACAGCCGCTGTATTAGTTACATTACATTATTTTCTCTTCTGAAACAGACCCTCACACAGAAGGCCTTCATGATTTGTGATTCAAGAGGTGGTGTGAGGTGTATGGAGCTCAGTATTATTTATTGTTTCAATACTGGGAAATTCATGCCCAAGAAAGGGAATGTGGACAACAGTGAGCTAGGTGTAAGGCAGATAGAGTGAAACATTTAGCTTCCCAAGATCAAGAGGACATATGGTACTTCTTAAAATATTTGTTGTTAGTGCAAGTGATTTTCATCCACTTATAGTCAGTATGATGCAGTGGTTTGACTCATTAGGACACTGAGAGACAAGTGTTTGTATCCCTGCTTTGCTATGGAAACCTGCTAGGCAAGTCATATTTCTCAGTCTCAGAAAGGACAATGAAACCCCTCTAAACAAATCCAGGTAAATCCAATAATATGTTCACCTTAGGGTCACTTTAAGACAGAAATGATTTGAAGGCACACAAAGAGGAGGAGGAAGAGGGAAAAAGGACATCTTTTTACTCGCAATACCATGCTCTTTTTGATTTGAAAAGAGGTAAGAAAGAGAACAAATTGGTTAGTCGGTTGTCTGTAGGCCATTCAGTGGAATGAAGCATATATTTCACTTCTGAAAAATCCCATCTTATCTATAAATGGGTGACATTGCCTGATAGTCTCTTTCTGGGCTCTTGCTGCACTGGATTATGACTTTATCACATCAGAATGTGCTTCTAGCTCTCAGCTGACCTCTGCTGGATACAGTTTTTAACAAGGTTTGACAGGATTTGTGAAGTTCACTTCCATGGATGGATATCTTATTTTCACAGCTTCTGCATCTTCTTGATACTGCTTCTGTAAAGGGTTTGGCGTTGTTTGTTTGTTTTCTATCCTTTGGGAAGGTTTTTCTTTTTTAAAAAAAAGACATGCTCATTTTTCTAAATATTATTTCTCAAATTGTATACATTGCTTGAAAGTCTCTGCCTCTTTAGTAAAATGTACCTACACACCTGTTCAAATGCATGAGTTTTCCCTATGAGCATTTTCCAGATGTACATACTTTATCTGAAACACTTCTTAGAGTCCTGTACTGTACCGTTTCATGAATGTGCAGTACATCTAATGTGAATTCATTTGTGCATGATGTAGATCAGAGAAAGTGTGCTGCACAGTGGACTCCTCCCCAGCCATTCAAGTATTTTTGTACTTGGCTTTGAACTGTTCCATGCCTTTTCTGTGCTGTGTGGCAAGATAGGGAGATGTGTGTGAAAACAGAAAGGAAAGATAATGTTTATGGATCCTTGAATGGACTGTTTCCTTTAAAAAAAAAACAACCGGAGCATGTTAACAATTTTTCCTTTTCTACTAGGAGAGTTTACCTTTCAAACTGAACTGAAGTATCACTGAATTGGAGTTCAGAAATGGCTAAAATGTGTCCCACCTGGATGTTGTTGAATGTCAGTTCCCATGATCTCCCCTTGTCATTTGCCCTGACTAGTGCCATATTACTGTAATTGCTGTTACTACTACTGTTATTGTTATTTCCCATCTCTCTTCCCAAATTGGAAGCCAAGGTGGTTGGAGGTTGGTGCGTTAAAGCACTGAGCTGCAGACCGAAAGGTCCCAGGTTCAATCCTCGGGAGCGGCGGGAGCGGCCGCTGTTAGCTCCAGCTTCTGCCAACCTAGCAGTTGGAAAACATGCCAATGTGAGTAGATCAATAGGTACCGCTCCAGCGGGAAGGTAACGGCGCTCCATGCAGTCATGCCGGCCACATGACCTTGGAGGTGTCTATGGACAATGCCGGCTCTTCGGCTTAGAAATGGAGTTGAGCACCAACCCCCAGAGTCAGACATGACTGGACTTAACGTCAGGGGAAACCTTTACTTTTTAATCTCTCTTCCCAAATTGGAAGCCAAGGTGGTTGGAGATTTCGTGTTCTCCATCTCTGTTGTGAATTTTCCTGCATATAACTGCAACCTTACTTTCTTAAAATCTTTGTGAGATGTGCAAAAGCCAATCAGAAACAAAGCAGAACAAGTCATCCTTCCCTCCTTATCACCACAGAGTTCTGCCATTCTCAAGAACATGATCCATACACAGGCAGGAATTGCCTTTAGAGTTGGACTTTGGTCTCCAGGGGTACAAAGAAGAGCTAACACTAAATATTGGGGAAAGACATTACTCCTGAAGGACATTTGCAAGTGTCACTTATGTAAGTTATATACTTACATCACATACTGTTATTTGTTGTTGTGTACCTTCAACTTATTTCTGATTTATGGTGACCAGTGGCAAACCTGCTTTAGAGTTTTCTAGGGCTAAGAGTGTGTGACTTGCCCAGGGTCACCCAGTGGGTTACATGCCCAAGTGGGAATTTGAACCCTGGTTTCCTAAGTCAAGTCCAGCATTCAAACTACTATGCCATACCATCATATCTGTTTATTACAGGACAAAGAAGGGAGACTTTGCAAGCCTGAGCCCCTGGTGCAAATATGGTCCTCACTAGAGTATACTGTATATATGTAAAGCTGGTGTTATTCTAGAAATGTGTGATTCCCTGCTGGTTAATATGTTTAGAGTTCTATTTTCCCCTCATTTAAAGCTCTAATATAACCAGTATGTTTATTTTATTGTCCCTGTATCTTATTATTATTATCCAGTCCTTGAGCTGGAGAGGACTAGTCCTCGCTGACGTGAAGGAAGGTCAAAGTGAGGGTTAGTTACTGTGGAAAATGTGTCACTTTTTCCACATGGAGAGGGAAATGAAATTTCATTGAGCTTTGTGCTTTTATTTTTATCTCATCTCATTACTGAGTGTGACCGGAATCCCTTCTGTAAAGCAACCTAAAGAGAGAAAATCTGGTCCACATGTTAAGGATTAAAGGTCAAGAATGATTCAGCTTCAGCTTCTGGCAGCTAAGGTGATGTAATAACTACAAAGAATTTTGCCATGGCAAAAAGGGGGGTCTCATTTCCTCCCTCCCCCTCTGTTTGTAGAAGCCTGCTAGGTAGTGATTTGAGATATGTTGCCTCTTGCTCAAAAGGCATCCTTACCAGCCCCAGGTACTTGCTGCTTGACTGAAAAATAAGAACATTCCCAAGTGGATATTAGTGCCTAGTGAGGGGTTTCTGTTGCCAAACCAAAGTACCATATGAACTCTGTCAGCCTAGGTTTTGTAGTTTGGAGCTATTCTGCAACTGTCAGAATGCTAACACAGAATCCAACGGTAATACAAAAGAAGAGCAATGTTGGGTTAGAACGAGGACTCAAGTCATTCAACAACAGTACTCAACCAGTTACCCATAAGAAGCCCATTAATAGAAGAGTTCAGCTCAGCTTCCATCTTGCAACTAAGACATAGAGACATTCTGCCACTGTTATCAGAGGTGAAGTATAGCTAATCTGTAATTTATGTAATTTGTGAGTTCCTAAGTTTAACGGTGTGTAAAACCAAGTTTGTTCATCTTAAATGCCTGTGTGTGTACAAATGCAGTCAACTCTCCTTATCCATGGGTTCTCCATCCATGGATTCAACCAATCATGAATCAAAATTATCTAAAAAGAATTCAAAAACCTAACCTAGAGATTTTGCCATATAGCAAGCTCTACTGTGATATATAGACATACCTTGCAGTGCTGTAGCCTCCTGCCATTCCATAGATCCTCCATCTCTTCCTGACACTTGGTCACCAATTTATATAAGGGACACCACATTACTATGCCGTTATATGTAACAGGACTTCAGCATCCATGGTTTTTGGTATTCATAAAGCGAACCAAATCCCAGCAGATATCAAGAGCCCATTCTAAGCTTCCGAGGGATGCCATTTTATTATGCCATTGTATATTACAAGACTTGCACATCTAATTTTTTTTCTGTTCATGGAACTGTCTTTAAAAAAAAATAGGCCAAATTTTGGTGGCATACTTCTATTGGCAGCAGCAAATACGGGGCACGCAGTCTGTGGGCCACATGTTATCCAGCCCTGCTTAACTGGTTTCTTGTGAATGAAAAAGGCAGAGTTAGATGAAGGAGCTGTTATTATGTTAAAGCTCCAAAAACCCTACAGAGCTTCTGCTGGCAGCTGAATAATCATCCTGTGTTTCTTCCTTTCAAAGGAAATTGTCTGAAGCTGATTGACAAGCTTAGTATAGTCTGCCTGTCTCTGAGCTCAAGATAGTCACTGTGCCCAGTCATCCTTTAATGTTATTTTCTCTCTTTCTTTCTCCTCTTGCAATACTGTATTTTCTTGAACAGGAAAGGTGACTCACTATTTGATTGTTAGAATGCAAAAGAAAACATTCCAGGAATGATGAGATTAAGATATTTTTGGCTAGCCAGCCACTGCAGATTTCAAACCAACAAAACTATAGGAAGACCTAAAAAGTCTTTAAAAAAATAGCAGAACTCTGGGGATTTTTGATAACACCAAATTATTCATCTCCTTTTTTTGCTCATGGCCCAGTTCATGTTCTCATTTGCAATGCTGAAAATAAGGTTTTTTAAAACACAGTTACCAGTGGCATTGTACTTAAATAATGTAGAGGGGAACCTTGAACAAGTGAAATCCATCAATTGTTCAAGGGATCCTTGCCCTTGTTCCTCTATGAAAGAAGCCAGGAAGGGGTTGGCTGACTGGGGGAAAGGAGAGGTGACTATTTCTTTGTAGGGAAAGTTGCATCATGCCTAAACTAGTCATTGCTTATCAAGCCCTGGTTGGAACTTGACAGTTTACCATCATCCATTTTATAGTATTCCTTTTGGGGAAAGGGTCAAGTGCATGTAACAGGCATGGGCAAACTATGACCCTCCAGGTGTTTTGGACTTCAACTCCCACAATTCCTAACCACTGGTACTCTGGCTGAGATGTATGGGAGTTGAAGCCCAAAACACCTGGAGGGCCAAAGTTTGCCCATGCCTGGTGTAGAGGCATATTCTCTGTGCCTATATGGGCAATAGAGATCGTCTCATCCATCCCACTGCCTTGTGAGAAAAAACAACTAAGGGGCTTCTAAAAGATGGCCATCTGACCCGTGTTAAAAATTTTCCAAAGGAGGAGAGCAGCATATTCCACTTTTAAACAGCTGTTACCATCAGTAAATTCTTACTAAAGTTTATTGCTTTGACTTTCAGATTCATGGCTCTGCCTTTGTCTGCTCCATTCAGCCTGTACTCGGCAGTGATCATTTTGGCTACTGTTCTTCATCAGGTGTTATTACAGGGGATTGGAGACATGTAATCCTTCAGATGGTCTTAGGTTGCATATTGAGATGGAAAACAGGGGGTGGGTGACATATCATCCTTCAGATGGTCATGGGCTGCATATAAGGATGGAACATGTATTTGCCATTGATCATTTCTTGGCTGGAAAATAGGGTTTCCTAGATTTGGAAACTGTTCAGTTAAGAAATATACCATAGGAGTCATTTCTCTGGAGTGGGAACAAAACTGTAAATTACCTATTCTTATTTGCAAGGACAAAATAGTTGAATAGTGCTGTTGCTTGTGGGAGTATGTTTATTCTCTCTCTGGATGACTCATAGCTCTGGACTTGCCTTCTTCCAGTCTGGAAGAATGGAAAGTGTAGCATTTCATGCACACACAAAGGTAGTGCCTATTTCCTAACTTGGCTGCTTGCTATAAAATTAGAATATCAGGACCTAAGCTTGGAGAAGCTACTTTTGTTTTGAATTACAACTCCCAGAACCCCCTGGACAGTGTATTATTATTGTTATGTTTAATTATACCCCAATTTATCTCTCCTGCAGGAAGCTGAAAGCAGCTTGACATAAAAGCATCAGCATATATAATATACAAATATGCAAACATTTCAACAGTATAAATATAAGGTAAAGGTAAAGATTTCCCCCTGACATTAAGTCTAGTCATGTCCGACTCTGGGGGTTGGTGCTCATCTCCATTTCTAAGCCGGAGAGCCAGCATTGTCTCCAGGGTCATGTGGCTGGCATGACTGCATGGAGCGCAGTTACCTTCCCGCTGGAGTGGTACCTACTCACATTGGCATATTTTAGAACTGCTAAGTTGGCAGAAGCTGGAGCTAATAGCAGAAGCTCTCCCTGCTCCCCGGATTCAAAACACCAACCTTTCGGTCATCAAGTTCAACAGCTCAGTGGTTTAACCTGCTAAACAGTATTAAACATTCATAGTTAAAAACCATTAAAACATATTAAAAGTTAAAAACCACCCAGTTACCACACTAGGTGTATCCAGTGAGAGGATCCAAGGATCTGTAGAATAAACAAATGTAACTTCTCCAAATGATGTTCAAGAGTGACTGTATGAATGTGTTGTCGAAGGCTTTCATGGCTGGAATCACAGGGTTGTTGTGTGTTTTCCGGGCTGTATGGCCATATTCCAGAAGTATTCTCTCCTGACGCTTCGCCCACATCTATGGCAGGCATCCTCAGAGGTTGTGAGGTATATACTTCTGGAAAATGGCCATATAGCCCAGAAGACACACAACAACCCAGTGATTGTATAATTCTAGTTTGAACTCAATAACTAGATGGTGTTCAAATCCATGGGGTGGGGTGAGCTTCCGCTGTTAGCCCCAGCTTCTGCCAACTCAGCAGTTCAAAAACATGCAAGTGTGAGTAGATCAATAGGTACTGTCCCAGCAGGAAAGTTACAGAGTTCCATGCAATCATGCCGGCCACATTACCTTAGAGGCATCTACGGACAATGCCAGCTCTTCAGCTTAGAAACGGAGATGAGCACCAACCCCCAGGGTTGGACAGGACTAGACTTAATGTCAGGGGGAAATCTTTACCTAGCAGACTCCCAGTGAGGATTTCCTCCCTTAGCCCAGAGATTTTGTGCAAGTTTTTGATCATTAATTGTGGTTATTCTTCAGCATACTAAGAGATCTTGCTGATTCCTTTTCACTACTTTGAGTTCCAATGGGAATTCACTAAGCTAAACCAAAACATGCCTCATCTGAGTAGGCAAACAAGAAAAACTTCATGACTCCAAGACGCTTCGGTGTGTAATGGTATGTGTCAACTCAGGCTCATTAGTGCAACAAGTTGAGCACGAAAGAACATGGAGAAAGAAACTCAGAATGAACCTATTTCTAGTAACTGGGAGAATACTTCTTTTCTTTGGAATTCTAAGCTTCATTTCTGGAACAATTGCCTTCTTTCCTGTTTTTTCCTGTAAACCATGGTTTGTTGGATGAAGTGTATGCATTGCTTCTCCCATCTGGAATGGAGCTTTGGTAGGCAAAAAATGAGATGAGCACCAACTCCGAGAGTCAGACTCAATTAGACCTAATGTCAAGGGTAAACTTTTACTTATACTGTATTTGGGAAATAATGAATTAAAACGCTTTTTTGAGAAATGTGCCCCAAACGCATGTCCTTTTCACCCATAAATGTGACCTTAACAAGCTTTTTGGCTGAAAGCCTGGAACCATTGTTTTGCGACTACAGTTACAATGATGCTTATCTTGTCTAGCCTTTTGGCACTAAAGAGGTGGTCACATAACTTTTCAAGCCTACTTTTAGAAAGGATTTGCCAATTAGACCCAGGTTCTACCTTCAGACTCCAATTAGGATCTATTTTAATTGGATATTTTTAAACCTTATTTGTCTGTTTTGGCTTTCCTCTCCTCAGGCATATACTGTCAGGAAAGGCAAAGGCATGGTTTCATCTTAATACAATATAAAACTTATCTTACTTCTGCAATTCTTACTTATATCTCCTTAAGGAGACCCCTAAAGGTCTAGCATTGATATTCCTGAACCTGTATTTGAAAGAGGCTCACATGATGGGGATACTCTTCATTATAGACAGTTGTGCTCTGTGTATAGAGAACTAGCCATTCAGAGAGAAGCCGTTTCCTTATAATGTTAATTTTCCTTCTCCTGGGTTTTATACATGTTTATGCAATGTCTTGTGAATCCCTCTTTGCTATTTTTTTTACAGACAGCGTATTAATTCTGTATTCTGTTTTTACTCTACCTTCCTCCCAGAGTGGTACCTAAACTGAGATAGTCAATTAAAAACATTGATAATAATATTTAAATTGATAATAAAATGTAAGTTACTGCCACAATGAGAGCTATGCCTTTGTGGATAATGTAAATAGAATACTAGTTGACCTTCAGAAATGCCATCTGCTCAGCCGATATTTATGTTAACACTCCTCTTATGTGGTTAAAAAAATAAAATATGGGTCACATTCCTGTCCTCTGTTTAGAATAGATTCCGTCCACATTTTCCCTTTAGTGCTCAGCTAGTCTCACATCTCTGAATCTCAATTAATACTGATGAGAGCAGCACTTCAACTTTGATTTCACATCTTGATTAAAGCTGGTTGCAAAACCTGCTTCACGAGAAACCCCTCTTCCTCTTGATCATGGCTGAATTCAGCATAAGGCAGACAAAGGCTGGATCTATGCTGCCATTTAATCCAGTTTGTGAAACTAGATCAGTGGTTCTCAAACTGTGTTCCTCCAAATGTATTGGATTTCAGCTCCCACAATTCCTAACAATTGGTAAACTAGCTGGGATTTCTGGAAATATAACAAAACACCCAAATAAGCACAGTTTGAAAACCCCTGATGTAGATTATGTGCTTAGAACTGGATTTTATGAGTCTACACTGTCACCCAGTTCAAAACAGATACTCTGGATTCAGTAACTGGATTATATGGCAGTGTAGATAGGGCCACAGTTCAACATGGCGAGTATATTTTATACCTGTACTACAGAGGACTGCAATCCATCCTGAAGATCTTCGTTCATGGTTCAAAGGCTGAGAAAGTAGCATGTGTACCATTTCTCTGTCATTTTAAAGTCTTTTGTAATGCATCTAGAACTCATTAGAGAGTCTTTGCCACTGGAAATGACTGACTTTTTCCCTTTTCTCTCGCTCTCTCTCCCCCAACCCCTTTTCCCCTCCTTTACACAGAATGTGACACAGAAACAAAAAGAGTTCAAGACGTTCTTTCTGGAATTGAGAAGCCACAGGTATGTGATAAACAGGCATTTTTTAAAATATAGCCATTTACAAGGGCACAAATATCCTAAAGGTACCAGATCCCATCTGACCTTGGAAGCTAAGCATTTTCAACCCTGGTTAGTACTTGGATGAGAGGCAGCCAATACCAGGTGCAGTAGGCTCTATTTTAGAGGAAGGAGATGGCAAATCACCAGTCAATGTTCCTTGCCTAAGAAACTCCTATGAAATTCCTGGGGTTACCATAAGTCAACCGGGAACCCGAAGTCCCATACAGACATGTATGTGCATATTGTGTTTGTGTGAGAGAAAAAATGAAAGTAAACTTCATGTTACCCCAGAGAGTGTTTACCATCTTGACTGGAATCTAATGTCTCTGAACTCACTTCAACTTTAGAAATACTAGGAGATTTGAGTTTTTGGTTTTGCAGTACTCTAAGCTTTTTCTCAATCCAGCATCAGTTCCAACCTCCTATCAGACCACGTAGGAAGTGGTGATATGGAGGCACACAGGAGGCAGAGATGACTAAAGCTAAATTTAAAACCAACTCTACAGTGTAGGAATAATTCTTTTCAGTCTATTCTGCCTGGATGGTGGGAAGCTAAAATCAGCAGAGTTGTAATTTAATATCAACCTCTTCTTAAACTTTCTGATGGCAGAGAAAGGGGGTAGCAATTTTCCACCAATATACCAGTGACCAGTACAATATTTGTGCATCTTGGCTGGAATTGTTTGTTTCTTTCCTGGAAACTCTGCAGAATCCGGTAGCTGATGGCATATTGAGTGCCATCAGTCCATAGACTATCATTGCTTTGAGTAGTACTGATGTAGACCATTAAAATGGCCCAAAGATTTAAGCAAGAAAACCTTAAGTATAATTGGAAATCAAAAGGTTGGAGTTACATTCATCACCAAAGACTATTTGTAGAGTAAGATCCATGGACAATGAAATGTTTTGTGAATCTGGACCCATAATGAAAAAGATTGATTTTTTTAAAGAAAACCTGGAATGGGATAAAAAGGTAGCTATATGGAAGCAGAATGGATCTAAAGGAAAATAGTGCAGTAGGACATAAAACATCAGATGTATCACTAAATTTTAATACACCCCAGATTAACCTTACCAGTGCAAGACCCAGACTAGAAAGAACCAGTACATGGACAGAGTACTGATATCATACAAAACTCTGAGGAACATGCATGAGACAAATGAGCAAGGGGAAAAATTGATTTTAAGCATAGCAATCTAAGACACTGAATTTTCCAAGCGCTCGCAGGCATGCACTTTCCTATGTGAACTGAACTGAAAAAATTGTTCCAAATCCTAGGCCTCTTTATGGCCTTGGCTAAAGCAAAACATGATAAGTGCAGGTGCAGGAAGCAATAAAGCTGAAATCTTCCAGCTATCAGTGTATTGGAAGCTCAATGAGGCATGGTTGTTTATGGCAGCTTCTTCAAGTATAGCTCTTGGCCCCAGGTGCTGAATGCAATGATTCTGAGACCCATTTTTTATGGTAGCATTTGAACTGTCTTCTCTTCCCATAGTGCCAGAAGTTTGCTCTGAAGGCTTTTCTATTATTCTAGAGCATGTTCTGAAGGGGATTCAGAAGGCTACAGGAAAAAGAGAGAGAGATCATAGATCCTTCTGCTTGAAGAAGCAGACCATTGGATTCTGTCTATAGGTGCATCTACATTGTAGAATGAATGCAGTTTGAGACCACTTTATCTGCCATGGGTCAGTGCTGTGGAATCCTGGGATTTGTATTTTAGTAAGGTACCAGTACTCTTGGGCGATAAAAGGCTAAATACCTTGTAAAACTACAGCTCCCAGGATTCCATAACATTGAACCATGACAGTTAAAGTGGTAATCAAACGGCATTCATTCTACAGTGCAGATGCACCCTAGTCCTTCTAGGGAGAGACCATATTAGTGATGCTTAGTCCCATATCCAGTGTATAAATATATTTGGTTTAAAATATATATATACAAAACATTTCAGCATCAGCTTTAACAACATATGTGAGGGAATTAAAACACCAGGTTTATAAATGAAAGGAACAAGGTGAACATAATAAAATATAAAATCTGCATTTTTAAATTCACATTCATCATCTGTTCAAGTTTTGCATTAACTTTTGCATTTATTTATTTTCAAATAAATATTTTTCAGAGTTCAGAAATACTACTTTTTAGACCATCCCACTATCTCCCAGCCTGCATGCTGGTTGGGAGATTTAGAGAGACATAGCTTGGAAAGAAAAAATTTCTAGCATTTTTGTACATAAAAACTTTATCATGAAGTTTATTGATTTTATCCTGCCGAAGCACAAAATCCAGCCAATAGCTGAGAAGCCTGAGGAATCCATGATGGCTCTCAACAATGCCACAATTCTCCTTTAGGACAGCTGCAGCTTCTTATCTTAAAACATTTAATTGCTATTGCAGCTCGTGCAATCAAACCATTAATCATTTAGCTTTTTAAAAACAAGCGGATGTGCAGGAATAGTCCCCATAAACACATAAAATGCACTCAACTGCATTCTTTGCATATTATTTCTAGCTTGTCCTTTCATACATGTGGTATCCTGAGATTATGTAACAGGACAGTCTGGTCTGAAGGTTTTAATGGCATGCGCTGGAGATGGACTGCATGCTTTACTTGTGACTTCATCACAAACGGCTACTCTGAATTCCAGACTTTTTACTGCCATCCAACATTCATTGTGTAAAACCTAAAGAAGAGAGGCACAGCCTCAGACTGCTCTTCAAATTGTAGTATTGACCCTTCTTCTGATGCTGCCACTGCTGCTTTTGATTAGCGGTATTTTTAGTTAAACATAACATTAAAACTGAAAAAAGGAATGCTTAATGAAAAAGATGAGACAGAAAAGAGCATGATAAAGAAGGCAGTAAGACTTCTAAAGACATCCAAAATACCCTGAAGGCACCAAATCCTGTCTGATCTTAGAAGCTAAGCATGGACAGGTCATATTAATGCCAGGATGGGGGATTGCCAAGGAATATCAGGTGCAATAGGCTATATTTCAGAAGAAGGCAGTTGCAAACACCTTCTAAATGACTCCTGTCCAGATAACCCTCTGATGGGATTGCCTACATCAGATTTAACTTGAAAAATGACAACAACAAAAGAGGTAGACAAAAGTGGCCCTGGGGAATGCATTCATCCAAGGCTGGTTTTGTTGATCTAGACCAGGGGTCCCCAAACTTTTTAAACAGGGGGCCAGTTCACGATCCTTTAGACCATTGGAGGGCCGGACTATAGTTGGCCACCAAGCAATAATAATAATAATAATAATAATAATAATAATAAGTCGACTAGTGTTCGACTTGTGATTTTGTGATATGAAATCCAGCATATCTATCTTGTTTGCTGTGTAATAATAATAATAATAATAATAATAATAATAATAATAATAATAATAATAATAATAAAAAGAGGGTTGGAAGAGACCCTTTGGGCCATTGAGTCCAACCCCCTTCTGCCTTTTTGCACCAAAACCACAAGCAAAGCACCCCTGACAGATGGCCTCCCCGCCTCAATGTTGATGATGATGATAATAATAATAATAATAATAATAATAATAATAATAATAATAATAATAATAAAGAAGGTTGGAAGAGACCCTTTGGGCCATTGAGTCCAACCCCCTTCTGCCTTTTTGCACCAAAAGCACAAGCAAAGCACCCCTGACAGATGGCCTCTCCGCCTCAGTGTTAATAATAACAATCATAATAATAATAGAAGAGAAGAGGAGAACCCTTGGGTCATTTAGCCCAACCCCCTTCTGCCTTTGTGCTGTGGGGGCCGGATAAATGGCTTCAATGGGCCACATGTGGCCCCCGGGCCTTAGTTTGGGGACCCCTGATCTAGACGCATAGACTACCATTTTTTCTGCCCTCCAAAAAGTCTGAATTGCCTGGTCTAAAAGTCTTCAAAAGCAACCATTTACCTTTTAACAAAAGGTGCATCTATTACTATTGATTTTTTGCAGTTTGACACCACTTAGACTGCCATGGCTCAGGACTATGGAATCATGGCAGTTGTAGTTTTACAAGGTCATTGGGCTCCTATGCCCAAAAATGCTGATGTTCACCAAACTACAACTCCCATGATTCCATAGCCTTGAGCTATGGCAGTTAAAATAGTGCCAAACTTCATAAATTCTATAGTGTAAATATACTTGAGGTCACTGTTTCCCCTTGTCCTGTTTGACATCAAAACACATGTCCATGTATGTATTCATCCCAGCCTGTTTACCAGTTTCTGTGAGTTGAAGGCCAAAACATCTGGGGACCCACAGGTTGAGAACCACTGCTCTATAGCTTCACATCTCATACTTTTCCTTTGTATTAATTTGAGGCCGGAGATAGAGTGACGGCTGAAAATATTTCTTAAATAATACAGTACAGTATAAGAGATCTCCGAAGAGCTCTCTAGCTGCTCATTTCTGTCTTGCAAGAGTGCTGCAGCCAAAATCTCAAAAGGTGCAAAAAGTTTCAGATTTTGGATTTTTAGTTAGGGTGCAGATTGTATAGGAATGAAACTAAGTTGTGTAACAATATGGATGTCATCCATTTCATCAGCAAAATTTCTTAAGTTTCATACACAAACTAAGAAAATATTGTGAACAGATTGTGCAGATCAAATGAAAACTTGTGGTTATGTGTTGTACTTGCTGTCTCCTGACCCAATTCCACTGAGCCTGATTTTGCTCTCCATATAAGCATATCAAGCCCCTATCTTATTAAATATCACATAGTCCCTGTGGCGTTCTTAGGTGCTCTAGAGAGCTATTTGAAATTTAACGTGGTTGGGCAGCTTTCCAAATTCAGCTCCTGCCTGTAGGTAAGTCTGTGCCCAGGAAGAGGCCACCGGTTGGATGTCAACTGGGAGGTTCTTCAGATCTGGAACCACTCTGAATTAATGGCTAAAACAAAGTTTCAAACACCAGATCTCTTCATATCCACATTGGCCTCTTCCTTCTAGACAGAGAGCCATGGTCTCAGTCTCCTTCAGTCAGACAAAAAGAGGTTTATTATCTCAGTAGCACCAGTGAGACAAACAACTGCCTCCTTCATATGTGACGTTTCTATTCTTGCCCCTGTTTTGGAATATCTTCTTCCAGGGAGTCTATAATAATCACTATTTTATTCATGGGATTCTACAGATTATTGAAGTTCATGAAAGGATAAAGGGTTTTGTTTTTGTGTTTAGCCATATGTTCTACATGGGTACGTGTGTCCTTGCTAGTGATCATAAAGGAAAGAATCCATTGCAATAGAACATTGGCTGGATATGGTACATTAAGTTCCAAGTCCCTGTCTGATTTTATGCAAAACAGTTATGCAACCATGTGTCCATAATAAAAGAAGTGTTGGGGGGAAGGGGAGAGCTGTTCTTTTTTCAGTTAATTCTGCTGATTTATAGCCTGCCCCCTGAAATCCAGTTTGGGTGTGTTTTGTCTTCATTATTTTTGATTTTAGGTTTTGGATTTATAAAGCTCATAATTGATATAAAATATTGTGCAGTTTATTAGCTGTAAGTATCTATTCTTGGCTACAATTCCATCCCATTAGGATACCTGAGACATTTTAATTGCACCGTGTGATTTGAGACATTGAGCTTTTGCTACAGACGTCTGGCTTAATTTGATGCCAGTTTTAATCAGTCCAGGTGCTCAAAGCAATTATGCTTTTACATAAGCTCAGAAAAATGTTAATGTTACATGAAGTCTTCCCCCTCCAGATAAATTTCACCTACAACGTCTATAAATGTGTTTAAAAGACTTGAATCTAAATAATTACAAAAGTTCTTTATGAAAAATACTAAAGCTACAGATGTGTTGGTACAAAAATGCAGTGATTCACTGCACGTATAGATAATTTTTTTGGTGTTGCAGTTTGGTTGGATCAGTGAAAGATTTCAGAATTTTGACGTGGCATAGAACACATGAGCGTTTTACATTAGGGCCAAAACCAGATATGATTTTGGCAGTCCCACTATCTGTACTAGTTGTCCCCTCTCTTTTCTCCCTCACAAACCACAACAGCATCTGGAGATGAGATTTATGCTGGGAAGAGGACAAAGGAGTTAAAATCTTGCTGTGGGGCTACAGCCAGACCTCCATATCCATGGGTTTTGCACCCCCAGATCCAGCCAACATCTTGGAAATTATTTTTATATATATATTTTATATATATATATATTTATATATACACACACACACACACACACACACACACATACATATAAACAACTTTGATTTTGTTGTGTGCTGAGCACTACTCTGAGGTGTAGGTATATCCTGCTGTATCCTCTTGCCATTTCACAGATCTTCAGGCTCTCTCCAGCACTCATTTGAGTTGTTCACTATTTTATGCATACCTCTGTATATAATGGGACTTGAACACCACATGATTTTACTACACCACGGTATATGATAGGACTTGAACATCACAGATTTTAATATCCATCGGAGGTCCTGAACCCACCCACAGTGGATGCCAAGGGCCCACTATCCTACATAGTTAAACAAAGGCAATTCCTAAGCCTAGACCAGAGAAAAATCGCAATTCCTAGGCCTTTCTCCACATACTAAGGAACTCTGCTGAGATCGATGTCATCAGTGCTATGCCTCACTAGATCAGAAGATCTTGGATACAAAGACTGGAATCTACTGAAGCCAGAAGCTCTCTGGTTCAGCCTTTTGTTATAGTGATAACCTTGCTACATCATTGCTCTCAGAACATACTAGACAGACGTTTTTTTTCCATAAAATTTGTCAGTGTTTTGTAGCAAAACCAGTCTTGTGGCATGTTGGGATGAATGCTTTTAACCTTACATTGACTTGGATGAACGTCATCAGCTACAAGCTTTGTTATCATCATAGGTGAATACAAGGAAATGTAAACATTAACTCCAGAAGGAAATTAGATTTTAAAAGGCTTGACAATTAAACTAAAGCTTCAATGTATGTAAAATAAGTAATGCCAGCCACAGGAATGCAACTGGTGGGTGTTACTAAGGCCATCTGTGTTTGCTTGTGTGCTGCGTTCAGAACAGAGCATAAACCCGCTAGACTGCAACAGGCTTGAGTTATATTTGGAAACTTCTGCTGATCCAGATGGAGCCCAAGATTCTCTCACAGATTTTGATAGAGGAAGAAGTTTGCCATATCACAGCTCTGAGCCAGTTTGAACTTCCATAAAAATTGCAGGGTGTTTTTGATACTTTGTTACTAAATGTCTCTGCTGTGTGACTATTTTAGATGGGAGCAATGTGGTTTGTGGCTTCCTTATAGTTCCCAAGTTCATTTGTATGGACAATTACCACATTTCTTGGGCCCCAGGCACAAGAAAAATGGGGGGGGGGCTGTCTAGAGAGGGCTAAAAATACTGACCCCCACCCAATAATCCTCATTATAATTCTATTCTGAATGTTATTAGGCTCCTTTCATCGGGGTATTTTAATCTAATGATTTTATCTTATATTGCTGCTATAGTCCCCCCCGCCACCTTTGAAGTTGACGGATTTGCATTGGTGGTTGTTTGATATTATTACTGTTATATAAACCTTTGTTTTAACTTCTGTTTTTTCGTCTTCTTGTGTTTTAAACTGTGTATATTGTTTAATGTATTTGTGCTGTTACTTTTGTAACGTTGTGAGCCGCCCCGAGTCTCCACGGGGAGATGGTGGCGGGGTATAAATAAAGTTTTATTATTATTATTAAAGGAGGCCTAGAGAGGCATGTAGGTGCATTTTTTAAAAAAGAGGTTAGGAGGTGGCCTACCAAGATCTGCTGGATGATCAATGACAACCAACTACAATTTCTTGAAAGTTGCCCATCTGGTTTAAGGGACCTCCTTTCATCTTCACATACAGATTTTGTTTTTAAAGGGAGCAACTTAAATGTTGTTCCCATAAAGAAGTTCATAGAAGAAATGTTTCCTTCTGCCCAGTTAAAGGCAGTTCTTCCATCCCCAGCTTCTCTCCCTTCTTTTTTTTTGAGGGAGCCTTTCAGATGCCATGGATCCGTATCTGGTGTGTTTGAGACATCAGAACACCTCCATGCCATGAGTTTCATAGCCAAAGTCAAGAAATGGCAACAACAGAAGGCCCTAAGCAGGAAAGATCCTGATAAAATGAAGGGGTTCAAACTGGAAGACCTGGAAGCTGGAGAGAGGAGCTTTCGGGATTTGTGAGGATGGGGTTTTGGGATCTGAAACTGAGAAGTTGCCCATGTTTTCTTCATTTGTAACTTTGCTGTCTAGTAATAACCTAGCATTAAAGGAATTTCCAAGATTTCCTTGTGAGTGAATTTAATTGCTACCAAAGTTCTGCAATCATCACACCAGAGTAGAATTTCATAGGGCACAAATCAAGGGCACAATAAATGGGGCAGGGGAAATTGTCATTAATGAAGTAAAGTAAATTTGAATCCAAGCTTCTGGTTTTTTTTTTCCTTCATTGCAAATCATAGATGATGTAGATGCTTATGTGTGTACATGTATGCGCCCACGGTATTAAGAATTTCAATTTGCATCTTAACATTAACCTACCTTTTTATCTCCTAAGGTTTCAAATATTCAAGCAAGAACAGTTTTGCTCACCTGGTCACCTCCGAATGGCCTTTTAAGTGGAGATAGACACAGCAATGGTTTGCCTTATTCCTGTACTTACGAAGTTGCCTTATCAGACAAAGGGAGGGATGGAAAGTACAAAATGATTTACAGGTAGATGTTTGCATCTGATTTTATACATACTTTTAAAAAAAATCTAAACCCTGGAGGTGGAGATGTAGAGAGAACCACAGCCGTGTTGATTATTTCCAGAATTGAACAAAATATTCCTCCCATTTTCATATCTATCTTTTTTCCATTTCCCTCCCCTTCTGATCCTCCCTTCCCGATAGTTTTTTTTCCAAAGTGTTCAACAGCTGGAAAAGTTGCCTGCTAAGTATTTATATACATATCCCAATGACTACCAGAGTGGAATATTGGGGACATGCCAACTTGACTACTGTGCAATCCATACATTTCCTCTAGAAGAGAGACCCTTTAGTAAAGAAATTTATGACATTGCCTTTTCCATCTGATAACATATCCACAAGCTTGATGTCACAACTACTTTTCCATAACTTGGATGTCACCTGTTCTTAATAAGAAACAGTATTATCCATGGAACTATAGACTTTCTCTTTATGCACCAGTGGTTTATATCCCTAGGAAGAGAAATGTGTATCTGATCCATCATGGATGATATAGGAAAAACGTTTGTTCATGCAGCTAGTTTACATGGAGTTGACTTCTGTTGCCTAAGTTACATTATTGCTGATACACATGGAGTTTTCTGTAAAAACAGACACTGTCTTAGCAGCCATCTCACTACTTCAAGGCCGTACATGCCCTCCCATGCTATCCCCAAATGCTTCACAGTTACATTATTTTGATCAATTGTTTATACTGCCCTTCAACTTGTAATCTCAGAGGAATTCACATAAGAAACAAACATTAAAACCTAAGTTCAAGTGGAATAATAAAAAGAAGAGATACAGAGGAATGCCTTTCAAAAACCCATATGGAGGAAGGTTATGCAAAATGTTGTCCTCTGGTGCAAAATTAATAGACTCCATGACATGATTTTTTTTTTCAAAATTTGTATGTGTTTGATGTGTGAGAGACAGTTGCTTCATTTTTAAAGAAAACTAATATTTACAGTGTACCCCACTATGGGAACTCTTCCCAATCTTGGGTTTGTATCCTATCCAACCTTGAAATTAACCACACTCCGTTTCTTTTGAAAAATGTTTTTACCATAGGTTGTCAGCCTTTATGAAATAGTGTTCCTGGTTTTTAAGGTCTTTGGGGAGTTGAGTATACAGTATGGCATGTGCAATGTATGGAATTAATATAACACTGCACTTTTCTTTAAAAGTGTATTTTTCTTTCCAGTGGAGAAGAATTAGAATATAAACTGAAAGACCTTCGGCCAGCAACAGAATATTATGTCAGGTGAGCTACAGAGGTTGGAAAGTGTTTTCACTTCTTATCCAGTTATAGATAGTATTGCAGATGTCCAAAACCTAAAGAATATTGACAATTCCATGTGACTATTAACAAGAAAGATGGATTTTGAGAATCCATTGAGAACTCTTTCCACATTTTGAATATATCCAAGTGAATGTTTACAACTGCATTTTATTGTCAGTGTTTATAGTATATCACTTTTTTTTTCAAGTATTTCCTAAATTTATATGGGATTGTCAAAATCACATATGGACGACAAGTGTCATCTTTTAGACATTCAGTGTAAAGTAAATGAACTGCAAGATACAAAGTATAACAGCACAAGAATGAATATTATGCTCAGTTTATTTTCCATATATATATATCATATATATTCTTACTTTCTGTGGTTTTCAAATCCATGATAGAAATGATAGATAGATCTGAAATCCTCAATGGAATTATCACTGCAAAGTGCTTAAAATGTTGCTGAATGATAAGAATACCATAGTGTAAATGTTTCCACTTATAAAAAATACATTGTTTTAGTTTTGGTAAAATATTTATTCCACCTCCACCCTCCTTGAAAAGGCAGATTTCTCAGTTTGCTAATTACGTTGAACATTAAAGCAGAACAATGACATATATTCAGGACATAGCTCTGTTTTTCAGTTGAATAGCAAATCAAGCCCTTCATCTATTTATCAGGGGAAGACAAGGCAAAAGCCTTCAGTGTATCCTTTCTAAATATGACTGAAGCTTGATGCAACCCAATATGCTGCTTGACAGAGGTCATCCATAGCTTTACTGACACATCTGATTTTGAAGTGTTGAAACAAATTATAGTTAAATGAACATGTCTTTATGTTATGTGACAGTAACCTACCTAGGTATATTATGTGCTGTAAATGAATGGATGGATGCAACTTGCATTTTATAAACATATATACAGGATATAAATGCTTTTAAAAAATGTATTTGCCTGTCATGCAAAATCCCACCAGGTCAACAATTGGGAAGACCACAAAACATGTGGAAGAGCAAAATCCAAACATATATATTGTGGTTGTTTTGTTTTCGCGTTGTTTCCCTATCATGAGGTTTTTTTGGCAAGATTTGGACAGAGGATGTTTGCATGCTCATACCTTTCTCTGAGGCTGAGAGAGTATGAGACTTGTCCATGGTCACTGGTGGAACTCCATGTCCAAGCAGGGATTTGTATTGTGAATTGTCGTCCAATGCTCAAACCACTAAATCAAGCTGGGTCTCTATACTGGACTTAAATTCTGGGTACTTATTTCAAATATTCCAATTTAATGCTAATTGAGAGCCTCTGCAGCATCAAATTTCATTGTATCTGTACTGTACGCATGATAACCATCTTCCACACTGTGTACCGCAACTTTTTGTTACAGCCCCATTCACAAAATGCATATTGACAAATTTTTTTGGTTGAGGAAGTACTTTAACAATTGTGGTACTGCTGTCAGTGAGCATGTCAGCACAACTCTTTTTTATAACAATAGGTGAAACTAAATATTTTCAAATTAGTACCATTAAAGTAGCCCCAACAGAACAGAAAATGTCTGAGAAATGCGTGCTAGAATACAGACATAATGTTTATATTCATCTCAGGACATTAAAAAAGGTGATTTGGACATTGCACTATGGAACATACCACTGTTCTTTATACTACCTTCTTACAAAAATATAATACAAGAGCAGTTAATTTGGAACATGGACCTTGAACTGGTCCATCTCGTCTATTATTATTATCGACACCAACGGACAGCTGCTTTCTGGAGTTTCGGAAGAGGTTTTAACTGTTCGTATGTAGATGCCAAGGAATTTATGCACACAATGCATGTGTTAACCCACTGAGCTCTGGCTCATCTGAAACTTGAATGTGTATAATGTATATTTTAGCTGTTAAGCAAAGATGCTAAGCACCACATCAATATGGAATTGATGGATAGATATAGATGTCATATATTGCATCTTGTGGATGATAGTAGCCATAAAGACACTTTCATTAAGATGTCTTTGAAACCTTAGGATATATTTTTAAAACTTAGTTTATATAATTTTTTTTAAAAAGCCAGAGTCCAGAGATCAATTTTCTGGTCCATTTAGAAGCTGTCTGGACTAATGGAAAAAGGTTTTTTAAATGAGGACAAAAACAAAATGCAATTGGTCAGAAGTGGGTGTTTCTTGAATCTGGAACAGTACACAGAGGAGAGGTTGTAACCTCTTTAAGTTGCCTCTCTTGGAATCCCAAAAAGGAAGTGTGTGAGATCAGGGCCATGAAAGCAAGTCTTGGGGACTACATGCAGCTGCAGGGTCACAGTTTGCCCATCTCTAGTTCAACAACAGGTTGTTTTTAGATACCTTTCCATTGTTTTGGGGAAATGTAAGATGCAGCCTCCTTACGTGCCCTGCATGTTCTTCAGTTCTGTATTCAAATATTCAAATAATATCCTTCACAAAAGTACCCAGTCAATATGATACAAAGAATATTAACAACATGTTTAAAACAGGGGAAGTGGCCAACTGGATCTCAGATACAGCCAAACTCTGATCGTAACAAGTGCAAATAATCATAACTCAAAGTTATTTTAGCAGTTGAATTAGTCCAACAAATAAAACACACAACATGAAAATCATGACGTCATTCTAGGTCTAGGTCTTTTCAACCTTGGTCGTGTTACCAGGAGTTTTACATTTTCACAGGGATAAACTGTTCTCAACCCCCCATGACCTCTTTCTCTGTTCTGGTGTGAGTTTAACATGCTAAGCTTTTCAACATCTTGCATGAATAATGTCTTATTGGATGTAGATCTGTTACTTCTGTCTGGGATGAACAAACTTTCATTGTTAAACTGAACATATACATTTCCTGTATGTGAGTGTGCCTAATACGTCTCTCTTTGTGTGTTAATAAAGGAATATTGATGTTTCATTATATCACTTTATTCTTTTTAGAAATTGCTCTGCCCTATAATTTCAATTCAAGATGTATAGACGTATTAATGTTTTATCTAGCTACTCTGAACAATGGATAATTCAGGGTGTCTTAGGACTTCTTTGGTGAAAAATCAATTTGTGTCTGCATTTATAAGCTGAGTCTAAACAACGGTTAGAATGAAAACCCTAGTATTTAGCATATCTATCATAGCTTTACTATGCATTAAAAAGTTCACATGCATTCTCATTCATCTTTATAACAACCGTTTAATGTACATCAGCATTATGTTAGTATTACAATGTGATGTGGGGACTAAGAGACCTGACCTAAAACCAAGCAGCAGATGTCTTGAATGAGACAAGAACTGACGTGGTTCATAGCTAATGGTAATTGGTCTATCAGCTCTCAAGCAGTGCCAGTTCTAAAACAGAGACCACACCAAGTTGCTTCTTCCAACCTTTTATTTGGACCACATTGGACAAGGGCAATCACTGCTAATGGATCGCAGAAGCCTACTTGTGTTCTACCTTGAAATAAAGGTATTCAGATAAAATTCTAGGAGCCTCCGGTGACCTAGGGGATAAAAGCCTTGTGACTTGAAGGTTGGGTTGCTGACCTGAAAGCTGCCAGGTTCGAATCCCACCTGGGGAGACTGCGGATGAACTCCCACTATTAGCTCCAGCTCCATGCGGGGACATGAGAGAAGCCTCCCACAAGGATGGTAAAAACATCAAAACAGGTGTTCCCTGGGCAACATCCTTGCAGACGGCCAATTCTCTCACTCCAGAAGCTCCTGACACAAAAAAAAGTTAAAATTCTTAAGTGGACCACCCCACTATTAAGTAGGAGAGCATTTTATGGTTGGAATAATGGCATATCATTTGCAAAGTAAATTAAGTTTAGCTAAACTGTAAATAGACATGGGACTCTCTTAAATTTTGTAAAAATCCTCTTTCAAAGCTGCATAATATCCAGCACCTTGAAAAGTTACTTTTTGTGTTAATATTCAAAGACATGGTCAAATTAGTTTGGATCAAAGGGAACTTGCAGTACTTTGAGGATGAGGGAAATAAGTTGGTAGCATAAACCTTTTTCAGGCTTAAATCTGTTTCATCAGATTGTGGTAAATATAATTTCAAGAACTTCTTAATAGTGCTGCCTGAGGACTTGTAAAAGTCATAATCTCAAAAAGAAACATTCCCAAGCTCCAGCACTTCAGTTGAGTTTACATCTTTTAAGCAAGGGCACCACAGCTCCTCTCCTATCAATAACTGACTGGTTGCAGTTTTATCCTTTTTTTGCCATCATTTATTTTCATATGGATATTTTATGTTTACAGCCAGCATGATGTAGTGGTTTGAGCATTGGACTTAACTGCTCTGGAGTCCATGGTTTAAATCCATGCTTGGCCATGGAAACCCACTGAGTGACCTTTAGCAAGTCACACTCTCTCAAGCTCACAGGGAAGCAAAAGCAAATCTCTTCCAATCAAATCTTGCCAAGAACCCCCCTGATATGCTCGTCATAGGGTCTCCAGAAGTCAGAAATTACTGGAAAGCACACAGCAACAACATCTTAACTTTGTGTCTCATTACAAAGGCTGAATGCATCATAGGAAAACTGAGGTGATTAATGCTTTTACACAGTGATGGCTTTTTTCTCCCTTTTTCATGAAATTCTGTCCAGTTTGAACTGTTGCCTGCAGATGATACAGATACATCTTGAGCCTTGGCAGCTGGCATTCTGCATGCTGTTCGTGTATTATTAAGCCAAGCCTCCAGATGGGAGAGTCCATACATGCATTCAATTTGTTCTGATTCTCACCAGCCATCATGAAATAATTGGCAGTTCTTCCTGGAAGGCATTTTTCAGCTTGGGGACAATATTCTTGACCAAGATTGAAACCATGCCATGCTAGATTATGTAAATACTGATGTTGAATTCTGTACACATCAGTTGCACAGTGTTTCTGTATTTTTGGAATTGTGGTTTGATTATGACATTTGGGAGGTAGTGGAGTCTTTGCAAGTAAGTTGAGAAAAGGGAGAATCAGTGAATGCTACATGTAGGGCAGAAAAGATGCCATAAAAGATCAGGTTCACTGTTGCTGGAAGAATTGGTGCTCTTGGATCCAACCTTGTCTCCGGATGTCTACACTATCTCAATGCTACATTTTCCTTTTAATCAACTTTGCCTAGTTCATAAGCAGTGGTCTACTGGACCAGAAACCTATTTGGTATGATTTAGCATTATCCTTTTCTTAAATCACTGGGAAAACAGTAGCAATGATGGACTGAGAACATATTTTGTATGATCCAGCATAGCACTTTTTCATGTTCTTACGTCACTGTACAGTAAAGTATAGAATTATCCCAGGAGCTAGATTGCTCTCTAAACCAATCCAAACGCCCCAATAACATTATGGGGGTCCTTCCTATTTGAAAATGTCCCCTGCATATTTTACAGCATATTTTACTTTTCTGTTTTGCTCAGTGCTCCATTCATGTGTTGACTTTGCCTATCCTTTATCATTCTCACTTGGTTAGTGGGTCCCATATTGTCCAAATGCTAGTTCTATTGTGCACCATAACTTGTCCCAGGATTGTTGGAAATCTGTATTTATGGGGACATGCCCGGTGCCTGGAAGACCTGTTCCCACAATTCCATAGCACTGAGCCGTGGCAGTTACAATAGTGTCAAACTGCATTAATTCTACAGTGGAGATGCACCCCAAGTAACCAGTGTAATTTCTACAACTGTAAGCACATAGTTTTGACAAAGGTGAAATGAATGTCTTCTGCTTCAGCTGCAATGAAATTAATCAGATATCTGGCTGGCTGGCTGGCTGGCTGGCTGGCTAGATAGATAGATAGATAGATAGATAGATAGATAGATAGATAGATAGATAGATAGATAAGTACAATCTCACATTTTCATTCTCTATTCCAGGGTATATGCAGTGTACAATTCAGTAAAGGGATCTTGTTCAGAACCTGTCAGCTTTACAACTCACAGTTGTGCTCCAGATTGCCCATTCCCACCCAAACCATCGCACCGGACCAAAAATTCCTTGACGTTGCAGTGGAAGGTAAGCTACAAAAGCATACATTATGCTTCTAACAAAATATGTGGTTGATGAACAAGACATTGAATTGGCCTGGGGAGATGTTTCCCACAGCAGCCAGTACTTCCACCATCTGAGCACCAATCAGTTCTCTCTCTCACTTTCACACTTAAAAAAAAACATTTTGTGGCAAATAAGGGTTTCTACTTTATTTTGTTTTAAATGTTTTAACAGTGCTCTTGTGTATTTTTGACAGATGTCAGTTTTAATTATGTTTTAACTTCCATACTGACAGGCTTTTTTTGTTTTACTCTGTTTTTAAATGGTGAGAGAAGGACAAGATATGATTGCCACTGAGACAAATTCTTCAATATACTTTTTCTTTGAAAATCTGAAGCAATTTCCATAATTTAAAATAATATAAAGCATCAAAAAGTAGTTTCACAATGGATTTAACAGGACATGTTTTATACTTCAGTTGAAGCCTTCCTTCTCTGCAGCCACTATACAACAGGTGCAACATATGAGTTAGGTGTCAGGTTTGCTTCATAGAAACCCAAGACTTCTTAAACCTTTCTTTCTTGCCAGAAAAGCGTTAAAATTGATACCCATAGAAATTTACCAGTCCCACAATGAGTTTGTATCTATTCAGACACCTAGCCATAGAGATTTCCAAAGTTTATCCTTTTGTAAACTCCTTGCCAACTTCTTTCCCACTTTCTGTTTCATTTGGTTTTCCATACACAGGCCCCAGCTGATAATGGTTCAAAAATCACCAGCTACCGTTTAGAGTGGGATGAGGTAAGTGATAATTAATCATCTTTTAAAATTTGAATCCTGTTTTCCCGCACTCTTGCATTGTGAAAGAACTTGTCTTCCAAATGTGAGAGAATTAAATTGTGTGATTGTAAAGCCTTTCCATGTTGCATTATTATAGCACTGTGATTCCTCTTTAATTGCCATGGCTTCATCCTATGGAAACCTGGGATTTGCAATTTAAGGAGGAGAAGTTAGCACTTTTAGCCAAAGAGTTCTCAAACTAGAAATCCCCAGATTCCATAGGATGTGTCATGGAAGTTAAAATGAATTCACAGTAATATAATTGTGTGGTGTGCAAGGTTTCATAATCACTATTTTACTTTGATGTTAGTTGACCCAATTTAATGTATTTAAATTGTTTAAATATGACAGAAAATTGACAGAAGAGTGCTCAAAACAGTACAGAATTTTGTGAAACATATAAGGCTTATCAGCTTGCTTCAAATATTTTCCCCAGAGCAGCAGATATTCAAGCTTCTGTTATTTTGAGAACAGGAAGATTTCCAAGCAATTAATGCCTAGTTAATTAGAAATATCAGATGGCTTCTGATGTGATTGCCAGTGGAACATGAAATATGATATGCTGTGAGACATTTCAAATAGCAGCCAGCTCAAACCTAGCTTTAGAAATATGAAATGTCAGTTTGGGGAACAAGAGTGTATGTGTGCCTGGTTTAAAACTCATCATTTGTGAAAGCTGAATGGACCTCGAGCAGATAGCTCTGACTGTTGTGAGGAAACTAGGACCTGTACTATCTCTCTTTTCAGTAATTTAAGATGCTTTGTTGCATTTTATTATAAATTTGCATGCAATCCATTTTATTATAATTTTTCAAAATTATTATGTCATTTTCCAGTTAAATTTCCATATATTTTTATCCTGAACTCTTATTATATTATGGTATTGCCCTACACTATTTGGCTGCTGATCTATTTTCTGCTTCAAGTGTTTAACACAAACATTTATAAAATGGTTTTGCATAATATAGTACACCTTGTTAGATTGAGGTCCAGATTCCCAATCTGGAAACATGAGCAATTTTGTTTTATCTATTCACATTGTAGTGGCTAGAGTGTTATCTAAGTCATAACAGAGTCAGGCCCCTTCTACATTGCCATGTAAAGTCCAGATTATCTGCTTTGAACTGGATTATATGTAGACTCATTATCTAGTTCAAAGCAAATAATGTGGATTATCTGCTCTGATCATCTGGGTTCTATGGCAGTGTACAAGGGGCCGTACTGGGTTGCAGCACATTGATATTCATTCTAGGCCAACTTGTTTTGTGACTGCTGAAAGTCTTCCATCTTTTAAACAAATAACAAACAAATAACCTCAGGAATATCCCAAATATTTTCTTGGAGGGTTAATTGTGCAGATTACAGAAGAAGAGAAAATGGAACCATGGAGCAAAGTTTCATCTCATGTACAGTTTCATTTCCATATGATCTCAAGTATTTTAAGTCATTTTTAATACTGTCTGGTCACACTGTCCACTGCTAGAAATTAAATTTTAGTTCCCTGACTATTATAAAACTCATATAGAGGTGACATTGAAGACTCTTAAAATGAAAGAGAGTCACTTGTATTTGAGAACAATTATCAGTTACAAATAACAGTCTGAAAGCTCTGGATATTGAGTGTTGTTTTAATGGCAACTGCCACAATAAGTGGCAGGCTGCCAAAGATTACTATTTGCAGTTCTACTTATTGTCAGCCCTGAAGTTACTCCTGGTACAAATTGTGAACCTGTACAATTAATTAAGCACATTGATTGATGAATGGAAGATAGTGTCTTAAGAAATCGGAGGACAATGCTCAGAGGCTGAGATACTACTGATGTAAGAAGAGCAAAATGATAAAGAAACCTAAAGCTGGAAGGTGGTGGCAATGGAAGGATTAAAGGAAGGAAGAAGGAGAGGGACATGACTGGCTCTGGGTTCTCTCTTCCTTGAGTTCCTGACTTCATGGGACAAAAACGTTCCTCAAAGGCATGAAATGTGAGAAGGGTGGCTTGGAAATTCCTCTGGTATTTATGAAATATGTGGCTCAGAGCTGACTGTGCCTTCTTTCTGCTTTCCAACACATGCAAGAGATGGAAATGGTCAAACTGTACCCAGAACAGTCTGTTCACTGCATGGTTGGGCCTAAATGATCCCAATTACAAAAAGTCACAGATGTGCATTTAACATTGATAGGAAACAGTTGGTGAGAAGCGGGTCAGAGCGCCTTTGGGCTCCCAAAAAAAGCAATTTTCATTAATTTGTATAAAATCTATGATTTTTGCTTTCAGGGAAAAAGAAGCAATGTCTTCAGAGAATGTTACGATGGGAGCCAGAAGCATTACAAAGTGACGAAGCTCTGTCCGGCTGTGGGCTACACGTTCCGATTAGCAGCTCGGAATGACATGGGCATTAGGTAAATTGTTCCTTCTGATGGTTACTGAAGTGTATATGTGTATTTTAAGACTGTGTTGATTTTTAAGACTGAGCAAAGAATACATTACTGGACCAGACAAAAGGCCTATCTCGTTTAGTATCCTGTTTCTCAAGGGCCAATGTGGTGTAGTGCTTAAACGTTGGATTGTGATTCTGGCAACCAGAGTTCGAATCCCTACTGGGCCATGGAAACGCTCTCAGTGACCTTGTGCAAGTGACACTCTCTGAAACTCAAAGGAAGGCAAAGGCAAACCCCCAGTGAAATAAATAAGAAAACCCCATGGTAGAACAGACACAAGCCTGAAACAACATCAACAACAAAAGTCTGGATTCTCATAGTGGAGGAATTTATAGTTTCGAAGATACTCTGCTCAAAGGCGAAATAATGCACATGAATTTGTATCTAAATGCACATTTGAATGTGAAAGTGCAACAGTTCAGAAAAAATGGGGGATTTCAATGTTTATCTGCCAGGAAACCACTTGTTAAAGCCAGAATCTTCATAATTGCACAATTCTCCAGATGTTGAATCATAACTTCCAACATAACTGATAGGAAAGGATGCTGGATCTTGTAGTTTTACAAGGGTGGAGGGTGGCACCAATACTGCTTCTGTGGTAAAGCGAAGAAGTAGTATCACATGAAGCAGAAATGGTGGCCTTGAAATGCAGGATTCTGCAAGCAAAGCAGAGGTAGTTCATGCCCAGTGACCAGGACTAGAAGCTGAAACAATTGAGGAAACTTGCTTAGAAATCTCTATGTAATTAGGCAACTGGAATATTCTCTCAGTTTGAATATATGGTTTTGATGTTCCTTTGTTGAATCGGGATTCTAGACTCAGAAGGGGTTGGGTTTAAAAAATAAAAAAGCCAAGTTCCATTCAATTCTACAGATTTTGTCTAATGGAAATCCTTTGCTGTCCTTGTTCCTTCACAGTGGCCTTAGCCAAGAAGTTGTATGTTACACATCAGGAAATATTCCTCAAACCCCTTCTGCACCAAGGCTTGTCCGAGCAGGAATCACATGGATCACCCTGCAGTGGAATAAAGCAGAGGGCTGCACACCAGAAGAAGTCATTACCTACACCTTGGAGATTCAGGAGGATGACAATGTAAGTTCAGAGTTAATACAGACAGATTCAAAAGGGTCCTACAGAGAGTTTATCTCATTCTCCTTCAGTATTTTATTTACTTATTTAAAAAGCAGTCAATAAACAAGGAAGTTTCTATCATATTCTAAGTTCACACCATTCATTTTTGTCTCTATTCTTTGGTGAAGGTGAGCATTTTTAAGGTCGCCTGGCAGAATAGCTTTCACCTATTAAACCTCTCTATGTGAGAAATTGTTTTTTTTAATAGTTGTGATTCCAGAGTTTCCCGCAAAAATCTGTCATTGAATTGCTCTGCCTAGAAAAATGGGAAAGAAAACTCAGAAAATTAGACTGTACAGGAATGTTGTCTTCTGGGACAGTATATAAAAACCTGAAAAGCAGCACTTCTACTCCAATACTATATCATTACCATGTGCTTTCTAAAAAAATTCATTCAGGTGGAAGTTCCTGTCATTACATTCATTTAAATAAAGAAAAGGCAGGAGATTGGTGTTTCCATAGAATCATAGGATTTATTTATTGTATCAGAAGTGAATTGAGAATACAGCTATAATGTATGAAAAAAATCACAAAGTTAAAAAGTTGCCATTATACTAAATTTCCTTTGACTAGAAGCTGGCCACTTCAAGTGCCTCTGGTGTCGTTGTAAGAAGGTCCTCCACTGTTCATGTGGCAGGGCTCAGACTGCATTGTAGTATGTGGTCTGTGGTTTGCTCTTTTCCACACTCGCATATTGTGGACTCCACTTTGTAGCCCAATTTCTTAAGATTGGCTCTGTATCTCGTGGTGCCCAGAGCACTGTCTGTTCAGCACCTTCCAAGTCACCTAGTCTTCTATGCACCCAGGAAGGAGTCTCATTGAGTATAAGCCACTGATTGAGGTTCTGGGTTTTAACCTGCCACTTTTGGACTCTTGCTTGGTGAAGCGTTCCTGTGAGTATCTCTGTAGATCTTAGGAAGCTGTTTCTTGATTTAAGTCGTTGGCATGCTGGCTGATATCCAAACGCGTTGACCCTTTCAATGCGTTGGTCCTTTCATTGCTGGCTGCAACTTCCTGGTGGATATCAGGTCATGCAATATCGGCTAGACAGTATAATTTCTCCAGCGGTGTTGGCCGTAGACATTCTGTGATAATGCAGCATGTCTCATTGAATGATAGATGAGGAAGAAACCACAAGAGCCATGCAGCCTAACTGTCTTCCATGCAGAAATGCAGAACCAAAGCACTCCTGGCAGATGTCACCCAACCTCTGCTTTAAAAACATACTCCTGTCAAACTGTTCTTACCAGATGGAAGGCAGAGATTTCTAGAGATTCATGGAGAGTTATCCTTGTCAGTAATTTTCTAGGTCCTCTCGCACAACTCTCTTTTTATTCAGTAGTATAATAGGCATACCATAGAATCACACTGGAGGACCAAGCAAATTCTTAGAAGTCTATTTTTTTCCCTGGGCACAGATAAATGAAACATATGTTTCATGGTTAAGAAAGTTTTACTAGGTATTAAACAATGTAACAAGAATCGCAGTTTAAAACTTCTTTAAACAATTTATGGCAACATATAACTACATGCATGTATAAGCTTCTAGCACCTTACTGCATTAACACCAATGCACAGTTGTGTAGGGAAAATCATGATGAGTAGCTTGCAAGCTGAATCTTAAATGAGGGGTTTCGGTCTTCCCCCTTTATATATATGGCATGACGGGTTCTGTGCAGCCCCTGTGAAACATCTGCTGTGATGACAGTATTGAAAATAGCACACAGTTAAGCTTGCATCAGTTTGTATCGCTGGAATATGCTCACAACTTTTCATGTTGTGCTCGGCTGGCAGTGCTTTATAGAATCATAGACTAGTAGAGTTGGAAGAGACCTCATGGGCCATCCAGTCCAACCCCTTGCCAAGAAGCAGGAAATCGCATTCCAAGCACCCCCGACAGATGGCCATCCAGCCTCTGCTTAAAGGCCTCCAAAGAAGGAGCCTCCACCACAGTCCGGGGGAGAGAGTTCCACTGCCGAACAGCCCTCACAGTGAGGAAGTTCTTCCTAATGTTCAGGTGGAATCTCCTTTCTTGTAGTTTGAAGCCATTGTTCCGTGTCCTAGTCTGCAGGGCAGCAGAAAACAAGCTTGCTCCCTCCTCTCTATGACTTCCCCTCACATATTTGTAATGGCTATCATGTCTCCTCTCAGCCTTCTCTTCTGCAGGCTAAACATACCCAGTTCTTTAAGCCGCTCCTCATAGGGCTTGTTCTCCAGACCTTTGATCATTTTAGTTGCCCTCCTCTGGACACATTCCAGCTTGTCAACATCTCCCTTCGATTGAGGTGCCCAGAATTGGACACAGTATTCCAGGTGTGGTCTGACCAAAGCAGAATAGAGGGGAAGCATGACTTCCCTGGATCTAGACACTATACTCCTATTGATGCAGGCCAAAATCCCATTGGCTTTCTTAGCAGCCGCATCACATTGCACATTTAATTCAATGTTGTTCCCATATTGTGTCAGCTCATGTTATTGAGCTACACATATGGTAGATTCTACCGATATTATTTCTACCTCCTTTCGAACCCAAATGTTCTTCTGCCTTGCCAAAATGCAGCTTGCTAAGCAAATAGTGATTCTGATGTTCCCTCAATCTATTCATCCTGTATGAGTACATCTCTCTCACCGAAGGGATGCTGTGTCTGCATTTTCCCTTTCTTGACAGGAGAGGGAGCCTGCTCACTTCTCAAAATAAGGGTGCACTTAATGTGTATGCATTGGGTTTGGGGTAAGAGCCCAGTCCTCCAGTAAGGATACAGAATCCACATAATAGAGAAGAGCAAGGGATTTTAGCAGGAAAACAAGAAACAGGAGTCCAGGAAGAAACAGTGTCAGATTTTATTTTAGAGCCCTGAGGCTGCCAGCACCCATTTTCCAAGGGTTTTCCCTGGTAGAGGTTATTAAAGGTTGCTCAGCTGACTGGCTTGTAACACTAAATTACAGTTTGGCAATCCACAACCAAGCCTGGGGGCCACACATTCCTTCCTTTCTCCTCCAACCAGTCTATAACTCAAGCATTAATGACATGCCTTAGCTAGAAGAGGGGAAATCTACACAAAATGCTGCAATATATTTGGAAGGATTAAAATTTGACTGCAAATGGATAATGGCAAATTGCATAATGCAAGATTAACTTTTGATCATAATTTTGAAAAGCTACTTCTTTCAAGAAACATGGCCCTGTATCCAGCTGATGGTTGATTAATTGACTAAGGGTGCATCTACATTGTAGAAGTAATACAAATTTACACCTCTTTTAACTGCCATTGCTCAATCGTTGGTGGGACACCAGCACTATTTGGATGACAAGGTTAAAGACCCTGTAAAACTACAAAACCCATGATTGCATAGCATTGAGCCATGGCAGTTAAAGTAGCATCAAACTGCATTAATTCCACAGTGTAGGTGCACCCCATGATAGCTCAAGGAATCTTGCCTTGCAAAAAAGTAACTTTTCCAAACTCTGCCTCTAATGCAGTGATACTTACCAAAAACTTTTGGTAGTTTTTCTAAACTCAAGTCTGTTTTCTTTAACTTGTGCCTTATTTACATTTTAGGATAGTGTGTTTCATCCAAAGTTCACTGGAGAAGACCAAACCTGTACTGTGAAAAATCTTAAAAGAAGCACACAATATAAATTTAGGGTAGGTGATCTCTTTTATCACACTACTTCTATCTCTTTAGCAGAAGCAAACTGTTTTCAACCAACCTTGGTTCCCGTGCCCAATAGATTCACCTTTGCGTCACTGCAGGTTGGAAATGACTTGAAGACACAGCCACCACCTCCTTTGGAAACCTTGCATGACAATATTCTGATTATTACATTTTTCATGCAATTTTTGTATCTTGACAGAAGAGGGCACCCAATCTTTTTTTTCCAGAAGTAATACAGTACTTGATCCTGCAATGTGTATGCCGTGTGTTTGATTCAATTATATGCACATACATACTTATTTGAAGCAGGCAATGTTAAAACAACCTAAAGGTTTGCTTTTGGTGTAAAATTCTATGTGGTTACTTCAGGAAATAAGCAGTGGCAGCACCAGAAAAAAAAAAGGAAGACGGGGACATCAAGAAAGGACAAATTGTGTATCTGTGTAAGCAAGCTGTACCCCACTTTGACAAAAACTGCAATGTCATTTTACTATTTTATTGCATTTTTCACCTTACGTAGAATCAGAAATGCATTGCTGACAGGGAAAACTGCAATCTCCCCTTTTACATGCCTTTTGCATTCTACATATAGAAAACAGGCAAAACTTGATGCAGAAGAATAAAGCAATATGTAAGGATTTTTACATCCCTGACCCTGCTTCTCACTGGTACATTTAAGCAGCCTCACACATGTTTAGTCAAGGCAAGGACTGGTGTAAATCAATGCATTTTCATTATGGGGCAGGTATTCAGGTAGTAGGATAATGTGACAGATCTACTAAACCTTATTGCCCCTGGAGCATCTAATTATAAGTTATCCAGAAAAGGATCATCCAGATTCAGGAGGACGATAATATAAGTTATCTGAGTTAATACAGACAGATTCAAAAGGGTCCTACAGAGAGTTTATCTCACTCTCCTCCAATATTTACTTATCCTCCTACAAAAAAAGCAGTTAATAACTAGGGAAGTTTCTATTGTATTGTAAGTTCACACCATTCATCTTTGTCTCTATTCTCTGGAGAAAATAAGGAGCATTTCATTTCATTCTGCTATCCTTGCCTTTTAGAGGTTTTCATGATGTCTTCTCACTGCCTCTTGATGTTTTCAGATTGAAAGTTACGTTAACCACATAGCTTGGCAATTAATTATTACTGATTTCATTTCAAAGAAAACAATGTAATCCAGAGAAAATTTGGGCATACTCTATGATGTCAGGATTATTGTGAAGGATGAAGTTGATCTCTTGAGACCCAACCTTAGTGGTAGAAAGGCTGGTTGAGAAAGTGTTTGAGTATCCTCAAACCAGTGCTTCTCAACCTGTGGCTCCCCAGACATTTTGGCCTTCAGCTCCCAGAAATCCTCACATCTGGTAAACTGGCTGGGATTTCTGGGAGTTGTAGGCCAAAACGCCTGGAGATCCACAGGTTGAGAACCACTGCCTTAGACCCTAAAAACAAATGCAATGTGTGACATTCTGTGTATCAAAGGAGGGCATGTCTGAGCTCTTCTTCATGTACATCCTGCTCAAATGATTCAGGTGTAATGTGTTGTCCAAGGCTTTCATGGCTGGAATCACTGGGTGGTTGTGATTTCCCGGGCTGTACGGCCATGTTCCAGAAGCATTCTCTCCTGATGTTTCACCCACATCTATGAAACGTCAAGAGATAATGCTTCTGGAACATGGCCATACAGCCCGGAAAATGTACAACCACCCAGATTCAGGTAAAGATTGCTTTAAATTCCTTTTGTACATTGCAGGCAGTCCCCAAGTTACAAACAAGATAGGTTTTGTATGTTTGTTCCTAAATTTAATTTGTATTTAAGTTGCCACATGTATATTTTTAAAGTGTAACTTGAACTATATATATAAAAATAGTTTTGGTTAACAAAGGGAAGGGTTAATACCCCTGTAATGTTTCCTTTTCTGTCTGTGTCCCTGTTCAGTAGATTTTACCTCATTTTCTGTCCCTGTGATAATTGGATTTTGAAAATATTGGCTTGTTGTGGAAACAAGGGTTGGTGAAAACCCTTTTCCCCATAACTCTTACAGGAGTGAATTTCCCTTCCTAGGGGTAGATTTCTCTCACTTCCTGTTGTTTCACCTCCATTCTTAACTATGAGTTGTATGAAAGTTGGATGTTTATAACTTGGGGACTGCCTGTAACCATGTCCATTTCCTTCACAGCTAATTGCTTCCAACGTAGAAGGGAAAAGTAGTCCCAGTGATGTCTTGGTCTGTACCACAAGCCCCGACAGGCCAGGGCCACCCACCAGGCTTGTTGTGAACGGGCCAATAACATCTCATGGCTTCAGTGTGAAATGGGGTAAGCACCTACTTTTGTATTTCTAGGCTCTGTCATTCATCTTAGACCCTGGAAGCCAAGGACTTTATCACACCAGTCTGTTGTCTCATTGTAATTACATTCTTTAAGCAAATGGAAACATTGCTGCACACCTTGCTGCAAGAAAAATCCTTTTAAAGGAATTATGAAATTGCTCTAGAAAGAAGGCACATTGTAACATATCAGGCTTTTGTCAGTTAATGCAATGATGTCTGCCGCATCCTCAGAATTTAATTTTGTTGATTCTGATTCTGGAAATAAATGGTTTTTATGCACAGAATGCATTGGACTAACTTATACAAGAGATATTACCTTTTGATGCAACTTAAGTTATTGTGGAAGCATCAAGAGGAGGTGGATGTTCTTCCAGAAACAAGAAATAACAAGTTGCACTAATTGGAAGTAAATGAACAGCATGAGCAAAGTATCTAGTAATTGTAGATGTGTATACTGTTATCTGAAAAATCCAGCAAGGCAGTATCAGGCTAGATGCTTAGCAATATCACCAGACATAAATGCATTCATTTTAAAACGTTGCTTCAATTCCCATTGATTTATTATAGCATTTGTGACTTTCCATATTTGGAAAAGAAATCAGCAAGGAAAGTCAACAGTCATGGCTATGAGTCCTGTAAAAGTCAACTGGAAAGAGAACATAATCAAACTGAGATCTTAATATCAGTTCTCATTCCAAATTCCAATTCTGGATAGAATCCAGTCCTGATAAAAGACAGATTTGATTATAATGTTTATTTGTAAAAAGAAAAAAAAGTCCCCCCTTTTTAAATGCTAACATCATCTCTCTCTCTCTCTTTTTGAAACAGAGCCTCCTGAGGATAATGGTGGTTCAGAAATCCTAAATTATCTGTTAGAAATTTCGGAAGGAAGCTCTGAAGGTAAATTGAAAAAAAGACATATAGTCTAGTAATATATAATGTATTCAAATTTGTATAGTCATGAGTGTCACCACCAGTGAAGAGCAAGGACTCTGAAATTGTGTCGTTGTAATATTTTATTGGAAAATCTTTTAAATATTAGTGATGCACCTTTTCCACCATTAAAGGGAGAACCTCTCTGAAGCAGAGTATGAAAGTAAGCCCTGGGACAATGAATTTTTGATGAACAATGAAGACATTGTTAGCTGTGTAGGCTTGCCAAGCTTCTTGTTGCAATCAATCAATCATAGCTTCTCATTGACCATTGATACCCATCACCCATAGGATTCCATGAAAACCACAGGGGATCCTGGGAAGGAAAAACTGGTACACAGCAATATGTTAACCCTGATTGTGCAATCCTATCTTTGCCACTCAGGTGCAAATGAAATACCAGGCAAATCTGGTATCATTATTGTTTTCAGGATGTGATGAGGATTTCCTGTATCTTCAAGTTGGAGTTGGAGGCCCAAACAGCTATAGGCCCGAAGTTTGAGGATGCCTGGTGTAGGTGCACATATAGTGTCTTGACTATTAAGTTAGTACTCATGTATGGTCTCACAGAAGAAGAAGAAATGCTTTACATGTATGTGGTGAATAAATCCCTCCAAACATAACCTCCACCTGTGCCTTTCTAATGAATCAGTGTAGTTCATATTTTCAGTGGTTGAAAGGGCCTTCTTGGGAATGGTCCATAGCCTACTTGTTCCCATAAAGCGCCCATTTGCTTTTAATCACTGGGAGGCCTGTGACTTAATGAAGTCTCAATAGTACCGTAGTCCTGTAAGAGTTGTTTATCACTTACCTCAATGAGTCCAATTATTTTTACAGCAAATCAATGGGCCGTGGCCTACAGAGGATCTGCTACCGAATGTGCATGTACATACTTGAAACCAGGCACTTTGTATAAGCTCCGGGCATGCTGTATTAGCACAGGTGGACACAGTCAGGTAAATATTGCTGAATGATGAACAGTGCTTTTATGCTCAAATCCCCTCAGCCCCATACATGCCCTTTCAAAGCTTTCCTCGTATTCTGTGTTGCAAGTGCTTTTTGTTTTGTTTATTTATATATCTGTGCTCAGTAGCAGTAAATTACTGCACTGTAGTATTTTCATTAAACATATATTCCGCAAACTATACAAGCAGAATTGATTCAAATAGTTTTAACCCCTTGTAGGAGTTGGCTTTTGCTTCAACCAACTGGAAAGGGCAATATTCTACTCTCCCAGCCCCACATTGAGTTAATTGCATACGAACTATTTTTGCACTTTAAGCTTGGTTTGCAGGAACTGGAGCAAACTGTGGACAAATGGGGGAAATGTGGGGAAAAGAGAGAAACTGGGACATTTGTAATGCAGCTGAAAAAGGAGGATAGCAGCACATTAAATGGGACCATCCCTGCTAGATCAGAATGGTTGGAAACTATAGATTTGTCATTACCTTTCTTTGAAGATGAGGGAATATGACTTTTCCAAAGTCACCCAAATGAAGATTTGAACCCTAGTCTCCCAGAGTCCTAATTCAACTCATATATATCTGTGCTCAGTTGAAGACTGTATATATTTAGTATATACTTAGTATGTATATATTTTATTCACTAGTTGCATTTTATTACCTTTCTCCTTCCAAAAAATTTCCAAAGCAGCACCATTTTAATCTCACAGATGCTCCAATAAATATATTGGACAGAGAGACAGAATGAAGGAGGATGGTTGGCTCAGACTTACCCATAGAACTTCATTCTTGATCTGAGATTTGAAATTAAAGTGAATCAGTTCTTTTCCTTTGGCAGCCCAGGTAGTAAACCTGGTTGTATATTTATTCATTGCATAGTGTAAATCTCCAAAGTAAGGTTTGTCCAGCTCATGTTCTTTTCCTTTCCCACAGTGTTCTGAAAATTTACTTGTCCGTACACTAAGCATTGCACCAGACCAGTGCCAACCACCCAGAGTACTTGGGAAACCAAAGCATAAAGAAGTGCAGCTGCAATGGGGTAGGTAATAGCAATTTGGTGCATTGTAGCTTAAATCAACATTTGTAGAGCCTTTTGGGATCCCATAAAAAAGTAGAAAATCTTTCATGCCAGTGTGGCGGTGAATCTTCTCTGAATTTGAGTCTGAATTTTAAAGGAAATACCAGACACACTGAATTCAGTCTCTAAAAGTACCTCAGATACTCGTAGTTCCTTTAAAATTGACACTAAATGTGGATTTCACTGAGACAGAAACCACCCACAGTTTCTGCATACAAAAGAGCTATTTTACTGCATTTTAAAATGAAGAAGCAGCTTTGGTATTAATAGAAGTCTAATGGCATATAAATGATATCTCAAAAATGTAGCAATGTGTTCTTTTCTCTTTTTTATTTTTATTTATTATTTTCTCTTGGAGTCTAGGTTTCACTGGAGATAGCAAGATGTGGGCTTAGGTTTCTGTAATATGTCCAATATAACTGAGAGTATCTTCTGACATTAAATTTAATAGACTGGTACAGATAGATAGGCACAGGAGTACAAAGTACAAACATTCAGCTGTTTGTTCATAAATTTCTCTGAAATGTAGCATTTTTCCTTTTAAAAATTATGAATGTATCAATCTGTGAACTATTACTGACCTATGTCTCTGGGTTTCACTAAAATTATGACTATTTGTGGAGATGTATGATTCACAAGGGATGCAATGTGCGTACATTTTTTCAAGAAGTCACCTACATCAGCAGTAGAGATCCTAGCACTGTTCAGATATTATGGCCTTGTTGATTTCCTAAATCCTAACCCCAAGGGCAGTGGTCAGAGATTATGGTAAATGCAATCCAAAACACGTAGACGGCATCAGATTGCATGCTTCTGACCAAAACTGACTGCCTCCGCTGCTGCTCTTATTAGATGAAAGCAATGAAATTATAACAACAATGCTTTGTGCTTTTTGGCCTCTGGTATAACAGCAATACCAATGTATTAGAATTATACTAATCAGTGCAATGTCTCTTTTCCAGATGCCCCTCCTGTGACAGAAAATAGTCATCATATCTCTGCATATAGTGTAGAAATGACTGAACCTGAAGAAGTGATTTCAGAAGTTTATCATGGCCCTGATCTCGAATGCACTGTGAGCAATCTTCTTCCTGGAACAACGTATCAGTTCAGAGTGAGAGCTCTGAATGATGGAGGGGTAAGGAAGTGGCATCCAAGCCAAAATATATACATAATGAAATAGAATTGATATCAGTCCTTGGAGCAGTGGTTCTCAACCTGTGGGTCCCCAGTTGTTTTGGTTTATAACTCTTAGAAATCCCAGGCATTTTACCAGCTGTTAGGATTTCTGAGAGTTGAAAACCAAAACATCTGGGGACCCACCCACAGGTTGAGAACCACTGCCTTGGAGGAAACATGACTGACACTGCAGCTATATAATTAATGCACACAATAATTAATTCCATTCATATCTTGCATGTATTTTTAAGGAGTTTGCTGTTCTTCTCATCCTTTTAAGATATTTTTAATATAGAAAGATAAGTGACAAATCACAAATAAGGAGCTGGTAAGAGAAGATATTTGAAGTCTAAGAAGACTGAGTCAGAAAAGAGCAGAGAAAATGATCAAGTCCAGGATCCCAAATGTAAATATTACATTACTTTGGGAAATTGTTTAGAAGGTAGGCCATTAAAAGCTGATTTTGAAATTATGATATATATTAAATCAAATATATCAGAAGTGTGTCTTGGTGTGCAAAATAGTCTATGCTCAAGTTTTATGACTTGTATTAAAGAAATATCCAAAGTTGTTGGGAAATTGGACACCAGATGGTGGGATTGGTGGGATTACACCATTGAATGTGATTTACTAACATGTGGTGGTTTGCCTTCATATTTTGGACATTTCCATTCCATGGAGATTCAGCCATAAAATAATACATATGTCCACGAGGACATAAGAAATAGTATTTATGTTTCTGTTTTCTCCTTCTTAGTATGGGACTTACTCTGAAGCCACAAACGTCACAACCACCGCTGGGCCTCCTGTGCAGTGCAAAGCTCCTTGCCTCACCTTCCTCTCTGAAACAAGTGTACTTGCTACCTGGGAGGTAAGCAGAACAGTTTTGCTGTACTTTATGCTTCTGTTTTGTTTAAATAAGTGGACATCAGGCATATCCCTCACTAGAATCAATTGGTAGAATCCCAATAACGATGTGACTGACTGTGGAGAAATGTTGTGTTTACAATACTTCTCTACATTTAAAAAGACAATAATTATGACTGATATTCAATGTCATCTACTTAGTTGACTAATTTTACCCATTAAATGCTCCTGGCCTGACCCCCCCCCCCACCCCCCCCCACACACAAATAAAACCTGATGGAAATGTGCTCAGTAAAGTAAGTAAAGAGAAGTTATTATTGTTGCATTAATGTCAACATGATGACTAAGTAATGATCTTGAATACAGAACACTTACCTAGATTTACTCATCTATAATTGTTCTGTATTCATGATCTCTTAATCATGATCATGACTCCCATCTGTCCCAGTCTTCTTTAAGGCAAAGGTAAAGGTTTTCCCCTGACGTTAAGTCCAGTCATTTCTGACTCTGGGGGTTGGTGCTCATCTCCATTTCTAAGCCGAAGAGCCGGTATTGTCCATAGACACCTCCAAGGTCATGTGGCCGGCATGACTGCATGGAGCGCCGTTACCTTCCCGCCAGAGCGGTACCTATTGATCTACTCACATAGGCATGTTTTTGAACTGCTAGGTTGGCAGGAGCTGGAGCTAACAGCGGCCGCTCACGCCGCTCCCAGGGTTTGAACCTGGGACCTTTCGGTCTGCAAGTTCAGCAGCTCAGTGCTTTAACACACTTCACCACCAGGGCTCCTTACTGGACATTAAATGCATGGGAGAAGATAACAAGGTCCATTCTACTGGCAATTGGAGCAAGTTTGAATTATATTTCTGTATTTTATTTTCCTTTGGACAGCACTCCATGCAGTCATACTGGCCACATGACCTTGGAGGTGTCTACAGACAATGCCGGCTCTTTGGCTTAGAAATGGAGATGAGCACCAACCCCCAGAGTTAGACACAACTAGACTTAACATCAGGGGGAACCTTTACCTATTTTCTTTTGGAGATGAGTGTCAGCTCGGTTACTTTGCAAATAGAAAAGGACATAATAGAGGCACCAGACTTTATCTGGTTATGTAGTTGTTGTTTTTATCACAAGGAGGTGCTTGCAGGGATCTCAACTTACCATATATCTCATTGCTGCTTACACCAAATGTGGGAATCTCTGCTTGTATATCACCACTGGGACCACTGAATGTCTTGATTTTTGCTCTTAACCCACTCAATGTGAAGACTTTTTGCAAACATTCAGTGTGAGGACTTTTCTTGATTCCCATCTCTTCCATGTATAGGGACTCTGCATGGGAGATGGTTTTGGTTGCAAAACATATTGAAGGGATTCAAGGGGTTGCCTACTTTTTTCAAATTCACCAGATGCAACAGTAGAGTCCATGATGGAAGATTATGTGGGCCATACATCTGAGGTGTTGCCTTCGACGCATCTGCTTGTCCTGAATGGTTTAAAACCGCATTAATTATAGCCTGATAACTAGATCAAATAAGATTACTTGCCTCCCACTGAATTTACCTGCAGAATTCATATTTCCTCGATATGTAAATTCAGCATTCAAGGAAAAACGTGATACTCAGACCCATATGGACTGCCAATGTTTAAAAATTTTCTGTTTCCCTTTTTCTCTCTCTCAGGATTTTCCTTTCCTTAACCTGTGATAGACTGTTTTAGGTTCAAATATGACTGATCATTCTCTATGTTACAGAATCCTGAGAGTTTTGGTGCTGACATCTCAGAATACAGACTGGAGTGGGGGGAAGATGAAGAGTCCTTAGAACTGGTGTACAGTGGTACAGGCAACTCCTTTGAAATCAGCCAGCTTTCGGCAGCAGCACACTATTTCTGTAGACTACAGGTAAACAAACTATACTTCTTTAGAACCTAGTAATAATACTTTTAATTCAGCCTCTGCTTACTTCATATGTTGTTTGTGACATGGTGGTATTTTTGCAACTGAATTGGGACCGAGGTAAAACACGGAGGGATTAGTCTTCTAGGGATGCATCTACCATGTGGAATTAATGCAGTTTGACACTACAACTGCCATGACCCAGTGCTTCAGAATCCTAGAATTGTCACAAAGTCTTTAGCCTTCTCTGTTCTCACCAAACTAGAAATCCATTATACCATAGGATTTGAGTTATGACGGTTAAGGTGGTGCCAAACTTCATTAATTCTACAAAATAAATGCACCATAGGATTGCTCCAGATGCTTCAGACTTTAATTCCATTGAATGACCAATCTTTGAAAAACATAAACACTTTCTAAACCAGTGGTTCCCAACCTTTGGGCCTTCAGGTGTTTTGGACTTCAACCCCCAGAAATCCCAGCCAGCTTACCAGCTGTTAGGAACTGTGGGATCTGAAGTCCAAAACACCTGGAGGCCCAACGGTTGGGAACCACTGTTCTAAACATTACAATTGACTGCATATTTTAGACATCTCAGTAGTTAGGTGAAATGAAAACATTATTGATGTAAATTGTGAAGTTGGATTGCTCAAGATGCATAATTGTTTAATTGGTTTGTCCCTTTAATAACCTTTCATTCACAAAAGCCTTGTGTTTAAGTTCAGCTTAAGTTACTCCTTAATAAGTTTTCTTTAGGATTTCTCTTAGAACAGAATTATATATAAAAGAGACTGGTTGGTTGGGAAAAAACTAAGTGCAGGGGCTGGCATGATAAAGTGGCAAATAAGAAGTAAATGCTCCCACTGGGCAGCAAGTGGTCCTTCATATGTTGCTGGATTTCTTCTCCTTTCAGCTCCAGTGATGACGCCCAATCATCATGGATGGTGACAGTTGTGATCTAACAAAATCTGGAAGGCCACAGTTTCCTACTGTAGAAAAAGAACCTCTTTATCCCGGCCTTTTTTTTGGAATAAAAGATTCTGAATTATAGGAGCAAACGTTTTCCTAAGAACTATTTCCCCTGGGCATGGGCCTGAAAGAAATTATTGTATCACTTAAACTGAAGGAGCATAAAATAAAGGCTCATACTATAAGTGGAAAATAAGGAAAGGGGAGAAGTAGCACTTACAACAAATCTCTTGAAATTAGATTTTCACAAACAAAGGAAATCCAAAAATGTAGTTCACATACTTTTGCATCTGAAAAGATGTCTTACAGTCTCTCTGACATTTGTTAATTTCTCTGTTTGGTTAAATGCCCTTTCAGAGATAAAATAAACATAATGTCTTGTAGGAGCATGGGGGGCGGGACAAGAGAGCAAAATAAAATGTAATCTTGCTTTCATAGTTTGTGGTTTTGGAAGTTGAAAGTATTTGGACAACAAATGAGGTTGTAAAACAAAACAATTGTTATCTCCATTATTGCTTAAGGATCACAGTTTCTGAGAAAGAATGTAAATACTACCTTTGCTTTCTTCCTCTATTGCAAAAGATGTGTTGGCTTCTCAGCATTTTATGTCCTCAAGATGTTTTCGACTTTTGGCAAACCTGTCAAACTTATCACGGGATTTTCTTGGCAAGACTTGTTCTGATGGAGGTTGTATTTTCCCCCCTCCAGGATTGAGAGAGTGACTTGTTCAAGATTACCCAATGGGGTTTCATGACAAAACTGGGGTTTGAACCCTAGTCTCCATAGTTGTAGGCCAGTGCTCAAACCACAACTACACTGGTTCTCTCTTGGCTTAGAAAGTACATTTGAATTTGCAAAGCATGCCACAGTCCTCATAATGCTTGCCCTGACATAGATTTTACTCTCAGCATTACCCTTGCAGAATGGATACTGAGAAATGGAAAGTAGTCTTAACAAGTCCAAGTTGAGGTTGAGCTTGGCTTTGATCACTGGGCTTCTGCATGTACATGTAGCATCCATGCATTGATACTTGGTGGAAGTGAATAGTGTGTGAAATAATAGAAATGTGTATTTTATTCTCCAGGCAATAAACCAGGCAGGGGCAGGACCTTACAGTGACCTTGTCACCTGCAGAGCTCCAGCGTCCATTCCTGATGCTGTGACCACCCTCTACATATCAGACGATGAGCACTTGGATACTGATCCACTATCACCCTTTGTGTGCCTTGTTTTGAACTGGGAAGAACCGTGCAATAATGGGTCTGAGATTACTTCTTACAACATTGACATTGGTGATATTATCATGCCAGTGGGTAATGTCACGAGTTATGTCATCAGTGACCTGCTTCCTGAAACCACATTCCGGTAAGTGTAAATGTCAAGAGCTGCTCACTAGAAATTGAACAGCTTAACACCCTGATGTCAGTGAGCTTTGTAGGATGGGTTTTAAAGAATCAAGCAATACTTTAGCTTCCAGAGTAGCAGGTCTTTCCAAAATCTTTGCCTGTTATGAACTCTAAATTGGGAAATTTCAGTATGCAATTAAAAGGTGAGATGATGAAACTAACCAGATGTTTGTCATTGCTAGTCCTAGCTAAACATTGAATCAGTGAGATTTGTGTCATTATTCACTTACAGGTCAGCAACTTATTTTAATGGGTCTATTTTAGTTTGGACTAGTAATTGGATTCAGTCCTAACTCTTTACATGGTGATACCGTGTTTCCCCGAAAATAAGACAGTGTATTATATTAATTTTTGCTCCCAAAGATGCACTAGGTCTTATTTTCAGGGGATGTCTTATTTTTCCATGAAGAAGAATTCACATGATGAACAAAAAATGAATATTTATTATATACTTTACAGTAGTCATCACAAATCAGCATAACCAGACAAACTGAATTCTATCAAGAATTTCTTGTTACTACCATTATTTACATATACAACACCCTATGGTACATACATTTACCAATCCTGCATGCGCTGGTGTTCTGTTGGGCAGACATGCTTCCAAACAAAAACTTTGCTAGGTCTTACTTTTGGGGGAGGCCTTATATTTAGCAATTTAGCAAAACCTCTACTAGGTCTTATTTTCAGAGGATGTCTTATTTTCGGGGAAACAGGGTAGGTTTGCAAACAGTGACATCAGTTGCAGTGATGAAAGCCATACTGGTTCAGAGGTAGATGTGAAGCAGAAATTACCTTGCCCTGTCCTCTTAATACCATGGGAGTAATTTTCCTTTTTTACTATTAGGATCTTTGAGGTGCTGGGCTCTTCTTTTTCCAAAACTGCCTGACTTGTCAGAGAGACAACCCAAAACATTTTGTTGTTTGGGGTGGAATAACAAAATGGTTTCCCACAGAGGATGGTCTACAGATAGACAATTGTAACAGGAGGTCTTGCTGGAAACCATTTGTTCTTGGATGATAATGCAGCTCTCTCTCTCCCCAGTTTCTCATCGTGTCAGATTGTAGGAAAAGCTCTGTCTCTCACCTACCTCTACTAGATGGCTTTCATTGACCATGCTCTGTATGCCTCTGTGTTGCAAATGAACAGCAGGTTCTTGTTTCTATTACGTTAACATTTGCCATTGCTGTGCAATCTCTAGTGGTGCTGGCACCAAAAAGGAATAAGTCTGGAGCTTGTACTGGTGGGATCTGTCTCCAAAGGTTTTTTCAACTCATGCTCCCTGCTGTAAGTTCCTGCAATAAATAGCTTTTGGACTTTTGATGGATGATTAATTGCTATTTGTTCACTCAGAGATTTGAGCTTTTTTTTGCCTTTCAGTGTTTTAAATCAACCATAACTATTATAGTATAAATATTAATAAACAAATATTAAACTAATTATGATCTACACCTTAAGTGTAGGAAACAATTAGATGTTACTAGAGCATAATGATGTTTCATTGTACCGTGAAATACATTTGTTTGTTAGATCTTGAGCAGGAATTATTGTGCATATTAACTTCGTTAATGTGTCTGCAGTGATAAATAGGTGGCTTAACTGGTAATTATTATGATTTTCTCCCCTGTGGACTTCTGAGAAATTATTTTAATTTAAGAATGAATGTTGGTAAGGGGTCAGATGGCAAATGCAATTTTGAAATTCTGAAATTGCTCAAAGTCGTCCCGTCCTCAGCACAATAGCTCTTCAATTCAAATTATAGCTAATAATGGCAAGGAGCATGGTAATCCACACAGAATTTATTATAAGTAATTTTGGCCCATTAAGAACCTGCAGCATGTTTTATGACCTTTATTGGGTTTGAGGAAATGTCAACCCAGAGTATTTCACTGAGTAGTGAGTGGACACAAAATATGAATTTAATTCAAGTCCGAGGCCTCTATATCCAGTCTGTGGTTCAGACAGAATTAGAAAACAGCTTTTTGGAGTTGATTATGTCCTTAGGTGAGTGAGGAAACCATCAGCATCTTTGTGACAGTAGTCAGCCATTCTTCATAAACTCTGCCCATTCCCTTTTGGAAGACAAAGCTGTGTGTGTCATAAGGTCTGAGCTTCCTAAACTAATTTATTGCTCTCAAGTACAGTGGAGGACTTGGGTTCCCTGCAAGTGTTTCAGTGCAAGTCCAGTGAAATGGAGAGGGTGCACAAGCTTGTCACTTGCTGAAAAATTCCTTGGTCCAGTCTTAACCAGTCCATCAAACTATTGAGTTCCTATAGAGTAGTTGTTCCTGGATCCTCAGCATTGCTAGGAAAGCTCATTAACCATTTTGGAGCTGTCCTTGGTACAACATTTTGGTTGCTGCCAAACTTTATTATACTATGTACTATAGTATAATGCTACACACAATTAAGGAAACCCAAAACATTGTGGTGGTGTCACGTTATTTGCCACCTGTTGCATAAGTTTCTGAAATAAAAGACATCAACTTCTTATCTTTCCATGAAATGTCCATGTTAGATTCACTACCATGTTAGACTCGCTTATCTTTCTCTATTAACAGCTTTTGCATATTGATAACAGCAGGTGGATTTGCCCCCATGGGCTACAGAGCTAGTATTTTGGCATCACTGAGGCAGATGCTTTCATCTGAAAGCAATAATGTTTTAAAGACTTCTCATTACACCTTATGTATCTGTAGCTGTCTCATGTATCCAGAAAGATATAGAGCTCAACTTGCTCATTTTAACAAAGAGACAAAACATTAAACTTTAAAGGTATTGTGCTTGTTCTTCAGTGAGCTTCAGGTGACATGCATAGCTCTCCTTCTCCCTATTTTATCACCATCTTTGCAAACCTAGCAGATAAGGTGAACTGAGGGAAAGTGACTGACTCAAGGTGAGCTTCTTCATTTAGTGAAAATGTGTACGTTCATCACCCAAGTCACTCTTAACCATTAAACCATTCTTGATCACTGTTAACTCTTGTATCCCATCAGTTATTATTTTAATGTCTCTGGGTTTCATACGTAACCTTCAATTAAAAAGAAAAACATTGACATTTTAAAATCTAAAATTCCACTTTTCTCCTTGTTTTGTATAAATGCAAAAACAGAATAGATGCTAAGTTCATGGTTATAACTGCTTTTTAACCATAAACACAATGTGCTATGTTTTGTTTTGCTTTTTGGCAAACTCATCTTCTTAACCCTTTGCAGAAATAGCAGATTGTTTCCTTCTTTCTAACCTCACCTTGCTATTTTGGGTTGCATGCTAACTGATTTTGTAAAACTAATGAATGGCTAAGTTACGGCATAGTTACCATAGCCTTGAAATCCACTAATGGAATCCTTTAAATGACTATGGAAAGCTCTCTGTGACAGAATCTGTAACCTTATCATTGCAAAGAGGCATCAAATGGAGTACCTCTGACATTTTTATTAATGCAGCAATGTGTTTTGTGTTCTTGAAAGTAAGAAGATGTCAAATTGAGCCATTCACCGGAGCTACTTTTGTTCTCACACTTCCCAGTGTACAAAACATGGGGCCAACTCAGCCAGCCACAAAATGAATTATACCTGTTGTAGTTGAAGAGCTTGGCAATAGGGTTATTGCAAGTTTAAGTATGAGTGCTGTCAGCATAAACAAAGTATGAAGGTATCAGATAAATGTAAACAAATGTGCTTCTCTGCTCCAGACTGTTGAGTCTTCTAACATTACTGCACTAATTGTTGCCACAGACGCAGAAAAACATGTGTTTTAATAAATATGTTTTATTGTAAATAAAAACATATTTATTGAGGAAAAAACACACCTCCAAAAGGCAGCCATTTAATAAAAAATGCAATAGAAAATAACAGCTTTGTCACCTTTTATTGTGCATCAAAATCTGCTTCCTGATGTGAGCCACATCAGCCACTAATCTCCAGCTAGGAGTGTCATACAAATTACCCAATCTTGGATGGAGGACAGCCCTTCATTTCCTTGTTGCTCACAGAGAAGATTTCAGACTTTTTTTATGTCTTGCAGCTTATGCCTTTCTCCTTTTATTGGGCTCTTGACTTCTCCCCTTTGTAGAGATTTTAACTGGTTGCTCTCTCGTTCCTAAGGCCAGAGAGCTGGGAACAAGATAGAGCTTCTGGCAAGTCCTACTCTTCCACAATTTAGTATTCAAAAAATGCTTTGATGGGTGGGATTTATGCTAGATATGGAAACCCACTGAGGATCTTGAGCACCCCATACTCTCAGCATTAGAGGGCAGCAAAGGAAACCCACTTTGAAGAAATCATGCCAAGAAAACCCTGTGATAAGTTTTCCTTAGGACCTCCATACTCATGGAAAAATGCCACAATAAGGTTAGTTCATGGAGCCCTCGGTGGCGCAGCAGATTAAACTGCTTAGCTGCTGAACTTGCTGACCAAAAGGTTGGTGGTTCTAATTCGGGAAACAGGGTGGGCTCCTCCTATTAACCCCCACTTCTGCCAACCTAGCAATTCGAAAACATGCCAATGTGAGTAGATCAATAAGTACTGCTCCGGCGGGAAGGTAACAGCACTCCATTCAGTCATGCTGGCCGCATGACCATGGAGGTGTCTACGGACAATGCCGGCTCTTCGGTTTAGAAATGGAGATGAGCACCAACTCCCACAGTTGGACATGACTAGACTTAATATCAGGGAAAAACCTTTACCTTTACCTAAGGTTAGTTCATAAAGAGGGCAGTGATGAGATGAAACTAGCCAACTATACACTAATTTCATTACTTAGCAATGATTATAAAATCGTTACAGTTATAGTAGCAGAAAGAATGAATATAATTCTAAATGGAATAATACAAAGAGATCAAAATGGATTCTTACCAAAAAGACAAAGAAAGAAAAAATTGAGATTAACCATAAATGCATTAGAATTTTGAAGATCTGTATCAAATCTATATTGTGCCAATCATGCAACCCGTTACCTTCATATAGCAGTGGACAGCGCCATGTGTTTATCAAATGTTTTTAACTTGCAAAAACATTTTATTGCCAACAGGGTGTAATTTGTGGCCAGGACGGGCTCCCCAGCTGTTCTTTTTCTGCAATTTGGTCCGTTTTATAAATTTAAAAAATAGAACATGGAGTGCCAGCTGCAATTATCCTCATTATTAAAATTGTTCTGAGGTCGTTCTAAACCTGAAATATAAAGACTCCATTTAAGGACTTATGCAGCAATGCAGGACTTATGGCTGTTGTGTATGTATGTGTGTGTGTGTGTGTGTGTGTGTGTTTTAGCTTATAAGGAGGAAAGAGAGCATGTGTAGTATAATGGTTTGAATGTTGCTCTAGGATTCTGAGAAACAGGGGTCCAAATCCCTACTCGGCCATTGGAATGCACTGGGTGACTTTGGACAAGTCAAACTCTGTCAGCTCTGAAAGAAGGCAGTGGCAAATCTCTAGATGAATGAAAGTCAAAGTCAGCTTGAAGGCATGTAATAATAGCAACAACAAGGGTGAGGAGAACTGGCTTTCTTACAGTCAGTCTGGAATAAAGGGATTTCCAACAGTAAGCCTCTTCCAAGGGCTGCAGTGGCTATCCCAAGATTTTGCGCACACACACACACAGCAACTGTTGTTGACTCATCTGTATTGCTGGCAAAATGAATGTGTCTTACCATATAAACAAGGTTGTGGAAAGCTCATGTTTTTCAATTAGATCACACTGTCAGAAACCTGTTTTGATTACATGCAAAAAGGTGTGATTTTGCCATTATTGCTCAATTTGGAGCGACAAAAACTCATTTTAATATGAGTAAACAGAAATAGAAGGTGGATAAACAAGGGAAACTCAAAAAAATAAATTGATCCACCACTTTCTGAAAATGAATGAGGCCTATCTGAGGTCTTGCTTAAGCATCATGCTAACTGGAGTAATCAGAATAAAGTGAAAATGAATTCTAACAAAGGCTCTGTGTGTGGCTTTTGCTGCTTTAGGTTTAGGTAATATTATTGAGTCTCCTTGTGAAGAGAAAGTGTGGCATAAATAAACTATTATTATTATTATTTTAGTGACTGCTATTGTATTAATTTTATGCCTATTTTTTCAAGTGGTAGTACAATCAGCACTCCAGATTCGTGGATTCTGCATCCATGGGTTTTGCTATCCATAGCTTGAAAATATTCCAAAATAAATGTGAGAGAAATCCAAAACAGAAACCTTGTGTTTGCTATTTTATATAAGGGACACCATTTTACGGTATTTTTGTATATAATGTAACTTGAACATCCACAGATTTTGTATCTATGGGAGTGGGAGATGTCTTGTAACTAAACTGCAACGGATACCAACTGCCCACTGCAATTAGTTCCTTTGGATGGATTGCATTATAAGCTTCCTTAGTAGAAAAGTGACACTAAACCTAAAATTAATAAAATAAGAAGCTGTACGCTGAACTTCATGTCCAAATTGTTGTGATACATTATATATAATCCTTGTTTCTAAAAGATCAATTGTCTCAAAATCTATTACAATTGTTAAATAACATGGAATTAATAACAGTAATGTCGTGGATTGCTGTGAGTTTTCTGGGCTATATGGCCATATTCCAGAAGCATTCTCTCCTGACATATTTCCCACATCTCTGAGGATGCCTGCCATAAATGTGGACGAAACATCAGGAGAGAATGCTTCTGGAACATGACCATACAGCCTGGAAAACTCACAGCAACCCTGTGATTCTGGCCATGGAAGCCTTCAACAACACAGTAACATTGTGAATTAATCAAGTCAACCAAAATAGTCTCTCAAAACTTGAGTTTCTCGTTGTTTTTATCTGAAATGCATTTGTGCAAGAGTCCTGGAACACAAGTTTTTAGGAATGTATGCTATTTTACTTGCATTTAATTGTGTTTCACAGATTACAATTAAGTACGAAATGCAACAGTATAAAAATGTACCGGCATCTGGTGAGGTTTAAAACAAAATTTATGAAGATGAATAAGAGACAGTTTTTGCAATAGGAAAACAATGTTGGGGATACTACCTTCACCCATCATATTCCCTGGTGACAGTATGCTATTCCAGGGAATGTTTTAGCTACAGTGGCATACAGTATGCCCAAACGATTATCTTACATGTGCCTTTGTGATTAAATATATATTTATAGATTCTGTTGTTCAGAGAAGGGCAAAAATCAGCAATTATAATAATAACTTTTCATCTTCTTGGTGTTTTCCAATCATAGGATCCGGATTCAGGCTGTCAATGAGATTGGAGCAGGTCCTTTTAGCCACTCCATTAAGGCAAAGACCAGGCCGTTGCCACCTTTACCTCCTCGGCTGGAGTGTACTGCAGCAGGTCCTCAGAGCCTGAAGCTGAAGTGGGGGGAGAGCAGCTCCAAGCAGCATACTGCTGATGATATGGTGTACATCCTGCAGATAGAGGACAGGAACAAGAGGTAAGAGAGAATGCAGTGCTGCTGGTGCCATTCTTCTGAAATTCACCTTTTGCTCAATGAGAATTGCAAGGTGCTTGCTTAATTAATTTCTACCTATAGGAATTTTGTGTGTCTCTGTGTGTGTATTGGTGTGTCTGGGCATATAAGTTACCATATATACCCATGTATAATTTGACTTCATGTATAAAGTGAGGATAGGTTTTGGGGCCAAAATTATAGATTTTAATATGACCCATGAGTAAGTCAAAAGTCATTTCATGAAAAGGCATCAGCACTGCCTCACTAAAGAAATGATCTCTCTTTTGAAAAAAAAAAGTATTAACTGTTAACAAATGGGAATCATTCCCTTCTCTGACTAGAGTGACAAAAAAGCAAGTGGTTAGTCCAGGGATAAACTAAGGCCTGCTGGCCGAATCCAGGCCATTAAGGTCATGTACTTGACCCCTACCCAGAACTAGGGTGACCCTAAGTCTAAAACAACTTGAAGGCACACAACAACAATGATACTAACTAACTTGACTCATCAGCCAGAAGTAGGCCCGCGCTTCCCACTCTAATACTGGTATGTTTAAGTTGGATAAAATTGTTCATTTTAAATATTGTATTGTTCTTTCAAGGGGTTTTTTGCACTACAAATAAGATATGTGCAGTGTTCATAGGAATTCATGTAGTTCTCAAACTATAGTCCAGCCACCCAACAGTCTGAGGGACCGTGAACCGGCCCTCTGCATAAAAAGTTTGAGAAACCCTAAAAAGTAAAGGTAAAGGTTTCCCCGACGTTAAATCCAGTCATGTCTGGGGGTTGGTGCTCATCTCCATTTCTAAGCCGAAGAGCCGGCGTTGTTCGTAGACACCTCCAAGGTCATGTGGCTGGCATGACTGCATGGAGCGCCATTACCTTCCCACCGGAGCGGTACCTATTGATTTACTCACATTGGCATGTTTTCGAACTGCTAGGTTGGCAGAAGCTACAAGAACCCTAGGTTAGTCCATTCCAAGAAAATCTCAAAGAAGCACTGAGCCCTTTTACTGTCTTGGCTTTCCTTAAGAGAGGAATACCTAGACATTCACAAAGGCCAGAAGTGGTGATTTTGCAGAGAGAATAAGAAGGGGTTGGTTCTGAGACTCTTTTTTATTTGGAGAAGGGTATAGTTCCCTTTGTTATAAGAGTGTCAGAGTTCATGTATGGTTCTCACTTTGACCCATGGATAGGTACACCCAGTTTGGATTAGGGTTGAAATTTTAAATTAAAATTTCTAGACATATGCATAAGTATATACAGTGTTTCTCACACAGCCTTTATTGGCATACAAAAACAAAATTGGCATACACCACTGGTATATAAAACCAGATAAAAAGAAAACATACTGAAAAGTTACTAATCTAAAGGATAAAATTTGCAACAGTCTCACAAAAAATGCATCAGAGTTGTTCAGAAGATATGGAATGTTATAACACACTTGCCATTGAGAACACTGTGAAAAAATGGAATTCCTGTATTTCGTTCATATATTGTCATATTTGGGGCAAACAAACTAAAAATAATCAAGTGTTTCAACAGAGACCAAGTCACAAGAAGAAAACCCTTCTGAGACATTCCACTTTTTAATATCTCCCATCAAAAGAGCTGATGACAACACATTACATCTTGCAGTTCCCCAAGTTCTCTTCTGGGTGGGATTAATCAAAATGAGAAGATATGCAGCCATGACTCCATGCTCACATGGGATCAATGATGTGGTAGAGGAACAAGTTGTCTTTGCTGCAAAAGTCAGATTATGGAAGTCCATATCCAAAAACCTGCTCTTGACTGATTTACAGGCTCCCACATTTGTGTGCATTAAGAGTGCTTCCAAAGACTGGTAAATTGTCTGTCTCTTTCTGAGAAAAAAGAATACCTTTCTGAAATGTTACCATTCTGGTAACATAATAGAGAGGAAATATAGCTATCAAGGTCTGCTTGAAAGTGTATATGCAATGCATTATGCAGCCAAAATTGTATAGCTCTTATCCATGCCAAGGTTTCAAGAGTGGTTTGACCTGCCTCAATTCATAGAACGGCGTAAGGGACATATAAAAGTATATACAGTGATTGAATTTGATATTGCTTTATGAGTTCATCCTTGCACTTGATTCTCAGTGATTGAAAAGCCTGTGGTTCAGGTTGAAAGTGTCATAGCACTGTTGATATAAATGAGTCATACCATTCCACCACCTAGTTCAGTTTTGTCAGTATGGCTGACTAAACTAAACTAAATACTCTGACATTTCAGACAGAAGTACTCCCTCCCCCCCTTCCTTTGGGCCTTCACTATGCAAAGTGTATAATCTGTTTTAGAGCTATATTCCTTCACTGCTTCTACACTTTCTAAAGTTGTGGAGTTGCCCTGATCCAAGGTGGGACAATCTCCCAGGTTTGTATTCAAACCCAGAGAGTTTTTGTGAGAAGTTTCCTTCTGCTGTAAGCCTTGAACTGGCAATCTGCTATCTCTTTCCCCACCCTATGGTGCAAGCTGAGAAGGTGGACAGGGGCAAGACCTTAGAAGCATAATGTTACAATCCGATCTTCCTATACAAGAAAAGAGTTGAGGGTGAGCAGATGCTTTGGCCGACCAAAGGCAAGATGGATGGATGGTATCCTTGAAATGACTGGCTTGACCTTGAAGGAACTGGGGGCAGTGACAGCTGACAGGGAACTCTGCCATGGACTGATCCATGAGGTCACAAAGAGTTAGAAATGACTGAGTGAATGAAGAAGAAGAAGATGCTTTGGGTTTCTGAGGCACTGTGCATGACACTGAATGCTATTGGAGTTTCAGTTGTTACAATCTTTAATAACTACATCCAGTTTTAGTGTTTTATCAAATGATGCAATAACTATTTGAGGAAATAATGGAACTAAAGATGGATCTACGCTATCCTATAATCCAGATCAATGCAGTTAATCCACATTCTAAAATTGGATTATAGGGCAGTGTAAATCCAGCCAGAATGGTCCTTAACTTTGTCCTCCAGATGTTTTGGGCTTCAGGTTTCAGAAACTGCAGCCAAAATGGCAATGTCCAGGAATTTTTAAGCCCAGTACATGTGGAAGATCGAAGGCTGAGACCTGCAACAATATCATCACTTTCTTCTAAAGCCAAGCTTCGCTGCAGAATAATATAACAGAGAAAAGTCAAATAACAGCCTTCAGCACTGGGTGAACACTACAGGTTTGAGTAGGCGAATCCTAGATGGAAAAAGGGGGTACTGCATGTGAAAAAGCCTGCAACCACTTTTATCTAATTGCAAGGGGTTTTTTTTTGAGGATTTGTATGTAAATGTGTCTGTTTTCCAACAACACTTCTGCACTCCAAAGTTTACTCAAGAATAAATCAAGTCTGAAGCTTTGCTATTGTTTTCCTTCCAAAGAAACACCAAGGGACGTCCAGTGAATATAAATCCTCCTTGGAATGTAGTAACTAATAAAAGATTTGCTTAGTTACAGAGCCATACCTGGCAAACGTGCAATTGAACAGGTTAAAATTATTTTTCTATCTGGCAAGCTCTTTTAATTGCACATACATTTAACTGCTCATATAAATGATGGTGCAAAAACAGGGAAATTGTTATCTACAGCTTCTAAGTGAATATAGACCTATGCGCTCTCTCTCTCCCTCCCTCTCTCTCTCTCTCTCTCCTTTTTAAAAAGGGTATATTCATTTAGGTCATCTTGATATAGCATTGTATATTGACAAATAGCCAAAGTTGTGGTCTGTGTTGCAATGTGCAGTATTTGGTAATTTATTATCACCTAAGAACTCTTGTGTAGAAATAATCAAGGCCAACACTTGAGGAAGGAGATTAGTAGGCACCTTCCTGAGATTCATCCTTAAAGACTCTCATATTTTTGGCCAACCTACTGGTCCTGCAGGGTGACTGTTATACATTAATTTTCTGTGTACTGAGGCAGTCCATGTATTCTTCTAGCTGACTATAGAGTTTTAGACCTAAGATTGAACCTGGAACTTTCTGCATGGGTGCTATCACTATGATGTGGTTCCTCCTTATATTGTAACCTGTGGGCCGTGGCCCAGCAGTGGGCCACGAGAAAGAAAATCCGGTCTGTGGACCTCCTTCCTCTTTATTTTATTTTATTTTATTAATTTTATTTCTGTTCCTTTCCACAGAGCTGACCATTGCATTAGATAGACCACATTAACTTTCTGTGGGCAAGCAGATGGCGACTACTGGATGGTTTTGTATCAGAAACTATGTGGTCTATCCAATACAGTTTTCTGAATCAGCACCCCAAATAACCAAACCGAATCTAAAGTTGACCAAAAACTGATTGTAACTCTTTTGATACTAACGTTGGAGAGTGGTCCCTGGTCAAAATAGTCTCTGGTCAAAGTGGTCAATGGTCAAGTGGGCCATGGTAAAAAAAAGATTGGGAACCACTGGTTTGCTTTTTAGCTGATTTTTGCACTTAATTTATTCTTGAGTAAACTTTGGAATTTTGCTTCCTCTTTTTTCTCCACTGAAATCTGAGCTATTAGTCTCAATGGAAGTCTCATAATTGCATAATGAATCATTGATAATAGAAGTGGGAAGCCAAGATATTTAAAAACTTTAATAAAGAGGTTTATGGAGTACACTCATAACAAATATCAGGTTCACAATTTCATGTCTTCGCTATAGGAAGAAAGTTGCATCTCTTGTTCTAGTGGATTTTTGTGTTGATTTCTTTGGTGTAAATATCAGTTTAGCTCTTTGAACCAAAAATACATTTTTATTTATGGAGCTTTCCTGTTTTCTTTGTAAGTGGTGCTCCAGGTTATTGTGTAAGAGACACTTTTTAACTAGAAATAATCTAATAGGATGCAATAATATAACTAATGCTTTCCAGACCATAGTAAGATTTTTAAAAGCAGCGGTTAAACAAATTAATCTTAGTATATTAATGCTTGATTTTTAGTGGCAATCATTAGTCTTCTTGTAATTACAGCTCTTCTAGGAACCCTGCAAGTCTTTCCAAGAGCTAATATTGAATATTATTAACTAATACGTTAATTATAGATTTCTCAACCAGTTATTTTAAAATTTCCTGGAGTACTTGGAAGTATCGTTGTAAATCCTGTATCAGAACTGATGTTCAGTATCCAGTAGAGATGGAGATATTAATGTTCTGCTTATAGCAGTGATTTTATCAGGGTTTTCAGATTAGATCATTATCATCAAAGCTAGATGTCAAATTTTGAGCTGGAACTAGGTGGTCCTCTAATTGTCTCCCCTTTTGATTTGATGATTTTAGCTACATGCCCCATTAGCAGTTCTAAAAAGACAGACAGAAACAATTCCCGCTTATGGTTATTGTCATGGGTATTGCAAAGTGTAATTCTTTTCTTATAAATAATAATGATAAAAGTGCTTTTCATACCATAAATGCCATGTTTGTAGTAATCATTGTTGTACTTTATAAATATAAATATACAATTGGATTGTGCTCCCTTAAGCATTACAAACAGTTTCCTTAATCATAGATATTTGTACTGCCTAACTGTCACATTATAACATGTTTTATTCACTGTAATATACCAGGTGTTTGAACAAAACCAAAGGAGACTGGGAACATCCAGTTGAAGAAAGTCTTAGGTTGTACCAGGGTATTTGAAAAAGAACTCCCTATTCACCATTTAAATTAAATGGTGAATAGGGAGTTCTTTTTCAAACACTCTGTATATCTATTTGAAATCTCACCCAGTCAAAGGAAAAAAGAGCCTACTGTGTTTTGATCAAGCTGCATTTTGATCAGTATTTGTGTGATCCACTTCAAAGGGTGCTAAAGAGAGAGGAACAATCAATAGACTTCCGTATGAAGTGTGAATTGAAGAGGGAGAAAAAGTTGCATGTGTGTGTAATTCATATTAATGTAAACATAAAGTAAAAACTATGAAGAACATTACAAATTAAATTGCAGTATTTGTGTTTATTGATGTCTGTGTCTTGTTCCATTTCAGTGGTCTCTGAAGAAGTCTGTATAAATATTTCCTGTTCAAAAAGAAGGGCTGTTTTTCTGAAATTATCCACCCTGAAACTCTGCTCCTCCTTTACATCATATCCTTGCACCACCATAAAGGCAGTAGTCAATATTGTTTTGCTTTCCATATGCTTAAGTTAGACATGAGAATCTCGTGGCCTTCCAAATGCTGTTGGATTGCAGTTCCCAGAATTCATCATCATTGGTGATGCTGCCTAGATCTGCCGAGATTTTCAGTTCTATCACATATGGAGGGCTACATGATTCCCACCGTGGTCTGAGTACTTACCTTAACAATGGAGACAAGCATCAACATTTTGTATTTGCTCAGCAAAGCTCTGTGTGTGTGTGTGTGTGTGTGTGTGTGTGTGTGTGTATTCCATTGTGGTAAATAAAATCCATACCTTCAGGTCTGTGATTAGGACTTGAAAATCCATAGTTTTGAATGGGATTCAATTATGGAAATAGAGTAAGCAAGTTGTAATAATCTGTTCTAATAGCTGGCATGTGGCCTTACAGGAATCAGCTCAACCGAGCCATGTATTGCTCATAGGAAAAGGTCAAAATGTTGTTGAAATCTGCCCATGGTACGTAAATAATGTGTGCAGTGGCTCTGGGGTTGTTTTGTAAGATAATACCTGTTAGTCAGCTCTTCCCACATCTGCTGTTAGTGTTTTCCCTTTGTGGGTTTTCTGATTAGCTTTGGAAAGCCTTCTGTTTTTGACAGAATCTCCACTGGGATGGGATTTGGTTAATTTAGATTCATGCCTAAACTGGATATCAACACATTTTTGCCCTGACCTTTCCTCCTTACTGCTTCTGTTTCTGCAGTAATTACTTAGCTCCACTCTTTGGCCTGCTGGGGAAATAGCTATGGGAGTCTTAATTTAGCAACATTGATACTGTAATTATTTTAGTGCTGTTATGGTTTACAGTAGGCTTGCTCAAATAATTCGTTTTCCCCGTTAACCGTTATTAATTCGTTATTTTCGTTTGTTTTGAAGCAATTTTGAAGCATTGGTTGTCCACACGTCTGGATATCGCGGTTTCGAATCGCGAGAGGCCGTTTTTCGTTATGTCGTCGTTTTTTTCGTTAGGAAAAAAAAGCTTTTGCAAATCACCCAAACTCCCACCATTCAGGCCCTTTCCTTTTGCCCCTCAGCAAAAGGGGCGTCACGGGCTCAGCCAATGGGAGGGGGCGAGGGGGAAGGAGGCCGAGGAGGAGGAGGAAGACGGAGGGGGGAAATGGCTGCCGCCGCCGCCTCAGCTCAGGCCTGGTGTCTCTCTGTGAGGCGGGAAGGCGGCGGATGGAGCCGGGAATGGAGAGACCGAGAGAGACAGAAAGGGGCCCGGCGGTGAGGTTTTGACGTCTGTGCGAAGCTAGGCAAGTGGGGTTTATATATCTGTGGAAGGTCCAGGGTGGGAGAAAGAACTCTTGTCTGTGGGAGGCAAGTGTGAATGTTGCAATTGGTCACCTTGATTAGCATTGAATAGCCTTGCAGCTTCAAAGCCTGGCTGCTTCCTACCTGGGGGAATCCTTTGTTGGGAGGTATTAGCTGGCCCTGATTGTTTCCTGTCTGGAATTCCCATTTTCTGGGTGTTGTTCTTTTACTGTCCTGATTTTAGCTTTTCTGTAGCTAAAAATGCATATAAAATTGATTCTATAGGGAGGATAAATGATTGGATTTCAACTCCTACAGCTTAGCTTTCTCTGCCAATAATGGTACCATATCAAACTAAACCTCCCAAGATTCTGTAGCAGTGAGCCATCTTGGATATTGTAAGGGATTTTTTATTATTATTATTATTATTATTATTATTATTATTATTATTAGACCTTGCTCCCAGGAAGGTGCCTTCGCTGTGGCTCCCAACTTATCTATCTACCTTTCCACATATTCTCCACATTGTGTGTATGTGTATGTATATTATATATACATGAGCCCCGATGGCGAAGTGTGTTAAAGCACTGAGCTGCTGAACTTGCAGACCGAAAGGTCCCAGGTTCAAATCCCGGGAGCAGAGTGAGTGCCCGCTGTTAGCTCCAGCTTCTGCCAACCTAGCAGCTTGAAAACATGCCAATGTGAGTAGATCAATAGGTACCGCTCTGGCGGGAAGGTAATGGCACTCCATGTAGTCATGCCGGCCACATGACCTTGGAGGTGTCTATGGACAACACTGGCTCTTGGGCTTAGAAATGGAGATGAGCACCAACCCCCAGAGTCAGACATGACTGAACTTAACGTCAAGGGATACCTTTACCTTTACCTATACACACACACACACACACACACACACACACATTATGCAGGGACTATATACACAGTATATATCACACACACACCAATTTAACAAAGTTTCAGCCACAAAAACAAAGTTTCTGAAGTAGAACAATGACTTTCACAGTAAAGACAACCCAATTTAACAGGAAATAAGACTTTCAAACCAGGAACAGATTTCTGCAATTATTAAAAAATGGTTTATTATAAAAGCTATGAAAATTCGCCAAAAATCAGAGGATAAGGGAAACGTTCCAAATTTTGGTGAGCTATCAGTGTTAAATGTGTTCTACCACTGTACCAAGTTGGAAGAAGATCACTCAAAAAATGAGGGTGGGAGAGTCCTGTAAAGTCCTCTCCCTCTGTGCTGTTTTTGGGAATTGCGCATGCCATTAACGAATTAATTTAGAAAATAACGAATTTTCGTTAATTTCGAATTTTTTGGGGGGCCAAATTCGGAAATACCATCAGAAACGAAAAGCTGCCCCCCTCTAGTTTTGAAACGAGTTTAGAATCAAATTTTTCGTGGATCGATCAAGCCTAGTTTACAGGTATCCAGAGTTTGAGGCAATAAAAATAATCATCCACAAATGTATTGCTTTTTTCAAAACATCAATTTTTTAAGTCTGCCTGGATTTACAATTAATATAGTTGATGTTTTAGTGTTGAGATGTGCCCCCATTTTATGTGGCTGTATTTTTCAAATGTCGTGTTTTTTAATTGTGTTCTGTTCATTTTTAAATGTAACCCATCTTGTGGGCTTTCTCATACACCAGCAAAGATAACAAGAACTACATGCAGACTTAAATTCATATTCTAGTCTAAATCAGAAAAGACCCATTGAATCAGTCAGATTTATGTAAGTCGAAAGATTCAAGGGATCAGTTGTTACAAGCAGATAGACACTCCTCAAAAAAGGAGTTATGTGGTGTCACACAAGGTGCCATTCTATCCCCAATTCTCTTTAATATTTACATGAAGCCGCTGGAAGAAATCACCCATAGGCATGAGGTGGGATGTTATCAGAACACAAATAGCACCCAAATATATTTCTCTGTGCCTTCAAAAATAGTTTCAGCTAAGGATAGCATGTCTCCTCTGATTGACTGCCTGGAGGAGGTTATGCGCTAGATGAGGAAAAACAAATCAAAACTGAATCCAGACAAAAAAGATATGCTTGCCATCAAGGGTTCTAATCTGATGGTGGGGGGTGTCAGCCAGTCTGGATAGGGTTACACTCCCCCTGAAACACTGTGTTCATAGCTTGAGAGCACTCCTTGATCCATCTCACCAAATGTCAGCTCAGGTATTTGTGATGGTCAGGAGTGCTTACCCTCAGCTTTGGCTGATATGCTAGCTGTGCCCCTTCCTAGATTTGGAAGACCGAAAAATGGTAGTGCATGCACTAGTAACCTCAAGGTTGGACTTTTGCAATGTGATTTACATTGGACTACCTTTGTATCAAGTTTGGAAACTCCAGTTGGTTCAAAATATGGCAGCCAGATTGGTTACAGGAAAATCTAGGAGTGAGCATATTACCCCTATCCTAAAGTCACTACACTGGCTGTCAGTTAGTTTCTGGGCAAAGTGCAAAGTGTTAGTTTTGACATTTAAAGACCTACATGGTTTGGGTCCAGGTTACCTACAGGATCGCCTTCTTCCATACAATCCATCCCAAACACTGAGGTCCTCTGGGGGGTATCTGCTCCAGCCTGCCAGAACCTGACTAGCAACCATCACCCAGACTTTTTCATTGGCTGCCCCAAGATTGTGGAATGACCTGCTGGAAGAGCCTCAACAGCTAGATCAGCTGTTGGAATTTAAGACACAAGTGAAGACCTATCTCTTCCAGCAGGCCTACCCAGACAGTTTTAATGAAGAATTTTAAACTTGCATTTTATGTTTAATCTTGTTTGTGTATTTGAATATGTATATTGTGAAAATATGTTTTAATATGTTTACTTTAAAGAATGTTTTTAGGAAAATGTGTGTTTTACAATGTTGTAACCTGCCTTGAGTCATGATTTTTTGTAGTATTATTATTATTATTATTATTATTATTATTATTATTATTATTATTATTATTTTTCTTGGTCCTTCAGTGTGACTCGGTGGTCAACTTCTGCTGGTTAAACTCACAAATGGGGAGGTATGACTGTAAATACAAAGGAAATTGTGTATTTTTAGAATAGTAGCATTTTGCCATGAGGCAGATGGGAAGAAGAGGAAGGTGAGTGAGGAAATGACTTCTGATGGCTGTCTTTGGTTGCTAGTAGTAACTTTACAAGGTGGGTGGACATGCGAAAAAAAATTGCCTTCTGAGTCTGCCCATCTGTGTCCTGGACGAAATGTCTTCATGATGTCAGATACTGAATTTGTTTGTGTATAATATAGGTGTTGTTATTAGGGTGTTTTCAAGTCATCTTTACGTTATGGTGAACCAAAAGCAAAACTGTCATAGGGTTTTCTTGGCAAGGTTGGTTTAGAGGGGTTTTCCATTGCCTTCCTCATGTTATGGAATTGCATCTCTGATAACAGCATGGGCTCAGGGTCCAGAGTGCCAAGCTTCCAAAGGACCAGATAAGACACAGACGGGTTGAAGGCAAAATCAGAGACCTTATTCTCAATAGCCAGAGAGAATGTCAGTGGATACAGCACTCCAAAGAACCAACATCCTTCAGTGCAAACATGCATAAATGTTTTAAGATCTTGACAGCCATTTGAAACAAAGGACTTCTGTTGCCCTGAGTGCTGATTGGTTCAGATGTGCCAGGCTAGGATCTGCAGGCTGGTTGGTTGGGATCTATGTCTGCCATTGATGCCAGTGGAGAAGAGAACAGACCATGGTTTTCCAAGTCTGAACATATCTCTGTCGTGGTTTCATAGCACCCAGTGACAAACCATGGCTTGGCATTGTGCATGAATGAGCCTGGTATGCCAATTTTAAAAATAATATTCTGGCAATGAGTAGTTTGTATGCAGCTCTGTAAGGAGACACAGATGCTTTGCCTCATGATGAATAAAGCTATTAGCCAGTTATCGCAGGTTTTCCAAGGAGTCTAATTAGAAAATGCTTTACTCTCTTAATTGAATCAAGACCATTAACATCCACTTTAACAGCAGTGTCTGATTTCCATCCAGCTCCCAAGATGCAGCTTTAGAAGAAGATTTTTTAAGAAACAAAAAACAAAAACATACACATTATCATATTCATTCATAATAATCAGCATACACATAATGGAAGGCTTTGGCTAGCAAATAAGGAAAGGAAATTGGCAATTAAAGCTAAGCCATATGGTTGCTATAGTATTGTTTCTAAAATTGCAAATTGAAATCCATCAAGAAACAAAGACAGGACAAAAATGGTGATGTACTCTGTTTGATTAAAAATATTACTTGTGTTGTACATCATGGATTGGAGCCACTATATACCTGTACGGACATATGAAAAATCCCCTTTTCTTTTCTTTTCTCATCACATTGTTTTAATGACAATTAATTGGAACTCCTTGTGTCTTCATAGTAAGAGTAATAAAATATTTCCCAAGCTCTTCACATGTGTAGTATAATTACATTAAAATTACGTATATCATCCAAAGATTACAGATGGTTTTTTTGACTACATTCAGCATGGTCACTAGTAAGTGATTGTGGGGGTCGTAATGTTACAGTTTACTCCCCATCCTTCCAATAAACCAGTGAGCAGTACAGTAGAGTCTCACTTATCCAACATAAACAGGCCGGCAGAACATTGGATAAGCAAATATGTTGGATAATAAGGAGAGATTAAGGAGAAGCCTATTAAACATCAAATTAGGTTATGATTTTACAAATTAAGCACCAAAACATCATGTTATACAATAAATTTGACAGAAAAAGTAGTTCAATATACAGTAATGCTACGTAGTAATCACTCTATTTACGAATTTAGCACCAAAATATCACGATGTATTGAAAACATTGACTACAAAAATGCGTTGGATAATCCAGAATGTTGGATAAGCGAATGTTGGATAAGTGAGACTCTACTGTAGTAACATACAAGCCTCACCATGCTGGAGCAGACTAAGGAATCATAAAACCAGTAGCAGCCCAATATGTTTTTGTTTTTATTTTACCTGGAGTTCTAATGGTGCACAATGAAAATATCAATTCTTGACTTCTATCATACTCTTCCAAATGGTGCTCTCTATATTAGGTTGCTTTTCCTTATAAGATGCATCATTTCTAGGGTGGTCAAAAGGATGTTTGAAGGGTCTCCTGCCTGTCTCCAAAAGTAAAATTAATTAAACGCTTTCTCAGCAGCCAGACAGTTATTACAAGTTCCTCTGAGTAAGTAGGTGTTTTCCTGCTGGTGGAAGGACCAAGAGAAAAGGGACCACCCTAGTTTCCACAACCTGGGAAGAGCTTTTGGAACATAAAGATAACCCAAGAAATTTTGATTTTTTTAAAAAATTCTATAGGTACAATTTTGCTTCGGATCAGAAGTATTTTGAATTTCTTCAGATTTTGGAATTTCTGTGTATGCATTTATGTACATAATGAGGTATCTTAGAGATGATACCTAATTCAAAACTTGAGAAGTATTTATTTTTGATATACACATAGACTGGAGATCATTTTAAAAGATTTTAAATAATTTTGTGAATGTCATCCGTGTGGATAACTTTGGATTTTGAGGTATTTCAGATTTTGGAATTCTAGGTAGGGAATGCTCAACCTGTAATGGTTATGTTGTTGCTGAGATTGTCAGGAATAAAAGTGGTTTCTTGAATTGTCAAAATGGGGATTTTCACCAAATCTGCATGGAAAGATGATTGATTACATGACCAAAGTGATTAGCATCTGTTGGAACACTTGCTGTGTTATTTCATGAAGTAGCAGTGAAAACACGGCTCTTTTGTTGGTGCATGGTCATTAAAGAGTTTTATGCCATTTGGCTGGTGAAAGTTGCACCCATCTGCATCATGCAATGATTTGGGCGCTCTCTTTTTCCTCCTACCTCAATCACTGCTTGGAACTTTATGTTCTCCCCTTCATTGATCAAATTATCTGTTCCTGTTGTGTTGCTTCCTGGGTTATGGCTGACCTAGTATGTATAGATGAGTAATCCTATAAATAGCTAATGGTTAGGCATGCCAAATAACAGAAGAAGAGCTAGCTGTTTTATTTTATAATTTGGAAGAGCATGCATTAAGTGTTTATTGTCAAAAGCAAGCACTTTGCTGGTGTGGTAATTTCATTTAACTACTAGCATCTGTTGCTTGCTAAGGTGTCTAAGCCTCCATTTCAGATGCTCCAGTTACTTGTGCTGTGAAGAAAATAGCCTCAGGTCAGAAGCTTAATTCATGGGGATATTAATGATATTCTTCCCCACTCTCATTTCCCTTTCTCTTGTGCTTCCATGAAGAGTACAAATAATGGCTGCCTTTTCACTGAGAAGCTGCACTCAGGCTTTTATGTATGCCACTGTTCTTTGATGCTGCCCAGCTGCACCTGCCTTTTTAAAAGCTGCAAATGTAGGTGGGTCTTGTTCAAAGCACTTGTTGAGAAATGGAATCTCTCCCTTCAACAAAAAAGGAGAGAACCCACTAAATAAAAATTTAAAAGGCAAGAGCAAAGGGAAACTGATTTCTATTCACAATGCCCAAGTTTGATCTTGAAATGTTAGAAAGAAATTCAATATGGCAGGCAAGTTCCTGGAAGTTCCTCACACAAGATAAAAATGTATTGACGACAAAATTGCAGCCTTGTCATCTCCTGAGCATTCTCTCTAGGAACACTTTGTTCCGTGTTGTCTGTATATTATTATTTGATTTGATATTAAAATGCAGGGGAATAGAACTGTTTCAGGCTGTTAACAAGAAAGACATGTGATGATTAATATTTCTAGGGATTGCCTCCTCCTTCCCTGGGAAATAGTATTTTCTTCCCCACGTTTTGCCTATATAGATGTTTAAAATGTTCCCATTAAAGCATTACATGCACTGGGGACAGGCTCATTGGAAAATAGGGAAGCATTTGGATCATAGGCACCTTGTTCCCCTCATGTTTTTTTTCGTTTTCTAACAAAATACCTAAAAGCTTTGAATACATCATATTAGACAAATGCCTATCCTAGTGTTACTGGGTTTTTAAAACTTTGCTTCCTTGAAATCAGATTGTGGTAACCTATCTTATAGGTATCATACTCTTGGTCCTTGACTCTGAAATCATGTCTCCAAAAGTTGCAACTTAAATCAAGTAATATATATGGGACTACATGTGTCTTCTTTAGACATTTCTGTTGATATTATGGTTAATTTTTGCACTATTGACTAACTCGAGCAATACCTGTTGGAAAGATGGAATATAAATACTTGTAGTGAATAAATATAGGTATGCAATGTTCACCCTTGCAAGTCACAGAATGTCTATTAACTAAACCTGCTAAAAGTGATTGGTGCTTGACTAGATGCTTTGCCACCTTCTTGCTCTTCTTCAGGCCAAAGTAGTTGACTTCACAGGCTCTTCAACTTCTAGGTTTAGCCCTAGGAGTGGGAAGGCAAGAAGAAGAAAAAATAGCTTCTCAAACTTGTATCCTCTTAATACATTCCTCATTCATAGTTGTTGAAAGTCTGCAGGTTTACAGGTGTTGTTTCAGGCTGTAAAGTCAAATATTAGACCCAGAGTTCTTAAGCCATCCCCTACATATCCTTAGATATAGGACATCCCTTCCTTCAATTTTCTTGAAAATTATGTTTAAGTGATGTGACTTCATCACATTTTCCGAGGGCCCTTAGACCTAAAAACTGTTAAGAACAGTAGTTCTCAACCTGGGGTCCCCAGATGTTTTTGGCCTTCAAATCCCAGAAATCCTAACAGCTGGTAAACTGGCTGGGATTTCTGGGAGTTGTAGGCCAAAAACATCTGGGGACCCCAGGTTGAGAACCACTTTTTTAACAACCTCTGTAGTAGACCTTAGTTACATTGTGTCTTGAAGCCAAAGGCTTTTGGAGTCATGGCTTTCCATTGAACTTGGTTCCTCCATTCATGGCTAAACACAGATCATAACTCAGCAAGAACTTCGTCTTTCCAACTTCTAAGTCTGCCTTTTCTCTTTGGTTATAATGACAGCACTGTGCAAGATTACTGGGGGGATCTTGTGCCTATTTGGATGTGCATGGAGCAATCTTAAACTACTGTATAAACTCGATATTATCAATTCTGTATCTGCTCTCTCTGTCCTTCCTTGTTTGTCTTTCTGACAGAAATACCATTGTTATGATGGGTAAATTGGCCCCAATACACGGTTTTTGTCTCCTTCCAATGAAACTTCTGACATTACAGAGAATAAAACAGTCACACCTGGACTCTTATTTGGCTATGTTCTTCCTTGGATAACTTTTCCTCCCTCTTTCATTTGCATGCCTAATCTGTATTTCTAAACACTCATCTGAAATTTTAAGTTAATGGAATGGTATTTCACAAAGAGAGAGAGAACTGCACCCTGTCTTCCACCTGCTTGCACCATTTGGACCTAAACACAATTTTCCATGCCAGATAATACAATAGAATTGTTTTGCATTTGCTTGTATCAAAGGTGTTCTCTGTGTGAGTGAATATAAAGTTGGTCTCTCATAGTCTGGGTCTCTCATAGACAATTGGAAATCAATATATCCTCCTGCTGCCTCCCCTGATGTACTTTAAAAAAATCCTTGAGGACTTCTTGAGTTTCTAGTAACTACAAAATTAGATTTATAACACACACATACGTACAAATCTTCTTTGTCTATGCAGCACACAGCCATCATGCTTTGAAATGTAACAAGGAGAAATTGTCCAGGAATACAAAGTGCCTGTTTCAGACAACTAATTGAATTGTACATATTCGATATATTAGCTGTCTGTTGAAGTTTAAAATGTTTGTAATCAAGATAAAACTTTTGTATTGTTTTAATCAAAACATGAGTCTTCCGAACATAATTAAGATTAATTTTTGGAATGATTCCTGCTCTTGTTAAAACTAATTGCTTCTCCAGTTTCAGTAGAAGTCGGCTTTAAGCAATGGCCAGGCTATCTGGGGGATTCTATGATTGTCATTTAGAAAAGAAAGTAACTTCCAAGGCTTTGCTTAAGACTGAACAAGAACATGTCTAGAAGCTTTAAATATTGGATATTCTACGTAAAAGTACATGTCCTATTACTTGCTGACGCATTAGCAAAAATATACTTGTACAAGAACAATATTTGGTGTATGTGATAAGAGTTGAACCTCAGAGAGGATGAGATTATTCTATCATAGGATGAGCAGAAAGAACATATGTCTGAAGGTGATTGTGTTCTCTGCCATTATGAACAACAGAAGGTATGTTCATAAGATGGGATGGTTCCCTAACATTGTAATAGGGTCATCAATTGGAACCCATTTGTGTAAAATTTCCTCTTGAGCATCACATCCAGATTTTAAAATGACTACTCAGAGATTAATTAGCAGCAGGTAATTGTGTTCAGAGGTCATACAATTTTCTGTAGCAGATGAATTTAGGTAAAATGACCCCCCCTCCCCCTCACATGGCTATACAGGCCAATAGAAGAGGAAGTTTGCAGGCACCCAAATTTTTCATAAGGCTGACACCCAGTCTTTTCGGGAAATCAATGTTATACTTGCATTTCATATATCAGGCATATTGCTTTCATTTCTTGTTCTGTGTTTCAGATTAGTTACAAACCTGTACAGGTCAGTGATTGCTTTATATGTGAATGAAGTCCTGGAAATCCTTGTGCTGTAAATTTACTGTATATACTCGAGTATAAGCCGAGTTTTTCAGCCCTTTTTTTAAAGACTGAAAAGCTCCCCTCGGCTTATGGCTTATATTTGGGTCAGCTTATACTCGACATTTATTATTTTTCTCTGTTATTGTTGCTACTATTACATTTATTATTTTTTCTCTGTTATTGTTGCTACTATTACATTTATTTTACTCTATTATTAATACATTTATTATTTCACTCTGATATTATTATTATTATTTTATTTATTATTTTACTTTATTACTACATGTATTATTTTCCTGTAATAATAATAATAATTACATGTATTATTTTAATCTATTATTATTAAAAGGATACATAAGCACATTTACATTGAAGAAGATGAGAATAATGATTTGATCAGAGTTGGACAGTCTTATCTTAAATTTGAGCTTTATGTAAATATTCAAAAACATTTAACCTATTGATGCCTCAGTTAATGTAATTTTATTGGTATCTGTTTTTTATTTCTGAAATTTACCATTCTCGGCTTATACTGGAGTCAGTGTTTTCCCAGTTTTTTTGTGGTAAAATTAGGTGCCTCGGCTTATATTCGAGTATATACGGTAATTTAGTAAACCCAGATTTTTTTTCTGAGAAACATTAGTATTCGAGTATTTATGTTCCTGCCAATGCTATTAGGAGTGCAGAAAATTCAAAGAACTGCCTGTCCATGCAGTGAAATGGTCATCTGATTGTGGGATCCATGACCAAACAGCTGTACCAAACAGCTCATGTATTGAAAAATGATCGGGTCAGGAGACAGAACATGAAGGCAACTTGAATGCTCTTTTAACTTGATATACACCACAGATTAACACATGACTCTGAACATATGACTCTGTACCAGTCATAACTGAAAGGGTGTATGACAGAGACAGGACTCGTGTGGCCTTCCAGATATTGTTGATCTGCAACTCCTAGAATTTTTTGACATTACCTAAGATATTATTAGGGACAATGTTGGGAAATATTGTCCAGCAAGATTTGGAGGAGTGCCTGATTCCCATCTCTGGTCAAGAGCAGGAGTGAACAACAGATGTTTTTGACATACAACTCCCGGGCTGTGGCGCAGGCTGGAAAGCAAGCCAGCTGCAACAAATCACTCTGACCAAGAGGTCATGAGTTCGAGGCCAGCCGGTGCCTGCGTCTTGTCTCTGTTCTATGTTATGGCATTGAATGTTTGCCTTTATGTGCGCAATGTGATCTGCCCTGAGTCCCCTTCAGGGTGAGAAGGGCGGAATATAAATGCTGTAAATAAATAATAAATAAATCAACCACAGCCAGTGTAACTGATTGGCTGGGATTACGTGCTTTACAGTCAAAAAGCAACTCAATGACCGTAGTTCATTCCTATGGGAAGATAATACTTGGATGTTAAATACTTAGGATCTTTTCACACCACAACTATAGCACTATTATTCCACTTTAATTGGCATGGTATCTATGGAACTCTGGGACTTTTAGTTCACTGAGGCACTAGAACTCTCTGGCTGAGAATTCTCAATGTCCCTCCCTGAACTACAAACCCCAAGACTCCATAGGGCTCGGGCTGTGGCACAGGCTGGAGAGCAGCTGCAATGAATCACTGCAATGAATCACTCTGACCAGGAGGTCATGAGTTTGAGGCCCGCTCGGAGCCTATGTTTGTTTGTCTTTGTTCTATGTTAAAAGGCATTGAATGTTTGCCTATATGTGTAATGTGATCCGCCCTGAGTCCCCTTCGGGGTGAGAAGGGCGGAATATAAATGCTGTAAATAAATAAATAAATAAATAAATAATAGGATGGAACCATGACAGTTAAGGTGGAATCATAGCACAATAATTGGGTAGGATGGAGAGACATTAATTGTGTTTAGAAAGGATAAGTAGTAGGTTCCTAATGGGGTAAAGAGTGTCTAATCTGAACTTCTCTCTTTTTGTGTGTTTTAGGTTCACTCCAATCTATAGGGGACCAAGTCACACCTACAAGGTACAACGGCTGATGGAATTTACCTGCTATGCTTTTAGAATACAAGCAGTAAATGATGCTGGTGAAGGACCTTTCTCAGAAGTGTTTACCTTCAGCACAACCAAATCCATTCCCCCTGTCATCAAAGGTAAACAAGATTCCCCTTCTAGTCTGGTTTGCATGACATATGCTACTTCTTGAGCATAGGTTTTTGCTACTGTCTTACTCGTCTCATCCCAAGAATGTCATATAGCTCAAAACCTTGGTATAGGCCTTTGACCACCTTCTTGGGGAAAATGTGCAACAGTTATCAAAAAGAAGAATATGTGCTGCAATGTTTCTTTTGGGCTGTATCTATTAATTTGTTGAAATCTTTATTTTAGCACCTCGAGTAAAAGCGTTGGAAGGAAATGCCTGTGAAATTGCATGGGAGACTGTACTCCCCATGAAAGGAGACCCGGTCAGTTACATTCTGCAGATACTGGTTGGAAGAGAATCTGAGTATAAACAGGTAGGAAGAGAGTGCTGTTTTGCATAAAGCTCATATAATTGTACCTTACTTTCTCTATGGTATTTTCCTTTATAAAGGACAAGTTCCATATTTCACTCTAAATTCTGTAACTTGCAGAAAACTCAAAAGTTTTTTTAAAATATATATATGTTACATTGTGTTCAGAACAGTCATTACATTCTGTGCAAGAAACCAGAAATTAATTATACTCATAGAAATTCCATCTCACTGGCTTTTGTATATATGTTTGGCAGACTGTATTCACCATGGTAGGTTTTGTGTTTTGCAAATGCTTAGAAAACTCAAACACCCACAATGCGTTGTAGAAAAGATTTGCTGAATGAAATAACCTTGGCATGACTATATTCAAAATACTTTCTTGCGGGAACTAATACAATATGTTTCAACTCAAAATCCTGTGAAGATTCTCATCTACAACTTGGAAGTAATGGTGATCATGGCTGCCAGATACCATTCCTCTAGAGAAAATACAAGGAGGCAGGACATTGCTTTTACCTGCCTTTAATATGGGAGGTTTCCTGTAATTTTAATTACACGTTTCTCCCTCTTTTCTCTGAGAGTAGATCCTCCACACACGTACTCACCTGGGGTTTTGTTAAATGGTATGTCCTTTCTTTCTCCTATTTTTCACTTGTAGGTGGTAATTAATCATACCGATATTGTAGAACTTCAACTCCTAGCACTCCATGCCAGTAATAAAGAATTCTAAGAATTGAAATCCAAAAACTGGAGAGCAGTGCCATTCCCTTTAGCTTTAAACCAAAAGAGTAGGCTCATAACATGCACACAGAACATCCTCAAAATCATGGGAAATCTGCAAAGCTTCTGTAAAAAACCCTTCTGTAAAAAAGCTGCCATTTTCATGAGGGCATAAAGTTGTATCTTAGAGCACCCTGAAGTTATCGCATTTTTCTTTCATTGTGTTTTTTTTATTTCAAATATATATAATAGACATTGGCCAGTTTTTTCAAGGTCTTTTTAAAAAAGAATATTGCCATGAAGCAAGAGAGGAACTGACTTTGTGACTGCTGCAAGGGTCATCTCATCAGCACTTGACACAGCTGATTTCCGCTAGAAATAGCAAGAGCTGTTTACTTCTCAGATTGAATCCCTTAGGGAGACTATAGGTTTTGCAAGGAGAAATAGACTGTTATTGTTTCTCAGTGGTTTCAGTATAGTTTCTGGAAGGTATCTAAAGATCTAGCTTTGGACACATCTTGGCATTCTGCAAAAGTTCCAAAGTAACTTTGTGTATCATAATTGGAATATGACAGTAAAATTTCCCATGTCACTCAAATACTCACATTTCATTCTTGTTCTGTGCCTTTAAGTCATTTCCAATTCATGGCAACCCTAAGAAGCAAATGTATCAGAGGGTTTTCTTGGCAAGATTCATTCAGAGCGAGGTTTGCCATTGCCATATTCTGAGTCTGAGAGAGAGTGACTTGCCTAAAGTCATCCAGTGGGTTCCATAGTAACTTATTTTTAAATGTTGGAGAACTTTGGTCTTGTCTTACCTTTTTTTAGAGTTGATGTAGCATGTTCTGTCAGAGACTCCAATGTACAAAATAATATTGCCCTTTAATTTTTGTAAATATGATATCTCTGCATACTGTCTAAGGAGATCCTTTAGACTGCAAACAATCAAAATGGATAAGAGTGATAATGATGTTGTTTCATCATTATTGTTATAGCCTTAATTTCAATGTCTTGTCTCCATTTCAGCTGTTTGTGAGAATATATTTACATCTAGTATTTGCTCTGTAACTGATGCAGCCATATTGTGGCTTACAGACAGAGGAAAGGGAAATTAAGCACGACTGTATTTGGCAATGTTTGGTTGTCTCTCAGTGACTGCTGCTTGCATCTTCACACATCTTCTGTTGAGCTTAGTCTGTTTCAGGTGGGAGATGAGTTAGAAGGCTTGATCATTAGAGAAGTGAGTAGATTTCTTTAAAGTACAAGCCTGAAAGAAAAGAGGATGAGGTTCAGAAACTGATGCTCAGAGATTTAAAAATGGAGTAATAGGATGCAACTATCTGTGTCACCAATAGCACCCTAAAAACTGAAGATAACATTTAACATTTCCTAGTCCAACATTTTAGCACCATCTCCCCAAACTACCTTCTGTGACTTAACATGGCTTCTCTTAATTGTGGTTCATGATGCTAACATCTAGATAATGACTGCTTATTGCCTGCTACTTCTTCCAGTAACAGAGGGTGTTCTGCCAGTAACTGGAGGTTGCCCTACTTGTTGCTATCTGGTTTTTTTTTGATGTGCTCTCTAACTCTTAGATAGGATTTCTACTTCATTATTCATGTCTGCAGTCATATGTTCAAGTACAGACCAGATGTGCCACAAGCTCCCTTCCCTGTTTAGTTCTACTTGTGTGTTTTTCCTAATCTAACATCGTGTGAAAATACAACCTCTCCCCGCTAGTTTGTTTAACAACTGAAAATTGTAAGCAACAAAAATACCAACTCGGGGTTTCTCAACCAGGGTTTCTCAGAACCCTGGGACCCACGAGAGTTTCCTAGGAGTTCCACAAGAGATTGTGACAGGAAAAAAATAATAAAATTTAGATATACGTAATAATTTTCTGAGCATTGTTTCAAGGGTTCCACCAGGGTTTTTTTTTTCATGTCAGGAGCAACCGGAGTTGCTTCTGGAGTGAGAATTGGCCGTCTGCAAGGACGTTGCCCAGGGGATGCCCGGATGTTTTGATGTTTTACCATCCTTGTGGGAGGCTTCTTTCATGTCCCCTCATGGAGCTGGGGTTTCTCAACCAGGGTTTCTCAGAACCCTGGGACCCACGAGAGTTTCCTAGGAGTTCCACAAGAGATTGTGACAGGAAAAAAATAATAAAATTTAGATATACGTAATAATTTTCTGAGCATTGTTTCAAGGGTTCCACCAGGGTTTTTTTTTTTCATGTCAGGAGCAACCGGAGTTGCTTCTGGAGTGAGAATTGGCCGTCTGCAAGGACGTTGCCCAGGGGATGCCCGGATGTTTTGATGTTTTACCATCCTTGTGGGAGGCTTCTTTCATGTCCCCTCATGGAGCTGGAGCTGATAGAGGGAGCTCATCCACGCTCTCCCCGGGTGGGATTCGAACCTGGCAGCTTTCAGGTCAGCAACCCAACCTTCAAGTCACAAGGCTTTTATCCCCTAGGCCATCAGAGGCTAAAAATGTGGAGACATCACAGAATCTAAGCATTCCTGTTAACTTGTAGCCATACAAGCTTGGGTAGATTTTATAACTAGATACTAGGGTCCCTAGCCCCTGTGAATGTGGGTGGCCAATTGTTTTGGTAGTCGAATGATGTTGAAGTCAAGTGAGATGCTGCTCTTTCAAGTAATCAGGCTCAGGAATGACTAATCCTTGCCAGAGGATGATGGGATACTGAGAGTTTTCAGATGTAAGGAACCTCGGTTATCGACCCCAAGTTAAACAATATATTCCCTCTGGATTAATGATGTAAAGCAGGAGCTTTCTATGCACAGGCGATATTACTACAAAATCCTCCCATTCACTTCGATGGAGAGAGTGGCTGATGGCTCCCATGTTTCTGGAGGTTTGTCAGAATGACATTCAACATCTTGGGTGTTTATTTTAAAATTCAGATTAAAATACAGAATGGATTATCCTCCCCACTAACATGGAAACCTATTGGACTAGAACACTGCAGGAATCAAAGTTTGATTCCATGCTTGGCCATCGAAACCCACTGGGTGATCTGGTGCAAGTCACACTTTCCCAACAAAGGTTATGCCAAATCCCCTCTCAACAAATTCTGTCAAGAAATCCCTGTGATAGTTTCACCTTAGGGCAGTGGTTCTCAATCTGTGGGTCCCCAGGTGTTTTGGTCTACAACTTCTAGAAATCTCAGCCAGTTTACCAGCTGTTAGGATTTCTGCGAGTTGAAGGCATCTGGGCACACACAGGTTGAGCACCACTGCCTTAGGCCTTTGAACGATAGAAGCAGCATCAATTACAACTATAATGAACTATGATATAGTGACAGACCCGGATTGGACTCGGAATGCGCCTTGAATGTATATTTATATGAATATTTTAATCTAATTAATTTAAATTGTAATGAATTGTAATTGTTTTATACATGTGTTTTATATTTGTAAGCTGCCCTGAGTCCCCCTTCGGGGGTGAGAGGGGCGGGGTAGAAATGTTGTAATAAATAAATAAATTAGGGTATCCATGAGTCAAAAATTATGGTGGGTGGAAAATCTTGAGAATTGTAACACAAATAAATAACTTGTCTGAGCTCCAGAGAACCCTTTGTAGATCTGATGGCCTCAGTGGATTTGCATGAGAAGACCTTCAAGGGAACTATGTGTACTTCGTCATCCAGACAATGAGGTCTAGTATTGAGTTGACAGTACAATCTACAGTATGTTTTGTAAAAGTGAAATTTTGGGAAGCAAACACAGAAAGTTGAAACCTTATTGACTTGGTGGTGCTACCCACAAGATTTTGTCTGAAATCAGGAAGAGAATCACACACACACACACACACACACACAGAAAAGTTTTCAGTGTGATCTTGTATTTTTTGGAAAGTTGCAAGAATTAAATGTATACATGTCTCCAATCAACTACAACCTGAGCTGGAAAATAGCATTTCCTTCTTAAGAACAGTTATACAATATACTTCCTTTCCACTAGATTTCTTTGCGTGTGATTTGTGCTTTTTTATTGAGTGTAGGTGTTTATTATTTTGTCTGGGCCGATGGCCGGTATTGATCTGGCCATCTCTGGTTTGCTGCACTGATCTTGCATTTATCAAACATCTCTTTATGGTCTTAGACCTTTTGAAGAAAAGTCCTTTTGATATGGTACTACTACTATGCAAATTTTAAAATCTTTTTGTTCATAGTTGTGTGATGCATCTCTGCAGTGGTCATGAGAATGGATTAGTGTTGTTATGAACTCAGTGATAAGTTGGCATTGAGTTCAGAATTTGACATCTTACCAATTTGAAATAATGTGTTATGTGTTAACTTTACCTTTAATGTTTTTACTATTTTAATTTGAGGGTTTTTTTAATTAAATGTAACCATTAAAGGCCAGCATCATTATTTTTCTTTTCTTACCAATTGATTAACTCTCTTTTTCAATTTGAATTATTATTATGATGATATTATTGTATGACACAGCAAACAAGATAGATATGCTGGATTTCGTATCACAAAATCACAAGTCGAACACTTCCCAAGTGTTTAGGACTGTGTGATGTATTTTCGGATGATGCGCGCAGATCCCAGTAGGGTGGCCTTTTGCAGTTGGCAGATCGTAATTTTGTCAATGTCTATTGTTTCCAAATGCCGGCTGAGATCTTTTGGCATGGCACCCAATGTGCCGATCACCACCGGGACCACCTGCACTGGTTTCTGCCAGAGTCTTTGAAGTTCAATCTTGAGGTCCTGATAGCGGCTGAGTTATTCCTGTTGTTGTTGTTGTTGTTGTTGTTGTTGTTGTTGTTATTATTTTAAATTCAACAAAAAAACCTCAATATTTTAACATTAATTGATTAATTGTATTTAATCATTTAATTTTAAATTTTAGTTCTAAGTATATGAAAAAATTATAGAAGTTGGGCTGAGAATTGTGGTTGAGAGGAGAAATATTAAAAGAGACCTGGGGATAGTATTTCAGTATAAACTCTGCTCCTATTTGCTGTTTCCAATTGCTGATCAAATTGCATAAACATGCAAAATTTCCATAAAATTATATCATCATAGAATTCAGCTGTTAATGTTCATAATATAATTATTTTAAGGAGTAGCTTTCTGGCCATTTCAGTTTATATGTGAAAATGCCCTAGTTGTTTTCCTTTGGCCACACATTACATTAAAATGTGATAAGTCTGAATTTCATGTGTTTCCATTTTCAGCATTCATCGTCCAAACTCAGGTCTTTCAGTATTAAATTACTTTTAGGAGACACACACAGATTGTGTCTCTGATATGCACATAATGTATGCACAGAAATACAAAGCTTCCAAGCAGAGCTCTATCTATTATATTACCGTGGGAGAGATGGGTGGGTTTTGTTCCTGATATGCACATGGCATATGCCTAGAAGGTAACAGATGATGGCTGGAGGATTCTGTAGTTCAGCAAAGTAACACTTCTACAGTCTGGCTGAAAATTATGTTTGTGCCCTAGTTTTACAGGGTTAATGCTTTTTCTGTTCATCCATGAAACCCTGGCAGTCAACAGCAGTGAGATTTCCTATAATTTTTCACCTGACTGTCTATTTCTTGTACTATAGGGTTGTTGTTTTTTAACCAAGATTCTTATGGGATTCATGAGATATTGATTTTGTCTGCTAGTGATATGTCATCTTGCATGCAGTGCCAAATAATCCTTTTGTGTTGTTGTGGGTTTTTTTTCATATTTCTTGCAAACTGGTAGGTCAAATTCAAAATAGGGAACTGTTCCTAAAAATGAAATTCCAAATATATCAACTATTTTCACTTATTTTTAAAATGTTATTATCAAACCAACTATTTGACAACATTTATACAGCTATTTGGCAAAACCAAATAGCTGTATAAACAATATACAAAACTGTATACAAAATTCTCAGGGATTGGAAGTACTATGTTAAAAACAACATAATGCTGCTTTGCAAACAATCAGTAAGTTTATGGATTAGCCCTTAGTTGTTCTACACTTTCCTTTGCAAGTAACATATATGTATGTGTGCATGAGCTTTCTAATTCCATGTTGACTTATGGCAACCTTATGAATTTCATTGACATGACACATTTTAAGTGATTGTACACATGGCCACTTCCTTGAGCAGCAACACAGACAGAACATTTGTCCTTCTTCCACCATCATCAACATCATTATTATTTTATACCCCACTTTTTCTCTGCCAAATGAGACTCAAAACGACTTCTCCCACCTTTCATAGGATGTTAAAGTTTGGGCTGCTCTGAAACTGCTTTAGTAAATTTTTATTTTTCTCTTAACTAAAACGAAAACATACTAGAGAAAGAGAGTTGAATGCAGGGCAGGGAATTGTTTAAAACACAATTCAGACATGAAGATTGCTGGATGTCACTTTCTCTAAGCCTCATTTCTCCACTTGAAAAATGGGAACAATCAAAACAAGCATTAAAATAACTTCAAGGCACTCTAGTTCTGTAATTCATCTAATGGCAGATAACCAAAAGCAGCACAATATGGAGAGACTAATTCTGTTTTCCAGGCTACATTTTCCATTCTTGTGCCTTGATTGCATATTCAGATTTAATCCAAGATATGTTTCATTTAAATAAACTAATAAATCAAAATGAATGGTTAATTAATCGGTTAAAATTCATATCAGTGCAGTTAATTGGCTACAGCGTATTTTATGTGTCAACATAATTGCACAGCAGCCACCAAAGGCCCTTGCTACCACTGTTTGTTTCCTATTTTGACAACTTTGCGTAATGAGACAGAAAAGTTGATGGTAGGTGTAACAAAGCAATTCCCCTCTGGTAATATTTCCTCAGTTGACATGAAAGTATTACTTGATCATTGGAGACATGGTTTCTTGACAAATTAATGGAAACCTGGGGAATTGCTTATTTGCCACTAGTTATTGTGCCTTAGTTTCCACCCTGCATAGCTAGTGCTGGATGCTGGATAGCTCCATCACTGTCAGAATTTGACAGGGGAAGATGAAGATGGGAGGACCTTGGGTGATGCGGCTTGGCATGACACAAAGGCTTTGTCAAAAGAAGGCATCGCGGAGGGAAAAGTCCAAATGTTTTCTATGGGCTTGGAAAACACTGGAAAGCTTCAGGTGTCTGGCTGATCCATGCCGCCTAATTGTGATGCTACAACACTGAGTATTTGTAATACAAAATGCTACAGAACTACAAAAAATTGTGCCGGTTGTGAGTAACACAGCTATGATAACTCACATCTCTGTCATTAAAGTTTTCTGTCCAGTTGGCACATGATGGTTATTGGGCTGAACTAGTATATCCCCGCTGATTCCAACCAGAGCAACCTCAAGGGCATAGGTGGCTGGATAGACAGAAAAAACACATTTTCCATATTTACATAGTAATGAAGGTAGTTTTACCAAAGTGCCCTAAAGTAGCAGAAAAATATATGTAAGAATAGTATACCTGAATCACCATTGGAGGAAATGATCAGCCCCCACTGTTCCACTATGAGAGCCACAGCATTTAATGGGGGAGACAATTTTACTGTCATTTGTGTACTGTATTGTGTTACCGCAGAAGGAGAATTATCTTGTCTATAACAGTTCTGTCAGTTCACTTGAGAGACTTTTCATAATGGGATCTGAGTCAAGTAAATGCAGGGTAAGTTAAGAGAAAAAACAGATAAGTGCCTTGCACAGAACACAGCTAACAAATTTCAAGCAAAATGTTACTGTTATAATAACAGTTGTTTGTGACACATGTTTTCAATAAGGTCTGCTGGTGTTCAGTAGATGTGGAAAGGCAATGACTGAGCTAATCTTTTTAACATTAACCCAACTCTTTCTTTCATTTCACCCAACCCTTGTCCTGAAATCCTGACCTCTGGCAGCCTGCAAATAATTTGTCTGCAAGCTAGCTGTGACTCACCACATATGCCCATTGGAAGATTCTGGGAGATTCTGACCAAAGAAATACCAAGCCTTAAGACCATATTAGATCTGCCATTTTTTCCTAAGTCATGCTGCCCAAAGGAGAAGGTGTTGAGAGATGGGATTCTCTTATCTCTTTTCACACCTCTGTGTGAGAGAAATAGCTGTTGTGAATAAAGATTTGGAGTGTGATGTCCTCATGATGCTGCAGACCTTCGGTTTTTTCTAGTTATTATGGTTAGTCAGACTTCACACTCCCCTCGTGACGTTTCTGGAGTATCTGGATTCATGAAGGAATCCACCCATTTCACACATCCTGCAAATCGTAGCATTGGGTCACAGAAGAAAACCACTATTCTTGTTTACAGTTCCAAGTGCTTGCCAAAAACTCTTTGTTGATTGATTGATTGGTTGGTTGGTTGGTTGGTTGATTTGAATAGATGCATATCCTCCTTTTTCCCCAGAGTGGCTTACAATCTAAATTAAAATAAAAAAGCTAAAACAATATGGCATACAGAGGTTTAGAAAACGTTAAACATTTGATCCAATTAAAACACTGCATTTGAGACATTAAAACAATTGAAAACACATGGAATACATATTCCCCATTGAAAATATATTACATATTAAAATTGCATGTCTCTTTACCTTCAAACAGGCTGAAGGCCTATTTGACCAGGATGTCCTTTGCTTTCTGGCAAAAAGGGAATAGAGAAGGAGCAAATTGAATGTCCTATGTTCCATTGATAGCAGTCATCAAGAGGTCTGTCTTACCAGATAAGCACAAGAGGGTGGTGGGACTTAAATCATAGTTTGTCCCTTCTGTGAGAGAGGAAATTGGGAAAAATTGTGTAGAAGATTAAAAACTGTGCTTCTGTGTATGCAGATGCACTGAAAAATTTGTTAGTGTTAACAAAAAACCTGTCTGATCATATTTTAGCTGAGGATGTCTTAGATCAGGTGTGCTCTCAGTCAAACACTTCAAGTGAAAGTTGAGCAGACACACTGGAGGACCTAGAGCTTCCTAAAAAGGAAAGCTCTCCAGGAATCTCTTGGAACCCTTCCAGAAAGGCTCTATATCCAAGGATCTGATCCCAGGTTTTCTGCTTTAAACTGGATTATATGAGTCCGCACTGCCAGATAATCTGGGATAAACAGAAAACCTAGGATCAGATCCTAGGATGTGGGGTCTGTCTGGAAGAGCCCTAAGTTCTTCAGTGCAGAAGCTGAACATAGTCGTACTGAATGACCACTGATTCCTAGAGATGTGATCTCTCAGGTTAAAAAGATTAGTGGGGTTTTTAATCACAGTTTTTCCACTTTTATGGAAGTACTTCACCTCTAACCCAGGCATGGGCAAACTTTGGCCCTCCAGGTATTTTGGACCTCAACTCCCACAATTCCTAACAGCCAGTAGACTATTAGGAATTGTGGGAGTTGAAGTCCAAAACACCTGGAGTGCTGAAGTTTGTCCATGCCTGCTCTAACCTCAATGACTAGAGGACTGACTGCAACATGGAGAAGGCGATCCAGGTTGACTGACTGAACAATAACAGCCAACATTGCAACATTTTTTGCACGTTCTATGGAGTAATAATAATATCGAAACAGGGAGCGATCAAATGGTTGATAGACAACCACATCAAAAAGAATGTGCTGAGACTCAAAGGCTTAAGCAACACATGACACATTTCAACCTTTCATGCTAGAAATATTGAGTGTTTTGTTACCTACTTTGTCAAAAGTTGTTAGTCTACAAAAGTTGTTGCTAACTCCCTTTTGGCATTTTCTCTACCATCAGAAATTGAACTCCCCATGGCAGGCATTATGCAGATTTATATTTTCTCCTATTTAGTGACTAATGTTCATGACTCATAACTTTCCTGTATTTCATTACTCCAAATTGGTGAGATCTTTGTTAGTCAACAACAACAGTGGTAACAGTGACATGATCAGATGGTTAAATGCACCCAAGAGGAACTTTCTGCATTGTTTTCTTGGTTGTCATGTGTTCTCAAGAAGCCACCCTTCTTTAAATAAGAGAGAATTCCTCTGTAACAATCGTAGATTAAAAATGAATCATAGAATCAGAGTTGGAAGAGAGCTCATGGGCCATCCAGTCCAACCCCCTGCCAAGGAGCGGGAAAATCGCATTCAAAGCACCCCCTACAGATGGCCATCCAGCCTCTGCTTAAAAGCATCCAAAGAAGGAGCCCCCTCCACATTCTGGTGCAGAGAGTTCCACTGCTGAACAGCTCTCACAGTGAAGTTCTTCCTAATTTTTAGGTGGAATCTCCTTACCTGTGGTTTAAAGCCTTTGTTCTGTGTCCTAGTCTCCAGGGCAGCAGAAAACAAGCTTGCTCCCTCCTCCCTATGACTTCCCCTCACATATTTATTCATGGCTATCATGTCTCCTCTCAGCCTTCTCTTCTGCAGGCTAAACATGCCCAGGTCTTTCAGCCGCTCCTCATAGGGCTTGTTCTCCAGACCCTTGATCATTTTAGTCACCCTCCTCTTGACACATTCAATCTTGTCAACCTTTCCCTCCAATTGCGTTGCCCAGAGTTGGACACAGTGTAATTCCAGGTGTGGTCTGGCCAAGGCAGAATAGAGAGGTAGCATGACTTCCTCCCTAAGTGGAGTATCCTGCATTTGTCCCTGTTGAACTTCATTTTGTTAGTTTCGGCCCATCTCTCTAATCCGTTAAGATTGTTTTGATTTCTGCTTCTGTCTTCTAGAATATTAGCTATCCCTCCCAATTTGGTGTCATCTGCAAACTTGATGATCATGCCTTCTAACCCTGTGTCTGAGTCGTTAATAAAGATGTTGAACAGAAGCGGGTCCAGGACGGAACCCTGCGGCACTCCACTTGTCACTTCTTTCCAGAATGAATAATGTCTGGTTTTCAATTTTGAATACATGTAATGTGTGAGCTCCATGCACATTTATTTCCCATTTAAAATTATGGCAATTAACTTAGGATTGTGCATCCAAATTACCAATTATTTAATTGCAAGGAGGGAGTTGTTTTATTTCTGTCTATAAGTTCTACTATGAATTGGGGATGGGAGAAATACAACTAATACTTTTGCTTCCAAGTCCCCATTTATAATACGGTGTCATCTAACTTATGACTGGCTCTCATTGTGGCACTGCACATGAATAGGTCAAGAGAATTTGTCCCCAGTTCTGCCAATGTTTAATCAGCATCACTAAAGGACAATCACTCTTCCATCTGGCAGAAAATGACTGAGTCAGCTTTTGAACTGGTCAATGACTGCAGAAATGGAACTATTCAGTAATTATAACAAATGTCTTGTCGCCTTTGATATAGAGGGCTATACATTACCACTGTTCCTTCAAAAGTCCAAATTGATGGGACGGTTTTGATTGTTGGCAGTTTGGAGGAAGGTCAATGTCTGAGAAGTACATTGCCTCAGTAGAGAAGATCACAATGGTCTGTAGACACCTTCTAGCATGAAGTTTTCTGTCTGTCCTCACCACACCCAAGGATGTGTAGCTTGTTGCTCAAGTGTTTCTTCCATATCTTGCATTCGTCTGACAACAAATTACCTTTACACTTGTTCTAATAATAATGATTATTATTACTATATTTATTTGTACCCCACCTTATTTCTCCCAGAGGAGACTCAAAGCGGCTTAACATAAAAAACATTAGCATACAAATAAACCTAGTATAGTGATTGTTCATGTGACCTTGTCATTCTTTGAGATCAACTCAGTAAAACAATTGTTGCAGGCATCTTCTATGGTGTGAACATGAATTTATGTTGAAGGCTGGGACTAGACTTCATGATGACCATAAGATTTCTTACAAAACCATAAGTGCTGTATTAAGCTTTTTTCTCTCTCAACTTTGCAATGTGCAGCTAAGCCATGTATGATTTGGCAGTATACTGGGCCTTGTCCCTATGCAGTATGGTAGTCTATAATGAGCTGTGCTTTGAAAGACATAAGATGCAGTAAAAAACCCCATATTTGTGAGACCAATATCCACAAGTTTTACTTCTGAAAAAGTATATTCTCTCTAGGCATTTTCTAGGCCCTCCAGGATATGTTTTTAACCAAAAGTTGACCATAGAATAAATGGATGTCAGAAATGTTAGAGAGGTGTCCTCTATGATCATTTTCTAGGTCCTCCAATATGATCCTATGGTATCCTTCCACCAGAAGTCTTTCACTATGATTTGCGGATCCACATTTCCATAGTAAGTTCAGGAACGTATCCCTCACAGATGTGGAGCCGGACTATACTATCACATCAAGTCTTTCTACAATGTCCATACAAGACTACAATTTTGTGGTTGCAACCTAGCAATTCCCATCACCAGTTGTTTAGGTCTAAGAACTCCATATATTTTCTGTGCCATATTTTGTGTGATGAGAAATGGTATGTCTCAGTAGTTGTTCATGGTGTGTTCAAACAATATGGTGTCCTACACAGAACCACCTGGAAGGTTTTCTGTCCTGCCTTCAGGAAGGAAGCTGTTGAAAAGTGTGGATATCAAGACAGCAGCCCGAGTGTTTGTTCAAACTTATATGAAAAAAACGCTTTTTTTGTTCTTGTTTCTGAAAGGTGTACAAGGGAGAGGAGACAACGTTCCAAATCTCAGGCCTTCAAACCAACACAGACTATAGATTCCGCGTGTGTGTTTGCCGCCGGTGCTTGGATACCTCACAAGAACTTAACGGACCTTTCAGCCCATCTGTTGCCTTTATGCTCCAGCGAAGCGAGCTCATGCTTACAGGAGAAATGGGAAGGATAGATGACCCTAAGACAAAAAGTATGATGCCTTCTGATGAACAGTTTGCAGCCCTCCTTGTTCTTGGCTTTGCAACTGTCTCCATATTATTTGCCTTTATACTACAGTATTTGTTTATGAAGTAAAGAGTCCCAACGCAAGCGTTTGAGATACCATTTTTAACTAATGCTACGCATTATAATCCATGAGTTTTATTCAGATATTCCTTTTTATTTCCTTTTTTCCAGTGGCATTTTCCTGTACATTTTATACATTTTTCCTGATTATTATGGGGTCAGGGTTGGGGTTGGAAAGGGATAGTCCTATTTAGCAAAGTAAGTATCAATGTTCAGGTGCATCATTTTGAAAATTCAAGACTAGAAAGTGGCCAGAGCTATCCAAGCCAGATACCAAAAGAAAATATATTGCCTTTGATTTTGCTTTTTGCTTTTTTTCTTTTAAAAATTTAATCTGTTTAGTATTGATTGATTCCTCTCCCTTCCAATTCAGAAATGTAATCAGTTTGCCTTCATATTTTTTTTTTGTTGCTAAAATATTGGCAGTTTTTAAATTGCAAGTTTGTTACCTTTAGAATATGCTTTTGGATCTTATGCATCTGCAAGTGTTAACCACCAGTATATAAGTCTGTTGCAGCTAGAATGTGATGTTCGCAATACAAGGTGTAAAATGGACAATAATTATCCACATTATGTAGGATGGTATTCGCCTTGAATGGAATCCTGTATCAACTGGTTAGTTACTGATATTGAACTAAGTAACTTCTCTTGGCCTGGTGGAAAGATCATTAATCCAGACTCCTGTCTCGAGAAGAATGGTTCTCGTACTTTCTATGCAGCCAATACCCAGTAAAGTGGATTTGGGGGAAAGAGTTGTGATTGTGGATAATAGTGTCACAACCATGACTAAAGGCACATCTACACTGGACATTTAAGCCAGTGCAAAACCAGCAGAGGAGGAAGCTATTTCAGCGTATGGAAGCCAAACCTGGAACCCATTTGAGACCTGGATAGTGCTTATATACACTGCAAATTCTGGCCTCGAACCAGCTACAGAATCTCCTGAATCCATGGCTTCACTGGGGGATTCAGGATTTATTTTTTAACTCCCCTTGTCCCATTGCACATGTGTAGATTGCAAAAACCTTAATCGGTTCTGCCATGCAATATGGCTTACATTAAAGCACACTAATGCACATTATGATCTTTATGTTCCCTTGACCTAGCTTATCCCCCTCACTTTGCTTATGCATGCAAAGTGATCATACCGTGTAGATGTAGCCTAAGTAGTGAATATGAAACCATTAAGGATGAATACATCTAAGTAATTGTTTCATATTCAAAATAACTTGTTAATCGTAACTGTGATACTATTGTCACGATCCTACTCTCCCACCTCTCTTCATGGAGAGAAAGAGGACCATTCTGTTGGCAACTGGAGATAAGTGAATTATATTTACTTCAGATCTGAGGAGTCAAGTCCTCAATTCAAGAGATTACTTAGGTCATTAGCACACTATACTGTTATAGCACTATATTCTACTTTAGCTGCAATAGTAATATTCTGTGAAATTCTGGAGTTTTTGGTCTGACGAGGCATGTAAACTCTCTCACTGAGCATGCTAAACGCCTGTCTCTAAACTGCAAATCTATTGCATGTTGCCATGACAGCTAAAGTGGAATATAGTGTGACTACAGCATGGTGTTATTAGCACATTACTTCAGATGCTGAAACTAAGTTGTTGATACACAATTCCAGGCTATATGTTTGCTCCCTCCCCCAACTCTCCCCTGTTCGGGATTCTCCATGATAAATAATTTTAAATTCTGCTACATATTCAACTATATATTTAGCACATTACAATCCAAATAATTTTATCCTGCGAGCTGAAGACTTTTTAAAAATATATTATTTTCTCTATCCCAACTGTTTGCACAGTATGAATTGCCTGTATAGCGAATCTGACAATTAGATAGCTTTAGAAATGATAAAACATTACAGTTTCTACCATTTTCTTTATTTTATAGTCGTAATTTTAAGAGGGCATTGTGCAATAGTTACTCCCATGTCCAGCTGTTCTTTTTTTAAAAAAGCTGCTTTTAACTTGTTTGTTTGCCTTTGTATATAAACTTACTCTTAATCCAATCACTAGATTTGTTATATTCATCTTGATTTATATGTTTAGAACTGGTGAAAGCTTGCTGCCTTTGCTATTTATATTAATTATTCCTTTTTTTGACATAAGTAATCTTTCAGTCAGCCACTTAAGGGGAAGAAAGAAGTGCATTTTATTTCAGTCTTAGGAAAACCAGGAAGAGTTAATTTGAAGCAGGACTAGATGTTGCAGAGGACATGTGGCTGCTACTGACAATAGGGCCACAGCTTGTATCTTCTCTAGAAGTTGGGGAAAGTTGTTATTTTGGAGTATAACTTTCAGAGTCTGTTAGTCAACTTGTCTACCATGGTAACTAGGGGATTCTGAGAACCACAGTCTAAGAAACAAACTTTCCAAGTTCGGCCCTTTTTCTTCTTCACCTGTCCTGACACGCATCCCAATACATATGGCATGACATCAATCCATGATAGGCTTTCTCTCATCTTGTTCATTTTGAGTGTCTGTTACTTATAATACTGGAGATAGGACTTCACTTTGTGTCCTCTTGTAGCAGACATTGCAGATGAAGAGGTGTGTCAGTGTTGATTTTCAACCATGCGTGCTATCTATCATTGGCTCCAGTCTTAAGCTGGTGTTCTTATCAACAGCTTATATGATCCACTACCAATACAGTTACAGTACGACCCCTATATCCATGGATTTGATATGCATGGTTTCACTTATACACACTGGCCTTCTCTAGGTTCTCAGTGTCCTTCTATGGTATAGTTCCACATCAACTATAATCAAATTATAAACTTCATTGTTCTCCATGATTTCAAGTATCCACAGGGGGATCTCGGAAGATATCCCCCATGGATACTGGGGTCGTACTGTACAGTTTTTCCGTAACAACATTGTGTTCATTTTTTTTTACATCAGTGGCCTAAACATGCTTGTTAGTGCAGTCCATTAAAATCCTTGGGATTTTTTTTTAAACTTTGATTCATTGGATTATTTATAATGTCAACAATGTTCAAGTGCCTCAGGGATATTGATGAGCAGGAGGTGCAAAGAGTGCAACAGACACGGGTTGTAGTCCACCAGGAACTTCCCGTTTGCTCGCACTATTGCAGTAAACCAGATCCCTCTGCAACTCCACCTTAATTTCCACAGAGTCTAGATATACAGAGAAACTACCATTGTGCACCTGCTTGTAAAGCCTTGCACACAATGGAGGTTCTTGTAAAATTGCGCTCCACATTTGGTATATCCCTGCTTTTTTAAACAACACAAAAATAAACATTTTGTATATTTGTGCATTTATTTTTTCTTTATTTCTTTCTTTTAAGGATTTTCTTTGCATCATAGCTCTTTTGTCCTCTGTGTTTGCTATGATACAGTGTCCTGTATGCTACCATATATTCCCATAACCAAAGTAATGGGGCAACCAACATTATTTTTTGTTTTAGGTTTATTTATACTATATACTGCATACTGTACTTTAAATGCCAATTACAGTGCAATTTTATTTATTGTAAAAACAAAAAAATAAAAAATAAAAAGTGTACTTATGTACTAAATTTTCCCCTTCTCTTGTAGCATGTTATATTTCTGTTTGGTTCTGTTTTATACAAGTGTAATTTAGTTAAAATGTTTTTATTCCCCAGCTGCATTCCTAGAATTATTAATCTTCTTACGGTTTTCTTGTATGTTTAAAAATGGGAGAGTCTAAGTGTATTAACTGCCAAAAAATAAATGCTGTTTTTTTTAAAAAAACAAAGAAGAAACAAAACCACCCAACATTGGCATCATCAGCCAAGCATTATCCTGGGTTATGCCCATTAAGTCTATGGGTTTTGTCTATCAATAGAGCTTGTCAACTTGTGCTCTTGACCAATAAGTTTACATGTAGCCAAAAAAAATCATTATCATCTCTTGGAAGCATATTCTAAGATGGGTGAACTATTCTGTGTGCCTCTCTAGATGTAGCAAACTAGTACAAAGGTTCTGTATTGTTACTAATCATCCTTAGTTTATGAATATAAACCTCTTTCTTCCTCCCCTTCTTCCATGGGCCAGCCATGGTCTATCAGATGTTGCTAGTGGTGTCATATTGATGAAACATTGATGATCCGGAACATTAACGTTTCAAAAAGGTTATTTTGGTGGGGGAACATTCATCCAAAACTAGCCCTATTTTAAAAAAGAGTTTGTTGTACTTAAATTTCATTGATGAGTGTTTGGTCCAACTGACTTCCTTGCCATCCAGACCAATATGTTTTGAGAACTGATCACTACAAAAACCTCCCATTTATAGAGATCCTTTCCTGATGGAAGTTTGTTGTACTTAAATCTCATTGATGAGTGTTTGGTCCAACTGACTTCCTTGCCATCCAGACCATGTTTTGAGAGCTGATCACTGCAAAAACCTCCCATTTATAGAGATCCTTTCCTGATGAAAACTGCTACTTAATAATTTTTATTATAAAAAATTTAGATGTAGACATTTCAGGGTGGATCCAGACTAAGTTTAGTGATGTTTTGATACTATGGAAATTACTGTATATACTCATGTATAAGTTGACCTCATATATAAGTTGAGAACAGGTTTTAGGACCAAAATCATGGATTTTGATATGACTTGTGGGTAAGTTGAGGGTCATTTCACAGAGAGAGGAAACATCAATGCTGCCTCTGGATCAACCACCCCCAGCCACCATAGCCATTTCCTACCCAGGCATGGCACCATGGCAAAGAAGGTTTCAGTGCTTCTGTCAGATTCTCCCAGGATGAAATCACGCCTTTTGCTACTCTACTCAGAGAAAGGGACAGCTTCCTTTTTTGCCAGGGTACAGAACTCACCCTGGCCTCTGAGCTGATGATTTGACTAAAATTTCTACATGAGTATATAGCGTAATAATATTTAGGTTTAGTGCGACTTGCTTTTCCCATTTATTTCAATGGGACTAAAGTGTGATGATGGCAATGCAAGCTTCCCATAGCATGGGTGGAGGCTTCTGTTGCACAGATGCAGCATGTCCTAAACCATGACTCTTGAGGTTGAGTGGTGAGAATAGCTTATGTCCCTTCCCATTTTTCCTCCAATGGAAAAAAGGTTTGGGAACTTTTGGATAACGAGAGATTCTAGGGTCGAAATGGTGGGTCACCAGGAGGCTTGCAGTCTGGCTAATGTTGATGTCATTGTTGGCAGAGCAATGCCAGGAGAGCAGCCACATTGGGAGAAGAACGTGTGCCATTCTCCAGCAGAAGGCCTCCTTCCCCTTGGCTAAACATCCTTCTCTTTGGCCATCACTTCTTCTCTGCTGGCAGAGGAGAAGGTCCATAGCATCTAGTGTCCCTTCCTTCAGGCTTGGAAGAGAACATATTGTTCTCTTTGAATGAATCCATGGGTCTGAATGTTTAAACTAGAAGACACCAACCTGTGATCTTCCAGATGTCTAAGACTGCAATTCCTATCAGCTCTATCTTCCATTACCAATGGTAAGAGATGATAGGCCTTACAATTCAACAGTATCTGGAGGGCCAGGTGTTTCCTACTCCTCATTTAAATATGTGCAGTAGTTTCACTTGAGATGAAGAGTAAAGTCTGTAACACTTACTTATCAAGAAGATTTTCCAAAATTGATTTATTGTATTTTCAGAAAGAAAGTATTTTCTTCTTTGCAGTTTCAGAACCAAATGTTCCCTGATGCACTTACCACCACTGCTATTAGATACAAATATCTCAATATGACATCAATAGTCATCTTGCACACACTGCCATTTTTGACGTAGCTGTTCCCTAGAATTAACTTCTATCACAGCCATAAAATACAAGCGTTACAAATTCAAACCATTCCTGTTTCTAGTTCCATAAACGGCAGATCCAAACGTTTTGCTGGTTTTGTTGTATTTCCCTGTATGTCTTTCGTAACCTGATCAAGATCAGCTCTGTACGACCAGCCTTCCCTTCCCCTGCCCTCAATCGTGCGTAGACTATAAAGAAATTGTAAAAATAAAAAGTAGGGAAATATTTTAAGAAACTATTTAAAAGGAAAAGAAACATTTTTATATTATCTGCCTTCATCCTTTATGAACTTGAAATGTTGTAGTTTTCTAATCCTGTTTTGTCAGCAACAGTAAATCAGTATTCACTGTTATGATGGAAAAGTGCCCTAAACTGAATGTTTCTGAACGTTTTCCTTGCACAATTCTTTAAATTGAAATAAAATGAAATAAAAGGTTGTGTTTTTTCGTTTGCTTGTTTGTTTTACCTCACTTATAGGACATACATTCCAAGCTTTTCAACTTTGAGAGAAATAATCATAAATTTTCTTGTATTGTAAATTTTAACTATTTCATATGCATTCTATTAAAACTGCCATATCAATTTTAATGTATAGTTTTTCCCAAATATTATGCTATGTATGTAACTGTATCTGTAGTGTATATGTAATATATTTATGCCCAATAAATGTTTTAATTCTTTATTGATAGCAAAGTCCCTTTTTGTATCACATGGTCTACCCATGGAAAAAAATCTTGCTTTGAGTGCTCTGTGTTATGCAATGCCTACAGAACATCCCCTGTTAGCAGTCGTTACTTCTGTTCAGTAATTTCTGCAGCAGCCCTGGGAATTGATTCATGTTTCTTGGAAGCATCGAAGCTCCTGTCCATTCTCTTTGTAAACAAGGTATGTGCTGCCCATTCATCTTGTTTTAAAGGAGAATTATGGCTTTCTCACAGGCTACAGGAAGAACAAACCAGGGAGGCTTTTGTGGGACTAATGTCCTCTTGCTCCTAGAGTTGCTTACTTTCGTTCGGTGCCCAAAGTTGGCTCCATCCACCTTCATCCATGTTCTGAAATATGATGCTTGTACACTTCCAAACCAAAATTCTTGTACATTCAGCCTTCCACATTCTCTGGAATAAGGCACATGACTATTCAAAATGATTCTTCTGATAATATTGACAATAATTTTGGCTCCTTGACTCATTTCCTCATACGACTCAAAAATGAGTAATTAACAAAGGTGAGTTCTTGGCAGTGATTTACAAATCCCACAATTGTGTTTAAAATAAAAGCCTTAAAATAATTTGCTATTCCCAACCAGATTTGAACTAATTATTGAATGGTAAGTGGCACTGTCATAAATCCCATTGACTTGCATAATGTCACTGTCTTGACTAAGAAGGATCATGAATACAGAACAGTTACAGATAAGTAAATCTAGGTTACTGTCTCATATTCACAAGTGCTACTTTGTCACAATTGTGACACTATTGCTGTGACTGTTATTCTCCCTCCAATACCAGGCATCAGCAGCATGAGAAGAAAGAGACCAATTTTGCTGGTGATAAAAGCACACGTGAATTATATTTCCACCTGGTTTGGGGAGTGTAGGGCCACAAGAAGTTACATAGTTAAATATCATAGGCCCTTGGTGTCTGCTGGAGTTTGTTTTCAGTTCCTCTTGTGGATACCAAAATATATGAATGTTCATGTCCCATTGTGTACAGTGGCATTGCAAAATGGTGGCAAAAACAAGGGATGCTTTTTGAATGTTTTGAAAAAAAAAATTTTAAGCCATGGATGTTTGAATCTGTGGATATGAAGGGCTGGATGTATATTTAGAGATATACATACTGTCCAAAATCTTCTCTGTTAACTGAAGCATAAGGGTAGCCAATTCCATTCCCTGATGGATGAAAAGTGCCCAGTATGCCTCTTTTCTATTATTCCCATTCACTCTTTTTCAACCTAGTCTCAGTGTATGAATCTCTCAGGATTTATAACCTTTTCAAAACATTAGTTATGCTTAAACTGTGAATCAAAGTGAAACTGATATTCTCCTATTCATGATTTGGTTTCTTCAAAGAATAATAGATTTTTGACAGTTATGCAAAGATTTATTACTTTTGTCCTGCTATATGCTCTGTGGCTGTAAATGCTGCAGCATATATGCACCAAATGTCTTTACATATGCATGTTTTTTCATTGTTGCTAAGCTTATAACCTTTACAATATTTTTCTGCCCATCCAGTTGAAGTTTCTTGATTCCATGCATTATAAGGAGAATATTTTCTGAAGGATATTTTCTTACCACTCTGCCGGTAATGACCATACACATATCTTTATTTGGTTGTTAATTTGGTTTATTAAATTTATATCCTGGCTTTCTGCCTCCTCCCATTGCACTCAAGGTGGCTAACAGATAAAATTAGATCAAAACCAAATGCTATGAGAACATTAAAAACAGATTCAAAACACATCAATAAAGTGAAACAACATTGCCCGGCCAATCAAAAGCTCCCTCCAACAATAATGACACTGCCGGGCCAAAGGCCTGTCTGAGTAATAATAATCAAAAAGAGTCTTTGCCAACAGAAGAACTACAGGAAGCAGAGGGAGTTCCAGAGTCTGAGAGTAGCCCTGGAGAAAGCGGTCTTTTATCGCAGAATCGTAGCGTTGGAAGGGAACCAAGGGACATCAAGTCCAACCCTCTGCCATGCAGGAATACACAAAGCACTGACAGATGGCCATCCAGTCTCTATTTAAACACCTCCAGAGAAGAAGACTGCACCACACTCCCAGGCAGCACATTCCATGATCAAACAGCTCTTACTGCTGGGAAATTCTTCCTAATATTTAGTTGGAATCTCTTTCCCTGTAGTTTGGATCTCTTGCTTTGTGTCTTAGTCTCTGGAGCCTCAGAAAACTCAAAATGATATCCTAAAACATATTTAAATATGGCTATCATGACCCCTCTTAATTTTCTGTTCTCCAAGCTAAATATACTCAGCTCAGTAAGCTCAGTGAGTTCCACACTTTTTACCATTTTGATCCCTGAACATGTTCTCGCTTGACAATATCCTTCTTGAATTGTTCTGCCCAGAACTGGACACAATATTCCATGTGACGTCTGACCAAAACTGAATAGAGTGATACTGTTGTTTTTCATAATATTGACACTACACTTCTATTGATGCAGTCTAGAATTGCACTAGGGGTTTTTGGTGTAAGACTGAGGCAAACTCATATAGTATGCAAGCTTCAGAAACCCTAGTCCTAAACTGCATAGGGGTTTTTTTTTCTGACATGACAAGTGCTTTGAACTATGCCCAGTTAAGTCTCTTAACCAGTGAAGTTGCCATACGAGAGGCCTCAACACTTTTCTTTTTAGGCACAATGGAACCACAGATTGTTGCAAAAAGGCATTCACCAGTTCCATTTATCCATCCTTCCTTTGGCTGATTTTGTGTATTAGATAAGGCAAAGTGTCAAGTAAAACTGTGGTAAGCTTCACATCTCCAAAGACTTTGTCCACATCATTGAGTTCTATAAATTGTAAAGTATCAATTTTAGTTGCATAAACAGAGAGCAGTATTACATCTTCTGGACTAAGAGTGTGGAAAAGTTATGTTTTAGACTGCAACTACGTATCGCCCAACATTTCACAGATGAAAACCAAGCAACCTTAGGGAGTAGTTAAGATGGCCAAAGTTATTAATGTGTAAGAACACATAAGCTAGTAAAGGTTGCAGCAGTTTGCCTTTGTATGATACTACAAAGAAGGGTAAGATTATGACCTCTCTTCTCCTCCGCTGCTGAGTTAACTGAGTGCAAACTATTTTTGGAATTTGATCTCAGTTTGCTGAAACTGAAGTAAATGGAGGGCAAAGGGGGGGAGGGGAGGGAAAAGGCGAAGCCAGGAAATTTTAAAGGCAACTGAAAAAGGAGGAGGAGGAGGAGATTAATCAGGACTACCCTTGCCACATCAGAACAGTTGGAGGGTGTGCAAAGATCCATGCCGACTGAAAGATCCCGATAGTGTAGTCTAAGTAACTCTTCCAAGCTGTGTCTGGACTCCTATCATTCATTTTATTAAATTCAGAATCTGCTGAATGTTAAACAAATTGATCACAACTATTAAACGGTTTACACTTGATTGTGGACCATATTGTAATACCCCTTGGACTACTTGAAAGAATTCTTTACAGATGCAATACTCTCAAAGATGAAAGGTTTCTTCAGCAGCATCTACACCAAATGTAAATGGAGCTTCCAGTGGATTCTAGACTGTATTCAGTTGGATTCCATTTGGTTTTCCAATTGCTGGACCATTTGTCCCATTCCAAAGGTCAATCTGGGTTTCAGTAGGTAGTGGTGGTGTCATTAAAATCCAAAGAGCCAACTATAAACCATCCAGATCCATCAGCCACCTTGGCCAAGACATCCAAACTAGTCTTCCTGCACTTCCAGAGGCACTGAGTCCAAGTAAGTCTAGTAATGGCTTCATAACAACTAAAGAATAGAAAGTTCCTCCAGGCCCACCTTGCCATCATCTCATCCAATATAGAGAACCATATTCCAACTATATCTTCTGGAATGTGGGGAGCCCTAGACCTATTGACACAGACCCACAGTTGCTTTCAAAGTCATAAAGACCTGAGCAACTACTAACAGGATGGTGTCAAGTATGGATGTTGAAATCCTTCATCAAAACTACCTGAGGGAACCCCAGCACCCCACCCCCCACCCCCGTGACTATTCCAGTTGGCTGGCAGTGGGACAGGCAAAACTCACCCTCCCTCCCTCATTAGCCATGTTGGTCAGGGCTGGTGGGAGTTAAAATACCCAGAACAAATGTTGTCCACTGTTGCTGTTGTCAGATTCTCAGCTGTGCTCCAGGGACCCACTCTATGGATGGAACCTATGGTTAGGAGCATGGAACCATGAAACATCATTGCAGTGCTGCCTCCCCCAATCTCTTAAGTCCCAGCTGACACTACACAGCTGAGACAGCAACTCTTTCTTCTCCATCCTGAGATGAAAGCTAGATCACCACACCCATCCAACATCAAGTCCTGTTTCCACATTTTCACTGGCAGAGCATTTTGCAGTGACACTTTCATAAATATGCTTCTGACTACCTATGCTTTCCATTTCCATGCCATTCTCTGCATTTCAAAACTGCAGCTGTCTTGAATCATGAAAAGAAACAGCATAACATCCTTTGAACCTGAACATGTTTTCCATTTTGTTATGGCTTTAGGTGACGATTGTGTCCCATCAACACTGTCATGTTGCAGTGACACTGGACTCTGTCCAAGCACAGGAACCTCCTTCCTTTGTCAACAAGAGTCTTTTCCTTCTTGGCACCTTGATTCCAAAGAGCCTGTAAGCTGCTTTTCGATACTTCTTTGACATGATATTGTACAGGATTGGGTTAATGGCGGCACTCAGGTAGAAGAGGACAAAGGATACCAGGTTGCAGTACTGGCTGATTACAACTATTTCCAAGGATCCAGCTTCAAAGGATTTGGAAAACAGGTAACGGCCAATGTGAAAAGGCAACCAGCAGAGTATAAAGGCAAAAACCACCACAGCTAGAAAGAAAGAGAGACAAAGAGGTTAGATATGAGTAACAATGACATCATGACATTTACTTATGTTTCACTGCTGAAGGAAGTAAAGACCTGGTGCAAAGTGCTGTCCATGGTAGACTCTATATTGTAACTTGCATTATACCCAATTAAAAGAAGAACCTAGACAGCATTGGCAAAGGTATGGTATACAATTCAAGAACAACTGGTTTATTGTTCAGTTCCAACCCCTACCACATATTCAACAGAGATCAAAACATCCTTAGTCTCTCAATATTGTGGTGGTGGTAATGTGCCATCTAGTAATTACTATCTTATGCAACCCTAAGGAGATTAAAAAACATCTCACCTGCTGTAGCTTTTGTGAGGAAGCAGAGCTCTGAATGCAGCTTTGCTGCAATTCTTCCTATACTGTCCCAAACTAAAGATTGCTATGCTAGAAAAGTATCCCCAGCCAAATCAATCATTGAGCTAAAGTTTTGGATGTTAAAAGGGTCTTCATCTGTCATCGCAAATACTGGAGCCGCTCCTAGCTACATTTTCCTGGGGAAGATATTCTGTCCTCAAAGCACTGCCTTTTCAATGCTGGAGGTGTGTGGAAAAAGACCTCCTGGCCATTAAGGCAATGTTATACACTCTTTTTGGAGGGTCATGATGCAAAGTACAAACAGAAAATAGTAAATATATAATTAAGATATGTTTTGAGATCTCCCTCTTTCTTTATTAGAAGCTGAAGACAAATAGCGGATTGGCCACTTCTGGATATTGGCCAAACAATCCCACAGCTATCCTTTTGGGAAATGATTTTAATATATGTCCTCCTTGAGCGCACATTTCCTGCAGAACATTCAATCATGAGAAGCCCAAAGCTTGACAGAGCAACTCTACTGAGGGGAAAGAACTGCAATCCAGGCATTTTGAAGATGGATCTGTTCATCAATGTATCAGTCAGTTGAGATAGGAACAGATCTGACAGACAGATAATAAAGATTTGGAGAGGTGGGCAGAGAGACCAGTCACATGCCAACCATAAAATTTCTGTCTTGAGCTGGTACTGGTGGTCATACTATTAAGATGAAACTGCACTCCTGAGCATTCACCTATTTTTTTCTGTATTTCCAAGAAATACTCCCCTTTCTGACATTTCTATTTTCCTTTATTACAGCGTGGACATTGGGGAAGTTATCTGTAAGAAGACAAATTAACTACCGATATAATAAATGGTCCTATAGTAGGCCCTCCAGTTTCATGGTCAGAGCATTTCCCTAGAAAAAGTGGAAAACTTTGAAAATAAAGACAGTTCTTTTTTTAAAAAAGAACATCTTTCTAGAAATTTCAGCAGAACTCTTTGGTCAATTTTTGCCTATTATTGACCACTGAATTATGTGAAGGACTTATAAATGCCTAGAGAAATTAATGTAGAGTCATGCTTGAGTCATGCTGGAGAACCTAGAGATTCCTAGAAAGGAAATATTAATCAATAGATGAATAATCAAATCTACGAAAGTTAAATCTGCAGATGTGGAGGGCCAACTACACTCAGAAAATAAGATAGGAGAAGCTAGTTAGACTGCCAGCCATCCACTGAGCTGAAGTGCCCAACTCTCTCAACTTCAGAGATGGCTCCCAGTCCTTCCTGAACCAGGGTACATCTACACTGGAGAATTAATGCAGTTTGAGAGCACTTTAACTGTCATGGTTCAATGCTGTGGAATAATGGGAGCTGTAGTTTTACAAGTTCTTTATCTTTCTCTGTCAGAGTGCTGATGCTTCACCAAGCAACAACACCCATGGTTCCATAGCATTGAGCAATGGCAGTCAAACTGATATAATACTGCATTAATTCTATACTGTGGATGCAATCCCTCTCCCCTTAATTCCCAATAGAGTATTGTACCTTGATCAGCCACTAGAGAGAATAATTCTTCTATAAAGAAACTATTCTTTCTTTCTCTACTTGCCCAGCACTGATTTCTGTCTTTAATTGTTTTCAAAGAAGCACCCCACTATCTTATTACATTCTATCCCACTCCCATGATGGTAGAAATATGCTTAAATGCCTGAAGCTTTAATATATCTCTTAGTCTATAACATCTGAAAAAGTGGATCAAAAACCATGAAAGCTCACACTAAAACAAAAATCAATCCTAAAGGTGCTGTTGGATTCCTTTTATTTCTCTCTCAGATGTTTCTGCCTTTGAAAATGTGTTAGACCTCATATGTATGCATGCATGGATGAGAGCATATATATGCACAGAAACACGGAGTTCATAGGGTAACATCAATGTGAAGCTGCTACTTTGCATTGCAATATTTTTTGAAGATTGGAAATTGGAATCTTTCACTTACTACAAAATCTTTAATTTTTTATATTGTTCTTAAATGATCTCAGGGCATGGTTCTCCTTGCCACCTGTTATCCTCATAGCATCCCTACAAGATAGATGAGGTTCAGAAATAACAACTAGCCCGCTGTCTCCTAGAAATTGAATAGAGATTTGAAACCAGATATTCCTAGTTCTAATCCAGTCTTATTCACCACTTGTTCTCCAAGTATATTTTCCTCTTTTGATCTATGCACTATCAATTTTGCTACTCCTGTTTACCTTCTGTGACTGTGAACCTGCTTGAAAGACTGGAAAAATGGCACAACCCAACCAAAGTCCACAAAAGGAAAATATAGTAGAGTCTCACTTATCCAACATAAATGGGCCGGCAGATCGTTGGATAATAAGGAGGGATTAAGAAAAAGCCTATTAAACATTAAATCACATTATGATTTTACAAATTAAGCACCAAAACATCAACAGAAAAAGTAGTTCAATACACAGTAACGTTATGTAGTAATTACTGTATTTAGCACCAAAACATCGCAATATATTGAAAACATTGACTACAAAAACATTGACTACTAACAGGCTGACTGCAGTGGATGTTGGATAAGTGAGACTCTACTGTACTAGGAAAATATAATATGGAAAACAAGTCACATTTTCAAAAAGCAAGCATGAGAAGAATAAAAACATCAAAATAAGATTGACTAATGTGTAAAAAAGAATGTTATGTCAGAAGTTATAAGTCATACATAAAGGGAAGAGAAAAAACAACAATCACAATGCATTGCAGAGAAGAAGGAGGAAGGTTTAAGTAGAAAATTCTAACTGGGAAAGACTTGTTTTGGATTATGCCTTTGCAACCCTCCCACATTACTTTCTAGACCAGGCATGGGCAAACTTCAGTCTTCCAAGTGCTTTGGACTTCAGCTCCCACAACACCCTCCATGGCTATGTAATAACCATGGCAGAGCCCCAAGGTTTAGCATTTGATGAATGGAGGACAGGGACATTAATGCCCGAGCTGCAGTCATGGTCCACATCCACAAAGCAGGATTGCACCCCCTGAGTGGGTCATGAACACATCTAACACACAATATTTCTTTTTTAGATTTTGTTTCACTTCCAGAGGAAAAGTCCAGAGTGGACAGCTACAAAGAGTGTGGGAACTGTAACCACACCACACAGCTCCCTGGATGTGAGTGGACTACAATTCCCATCATCCGCTATCATTCCCCTTCTAAACCACACCATTATTTTAAGATGGACATAATGAGTATGTATGACAAGTCTGGTCCATATCCATCGTTGGTGGGATTCACACAGCTCTCTGGATGAGATGGACTACAATTCCCATCATCTTCTGTCAATCCCCACACAAAACCCCACCAGTATATTTTGCTGGATCATGAAGGGTATTGTGTACAAAGTCTGATCCAGATCCACCAAGCTATGTAGAGCTTTTGTGGGTCAAACAAATATACCTACATACATGTAAACGTATCTGTGGAATTTGTTTTCAAAAGGTACAATAACCATCTGAACCTATTTAAAAGGGATTGGGGAAGAAAACATGCTGAGAATGTGCATTCTTTTGCTATAAAATGCAGTTTCCATACCCTGCACCAAAGTGAGTTGATACATTTTGATAGTTTTGAGCTGCGCATAATATTCTACTCCTAGCCAACAATGTGCTGCCACCTATAACTCATCTTTCACCAGGGGCCTATTAGTTCTATTGATAGAACTATTAAAGTAATAGAACTAGTGTAATTTGAAATGGTAATTATTTTTAAAATTCCATGACTTCTATTTCTTCTTCTAGAAGCTCAAGAAATATGTATGGTAGGGACTGTAATGACAATACTTTGCAAACCCACATACCTGCAACATACACCTGAAAGGAAATCCCAATTATCTTTGCAGGGCTTACATTTCAGTAGAGATATCTAAATTTGCACCATTTAAATATCAACTAACATAATGTTGAACTAGGGCTCACACAGTGTGATATAGATCTGCCCTCTGCAAAAACCATATCTATTGATCACATTTCAATACTTTTACATGCTCAAGATGTTTCTGTTTCTATTTAAAATGGCAGGAAATAATGTGGAATAAGAGGGTTTTCCCCTATACAAATAGATCCATCTGCACAGGCATAAAATATACACATAAAGGATACCAAGGGGCATAAATAGCTTCTGGATTGGTTACCCACAGTCACAAATTGCTGCTCAGATTCAGCTTTCTGTTGCCCAGATCCAGTGTTATTTATATTGCAAAGATTAATATATTGCAATTCACTGGAACTTGGAGGGCAGTTATGCATACATCCCTTGTTCAACACCTGCTATGAAAATACACAGTTGCTTTGTACTGAATTATATCTTGCTAGTCTATGATTTTACAGATCTATCGTCCTCACATATTTTCTGTTCAAAGCAAAACTGATATAAAGGTAGACCCAGTGCCCTTCTTTTTCCATAGATGAAGCAGCCCTCTCTTTCTGGGACAATATTTTTTGTGGTTAGGAAATCCCTTGAGCCAAAAGGAAGACTACAGCTCAGGTCAGAAGGAATAGAGATATCTACAGTGTGGGGTAGATAATATCCTTGTGCCTCTTGATCCAAAACCCATGGCTCTCTATCCCCTAGAAGCCCTGGCTTCATCACAACATTGCATTATTCAGACTCCACACTGTCCAGTTTTCTAAACAGCAAGGAGAGCTGACACTGGCAAGGAACATTGTATATGTGTCCATCCACTCTTTTATATCTCTACAGCTGGCTTCCCCACTCCCGTCCACGTGTTCAACTTTCAACATGACAGAGGAGATGGACACAAATAGATCCATCTGCACAGTCATAAAATATACACATGAATGATGCCGAGGGGCATAAATAGTTCTGGATTGTTTACCCAATCTCATAACTTGGGCATGCTATTTCCTTCCTGCTTCCCTTTTATGTAGTTCTAATCAGTCCCAAAGATGGCTTTGCAGACAAAGACACACTCAAGCCAGCATTAAGCACACTTGCAAATCTTACTGAGTGCAGCTGACAACTTTTTCAGCCTGGTCCTATGCATATTTACTGGGAATGAAGTAATCCATATTGACCAGTGATGCTCACTCCCAATTAAGCAAACCGCTTTCCCAAACAAGAAAATGCTGCCTAAGAACTTTGGCTGGATCATGCCCAATGTATTGTTGCAAGTAAGACAACAGCTGCTACTGAAAGAAAGTAGTCACAAGCTCACTGTACTTCTTCCAAAGGGTTTGGGTGGACATTTCTGTACAGGACCAGTCCAAGACAGTATGCTGCTTTAGGCAAAGGATAAACTAACAATCCTCACCCCATTTCATGTACAGAAGCAGAGTAGTTGAACACTACTTTTAATATACCAATAGGTCAGTGTCTTCCATTCTGTTAGAATGAAAGGCTGGCTTAAGGGATGCAAGGCAGACCATAAGTAACTCAGCTTTGTCTCCAAGATCTCACTGCTCCTCCTAGCATCTTCTAATGGAAGCAATTGTCTTATGCTGCCTTATATAGTAGACTGGACTGGACACCAAGCCCTTAGCACTTCACAATGTTGCAGACAATACTTGAAAATACAATTAAAAGACATATTGGTTATTCTGGATCAGTATGCAAAGGAATCATGTAGCACCTTTGAGATTTATCAGAGAAAGAAGTCGGTAGCATAAGCTTTCACGGACTTAAGTCTACTTCATCAGACGTATGAAAATGCAAGTTAAGAGGACAGTTTCTTGGAGTAAAATGACTTTAAGAGAATACAACTTGCCCAGTAGTCACAAGACCCTACTGAACTTGAAGAAGCTCCCATTTACCCACTGTATACCAGTTGCTAACTGGACTGATCTTTGGTCTCTCCCTGTTACTTTCATGAATTTGTTGACCACTATGGGAAGGAGGAAGCTAGACCAGAGGCTAATCCAGCATTCCTTATATCTATATAGGAAAGTTATGGGGTTTTTTCAACTAAGACTCCCAGAATTCCCTCACCAATGTGGTTTGCGGAGAAAGTCATGTGCAGCTTGTGAGGAGCCTGAAGGCCCCCCCCCCCCAATATCCCTCAGGCCCTCCACTTATGCCTTACCTTTAATACAAGCAAGCTATTTAATGGTGAAACAATATGTAAGGTATTTAAATTACATATAGAATATGAAATAAGTATTCTGTGTAATTGTAAATCTTTCATATTTTACATCAGATGGACTTGATCCAATAGCCAACAATTCTTCTCTTGATTTTGCACATTCAAGATCAGTGGTTCCCAACCTTTTTTTGACCAGGGCCCACTTTGACCAGGGACCACTCTCCAACATTAGTACCAAAAGGGTTACGAATCAGTTTTTGGTCAACTTTGGTGGCGCAGCATGTTAAAGCACTGAGTTGCTGAACTTGCAGACTGAAAGGTTGCAGATTCGAATTTGGGGAACTGAGTGAGCGCCTGCTGTTAGCCCCAGCTTCTGTGAATCTAGCAGTTCGAAAACATACAAATGTGAGTAGACCAATAGGTACCGCTCTGGCGGGAAGGTAACGGCATTCCATGCAGTCATGCTGGCCACATGACCTTGGAGGTGTCTACGGACAACGCCGGCTCTTTGGCTTAGAAATGGAGATGAGCACCAATCCCCAGAGTCGAACACAACTGGACTTAATGCCAGGGGAAAACCTTTACCTGCCTTTGCCTTAGATTTGATTTCATTATTTGTGATGCTGATTCAGAAAATTGCATTGGATAGACCACATCAGCTCTAGTTTCTGAAACAAAACATATGCTATCCAGTAGTCGCCATCTGCTCGCTGATGTGGTCTATCTAATTTAATGGTCAGATCTGCAGAAAGGGAAAGAAATAAAATTCATAAAACAAATAAATAAAGAGGAAAGAGGTTCGCGGACTGGATTTTCGTTCTCACAGCCTGCTGCTGGGCCACAGCCCACAAGTTGAGAACCACTGTTCTAGATGAACAGAGACAAGCAGAAATACCATGGGAAAGACTCAAGACATCCTTACCTAACATTTTGACAGTTTGTCTGTTATACTTGTCCCTGATGGAAGTCTTGGGTCCAATATCCTTCCTCTTCCTCCTCCAGAGTTTCCTTACAATGAGACTGTAAAGGACAGTCAAGCAAAATACAGGCAGGAAAAAGAAGATGCTTGAGGTCCACACCATGATGGTCAGGAGCCCTGACTGGATTGCATACTCTGTGGTTCGGCACTCATTTGTCTCCAGGGGATTGGTGCCATTTTCATGTTCAACCCCAACCAGGACAAAGATAGGGCCAGCACTGACAAAAGATACAGCCCAGAGCACAAGAATAACCAGCTTAACTTTGCCTTTGGTGATCACCACCTTGGCCCAGAGTGGAAAGCAGACGGCAAAATACCTCTCCACACTCAAGGCTGTGATGTTGAGGATGGTGGCATAGGTACAACTTTCGCTGACAAACTGGAATAGCTTGCAGAGAAGATTCCCAAAGTTCCAGGGCCGGTACTGCCAAAGGCGGAAAAGATCCAGAGGCATGCAAAGAAAGATCAGCAGGTCTGAGAAGGCCATGCTGGAAAGATACAGGTTGGTTGTCGTCCTCATGTCCCGGAACTTGGAGACCACCAGCATGGTCATCATGTTGCCCAAGATGCCAATAACAAAGAGGAGGACACAGGTGACAGTGATGCCAGTGAGAAGGGATGCAGGGAAGAGGTGCAGTGGGTCCTTGGGCCATGTGTCATTGTCATAATCCATGACCAGCTCAGTGGTGCTTTTGTTGTTGTTCATCCCAAGAACTTCCAGGACTCTCTGGGCAGTTGGCTTCTGATGGGCTGGAGGGGCTGTGTCAGCTGTTTATCATGGCTGGGAAGGATGATGCGACCACAGCAGTAGCAGCAAATGAGCGTTGTTGAATATCTAGCTGCATGAAAACAAAACAACAAGAACCCAAACCCTGTGAGCAAGTCAGAAGGAAGAAAAACAATAGGAATAGACAGCCTGAAGCTGGGTAAAACAGTTTTCCAGACTCTGAGTGATTTTCATGGAAACCGCATGTGCAGTGAATTAACTAACTCATCTGGAAAAGCAAGGAGAGCATGGAGACCACCCTGTTTCTGCATTCATGGTTGGTAATGCAGGTTAGAATGAATGATAAGCCATTTCACATGTGCATTTCATCACCGGAGTGCATTCAGTGATGTCTGCCAAGTGTGAAAGGCAGCTTCTTTAAAAACCATGGCCGGAGATATGAAGCCATTCACATACCTGTCCATCCACTGAATAGATGAGGTAGGTATCAAGAGATTATATGCATGTGGGAAGTGTGCCATAGAATCAAAATCTCTGGGAGAACCGAAATGTAACCCCTTCTTCGAAGGAAGGAGTTCATCCTTCACCTGCCCTTCCAGGAAGGCCCTATATCCTAGGATCTGAACCCACGTTTTCTGTTTCTCCCAGATTATCTGGCAGCGTGGACTCATGTAATCCAATTTAAAACAGAAAACCTGTGATCAGATCCTGGGATATAGGGCCTGTCTGGAAAGGCCCTAAGTAATCTACAGTACAGTTAGTCTCAGACGATGTGGAAGGCTTTTTGTGAAACATACATATCAAGATAGCTCAAGCATACAAACCACATGCAATGGTGGACAAAACTGGAAGGCTCACTCTTGTGTTTTATTCCAAATGTTATTCCCAAGCACTGCTGAATAAGGATTTTCACCTCTCTCAGGAATTCCCACTTTATACTTACATGGATATTCAAGAACCCATATGGGGCACTCTGGTTAGTATTTTGTAATCTTCCTCAATTTAGAGCCTTACAGGTAAGCTGGACTACAATTCCCATCCTCCAAGTGTTCTTGACTTAAGCTCCCATAATTCCTAACAGCTGGTAAAATGGCTGGGATTTCAAGGTGTTGAAGTCCAAAACACCTGGATGACCAACTGTTAGAAACCACTACTCTAATCAATACAGCTGCTGATTATACATAGAATCATAGAATAGTAGAGTTGGAAGAGACCTCATGGGCCATCTAGTCCAACCCCCTGCCAAGAAGCAGGAACATGTTGTAAATCAACACATCTAGAAAGACCCCGGCTGAAGACAACTTTACTGATTGTTGGACTGAATGCACAAAGGCCAGAGTTCAGAGCCCTGTTCATCTTATTGTGCAACTTTCCATGTGACATACTTTTTCTCCCAGCCTAAACTTAAATTCAGAGTTGTTGTGTAAGTCACACAACTTGTTATTTTTGAAGCATATAGATGCTCCAATAAGTAGCACAGAAATAAAAACTTTTTAACTGACATTCAATATACACAATTGTTAGAGTAAGCAATGAAGTGCAATTTCACTAATTGAAACATCTACCTTCTTTAAAGTTGGTTTGCATCCCCTCGGAATTTATATGCATATATTGAAGTTAAAATGCCTGGGAGAGGATTTGCCACTGCCTACATATCCCTCCGGGCCACCGGTGGCAAAGTGTGTTAAAGTGCTGAGCTGCTGAACTTGAGGACCAAAAGGTCACAGGTTCAAATCCGGGGAGCGGAATGAGCGCCCGCTGTTAGCTCCAGCTTCTGCCAACCTAGCAGTTCGAAAACATGCCAATGTGAGTAGATCAATAGGTACCGCTCTGGCGGGAAGGTAACAGCACTCCATGCAGTCATGCCGGCCACATGACCTTGGAGGTGTCTATGGACAACACCGACTCTTCGGCTTAGAAATGGAGATGAGCACCAACCCCCCCGAGTCCGAAATGACTGGACTTAACGTCAGAGGAAACCTTTACCTACTTTACATATCCCTCCTTGTTTGATGTGCAGCAAATACTAAGGCAAATGGATCAGTACAGAATAACTATTGTCTCTCTCTTCCCTCCCCCTCCCCCACCACATATGTGCCTTTGAGTTCTACAGCACATTCAAACAGCCCTATACTGTATATCCTTCTTTTTCCAATTCATGGCAAACCTACCTTGGGGGTTTCTTGGCAAGATGTGTTCAGAGTTTTGGCCTTTGCCTTCCTCTTAGGCTGAGTGTGACATGGCCAAGGTCACCCAGGGGGTTCCATGGCCATGCAGGAATTCCCAACACTTAAATATCTGCATCACGCTGGAAGTGAGACTCACTAAATTCACTGAGACTTGCTGCCATGCATCCATGCAATACAAGCAAGTCAGGAATTTGGAAGTAGGGGCTCCCGGTGATGCAATGGGTTAAACCCTTGTGCTCGCAGGACTGCTGACCAAAAAGTCAGCAGTTTGAATCTGGGGAAAGGTGTGAGCTCCTATGAGAGAAGCCTCCCACAGGCTGGTAAAACATCAAACATTCAGGCATCCCCTGGGCAACGTCCTTGCAGACGGCCAATTCTCTCATACCAGAAGCAACTTGCAGTTTCTCAAGTTGCCCATGACATGAAGGGGGAAAAATGAATATGGAAGTTGCCTTACACCCAGTCATACCATTGCTCAATTGGACTCAGTACTGTCAAGGTTTCTGGCCAAATTCCCTGCTGCTCACCCAACCTAGAGATCCCTGGTTTCATCAGCTGTTTGAGTGTTGGACTGCAACTCTGGAGATCAGGGTTGGATCCCTCACTCAGCCACAGAAACCTGCTGGGTAACCCTGGACAAGTCACATTCTCTCAGCCCTAGAATAGCCTTAGGGTCACCAGAAGCACACAAGAAGAACAAAAACAACTTCCAATCAAGTACAAACCAGGAGCAAGCCCACTTAGCTTTTGAAATCAGACCAGGTTGGATGTACTGGGATTGGAGATAGTACAAATTAGTCACCCTGATCTGGAAATCTCAAATCCTCCCAAATTTGAAATTGTTCACATGAGTGGCTGAGAGGGTGCTGCCTTTCCCCCCCCCCCCCAATCCACAAACTTTGATTTATGATAAATTATTAAGAATAGTGTGTCTAAGGCTACCTTCAGGCTCTTTCGTAAGGTGTACTGGACACATGCATGATCTTAATATTTAGACATAGGTGCCACCTCCAGAATATCAGATTGTGTATGTATAATATGCAAATACAGGTACAGTAGAGTCTCACTTATCCAACACTTGCTTATCCAACATTCTGGATTATCCAACGCATTTTTGTAGTCAATGTTTTCAATATATCGTGTTATTTTGGTGCTAAATTTGTAAATACAGTAATTAAAACATAACATTACTGCATATTGAACTACTTTTTCTGTCAAATTTGTTGTATAACATGATGTTTTGGTACTGAATTTGTAAAATCATAACCTAATTTGATGTTTAATAGGCTTTTCCTTAATGCCTCCTTATTATCCAACATATTCGCTTATCCAACGTTTTGCCGGCCCGTTTATGTTGGATGAGACTCTAATGTATTCCAAAATATATATTTTTAAAACCCAAAATCCCAAACACTTTAAGGAAGGGATAATAATAATCACAATAAATAATAACAGAAACTTTATTTATATTCCACCCTATCTTCCCATGGGGATTCAGGGCGGATTACAACACACTTACAACACATTAAAAACACATAGAAGCAAGCATTCAATGCCTTGCCACAAAAACAAGCAAAGATACAATCAATAACCCACCCAATCCCATCACTCAGCTTGTATTTGCACTGTGCCTACTTCAATGGCCAGCAGATAAACATCTCTGCCTAGTAGTTTTTTCTCTCTCTCCAAAGATCTTTAGTTTGGAATGGGAGGTCTAAAAAGGAGGGTTTTAAAAAAATATCTGGAGTGAGGGACCCTATCCCAAAGGTACAGTAGAGTCTCACTTATCCAACATTCGCTTATCCAACGTTCTGGATTATCCAACAAATTTTTGTAGTCATTGTTTTCAATACATCGTGATATTTTGGTGCTAAATTCGTAAATACAGTAATTACTACATAATATTACTTCGTATTGAACTACTTTTTCTGTCAAATTTGTTGTATAACATGATGTTTTGGTGCTTAATTTGTAAAATCATAACCTAATTTGATGTTTAATAGGCTTCTCCTTCATCTCTCCTGATTATCCAACATATTCGGTTATCCAACGTTCTGACGGCCCATTTATGTTGGATAACTTGAGACTCTACTGTAGTAAGTTGTGAACTCCTCCTCATCCTGTCCAGTTTTCTCCTTACCCGTCAGCAAGTGCCTTCTTGTTCCGTTCGCCTCGCAGACTTAGCATCCCATCATCCACTTTCTCTCTCCCGGCAATTTGTCCTCCTTGATCAGGACTTTTCACCCAACTTGCCAAGCTGAAATTCAGGCAGATAATCACGCTCCAAGTCCTTCCTTTCAAGGGCTTCTCACAACCTGGACCTCGGGACGAGAGCGCCCCTGAGCATGGGCAGAGCGTCGCCTCCTCTTCCAACCTGACGAACGACCCTTCAAAACGCGGAAAGGTTTTTCGTGGAGGGGGGTTTGAGTTCGGGACGCATTAAAAAAAACAACTCATCAAGGCAGACCACCAGCGGCTTGGAGAGAGACGCGGTTTCCGAACGGCTCCTGGATGGATCTTGAAGAACACAAAGCATGCATCTCTCTTGCGCCTGCAGGGCGAACGCCTCTTGGCAGCATCCGCACCGCCCGACGCGCATCTGTTCTCTTCTCCGTCCGTCAGGCGAGGCTGCTCAGACCCACCTGAGCGGGAGCCCCGCTCCGCCCCCAAGCGAGGCCGCCTCTGGTCTGGGGGCGAATCTCAGGCTAAAGGGCCCCCCACCTCTCTCTCTAGCTCTCTCCCTCCCACTCACCCTTCCCCACCTCTCTCCGACTCACTTGGGCTGCATCTCAACTGCGGATCTCAAGCTGTTTGATACCACCTGGAACTACCATGGCTCTATGCCAGGGGTCCCCAAACTTTTTAAACTGAGGGCCAGTTCACGGCCCCTCAGACAGTTGAAGGGCTAGATCAGGGGTCCCCAAACCTTTTAAACAGGGGGCCAGTTCACGATTCTTCAGACCGTTGGAGGGCTGGACTATAGTTGGCCACCAAGCAATAATAATAATAATAATAATAATAATAATAATAATAATAATAATAATAATAATAATAATAATAATAATAATACATCACACGGTCCTAGACACTTGGGAAGTATTCGACTTGTGATTTTGTTATATGAAATCCAACATATCTATCTTGTTTGCTGTTTCATACAATAAAATAATAATAATAATAATGAATAATAAAAACAACAACAATAATAATAAGAAAAAAATGGGTTGGAAGAGACCCCTTGGGCCATTGAGTCCAATCCCCTTCTGCCTTTGTGCACTAAAAGCACAAGCAAAGCACCCCTGACAGATGGCCACCCAGCCTCAATGTTAATAATAATAATAATAATAATAATAATAATAATAATAATAATAATAATACATCACACGGTCCTAGACACTTGGGAAGTATTCGACTTGTGATTTTGTTATATGAAATCCAACATATCTATCTTGTTTGCTGTTTCATACAATAAAATAATAATAATAATAATGAATAATAAAAACAACAACAATAATAATAAGAAAAAAGTGGGTTGGAAGAGACCCCTTGGGCCATTGAGTCCAATCCCCTTCTGCCTTTGTGCACTAAAAGCACAAGCAAAGCACAGATGGCCACCCAGCCTCAATGATAATAATAATAATAATAATAATAATAATAATAATAATAATAATAATAATAATAATAATGGTTGTAAGAGAAGAAGAGGCCCCTTGGGTCATTTAGTCTAACCCCCTTCTGCCCTTGTGCCGTGGGGGCCGGATAAATAGCTTCAATGGGCCGCATCCGGCCCCCGGGCCTTAGTTTGGGGACCCCTGGGCTAGACTATAGTTTTTTAACAAAAACTATGAACAATTTCCCATGCACCCTGCACATATCTTATATTGAAGTAAAAAAAACAAAACGGGAACAAATGCAGCCTCAATGTTAATAATAATCATAATCATGATAAAAATAATAAAGAGGGTTGGAAGAAACCCCTTGGGCCATTTAATCCAACCCCCTTCTACCTTTGTGCACCAAAAGCACAAGCAAAGCACCCCTGACAGATGGCCACTCAGCCTCAATGTTGTTAATAATAATAATAATAATAATAATAATAATAATAATAATAATAATAATAATAATAATAATAATAATAATAATTTAAAAAATCACACAGTCCTAAATGCTTGGGAAGTGTTCAACTTGTGATTTTGTGATATGAAATCCAGCATATATATCTTGTTTGCTGTGTTATGCTGTGTCCTTCTGTCAATAATAATAATAATAATAATAATAATAATAATAATAATAATAAAGAGGGTTGGAAGAGACCCCGTGGGCCATTTAGTCCAACTCCCTTCTACCTTTGTGCACCAAAAGCACTAGCAAAGCACCCCTTAATAATTAATTAAATAATAATTAAAATACCATTATAAACAAGCAAAGAGGAGGAGGGAGCTGCCACTGCAAGGGCCGGATAAATGGCTTCAATGGGCCGCATGTGGCCCCCGGGCCTTAGTTTGGGGACCCCTGCTCTATGCAATCATTGGAAGCATCTATCCTGCTTTAATTCCATTGACTTATTGCTGTGGGACCATGGGAGTTGCAGTTCTAGAAGGTCTTTAGCCTTCTCTGCCAAAGGGGGCTCATCCCTCACCAAACTACAGTTCCCATGATTCTATAGCATTGAGCCATAGCACTTAAAGTGGTGTCAAACTGTATTCATTCAACTGTGTAGATGCCCCCAGATCTACATGGTTGTCATGTTGGTCTTTAGAATATAATAGTAAGTAACTTTATTTTTCTATCCCACCACCATCTCCCGACAGGGACTCGGGGCAGCTAACACGGGACAGAGGCCCAAAAAAAATAAACAAGTACAACAATTAAAAGATATTTTTAAAAGGTAAAGGTTTCCCCTGATGTTAAGTCCAGTCATGTCTGACTCTGGGGGCTGGTGCTCATCTCCATTTCTAAGCCGAAGAGCCGGCATTGTCCGTAGACACCTCCAAGGTCATGTGGCCGGCATGACTGCATGGAGCGCCGTTACCTTCCTGCCGGAGCAGTACCTATTGATCTACTCACATTGGCATGTTTTTGAACTGCTAGGTTGGCAGGAGCTGGAGCTAACAGCGGCCGCTCACGCCGCTCCTGGGATTTGAACCTGGGACCTTTCGGTCTACAATGAATAAAAACACAGTAAAATCGACATTATGCAAAAACAATACATTACATTAACCATAAAAACCCATTAAAAGCATAAAATGGATAAAAATAAAATAAAATGGAATGAACCACCAGGTTGGTGGAGGGGGATAGTGTGGAGGGGCCAAATTGAATTAAAGTGCCGTAATATAGTTATAAAGTACTTCAGGGCAGAGGACAAAGTGCAACCATTTCTTGACCGTTGAGTGGGGATAGACGTCCAATTAATTATAGAGAAAAGGAACAGTGCAGAGAAATGTATTAAATCAAATTTGGTCATAGGGAGAAGAGCCTCCCTGGATGAACTAAGAGATCGTGCAGGTTCATAGGGGGAAACACGATCACGAAGGTAGGCAGGTCCCAAACCGTTGTTTATGTTTGTAATAAGATCTTAACTGGAAGGCTACCAATATAAATGCATGCATGTTCATATTTATCTATCTATCTATATCAAAGTATTATATTTCTGTTAAGAAATGCTGACAGTCTGCAATTTTCATTTCTCTCCATTAAAAAAGTGTGGTAGGATACATCTACATTGGAGATTTAATGCAATTTGACTACACTTTAGCTGCCATGGCTCTGTACTAGGGAATCATGGGAATTGTAGATCCCTTCTACACAGGCAGATGGAATCCAGATTATCTGCTTTGAACTGGATTATCTGGCAATGTAGACTGCCATATAATCTGGATTATATGGAAGTGTAGAAGGGACCTTAGTTGACTGAGGCACCAGAACTCTTTGGTAGAGAAAGCTAAAGACTTTCTAAAACTGCAACTCCCATGGTCCCACAGCAATAAGCCAATGGAATTAAAGCAGGATAGATGCACCCCTGGGGAGATAGTATGGCTGGCTAACTGGAAAATGAATTAGAAGCTCTCTTCTCTGTAACATTTGGCTGTTATTTTCATTTGTACTCCTCCATGCCTGACTAATAATCAACAACTTGTACACTCCTCTCTTGTCCACTAGACCTAGTCAATACTTTTCATGAATATGCATGCTCTCAGTGGTTCTTTTTTCAGTGTAATGTTTTTGGCAAACACTAGTGAGTGAACTCAGAATTAGAAATAAATGCTACGGCAAGGCATCTTCCCAGAGGGGCAAAAGCATCTCTATGAAATGTATGAATGAGGACCAGAGGGTGTATGAGACTCAAAAACAGAAGGATTTGTCTGAGAAACATGTGAGAAACTAGCAGAGAGACAGGGATAATAGAAGGTCATGTTGCTGATGTGCCAGAAGAGAGAAGATGTTCATCAAGTGTCATTGATTTAGAGAGTGTCTGTTTTTGAATTTCCGATAGAAAATAAAAGAGAGTGAGAGAAAGTGAGAAAGAGATCAAATATACAAGGAGAGGGATACATTTATACAAGCAATAGGAAATAGCCCAGGGAAAGAAGTCAGGATTTTGTTTATTTTCCTGGGTACATATTTTAAAAGACAGAACTTCTATATCTGGAGGAGAAATGGTGGGGAATCAAAAAGCAAGCATTGACCATCGGCTATTAATTATCTTGAAAATGTGTGTATGCATTACCACATGCCTCTATCAGAGTATGACTACACCAAACTATTATATCTGTTTCATGCCATTAATGCTCAATCCTATGGAGTCCTGAGATTTATAGTTTGTTGAGGTACTGCATGATCTCCAGATATGTAGGAATATGTCTCTAGACTTTGTGCAGGTGCACTAAACCAGCTAAATATAGGACTTTTGGCTGAAGTCCCAAAGATCTGGAGGACCACAATTTGGGAATCAGATGGGCTTCAGGTCCCATCTGATCTTGGAAGCTAAGCAGGATCCAGTTAGTACTTGGATGGGAGACCAACAATGAATCGCAGGTGCTGTAGGCTATATTTCAGGGGAAGGAATGGACAAAATCACCTTTGGGTATCCTTTGCCCTATGGAATTCATGGGGTCACCATAAGTGAACAGGTGACTTGGAGGCCCATACCCACACATGTTTGGTAAAGAATTCCAACTCAACAAATAGTATCAAAAAAGCAAGTTGCAATGATGTTAATTCTCATTATTTGTCTTAGCACAATATCATAGTTCTGTGGAAATAAGCTACTTCTGGCCATGTACAGCTCTCCTGAGGCTCACTAGTGAGCTTCTGCAGCCCACTCCTATTGCCATGTCATGTTAGTGGTGGTGGGCATCAGAAAAACATTTCGACTGTGTCTTCAAAGTCAGACACACATTGATTACATAATCCACTGAAAACCACTTGGGTGTTCCAGAGTTCATGGTGGGCCTCAGTGGATGTATCTGTCAGTGATCTCAACCTACATACAATTCTCTTTAAATCCTATCATTTCTTTTGAAAAGGAAAAAAAATGATTAATTATCACAATTAAACCAATTCAACAATTTCAATTGCTAATTGAAAAAAGCAAGGATGTAATTTTCAGACCTAACATTTCAAGTTCTTGTCTACTTTACGTGACACTAGATCAGAGATCAAGATACGTCTTTCTTGATCCATCGTTGGCTGTTAAAATTCCAACAGTTTATATGTAGAATTACAATTGTTTGGTCAATTCCATATCAGTTTATCATCATTTATACTGAATTTAACATTTTACTGGAGCTCCCAGTGGTGCAGTGGATTAAACCACTGAGCTGCTGAACTTGTTGACTAAAAGGTCAGTAGTTTGAATCCGGGTAGCGGGGTGAGCTCCTGCTGTTAGCCCCAGCTTCTGGCAACTTAGCAGTTTGAAAACATGCAAATATGAGTAGATCAATAGGTATCCCTCTGGTGGAAAGGTAACGGTGCTCCATGCAGTCATGCTGGCCATATGACCTTGGAGGCATCTACGGACAACGCCAGTTCTTCGGCTTAGAAATGGAGATGAGCACCAACCCCCAGAGTCGGACACGACTAGACTTAATGTCAGGGGAAAACCTTTAATGTTTTACTATCCATTCATGTGGGATGGCACAGCATGGCAGATATTCGCCTCTAGAACAGAGGGAGCCCTCGGCTAAATCCTTTCCGGTATTCTCAATCTTTCACCATCAAACAGTAGATCACAGCCATCTCTCTAGGGACCCTTCCACGCAGTCATATAACCCAGAATATCAAGGCAGATAATCCACAACTCAGTGTATCTGAGTCTAAAAAGGTAAAGGTTTCCCCTGACGTTAAGTCCAGTCATGACCGACTCTGGGGGCTGGTGCTCATCTCCATTTCTAAGCCGAAGAGCCGGCGTTGTCCGTAGACACCTCCAAGGTCATGTGGCCGGCATGAGTGCATGGAGCGTCATTACCTTCCCGCTGGAGTGGTACCTATTAATCTACTCACATTTGCATGTTTTTGAACTGCTAGGTTGGCAGGAGCTGGGGTTAACAGCGGGTGCTCATTCCACTCCCGGGATTTGAACCTGGGACCTTTTGGTCCGCGAGTTCAGCAGCTCAGCGCTTTAACGCACTGTGCCACCAGGGGCCCCTATCTGAGTCTACACTGCTATATAATCCAGTTCAATGTGGATATTATACAGCTGTGTGGAAAAGGGCCTAAGATTGTTAGTTCTGACAAAAGCTCTGGCTGTTTCATTAGTAGCAGACAAACCTTTTTCCTGTTCAGAGTGGTAAGTACAATGCCTCATTTGTGGAAGGAGATCCAGACATCAACATGCACTTTCATTCCTGCTGTGCTTTCCCATTGTATAGTTTGCTTTTTTTTTTTTAAACCCAGAGAAAATCTTTTAAGGAAAAAAGTACAGATAACTGCACAGTGAATCTTATTTATGAAAGGCTGCCATGTCTTTTATCATGCTGAGAAAAGAAGACATTTCCAGTTTTCAGATACAAATACACAGTCAAGTGGTAATCAGGAATCACAAAGGAACATTTGCCTGTTGCTTCCATATCCATTTTTAGGGAGGCAAAGTTTTTGGGAGAAGGACCATGGCTTGAAGTTAGAATCTAGGAATGTAGAAAGGGATGGGCAATTGCAGCACATCTGGGGGTTAGGTTTGTGCCCCTGTCCCCTCCCCAAGGGCTCCAATAACTGCCAAGAAGCCCCCTCCTCACCAAAGAAAAACCTGATGTTGACTGAACATTAAGGAAAACTGGAGCAACTCCTGTGTTTTTAATGGTTGTGTAGAAATGGGGATTTGAGCAAGAGTTATTTATCATGTAACCAGATAACTTCCATCTTCTACACAGCCACAGGCCCAACTTGATGTAGAAGATCACAGGTTCTGTTCACTATCATCTTCCATTAGACTGGAGTTAGACAACTTCATCCCCTCCTTCCAGTTTGTGTTTATGTATCTATTTATGGTGGCCCTGTGATTCCATGTGATTTTCTTAGGAAAGGAATATTCAGAGGTGGTTTTGCTAGTTCATTCCACTAAAGTATAATCTGCATCATCTGGTATCTATTGGTAGTCTTCCATCCTAGTATTAACCAAGGCTGCACACGGAACAAAATCTCCTCTGTAACCCACTCTTTTCCATCTTCATCTTTCTGACATAAGCTTTTGCAGATCCCACTTTTACTGATGCAAATCCATTCTCAGTTGCCGGGATGTGCAATGATATCAAGAAAGATTATTAACAAACTGTGGGGACAAGGTGGTCATTACATGCAAAAGGTACAGCCTGTGAGATTTCTGGTTGAATCTTGCATAGGAATGTCACAGAACGTACCTCTTACATTTCACATCCTCTCCAGCCCACAGTTTAATTTCCTTGTGTCCCAAATGAGAATGTTTTGTGCATCAAATCAAGTGGATAGTAGCTCCCCAAAAGCATATGCTACATTGAATCTGCTTGTATTTAAGATGTGCCTCTGAGTAAGAATGTGTATTTGCTGCTGATTTTTCATTAGATGCAGGAAGAACAATAAAAATTCCCACTTATGGCAACTTAGATGAAGACATCAGAAACAGTGAGCACAAACAGCCATCTTTCCATAGATTTTATCACATATCTATACCTTACAGTATTTCTGTTTAGCACAATATTACAAAAAACCAAACCATGCTTTTAGTAACACATGTAGGTGCAAGTTGTATTATGCATACTGCTACTATTAATAGTTGTTGTTGTTGTTTTAGCTGATAAGCAATACTTGTATCCAGTTAATGGCAGTGTAAGCAGAGTTATCCATTTTGGACAATTGTCCATGAAGTGGTTCATTAAAGTACACAGAATAGTATGTCAGTGTGCATTGTTTATCAACATCACCTTTGTATGTTGTAATTGCACAATGAGTTGTCAGCTGTGTAAATTGACCCTTGATCCACATTCAGTATGCTATGTTGCTGTTTTGTATAGGGTTGCATATGGTACCTCTGCCAGCAAATATTTTTCCCATACTGAAGTTTTATGTAGGATTTTGACTAGTGTCTATTAATATAAGTATTAAACAGAATAGTCAGTGGATTTAAAGATGCTGATGCTGTCACTCCAGTGACATCAGGATCTTAAAAGCAGCTCACATGACCAGTCCACCCTCTGGTAATATGTCCCAGTTGTTTCTACAAGAACTGAATAAATAAAATTTTTAATTTAATAATGTTTTTGAATGTTGTATACTTTGACTGCATGAATTGGACAGTTTATATTATATTGTACTTTTTGTATTTTATCTGGATAATTAGTTTTACAATTGTATTGTATAGTTTTCTATTATTATTCCCCTCTTTGTGTGCATGTGTTTTTGATTATGCACTTTTAAAAGGACATACTGTTGGTGGTTGATTTACTATAAAGCACCATATACTCTGATGGCACTATATAGATGATGAAGAAGAGGAGGAGAAGGTTGCATTTCCTCCTTCAGCTCATTATTCCCTTCAGGCATTCATTCAGAAGAGACACATTATCCTTAGCTGATGTTATTTTGAAGACATGGAAAAGTGTATTTGGCATCACTGGCATACTGGCTTCCTGATAATCTTTTCCAGTGGTTTCATAGTGTTATCTCCAAGGAGCTCTATCTGGAACCTACCTGAGAAACAGGACTGAAAACATCAAAGTACAGTGCTCTTCATTCCCAAATTCCTTTAACTGGGTTAAAAGTGAGGTTGGCTATATAACATTTAGTCAGAGTGAGGGAGGGATTGAATCAAGAGCTAAAAAGCACATGTTAAAAAGATGCACTTAAAACCCGATTCAGACTGAAAAAAGTGCATCTTTGCATGACTGTATATCCCTACAGTCTTGCAGATCACATGTTTTCATTATGGACCTCCATCTTGATCCACTTCAAAAGAAGGCTGTGAGTATGGCAGGGGATCATATCCCGGGACTGACAGGTCTGTGTGTGGATCTGCTGTCAAGTCCCAATATTTTTGACTTTGTTCTAAGACATGGATTTTGGTGCTGTCTGGAAATGCCCTAAAAGCCCCAAAAGCCCCAATAGAATCACACTCCCCCATCAAAAATCAGGCAAAGATCATAGGGGTGACCATATTGATCTCAAATCCATATTCTGCTCTGAAGCTCGGTATGAAATGAATCTAGAAAACCTGCATCATCCCAGCCAACCTGATGTTGGAAGGCAACTATTCTGTTAGTCACCAGGAATAGACAATCTGAGCCCTTAATATTAAATATTAAGATTTAAAGAAACAAATCTTCTGTCTGATTCTTCCATGATGTTTTGTAGTTTATAATAATTGGACTGGGGATGATGGGAAACTTAGCATAACTGGAGGGTAATGGGTTATGGAAGGCTAGTCTACATGATTAATTGACAAAATGACCCAATTGTAGTAAACATCTCACTTAAAAACAGCTTCTATGCCGGAAATAGTAAGAGATTGATCTGACCACTCCAGGGCACAGTGCTTTTAAACCTTGCTTTCCCCTAAGATTTGTGGAGCTGAATTTTGATGCCTTCTGTTTTTCTCAAGGGAAGACGCTTAGATGTTCTGTCAGAAAAAGAATATACGTATAAACATCTTCCTTTGAGATAAACATATAATTTTGGCTGCTGTCAAGATGAAGCTCTTGTACATTATTTGTTCTTTATATACTAACTCAAGGAGATCATTTTTATCAAACTTTTTTTTGTGGATTGCTTGGAAAAAATTCCACAGGAATGAACTAGGTGATAATCCACTTTTTATCACCAACATAATAGTGTTTTGCTATATCAGCCCAGAAATTATATACTGTATGTACTGTATGTACCTCTTAACTGTTTTTACAACTCTTAATCATTCATCTTAGAAATTTTTTCAATATATCTGTCATATGGACAGATGTTAACCATTAAACAGTTGTTCCAAATATAATGTTTTGTTTGATCTAACAGATTGTTTTTGTTATATTGTTTAACTTATATTGATGTTTTGTCTTATTTGTGGATTTGATTCTCTCTATGAATCTCTAGAGACTTCCAGCATGACTCTGGGATCAACATCTACCATGCTTTAACACAGCAGGTTAATCACCAGTTGCAGCTGCAGTAAATCTTGCCAACTGAAAGGTTGACAGTGAAGCCGGGTCAGGGTGAGCTCCTGACCTTCAGCCCAGCTCCCCGCCCACCTAGTGGATGGAAAATAGCAATGCGAGTAGATAAATAGGAACCACATTAAAGCGGGCATTTCTATCAGAAAAAGGAGGGAAAGGTTTACAAAGAAAGCTCTTTAGCAAGGAAATGGAGCGACAACCCTCTGTGGTTGGAACCAAGCACAGCCTCCAAAGATGCCGAAAAGATGGGGAAACTCCTATATAATACTTCAATCTGTTGTCTGTCTTATCATTATATAATCGGCATTGAATGTTTGCCATATATGTGTTCTGTGATCCGTCCTGAGTATCCTTCAGGATGAAAAGGGCAGAATATAAATACTCTAAATAAGTAAACTGTAAATAAATACCATAGAATCACACTGGAGAACCGAGAAATTCCTAGAGATAATCCAATGCAAATTTATGGTAAACCACATGCATTAATTGTTGCTGTCTGAATCTACAATAAAATAAAATAGCAGAGGTTGACTATACAGATGCTTTAGAGGACCTAAAGATTCCTAGAGAAGTGTTCTTTCAGACAAGAAGAAGCATTTTTGGTGCTATTCCATTATCTGGGTAGACTCTAAAAGGGGGCCTAGACAGAGAAGGATAGTCCATTTTATGGGTTGTTTATGGGGAGTTGAAGGAGGAAAACAATTTTCCCCATTGTCACTGGTTATCCCCCCCCCCTTTCCCATATCATAAACAATGGTTGATTCAGCATTGCTGACATGAATGGGGGGAATAATACGAAAACAGGGGGAAATGGTTTAACTCCTTCAATCTCCTCTCCCACTCCCATAAAATGGACCATCCTTCTCTGTCTATCATTCCTTTGTGGCCTCTGCCCAAATAATGGAACAGTACTGCATTTTTATTCAGCTTTTCCTCCCAGCGAACTGCAAGTGGAAACATGTTTCTCCCTCAGCATATACAAAATGTATTCTACTCAATGATAATTATACTCTATTCTACTACATCTGATATTAAATTGCATGTTTTTTAAAAAAAAAAAGAATGTAAAAATAATTTCCTCTGTTGTGGTTTTACACAAGACATCATTCTTTAGGAAGCAATTCTTCTTAAAAGCAGTCTGGAATGTTAGGGTGCCTCCTGGCATTCACGATCCTGACATCTCCTTCTGCTGCATTAATTGTTGCTACCTGAATCTGCAAATAAAATAAAATAAAATAAAACTCTTTTACACTTCTCTGTGTTGAATGCATAAAGGTTGAGCCAAAGAGCATAAAAAGTGAGATCTCTCCATTGCCTGATGTTGCTGTGTAATGCTTAAGCAATCAGATTGTTCAAGGAGGGGTTAACAACCCTTGAAATTAGTTTCTAAATCTTCTCTAAGGTGTTTGCCACCCATTTAGCAGGTATGCTGAAAGCCTTTTGCCCAGCAACGTCACGTTTCTGCAAGTGCTTTGGTGCTTTGAAGCAAAGTGTTTTGGTTGCAGCAGTCCTTTAGATCAGAGGTGGAACCCATGCACCCTCTGTAGTTGAACAGCAACCTCTAGCATTCCTCGTAATTCACTATGCCAGTCAGAAGTGCTGGATGTTGTTGGACTGCATCTCTGTGCCCTCTAACTTGGCAGGAACTGTCTGATTATCCCTCTCTCTTCACTCTTTTTCATTTGCTTATAAAATGTCCCAGTTTCTTTCTCTTTCTGACACTTTCTTCGTTTGTCCTCAGCTTCGTTTGTTCCATAGTTGCAGGTTGAATTCAAAGAGCAAAAGTAGTTTGCACTCAATTAATTTAGGAGGGGGTATAATCTTTACCTTCCCAGTAGGCTTGGGCAAAAGCAAAATCTTGCATTCTCTCTTAGCTAATGTGTTGTTCCTTATTAATAATCTCTGAACATAAATCCAGAATCAAAAATTTATCTACAGAATCTCTTTTATATTCACACTTCACCCAATACAAGCATTCATCTACCTCATTTAAATTTTGTGCTCTGGAATGCATTACTCAAAAACCTTACATGGACTTGGAAAAACTATTATCCCAAAGGGAAATGTACTGGATCTTTAAGTTTAAAACCTTTTCCCCTCAGGGACTTAATGAATCACTTAATTTTAGCTGTTTCCTTTAGATTACCAAGTACTCTTTAAAAACCTTTGAATGAACTTCCAGAATCACTAGCAGTTGAAATCACCACAAGCAGAGTCACTCAGTGAAAGCAATTAGGCACTATGTAAGTATAATACTGTTATATGGGTTACCTTTACTTCTGTATTAATACTGCTGGTAAAATACTTGTTACTCTATGTTTTGTTTTAGATAGAAATTCATTGTTGTTGAGTATAACAACTCTTGAAGAAGGGGAGTTTCTCCCTGAAACAGGGTACAAAAATATCCGGGACCCCTATAGACTTGGGACTTTATTTGGACTTTACTTTCGAAGACTTTTTTGAGAGCGGTGCTCCATCATTATTTTCTTCATTCCAGTATACAGCAATACGACCAACCATCTGTTTAAATTGTTTGGAAGATATTTTCATTGACTATGTATCCCTGAAGCCTATATACATTGGAACCAATACCAGACTTGAATAAATTTTGTGTTAGAGCTGTTGCTCCTTTTCATTTTGTCAGGTACGGCCAAATTGAGCTTTGTACGGGGAACTTTAATAATATATGTTATTTGGACACATTTTCTTTGTACATAGACTATCGTATGTTTGTATAGATACTTTACAAGTATTCTGGGATTTTGTATAGTAGCCTTATTAATAATGCCTGCCACCTTGACGTCATTAAGATGTTGATTGGGCACACATGTTAGCGCTTGAATCAGATCATTCCACAGTTTCAAGGTGGTCAATGAAAAGGTCCTCGAATTCTGGGCCCTTCCACACAGCCATATAACCCAGAATATCAAAGCAGAAAACTCCTCAATATCTGCTTTGAACTGGGTTATCTGAGCCCACACTGCCACATATTCCAGTTCAAAACAGAAAATGTGGGATTTTATTCAGCTGTGTGGAAGGGGCCTATGTGTACCCAAGAAGACCTGAGTGTACAAGTATAGGGCAATCCTCTAGATAATCCAGATGCAAACCATGTAGGGTTTAAAAGGTAATAGCTAACTCTTTGTATTTTGCCTGAAAACTAATTGGCAGCCAGTGGAGTATTTTAATATAGGTGTAATGTGCTCACCTAGATATTCCCGTAACCAAATTGACTGCCATGTTTTGAACTAATGGAAGTTTCTGACCTTGGTACAGAGGTAGTTCAATGTGTAAAGCTACGCAGAAGTCCAACATTAAGATTATCAGAGCATGCATTGCCGTCTTTAGGTCTTCCAACTCTAGGAAGGGGCTCAGCTGGTGTATCAGCCAAAGCTGATAATAAGCACTACTGATGTCACATCTATATATTATGTACAGAAAGATCACTACAACCCCTGGAGATCTCTGTAGTGTCCCTTAAAACATATCCAGATGTAGGAAAAACAGCTGGCTGTATTACTGCTCATCTTCCTGGTCACCGACAACATACAAATGTTTAGTGTTGAGGGGAGCAACACTGTATACATGATGATGTTAGAGATTAGCATCAGGAGATGTAATTACAAAAATGTAGGTAGGTGATTCACATGCATCTCCCAATCTTGGCTTCAGTCATTTGTGAGGTTTTGCTTTGTAATGTTTTTGGCACTAGATTTCTCCTAAAAACGCTGTGTTCTGAACTCATTGCAGTCACCAGCTCTTCCCGAAGACATCTTCCCTCAACCTATTGTCTTTTATTCAGATGTCTTCAATTTTGGTCAAAACATGTAACAAACATAGATAGATAACTCCCATCATCCCTGTGATCTTGGCTGTGTTTGACTGGTATTGTGCACTCTCTCTGAGGAGGTTGTCAGGCCCTCAGGTGACCTTTGCTGAAATCTAAATCAACAATGATTCTCTCAAGTTATCACACTCCCTTCATCAACACTCCCATACATTGGAAATTGTAGCATGAAAGGGAACATTGCATTTGCAACAGGTTTATCCATGCTGAATAAAATCTTTAATAGCCTTCCCTTTGACATTGTCTCTTCCAACTAATTGTGTGCAAATCTAAAAGTAGTTTGTTACATCACAATTTGTTGTCATGGGGATATGTTTAAACTCCATTGAGAGTCATTATTTATAATAGTATAAAAGGCAGATGGTAGAAGAGATAACCATTCAAAACTGATATAAAAAGGATAGGACAGAAAGCGAGGTAACCTCTTTTTCTCTCCAACTTTTGGAAAATATGTGTTTCCACAATGGAAGCTGCATAACTGAAGCAGATTTTTCTTTCGGTTCCCCATGTCTGCCTGATTAAAAGGCTTATATTCTGTACTGAGATTGAACTACAAAACATGCTTCTGTGGATTTTGTTCAAAAGATTTACAGCAACCCTACAAGAACAGGGTGTACAAACCACTTTCAAAAGGTGTGTTCTGAAGGCAGTAATGGACAACATGGTGTTGTGTCCGTTGCTTCGGCATCAGAAATATTAACAGCAGTACATCATACTCATGATCCTAATTTGCATTCTTAGTCTCATCTCAAAATTGGGACTCAAAGTTACAAATCAAAACAAGCACAATCCAGCTGAAAACAGTAGTTGAAATGCTATTTGCCTTCAATAATTAAATGGGTTTTTTTTACCTTTGTACCTTACTGTGGAAAATTGTACACTATATGCATATGACTAGATGATGCAAAGAAAATTTTCTAAGTCTTATATGCACAAACTATATGTACTGTACTTTTTAGTGACAATATTAAGAGTTAAGTCATAGAATCATAGAGTTGGAAGAAACCTCATGAGCCATCCAGTCCAACCCCCTGCCAAGAAGCAGGAAATTGCATTCAAAGCACCCTGACAGATGGCCGTCCAGCCTCTGCTTAAAAGCCTCCAAAGAAGGAGCCTCCATCACACTCCGGGGCAGAGAGTTCCACTGCAGAACAGCTTGCACAGTTAAGAAGTTCTTCCTAAATTTAAGACTGTAAGAATAACCTTGCCAAATGAGACCAAAGATCCATATTCTAGGCCAGTGTTTCCCGTCTTCCAGATGGATGGGTCTTTAGCTTCCAGAATTCCTGACTTTTGGCTGCCTTGGCTGTGACTTCTGAGAGCTGGAAGTCCAAAAAAGGAGAACCAAATATTGGGAACCACTATAAGTCTAACATTTGGTTGTCAAAAGAAGCTACACAAGAACTTGGTAGCTTCCTTCAAGGACTACAACTCCCTTGCCACACTACACTCTTATAGTGCTATTATTTCCTGCATTTGGGAGAAGGATATTTAGAATTCTCACTAAACTATAAACCCCAGGATTTCACTTCCTCAATTCTATTCCGCATCCCTAGTCAAGCTGAGACCAGCTGCTTCTCCATAGTCTGAACAGCTACCCCATTATTCCTATGTGGGACTGCACATGTGGAAATACACACATATAGCACCTCAACTAGAGTGCATTTCTTGGAACATTGAGAGGCAAGTGATGGCTGAAATGAGAAATGACAGGCCTATGTACCTGCTACTTAGATTTCTCCATGTATGAGTGCATGTGCGAACACACACACCTGCTTACGTTTATTTAAGTTAAACCAGGGATATGCACATTAAAAATAGCTTGTAGTTTGGCCTTAAGTGAAAAGGGTTATCACTATACCCCTTGGTAGCAAATTACATAGGTGGCAAATGACATAGGTTAATTAATACACTGTATGGAAAAATCACACCATTTATTCAGTTCTAAATCCATCTTTGGCATTTCAGAGGAGGCTTGTTCCAGTAAAAGCTACAGGTCGGTACATCAGCTCTGGCTTTTGGGCTGATGTTTTAAGGAGCTATCCAAACTTCTGTACATATGGGCCATCATTTTGGTGAGCTATTTTGACATTTGGACTAAAACTCAGAGAGGATTCGACAGCCTTCTGCCATGGAAGCAACCACCTACTACTGCTGTGCTCCTTTGGTAAGGACACAGTGGTGGCCCCACTCCCACCAAGATTTCAAGGTCAGAAGATAGCTCTGAAATTCTCTGAGCTCAGAAAAGCATGATTTTAGGTACTATGGATTCTAGAAATTCCAGATAGTCTGGCTGGGGCACTGTGGATGTTGGGGTCAAAAAATTATTTCAACCTCTGAAACATTATTGTTTCCCTCATGTTTTGCAAGATCTGAAAACCCCAATAGGCCTAAACTCTACTTTCTTGCATCTCCTTCGATTGATTGTCTCCTTGTTGCAATGAGGGGTCTTGTTTGTGCAAGTGAACCTGTGGATGAAACCATCAGAGCCTTGTGTTCCCAGGAGATGAACCAGACCAATCACAATCAATGGCAGAACAGGCAGATGATAACATGGTACATGTTACAAAGGCTGTGAAGGCAGAAGAAGGCTGCGACAGATGAGAGGCCACCGGTTGCCAGGTTTACCATGCCACTGGATGTGAACCTCCTTCTGTGAAGACTGTGTGTTGATCAGGTATGCACTGATCTCCATACATAAAACAAATTCATATACAGGCATCTTCCTAGAAAAAGATAAGAAAACCAACCAAAGTCTCAGTGAGTGGTGATGGGGACATTACTGTGAAATCTGGAAGCTCCTAGCCACGGACTGGCACATGGGCGGTCATTCTGCCATTCTACTTCAAAGGCTGAGGCAGTTGAGTCATTCGGCAGATGTATCCATAACTGAGCAGCCCTTTTTAGGACCCACTCTGCTCATCCTATATGGGGAGGGGGCTCAAAAAGGTGCTTGAAACAGTCTGACTCCCTTTTCTTTAACTGGATTGCTGCATCCAGAGGGGTCACTAACTTGTGGACAAATGAGTTTTAGAACGTGGAACATATGGACACAGTTGGATAACACAGACAATGCCCTAAACACATCACTGCTATTATTGCAAGGGAGCTGAGGTGCTTTAACATCACTATAGCAGTGCTCCAAGAGACGTGGAGAGCATGAGAGGGACAGATGAGGGGGAAAAAGGAGGCTACACCTTCTTCTGGAAGGGATTGCCTGAACAAGAATAAAAAATACACTGAGTCAGCTTTGCTATCAGAAACGACCTGGTGAGGCATATACCTGAAGCACCTATTGGCATTCAATCCTCCAAATTTATCTTGCCAAAAGTCAGCAGGCAACTATCAGGCACCAATGCTAGATGCTGATGAAGACATCAAGGAAAAAAAATTACTGTCACCTGGACACCATTCTATCAGAGATACCTAAGGAGGACAAAATCAACCTCCTGGGTGATGCTAATGCAAGAGTTGAACAAGATTTTAATCTGTGGCCAGGAACTATAGGGAAAGACGGGTTTGGAAACAGCAACTCAAATGGCATCCTGCTTCTCACTAAATGTGTGGAACCAACACACTCTTCCTCCAGAAAAACAGGCTTAAGACATCAAGGAAAGCCTTCCAAATATGGCAAATAGACACCAACTGTGCTGCTAAGAAAAAGATCTACACTAGTGCAAAAGCTGAAGTCCAAAGACAACCAGAGAATTCAAGAATATCTGGTGGACAAAAAAGTCTCAAGAAACCCAACACCTCAGAGATGTCCATGATGCACTGGGATTCTTTAATGCCATAAAGATCTTCTGTCACCTAACGAATCCTGGCAAACACCCTCTACACTCATCAGATGGAATCAAACTTCTAAAGGACAAAAGATAAATTGGTCTATGTTGAAAAGAGCACTACCATAACCTCCTTAACCACAGCTCCAAAGTGGCCAAAAAGGTCCTCTCTCAAATTCTGTAACAACAAATCAGGGATGAGCTTGCAGCACTGCCTAGTTTGAAAGAAATCAGTGAAGCCATCAGCCAACTAAAAACCAACAAAGCCAATGAACCTGGTGGGATTCTGCTGAAATCTTTAAAGAGGGTGGACCTGAGCTGACACAACTCCAACTCATTGAAAAAGTGTGGGTGACAGAGAAAATCCCAGCAGACTTCAAAGATGCCACCATCATCACCCTTTTCAAGAAAGGAGAAAGAACAGACTGTGGGAACTATCGAGGTATCTCCCCTCTAACCTTTACTGGGAAAATCCTCACAAGAATCCTTGCAAACTGCCTTCTACCTGTCTCAGAAGACATCCTCTCAGAATCCCAGAATGGCTTCTGCCCCTCCAGAGGAACAGTGGATGTGATCTTCACCGCATGACAGCTCCAAGAAAAATGAGAAAACAAAATCAGCCTCTGTACATGGCACTCATTAACCATGCAAAGGCATTCGACACAGTGAATCACAATGCTCTCTGGACTATCCTCTTAAAAATCGGATGCCCAGATAAATTTGTGAACATCCTATAGCTCTTCCATGATGACAACAGTCTTGAACAGCATTGGCTTCCAAAGTGACCCATTTAAGGTGGAATCAGATGTCAACCAGGGATGTGGTGCCCCAATCTTACTTTCCATCTTCATAGTTATTATTCTGCACCTTGTTGATGGGCAGCTTCCCACTGGTGTGGAAATCACCTTTCAGACAGATGGCAAGCTATTTAACCGCAGCAGGCTGACAGCCAAAACCAAGGTCATAAGAAAATTAGGACTTTCTCTGTTCCACATTTGGTAAGAGCATGGGATAAAACCATATCAGTGGCCACTCCCAGGTTTTTTATGAGGCTTGGTTGCCCCCTCTAAACTCTCATTCCACCTTTGCTTACTTGGCAGAAGGGTGTTTGAAAATGATGTGCTTTTGTTTGCTTTTCAATTATGTTTTCATAACCATGTACTTTAAAGCAAAGACCTTCCCCGGATCCTAGATGTCTCTGAGGTTCATAGAAAGATACATAGAGTATATGTAGTTTGGCGAGGCTTTAGAATTCTGCTGAGAATCCCAAATACTTTTTCCTATACTCCAATCCAGGATTCCTTAAGATGTTGCTATAGCAAGTAAAAATGAACCCCAGTTCTCGAACTACAAAGCCTGAAAGGGGTCCATGTTCTATGGTGGAGAATTCACATGGCTCACCCACTTTTAGTTCCAACATATCGCTATCCTGCACATTTGCTGGATAAAGCACCTATATTATTTTGCCAAATCATATTTAGTTATTTGTTACACATTAGAGGCGATATACTTGGGAGATCATAAGGTATGGTAAAGGTTTACCATGTCTGACTCTGGGGGTTGGTGCTCATCTCCATTTCTAAGCTGAAGAGCCAACATTGTCCGTAGACACCTCCAAGGTCATGTGGCCGGCATGACTGCATGGAGCGCCGTTACCTTCCCGCCGGAGCAGTACCTATTGATCTACTCACATTGGCATGTTTTTGAACTGCTAGGTTAGCAGGAGCTGGAGCTAACAGCGGCCGCTCACGCCACTCCCGGGGTTTGAACCTGGGACCTTTTGGTCTCCAGTTCAGTGCTTTAATGCACTTTGCCACCGGGGCTCCTTGGGAGATCATACAAAAAGCCTAATTCAGCACCCCGCTTACCGTAATACTCAACCTATAAGACATTAATCAGCAGGACAAGAAAGTAGTGGCTATTTCCTATTCTTTCAGACTGTTTTTTTCTGCTAGGAATTGTGTACATGCTTAAGAGTCAAGGAGATAAAAGCTTGATTACACCACAAATCAAGAATGGGGTAATGATTTGAGTGTTGATCCACAACTCTTATGAGACTAAAGTTTGAATCCCTGCTTGGTCAGAACCCATTTGACCCTGGGCGAGTTCACACTCCTGATAGGTTTGCCATGAATTGGAAATGACACCAAAGCACAAAACAGCTGCAGTTTTGCACTAATTTGAGACTCCTTGATATGTACGTACACAATAGGTCACCATGATCATCTGTTGTGATTTGCAAATTTGCTGTGATTTCATTCAATTCTTTTGTCTTGGTTTCCTACACATGTGTCTGCATCAGCCCACCAGACCATTAGCAATCCTCTGGAAAAGTTGTTTTTGCCAACACAGAGCATTTATTGTGTGGAACTTGACCTCAAATGCTGGATGCACCCATTAAGAGTGCCTTTAACCATCATGTTGTGTTGTGTTGGCAAATCACAGGAATGTCTATGGGCTGCCTTCTGTAGCTGAAAAACAGTAATTTGATCTGCAGCAATTACGGGACAATTGTGCTTATTTCCATGTCATGAAAAAGTTTCACCTGCTGATATCTGCACCTCTCTTAAAGGTGAGCAGGTGGGATTTCACCCGATTTCCCCCCTGTCTGCTTGGCAACCGTAAAGGTCATTTGTTTCCTGGTAGCTTTGAAATACCAAAGAAAATGGTCATTTCCAATAATGAAAACACAAAGTAAATGTTATTTTAGAAAATATATTTATAAAAAAATATTTACAAAATGTAGCAAGAAATAATACAGTTGTAGAAAATGCACCATCCTTTCCCGATATTTCTGTTGATTCCATTGTTTTTGTTACATGTCACAATGAGCCAACAATTTTTCTTGCTGTTCCTGCAATGTGAAAAGGTATTTTTGTTCACTTCTTGGGATAGAGGACAGCAAGATTCTAGCAATTTCTTCATGGAGGCAAGGGGAGAAAGAGAGAGAAGGGTTTACCTAAATACTAGGTAGTTGAGGATTGGGTTTTACTGTTGTCTTTTATTTAAAAAAATCAAATCAAATTTGCCACTTTTCTTGGATTAGATAACTGTCAGTGTCCTACTCATAACTATGGTTTCCTGTCAGTGGATCAGTGAATTAACTCTGGGTGGATTTGCCAAATTGGTTTAGTATTGTGGATGCTTTACTTAAAGTTTGGACTAAAGTCCAGAGTGGAAACAGCTTCGTAATGCCACAAGAACGACCAAGGCAATATTAGAGAGGAAACTCAACAGTGGAAAGCTTTAAAAAAGGACACTCTTCTCCCACCTCCTATTCAGTAAGGTCACTTCACCATATTGGGAAGAGTGAATTCAATGCACTATTCTCATAACAATATGAAAGAAATAGGCCTCCAACACAGTTCTAATCGCATGCATTCTAAACAAACAAACACACAATATGCTATATCTGGCAACCAAATCTTGAGATCAATAAAATCAAATATGGCTCCAGGTTTTAGTCCAAACTGCAATAGAATTATACAGGTTGTTGGATATAAGGTTCAACTGCAATTCCAAAGTTCAGACTAAAATCTGGAGTGGGTTCATCACCTCGTTGCCAACAGGAACCAAAATCCACCAGTGTTCCTACATTCTTCCACGTAAGCTTCCACCAGATTATTCTGTGAATTTTAAGGCACAAACAACAAAGACTTGTCTCCTTTTTTTTCTCTTGCCATTATGCAACCCTGAAATTCTCTTGGGGAGGGAAGAATGTAGTAGCATTAAATGAGAGCATTGCCCAAAATGGAGATTGCCACGGTCACCTTGCCCTACTTCTGTACACAGGAAGGATTTGTGGGTGGAGGAGCAGGGTCATGTTGTTTTGGTCACTCCTGCCAGCGCTTGAGAGCTGGGGAAAACATGACAGTTTTGATACGTTACAGGGAAATCAGGGAGTTCCTGCTGACTGAATAACCACACCTTAAAAAATAGACCAAAACAGGATCAAGAGATTCTACCAGATTTGCCATGAGTTTGCCAGCACTGAAGTAATATTTCAAACAATTTCAAGAAGGGTCAGTTCAAGTTAGCACTTGGATAAAAGATGAATATCAGATGCAGTAGGTTATATCTCTGGTGAAGGAATGGGCAAAACCACCTGAGTATTCCTTACCTAAGAAAACCCTATGAAATACATGAGGTGACCACAAGTCAACAGGCAACATGAAACCACAACAGGTAATGTGAAGGCACATAGAATCACAGATTCTGGAAATCTGTACCTAAGTCCATTCACAATACACAATTCTAAAACTCTTGTTTCTACATTATTGCTGTAATCAACTTCTATGGAATCCTGGGGTTTAGGAGAGGCATTATACATTTTCAGCCAGAGAGCTCAAATGCCTTACCAGGGTATGAACCAGAAGATTCCAGATGCTCCCATGCCAATTCAAGTGGAAGACAGCATTATCATTGTGTAATGTCAAGGGACCATAGCTCTTATTGCAATGCAGGCAAGTGCAACACAGAATCCCTTCCATCAATATTGCATCTCCATACACACATTCCAGCCATTGTTTAGGACAAAAACTCAGGACATAAATTAAATGATGTATGCAAAAGTCAAAAACTGTTTTGCAGCAGGCTGGGCAATATGCACCCCCAGCATATTGGACTGTGAATGCCTTCCACTTAGCTTGCCAAGCCAATGGTGGGGAATCGTGGATGTTATAGCAAGAGAACCACAAGTTGATCAACCATTTCAACTTTATAAGTGTTTGAATCTGATTTTTAGCAGCTTTGATCAAGCTGGCACATTGCAGTTAGGAGAACAGTTTGGCTTGGCCAACTGCCGTCTGCTCTTCTCACCTGACCTGCAGACAACTGTAAAGCATGTTAATTTAAAATGTCCCCAGTGATGCAGAACAATACTTCCTCAGGGCATCATGAGGGGTCTAGAATGGCAGGTGCTTGCAACTGACCATTGGTCTCTGGATGCCCACCACAGCTGTCAGCCCATTGGAACAGGGACAAAATATATCCATACATCCACATGCAGCCAACCTTAACTGGAGATGAGAAATAGTGGATTTTGTCTTCCATAGCAGTGAGACGTCAAATCCATAGGTCTTAAATCTAAATCCTCCAGATATTTTTGGACAGCAACTCCCAGATGTTGTAGGTGCCTTGGCCAATGACTAGGAATTCTGGGAGCAGAAGTTCAAAATACCTGAAAGACCAGGGTTTGGGAAACACAGGTCAAAATCTTAAGGCAGTTGACCAAGATTCTGACCATCTATTGTGAACAGGGTTCTGCACTTCAGTCAGTTCAGGATTAAAATCTTATATTGGCTCATTGTCATCACTGGCATGGAAACCATTATTTGCCACTGGGGAGGAGGACTCCCCTGATCACTATAGCAAAATGATGAACGCTTCCATTGCATACAAATACAACACAAATATGTAAAGGACACTGAACAAAGATCACAGAGTAAAAAAACAACAACAAAAAATCAAGCTGCCCGCACAAATTCACCATATTCCAGGCCAGGTTGCTAGGCCTTCAGCCTGATATGGTCTATTGAGTCCTACAACTGAAGGCTGCTACAAACAGTAATTCCCGTTTCTTCCATGTTCATGCTTTCCAGGATGCAGCAGGTTTATAGAAGTGGGCAATGTGAAGGATTTTTGTTAGAATGTTGACTTCAAAGGAAGACTGAGCTCAACAGGGAAATCTTGCTCAACGTTTAATGAAGCATTTGAGACTTCTGACTGTAGAGGGTCACTTTTCCAACTGCAGGGTGAACTGGTTTAATCATTATTATCCAACGTGCAATGAAGGAATAAGTGTCCATTGCACTCTTCTGCAGACTTCACAGTATGATAGAGCAGAGCAATATGTTTGGAAATATCACGTGGTAGCCTTCTTGAATACATTACACTCAGTGAAAGGTACATGTTCATCCCATATGAAAATGTGCACATGCTCTGCTCTGCCTGGCAATGAGCAGGACTCAATCCTTTCAGCACATCCTTTCAGCACCCTTCAACTGTCCATAGCTTTTCTATGTGACTTTCCTGAACTCTCATAATAATCCTGCTGTGAAAAGGTTTGCAATGGGGAAAAAACTTGACCAGGTGTTAGCCTCTTTGGCAAAATTCCGATTGGTTATATTGACAAAGATTGTAGCTCCAGTCTAGGAAACATAGATCTCCCGAATTCCAGCAAACTACATCTTTCTTCTGTGTGATTTTCTGACAAAGAGTTGCATGCAGTCTTTTGTGTTGGCAACACACTCTGGATCACAGCTAGAAAACAGTTCATGGAACTGATGTCATTTTAATGGCATTTCAACCATTAATACCTGGTTTTCCTTTTAAGCTGGCTAATTGTGATTCATTAGTTTCACCACAAAAACTAATTGTGGATTGGGATGGTAACCATTCAGTAGGAAATATGCAGTTGTTCCAGTTCTACCAAATGAATGTCCTTGTGATACAATTCAAACCTGTATCTTCTGATTTCTCAGCCAATCCTTTCAATGTTTTTTGGATTCTCTTTATTTTTCTTTCTCTCTTAAGATACCAAGAAGGCTCCAAAGAAACTTGCTGGTTTATCCATGTCTACTAAATCTTTATTGCTGATAGAAACAAAAATCCTATCATTCATGTTTAATTGGAACACCCCTCCTTGGTAAATGGAATAAAGTCCATATCCTGCTTTCTTGGACCAGCAGCTAGTTCGAGCGCTTTTCATCAGTAAGATGGGGTCTGGATAGTAGTCAGTGTACTTTGAAATGTACTGAACCATTTGCTTAGGGTTTCGAACACTGTCAGAGTCCGGATCTGCATCGGGTTCTACCCCTTCAGGTTCACGGAACCGAAAATAAGTCTGGGAGTAGATATAGTAGACGCCTGTCTGTGGTATGACCAGCTCTCCATTGTTCAACCTTACATTGTAAAGAAATGAATTGCTGTCTCTCGGTGCCTCCCATGTGTTTATCTTATATCCCAGGTTGTTTTGCAATGCAGGACCTGCAATTGGTTGGAAAAAGAAGAAAAATACAATTTAAGTTTATAAAACACATAACACACTAACTACTATTTCTAGAGAAATTTCCAGGATACAGAAAGCACTATTAGATTGCTACTATGTTTTCACATTATTATTTTTTTACAGGAAGGTGCCCATGACTGGGAACAAGTTGTGTATTGGGAGATCAGTTGATCAGGTTGGTTCATTGTCCATGCTGAATAAAAGAATTCAGTTACTCACTTAGTATGTTTTCAGGATGCCTTCTGTTTTGATTTGCCGTGAGGTGAGCTGCCACTCTGGGCACAGCGTTCTTGGAAACTTCTCTTTCATTTGCAGTGGAAACTTGAGAAGTGCCACCTGGATTAAAAGAAATATCAATTCTTTAACCTAAAGTAAGGGCCACACATAAAGTATTACTATGGCAATGAAACAAAGTCTAAGAAAAGTCCTGCAGGAGGAGGACAAACAGGGCCGTAGCCAGAAAAAATTTTTGGGAGGGGTTTTGAAAATTTCGGGGGGGGGGGGGGGCATTGAACCCCTAGCACATACCCCTCTTCGCTACAAACCTGTCAATATCTGCTTGAGATAGTGCCTGGAGGGACTCTTAATGTTTTGCATCTCATAGACTTAGCATGGGGATTTGGTTAACCAGTTAAAATTCATGAGTAAACGAGATTTTTTTTATAACTTGAAAAATTTCGGGGGGGGGGGGGTTGAACCCCTAAACCCCCCCCCCCCCTCGCTACAGGCCTGAGGACAAATGCTTATCTGGTACAGTACTCTCTTCCCATAGTGGCCAAATGGTTGCTTCTTGAAAGGCCAAAACCACAGCATGACTGCTATAGCATCCTCACAATCCTGTTCCAAGCAACTATGGAGACTCACATACTAATACACAAGCGTGTTTAATCCCGTTTTAAATTGGTGCCAATCTTGTGGTAGTGGGGATTCAAACTCTGGTCTCCAGAGTTGTAGTTCGGCACTTAAATCACTACATGGCACTGGCTCTCCTTATAACAATACTCCCAGGAATATTATTTACCAAACATGGTGGACAAATGTGTCAATACCTGTTGCCGAGGAGGCTGCACCAGAAACTGCGTCTTCCAGGCGGTGCTTTGCTACAATCTGCAATTGCAAGTGTAATTATGTTTAAAAAAAATCCTCTGATAAAATTATACTTCTGGAAAAGAAAGGAAGAAAAATCTCAATATGTATGTAGCATTTTATTTTATAAGCTGTACAGAAAAATATACAACCCCTGGAAAGTGTCCCACTTCTGGTTTAGGGTTTGGCTTCCTGGAGCTCAGGATATGAATGTTGGAGGAAATGAGGTATTCTCTGAAGGGAGCGCAGCAGTTAGGAAATGCCCTGCATTCCAGTTCTCTTAATGCAGATTTATTATATCTTAACTGGGAGAAGGATCTGCAAAGTTATTCTGCCATTTTAACTGGGTGTTGTTATTTTTGCTTAGTCAGTCATATTACTATTCCATCTTTTTTTTCCAGCGAGGTCACTGAACATGACATTCCTCTTTTTTGTAGTGTCACAACATCCTATAAGGTAGATTACGTTGGAGGGTACATCCTAACTGTAGAATTAATGCAGTTTGACACCACTTTAACTGTTGTGGCTCAATGCTATGGAGCCCCAGGAGTTGTAGGTTGATGAGGCTCCAACACACAGGCAGAGAAAGCTAAGCTCCTTATTTATTTATTTACAGTATTTATATTCTGTCCTTCTCACCCCAAAGGGGACTCAGGGCGGATTACAATGAACACATATATGGCAAACATTCAATGCCAACAGACAAACAACATATATAGACAGACACAGAGGCATTTAACTTTTTTTTTCCAGCTTCACGATTCCTGCCACAGGGGGAGCTGTTGCTTCACTGTCCACTAGTGGCTGTACTTCCTCATTCCTTTCCTCGTGTTTTGCTGGCAGTTTTATGATGTTGTAAATTAGTTAAATTAGCCTCCCGCATAAAGCGTACCTAAATTTCCCTACTTGACAGATGCAACTGTCTTTCGGGGCTGCATAGGTCAACAGCAAGCCGGGCTATTTAATGGTCGGGGGCTTAACCTGACCTGGGCTTCGAACTCATGACCTCTTGGTCAGTAGTGATTTATTGCAGCTGGTTACTACAGCGCCCAGGATTCCATAGCACAGAGCAATGGCACTTAAAGTGGAGTCAAACTGCATTAATTCACAGTTTAGATGCATCCCATGAGATCAACTGGCCCAAGGCTACAATCCTCAACCTGTGTTTCCCAAACTTCAGTTCATCACTTGAACTGCTATACGAGACAGTTGGACAAGAGGATTGTCATCTAACATATCTGAGGCTACCAGACGGATGTAAGCCTGAAAATGGACTGAAATAATCGCTGCTGTTTCCACTGGAAGATGTATTTCCTAAGTCAAGTACCTTTTTAATTAACCGTGAAAGCTGCCACTTGACTTGCCAGCAGGGGTCGCTCTCGTCGATGTTATCTGCATCCACGTCTTGTAGTAAAACATCTTCTCTGCTAAAACAAGCCAAATTGCTCTCAGAATAAGTAGCACGAAGCTGGATTGAGAAAGGGGGGGGGGGGGGGAGAGAAAGAACAATTTTTAATTCAATGTATGCATTGAAGATGTATATTACAGATGAAAATGAACATTAGAAACTGTGTTTACAAGTAGCAAAACCCTTTAGGTTCTCAGTGTTACACTGAAAACTATCCCTATGATATTTCTAAAGAAAACTCATATGATTGGTGTAGTTTAAGGTGCAGTTGCTAGAATTCCTTGTCAGTATTTTTGTCATAGCTCATATATTTTATTTGTACAGTAGAGTCTCACTTATCCAAGCTAAACAGGCCGGCAGAAGCTTGGATAAGCGAATATCTTGGATAATAAGGAGAGATTAAGGAAAAGCCTATTAAAAATCAAATTAGGTTATGATTTTACAAATTAAGCACCAAAACATCATGTTTTACAACAAATTTGACAGAAAAAGCAGTTCAATACACAGTAATGTTATGTTGCAATTACTGTATTTATGAATTTAGCATCAAAATATCACGATATATTGAAAACATTGACTACAAAAATGGCTTGGATAATCCAGAAACTTGGATAAGCGAGGCTTGGATAAGTGAGACTCTACTGTATTGTTGTTCCATTCCAGTTGTTTCTGACTTATTAAGTAGCATTACAGTGTTATGAAAATTGGTGATTAAACATCAAGAGTCTACATTGCAGACCTAAAGTGCATTTACCCTGTAGAATTAATACAGTTTGACACTATTTTAACCTTTATCGCTGAATACAGAATCCTGGGAGCTGTAGTTACACAATGTCTTTTGCCTTCTCTGCTGAAGAGTGATGGAGCCTTGCCAAACTGAAACTCCCAGGATTGCCTAGCATTGAGCCATGGCAGTTAAAAGTGGTATCAAACTGCATCAAGTCTACAATGTAGGTGCGAGGCTATATTCCAAAAGAGGGTTTCAACTGGGCCATGTTGACTAGTGAGACTTGTAGTTCAAAAGGGTAATCTTTTCACAGTCTGAACACATATATATGCATGTACAGTAGAGTCTCACTTATCCAAGCTAAACAGGCTGGCAGAAGCTTGGATAAGCGAATATCTTGGATAATATGGAGGGATTAAGGAAAAGCCTATTAAACATCAAATTAGGTTATGATTTTACAAATTAAGCACCTAAACATCATGTTATACAACAAATTTGACAGAAAAAGTAGTTCAGTACGCAGTGGTGTTATGTTGTAATTACTGTATTTACGAATTTAGCACCAAAATATCACAACATATTGAAAACATTGACTACAAAAATTGCTTGGATAATCCAGAGGCTTGGATAAGTGAGACTCTACTGTGCACACAGGAAATATTGTTCAGTGTCTGTGGCAAGAGAACTGCTCTATATAAGCACCCTGGCTCTTTCTCCCCGTGAAACTAATCCAAAAGCAGCAGCCCAACCCATCTCCATGAGCTTGTTATGACTTGGCTTCACCTCAGGGGTGACTAGGCAGGGGAAATTTACTGCCATTTGCTGACAAGAGACATTTTCCCATAGCCTACACTGGGCCAGAAGACCGTGATAACATGGGAGGGGAAGCATGGATCCGTGAAATGCTAGCACTAGGCTTCTCCAATTCTGCCTGAGCTCCAGACTATAAACTAAACTGTTCCCTTCTGTCTTTCTGAACTATTGAATCCAATTCTTCCTTGGGGCATTTGTTGATCCCTCAACTAAAGCAAAAAAAAAAAAAACCTAGTGGAATCTGTTAGAATAAGAAAGAAATCAAAATAAAGATGCCTCAAATGACAAGACCATTCCTCACATTCCTTTTCTATTGCTCTCCTTATTGAAACCATTTCCTAAGCATAAAACCTTGCTGAGGAGTCAAAGGCAAATGTTCCATATGGCAAAATCCTTAATTTAGTCATGTTTCTCTTGAATCCTGAGACTGGCCTCAATTATCATGAAAACAAGTTAGTTTTGGGATGGATTCACAACATCTAATGTGGGATTTTGCTTTCTTTCTGCACCATTCAGAGTGTCCGGTGTATCTTCTTCTCAGCTCTGGTGAAATAGGAATTAAATTTGAGTCCGTAGTAATACTTTCAATTTTTTTCAAAGGACTGATAGTAGGTGGCATACTATGAAAACCTACACCATCAACAAATGTGGAGACCTCTTACCCCTGTGCCAGAAGCACTTCGATCAAATGTCTTCTCCAGCCTGGCACCTTCCATCATTTCTAATCAGCTGGGACTCATTAAAGGAGATATTCCAACACATACATGCAGGGTTCATAGAATCACAGAGTTGGAAGAGATCACATGGGCCCTCTAGCCCAACCCCTGTCATGCAGGAAAAACACAATCAAATAACCCCTGACAGATGGCCAACAGCCTCTGTTGGGGAGCTTCTCTATGATATTCAACAAAATGTGTGAAATAGACTGAAGTCTATAGTGACTCGTCTTTTCCCCCAGAACTTTCAAAAGATATGGCTGGAAAGTCCCCCATCATTTTTAGAACAAGACTGGGTATTTTGCAGAGTTAAATTGTAACCTACAGAGATGAGTCTTGCAATTAGCCTCAGGAGTCTGCGTGGGAGTTTATGATCTTGCAAAAAACGCTACTCTCTATTCAGGTTATGTGGTTTTTCTGGTGTAGATTGACCTGAGACTCTATTTCAGAGTCTATTTCCAAAAGTCACCCAGGATGAAAAGAGGAAGAAAGTGGGTGAAACAAAGTGAGTAGATTTCCATCAGTTTTTGTTTCCCCTTCAGGGGATCTGGAGGAGATTGGAGATAATGCATATTTGTGTTTGTGACTAGTTTTGCTTGCATTTAGCTGTTTTCCAGTGGAACCCCCCCCCCCCCCCCAAATCATCATTAATCTTTTAAAGGTTATTTTGGAGAGCCTGGGGGATTTCTGGAGCTAGCACTTGGGACTACAAGGGCTGCATGAGGACAACACTTTTGTCCACTGCTCCACTAATCGCTAAGTTTCCAGCCCACATTTCATATTATGTTCAGATTTACCCAAACTAAAGCTATGCTTTCCTTTCCCCTGAGTAAAAACCAGAATGAAAAATAAAAGAGAACAGTAAAGATGAGGCAGAATAGAAAGTATGAGGAATCATAACCAATTACCATAAACCATCTTCTCTTCAAGACTTTGTCCTCTTATTTTTGAGTTTGCAAACTGATTTTGCTCCCAAAGCAAAAGACAAAAGAAATCCTTTATGAAGATGTCCCGCCAGAGAGCTTATTAATGCTACTTTTGGAGAGCAGAATCCCCTTACGTCTGCTCCAAAACGTAACTTCCAAGTTCTGCCTTTCTACCATAAATACAAGCAGGAGGAATCCAAACATATTCTGTGCCAAAGTAATCAAACTCCCTTGATTAAAGTTGGCATCCCATTTAAACTTAATTGGGGGTAACAGCTACTAAATATAACATTGGCTTTAGCATAATAATGGCCAATTACATGCAATTAACCAAGCCTGTATAATTTATTATGAAATTATACAGGTATGATTTGTATAATTTATTATGAAAATACACATTTAAACAAATTTAGGATTAGGACATGAAGAACAAGCATTGACCAGAAAGTGGTCAGAAATTCAGAAACCAGTTAGTCCATCTTTCATCCAGGGAAGTTACGTTTTGAAGGACAATTCCCAGAATGCCCCAAACATCCTAACTAGGGGATTGTGGGAGTTATAGTCCCTAACGTTTCATGCTCTGGCAGTGCTGGATAGTCACGATCTGCCTGTCTCTTTACAGCTCTTTACCCTTCTGTCTGGGAACTAAACAACTGAATATATGTAATACTTACTTCCTCCTTTTACTGAGCAAGACAATAGGTTTGTTTTCCTTCATCTACACTGAATAAATATTATTGTACTCATTCACCCATAAGTGCTCGGAAATTACATACCAGGAAGTTACTTTGAGTGGCACACAATTTGGACAAAAGTGGGCTCCAAAACCTGTGCAGTCGAGTGTCTTCAAATCATTACTGGCTTATGGTAACCCTATAAGTAAGTTTTCTTGGGAAGATTTGCTCTGAAGAGCTTGGCGTTTTGACTTTTTCAGAGTGTGACTTGCAGAAGGTTACACAATGGATTTCATGGCTGAGCATGGATTCAAACCCTGATCTCCATGATGTATCAAATCAATACATCACAATGGCTTCCTACTTTCTGCTAACGCAGACAAAACCAAGCATCTAGATCAGAGGTGGTGATAGTACGGGGCTAATTTCCCCCCAATCATCTTCTCCAAGACTGCATATCCTTGAAAGGATGTAGAAATATTATTTCTTTTGGGCTGAGATACACCAGCAAAAGAACGGCATTCTATAGGTTTGTTGTTTATTCGTTCAGTCGCTTCCGGCTCTTCATGACCATGCCAGAGCTTCCAGAGTTGGTTGATATAGTTTTTAGGTGGAAACCACATGTTGCTTTCATCTATATTTTACCAACTGGGGACTAAATAATTGGGCATTCAAGTAAATATTTTAGAAAAGAAAAAAATGGGTAAAAGATTATCTACTCTTCATGCAGGAAGCACATTCATAAAAAATTTACCCAGATTTCCAAACAAAGCTGTCTGGAAACTAGACTTCCTGGATATTTCAGATGTCTCCTTTTCCTTGTCCTTGGGGCAGAAGTGACCGCTGTACAAAAGAGTTGAGAAACCCAATACGTAAGTTGTGATCTTTCAGTAAGTATTTGACATGCATTCTCCGTGCCACTAGTAATACAAATGACCTGTGCTAATTTAAGGCTTATCTCATATGGGGGGGGGGGGGGGGGGGGAGAGAGAGAGAGAGAGAGAGAACGATTTTTTAAAAATACATATTCTGCCAATGAAAAAGCAAAGAATCATGACTGTTCCCATACTGCAGTTTGGAGTGACTGAAACTGAGATTGGGTTACAACAACCCTGCAGTGTAGTCCACTGTAAACATTGTAAGCCAGAAAGAGCCTGGCAAAGAGGTTCACACAACAGTCCTGTAATATGATCCAGTATTTTGCTTCTCTCTTAAGTTTTTTAAAGGAGGAAGAGGAAGAAATTTTACCACTGCACAAGTCAATGCAGTACGAATGGAGAGAGAGCCTAACCTTTAATCGAATCCCTTTCTTGAGCTGATTTGATCTTGGCAGTCCTTCCCAAAAAGGCGTTTCCTTCTTTTAAAATAAAACAAATCAAGCAATACTTATAAAACCAGGTGGAATCTGACCCTAAGGCTATTTAACAGTGATAAACAACACTGCAAAGCAAACATATTTTGTCCTTGTCCTGTACTGGCTTCTTTCTGCCAGATCACTTTCGATTTCCATAGAAAGGTTCAAACTTCAGCCAACACACCAACTATACTTGAGGTCAGGACAAAAATCAAACTGAACACCCTCCTGGCTCTCACCTGGCTCTAGTCATTGGACGAATCCACACCACAGAACTGATGCAGTTTAATACCACTCCAACTGCAATGGCTCAATGATATGGCTCAATGATATTGAGCCAAGAGAATTGCAGTTTTACAAGGTTTTTAGCCTTCTCTGCCTGATTTTGCTGGTGCCTCAGCAAACTACAACCATGATTCCATAGCACTGAGCCATGGCAGTAAAGTGGTGTCAAACTGAATTCATTCTACAGTGTAGATGCACCCACTGGCCCCAGTAACTTGCAAGTAATTGTGCTAGAAATATAACATTCATGTCAAGCCAGAGCCTATGGCAATGCATATAGATAGGGTGAGCAAGGTGGAGCTCTCCAGATGTTGCTAAACTACAACTCCCATCAGCATAAATGCTGCATTTCCACAGCCATGCTTGTTTCCATATTGCCTATATTCATATTTGTACCTCAGCTTTCTTCCAAATCAGAGAGTATTTCCTTTTCAGCTGTAACACCAGAAGTGACTTGCAGTTTCTCAAGTCACTCCTCACATGAAAACAAAGCTGTACAACAACCCTGCCAGGTAGTCTAAGCGAAGATTAATACAGAGATTGCTGGAATCTACACTTATGTCATCCTGATCAAAAGATCTGCATGCTGTGTACTCCCTTCCCTGTCTTTACATCCCAGAATAGCTTTGGAGCTGACGTGGAACACTTTTGCAGTTTATGCTTCTTGACTTTTCTTGGAAACAAGAAATTCATATTGCAAAAATGAATTTAAAACTAAGAGGCAGTACTGCAAAGAAGTAGGAAGCGATTTTGAAAGAGGCTGTCATGCTAGGCTTATTGCAGTCTAGAAGGAGAAAGGAGAGGAAAAGAGGATCCAGCAGCAGAAATCCAGTTTTCATGCAGGAAAAAGGACAGGATTGTTTCAAAATAGCAAAATAGTCCTGAATGGAACCTATAAATCTCTAGATCTAATAGGCTAGATTCTAGAATCATAGAATATTCAGTTCTGACCCAAGACTCTGGGACACCAGGACTCAAATAATACTCTCTCCGCCATGTAGGAAAGCGGTATTAAAATTCCTTCTAAACAAATCCTGCCAAGAAAACCTTGTGATAAGTTTGGCTTAAGGCAGGCATGGGCAAACTTCGGCCCTCCAGAGGTTTTTGACTTCATTTCTCCAGATGTTAGTCTGTTAGGAAATGTGGGAGTTGGGAGTCCAAAACACCTGGAGGGCTGAAGTTTGCCCATGCCTGGCTTAGGGTCATCCTAAATTGGAAATGACTTGAAAGCACACTACTACACGGGGTGAGAACCCATTGGGTGCATCTATATTGTTGAATTAGTGCAGTTAGACACCACTTTAACTGCCATGGTCCAATGCTATGGAATTCTGGGATTTGTAGTTTAGTGAGGCACCAGCATTCTTTGGCAGAAGATCTTACAGAACTAAACCTCCCATGATTCTCTCTGCATGTATTGCAACACACTGTTGTGATTCCAATTGGAAGGGGAGTTTGCTTAACCAGCAGATCATCCTACAAACCAAATAAAAGTCTTATCTCTTTAGGGAAAATAAACATTAAACAAGAAGAGTTGGTGCAGCCAAAGTTTGGATTCTTGTTGCCTTTTTCAAATAATCTTGATTTCTTCCAAAATTCACTACTTCCTCCTTTTTTGGAAAAAAAAAAGCTCAAAAAGGCAAGGAAAACAAAGGAAGTTTATTTATATTTCTTTTTAAATTGCCACAAAATTCAGTTCCTGTATGCATGAAAAGCACTGTGTGTTTGGGGAAAGGCTTAAAGGGGGGAAGGCTTAAAAGGGAGAAGAGGTTTACACTGTGGAAGAACAAAGACCCTTATTTTCTAAGGAATTCAAGCCTCCTGTTGATCCTATCAAACCATTTATCCCTCAGCAGCTAGGAAATAGGCAGAGATCACAAACCCTTTATCAGACCTATACATTTAATAATTATCCAGCCTGCATGGTGTTAAGTGGGAATTGTCATCCAAAAAAGTAACTTCCCTAAAAATACTTTTTGCATTAACAAGATAACAAGGAAAGCAAAGCTAAATATTACTATTTTGGATTACTGTCATTTCTGGGGTAGTAATGCAATCTTGTTTTCTCCTAAGAGTAAATTTTAAAATAATAGAAGAGTGCACCCACACAGAAATAATGCAATTTGATACTACAGTAGAGTCTCATCCAACACTTGCTTATCCAACGTTCTGGATTATCCAACACATTTTTGTAGTCAATGTTTTCAATATATTGTGATATTTTGGTGCTAAATTCATAAATACAGTAATTACTACATAGCATTACTGCATATTGAACTACTTTTTCTGCCAAATTTGTTGTCTAACATGATGTTTTGGTGCTTCATTTGTAAAATCATAACCTAATTTGATATTTAATAGGCTTTTACTTAATGCCTCCTTATTATCCAACATATTCGCTTATCCAACATTCTGCCGGCCCGTTTATGTTGGATAAGTGAGACTCTACTGTACTTGGAACTACCCTGCTTTAGAATCATGGGAGGTGTAGTTTGGTGAAGCACCAGAACTATTTGACAAAGGCTAAAAACACTAGACAAGACAAGAACTTGCTGACTGAAAGGTCGGTGGTTTGAATCTGGGAAGCAGGGTGAGCTTGGTGAGCTCCCGTTGTTAGCTACAGCTTCTGCCAACCTAGCAGTTCAAAAAATATGAGCAGATCAATAGGTACTGCTCTGGCGGGAACGTAATGGCACTCCAAGCAGTCATGCCGGCCACATGACCTTGGAGGTGTCTATAGACAACGCCAGCTCTTTGACGTAGAAATGGAGATGAGCACCAACCCCCAGAGTCGGACGCAACTAGACTTAAAGTCAGGGGAAAACCATTGCCTTTATTTTTACTATAAAATTACAAATCCCAGGGCTACAGCGGTTAAAGCAGTGTCAAACTGCATTAATTCTACAATGTATATGCACTAGAAGACTCCCATCAAATGTTTGTTTCCAGTCAAGGGAGTCTAGGCACCAGAGAGTTAGTCATACAATGTGATGAAGTAACCCCAGAGATACTTTACCACAGGATCCCCCCTGAAACAATAGCATTTCCTCCTAAGAGTGAAGTATTTTTTTCTCTAAATGTGCAGAGAGAGGACCCTGCCACACAGCCCTATAACCCAGAATATCAAGCCAGAAAATCCCACAATATCTGCTTTGAACTGGATCTGAATCCACAGTGCCACGTATTGCAGTTCGAAACAGATAATGTGGGATTTTATTCAGCTGTGTGGAAAGGGCCATGAGTTTACACTTTACAGCCCTTTGTCTGAGTCCAAAAAGGGAATGGCATCCTGAGATCTCTCCAGACCAAAAGAACAAAGACAGAAACATACAGATGTATAGGCATGTGACTCCAACACCATCACTTTCCTTTTCTTCTCCTGTTGGGATTCTTTAGCATTTTTTGCCTGATGAAGAAGCCAGTGGTGCTTTGAAAGCTTGCATAGTGTTGTGTGCATTTTGCTTGGCCAAGACATGTATCCATCTTTTGTGGATATTATTTCACTCTACATAATTATTACACTTTAAAAAACATTTATCTGCCATGGCTTTCTCCTAGCAATCATGGGATTTGTAGTAGAGTGAGACACGTGTCATTACCCCAGAAAAATACAAATCCAGGATGATTTCTAATGATTCAAATGCACAAACTTTGTTTCATTTACATAGTTTAAAATACTGTGCTGTGTATACAATATATGAAATCATTTCGTGTTTGGACCTGAGTTCCATCTCCCAAGATATGTCAGGTATGTATATACAGATACTGTATTCGAAGTTCTGAAGAAATCCAAAACCCTAAACAACTTCTGATAAGGAATACTCAACCTATATCAAAGAGTAATTACATGTCCTTCCCTCTTCTGTGCCATTCCTTGGAAATGGGCATCTATGGGATCTGCTGCTTTGCACCCAATCTTAGGACGCATCTACACTGTAGAATTAATGCAGTTTGACACCACTTTAATTGGCATGGCTCAATGTGATGGAACCCTGTAGTTTAATGGGAGCCCTGGCACTCTAGTATGCACAGAAGGCTAAAGACCTTACAAAACTACAACTTCCAGAATCCCAGAGCATTGAACCATGGCAGTTCAAGTTGTGCCAAACTGCATTGATTCTAAAGTGTAGATGGACTTCTAGATTGATCAGGCGCGGAATTCAATCCCTCAGAGAAAAATGGAACCTAAGGCAAAAGAATGAGAAAGAAGTCGTTACCAGGGCTCCTTATATTGTTACTTCTTCTCACCAATGTGTTTCTGCAGAATTACAGTAGAGTCTCGCTTATCCAACGTACACAGGCCAGCAGAACGTTGGATAAGCGAATATGTTGGATAATAAGGAGAGATTAAGGAAAAGCCTATTAAACATTAAATTAGATTATGATTTTACCAATTAAGCACCAAAACATCATGTAATACAACAAATTTGACAGAAAAAAATAGTTCAATGCGCAGTGACGCTATGTAGTAATTACTGTATTTACAAAATTTAGCACCAAAATATCACGATGTAATGAAAACATTGACTACAAAAATGCATTGGATAATCCAGAATGTTGGATAAATGAGTGTTGGATAAGTGAGACTCTACTGTACTTTTCAAAAGAGCAACTTCCTCCTGGATTCCCCCATCAAACTTCCGGCCCGCCCTAAACTTTTAAAAGTAACTTTCCTAAGCTCAGCACATTTCCTCCCAAGCTTTCTTTGTTTGAGTCGGCGGCAAATGGGTTAACCAAGCACATTATTATTTTTAAAAATGAAAACAAAAGGAATGTTTATATTTAGGATTCACGCCCATCCGGACAAAAGGGACAAAGTTGCCCTTCCCCTTTGAATTTCCAAGATTTCAAGTAACCCTGATCATCAAGATGGTTTTATTACTTTAATTTATATACTTATTATTTTTTCCAACAATATAATTGCACCTTTGTAAGGGAGGAAGGTTCACTACAAAAGTGCTTCCCATGGAACCCCATTTCCTGCTTTTCAGTGGCAAAACTTTCAAATATTTCTAACTAAGGAAAGCAAGGCCCCTTCCACACAGCTGAGTAAAATCCCACATTATCTGCTTTGAACTGGGATATATGGCAGTGTGGACTCAGCCCAGTTCAAAGCAGAGTTTGTGGGATTATCTGCTTTGATATTTTGGGTTATATGTCTGTGCGGAAGGGCCCCAAGAGAGAGAGAGGCTTAGAGGACGGGAAAAGGCCTGGATTTCGGATCTACGCCAATGCTTTGGAGTAAATGCAAAAACTCGAGGCTTGCAAAAAAAAAAAGTGGTTTGCAACTTTGCAAACTACCCAAAGGAAATAAATATTTGCACGATTTCTTATTTTGGATCCCCTTTCTTGAAAGGAAGCCAAGACAATTGGAGACTTGGAATATTTGTACTCCTTGGATGATTGAACTAGAGTATAAAGTTTGCAACTTTACATTCACTTTTCTACGAATAAGGCTGGAATCTGGAATATACGAATCCCAACAAAAATTGCAGGGGAAAGTATTTACAACTTCGGAAATCTATTCAGAAGGAAAGAAATAAAACTAGGCATGTTTTCTCATCCTGCACCCACTTTCCAGAGAATTGTTGGCCCTTTTGAATAGTGTATTTGAACTCCTAGGAAGCAACCTACACTGGAGAATCAAAAGTTTTAGGTTCAACATTAAGCCTTCTCTGTCCAAAAGTCCTGGTGCTTCATCAAACTGCAACTCCCAGGTTTCCACAGCATTGAGCCAGAGCAATTGAAAGTGTAGTCAAGCTGCACTGACTCTACAGTGTAGTTGCACCCTAAGTTGTACACAAAGAAGACTGCTTTCATTTGGGCCTCATGATTACTTCCTAGGGTTTTAAATCTTGGGCCCCTTCTACACTACTCTATATCCCGGGATCTGATCCCAGATTACAGTAGAGTCTCACTTATCCAACATAAACGGGCCGGCAGAACGTTGGATAAGCGAATATGTTGGATAATAAGGAGAGATTAAGAAGAAGCCTATTAAACATCAAATTAGGTTATGATTTTACAAATTAAGCACCGAAACATCATGTTAGACAACAAATTGGGCAGAAAAAGTAGTTCAATACTCAATAATGCTATGTAGTAATTACTGTATTTATGAATTTAGCACCAAGATACCACAATATATTGAAAACATTGACTACAAAAATGCGTTGGATAATCCAGAACGTTGGATAAGCGAGTGTTGGATAAGTGAGACTCTACTGTATCTGTTTAAACTGGATTATATGAGTCTCCACTGCCAGATAATCTGGGATAAAATAATCCGGGATCAGATCCTGTGATATAGGGGCAGTGTGGACTCAAAATTGCCCTTCTCTAGAAAATGGATATAAGATTGTGCATTTATTATTACAGTAGAGTCTCACTTATCCAACGTTCTGGATTATCCAACGCATTTTTGTAGTTGATGTTTTCAATAAATCGTGATATTTTGGTGCTAAATTCGTAAATACAGTAATTACTACATAGCATTATTTCGTATTGAACTACTTTTTCTGTATTGAAACTACAAATTTGTTGTATAACATGATGTTTTGGTGCATAATTTGTAAAATCATAACTTAATTTGATGTTTAATAGGCTTTTCCTTAATCTATCCTGATTATCCAACATATCTGCTTATCCAACATTCTGCCGGCCCGTTTATGTTGGATAAGTGAGACTCTACTGTATTACTATTCATAGAATCACAATCTGGAAGAGATCCCCAAGGGCAGTCCAACCTTCTGCCATGCAGGAACACACAAAGCACTCCCGACAGATGGCCATCCAGCCTGCTTAATTAGCAGTAGCATTCCTGGATGTGTTTGCAAATTGTGCATGCACCCCAAGAAAGGCTCTGCAGTGTAGATGCACCCCAAGAAGGCGAGCTTCCTTTCCCTTTTCCCTCCCAAAACAAAGAGAGGTTTCTCCACGAACCTGTTGCAGCTCGTTGGTGAAATAGAGGAAAGTGATGGCGACGCAGATAGACTGCAGCAGCACGGCGAAGATCAGCACCAGGCTGCAGGTTTGGCCGGCGCTGGGCCCACCGCCGGAGGAAGAGAACATCATGCTGGAGAAGAGAGACAGAGGAGAAGGGCAGCAGCAAGGAGAGGAGGCATCCGGATCTGTGTGTGTGTGTGTGTGTGTGTGTGTTGTGTGTGGGGCCTGAGGGGCCAGGCACACAAAGAGCGGTTGTTATGTGGAGGTGGAGCGGGGCTGCCCCAAATCACCCTCCTCCCTCTTTTCTCCTCCCTCTGGGCTGGCTTTGGAAAGGAGGAAGGAAAGAAGGAAGGAAGGGAGAGGGAAAAACAAAGCTCAAGAAGAGGGAAGGAAGGCAAGCCCACCCAGAAGCAGGGGCCCCGTCTGCACGGACTCTTTCGTGTTGCTCAAACTGCAGCAAACAAACAACAAACTCCCATGAAAGTGCTCAAAAGAAAGGCCAGTGTGCGCATCAGTGCTCTGTGGTTTGTGTCATCACCAACCAGCCCTCAAACTGGTTCTAACATTTCCTATATACAGTAGAATCTCACTTATCCAACATAAACGGGCCGGCAGAACTTTGGATAAGCGAATATATTGGATAATAAGGAGAAGCCTATTAAACACCAAATTAGGTTATGACTTTACAAATTAAGCACCAAAACATCATGTTATACAACAAATTTGACAAAAAATTATTGATCAAGATGCAGTAATGCTACATAGTAATTACTGTATTTACAAATTTAGCACCAAAATATCACGATGTATTGAACACTGACTACAAAATTGTGTTGGATAATCCAGAATGTTGGATAAGCGAATGTTGGATAAGTGAGACTCTACTGTAATTTGCACAGTGAAACCACTTTCCTCCATTCCAGTTTGAAACTGCATTAAAAAAAAATTGTGTATGTCAGGAGCAACTTGAAAAACTGCAAGTCGCTTCTGGTGTGAGAGAATTGGCCGTCTGCAAGGACGTTGCCCAGGGGACGCCCGGATGTTTTGATGTTTTTATCATCCTTGTGGGAGGCTTCTCTGATGTCCCCGCATGGAGCTGGAGCTGATAGAGGGAGCTCATCCACTCTCTCCCTGGGTTGGATTCGAACCTGGCAGCCTTCAAAGCAGCAACCCAACCTTCAAGTCACAAGGCTTTAAGCCACTAGGCAACCGGAGGTTCCTACTGCATTAAATGGTCAGTATAGATGGGACCCCGGTGGCACAGCATGTTAAAGCACTGAGCTGCTGAACTTGCAGACGGAAAGGTCGCAGGTTCGAATCCGGGGAGCTGAGTGAGTGCCTGCTGTTAGCTCCAGCTTCTGCCAACCTAGCAGTTTGAAAACATGCAAATGTGAGTAGATCAATAGGTACCACTTTGGCAGGAAGGTAACAGTGCTCCATGCAGTCATTTATTTATTTACAGCACTTTTACCCCACCTTTCTCACCCGAGGGGACTCAAGTCATGCTGGTCACATGACCTTGGAGGTGACTATGGACAACGCCGGCTCTTCGGCTTAGAAATGGAGGTGAATACCAACCCCCAGAGTCGGACACAACTAGACTTAAAGTCAGGGGAAACCTTTACCTTTACTCTAAATGGGACCATATAAGGTGCATCTCTACATTGTAGAATGAATGCGGTTTGACTCCACTTTCACTGCCCTGGCTCAATGCGATGGAATCCTGTGAGTTGTAGTTTAGCAAGACAGCAGCAAATCTTGGACCGTGTCAAAACTACCAACACTCTTGATTCCAAAGCCTAGTATTGGAAATAACTGCAGTCTCTGGGCAGATATCCCATTGGAAATAAATGGCAATCATAAACTTATTGAAAAGGGAAAATGATGTCGTATCTGTTTGGCAAATGTGAATCTCCATGAGCATGTGGAGACCACTTTTTGAAAACCACTAGTCAAGAAAAACATGACCTTGTTAGAAGTCAACCCTTTGAACATGTGATATTCATAATCATTCATGTAATGGCACACAGGGAACTCATCTGTTAAACTGAAGGACCATGTCTTTAAACTGCCAAGGACAAAGACTTGCTACTACAAAAATATATTTGGTTAGCGGAGAATGGTTGTTTCTTTGAAGATGAAATTGCAGTTGCAGTTGTAATTGCAATTGCCCAAAAGATATACACTCCCTTGAAACCTCTTAGTTTAAAATATGAACTCAGAGATAAAAAAAAACAAAGTCTTCTTTGAAAAACAGCATCTTGTTTACTCACAAACATCTTGTATTAATTCACCACACAGACACATTTCTTATTTAAGTTCAGTTACAGATAGGATGTACAGTAGAGTCTCACTTATCCAACGTTCTGGATTGTCCAACACATTTTTGTAGTCAATGTTTTCAATTTATCATAATATTTTGGTGCTAAATTCGTAAATACAGTAATTACAACATAACATTACTGCGTATTGAACTACTTTTTCTGTCAAATTTGTTGTATAACATGATGTTTTGGTGCTTAATTTGTAAAATCATAACCTATTTTGATGTTTAATAGGCTTTTTCTTAATCTCTCCTTATTATCCAACATATTCTCTTATCCAACGTTCTGCCGGCCCGTTTACGTTGGATAAGTGAGACTCTACTGTAGTTCTCTCTGTGTGTTGAGTACACAAAGTATCATTCTTAATCAATAGTCCATGTTCTTTAGATATACAGTAGTTGTACTTACTAAAGTCCATATGTCATACTTTTCCACTGTAGATCAGGCATGCACAAACTTCAGCCCTCCAGGTGTTTTGGACTTCAACTCCCACAATTCCTAACAGATTACCACCTGGAGAATTGAAGTTTGCCTGTGTCTGCTATGTAGCATGGTATGCCTACATATTAGCATAATGCTTGGAGAATGGCAAAATCAGAGTTTGCTTTTAGGATTTTTCAAAAATTGTTTTCAAATTGTGTTTGGTTGACTCTCTGGATGCTGAAGCCATGGACACAGAGGGCTGATCGTAGACTTCTTATGGAGTGCACTTTACTGTTTAACTTACGTATATCTTTTGAATGAATTGATACTGCTTTTATTTTATTGCTTTAATTAGATTATATTAATTGCGTTTTTAAATGTTCTTGTTTTTGTGAGTTACCTTGGGTCCTATTCTGGAAGAAAGGTGACAAAGAGATTGAAATAAATGCATGCATTGATGCCTACTGATCGTACAGCAAGAGCGGAGTGGCTATCTTCATATTTGCCCTCTTTGTGCTCACTTTGCCACATGTCCAAGTCAGCTAGGAGGCATGGAGTGCAAAGATGTTTATTCAACTTATAATCTCAACATACAAACCATTTATCTTTTTCCTCCTCCAGATTCTCATACCATATTCTTGTTGACTTCATACATCTGATTAGTTGGACTCTAGCCCCAAGAAAGCCGATGCCACAATTTATCTTTTGCTGATTTCGTGGAGGCTAATAGTGGTTAAATGCCTGGGAGAAAGGCTCTTGTATACAACAGGAAAATGGAAACATAAAAGTGGTGTTTTGGTGTGGGTTTGCTGCATAGTTTGAAACTCACTCATTCCAAAAACAGATGGAGAGGAAGGGTTTAAGGGGAATTTGTTTATTATATTGTATTATCTGCTCAAGGGCACTAGTCTTCTTGGGCAGAGAAGGCAAAAAGACATGCAGAACTCTAACTCCCATGATTCCACCGCATTGGACCATGGCAGTTAAAGTGGTATCAAACTCCATTAATTCTACAGTATAGATGCACCCTTGGAGGTCTCTCATTCATGGAGATAAGTCAAAAACAAATTGTGGGCGGTTAACAACATGTCTCTATCTAAAAGAGAACGGCTGTCTAGATGAATTCCCTCTTGAGTAAGAAAATGTGAAACCTCTTTCTCTTAAAATTATGTTTGCCTTCTTCAGTTCATGTTAGTGCTTAAAATTACTTCCTATTTCCTCAGGAGCACTTTGGAATCAATTAAATCTGATGATTAACCATGCAAACATTGAAACTGTACTTAATTTCTTGGGTATTTTTTAAAATTTGCATTTATGATACTTTTGATTTGAATGGGCTATCTATCAATAACTCTGCTAGTTAGAAGTGATAGCCATTCCCTTTCTGCTACAAAAAATTTTTTTCCTGCATCTTTCAGTTCAGTTTTAAAGACCTGAACTGGTGTAATCTTGAATAAAAATGGGAAAACCTGACAAATTCCTGTCCCAAAGTATCCTGAAATCCACATGGCAACTTATGCTTTCATTGTCCTTTACCACTGGATATACTGGTGAGGTGTGATGGGATTTGCAGTCCAACATTTGGAGAGACACAAACCACCCTTATTCTTACCCTTGGACTGTGCAGAGTAAGGCCCCATCTACACTGCCAGATAAGGCAGTTTCAGAATGCAGATTAACTGCATTGAACTGGATTATGTGATTCTACATTGACATATAATCCAGTTCTATGCTGTTTATCTGCATTCTGAAACTGCATTATATAGCAGTGCAGATGGGGCCTGAGTTCCGGTGAATTCAATTGGGCCTGCTCCTGAACTAACGTTATAAGACTGTGCTGTTAGCATATTTTATTTGGTGGGGCAGCTGGTCTAGGGGATGGGGAGGCACCCACATTCCACCAAATGTCTAGTTGTCAAGTCTAGTTGCACTTTTTGGACATGAATTCACACCAGAATTTGCCCTAAGGGAAGAAGAAGCATTGACAACGTCAGCTTCTTCCCTTAGCATCACTAAAAATTTAGGTCAGTGCTTGCCTGTGAAGTGATCAATGAAAGGGACTCATGAACAGGCAGTTCACAGATTAACATACCTCATGCATGCCTTCCTTTATGTTAATGTGATGCTCATTTTGCTCAGCAATCCTTTTGCTAGCAGTCGGAGAGATCTTCAGTTGGAAGTCACTCCAGACTGATCTGTGTTGAAACTACTTGCCTAGAAGAAGCAGAAAGGCAGGTTTTGCAGAGGTGGGGTAGTCACATTGCAAAAGGTTACCAGGTCATTCTCTTGTCCTGACCTGGTTTCTGAAGCATGTGCACACCTGCCTGGTTTCTCCAGATAAAAGAGAGAGATTTTAGCAATCGACTATGACTCCTGGAATTGAGGTTCAAATCCATGCTCAGACGTGGAATCCCGTCTTGGGAAAGTCATACTCTCTCAGCCTCAGAAGAAGGCAAAGACAAATTGCCTCTGAAGAAATCTTAACAGGAAAACCTTGTGATAGATTCGTCCTTAGGGTCACCTACATAGGAAATGGCTTGAAGGCACACAACAACATCATTTTATTAATATAGTTACGCATACAGCTTTAGACTACAGGGATGGGAAATGTATCACGCTCCAGGTGTTAAATTAAAATTCCCATAAAGTGTGACTTTGCCAGAACTAGCTGGAGTCCAGTAAAACAATAGAGATATATTGCTTGTCCTGGATTAAACAAATATAATAGACTCTGTATTTCTATAATACTAATTTATATGTGCCTTCAAGTTGTCTGTAGATTTCTGTGACTCCGTGAATGTCATATGGTTTTCTTGGGCAAGGACTACTTAAGGCTGGTTTATGTCATTTCCTTCCTTTGAAATATAGCACACAGCACCTGGTATTCGTTGACTGTCTTCCATCCAAGGAGTGACCAGAACTGACCTGGCTCAGCCTCCAAGATCAGACTGGATCTGCTTCCTTATGAAACCAATACTGTTAAATAAAACACGGTCCTTTAAAAATAAGAAACCTTTGTACAGTTAAAGCAGAGACTCTGGGTGCATCTGCAATGTCGAATTAATGAAGTTTGGCACCAATTTAGCTGACATGGCTCAATGCTATTAAATCATGGAAGTTGTAGGTCTTTAGCTTCCTCTGCCAAACTGTGGGTGCCTCCTTAAATTACAAATCTCAGTCTTCCATAGCATTGAGTCATTGCTGTTAAACTGATGTCAAACTGTATTAATCCTACAATGTAGCAGTAGGATTTGCTAGCAGAATTTGTTCAGAGGGGTGTGTGCTTTGACCTACTCCTGAGGCTGAGAGAGAGTGACTTGTCCAAGATCACCCAGTGGGTTACTGTAGCTGAGCATGGATTCCAGTTCCAGTCTCCAAACTTGTTATCCAGCTGTCAAACCAGTGCCCTATCTAAGCTCATCCTGGCTCTAACCATGGAAGTCCCTCCCTTCAAATCTTGCAATGTAGACAGAGACAATGGTTATAAATAATCTTTCCATCCCTTTACAAATTCCCAACCTGTTTCTAGGAAAATGAAACTATGTGGCCAAAAAGAAAACAAGAGAAATAAAAGTAAAAGAGGTTAAAGAGAAACAGAACCATAAAGAAATGCCAAGGGGAATATGGGGTATATTTTGTTGTGTTATTTTTTAAAAATGCATATACATATACATATGTAGCAATTATGAATAGGAAACTGTTACTTAGATTTTCTAAACTGTAACAATTTTGTATTCAAAATTGCTTCTAGTTATGATTGTAGCACTGTTCTTCCCTTAAATCTGCATGGTGCTAAAGTTTATGATTGATCAGACCTCACTTTTGGTTACCATTTCTGGGGTAAGGGTGGCATTTTGAACCACTTTGTTTTGAAGGAAATTTTCATTTACTATGCAAATCCTCAAGGCACAAAAGTTGTCATTATTTTACCTTTACAAACAGAAAGGAAAAGAAGCTTAAAGGTGTTAAACATACCTTTGTTTTTTGATGTGTGTCTCCCAGTTGGATCTAATTTATAGTGGATATTAGGGTTTTCATCGCAAGATTGCCATTGCCTTCATCTTAGGCTGAGAGAGTGTGACTCACCCAAGGCCACCCAGTGAGTTTTCACAGCTAAGCAAAGATTCTCTCAGAGTCCTAGCCCAACATCATGCTCAGAACAGAATCTGTCTTTCTCTTTGTGTTAGCAGAAAATGCCTTTTCTCATTCTTGGATTATAACACCATATAAAAATAAAATATTAATAGATATTTCTCTACATTTGCCCTACTTCTTAAAATTTATCATCTCCAGTTACTTGATTTTTTCCCCTTTTTATTACAGTAGTTGTAAATTCCCTGCTTGACCATGGATCATGGAACTCACTACGTGACCTTGGACAAGTTACATACTCTCAGCCCCAGAAACCCCTATGATAAAGTTGAAATTATTTGAAGCCACGGAATAACAACAATGAGAAGTCAATTTTTAATAAGGAAGCTAAACTCAGAACACTTGGGTTAAAATAATAATGCTAGAAAGGATCCAGTGTGGTAAATCAATTGGATCTTGTTGTGTCTCCCCAAATGAGTGACCCCACTCTTCTTAGTATATTTCATAAATCTGCTCTATAGGTCTGGGAAATGTTCTGGGTGGGTTTTAAATGCCATGGAGGATTGCAGAGGGAGCTGAAGAAAGTCTCAGTTCTGTCACAGGATATTAAAATATATAACTGGATCTTGTCCCTCTTGATCCTTCAGCTAACCTCACCATTACAACATTATCTTAGCCATTTTCAGTAAGTCCCATTTAGGAACCTCAGTAAATGAGATGAAATAAAGTAATGTATTGTATAAACACAATGCTAAGGAGGTGTGAGATCTGACAAGAAGAAGTGTTCCATTGAAAGAGTTCAAGTGGAAGTCTGACAAGGATTTTGCAGTTAGCACAAATAGCATAGGAAATCCCATCAAGGATTTCTTTTGAAATCTAAAGCTGTGAGGAGTTCAATTATTGGAGAAGAATTAGTCAGTTTAAAATATTAAGCATAGTGCTAAAATGTGAGTGACTGGTAGTTGATTATTTCCCTTGATCTCTTAATCTCTGCTTACACATAAAGGTGATAGATTGCTTGGGATAAAGACTTGGTGGAAGACTTTGGCAAATTCTCTCAGAATAACTTTGGCCAAGAAACCCCTACTATAGGGTTGTCATAAGATTAATAAGAGACATGTAGTGGCTTGAGCATTGGACTATGATTCTGGAAACCAGAATTCAAATCCCATTTTGGCCATGGAAACTCATCGGGTGAACCTTATTTATTTATTTATTTATTTATTTATTTATTTATTTAGGCTTTAGGTAAAAAGGAGTAGTAGAGCTGGGTGCCATCTGCATATAGATGGCATAAAGGTCATACATCACTGGACATAACAAAACTGCATAATTTTAGAAAAACAGTTTCTAGGGGCACATGACAGTTATTTTTTTGCTGTGATACACTAAAATAGATTAACCTTTGGAAATTGCTGTAATAGTTTCCCCTTTGGAAATAATTACTAGTAATCTTCTAATCTTTCTGACACAGTCTAGCTTTTCAAAAGAAATGACAGAAGTATGGAAACATCACCTTCAACTGTCTCAATTTGTCAGAGACAATCCCAATTATTCCTGTCTTCCCAATTTTTTGGCCACATTTAAAATGTCCCATTTTTCTCTTTCCTCATTTCTCTTTCCCCATTGTCCTCCACTTATTTCAACTGCCACAAACTGAGTTCAGTTGGAATAGGAAGAGGAATAGGAGCAAGTTGGACCTTTCCTTTTGCAGTATACTTAGCAAAAGCAAACTGATGCACTGACTCCTAGATAGTGTTTTTTTTTCTTCTCACTATTCACTTTTATTATCTCAAACACGATCTGGTGTTGCCTGCGACATGCATTCCAGTTTTCATTTGTGAAATGTCAGAGAATATGTGGAGAAATCAGAGAAGCATGTATTAATGTCAGGCAGATGGCCTCTGAGCGAAATACAATAAAATATAAATCCAGAGTAAATAAATAGGTACAGATTCTGGAATCCCATTGACCAGGCGAGAGAGTTTTCTATTTTTCATTCCGCTGAGGTACTGCTTCAGTCATCATTGTGATTCCAACACTAACATGGAAATGATCTTGGATTTTGTTGATTTTTCCCCCTAGCATTTTGACTTTGATAGCTCATTCTTAGCTTCAGAGCTTGGAAAATCTGAGATCTAGGAACAAACCCCTATTAAGCTGAAGGAGGTGGCTCTGGTTGCAAGGCTGAAGGAGCAACCTCTGGCAATGTCATTAAGCATCAACCAGAGCTGCACAGAATGCATTATTCATATAACAAATACAAAATCTAACAATTGAGGAAAATATATAAACCCATACCTTTCAATTTGCTTCTCTCATCCTGAGATCCCTCCCACCACCACCTTGAGGACCAAAGATATCAAGCGAGGAAGTGGATTCCCAAGCTCTACTTTGGATGCCCCCCCCCCCCCCCAACACTGCCAGCCAATTTCTACTTAGAGAAATCTATTTGCATTTGAAATCTTTGAGGATACTTTCATTCCTTACTTTTCATCTTAGAAGACAATGATCCCAAATTACTTTAGGGCAGGATACAGGTAGGTTGTAATTAGCGGTACACCCACTTCTTCAACAAGAGTAGTCATAGGCCTGTTCATGTAGAAACTCATAAGTAAGAATCTGTCAAATCTCCCCTCTAAGGAAGGAAGAAAAGTGACTCTTGGGTGAGTCATGTCAGCAAGTTTCAGCAGCAACCCTTAAGCACACCCTGCCAGTAACTCTGTTTTAAAAGTGCACTTCTCAGTTTTGCTTGGTAGAGTTATATCTAAATTTTGTCATGTATATGAAATATGTCTTTATTATTTAAATATTAACTGAAATCAGGTAAATTTGTTGTTCCAGAACATTTTGAAATCATGTAGAGTTTACTTAGTATGATCTTGGGTTCTTTATCCTCTAGGATGCCTTTTTTGGCCTGGCTAAACATGAGAAAACACATTACCAAAAAGAGGAGAAAGGAAAGCACAGATGTGCATTAAATTTTCATGTAAGTTAAGCATCCTTTACCTGAAATTTCAAAATCCAAAACACTCCAAATATTCAACATGGTTCATGCTGAGATAGTGACATCCTTGGAAATATGATAGTTCAACATACACAAACTTTGTTTTATGCTCAAAATTATTAAAAAGTATGATATATAGGGAGCCCCAGTGACGAAGTGTGTTAAAACACTGAGCTGCTGAACTTGCAGACCGAAAGGTCCCAGGTTCAAATCCCGGGAGTGGAATGAGCACCTGCTGTTAGCCCCAGCTCCTGCCAACCTAGCAGTTTGAAAACATGCAAATGTGACTAGATCAATAGGTACCGCTCCAGTGGGAAGATAATGGCGCTCCATGCAGTCATGCCAGCCACATGACCTGGAGATGTCTATGGACAACGCCAGCTCTTTGGCTTAGAAATGGAGATGAGCACCAACTCCCAGAGTCGGTCACAACTGGACTTAACGTCAGGGGAAACCTTTACCTTTACCTATGATATAAAAAGACCTACAGGCTGTGTGTATAAGGTATATATGAAACCTAAATGAATTTCATGTTTAGACTTTCCAAGATATCTTATTAAGTATGTATATGCAAATACAGGTGTTCCAAAATCCATACAAAATCCAAAACACGTCTGGTCCCAAGCATTTGAAAAAGACGTACTCAACTTGGATATGTACTTTAAAAGAAAATAGTAGATTCATGCCACCAGAGTAGGGGAGACTAAGGATGCATCTACACTGATCACTTAAGTCGGTGTGTACATGGATCATGGAGCTGATCTGGCTTAACCTAGGGCAATACCGCCTTAACATGGGGAAAGTGTGGGAAGGCATCCTAATGAGTTCCAAGCAATCACAGTTCCAAACTCTGGAATCAAATTGATGAAGGTTTCAAAGGTGCACAAAATTTGATGTATGTTATCTTGTTTCACCATTAGGAATTCACACTTTTCTGCAGTGCTTACTTGTACCACTGACACGCATTTTCAAGGCAGGTGGCTCTCAAAGGTGATTCACTGCCTTCGTGGATTGTGGTGGAATAACTTTGGCTTATTCATCTTCATGATGTGAATTCACAAATAACTTTTGCTTCTGCCTAAAAATCCCCTGCTAAATGGAGCAAGCGAAATATGCATAGTACCACAGCAGCACATTCTCTACATTTTGAAAATTCCCTCAGCCTCCCACTGCACACAAAGAGCATATGAGGGTGCTCCAAAAAGCCATTTTATTTACTCTTTCAAACAGAAATTGAGAGTGAATGCAATTCAGTGCATCCCCATAAGAAAACATAGTATTGTCTTCAAAGCACCTGTTGACTTGTGATGACTTCGTTGATTTCATAGGATTTTCTGAAGCAAGTTATACTCAGGAGTGGTTTGTGATTGCATTCCTTGAATATATAGCCTGTAGCAGCTGGCATTCCTTGAGGGTCAAAACCCGGGCTTGACCTTACTAAAAGTAGTGGCTGGAATTCTGCATTGCAGTTGCCTAGAGTTACCCACCTTAAAAGTCAGGAAGGCACTTTGAGTGACAGAGCTCTGTGGTGTGATCACGTGGTGCACTTCGGGATGACACAACCAGCTCCCTTCTGTCTTCAAGCCTCCTGTTTGAATAAAATGCTTTTTATTTGAACACAGAGCAGAAAGCAGTCTGGTTTAGCCTTCTATAATCATAGAATAGACTCATAGAGTTGGGCCCATCCAGTACAACTCCTGCCATGCAGAAAAAGCACAAAGCACCCCCAACAGATGGCCATTCAGCCTCTGTTTAAATATTTCCAAAGAAGAAGCCTCCACCATGGTCCGAGGCAGTGAGCTCTGCTGTTGGATATCTTGTACAATCAAGAAATTCTTCCAGATGTTTGGGTGGAATCTCCTTTCCTGGAATTTGAACCCATTGCTCTAGGTCCTTATGTCTGGAAAAGCAGACAATAACACCCTTTCAAATATTTAAGCATGGATTTCATGTCTCTTCTTATTTTTCTCTTCTCCAGGCTCTTCTCCATACACTATGTCTCATAGAGCTTGACCACAAGAAAATACTTCTGCCATGAAGGTTAAGCTTTAGATAGGGTTGTATAGAGAGATACACTCTGTAATATAGTCTGGACTTAAGCTGCAGTGGGCTTTATAATCACCTCATCAGACGGCCGGAAGCAGAAGGCAGCAGCTCACTGCTAGATGTGGGAATCCAGCACCACACGCCTCATCTCACCTTACCCGCATTGCCTGTCACATGGTCCATGCAGCTTCCTGTTATAGATACAAGTAACAAGGGAAGCTTCCAGTGTTGCTGTGGTGGCATGCCGGTTCTGCCCCCCTTCGCCCACTGAACCAGCACAACGTTGTCTGATGGGAGCCGGTCAGCTCCATGGGTGACCAGGGCTAGATGCTGCTGACTCTAGCCCCATATGATGAGGTAACCAGCTCTTTGAATTGTGCCTGGAAATGGACCAGTGGATCTGTTTCTTCAAGGGAGCAATATGTTCCCAACAACTGGCCATTGAGGTTTCCATATAGTTCCTAAAAACAACCCCATAAAAAATTCATGAGGCAACTCTCAATTTGAGAGTTTCAGCAGGATTAAGGGAAATAACATTTTAGGATTCCTCATTGACAATCTGATCCTGCCAGTGGCCAAAACCAGCTCCAGATTAAATGCATCCTCCTGAAAATGCCATCTGATGAGTTTGGCTTTTGGTGCTACTTGCTCACTTTTGGATCTAGCTAAATCTGGGAAGATGCCCACCATTATAAGGTGAAATCCCATGATCTACTGAAGGAACTCTTAGAAATATCTTCCTCTCCCTTCCTAACTGCACCCTTCTGTGCTATTTGAAAACAGGCTGTGGAAGTGTTGCGTGTTTTCCCGGCTGTATGGCCATGTTCTAGAAGTATTCTCTCCTATACTTCTGGAACATGGCCATACAGCCTGGAAAACACAACATCACTGTGATTCCGGCCATGAAAGCTTTCCACAACAGGCTGTGGAAGGTTTCTGAAGGGCTCTTTGGAGCTGTTTTTGTTGTGGAGGAGGGCTGCTGTAGAGTAGAACCATGTCCACCCTCTTCCTCTGGATTCTAGTTTCCCATCAACTATTCTTCATATCCTAAAATATTATAGATTGGAATAAGGAACACATGGTTTTCCAATGTTGTGAGACTGCAGCTCTAATCAACTCTTTCTGGCATAGGCAATGGTGAGAAATGATGGGATTTGCAGAGTAACACAGAGGTATACTAATCAGTGCTGGAATGGGTGTACTCATTGTTACAATCCCCATAGCCAGGTCCTTCGTACACACACACAGAGACACACATTTTTGGCCTCCTCTGGGACTTTCCCACATAATTTATTTTCCCTTATATATTAAAATGTCTACTTATTACTCACTAACTGGATTGTTAATTACAGTGATATTCACACTGTGTTTCAGAGTATCTTAAATAAACAAGAGATTGCACATCAGTGTATGTATATAGCTTACACATATGAAAAGCCTTACTAACCAGTGACTACTAGGTTGTGTCTGGCTACTTGCAAAAGGTGTGATGATACTCATTTCCTGCTTGTGATTTTCTCATCTGGGAACAGGATGCTGGACTAAATAGGCCTTAATCTGATTCAGTCAATCTCATCTTACATCCCTTGGTTCTTATTCTGGCTTGGACTCTGAGAGAATAGAGAAAACTAACAGAAATACTGAAATGGAGACTGATAATGGCTAGACAAATCAAAACATACTAAGCAAATACACAAACATGAAACCTGGAAACCTGGAAGGATGACTGTATTGCACATTATGCTTACTTCTTTGCATCATTTTAAAATCCAGATCATGAAGCAGTGAAGCAAATTGGATCTCTGCCACCATGGAGTCCTTGTTAGCATCACAACCAAGTGTTAATAACTGTCCAGTGAAGAGAAAGAGTCAACATCTTTCATCACTTTTGGTTGAGAATGGTATGTGCACCCCAACCATGCTGCTTCATATAGCCAGTGATGGAGAATATGATTGTCATCCAGGGATAGTCTGGATAGATTTTGTTTAGGTGCCCAATTCTGCCATTTGCTATAATGGGTGCTGGATCCCTCAGCCAAGGACAGGGATATTTCCTCCATCATCATTTACCACCAATAAAACCCATGCTATAAGCAGGAAGTTATGTCAAGGTTCAGCACCAAAAGAACTCTTGGGGAAGCTTAGAACTACCCTGTTTCCCCTAAAATAAGACATCCCCAGAAAATAAGACCTAGTAGAGGTTTTGCTGAATTGCTAAATATAAGTCCTCCCCCGAAAGTAAGACCTAGCAAAGTTTTTGTTTGTAAGCATGCCCGCCAAACAGAACACCAGAGCATGCAGGATCGGTAAATGTACGTACCATAAGGTGTTGTACATGGAAATATTGGTAGTAACAAGAAATTCTTGATAGGATTCACAGTTTGTCTGGTTATGCTGGTTTGTGATGACAACTACTGTACAGTATAAAATAAATGTTCATTTTTTTGTTCAACAATAAATGTGGATTCTTCTTCATGGAAAAATAAGACATCTCCTGAAAATAAGACCTAGAGCATCTTTGGGAGCAAAAATTAATATAAGACACTGCCTTATTTTCGGGGAAACACGGTAGACTCAGGCTGCCTTCACACTGTAGAATGAATACAGTTTGACACCCTTTTAATTGCCATGGTTCAATACTATGGAACCCTGATATTTGTAGTATGGAAAGGCACCAGCATTATTTGTCAGGGAATGTTAAAGACCCTGTAAAACTACAACTCCATGATTCCATAGCATTTAGCCATGCCAGTTAAAGAGATGTCAAACTGCATTCATTCTACACTCATATCAATTTCTGCATAGAAGTGGATTACCTTTTCTGTGCAAAACAAACTCTTGGCTAACATGCTTTGCCAGAAGTACGTAAGGATCAGGATGTGAGAATTATCAATCATTTGCAAAGTTGGGGGCAGCATTTGATAAGGAGGAAAGAGCATTTGTAGCAGCCAAGAACACTGAAGCATGAAATTTGATTCTCTCCTTATCTGAAAGATGATGTCTCTGATTCCCTCCAACTAAAGAGAACTAGACATGCAGCTGGTCTGATAATGAAAGCAAAGGTTGGATTCCTTACCCTGATTTATGGCCTTTCCAAATGATATACGGTAGGTGAGACATTAACAACATACAGCATGACTCTGTATCCATAGGACCAGTATCTGTGGTTTCATCTATCCACATCTGACAAAATAAATCACTTCTAAGCATTTTATAGGTTCTTGAACAGGACCTATTGTATTCTTGGGTCAGAAGTCCTTCATTTCAATAGATTGTTATTATCCATGATTCTGTGTATCCACATGAAACCCAGGAATGTATCCCTATAGATACAGGGGTTATGCTGTGTGCACAATTGCTGTTGTCTGGAGAATATTTCCTTTACCCACTTTCTCCAAGCAAGGAATTTGGAAGTTTTCCTTGAAAGCAAAACACAAGTTCTACCCACACTAATTAGTGTATCTATGAAGTCAGAAAATAGAGTAAGCCATAAAGACCAGTCTCCTTGCAGAGTGGTCTTTTCAGTCAACCTCCCACTCACATGTCAAACACAAGGAGTCATTAGGAGTCTTTTTTGTGTAGATAATAGTCCTCTATCTGAAAGGTCACAGAAAGAGTACCCTCTTTTCAAAAAAATGTCCCCAATTTAAAGACCCAGGCAGATTTAAAGATAAAGACCCATGAGGGGCTCTATGAATGTTGAAGTTGTGTTGTCGAAGGCTTTCATGGCCGGGATCACAAGGTTGTTGTATGTCTTTCGGGCTGTGTGGCCATGTTCCAGAAGTATTCTCTCCTGATGTTTTGCCCACATCTATGGCAGGCATCCTCAGTGGTTGTGAGGTATGTGTGCCTAGTTTATCCATACCTCACAACCTCTGAGGATGCCTGCCATAGATGTGAGCGAAACGTCAGGAGAGAATACTTCTGGAACATGGCCACACAGCCCGAAAGACATACAACAACCTAATGTTGAAGTTGTTTTGAATTACTTCCAGGAGACTGAGGAGCCACAGAGATCATCTCATCACATTCCCTTCCATTTTATTAACATAGATTGCAGCTCATATTATTATAAACTAATGTCTTTTATTAAAATAGTCAATACAGGTAAATCTGCATATACAATTTTATTCATATTTCTTTTCTTTACTCAGTTATGTGTAGGTGTCCATCCTGTTAACTTTACAAGTGGGAAAGAAATGAAGAATATATGTGCTCCCATTGCTAGTCTTGCTGCAGTTGTTGTTGTTCTTGTTTTGTGCTTTCATATAATTTCTAATCCTAAGGCAAACCTATCATGACGTCTTCTTTCCAAGATTTGGTCAAAATGAATTGATGTTGCCTTCCTCTGAAGCTGAGAGTAAGCAACTTGCCCAAGGTCAACTCTGGCCTACCAGCATCCTACCCAATACTCAAACCACTAAACCACACTGGCTCTCACCAGTGATAACTTCTCTCATTTCCAATTTTGCAGTGTAGACAGAGGCTAGACATCTTTTCAAAAATTCCCACCATTTCATAAATTCCCAATCTGTTTCTACAAAAATAAAACCATGTAACTAAGAAGTAAGCAAGCTGACTAGAAACAAAAGTAAAACAGGGATGGGAAAAAAAGAACAGAAACATAAAGAACTGAACAGTTACCAAGGAAAATATGGAACATATTTTGCGATATTCTTTAATAAACCTTTTTCAGTACTGGCTGAAATCCCATATCTGCTAGTTAGAGTGCATCTATATTATAGATTTAATGCACTTTGATGCCACTTGAATTTCTATGGCTCAGTGGTATGGAGTTCTTGGGTGTTTTTCAATGTGTTTAGCCTTTTTTTGTTTTTTTGCCAAAGAGTGCTGGTACCCTACCAAACTACAACTCCTGGGATTCCATTGTATTCAGTCATAGCAATTAAAGTGATATCCAACTGCATTAATTGTATAGTGTTGTTTGTCTGCCATTTCAGTGTAGATGCACCATAATTAGACATGTGCAGCCTGGTGAGATCAATAGTCACTGCCAGTCCATCTCCCTTCTAGTGTTGTTCGGGTTGGGTAGACTTCCATGTGATTGAAAATCTTTAGGAAAGAGCTTTCTCTACTTGTCTAGGTTCCACAGCTTGTAAAACAAACTTGAAAAAGTAATAACTGTTAGAATCTCACAACAAGCATGGACTTGCTAGTTAGGATTATGATAATTATAGTGCTTAAAAAATAACTTGATCAAGCTGGAGGAGTCCTGCACAATTTAGATCTTCAATTTCCAATCTCTTTAAGTTCTCACTTATGTAGATGTGAGGGAGAACTGGTTATTTTCGTTTGTAATCTGTCTTATCAGGCAATCTTGGTGGCCAAGGGCCAAGTTGTCTCCAAAACTTCCTTCTCCCACATAAACTATCCTGAGCTTTCAGGAAGAGTCTGGTTTTTATCTGGCTGTTAGGTAAGATCAAACATAAGCACGGTAAAGGCACCCCCCAAAGTGAGTGATACATTCCCATGAAAGAAGCAAATCCTGTACTTGGATGTATCTGGCCAGCATTAGTTCTCCCCTGACCCCTGTTTGGCCAGATAGATTATTAAACATCAAACAGAGTCAGAATGGAGCTGGCATTCAGACACCTACTCAAGCCCATAAACCCTGACTAGATGGTATGGTATATCTACATTGTAGAATTAATGTAGATTGACACTGCTTGCCATGGCTCCATGCTATGGAACCCTAGGATTTTTAGTTTGCTGAGGCACCAAACTACAAAAACTTTGTAAAACGACAGCCTAATGATTCCATAGCATTGAGCCATAGTAGTTAAAGTGGCATCAAAATATATTAATCTACAGTGTAGTTTCTCCTTTTGAGTGACATTTTGTGACACTCCGTCATAGAAGCACCCAAGTCTGCACATCTGTTTTAGGCCCACCATATAATCCAGATTATCAAAGTGGATAATCCACATTATCGAAACTGGATTATATGAGTCTACACTGCTGTGCAATCCAGTTTAATATCAGATAATCTGGATTATATCGCAGTGTAGAAGGGGCCTAAGTCTAGATCAACTCAATCAAGCTATAACTTAGCCGCCCTGAGTCCCCTGTTGGGTGAGAAGGGCGGGATATAAATATTGTAATAAATAAATAAATAACTTGGGATGCGACTACACTGTAGAATGACTACAGTTTGACACCCATTTTAATTGCCATGGCACAACACTGCAATGATGGGAGCTGTAGTTTGGTGAAGCACAAGCTCTGTTTGGCCAGAAAAACTAAAGACCTTGCAAAACAAAAGCTCCTATGATCCCATAACATTGAGCAATGACAGTTAAAGTGGTGTCAAACTACATTAATTCTACAATGTAAACACACTCTAGGATAATATTGGAACAGCAACTAGGAGGTGATATTTGGACACAGAAGCCACACTGTTTAGTGCTGAAATGATACTATTTCAAGTGTTTTGTTGTTGTTTTCCTCTGGGTACATTTTAAAAAATTCATTTAAAAATATTTTTAAACTTTGTTGATTAACATGTAGACATTCACAAAGTCTCAGGCCTGGTAACCAAAACAGGCCCATCCCCATTCAAACAGGATTTCCTAAGGAGGAAATCCGCAGTAGTCAAGCCAGGCACGAAAACAAAACATTGAAAGAAACATAAGACTGCCCAAGGCAGAATTATCATTATTATATCTGGGACAAAGCAAAAATGAATAAATCTCTGTGCAGTTTGAACCAGGAGACTCTCACATACGGTGAGGAATGCATGTTTTCATGGGAGTAAAATGGCTTGTTTTTGATACACACACAAGTATGACTTCCTAGCATTTCACAGATTAAAAATAAGGCCATTTGCATACTTCTAATAAGGAGGGGACAGAATGCAGATAACAGAGGGAGCTGCCTGTGGGGTTCTCATTCCCAACAACAGCAGCAACAACAAAGTGATTTTCTGTATCTAAATGAGGCTGTTGAATTTGAAAACATAACCCAGAGTGGAGTTTTATATGAACGAATGGCAAATGGGGCTTAGCTTTGTTACTAGAAAGCAGGTGCTCAGAGAACATAAAATATTCTTTAATTTTGTGTTAACTGTAGCTGCCAAATGTTGGAATACTAGCACATAAAGTTAGCAGGAAAATCAGATTGGCCTGGATTTACTTATTCTTTCTCCTTTGCTTTCTTACATCAGATTGGCAAAGCATATCCTCAATACCCTAAAAGCACCAGATTCTATCTGATCCAAGCAGATCCTGGCCAGGTATTTGAGTGGGAGACTGCCAACCAATACCAGGTACTGGAAACTATATTTCAGAGGAAGGCAGTAACAAACTACATCTGACTGTATTCTTTGCCTAAGAAAACCAAATGAAAATCATGGGGTCACCACTATTGACTGATAACTTGAAGGCACATAACACATTTTCAAAGTCAATACTGCTATACACAACAGACCACCAAAGTCCCAAGTGTGAAAAGGAGGATAAAATAGCATACAGGAAAGAGAGTTTAGAAGAACTGGTAAGTTGTTCCAAACAAATCAAATAATGCAACACAACAACAGAGGAACACTTGAGCAGAGCAAATAAGCTTCAGTCTGGAATTGTTAGCCTAGTTGCCTCTATGATTATTTGTTTGGTCAAACATATTCAGCCACTGGGTTGCTGTATGTTTTTCGGGCTGTATGGCCATGTTCCAGAAGTATTCTCTCCTGATGTTTTGCCCACATCTATGGCAGGCATCCTCAGAGGTTGTGAGGTCTGTTGGAAACTAGGCAAGTGAGGTTTATTTATCTTTGGAAAGTCTAGGCTATGAGAAAAAAAACCCTTTGTCAGTAGTAGGCTAGTGTGAATGTTGCAGGTAATCACCCTAATTAGCATTGAAAAAGCTTCAACTCCTGTCTTTTTTTTTTTTTTTTGCCTGGGGGCATCCTTTGATCAGAGTCATTAGCTTTTTTCTGGCTATGATCCTGCAGCCTTCCAGATGTTACTGTATCACAACACCCATTGCTCTAGACATGATGTCTAATGATGAGGAATGCAGGAGTTGCAGTCCAGCATCTAAAATGACATGGTTGGCGGCATTAGTCCTGCGTGCCTTGAGCTTAACACATGTGCACTAGAGCTATGTGTGCACCATTCTCTCCAATATTTGACTTGTATGTTGACATGTATATGGACTGCAACTGAAATTTTAACAAGGGTTCATGATTAAATTAAAGACTCTGTGTTGCTGTGAGTTTTTCAGGCTGAGTGGTCATGTTCCAGTAGTATTCTCTCCTGATGTTTCCCCTGCATCTGTGGCTGGCATCTTCATAGGTTCTGAAGGCTCTGTGTTCTGTTGTTGGAACCCCAAAGTAGGCCTAGATAAGTCACATTTAAAAACACCTTTTAAAATTAAAATTAACCCAGGCAAGGGAGTGTGCAAAAGAGCAAAGTTCACAGTTATAGTTTGAATTCCAGGATGTTCAAGTTTTTCCTCTTTTGGACTCCATTTCCGTGGCAGCCATGGGAACCAGATACAACCTTTCCTTGACCTGGTGAAGTTAAATAATCAAATACTTTGTGAATTGGATATTTTCCTTGTGAAAGCGCTAAAAGGCAAAAAACAAATGGGTCCAGCACATCACTTAGTGTTTTGGATTGGAATGTATACTTTCCTATTGTTTATTGGGATATCTTTTTCATCTTGCTTCTGCAAAAGGTGAAGTAGGAGCCCCCCGTGGTGCAGTGGATTGAACCCCTGTGCCGGCAGGACTGATGATTTGAGGTTGGGTTGCTGACCTGAAGGTTGCTGGTTCGAATCCAACCTGGGGAGAATGTGGATGAGCTCTCGCTGTCCGCTCCAGATCCCTTCGAGGACATGAGAGAAGCCTCCCACAAGGATAGTAAAACATCAAAACATCCGAGCATCCCCTGGGCAATGTCCTTACAGATGGCCAATTCTCTCACACCAGAAGCGACTTGCAGTTTCTCAAGTCGCTCTGGACACACAAAAAAGGTGAAGTTGGGATTTAGGTCATTCTCCTCAAAGTAGTGCCATCTTTGAAGCCTCACCAAAAATATTTTAATGTGTCATTGCCAGGTTATCACACAAAAAACAGTTCTAACACAAGAAAATATATTGCTTCTACAGCAGACCCTCAATTTTTGGGGGGCTTAGGAGTAAAAGATCCTTGTAAAAATGGCAAAGCCATGAATATTTTTACTTGAAAGAACCCATTTTAAAGGAATTTCTAGGTCTTCCAATGAAACTCCATGGCCAGAAGTTGACCATGAGTTGTGCTGGTGGACCAAGAGATTCCTAGATAGAAGTTTTCTCTAGAAATATCGAGGACCTCCAGCATAAATCTATGGTCAATGGCCATTGGAGGTAGACTATAGAGTCACATTGGAGCACCTATAACTTCCTGGAAGGACCATATTAATTAATCTGTGAATACAGTCATCATATTTAGAAAAGTTAAAGATACAAATGTGGAGCCCCAACAGTCTATTTCCTATTTATTTCCTAATTTATCATGCTAGATAATGGATATTGCAGCACAATAATTTCAGTTCTCATCCCTACCCTACAACTGCGAGCTATAGTTAGTATTCCTCTTACTTCTATATACAGTAATATAGGGGAAGCAGTAGAACACCAGAAGGTGTAAAACAGCTATGTTTGCTATTGGACCGATGTAATTAAAGATGATAGCCAGGGTGATGCAGTGGTTTGGATGTTGGGTTAAGAAAACCAGGGTTCAGATCCCCTTCTCACCATAGAAATCCATTGAGTGGCTTTGGGCAGGTCACACACCTTCAGCCTTGGAGGAAGAAAGAGCAGATCCCCATTCGCCAAGAAAATCCTATGAGAGATTTATCATAAATTGGAATTAACTTGAAAGCAAAGAAGAACAAGAGTTACAGGCATGTTTTCTAGGCTGCAGCTCTGCATTTGCAAATACAGTAGTCTCACTTATCTAACCTTTGCTTATCCAATGTTCTGTATTATCCAATGCAGTCTGCCTTTTAGTAGCCAATGTTTTTGTAGTCAATATTTTCAATACATTGCAATGTTTTGGTGCTAAATTTGTAAATACAGAAATTACTATGTGACATTACCATGGGGGCCTCTGGTGGTGGCGCAGTGTGTTAAAGCGCTGAGCTGCTGAACTTGCAGACCGAAAGGTCCCAGGTTCAAATCCCGGGAGCGGAATGAGTGCCCGCTGTTAGCCCCAGCTCCTGCCAACCTAGCAGTTTGAAAACATGCAAATGTGAGTAGATCAATAGGTACCACTCCGGTGGGAAGGTAATGGCACTCCGTGAAGTCATGCCGGCCACATGAACTTGGAGGTGTCTACAGACAATGCCGGCTCTTTGGCTTAGAAATGGAGATGAGCACCAACCCCCAGAGTTGGTCACGACTGGACTTAACGTCAGGGGAAAACCTTTAACCTAACCATTACCATGGATTGAACTACTTTTTCTGTCGATATTTTGTAAAACATGATGTTTTGGTGTTTAATTTGTAAAATCATAATGTAATTTGACGTTTAATAGGCTTTTCCTTAATCCCTCCTTATCCAACTTTTTTTGTCTTATCCAACATTCTGCCAGCCCGTTTATGTTGGATAAGTGAGACTCTACTGTAGTGATTTCCCCATCATTTGAAAAGGTTTGCCAAGTTTCAACACAGAGAATGAGACTTTACTTTTAAATGGTTGTAAATCCAGTTATTACCGTAGTTCTAATCTCAGTAGGTCCAGTGAATCAATGGAAATATATAAGTCAACCATTATGTCAATTTCACAGATTCAGTTCGTTTACTGTAATTGTGATTAATAATTGGGTTGGGGTCTCAGAACTGGAAGATGGTACAACTGCTGTGTTCCTGGTTCTGCAATTATTCTTCCCTTCTTGCTATCAGAGAATGCTAAAATATTGCTTGCAGTGGAGGCAGGACAATGACTGTACAGAATAATAATAATAATAATAATAATAATAATAATAATAATAATAATAATAATAATAACTTTATTTATACCCCAGAACTCCCAAAAATAACATTGGAATGGAGGTTCACTTACTTTTGTTGGTAGTTTGTACTACTTCTCCATACCCTTAACATGCTTGGATCTGGCAGTAAACCTGACTAATCCTCTGTTGTCCCATGTTTTCAAATGTCCTAGTTTCCTCTGCCCACTTCTCTGAAATGCTGTGGGTTGTAGATGGGTGTATTTTCCTGTTATGCTTTATTTCTGGGCTATTTGTCTCTCAAGAAGACACAAAGCTACAGCGCTGTTTGAAGAATATCCTTTCTACAGTTTGAACAGACAAAATGAAGGTCTTGTTTAGGTGCCCAGTTTGCGTGTCATCCAAGCTGTCCATGACAATTTTAAGGTTATATTATTCTCATTTTAACGGAACATTTGATAGAAATATATGTATGTAAATATGTTGGAAAAGGTTTACTTCCTACAATAAAAAAACTGAAATTGCTTTATTATACTGATGCACTATTGTCTCAAAAAAGAAGTAACTGAGAAGATTCTGAAACTGATATGCCGAAACTGTCAATAAAATAAATTCTCTGAAACAATCAGGGTGTGAAGCTACATGTGAATCCTTGCTCCATAAAATTCATTATTCAAAGTGAGAAGGAAGGTATGCTTGGACAGGAGAATCCTTTCATACCCAGGTTACTATCCTGGTCCACATAGCAGGTTCTCCCTATTCTGTCTGATGGGAGCAACTGGGGTGCCAATTATTGTTACTGTTGGATGGACAGTTGATTTCCCCCCCCCTTTTTTTTCAGAACTGCAGTTGCTCTTTATGGACTAGATCTCCCAGAATACCCCAGCCAATAAAACTATTATTATTATTATTATTATTATTATTATTATTATTATTATTTATATCCCACTTTTTTCCTCCATAAGGAGACTCAAAATGACTAACATTAAAAGCATCACAATCCAATTTAAAGTATACAAATATAAAATATTAAAACAGTATTAAAGATAATTAGTATTTAAAACTATTATCTATGCTGACTAGCAATCTCTCATTGCATCCTCCAAAAGAAACATTTCCCAGCTCTCATGCCCTCTAGCAGTGTTTTTTGTGCCACAACAGAGACAAAGAAGGAAGTAATGGGCTATTTTGTTGCTTGGAGGGTAGTTACTTTTGAACCTTGATCTCAATGTGGCTGGGAGTTTTCTGTTCGACTGGTCTGACTGCAGTTCCTTTAACCTGTCCATAATACAGAGCAAGAGGACTTTCCAATGAGGAAATCATGGCAAGGTGAGGTAGGAATGTGCCACAACCTGAGACCTTTCTGGGAGTTTTCTGGTTAAACTCACTTCCCAACATGTTAGGTGACTTTGGGCTAGTCTCTGGGCCCTTCCATATAACCCCGAACATCAAGGAAGAAAATCCCACAATACCTGCTTTTAAATCAGTTATCTGAGTCCACACTGCTATATATTCCCGTTCCAAGCAGAAAATGTAGGATTTTATTCAGCTAAGTGGAAGGGACCTCCGTCTCTTTGATCTAACTCACAGTTTTGTGTGAAGATACAATATCTCACAATTAAGTTGCAGCAGTATGTGTGTAGTAAAGTAGTAGTGCCCGAGTTGAGAAAGAATGGGATTCTGTTCTAGCTCATTTTAATGGAGCTGTGTATGCTTTCCTACAACAGACAACATCAAGAACAGCTGCCTCCAGAATCCTTTGTGGAGTACATGAGGATCAAAGCTGAATGGAGGATAAAGCAAATCAGCCCCATCTCACAAGCTGCCCCAACCCCCAGAATGTTAAAAATGGGTCTATATATTAGTCATCGAAATAATATAGTAACAAAAGTGGAGACTGGTGTAATTAAAAAAAAACTGGGTGCATTTGGAAGAAACTTTCAAGCAGTCTCTAGAAGGTTCAAATTTAAGAGCATGCATTTTCTTAGACTTGACCCAATCTGCATTTTAGTCCTCATTTACAGGAGGGCTATTTATAAAATACTTGTTTTAGCTGTTTCTGGTCAACCTGAATTTATTGTCAAAACTTTTTACCAATTCAGGCGCTTGGACCAACCAGTTTGCTTCAGTGTAGCTATCCCTAAAATCATGTGTAATTTGAACAGGAAACAACAACAACAACAACAATAACAACAACAACAACAACAACAACAACAACAACAACATAAAACTTTATTTATACCCCACAACCATCTCCCATAGTGACTCGGGACAGCTTACAAAATAGCAGATGATGGTGCCATGCAATACAGAAAATGCAATAAGGTAAAGGTAAAGGTTTCCCCTGACGTTAAGTCCAGTCATGTCTGACTCTGGGGGTTGGTGTTCATCTCCATTTCTAAGCCGAAGAGCCGGCATTGTCCGTAGACACCTCCAAGGTCATGTGGCCGGCATGACTGCATGGAGCACTGTTACCTTCCCGCCGGAGCGGTACCTATTGATCTACTCCCACTGTCATGTTTTCAAACTGCTAGGTTGGCAGAAGCTGGAGCTAACAGCGGGTGCTCACTCCGCTCCCGGGATTTGAACCTGGGACCTTTCGGTCTGCAAGTTCAGCAGCTCAGTGCTTTAACACACTTCGCCACGGGGGCTCCTATAAAAATGCAATACTTCAATATATAAAAGCAATAACACATTTACATAAGACCAGAAATATAAAATTGATAAAAGCAACCTGTATTAAATAAATATAACTGCAGCTTTCAATGACATCACAATCTAAACATGTCCTTACATCAACTTCCTTAATGCATCTGTTTGGTTCTTTGAAAGGTTGAGGAATTTCCCACCGCATTGTTTCTCTCCTACCATTCATTGGGCATTTCAGAGCTCTATTGTAATCTTGGTTTGTTTGGATAGTGTTTTATGTTATGTTTTCCCGTATCACAGCATACTAAAACTGGAGGAAGATACATTTGTTTTTCTTCCTTCTCTCCCTCCTTCCTCTTATCTTATTTCCTTTGACTATTAGTTTTTTTTATGAAGCAGTGGGCATCCTCAGGATCTCAGACTGATTCAAAATAAACCTCCAAGAGCTTCAGTTGCAGCAGTGTCCGACTGGCTGTAGTTCATCCCAAATTGCTACATTTCCTATCAGAGGTAAGTTTTATTAGAATGAAGTTCACTGTCTCAGTGACAGAAACCCTAAGTCTTGGGGATGTATATGGTTTGTAATATTCCGCCATCACTTCATTCACAAACTATTTCATATTTTGAGTAAACGCATAGCAGGAGCAGTGGTTGAGGAGCAAGAACTCACAAGAACCTTCCTGGGACACGTTTGCCATCACCATCATCAGGCCTAACTCTCTGTCCTTCCTTGTGCGATTTATTTTGGAAAATCTTTCAACAAATGAAATGTTACCTGATGACCTTTTATCTCAGGAGGTGATCTGAAGGCACACAGCAACAAGAGAAACACACTTTCTCTGATTTATATTGAAAATTGAAAGATAGAACAATTATCGTAACTGTCTTTATGGCTCCCAGAATTCAATTTAGAAGTCTCATTCAGAGCATAACTGTGGCAGACATATGAAAGAATGGCATAATTTGGTCACAATATTCTCTCCCTCCTTCTGCCTAACCCCCCTTCAGTTATTTTCAATGTAGTTAGATTTGACAGCTACTTTCTTTTTTATTCCCAAGAGACCACTTTAAAAAGAATCTGGCCATTTGCACCATAAAAAGGAAGAAATATGAAGTGTGAAAAGAGGGGTAAATATGGGACAAGGTGGAAATAATGCAGGTGACCTGCCTTTGATTTGTGGCTACCAAGTTTAAATTCATCTCCTATAGCCTGAACAGCAGCTAGATTGGCAGCAATCAGCAGGCAATTGGATTACATTCCCCTGAAATGAAATCCTTCACCCAGGACTGGCCCTGCCATTAGACTCTGTGAGACAACTGCCTCAGGCACCGGATGATGAGAAGCTGATCTGTGTTGGCCATACACCTTTCCACCTTCCCACAACTCAACTGCTAGCTCTAGTTAGAAGCAACCAGTGGATGCTTCTAAATGGAGCTAATTACAGGGAGCACACAACGTCCGTGTTAAAACAGCTCCACTGATTGCCGATAAGTTTCCGGTTCCAGTTCAAAGTTTAGGTTATGACCTACAAAGCCCTAAACAGTTCAGGCCCCACCTGTCTTCATGATCGCCTCTTCCCCTATGAACTGGCGCGAGCTCTAAGATCTTCCAGTGAGATCCTCTTCTCACTCCCATCACTGTCAGAGGCATGGTTGATGGGGATGAGGGAGAGGGCCTTCTCAGTGGTGGCCCCTCTACTTTGGAACACCCTCCCCAGGGAGATTAGACAAGCCCCCATACTGTCCTCCTTTTGCAGGGATCTGAAAACTTAGTTGTTCCAACAAACATTTAAAACAATTAGTCCCTAATTATAAATGCCCAGTCCCTAGGTCGCCAGATAGTACACTGTTCTCTGCACCTCATCCATTTCCCCAGCTGTATCATGTGTCGTTTTGCACTATCCCATGCCTGACCCTTTGATAGCCTGCTCAAGAACATTTTTGTAATTATGGTCATTGGTTCTTGTTGAATATGGCCTGTTGGAACCTCAATGCTGCTGGTTTTTTTCCTCGTATGTTTATTGTGTTTATATGGATTGTTGTATTTTATTATTCTTATTTTATTTATTTATTTATTTACAACATTTATATTCCGCCCTTCTCACCCCGAAGGGGACTCAGGGCGGATTACAATGAACACATATATGGCAAACATTCAATGCCAACAGACAAACAACATATATAGACAGACACAGAGGCATTTAACATTTTTTTCCAGCTTCACGATTCCGGCCACAGGGGGAGCTATTGCTTCACTGTCCACTAGTGGCTGTACTTCCTCATTCCTTTCCTCGTGTTTTGCTGGCAGTTTTATGATGTTGTAAATTAGTTAAATTAGCCTCCCTGCATAAAGCGTACCTAAATTTCCCTATTTGACAGATGCAACTGTCTTTCGGGGCTGCATAGGTCAACAGCAAGCCAGGCTATTTAATGGTTGAGGGGCTTAACCCGACCCAGGCTTCGAACTCATGACCTCTCAGTCAGTAGTGATTTATTGCAGCTGGTTATTAGCCAGCTGCGCCACAGCCCGGCCCAAATTTTAGTGGTGATTTTGTTTTAATTTTTTGCTGTTTGGTTTTATTTCTGTTGGACCTTCTGTCCCATATGTAAGCCGCTCGAGTCTCTTTGGGGAGATGGTGGTGAGGTATAAAAATAAAGTTGTTGTTGTTATTGTTATTGTTATTATTATGCACTTGGAAGTTAAACAGGGTCAGAGACTGCCAACACAGAGCAGAAAATATAGGCTATATTTCAGAGGAAGGAACTGGCAAAACCACTTCTGGGTATTCTTTGCCTAAGAAAACTCATGGATGTCACCATAATCTGACAGGTGACATAAAGGCATACAACCATCCCCAGTCAGTGCCCTGCAGGTGTGTTTGCCTAAAACTCCCATAATCTCACACACAGCCAGTCAGCCTGCAGGATGGTGGGAGCTGTAGTCCAACACAGGGCTGGAGAAAGGGCCAACTCATTCTTCACTTGATGATTTCTACACAATAGAGGAAATGTGTTTTTAAGATTTTAAAATATGTGGACACATTTTAAAATCATGCCAATTCCCATCACTTCGGCCAGCTTGACTAAATACAGAGTGATGGGAGATTTTGGTGGATAAGTATGATTGGAAATGTAGGTGGGCAATCTCTGTAAAACAATAGGTGTTTTCCCATGTCTAGATTGGTTACAGCATTGACCATTCTGTGCTGATTTGCATTTAAAAAACACATTTATTTTTAAGCTACATACACTTCATGGTGATGTTAACTTGACATAGGATGTTATCCCACGGGGGAGGGGGGCACCATGTATCCACAGAGTTATGCCTCCGGTGGCACAGCAGATTAAACCTCTGAACTGCTGAATTTGCTGACTGAAAGGTTGGCAGTTCGAATCCTGGGAGCGGAGTGAGCTCCCCCTGTTTATTTATTATTATTACAATATTGCTAGTCCCAGCTTCTGCCAACCTAGCAGTTCGAAAACATGCAAATGCGAGTAGATCAATAGGTACCGCTCTGGTAGGAAAGTAACAGCACTCCATGCAGTTATACCAGCCTTGGAGGTGTCTACGGACAACGCCGGCTCTTCGGCTTAGAAATGGAGATGAGCACCAACTCCCAGAGTCGGACACAACTAGACTTAATGTCAGGGAAAAACCTTTACCTTTACCTATGTCCTGTTGCATTAGAAAGAAAATCATATTGTGTCACAGATCCCGTCACATGTTGTTCTTTTCTTGCCTTTTCTCCCAAAATAATCGATTTTCAGATTTATCACATGAGCGAGTGCAGTTCCCACCCACTCTATTTAGAAAAAAAAAGCTTGGGGAAAAAACTTTAGGAATATTAGACTTCTGCTTCCAGTCCTGCAACATCTGAGGAGACAGGAAGCATTGATCTGCTCTATCTATCTATCTATCTATCTATCTATCTATCTATCTATCTATCTATCTCTATCTATCTCTATCTCTCTCAATCTCTCGCTCTCCCTCCTTAATCTGGGCTCCTCTCCTTCCACCCAATCTCATTAGTCTAGCCGTAGTGCAATTTCAAAAGTCAAGATTACTGTGATGGAGAAATGACAGGAAAAACAAAGTGATGATGTTTTGAAATTTCAATGTTTCTAATGATTAAATTAATTTCAAAAAATTACCATGTCAGACACATGAAGCGGGATTTTTGGAGATAAATGTCAGTGTTTGATAGGAGACCACCTATGGGAATACCCCTTATTCCACATCAACAGGCAAATTTGACAGATCCCATTCCACATGCATTTTACCATTTTCTCTAATTGTATAATGATTCCTGAGTTCAGAAGACAATCTCTGCCCCCATCTCCCCCCCTCCCCCTGGTTTCCAGACACTTCAAAAACGCTTCCCTGATGAGTCCCCCTGCATCATCTGATGGGCTTCATAATACATTGTTTTCCCTGTATTAGAAGTGTTTAGAAACCCGGGGAGGGGGGCTGTGTGGGATAATGTCCATAATATAGTTGCATAAGGTGATGATCTCTACCCTCAGCTTAGTCCTTTTTGCACCCAATAAAAATCATCACCATCTTATTTATATAACACCATTAACTGTGCATGGCACTTTGCAATAAAACAAGTAAAAACAATGGGCACTGCCAAAGGTGTACAATCTAAAATGTATTTGCACACACCCATACGAAATGAGGAACAACAAGGAACAAAACTGTACAATACAATTGCAAAAGAAATCATCCTGATAAAATGCAAATGAATTGATTTAGTGCAACTCCTGGCATCTTAACAGCTCTTCAAGATAAACCTATGTTGACATAAACTTTCCTCGACTACCACCCTCCAATCCAGGTGTACAAAGTGTTATTGGGAGGAGGAGGAGACAGCAAGTTTTGTAAGGAGATTGCAGGAGATTGTACAGTTGAAGGGAAGATATGCAAATAATATTATAGTAGGAATCTGTTCTAGGTTTTAAATGGAAGTTAACAAGAGCTATCCAAGGTGCTAATCCTTATTCCAACATGGGCTTAGCACCTAGACTAGCTCCTTGAAAGATGCTTTGGGGTGTAGTGGTTTGCACGATAAATTACAACTCTGGAGATCAGAGTTCAATTCCCTATTTGGCCATGGAAACTAATTGGTCAACTGTGAGTAAGTTACACACTGCCAGCCTCCCCCACCCTGCAAATAATAGGGATGACTTTGCCTTACAGTTGCCATATAAGGTGGACATGATTTGATGGCACATAACAAAAACAACCACCACCACCACTCATTTAAAGTTCAGACTACAACACAGAATAGAAACAACAGCACAATGACAGATGCCACAAGTGGCACTGTGGCAAGTCCTGAGTTTTATGTCTTGTGTGGCTTGTTGTTGCAAGTGTGCAGCTTTTTTAAGGTGGTGATCCACTTGCCAGAAAAATTGGTGTGGTGTGATGGTCCCTCCGGGAAGATGGGGTAGGTTATAAATAAAGTTTGTTATTATTAAGTTTATTATGGTTACAGTGTCAAATAGAACCATCGGCGTTCAGGGTTCAAATTCCCACTCAGTTATGGAAGCCATTTGGGTGACCTTGTGCAAGTCATAGTCTCTCAGCCTCAGTGAAAAACAAAAGCTAACTCCCTCTGAAGAACTTTTATTAAAAAAAACCCTATGATAGGGTCACCATGAATTGGAAACTAACTGTTGTGGACTACAACTATCATGGCCCTGCAGCCATCATGGCTAGTTTCCAGGTGTTAAAAGCCCCAAAAAAGTAACTTTTCCAAGCTCTGCTGTCTTGGAAAGGTATGAAATTCTGATCATTCAAAGGGAGGACAAGAGGAGAAATCCAATGTTCATAAGACACAAGAAATGAAATTAACAAATGGGAACTCATTTTCTTTGCTTTTTTTTACAATTCTTTAAAATACTAGAGAAATTCCTTACACCTCCACAATGTTTGTAAAAGTCAATGAACTCACAAAATGCTGACATGTCTTGTAGGAGGATGTTGACATTTTCTGAGCAATCAGAAAATGATACAAATGGGCCTGTTGTTGGTAATTTCATTGTATTCAAATAGCCTTGAAAGGCTGGGAGGACTCTAATCTTCAACAAGCTGTTGAAGATTGTTGGTAATCTTAGGCAGTCCAAGCAAACAAAGCCTCTATTTTTTCCAAACTGAAGGGCAAAACCTAAGATAAAATACATAGGCTTTACGATGGGAATGGTAGAAATAGCCACCCCCAAACCAGTTCTTTTTGATGTGACATTTAATTGATGTCAATGCAACAGGGTTGCACAAGAAAATGGAAGATGGCTACACCATAATTCAAAAAGTACAAGATAAGGGGTAGTTTTGTCCTAATGAGAAAATCATGATTGTAATGAGTTTGAATTTTTGAATACTTAATCTAGGAAAACGATGATTTGGACTATAACTCCCATCACTCCAGGAATAACCAAACTTGTAGTTTAATTTATTAAGAAGGCACCAGCTTGGGAAAGTCCAGCTATGGAAACCAAGCCCTATCTCTACCACAGATCAATAATTCAAACTCTCTCCTTGCAATTTGTTTGCACAGCTGTAGATGTATAGTGGTTATTTGAATCGGCCTTACATGTGTACAGCTTTATGTATAGAAAGTTCTTCCACATTATTAGCCCAGAATCCCCTCTGCACATGGAAGAACTCCTCACATAACTGCCAAAGGCTTTGTCAAGCAGGGATGGCTAGCTTCTTGTGTGGCAATGGCAGAGTGATAAATAGCAAAGCAAACATATGATACCCAACCCTAATTAATTACATGTGCCTTTGTTGTTATTTGCCACCAAGTCAGCTTGGGCATATGACAATTCCGTGAATGGGAAACCTCAAATAACCCTGAACAGGTCTTGTCTCCCTTTACTGAATCAACTCATGTGTCTTGCTCTTTTCCTGCCTTCCACTTTTCTCAGCATTATTTGTCCCCTAATTAATTAAAAGCATGATAGCTTAGCCAAACTGGTTTTTAGGGAGTATTCAAGCTTGATGTCCTCTTGGGCCTATTTGTTTGTCTTTTTGGCAGCCCACAGTATCCACAGAATTCTCCTCTCACATCTGCAAAGTGGAGATAACAGCAGCACACCTTCCAAAACTGTGGGTTACAAATAATAAACAGTATAAATGGGGATGAATAGTAGGCATTCCTGCACAGCAGCTAGTCTACTGTCTTCCATCAGACCCCAGAAAACGGCTGAATTCCCAGATTGCTTCTCCTTTAGTGTCTTCCAGAGCTTGGAAGGAACCCATTATAAGTAACAGTTACCTGTACCTAGTTACTTTTGAGGAATGCCAAGGCAGGTAAAAAAGTTACTATTCAAAGTGATGTCAAATGTAGAAAAGAAGTCACATTTATTGTTATAATTTGTAACTAACTACTTTCAAAAGTAACTTTTAAAGGTATGTGTATGCCTATGTCATTTTTTATCAACTAACTCCCCTTTCAAAAAGCAGCTGAAGTAAGATGAAGAGTAGAGCAACAAGTTACAGATAGGTTACTCTTTCCACACAGACATAAAACTGTCATGCCTTTGATCACACATTGTCAATGAGTTATTTTTCAAATAGCACAATGAGTGGCTCGCTTTTTCAGAATGCATTCAGTAAAAGGTAACGTCAAAAGAATTTACTTTTTAATTGAACAGATCAATTTTTTAACTGTTCAGACTATCCTCTCCCATCCTTTGGTTTTGTCAAGTTTTCTTTTGTAAACTCTGAAAGGTATTTCATTCACACACACACACACACACACCCCTCCCATTGTCTTCTAATCATTAGCTTGATGGAACATCAACCAAAGATCCTGAGGTATTAACCAGCAGTCTTCTTAACAAAGGTACATTGAGAGACTGTAATGATTTAATGATTGACTCTTTTCATTTTAAAGTTGCAAGCAAAACTGGTGAGGTAGCCCGGATATCAAGTTAGACTTGGACCCCTTTCTGGGAGGTCAGAATCAAATGTCTTGCTCAGTCAGGTAGATCAGCTTTCAACCCATCCTTTGTTGTTCTTAACTGCCATCAAGTTGACTTGGATTTACGGCAACTTTATGAGCAAGAGATCTTCAAATCACCCTCTCATCCAGAGGTTTTGCAGATTGTTTTCTAGTGTCAAGTCTCAGGTTAGCCCTCTTGGCTTTAACAGTCCACAGTACCTGTAGAGCTCTTCTCCATTTAAATGAGCTGATTTTCTTCTTATTGGCTTTCTTATGGTCTACTTTTTACAACCACACTAAAAACTAGAAATACAGCGGCATGAACAATCCTAAACTTCTTGCTGTTGTTGTGCCTTGCTTTCAACTCCTTTCTGACTTATGGTGAATCTAAGGCAAACCTAACCAGGGGATTTCTTGGCAAGATTTGTTCAGAGAGGGGTTGCATTTGCCTGAAGCTGAGAGTGTGTGTGACTTCTCCAAGGTTACCAATTGGGTTTCCATGACTGAGCAGGTATTTGAAACTTGGTTTCTAGAGTCATAGTCCAAATCATGTAATTTGTTTGGAGTCTCAAACATTCTGGGGGTGAGGGGGGGAGCCATGGTTCAACAACATTCGAAATCAGGAAACATTTGCTCTTCAATTTGTATTTAAAATGTTTTTTTGGGGGGTGGGCGAGCCTAGAGTTTCAAATTCTGGATAGTTTTTGTTTCTTTGTAAATGGAGAAAAGTAAGCTACAGTTTCCCTTAAACCATAAAATGAGGGGGAGAATCATGGCTTGCAAAGATCTTTCATGGCCAGTTACCTAACATCATAATTTTGTGTTTTTACATGTATTCATAGGATAAACATGAATGGTCATAAATGTCTGGACTTGCTGAGAGGACAAGGCAAAAACTTTGCTCTGTTTATGACAAGTTATTAAATGTCAGTTATTTTTCTGGCCTTGATTATAAAACAGTTTATTGACATGTAAGGTTGGCTTCTAGTCCAGTTGCTTCTAATCTACAAATCAAAAGGCAATGAACTCACTGTGGGGTGTGTTCAAATCCAGTTCAGTGTTTATTGTGTGTGTGCAAGTCTTCAAATCTTCTGTTGACTTACTGCCAAATGCTTTTACAAATATGCAAACATGTTGAAAAATACATGACATCAACCACAAATACTATAGAATTACAAGCCATTCTATGGCTACTAAAACCAGGAAATAAAAGCCCAGGATAAACACATTGGCAATAACATTTAAAAAAAAACTAAAGAAAAGAATTGGGATCTCATATTTCCTGAAGTATTTGGCAACCCTTACAGGGTAATGCAGCAGAATAAAAAGTGAAACAAATTTAGGAACTTGGGAAACAGAAACTTATCTCTGCTGGAATGGTTTTGCTCACTAAGGTAGCAATGCAATATTCATTTATGAAAACAACATTTGTGGTTTGCTGGGAATATTATACAGTGTCTGACTGCATCTCTCAGCATTCTTATCATTGGCTGTGGTGACTAGGAATAATTGGAGTTGCAGGCCAACAACATATTGTAAATGCCACTGACATTTCACAGGCGAAAATCAAGATTCATGGGAGGGTACATTCTGCACTGTAGAATTAATGCAGTTTGACATCACTTGCCATGACTCAATGCTATGGAATAGTGAGATTGTAATTTTATAAGGTTTTCAGCCTTCCCTGCTAAAGAGTGCTGCTGCTTTATCAAATTACAACTTCCAGGATTATATAGTATTGATATATAACAGTTAAAGTGCTGTCAAACGGCATTAATACTACAGTATGGATGCACCCCTAGTCATTCACTGTCATAAAATCCAGATTATCTTTCTTATATGGCAGTGGAAACTCATATAATCCGGTTCAAAGCAGATAATATGGATTATGTGATTTGATAATCTGGATTTTCGAATCTAGCAGCCAAACATTGCCACATTTAGTAGAAAAACATTGAGTACTATAAGGCAGACTGCCTTGGGTAATAGAGAACATTGGATAAGTGATGCTTGGTTTGGAGGCCAAGTGTGAATGTTGCCATTGGTGAGCCTGATTAGCACTGAATGGCTTCGCAGCTTCAGTGCCTGGTTGCTTGTTGTCTGTGATGGTTTTTATTCTTGTTGTGGTTGTTATTGTTATTATGAGAATTGAGGGGTAAATTGAGGGAAAGAGGAGTAGAACATTTAAGTGATTGAGGGAGAACTCTTCCGCCCTCCCATTCCTCCTCCTCCTGCCCCCGTCCCGCCCGTACCTCTGTGGCGTCGGTGTGCCTCTGTTTCATGGGGTGGTGTGGGCCAGGCCCCTCCCTTCCTCCCTCCTCAGTCTGTGTCCCTCGCGACAATGAGGAGGCAGAGGAGGCGGAGGAGGCCCCGGAGGAGGCTGGCCAGGGAGGAGGCCTGGCCTCCGGACCTTCTCCTCACCACCTCTCCCGGCCCTGCTCCTGGCCAGGTCTCACCAGAGGCCTCGCCACTGCGTGGGAGCGACCATTGAGGGGAGGGGTTGGGGAGTGTGTTGGCCTTTTTGTGTATGGCACATGCGCTCTTCATATTTGCCAGGTTTTGGGGTTTTGCGGGTCCCGGTTCCGTTTTAGGGGTTCGGTTGTGTTGTATGAACCTTGAGGCAAGGCTTTTGCGTTGTGTTGTCAAGTTTGGTGGTTCTGGGGCGTATAGTTGTGTTGTTATAGTCACAACTTTACCTTTTTATAGATATAGATATAGAGGGAAGAGAACCCAAGTGCAAGTCCTCACTACAGAGTGACGCTTCCTCAGATTCTGTAAGTGGAGAAAGACAGAATAAAAATAATAAATACATAAAAATGTACATATGCATTCATGATCCAGATGCACATGTCCATACAGTTGGAAAAGACAAATATTGGTCTACAATGGTTGAAGGAAATAATGCTATTGCAAACAAAGTATACACTTTCCTTAGAAAGAGTCATAGTCTTGCAGAGGACTCAGGCAGTGTGGCATCATTTCAAATGCTTGCAATAAGGAAGAACCACATAAACCGTGCCTTTATGGGTGGAATTCCCCAACGCTCTGAAAACAAGTGGACAAAATCCAGTGCCAGGAAAAAAGCACCACCTACTTATAAACAAGATGTAATTGCCAACTTTCTTTATCAAGCTGCTGAAAGATAAATAGTCCACAATCTCTTTATGCTTAGGAATAGCCAACATCTCTTGTGGATTAAGGCAAAGGTTTTCAAGGTTTGCTGTTAAACTCTTAACATTGATGTTGTTGTGTTCCTTGAAGCCATTTTCAATGTATGTCAACCCAATTGCTGGGGTTTTTTTGGAGGGGGATTATTTATTCAGAGGAGGGGGACTATTAATTTCATTTAAGGTTAACTTGCCCAAGGGCATACAGTAGCCTTCCATGGATGTAGATGGCTTCAACCTTAGTTTCCCAAAATCCAGGTCCAACACTCAAACCATGTGAGCTGTCAGATTTGAAGTTGGACACTTGACAAAATTACAGTAATCTCTGCACATGTTCTGGATTTAATTATTCAAGGAATTGATTAAAATGTTCTCTCAAGGTCCTCTGGGTCCTTCAGTGCAACTTATAGTCACGTTCCACCACTTAACCAGAAGCAACTTGAGAGAACATGTCCCTAGAAATCATTGGGTCCTTCAATGTGATTCTGTGTCCAGCTTCCAGTGGAAATTGACCATAGAGTCATGTGGGAAGACCTGGAAATCTCTTTATTCCTGGCTTTTCACTTTCATGGGCATCCTGTGCCCCTAACTCCATGAAAAAGGAGGGCTGATTATGCTGGATTTACAACAGGGGTTGTTATGATAGACATACTCAGCTTCCTTTTTCTTAGTTTTTGAAGTCATGGTAGCTGGGCATTGTTTGCAGCTTTTGTAAACATAGCCCTTGGAAAGTTCTGTCATTGAATAAAATATCTCTAGAGAGTCCAACCTTAAACTGAATACTTACTTGGCCCTTTTCCAGTGATCTTTGCCACAGTGATCACTGCAGAGTTAATTAATCTACATTGCAGAGTTAATGCAGTTTGACACCACTTTAACTGCCATGACTCAATACTGTGGAAACATCTGTACTTGCACAAGGTCTTCAATCTTCTTTGCCAGAAAGTGCTGATGCTTCACCAAACTACACCTCCCAGAATTCCATAGCATTGATCCTTGGCAACTAAAGTGGTGTCAAACTGCATTAATTCTATAGTGTAGATGCACACTGTGCAGTGACTGCTAAGATTATCACATTTAGTTCCATGTCCTTAAAAACCTCAGCATAATGCAGGTAGTCCACTAGGCATGCTTTCAAAAAACCTAGGGGAATATTTGCAGATGCAGCTGACCTGTTTTTTTTTTAAAAAAAAAATAATGCTTTGTTGGGTATATTTTGATACTCGCACACAGATGGTTCACTCATTCCATGAGCAATCATTGCCTATGATTTGGGCCATTTCTAATCACCATCTTGAAAATGAATGGCTACCACATCTAATTCTGGTTGTTGTGACCACAAAACCATAGCCATTCGTCCTCATTGTCTAATATTTTGACTTCATCTACTTTTGGACCACCCAACTTGATGAAGGATTCTGGAAATCTAAAATGCTTGCAGACTTTTGTAGAATTTTAAAGGCATTTTTTAAAAAAAGTATTGCTGTAATATACTGTATTTCTTTGATTTGTAAGTTTACTTTTTCCCATATAAACATCTCAAAAATGGGTTGTGTCTTAAAATTGCAGGAGATACACACATACACAGAGGGAGGGAGGGAGGGAGGGAGGGAGGGAGGTATATTCTGTTGGTGGCACTAAAATTAGTGTGCATCTTAAAATCTATTGTATCTTAGAACTGAAGAAATATGATAAGTATCATGTTACATACAATATACATGTAGACATAGCCTTAATATATTGTTAATAGCCCATATTATGTGGCATACCTGACATGTATACATATATGTATGGCCACATCCTCTATAAAGCATTGGGGGTATTTGCAGGCAAAACAATGTGAACCTGATGGTCACCCACATCATCTACATTAAAGCTTAAAAACATTACTTTCTTGAACTACAATTGTCAACCTGAAAGAGTAAGCTCTGCTTCAGATACAGCCCAGGACGATTTGTCATCACTGGTGAAATTCAACCACAGCTCTTGTTTTTCTGCTTCAGGTAGCCAGACATCTTAGGACAACAGTGGTTGGTGATATCAGTGTTCACACTGCATTGATAAAATAACCCTTCGACTCTGGAACCAAGGCAGGCTTGTTTACTGATTATAAAGCCCCACTGTCAGCAAAATGAGGGTTGATCCAAGAGCTTTATTGAAATAGTCCAGAGTTTAGGTCACCAGAGAACACTTCCAGCTGTTCAATATTTACCTTAGGCTGTTCCTTTTTTCCCTGATCAAACCTTGTTCTTATTTTGCCCCCATGATTGCCAAATGTTCTGTGTTAGTGTGCTGTCCTAGAGGAGGGGTAGGAAATGTGCAGGCTCTCCAACCCTAAGTGTCCCTTTATGCTGGATAGGAGTTATGCTAGATGGACTGTTTAGATTTCTATGCCCTCACCAACATCTGGAAAGCCATACAATTCCCATCATAAAGGCTAGCCCAGTGGTTCTCAACCTGTGAGTCCCCAGGTGTTTTGGCCTACAACTCCCAGAAATTCCAGCTAGTTTACCAGCTGTTAGGATTTCTGGGAGTTGAACCACTGGGTTGAGATCTACTAGACTAGCTAGAGATCTACTGGATGACTTACCCTACATCAGTGCTTCTTAAACTGTGGTCCCGGCCATAAATGGGGTCACCTTAGCTCAATGTTGGGGTCTTGAAAAATTTAGCAGTAGTAAAAGGTTTCTGAACACCACCCATTTCCACAAATCTGTAAGCAACAACATGCAACAGACTATGCAGAAAATGCTTCAGTTGTACTCCACAAAAGGGAAAATCAGCCTTTCTAATGCTGACTTACTGGTATTATTAGTACATGTTTATTATTATTATTATTATTATTATTATTATTATTATTATTATTATTATTATTATTATTATTATTATTATTTACAGCATTTATATTTTGCCCTTCTCATCCCGAAGGGGACTCAGGGTGGATCACATTACACATATAGGCAAACATTCAATGCTTTTTAACATAGAACAAAGACAAGACAAACATAGGCTCCGAGCGGGCCTCGAACTCATGACCTCCTGGTCAGAGTGATTCATTGCAGCTGGTTACAGCTGGCTTGCTCTCCAGCCTGCGCCACAACCCGAGCCCAATATCTATTGTCATAAGACTCAAGCCAAGCAGTAGATCTAATATCTATCAGTAGAGCCCAATATCTATCTATTTTATATAACTATATACCCAGGTTTGCATAAAGAATTCTTGGACAGAAAGAGGTCATGAATGGGAAAAGTTTAAGAAGCCCTGCACGAGAGCAGTCAGAGCATTCCATGTTGTTAAATGACAGCATCAACAAAAGACTGCACCAGCACGGTGGTTTGGGGGTTAAACTAGGATTCTGGGAGTCTAGGGTTTAAATTTTACTCAGTCATGGAACCACTGGATGATCCTGGGCAAGTCTCACTCTCTCAGCCATAGAGGAAGGCAAAGGGAAAACTCTTCTGACCAGGTCTTGCCCAGAAAATGCTTTGATGGAGTCACCATAAATTGGCATCAACTTAAAGATTCATAACAATAACAATCAACAAAAGGGGAAAATTTTCCCACAGTTGCAAAATAGCTTGGGATTGCTTTTTTAAAAACACAAATGTAAGTGGCAGTATCCCTTCAGTTCCGTAGTGTGCAGAGGGAAGGCCATCACAAAGTGAATGAACACAGCATAATATCTAGTAAACACTTCTAATCAGGCGCCCTTTGGGTTTCAAATAATCAGCTCTCCCATGATAAGACGGGTCTATATCTGACTTTGAGCTGATTGGATGGAATTGGGGGGCTGGGTTTAATGTAAGAATAGGCAGCTGTGGACAGAAAGATATTTTATTGCTTGCAGTTCTTACAGATACCAGTCACAGATGCAGGCAAAACATTAGGAGAAAATACTGCTAGAACACGGCCATACAGCCCGTAAACCACATAACACCCCAGTGATTCCAGCTGTGAAAGCCTTCAACAACACACCATACTGAGACAGTTTGAAAGCTCTGGGATTTAAAACACAGGGCGTTGGCTTTTGTGTGCTGATTCAGCACCTTTCTTAGCATGAAGGGCAAAATCAAAACAGATGTTTCAAAAGAGAATGTTCATCCTAAACTTTTGTTTTCTTTTCAGAGTCGCTGAAGAAATGCTGTTTGACAAATATATGCTTAACCCATCCTATGCTGCAAGAAGATCCAACCAGTCCATCCTCCAGGAAATAATGCCAGGCTGCTCACTGGAGGGAAGGATATTAGAGACAAAGATGAAGTATTTTGGCCACATCATGAGAAGACAGGAAAGCTTGGAGAAGAGAATGATGCTGGGGAAAATTGAAGGAAAAAGGAAGAAGGGCAGACCAAGGGCAAAATGGATGGATGGTATCCTTGAAGTGACTGACTTGACCTTGACGGGGGTGGCAATGGCTGACCGGGAGCTCTGTTGTAGGCTGGTTCATGAGATCACAAAGAGTTGGAAGCAACTGATTGAGTAAACAACAACATGCCACAATAAAGATTTTTTGAAAACATCTCTATGCCAGGACCTTAATACTACTCAATTCTGCATTCAAATAAATGGGCTTATATTCATGAGAACTCATAAAAATGCACATATCTTTCTGTTTGTGTACCTTAAAGACAACCCTCAGGTGACGCTGTCATGAGGTCTTGTTCAGAGGGGCTTTGCTCTTGCTTTCCTCCAAGCCCCAGAGAGTGTGGCTTGTCTAACATTGAAACCACAGCACCACATTGGCTCCCCCAAATCATTTGATCAGGGATTCTCAAACATTTTCAGTCACTGAGCACTTTTTGAAGCAAAACATTCTCATGGAGCCCCAAGAAAAGTTTATATATTATATTATATATTATATAGAATGTATATATATCAGGCATGGACCGGGCCAGTGGCAGATGGATGGAGAGTGTTTGTGTGGGTTTGGGCAGCAAGGAAAAAAAATCTGGGCAGCAAGGGAGGTGAAGGAGAAAGGGTCTGTGCTGCGGGAGGACTCTGCTGCTGCTGTTTCCTGCAGCTCAAAACTTTATTTTCCCTGCATTTCTCTGGAGGAGGAAAGAGGAGGAGGTGGGAAGCAGCACAATATTGCGGAGCTCCTCACTATCACCCACGAAGCCCCAAGGGCTCCATGGAGCACAGTTTAAGAACCCCTGCATTAGATACGTTATGTATGACTTATTTCACTGAATAATAATACCTTGGTGTACACACAGAAGACATATAAATATACAAGTACACAAAAAAATGCTTTAAAGGAAGACAGCACCAGAATATGTGACTCAAAGTTCCATCATCAAGTCTATTTTGACACCGAGTTCTTTATTTCCAGCACTTTCTTAGATCTACTACTTGGCTTGAGTCTTATGACAAAATAAAGGTATTTGGACATTGAGGTCACCTCTGCTTTTCCAATAAAAATAGCTTGTGTTTTTAGAATTGTTGAAGCCCTACATTAAAACAGCTACGTGGCCTGAGAGACATTTAGGGAAAGTGGATGTTATTTTCAAGAGTGCCACCTGCTGGGTATTCTTATGCTAGCTTAAACTTTGTTCCCTTTTGAAAATTGTATGCAGTAGGCCGCCCAATTTCCAGGTTTGATTTTTGAAGATTTGATTATTCACAGATTTTATTATAATGTTCTGGCTAACAATCACTAGGCCCTCCAGTGCAACTCTGTGATCAACTTCTGCCAAAAGTTGAACACAGAGATACCAGAGAAGCAAGAGATTCCTAGAGAGAACACTTCTCTAGGCATGTGTAGGTCCTCCAGTGAAATTTGTCCACAGGGCCATACTGAAGGATCTGGGTAGGGCTTTTTCTTTTTGCAGTTTTTCCACTTTCATGGTGAACCTGCACCTCTAACCCCAACTATTGGTATCAGCTGGTGTTGGCGTTTTGGGATTTTGTAAAAAAAATAATATAATGATATGGCTGATTGAATCAATGGATGCAGAATCTATGGATATGTGGAGTACAAAACCAGAAATATTGAGAATGGTCTGCCATTGCTTCCCTCTGAAACACATAGCCTACAGCACTGGGTTTTCCTTGGCAGCCTCCCTTTTTTAGACCCCAGAACTGTTTTTAAAGGGAGCATGGGCTCAACAATGTTGGGTAGATATTAATTTTGCTTACTTGCAAGTATTTGCAGAGGGAGAGCAAATTACCTGTCCTGTCCATCATTTAAATATCCTTAAATATGAAGGCTCTTACAAACGTAATGGAGAGAGTACTTAGAAGACCATACCATGTGTTCATTGTGGCTTACTACCAAATCAGTGTGGGTAGAATAGCCTGCAAGCAGCCTTTATTATTCCTAGAAGAAGTCAGCAGCAATAATTGCCATAATATTTTGTAATGCTCTGTCATCAATAATGGTCAGATTGATAATACCACGTGAGTCTTTTTTAACAGATCATTTTATAAGGGATCTGGCCCTGTCTCTGCCTAATATTGGTGAACATCAAGCTCCTCTCAGCCACCCTCTCTTCGTGCCAAGTCCAGCCTCAGGGAATCTATATCCAGTCAGCCCTCCACACTTGTGGGTTTGATATTATACATGGATTTAATTAAAATATTCTAAAAATCTCTAAGTCTTCCAGCACAACTGTATGGTCAGCTTCTGCTAGATCATGCTGAATGACCTTGAGATTCCTAGAGAAGTATTTGCTGGGGGGTTTTTTGTGTGTGAAGATGTTGTGCTCCCAACTTCAATGTGGTGGGTTGATTTAAATTCTCTTATAGCCCAGCACTTATTTTGTTATTGCTTTGCATCTTCAAGTTGTTTCCAACTTATGAGTTTTTCTTGCCAAGTTCTTGTTTATCTGCTAGTCTCTGGATTAAAGAAAGAAGAGTTTCTTCTTTTGTGGGAACAAACAATACTAGGGAGGGATCTTTAGATTGCACTAGAATGAGAATATGAGGCTCTTACCACCCTCTTGTAAAGTTTGTGTATCTAGGTCAGCAGGATTTTCTTCCTGGTAGCTATGTTTAAGGTTATAATACTAAGTCACGTTCACACGTTCTTCTGTTTGCTCAGGACTTTACAAGGTTTTTGCAATCTTTTTACTGGTTTTAAAATATGAAGGAATGTCTCTTTCCACAAGGCAGTCACCTTTCTTATTACTAATTTACGCTGTTTGGAAATTTGGGAGAAGCTCCTTTCTTGCCTTTTCCAAACAAGAAACTCAAATATCAAAAGCACAACATTGTTTATATGGGCCAAGGTCTGTGCATCTCTCCACATAATTTAGGAAACTTCCTTTCCTTTGAAGAAGGAATCTTTTGCTTCTTGTGTGTGTGTGGGTGGGACAAATGGCCAAGATAACCACTCCCACACAAAAGCAAGGCTCACTTGAATAGACGATATCAAACACAGGCTTAGGCTGCAAGGCAGGCATAGAATAAGGTAAAGGTTTTCCCTGACATGAAGTCTAGTTATGTCCAACTCTGGGGGTTGGTGCTTATTTCCATTTCTAAGCTGAAGAGCTGGAGTTGTGTTTAGATGTCTCCAAGGTCATGTGGCCAGCATGACTGCATGAAGCACTGTTACCCTTCTGCCAGAGCGGTACCTATTGATCTACTCACATTTGCATGTTTTTGAACTGTTAGGTTGGCAGAAGCTGGGGCTAATACTGGGAAACTCTGCTCCCCAGATTCAAACCACTGACCTGTCAGTCAGCACATTCAGCAGCTCAGCGGTTTAACCCACTGCGCTATCGGGGCTCCTTAGAATTCAGAGTAGCCTATGAAATTACAAATCCCAGGAATCCATAGGAAAGAGCTAAGGGAATGTAAGTGGTTTGTTGCTGTCATGTGCCTTCAAGGCAATTCTGACCTATGGCAACCCTAAGACGACTCTATCCTCTGTTCTTGGCAAGATTTGTTTGGAAAGTGTTTGCCTTCCTCTCCCTTAGAGACTGAGAGAAATGAGACTTGCCTAATGCCATCTACAAGGGATTCGCATCCTAGGCCAACCATCAAACCACGCCATGCTGGTTCCCAAAAAGAGTGGTATCAGTGTTATAATTGTAGTATCCTTGTGTGAAAATGCCCTCTGAACTGTTACAATTCATGGTTTGGAGGTATTGCTTTAAGATGTGTTGCTTTATGAGCTTCTGTTCCCGTTTTATTTGCAACATTAATATATATACACATACACACACACACACACTGTATATATATAAACCAATTAAGCTGCCTTCTGATGACATCAACAGATGGGGATTGTTTTTGCTTGAGTCCAAATGTGACATTAGCCCTAGTGCTACCTGGTTTCCTTTGATGTATACCAATACGTTGTTGAGTGCCATCTAACTTGGAGGGTCTCATCTTTTGGCACTACAGGTAGTCCGAGTTACAAAAATCCGATTTACAAATGACTCACAGTTAAGAATAGGGTGAGACAACAGGAAGTGAGAGAAATCTTTCTCCGAGAGTGATTTCACTCCTGAGAGTTATCATGGGGAAAAGGCGTCTCCACCGAAGTTTTCTCACCAATCCTTGTTTCCACAAGACAATTTTGTCAAAATCTATAGGACAGAAAGTGAGGTGAAATCTTCTAACGGGCACGGACAGCAAAATGAACATCACAGGGGTCTTTTTTTCATGTCAGGAGTGACTTGAGAAACTGCAAGTCGCTTTTGGTGTGAGAGAATTGGCCATCTGCAAGGACATTATCCAGGGGACGCCTGGATGTTTTTACCATCCTTGTGGGAGGCTTCTCTCATGTCCCCGCATGGAGCTGGAGCTGATAGGGGGAGCTCATGCACGCTCTCCCTGGATTGGATTTGAACCTGGCAGCCTTCAGGTCAGCAACCCAACCTTGAAGTCACAAGGCTTTAACCCACTATGCCACTGGGGGCTCCAAACATCAGGGGTCTTAACCCTTCCCTATGCTATCAGAAACTTGAAAAAATTTGGACAGTTTCCAATTTACAAATCCAATTATAGAACCTTTCTTGGTCATAATTTGGAGACTACCTGTATCTCTTTTTTCCTTCTGGACTGTCCCATCATAGGCTTCCTATGCTTAAAAACATTCATAAGGGGTTTGCTGCGCCTCTTTCTGTGTAGTACTGACAAGTGTTGGCCTTGATGGCAGTGTCACTGTCTTTGAGAGATCCTCCGCCAATGTCAGCCCCAGTATGAAATCCCACCATGTTGAAACCAATTACATTTCCTTTTGAAACAACAACACTGTAGCGGTTTTGTTTTTAAAGTCAGGGAAGGAAGGGTTGCAAGCAAACAAAATCACTCCCTGTTGCTCCAGAACTATCAGGAAGGTGAAGAGACAAATGGTTAAAATAGTTGCTAATTGTGTTTTAAAGGAAGGCATTTGTCATATGGCTGTTTTCCTGCCTTTGGGGAAGGATGCAAATCTTCTTATGGCAGGATGATTTGAAAGGGAATGTTTGGTGTTTGCATTATCAGAGGCACTGGAAACTAAAAAAAGGATATGTAAGACAACAAGCGGGAGCCCTGGTGGCGAAGTGTGCTAAAGCGCTGAACTGCTGAACTTGCAGACCGAAAGGTTGCAGGTTCAAATCCTGGGAGCGCAATGAGCACCTGCTGTTAGCCCCAGCTTCTGCCAACCTAGCAGTTTGAAATGTGCCAATGTGAGTAGATCAATAGGTACCGCTCAGGCGGGAAGGTAATAGCGCTCCATGCAGTCATGCCGACCACATGACCTTGGAGGTGTCTGCGGACAACGCCGGATCTTCGGCTTAGAAATGGAGATGAGCACCAACCCCCAGAGTCAGAAATGACTGGACGTAATGTCAGGGGAAACCTTTACCTTTACTAAGACTACAAGCAGTACATTTAATCCAGGTTTCAAAAGATCATTGGTGAAAAAGGCAATTAAAGGAAGAAAGCGTTTACTCCATTGCTGAAGGTTTGTATGGTACTTGTGGTGATCTTATTAAGGGGTTTTCTTGGCCATATTTGTTCAGAGCCAGTTTGTCTTTGATTTCCTCTGAGGCTGAGAGAGTGAGACTTGGTCACCTAGTTAGTTTCCAAGGCAGAGCAATGACTTGAACCATGGTCTCCAGTCTCAGTCAGCACTCAAAGCATTAGGTAAAGGTTTGTCCTGATGTTAAGTCTAGTTGTGTCTGACTCTGGGGGTTTCTAACATTTCTAAGCCGAAGAGCCGGCATTGTCCGTAGACACCTCCTATGTCATGTGGCCAGCATGACTGGAGTGCCGTTACCTTCCCGTCAGAGTGGTACCTATTGATCTACTCACATTTGCATGTTTCTGAACTGCTAGATTGGCAGAAGCTGGGGCTACCAGCGGGAATTCACCCCGCTCCCTGGATTTGAACTGCCAACCTTTCGGTCAGCAAGTTCAGCTGCTTAGTGGTTTAACTTGCTGCATCACACAACAGTCAAAGGCAGAAAATCTCCATTCACTTTTGCATTTCTGTCCATTAGTAAGTAGATATTGGCTGGGGTTTATGCAAAACAGGCTGACTGGGGGATTTGGGAAGCTGTAGTCCAAAAAGTAATTTTTCCAAGCTGGAATTTCGTCCCACAAAAGCACTGCTTTTGAAAACACTGGCAAAACAAAAGCCATTTGTCTGCTGTCATAATTTTAGTTCATATTCATCTGTCTGGCTTTGGATCATTGAGTGCACTGTTTACTCCTGTGCTTCAGGCAGCACAGTGTTTTAAGACAACCCTGGTAATCTTTCTGAGTACTTACCAACTTCTATATAACATGAAGAATACAGTATCATCAGAAGCCCAAACAGAATCATGGGACCCTGAAGATAGGCAAATTCCATGAAACCAATTATCAGCATATCATCAATCAATTATCAGCATATCATCAGTTTCTAATTCTGCAGTAGAAAGAACTCTGCTTGTACAGCTAGGTGCAATATCTATCCCAAAGGATTCTGGGAACTGTAGTGCAAAAAATCAAATTTCTAGTTCAGTTCTACTGTGTCTCTGTGTGTTTATAAACAGTCTTTCTCAAAGAGGAAGCATTTATGTGCAATATTCATTTTTTAAACAAACCATTCCGATGACGTCACATTGAGGTTCAAACACCAGGATAATACACTTAAAGATAAATATATCAGCACCTGATCTGACGGGAGGCAGGGTTACAGCTTATGGCACCAGGCTCTGAAGATCCAACAGAACCCTTTGTCTTGCATTGATTAGAGGGTAAAAATCAGTAGCTATCCAGTGGTTATCAATGGGGCCATTAATCCACTCCGGGCTTTAGTCCAGATTTTAAAGGATAAAAGGTGTTGACCTGGCAAGGAAACCACCTCTGCCAAATGGAAGCTTAAGTATAAACAAAAGGGAAAAACACTGGTCTGGGTAATCCAGTCTTACTAAAACTGAAGATCTCTGCAGGGTTTCAGAGAGGTGCATTCCCTGGCACTATTATCTAGAGCTGCGGGAATACATACCTGGAACCTTTTGCTATGCAGTAGCTCCAACCAAGAATCATATCCATGATAGACAACAAATCAGACATCAACTCAATAAACCACCTAACTCAAAATGCCACTGTCTCAATTTCCAATGGAAACAATAGACATAAAATCTGCACCACAAGTTACAGGGTCTTGCTTTCTGTTTTTGAAGCACCTCTGACTCACCCAAGCTGAGTATCGATCCCTGAAGGATTTCTGAATCACTCTATTCAGCAGGATGTAAAAAGCAGGGGCCCATTCATATTAAACAATGATAGCTCTATGATTCCACTTTAATGGCCAGCACTGCACCCTATGAAATTTTGGGGTTGATAATCTGATGAAGCACTAGAACTCTCTGGCTTCGAATTCTAAATGCCACTCCTTACACTGAAAATCCCAGGATTCCATGGAATGAAACCCAGGTAAAGTGGACCACAGCACTCTGTCATATGAAAGGACGCTAAGAGTGATACAAAGCACCAGAAAATCATAATCAGTGCCTGAAGGACTGCATTCAGTTGACTGGAAGACTAGCAGGAACTGAGAAAAAAATCCTCTTTTGGGGGGGAATACAGTTCCCGAAATACCCCAGGAAACACTGTTTGGGGAAGGGTTAGTGACAGGAATTTCAACCAAGCTTTACTTTCAAAAGCTGGGCATGTCTCCAGTAGAAAATTTGATGTATTTCACTAAAACACAAATCCTGGGATTCTGTGGGATAGAACCATGAACAGGTATAAATATATACCCTTAAGTAGTCACCATGTTATATGGAAACAGTATTGCCCCACTCTGATCTGGTGAACATGACACATTCCAGATCAGTGACTTAAAGTTTAGAATGGCCTGTGCAAGTATGTTAGCTGAAGTCAATGATTTGCTGTTGCATTCTAAATGCAACTTGAAATTTGGCCTCCAAGGCCACTGGATTTGAATGGAACCTGGGATATTTCTGTGCAGGTAGCAGAAAGCGAAAATATAACTGATCATATGACACTGCAAATAGGGAACATTATACTTCAGATTAATCCAGCACTGCTTCACCCACTCTGTAAATTAAAAACTATAAACACTCCTTCCAACCGATACCTCGACGTTCCACTTAAGGAGTTATTTTATGTGGAAAAATATTCAGAAATGGCATTCTGCCCCACTGCCAGAGTCTGAGGTGGAGCTGCCTAATTTATTACCTTTTTATTCTGCATGGTAGATTAGGCTTTAGGCTGACAAATGGATTAAGACAAAACTGCTATTTGCAAGTGCAAACAAGTCATATGAGAGACAAAGGGGCACATGCTAGGTTATGCTCTAATTGACATCCACGAGATCTTAAAACGGATGGCACAAAATTGTATAAGGAGCATACATAGCTTTGGAACCCCTTAGGGTTGGTTAGTTTGTATATATGGTGGGGAAAGCCCATTTGTTTCACAGGTTTTGATCTAACCACTTGATATAGCTGTCCCTGGTTAGATGCCCCGCAAAAAAGTTTGTAGGCCAAACAGTGAAGATCATACAGCCATGGAAGCAGTCTTCAAAGTGATCCACAGTCACCTCCACCCCAGCTTTCTCCAATCGCTTGGCATACATTAGACCATCATCTCTCAGAACATCAATCTCGCAAGTCAAGATGTAAGTTTTCGGCTGGAGGCGAAAGACCTCCCGCTCGGCTAACAATGGAGCTGCACGGACATCAAGCAGGGCTGGCAGAGCTTGGATTATCTCTGCCTTTCCTGTTGCGGGCACTGCTGGCTTATAGTTCTTTCTGAACCTTGAAGGCAGGAGGAAAGTCCAATCCAACCGTTCTCGGAAAGGGCTGACAAGGTCCACATCAAGGGCAGTGTGGTTGTTCATCATCATGGAAAAGGCAAAGTCATAGTCTCCGTTGAAATAGTCAAGCCAGAACTTCACCATGACGAAGCGGGAAAGGACAGCCGTGATTTCGTTCTGCTGGTACGAGGGAGTGTTGAAATCCAGTGGCTGGAGGACTGGATAGATGAGAGCTTGCAGTTTAAATTGGTTGGTGACATTCTCCTCTTGGGTCATCTGCAGAAGACAGGCAAGAAAGCACAGTTCAAGTACTGTACAATACTACCCTGAAGGCGCAGGTGCGCAGTCTGGGGGTGATCCCGGACTCATCGTTGAGCCTGGAGCCCCAGGTCTCAGCGGTGGCTAGGGGAGCCTTCGCACAATTAAAACTTGTGCGCCAGCTGCGACCGTACCTTGGGAAGCCAGACTTGGCCACGGTGGTCCACTATTAATTAATTACTATTATGTATACTGGAACTCAATTGACAGACCCAGTCTTTTAAACTTGTACACGCCTATCTATATTTTATAAATGCATTTTATGAATGTTATATGTAAGTTAATTTTTTAACTGATTTATAGTGTATTGTACTGTTTTTATATGTCTATTTTATTGTAAGCCGCCCTGAGTCCCCTGTTGGGTGAGAAGGGCGGGATATAAATATTGTAATAAATAAATAAATAATAAACTCATGCAAAGAAACTAGGAGAGATTTGCTTCATTTTCTCTACCCCATACTCCCAAAACTTGGGAGTATTCTCTTTTGAACTACATTTCCCAGAATCTTCTCCAGCTTGGTGGTTGGAGGAGATTCAGGGAGATGTAATCCAAGAAGGAACTTTTGCAAAGTCTGCAGTCTCCTATCTTTAATGAAAGAGACAATCTCCTTTGCAAGAAATTCCACTCTCATATTTAACAGGACTGGCTAATATCAACTACAAAGAGGAGCCTCCGGTGGCCTAGGGGATAAAAGCCTTGTGACTTGAAGGTTGGGTTGCTGACCTGAAGGCTGCCAGGTTCGAATCCCACCCGGGGAGAGCGCGGATGAGTTCCCTCTATCAGCTCCAGCTCCATGTGGGGACATGAGAGAAGCCTCCCACAAGGATGGTAAAAACATCAAAACATCCGGGCATCCCCTGGGCAACGTCCTTGCAGACGGCCAATTCTCTCACTCCAGAAACAACTCCGGTTGCTCCTGACACACACAAAAAAACCTACAAAGAAACCTAAGAGTTTCTGGTAAACACTTTGGAATGCCTTTTGCATTTCACAATTATGTGGTATGTTTGTCCTAAATGAATTCCATTGTATTCAAGGTAATTATTTACTGAATTCTTGCTAAAAGAATCTTTTTCTTGTCTTACGTATCCTTACAATTGACTTGGAGGAGAATTTGGGTTTTCATTCAGTGGCACTCAATACACATTTGGAAAAGTTTTCTAAGGCGTGTCAGTTCTGTCAGTTAATAAGGAAGCGGCCACCCACAAAAGGGTCTGAGGGGAAAGTGAAGGAACAGAACTGATCCTACTTTAAGTAAATTCACCATCCTACTGATATAGAAGCCATTAGTTGCCCCTGATCCCTATACGTGCCCCTTGTACCCCTTCTTTGTGTTTCTTGGGTTACCTCTTGGCACACAGCGGCTGCCAAGTTTCCTCCTGCACTGTCACCAGAAATTGCAACTCTGTTGGGATCCACGGAATAGTGTGCCAGGACCTCGGGAAGCATGAAGTGTTTCACAGCATTCATGACATCATCAAACTGAGCAGGGAAGTGGAAATCTGGCACCAACCTGTACCTGCCATGAAAAGAGTTGTTTCCATAAGACAAAACACTGAACCTGTGGAGTCTTGCCAGGGATTCATAGTGGAGGTTACAGTAACAAGCAAACAACCTTTCCATGCTCTGAGACAGTCCCTGCCAGCAACAGTGGCTTTGTGCTGATGGAGCTAGACAATCTGGTTAATTTGTGAAGAATCATTTGCAACATGCACAAGTGTGTGTGGGGAGAGGACTTTTCTTTTAAAGACAGAACATTTGAAAGGCCGCTGATACTTACTTAGGCGATCCCTCGTCGTTCGAGGACGATAGTCTTCCAACCTTGGTATCTTGGGCGTGTGTTCTTAGGTGACTGAAGAGACCGATTCTTGACCCGCATATTCTCCCGCAGTGAGGACATCGGTTTCCAGGTGGAAGGCGGTCCTGGTTGGGGTTAGCTTGACGCTCCTTCCTCTTGGCACGTTTCTCCCTTAAGCCCTCCGTTCGTGCCTCTTCGAACTCCGCAGCACTGCTGGTCACAGCTGACCTCCAATTAGAGCGCTCAAGGGCCAGGGCTTCCCAGTTCTCAGTGTCTATGCCACAGTTTTTAAGGTTGGCTTTGAGCCCATCTTTAAATCTTTTTTCCTGCCCACCAACATTCCGTTTCCCATTCTTGAGTTCGGAGTAGAGGAGCTGCTTTGGGAGACAGTGATCGGACATTCGGACAACGTGGCCAGTCCAGCGGAGTTGATGGCGTAGGAGCATCGCTTCAATGCTGGTGGTCTTTGCTTCCTCAAGCACACTGACATTTGTCCGCCTGTCTTCCCAAGAGATTTGCAGGATTTTCCTGAGGCAACGCTGATGGAAACGCTCCAGGAGTTTGGTGTGACGTCTGTACACAGTCCACGTTTCGCAGGCGTAGAGCAGGGTTGGGAGGACAATGGCTTTATAAACAAGCACCTTGGTCTCTCTACGGATGTCCCGGTCATCAAACACTCTCTGCTTCATACGGAAAAATGCTGCACTCGCAGAGCTCAGGCGGTGTTGTATTTCAGTGTCGATGTTGACTTTTGTGGAGAGGTGGCTACCAAGGTAGCGGAAATGGTCAACGTTTTCTAATGTTACACCGTTAAGCTGTATTCCTGGCTTTGCAGAGGGATTAGCTGGTGCCTGTTGGAGGAGCACTTTGGTTTTCTCGATGTTCAGTGAGAGGCCGAGCTTCTCGTATGCTTCTGCGAAGGTGTTTAGAGTGGCTTGTAGGTCTTCTTCTGAATGCGCACAGACTACGTTGTCATCAGCATATTGGAGTTCTATAACAGATTTTGTGGTGACCTTGGTTTTGGCTCTCAGTCTGCTGAGGTTAAATAGCTTGCCATCTGTCCGATAGATTATTTCCACTCCGGTGGGAAGCTTCCCATCAACAAGGTGAAGTATCATAGCGATGAAGATGGAAAATAAGGTGGGGGCAATAACACATCCCTGCTTGACGCCTGATTCCACCTTAAATGGGTCACTTTGGGAGCCGTTGCTGTCCAAGACTGTTGCCATCATGTCATCATGGAGGAGCCGCAGGATGTTCACAAATTTGTCAGGGCACCCGATTTTTTGGAGGATGGTCCAGAGAGCGCTGCGATTCACTGTGTCGAATGCCTTTGCAAGGTCAATGAATGCCATGTACAGAGGTTGGTTTTGTTCCCTGCATTTTTCTTGGAGCTGTCAAGCAGTGAAGATCATGTCCACTGTTCCTCTGGAGGGACGGAAGCCATTCTGGGATTCTGGGAGGGTGTCTTCTGAGACAGGGAGAAGGCGGTTTGCAAGGATTCTTGCAAGGATTTTCCCGGCCGAGGTTAGAAGGGAGATACCACGATAGTTCCCGCAGTCTGTTCTGTCCCCTTTCTTGAAAAGGGTGATGATGGTGGCATCCTTGAAGTGAGTTGGGATTTTCTCGGTCATCCACACCTTTTTAATGAGCTGGTGGAGTTGTTGTATCAGCTCAGGTCCACCCTCTTTGAAGATTTCAGCAGGAATCCCATCAGGTCCGCTGGCTTTGTTGTTTTTTTGTTGGCTGATGGCATTGCTGACTTCTTCCAAACTAGGCAGTGCTGCAAGCTCATCCCTGGTTTGTTGTTGCGGGATTTGTGAGAGGGTCTCTTCGGCCACATTGGAGCTGCGATTCAGCAGGTTCTGGTAGTGCTCTTTCCAACGTAGTGCAATTGATGTTTTGTCCTTCAGAATTTTGGTTCCATCTGATGAGCGTAGGGGCTGTATGCCATGGTTTCTTGGTCCGTAAATGATCTTTGTGGCTTTGAAAAATCCCTGAGCGTCATGGGTATCTGCAAGGTGTTGGATTTCTTCAGCCTTCTTTGTCCACCAGATGTTCTTGAGTTCTCTGGTCCTTCTTTGGACCTCAGCTTTTGCACTGGCATAGATCTTTTTCTTGGCAGCACAGTTGGTGTCTCTCTGCCATGTTTGGAAGGCTTTCCTTTTGCTATCAATCAGCTGTTGGATCTCTTTGTCGTTATCATCAAACCAGTCTTGATGTTTCTTAGTTAGGTATCCAATGCTTTCTTCGCAGGCTGTGATGATGGAGGTCTTCAGTTTGTTCCAATGTTCCTCAACATTTTCGGGGTGTTCTGTGGGTAGATGATCTTTGAGTGTTGTTTGGAGAAGGGCTCGTTTGGAGGGCTCCTGAAGGGCTTGGGTGTTCATTTTGCGCCTTGTTTTTCTTCCTTGGAGTCTGCGTTTGGGGACGATCTTGATAGCCATCGTGGATCGGATTAGCCTGTGATCTGTCCAGCAGTCATCAGTACCTGTCATGGCTCTTGTGAGAAGCACATCGCGGCGGTCTCTGGCACGTGTGATAACATAGTCCAGGAGGTGCCAATGCTTTGACCGAGGGTGCTTCCATGATGTCTTGAGCTTGTTTTTCTGGCGGAAGAGCGTATTGGTGATGACAAGGTTGTGCTCTCCGCATTTGGTGAGAAGCAAGATGCCATTCGAGTTGCTGTTTCCAACCCCGTCTTTTCCTATGATCCCTGGCCACAGGTCAGAGTCCCTTCCGACTCTTGCATTAAAGTCCCCCAGGAGGATGATTTTGTCCTCCTTAGGTATCTCCGATAGGATGGTATCCAGAACATTTGAAAGGCCGCTGATATAGCTGCTCAAAAGCAAATATCCCAAGATTGATTGTCTGGTGACTGTGGGAATTGTAGTGCAAAACATCTAGAAAGGTGTCTACTTGTGAAAAGCTGTAGTCAGTTAAGTCAGTTAAGTTAAAAGTGGAGAAATCAGGTCCAGTCAAGAACCAGCATGGTGTAATGGTTTGAGAGATAGCGGATTGAATCCCTACTCAGCCATAGACATCCATTGGGTGATCTTATGCTGTTATGTTCTCTCAGCCTCTGACCTCTCTCTAAACACATATCATCAAGGAAATGCCATACTTGCATAGAACCACAATGGCAGATGGAATCTAGAGTCCTTATATATTGTTATGAGTAGAATACAACTATTATAATCTCTGACTACTAGCCATGCAGTCAATAAAAAATGAGCACTGTCCAATATTTAGGTGAGGAAAAAAAGCTATTCATAAGCTCAAATATTTTTATACCAATGATGTCCTAATAACATCTCCGCTATTTGCTTGAAGCATGAGATAGCAATTATTTTTGCAAGTTAAAGAGACCTACAGAACTTGCTTTTGTGTAGGCCTACACTCAGGAAATTGGAAACATTGAGACACTGCTATCTAAATATACATAGCGGTATCCCCTGACGTCTGGTTCCAGGATCTGCTGCAGATACCAAAATCTATGGATGCTCAAATCCCATTATACATAATGGCATAATAAAATGATGTGTCTTATATAAAATGGCAAAAGCAAGGTTATCTTTTGTGATTTCTTTCTGAATATTTTCCATCTGTGAATGAAGAATCCACGGATATGGGGAGTTGACTGTACTGTGTTCAATCTACTAACAGTCTCTATCCATTATCTTTAAAGGGTTAATTTATGTCTAATGCTTTCTAAAGTTAATATAAAATACTAGGTGGATACATTTCACTCATGAGGTTGGCAGAGGAAGAAAGGTATTTTTCAAAAAAACAAATGCCGCACTGCAGAAAAATTAGCCCCAACCATGAATAACAACAGCAATAAAACAAAGCAAGCCACCTAATGTGTCATCATTTGTTTTCTCCTGACATGGGAAAGAAAACACAAAGGCTAGGATTACATGTGGTGTTCAGACATAGAGCCACCAGAGGGCAGCATTGCATCCACTGATCTGAATGTGATGTTTTCGTCCTTTTTTGGAGTCTGTGCGGAAAGGGCAAGAGATTTCCAAAGCACACTCTGAACACATTTAACATGATAACCTTGGTCCTTATTTTGCTTCAGATAATGCCACTCCTTAGCCTTTGCCCCACTCAGCTGTTAATACAGTATTTTAATTTTATTTCAAAGGTTTATACAACATTCTTCAACAAAATGTCCAGCATTTTAAGTTTGGAACAGAAGTTTGGAACAGCAACTCCGGTTGCTCCTGACACGAAAAAAAAAAAGTTTGGAACTATTTGATAAGAAATAGTAGCACATTTGTATCTACAATGTCTTCTCTTGTGGTGGCAGAATTCACATTTTACTAGCCATTCTCTCCCTCATCCCTTTGCAACCAGCCAAATCTAGTGCCCTTTACATGACTACAATGCCGGTCATTCCCCAGACAGTTGCCTTTCTCAACAAGTTATCTAGAAACTGAGCCACTCCACAGGAGGGCTAAGGACAAAAGAAAGGAAGAAGAATAGATCACACAGCCTCCTGCCTTGAATTAGAAAGTAAGGTTTTCTCATTATGTTATTCTTCAAGGCAGGATAGGCAATTTGTGACAACTTTTTTAGGACTGCAACTCCCATCATTCCTAATCAGTATATGCAATGGTATAGGAGACAGGGGGAACAATGGAGAGCCACTGCTGTCTTGTACTTCTGGCACATTGGGCTTCCTCGCTCACCTCCTTGCCGATGGTATTACTTTGCAAGATTTAGCCCTGTTGAGATTTTTGGTTAACAACAGAAATCTCAGTTTGCACAAAGCAATGACTGAGACAATATATGGTTAAAAAATGACGAACTATTCTGCTGCTTTATCAAAGTGAAAATATCAATGTGCACAGAATGATAACATTCACTGATCGGATTACTGCTTTTTTCCTTTTTTTGCTTCCGAAGCACAAAACATCTGAAATGATGAAAATGGAAAATTGAGATCCAAAGTTGGATTTTCTTACTGTTCGCCATCTACTTACTCAATTGAGACAATGACAGCATCCAGAGACTCAGCCATAACCAAGCACAGGTTATTGTAGTAACCACCTCCTAGAGTAAAAGACGACCAATACAAAGAAACAAGGAAACATTAAGGCAATACATGCAATTGGGATTAATCTTTAGCATCCCAAGGATCCTTAGGCTCATTTGCAACCAAACATGAAATCAACATGAACTTCATTTGCTATAGCATACCGTCAATTTCACAAAATAATTGACAGATATTGCTGCTCTTCCTGGGGTTTGAATGCTGTTGTTTATGCAAATCAAGATGGCACTAGACACTTATATGAAGTAAATATCAACAGGCTTAGCAGATCCTTATATGAGTTTGCCTGAGTCTTGGAAGTCTGTGAGATAAGGCTTTCTAATGGTTCTGCACTTGACACAGGTCCATTTGGTTAGGATAGGTGAAGGGCCTTTTTGGTGGCTGCTCCCAAGTTGTGGAATTCCCTCCCATGTAATAACAGACTGCCCAGCCCCTTACTCTCGTGCAGCCTTCTCTCTGCTCTCTTTTATTTATTTATTTACAGTATTTATATTCCGCCCTTCTCACCCCGAAGGGGACTCAGGGCGGATCACATTATGTACATATAGGGCAAACATTCAATGCCCATAAACACATCGAACCGAGACAGAGACGACAGACGCAGAGGCAATTTAATCTTCTCTTGAGGGGATGTTCGATTCTGGCCACAGCGAGCAGGTGCTTCATCATCCACTCTGATGGCACTTCCTCACTTCCTCATTCCAATGTTGTAAATTAGTTAAACTTGCCTCCCCACTTTTATAAGTGGTACCTTATTTCCTACTTGATAGATGCAACTATCTTTCGGGTTGCTAGGTCAGCAACAAGCAGGGGCTATATTTTATTTTTAATTGACGTGTGCTCACCCTGCCATGGACTGGCCTCGAATTCATGACCTCATGGTCAGAGTGATTTATTGCAGCAGCTGTTTACCAGCCTGCGCCACAGCCCGGCCCTGGCTTTTGATTTAAACAAGCACATGGAAACTTGCTGGGTGTACAACAACACAAATATCTCAGGGGTGGGGGGAGACATTGCTGTGGTCCCATAAGGGGGCTACCTATCGTGGTCCTAGGAGGAAAATTTTCAGGTGCAACTTCATTTATCCTGTGGATAACACCTCCTTTATACTCCCTGTGTGTTATAACTGTCTGTTTCACCAAGGCAAAGGCACGGAAATGGTGGGTGGAACAGAAACATGAAGCAAACAGGAGGAAGAGAAGGAAACAGTGTTGAACACAACCACAACATTGCTTACCCTACAGATCTGCTTCCTTCTCTTCTTCCTGTATATTGCTTGTTCTTGTTCCTACCAGTTCCTCCTTTCCTTTGCCTGGGCAAAACAGACATTTGTGGCACAGAGGAAAAGGAAGACAAGTTGTATCTATGAGGTAAGTGAAGTGGCATGTAAGTTCAGCATTTAATGTGATTCATTTCTTTTATAGGTAGTCTCATCAGGTTAGGATGAGTTTTATAGACTACAACTACCCCATCCCACCCCTGCATTCTTTCCTTTTGCTGCTCACTAACACAGTATCCTGGCGTGAGAAGCTGAGCTTATGCCAGGCCTTAATCATCTCCCAGCTAAGATTCTGTAAAGTGTGCCAGATTGGCATCTTCATCTAGAATACATTATTTTATTTTTAACTGACCTGGCTTTACATTGGAACAAGGTGAAATTTTATGCATGGCTTGGTTTACTTTGAGTGTTACCTGGATTGGCAGAGCAAATGGAAGGTAAGACAGGTGTTAATAAACTATTGCCACTGCTTAGGATTTTTTACCAAACTTATTTATTATCCTGCATTCTCCTGATGGGAACCCAAGGCAGATATACAGTCATCCTTCCGCTTTCATGGGTTTTATACTTTTTGTTTTTTGGTTATTTGGCCACCAGGCCCCAACTTCCAACACTTACACAGCAGCCTCATCCATAAGAGGTGAGCAGGGAGTGCTGTTTGGGATGCAGGCATACCACATGTTTCTGTTCCTGTTTCCTTACATGCATGACACATTATGTGTAGTGAAGAGAGCCTTCTCAGAGTGCACTGTGTCTGTGAACCCATGTCTAATTGAGCTATTCAGGGTGGTAAAGGTTTAATTAAGTATCTTCCTCCCTAAATCCAATTCTTGAGCCTTCTGAAGTTGGGGCTGCTTGTTAACAACATTTCAGAGATAAAATCTTTTGTATACAAGCCGACTTTGGTGTTGTCATAACTAACATTTGGGTGTGAATAGGATTACACCGGATCAGTTTTAATAGGCGAGTACTGCAGATATGGTATGGACAAACTATCAGGGTGAGAAATGTGACCTGTCCCCTTGGCCTTTGTCCTCTTTGGCTAGTTATTCAGAGTGACAGTGCGGTTAGATCTCAGATATAATATGTTTTTAACACATCTCCTGGGGAGAGTTCTTTTTTATTTTAAAAAACATTCCCTGGACCTTCTGACTTGAACAACGACCAACAAATATAAAATCTACCTTTTTTGGCAAGGTGAATGAGAGAGCAGTTGCCTTCCCACTCCAGAAAGTCTTGGATGAGACAGATTTTCTAAACCCGTTTCAAATCAACTTCAGAGCAGGGTATAGAACTGAGGCTACAATTGCTTCCTTTGTCGATGATCTTTGTACAAGCATCAACAGGGGGAATGTGTCCCTATTAGTGCTTTTGGACCTCTCACTGACATTTGGGGCCCGGCTGTGGCGCAGGCTGGTTAGCAGCCAGATGCAGTAAATCACTGACCAAGAAGTCATGAGTTCGAGGCCAGCCTTTGTCGGGGTGAGCACCCGACAATTAAAAATAAAATATAGCCCCTGCTTGTTGCTGACCTATGCAACCAGAAAGATAGTTGCATCTATCAAGTAGGAAATTTAGGTACCACTTATATGTGGGGAGGCTAATTTACGACACCATAAAAATCACCCAGCCGCCGTTGGAATGAGGAAGTTGCTGTTGCAGTGGATAATGAAGCAGCTGCTCCCCCTGTGGCCGGAATCAAGCATACCCTCTGGAAGCTGGAAGCTGGAGAAGGTTTAAATTGCCTCTGCATCTGTCTGTTCTATGTTATATGGCATTGAATGTTTGCCTTATATGTGTACAATGTGATCCGCCCTGAGTTCCCTTTGGGGTGAGAAGGGCGGAATATAAATAATGTAAATAAATAAATAAATAAATAAATCTGATATCAATGATCATGACACCCTTTTGGAATACTGGAGGGATCTGAAAATAAGGGGGATTGTGATCCAATGGTTCCAGCCCTGTCTCTCAGGTAGGTTCCAGATGTTGGTGTTTAGGATAGCTGCTCCTCAAAAAACGATATTCAGGTCTGCTTGCTTGTACAGGTTGAATATGTCCCTTAAGAGTAAATGCCTGAGACCAGAAGTAATTTGGGACTTTACAAAAAAAATTGGAATACCTGTGTTTCCATATACATACATCTTGAGCTATCTTGGAAAAGGGACCCAAGTCTAAACATAACATTCATTTATAGATCCTACAACAGAATAGAATAACTTTATTACCACCGTACATCATACAATGAAATGAAATGCCATCCCCAATCATATTATATATGTACAAAGTACAAAACAAAACACCCATCCTTCCACATTCTAATAGCTATTGCACAACCCCTAATGCCACATCAGTGTGAAACCACAGAGTTCGATGTAGTCACAGCTCTGGGTTAAAAGCTATCTCACTGCCTATTTGTTCTTGTTTTTATCATCCTATACTGTCTGCCAGATGGTAACAATTCAAAAAAAGAATATCCAGGGTGAGATGGATCCTTAAGAATATTTTGAGCTTTCTTAAGCTAGAAGGAATTATGCAGTTCTTCCAAAGAGGGGAGAGGGCAATCCATAATTCTCTGAGAAGTAGTTGTAACCCTCTGGGGCACCTTCCTATCTGCCATTGTGCAATTAGCAAACCATACACAGATACAATAGGTCAGAACACTCTCTAGAGCACAACCGTAGAAAATCACCAATTGTTGGTTCCTTAAAAGTCTCAGATAATAGCTGGTCCCTCTTAACCAATGCAGCAGTATGAACACCCAGGAACTTAAAATTGGCTGCTCACTCCACTAAATCTCAATTTATTACCAAGAGCTTATACATACATCCTGAAAGAAATTTAGTATATAATATTTTAACACTTTTGTGCATGAAACAAAATTTGAGTACTTTAGACCAAAGGAAAGCAAAGGTGTCACTATCTCAGCCAACCATGTAAACCATTTTGGATTTTGGAATATTTTGGAATTCTAGGTAAGTGATGCTCAACCTACATTAAAACCTCACTAAGTAAATAACTTATTCTTACTGCTCTCTCACAGACATGGGTGAGCATCTTTATGCAGAGATTAGCAAACTATAGGCTTGTAGGAACCACTGTAATTTTTTTACTAGAGACCTCAATATCCAAAAGCCAAGTCCAAGTATGAGAGGTAAAGAGAAGAAAATATATGTTCCAAATTAAATAGGATGACTCTAAGAATAAACATGGTTTCATAATTTGCCAGTGTTATCTGAGCAAAGCTCACCACACCTTCTATATGAACACATATTCATTATTCCCCACTTACTATTTTAACAATTTTCTTTAGGGGAAAAATAATTTTAGTTATTGCTGTTAGACAATTGGGAGTCAGTGACTCTTCCGAAGACACTGTACACTATCTTCCAGTAGATGCTGACCTGTTGTCTATCCATTAAGCTGCAGTGGAATTCCTGGAACTTATCCCCAAATTGCAAAACGGGAATGGAAGAGCACAAAACAAAAAGGAGGAAGATTGTAAACCACATACTTGCACTTGCCAGAGCCCATCCTCCTCCATGAATGTAGACCACACTACGTTTTAGTCTCTTTTCTCCTTCTTGAGAGGGTTCATATACTCTGACCTCCACACCATCAAACTGAGTATCTGTTATCTTCACTCGTTCAGAAGTTTGGGAATTTGTCTGGTCAAATGAACCAATAAGGAAGTTCAGAACTCTGAGGTGGTGGCCAATTCCCAGGAAATGAGCCAGGTTACACTAGAGGGAGAAAAAAACAACAACAACAAGGATCACACACACAAAAATGAAAACAACTGCAAAGAAGAGTGGAAGAAATGTTCATGCAAACTTTAACTTTAATGCTCGTTCATTGGTTTCTGTACCCTTTTACTTTTTCTAAAATACAAAGTGTTGCAAACTAGATAAGATTTTGATATATCACGGAATTAAATTCTGATATGTTGTTGGAGAAATGTTCTGAAGATACTGGGGACAACTGAAAGGACAAATGAATGGATCATAATACAAAGCAGGCCTGTACCCTCCTTAGAAGAAAGATCACACTACATTGAGGATGTTGTACTTGGCCATATCATGAGAAGGGAGACTCGTTAGAAAAAATGATGAAGGTAACAGGAGAAGAGGGAAAACTACATGCCATGTGCTATGGAATCCCAGGACTTGTAGTTTGGTGAGCCACCAGCACTCTTTGGTTAAAGGCCTTGTAAAACTTCCATTCACAGATGGAAACCAGGACATGCATGAAAACCCCAGAATGTGTTCAAAATGGCAAAAGTTGTTAGTGAAGGAAAACGTACAAACTAGGAGAAGTTGCAGCAGTTTACTTTTGCCTACTAGGAAGAACAGGATTCCATTCCATCCCCTGCTTTCCCTCCCTTTGACTTACAGTAGAGTCTTACTTATCCAATATTCACTTATCCAACATTCTGTATTATCCAACACAGTTTGCTGTTTAGTAGTAATTGTTTTTGTAGTCAATATTTTCAATACATTGTGATGTTTTGGTGTTAAATTCGTATATACCAATGATGGGCAAGCTTTTGCGCTTGGTGTGTCAAAATTCACCAAAAAACCTAGCATGACTTGGGTGGTGTGTCACTTCGAGAAAAAAACCCCATAATTTCGCAATATGTATAGTTTAAATAACTAAAATGTATAATTGTAATACAGTAGAGTCTCACTTATCCAATATAAACGGGCCGGCAGAACACTGGATAAGCGAATATGTTGGATAATAAGGAGAGATTAAGGAAAAGCCTATTAAACATTAAATTAGGTTATGATTTTACAAATTAAGCACCAAAACATCATGTTATAAAACAAATTTGACAGAAAATGTAGTTCAATACACAGTAATGCTAAGTAGTAATTACTGTATTTACGAATTTAGCACCAAAATATCACGATGTATTGAAAACATTGACTACAAAAATGCATTGAATAATCCAGAACATTGGATAAGCGAGTGTTGGATAAGTGAGACTCTACTGTATATAACTGTATTTAATAAATCAAAAACTATTTACTACCATTATTTCCATGTACAACAATCTATGGTACCTCTTGCAGTTTCCATATTGATTTCTCTCTATTGTATTTTCAATGTAGTCATGAATAATGAATAATATAATAATAATTTAATAGTAATAATATAATATACTACAATAATAGAATAATACATATACATATATATAAATGTAATGTGCATAATTCCCATGGAGTAAACAACAAAATCATTGGACGAAATCACACTAAATTTGGCCACAAAAGACGCAGTCATCCAATCAATCAGCAAAAATGCCTAGGCGTGTCAGTGCTGACATGCGTGTCATAGGTTGGCCATCACTGGTATATACAGTAATTGCTACATAACATTGCCGTGTATTGAACTTCTTTTTCTGTTGATTTGTTGTAAAAACATGTTTTAGTGCTTAATTTGTAAAATCATCTTAATTTGACATTTAACAGGCTTTTCCTTAATCCCTCCTTATTATCCAACATTTTCGCTTATCCAACGTTCTGCCAGCCCATTTATGTTGGATAAGCGAGACTCTACTATAGTGGAAAGCAAACTACTTTTCAAGTTGCAACAACCAAAGGAAGCAGAGGATAAAAGGAAACGTGGGAGGAGAAAAAAAACCCAAAACATTGTAATTGCAGTTGAAAAAGTAGGACAACAGAGTATTAATCATGCAGTCTCTGCCAAACTGGTCACTGCTAAAGGCATAGCTACAGAAGCCTGCTGAAAGAGCTTAGGTTGCAGCATCTCCCAGGACTTGAAACACAGAAGCCAGGAAAAGCAGGCTGTGCAACATTCACCAAAGACTATGGTATAAAATGACTGAAACTGAAGACTAAAGTAGACTGTCCTTTTAAAAAATAATAATAATAACAATAATACATGAAAGAGAAGGTGGGGTACAGAAAGGAGAAGAGAACTTTTAGCAGAGATCCTGCAATGGAGCAAATGGCAAAACAAGTAATATTTCTCCCATGAGACTCCAGTTGTTTCAAAACCACAAGTCTCTTAGTCATGTTTTCAAAGTCTGGAAATAACAATAAAAATTTCAGGGCAACTAATTGGCGGAACCCCAAGACTGTCTGCAGGAAAGTGGTTAAAGGTATGGCATATAAAACAGACAACCAAGACAGAAGTCACTGGGAGAAAGTGGCAGAAGTCACTGGGAGAAAGTGGCACCAAACACTGTGTGAATCATATCTGAACTGGAATGCATAACATCAGAAGTGCGCATGAACAAATAGTTGAGGATTATTTGTATAGGCTTATGAGCATCAGTGTGCTTAAAACAGGGGGAAGCATAAAGAAAGATATGGAGAGACATATATTTCTTTATGCTACTGGGAGGTTGCTGTAAGGCCCTTGTAACCACAGAACTTACATCCACAGTTTCACTTACTTGCACCCAGGAAGAAATGCTCTCTCCAGGAATATGCCAGATCCTCCAGGCAATTCTATGGTATGCTTCCCCTGGCATTGGAGGATCTAGCACATTCCTTCAAACTGTAGACTTCGAATGTAACTTTATGCTCATATCTACAGTTTGAAGTAACTAGTCCAGCAAGGAATGTCTCCTCTGTAAATATAAGTCTCAGTGCTCCTGTACCACATGGTAAGCCACATCTGTCTGAATATCAGTCAGTATTCAGCTGGAAGTGAAAACGGAAGCAACTTACATTTCTATCCTTAGCCATTCTCAGTGCTTTAGGTGAGGATTGGGTTCTACCTTTTCTTCATGATTCTGCTGTTTGGGCATACTCAAAAGCAACCACAATTTGTCTCAATCAGAATATAATGTCAACCCAAACATTCACATGAGTAAGAAGAGAGCTGACAAGCTTGAACCTTGTCCAGGTGATACTGAAGTATAATTAGTTTTATTCTGAAATTCAGCCAGGGCCTCCCAGAATATTAGATACCACCTCCGCCTATTCAGATTTGTTAATCAGACAATAATACTCAACTGTTGTCTAACCTGCACACACTCTCCAGCCCCCACAGTCTTCTAAGAGATGGCTGAGATAACAATTTGAAGTAATATTTCATCTATACACTAGTATGAACAGTAGTGCCCAGTGGTAGCAGAGCAGATTAAAGCGCTGAGCTGCTGAACTCGCTGACTGAAAGGTCGGCAGTTCAAATCCTGGGAACTGCGTGAGCTCCTGCTGTTAGCCCAAGCTTCTGCCAACCTAGCAGTTCGAAAATATGCAAATGTGAATAGATTAATAGGTACCACTTCAGAGGGAAGGTAACAGTCATGCAGTCATGCTGGCCACATGATCTTGAAGGTGTCTATGGACAACGCCAGCTCTTTGGCTCAGAAATGGAGATGAGAACCAACCTCCATGCACCAATGGACATGACTAGACTTAATGTCAAGGGAAAACCTTTACCTTTTTTATGAATCAGAGCCCAAATAGTCCTACTGAATCAGGTAATAGCTGGGCTGTTATCTGACCCAATCATTCTAGCAAGAAGGGGGAAAATCGAAAAATTAATCAGGGACTGACTTTCTTCTCAAAGGACGCAAGTAGCATTTTTATAAATTTTATTTCCGCTGTGAAAAGTCTTTTCAATGGCAATGTTTTCAAAGACTACCTACAGTTTAGGACTTATTCTGTGCAAATTTGGATTGAGTAAATCTTCAACTGCAAAGATCTTCTCAGTCTAAGAGTCTTCTTATCAGAGTTTTCCACAATATTTAAACATGTTTTCCAATCATTTTTGGATTTTTTTTCTCAAATGTTCTTACTATCTCTAAAAGCAATCCAGCAGGCTAATAACACATTTAGTCCCATTTGGAATTGTTTTGGACTATAGTTCCCATAATTCACTAGTCAGCAAGATCACTGGCTACCTGGCTGGGCAATGAAATGGTAACTTTTCCAAGTTTTACTAGAAATGATTTAAATAAATACAAAAGTCAGTCACCCACATTTGCAGATTTAACTTTTTCAGATTTGATTATCCATGGTTTTGATTCATATGTTCTTCCTAGAATCTTCCACCTCTAGCAGATATCACACAGTCTGAATCACACAGTCATTCTGGAGGACCTAGAGATTCCTAGAGAGGTGTTTTCTTAAGTTACAAATTGAGGAGTTTTTATAATTCATGATTTCCCCCCTTTCACTGTATTAGGTTGGGATTTTCAATATGTTGGCACTGCTGGTAGAAAAGTGTTAAAACTTCCCCATCCAATGCAGTCCTGATGAAAAAATCAAGTCACTTTCATCTGCTCTAAATATAAGCGGGAGGAACCCTGACACGGATCATAAAGGCCACATTCCTCCACACATCTCTTTTGGCCCTGAGATAATTAGTGTGTTGAAATTTTCCCCAAGTAAGTAACATTTCAACAGATCATCTGGTTGGCAAACAAGCTGCAATTCACATTGCCCCCACATCCCCAGCTGCATAATGTTTTTATGCAAGAGTTGTTTGTAGCTGAGCACATTTGTCCTGCTTTTTAAAATGTAATGATATTTTGCTTCAGCAGCATTAAGCACAGTCTTTTTTTTACACTGATGGATGTAACAAGACTGCATCCCAGTACACTGGAGACTTTACTAAAAGATATGAGAAAAGGAGGCATAAGTTGTGGAGGAGAAAAAACCAAACAGTACAATATACTGAGAGCTTATGTGATTGATCTTGTGATAAAATAAAGTCCACTGGATTCATTTAAGGCTCTTTTGGAAAAAAAAGTTTGAAACATACACTGGGATTTAGGTGAAAAGTAATAAACCAGTTGATTAAAAACATGATTTCAGAAGAGGAATATTAATTAACTGGAAAGTGGGGCGAGGGAAGAAATAAATATCTCAAGAGTTACAATTCTGAAAATCAATGGTCAAAACAATTATGAAATAGCCTGTGGAAAGAGAAACACTTAGGAAAGAGGGAAAAGTTAAATGTTTTGTCAAGACTTTTACTCTACATTCATAAGATCTATAGCATAAGAAAATGAATACCCTTTGTGCCATTTCACAAGGATTTATATGACAGGCATGGAATCGAAGAATAAAATTAAAACACTGTATAATGTTAAGGAAGGGATTTGCATTAAATTCCAAATATTAAATTATATTGTGGTGCCTGTTGTTTTATATGGTTAAATACACTGATACTGATTAGAAATAAGAAATATTTGGAACTGAATGGTCATGATTTAAGATCTGGGTGTCACAGATATCTTTGGTATGTTAAAGACACATGCTGGGCTTAAGAATCATTGTCTTAGAAGGGCTCTTCTAAGAGTTTAGAATAAATACAAGCAGAGACCTTTCCCTAGGATAACATTAGCCTTTTTAGAGGAAATATTAAGTTAAAAATTGGAGATCACAATTTTATGCTGACTCCTTGTGGTTTGAACAAGACAGCTGGACATTTAAAGCAAGAGAGGCGCTTCTAAAAGGAAGCAAATAATTTCATTGATTCACTTACATGCAACTTAATGATAGATTCTGGAGACTAGGGTTCGAATCTCTGTTTGGCCACAAAAACTCACTGGGCAAGTTACATTTCCTCAGTCTCATAGAAAAACAAAGGCAAATCAGCAAAACAAACCAAGAAACCTTCATTATAAGTCTGCCTTAAGGATGCTGTAAGTCAAAAGCAACTTGAAGGTACAACAACAAACAATTTGGATGGTACCACAGGATATAGCAATGTTAAACAGGTACAATAAAAATAGGATAATTGTAGCCTGGGCAGTGCATGGTTCTTTGGCTTCCCACTGACTTCCCAATATGCAGGATCTCTGATATTGGGAGCTATTCCTTTATTGGCTAAAAAAAACCCCTTAAATGCTTAAAAAGTACAATTCAGGTGGTTCCCCCAAGCCCAATCTAAAAGAACTCACCCCTTTAACAGATGGAAAGGTGAGAAGTGATAAAATGCATCTTGTGATCACCAAAATTTCCACTGTTACATTATAGATACAATCTTTTGATGCAGGTTAAGCTGTCCAGGAACACCTGGCCTCTCTAAACGAATTCAAGTCCCCAGGGCCAGATCAGCTACATCCAAGAGTATTGAAGGAATTAGCGGAAGTTATTTCATCCAAGAGTATTGAAGAAATTAGCGGAAGTTATTTCAGAACCACTAGCAACCACTAGAGTTCTTTGAGAACGGGAGAAGTCCCAGCAGATTGGAGGAGGGCGAATGTGGTCCCTATCTTCAAGAAGGGAAAAAAGAACGACCCAAACAATTACCGTCCTGTCAGCCTCACATCGATACCAGGCAAGATTCTGGAAAAGATCATCAAGGAAGTGGTCTGCGAACACTTAGAAACAAATGCGGTCATTGCTAATAGTCAACACGGATTTACCAAAAACAAGTCATGCCAGACTAATCTGATCTCTTTTTTCGATAGAGTTACGAGTTGGGTCGATACAGGGAATGCTGTGGATGTAGCCTACCTGGATTTCAGTAAGGCCTTCGACAAAGTCCCCCACGACCTTCTGGCAAATAAACTAGTAAAATGTGGGCTAGACAAAACTACAGTTAGGTGGATCTGCAATTGGCTAAGCGAACGAACCCAAAAGGTGCTCACCAATGCGTCATCTTCATCATGGAAAGAAGTGACAAGTGGAGTGCCGCAGGGCTCCGTCCTGGGCCCGGTTCTGATCAACATCTTTATTAACGACTTAGACGAAGGGTTAGAAGGCACGATCATCAAGTTTGCAGACGACACCAAACTGGGAGGGATAGCTAACACTCCAGAAGACAGGAGCAGAATTCAAAACGATCTTGACAGACTAGAGAAATGGGCCGAAACTCACAAAATGAAGTTCAACAGGGACAAATGCAAGATACTTCATTTCGGCAGAAAAAATGGAAATCAAAGATACAGAATGGGGGACGCCTGGCTTGACAGCAGTGTGTGCGAAAAAGACCTTGGAGTCCTCGTGGACAACAAGTTAAACATGAGCCAACAATGTGATGCAGCAGCTAAAAAAGCCAACGGGATTCTGGCCTGCATCAATAGGGGAATAGCGTCTAGATCCAGGGAAGTCATGGTCCCCCTCTATTCTGCCTTGGTCAGACCACACCTGGAATACTGCGTCCAATTCTGGGCACCACAGTTGAAGGGAGATGTTGACAAGCTGGAAAGCGTCCAGAGGAGGGCGACTAAAATGATTAAGGGTCTGGAGAACAAGCCCTATGAGGAGCGGCTTAAAGAGCTTGGCATGTTTAGCCTGCAGAAGAGAAGGCTGAGAGGAGACATGATAGCCAAGTACAAATACGTGAGGGGAAGTCATAGGGAGGCTCCACAAGGGGTTCCAGTCTCCCGACCACTCAGTAGGCATTATTATCACTTTTGAGGATAGACAAATTAGAAATGAGTTGTGGGCTTTTAGATACTGGTTGAGTTCACGGGGTATCACACTCAGGAAGGTTGTTGTGGACCCCGTAATTCGACCTTTAATAACCAACCTGCCCTTACATACACGAGCCTCTATTGGGGCTAGAGGCAACAGGTTGTTGACCTCTCCTTGTGGGTCCCCTCCCAAAGTGATTAGTTTCTCTGATTCGCCTACCCATTCTATGTCCATTCCCTACCCATATTCCCTGCCATCTACGTCCCTACCATGCCAGCTTGAGAGATCTTCCCCCTCGGATAAGCTTCTCCCGCCTTTTCCTCTAGACATTTTTCCGGCTGGAAGTCATTGCAACAGCTCGGATTTCAGGAGTTGACTAGGCCTGACTAATAATGCTCCCATTGAACTAGGATCCCTGGGGGGTGGGGACCGGGAGGGGGAAGGTTCCATCAAGGTCGTGTGGGGGAGGAGGTTGTGCGGTTAACGGTTTCCCAGGGAGAAGCACAACAGATGTCTTGCGACCCTGGAGAAGGATAGGTGTGGTAGTCCCCATGGCAGCCCCTCCAGGCTGAAGGTACTGCTGCTTAATGCCAGATCCGTCAATGGGAAATCTTCAATTATCCAGGACCTAATCCTGGATGAGCGGGCGGATCTGGCCTGCATCACTGAGACCTGGTTGGATGAGCTGGGTGGGGTAAATCTTACCCAGCTTTGTCCTCTGGGTTTCGGGGTGCACCAGCAGGCCAGGCCTGGAGGGCGGGGAAGTGGGGTTGCGGTGGTCTTTCGGCAGTCCATCGCCCTGGTCAGATGCGCCGTTCCGCAATCCGCTGGGTTCGAATGTCTCCACTTGAAGGTGGGTACCTGGGACAGTTTGGGGATTCTGCTAGTGTACCGTCCACCCCGCGACACAGCAGTCTCCCTGCCTGCCTGAGCTTGCAGAGGTGGTCTCTAGCGTGGTGCTGGGTTCCCAGCGCCTTATGGTTCTGGGTGACTTCAACATCCATGCAGAGGCCACCTTGACAGGTGCAGCTCAGGACTTCATGACGACCATGGGACTGTCCCAAGTAATATCGGGTCCCACTCATCAAGCTGGACATACACTCGACCTGGTTGGCCAGAGTGGAAGAGCAAATTATTCTTCCATTGTCATGGTCTGACCACCATCTGATCAGTCTAAGACTCACCGCGCCCTCAAACCTCCGCAGGGGTGGTGGACCGATTAAGATGGTCCGCCCCAGGAGGCTAATGGATCCCGAGGGATTCCTGAAGTCTCTTGGGGGTTTGTCTGCCATGGAGGCTGACGATTCTGTCGATGCCTTGGTCGCTCGCTACAACAGCGAGATGACTAGGGCAATAGACACGATTGCCCCCGAACGTCCCCTCTCGCAGCGTGGAGTTGCCCCGGCCCCCTGGTTTACTGGGGAGCTGGCGGAGATGAAACGTGCGAGAAGGAGACTAGAGTGCCGCTGGCGGAAAACTCAGGACAGCTCTGACCGAACACGGTCAAAGGCCGCTATTAGGTCCTATTCCGTGGCGTTGCGAGCAGCCAGGAAGGCTTTCTCGACTGCCCGCATCGCGTCTGCAAATAACAGACCCTCGGAGTTGTTTCGGGTTGTTGGGGAGCTCCTCCACCCTCCTGGGCGAGGGGAGCCACCCGACTTCTCGGCAACTCGGTGCAGCGAGTTCGCTCACTATTTTGCAGACAAAGTCGCTCAGATCCGTTCTGACTTGGACGCCGGCCTTGAAGCATTGCCAGGTGAGGCAACCGAGGCATCTGTCTGTTCGATCTTGTGGGATTCGTTTCAGCTTGTGCGCCCTGATGATGTGGACAAGATCCTCAGGGCTGTGAGGGCAACCACCTGCGCCCTGGATCCTTGCCCATCTTGGCTTTTAAAACAGGCCAGTGGCGGGTTAGTTGATTGGTTTATGCCTATAATTAATGCTTCGTTATCACAGGGCAAATTTCCATCTAGCCGAAAGCAAGTTGTGGTTAGGCCTATTCTGAAGAAGGCCACTCTGGATTCGACCAACCTAGGCAATTACAGACCAATCTCTAACCTTCCATTTTTGGGCAAGGTCTTGGAGCGGGTGGTTGCCTCGCAGCTACAGGGATTCTTGGAGGATGCGGATTTTCTGGACCAATCACAGTCTGGCTTCAGGCCTGGGTTCAGTACTGAGACGGCCTTGGTCGCCTTGGTGGATGACCTCCGCAGGGAACTGGACAGGGGGAGTGTGACCCTGCTGGTTCTCTTGGACATCTCAGCGGCTTTCGATACCATCGACCATGGTATCCTTCTGGGACGGCTCTCTGGGATGGGCCTTGGGGGTACTGCACTCCAGTGGCTCCTGTCCTTCCTGGAGGGCCGTTCCCAGTTGGTGAAGCTGGGGGACACCTGCTCGGACCCCTGGCCTTTGACCTGTGGGGTCCCGCAAGGTTCTATTTTGTCCCCCATGCTTTTTAACATCTACATGAAACCGCTGGGAGAAGTCATCCGGAGTTTTGGAGTGAGGTGCCATCTCTACGCGGATGACACCCAACTTTACTACTCTTTTCCACCTAAATCCAAGGAAGCCCCTCGGATTCTGGACCAGTGCCTGGCCGCTGTGTTGGCCTGGATGAGGGCGAACAAGCTGAGACTTAATCCTGACAAGACAGAGGTCCTCCAAGTATTGGGTGGCAACCTGTGCTCGACGGGGTCGCACTCCCCCTGAAGGCGCAGGTCCGCAGCTTGGGGGTCCTCCTGGATTCGGGGCTGACGCTTGAGGCCCAGGTGTCGGCCATGGCCGGGAGGGCCTTTGCACAATTAAAACTTGTGCGCCAGCTGCGACCATATCTCGAGAAGTCTGATCTGACCATGGTGGTCCACGCCTTAGTTACCTCTAGACTGGATTATTGCAATGCACTCTACGTGGGGCTGCCTTTGAAGACGGCCCGGAAATTGCAACTAGTTCAGCGCTCGGCAGCCAGGCTTCTAACAGGAGCAAACTACAGGGCGCGTTCCACGCCTCTGTTTAAGGAGCTCCATTGGCTGCCGTTTGTTTTCCGGGCCCAATTCAAGGTGCAGGTTATCACCTACAAAGCCCTAAATGGTTTGGGACCCACCTACCTTAGAGACCGCATCTCCCCCTATGAACCTGCACGATCTCTTCGCTCTTCGGGGGAGGCCCTCCTCTCACTTCCACCACCTTCGCAGTTGCGGTTGGTGGGGACGAGAGAGAGGGCCTTCTCCGCTGTGGCCCCCCGCCTTTGGAACTCACCCCCGAGGGAGATTAGACAGGCCCCCACCCTCCTTGCCTTTCGAAAAAGCCTTAAAACCTGGCTTTTCCAGAGGGCCTTCGACGACTAATTCTTGGGGGTTGATTTGTCTGCCCTTTTAATTTAATTAGAGAGTGTCCTTCCATGAATATTGATACCTTGTCGAGCACTTCTGCTACGAAGCTACCTTCTTCATGTAGCCCTCTATTTTGGCCCAGAACTGTTTTACCTCCTTGTTTTTAACATGTGATGTGTGTTTTGATTGTATGATTGTTTTTCATGTTTGATTTTACAATGTTTAATTGTCACTATTTTTACTATTGCTGTGAGCCGCCCCGAGTCCCCTCGGGGAGATGGGGCGGGATATAAGAATAAAATTATTATTATTATTATTATTATTATTATTATTATTATTATTACTCTCTCCCCCGGACTGTGGTGGAGGCTCCTTCCTTGGAGGCTTTTAAGCAGAGGCTGGATGGCCATCTGTCAGGGGTGCTTTGAATGCGATTTCCTGCTTCTTGGCAGGGGGTTGGACTGGATGGCCCATGAGGTCTCTTTCAACTCTACTATTCTATGATTCTATGATTCTATGAAACACAAACAAACAAAACCAGCTACTGCAACCCTGCATCTTTCGAATATTCCGAAAGAGGTCATTTCTGAGCCTAATGTAAAGTATTAATGCTTAGAAATAAAAGACTAAGCAGCTTTGAATCCAAATATCTGCAGGAACATCTCTCCCACTATTGACCTGTCTGTGGCATAAGGTCATTTGGAGAAGCTCTTATCTGAGCATAGATTCAGCCTGTTTAATGGGTTTCTTTGTTTCAATGACATATCTGTAAGTTTCTATGGTTGTGCCTGTAGTTAGTTTATCCTTCTAATTTTATTTGAACGCCACCTTAGCATCTGAAAGGATAAAGAGAACATGTTTTAATGACTCAATGTATTTAAAAGACTATTTTTAAAGCAAATAACATTTTCAGTTGTGAATAAAAAGCTTTCAGAAAATTGTTTTCATGCATAATACTCTGGGTATTAAAAATGCATTGCACAACTTATAGAGCTACATAGAACTGGGAGTCTCCTGTCCTTCATCCAATCCTGAAGGGAAGAATACTGGGACAAATGGCAACTGGATGAAAATAGGTGAAAGTTCAAGGGTCCCATATGAAGAAATACAATCCCGCTGGCACTGATCAAAGGCAGCAGAGCCACTCTTTACAGAAGTATCAATTATTAGCAAGTGAGCTATCTGAAAAGAGCTGCACAGCACAGTTGGTACTTATAGGCTTTTTTTAAAACCATGCAAACTTCAAAAGAGCTATAATACACCCTAAGAAAAGGAAGAGACAACAAGATCAAATGATGGTAGGTAAAGGTAAAGGTTTTCCCCTGATGTTAAGTCCAGTCATGTCTGACTCTGGGGGTTGGTGCTCATCTCCATTTCTAAGCCGAAGAGCCGGCGTTGTCTGTAGAGACACCTCCAAGGTCATGTGGCCAGCATGACTGCATGGAGCGCCGTTACCTTCCCACCGGAGTGGTACCTATTGATCTACTCACATTGGCATGTTTTCGAACTGCTAGGTTGGCAGGAGCTGGAGCTAACAGCGGCCGCTCACGCTCAAATGATGGAACGGAAGGGAAAGTCCTTTCAACCCAAAAAGCAAATTCAATTGTTCGGGCATGGAAGCAGCCAAGCTGCATGGGAGACAAAGCCAAGAAGAAAGGATGGGAGGAGCGGGGAACAGACAAATGTACAGTATATACATTTGGGGCTGGGCTGTGGCGCAGGCTGTTGAGCAACCAGCTGCAGCCAGCTGCAACAAATCACTCTGACCAAGAGGTCATGAGTTTGAGGCCAGCTCGGACCACGTTTGTCTTGTCTTTGTTCTATGTTAAGGCATTGAATGTTTGCCTTATATGTGTAATGTGATCTGCCCTGAGTCCCCTTCGGGGTGAGAAGGGCAGAATATAAATACTGCAAATAAATAAATAAATAAATAAATAATACAGTCCATGTTTGCAGATCCTGTGTCCATGGATTCAACCACAACTTGAAAATACAGTATTCCCTCACTTATTGTGGGGGTTAGGTTCCAGAACCATCCACAATAAGTGAAAATCCGTGAAGTAGGGACGCTATGTATTTATACATTATTTTAGTAGTTATACACTATTTTAAGTCTTTATCAACCAATCGTGTGTTGATAAATCACCTCCTTCTCCTCCCGTTGCTGCCTGGGCTCCTTTGCTCTCCCTTTGGCTTTTCCTTTCTCCCTTCCTTAGTCTATAAGTTGTAATTTTTATGATTTATAATATTCTTTTAGTTTATTGAAAAACCGCAAGATAGCAAATCCGCAAGAAGCGGAGAGAGGGGGGAAGAGGGGATTTCTGGAACTGAACCATAGCAGATACTGAAGGTCCAATGTATTTTTACATGACATGTTGATTGCTGGGATAGTTTGCAATTTGGAGTGAGAAAAACTCTGAAGTCTAAGAAACCACAAATTTATTCATTTATTTGTATGCTGCTTTTTGTCCAGACTTAAATAATAATTGAAAACATTTATTATTCAATTTAAAACAATTGAAATTGTATTATTTTAAAATAAATTAAAAACAGGCAAAAGTAAAAGCGCTAAATGATAGGCCATGGGCAAAGCGCCACAGCCATTTACATATGTTGGAAAGTAAATTAGGGATCCTAGGAGGGCCTAATCTGGATAAGATAAAACCACCTTCCATATGCTTTCAAAGTCCTTTCAAAGGGAGTCCCTGATTTGCCCCTGCCAGAACCGAGAACTAAACAATTGTGTGAGCAGAGAAGATAGCTTTTCTCTTCTCCAATGGTGGTTAGTGTAGTATTGTAGTATTCTTGTAGTAAAGATAATCATCTCTGGAATGTCAAGGTACTAATTCCTAAAATACATTCAACACGTTGGAGAGGTTCTTTTAAGTGTTGATGGATTCACATTTGCATGGATATGGAAATCAATGCCCTTCTATCCACTCCTCATGCTTCCATCAATATAAGGACACAGAAATGTAACTCTCCATCAGATTTTAGCCAAGCCAAGTCACATGTTGTCCAATTGCAAGCTTTGGAATTATGGTCCTTTCGAACACAGCTACATTAGGTACTTAATAAGTTGGCAACTTGTGAGAGACACCTCCTTTCATAAAGAACCAACTCGTAGAAATATTGAAGTAGTTTCTTAACTCAACCTAGGAATTCCTTATCCAAATTCCATGCCCCGTTATACTGACTGGCAATAGTTCTATAGAATTTGGGACAAACTCTTCTCCCAGCAACACCAGAAAATGCCAGATATCAAACCTGTCACCTTTGAAATGTGAAGCAAGTGCTCTACCACAGTGGTAGAACTCCATCCCTCCTCCCTTTTCTAAAATCATCAACGTAAGAAGTAAATTTGCCAGAGTCAAAAGTCAAGGGCTCTGGGTGCTTCCAACTCCCTGACACACTGGTTTATACTTCAACAAAAGAGATTAAGGTCACTGCTGCCTAACAAAGACAACTCATCTTATTGTTGTAGAGCTCATCAGCCATAAGATGTTCCCTTCTAGGATTGGATTAAAGGGAGGGGGGGGTGCTGGAATACACATCTAATTTCAGGTATATTTGCAGTCAGAATGCAGAGGCTATTACATCCTTGGCTTCATCACTGCATGCAGAAAGAAAATAGATCAAGGAGTGCCTTGGGAATGTCAACTCCACAACTTTGATAGTTTGTATCCACAGGGATCAATTAGTCAAGGTTCATGGAGGTGATTCAGGGTAGAGGTCAAGAGCGGTCAAGAAAGAATGTGTGTGAGTGTTATTGTACAGACCAGCTTATGAGCTTCTTGAGGGAATCAGTGGCTGAAGACAGAAGGCCAGTTCAATGGGCTCCTGCTCTAATTCACCGAGGCAATCTCCTATTCATGAACTTGTCAGCTGTCAGCTCAGAACACTTCAACCTCTGGTTGACCCCCAACCATACAAACAAATGGAAACTCAATCAAATCCTGAAATTATTCTAGAGGTTCCTTAAGGCAGCTCTTTCTCAAAGCACCCTACCTATCCTATGTAATTATCATAAACAGTCCTACAGGTGAATAATAATCACATCGACCTCTCTTTGTGGTTCAAGGTGGAGTACAACATAGTCAAAACAGTGATGTAGAACAGAGCACTGCTGAAGTTCATGTAACATACACACAGGTAAAATGCAGCTTAACATTTACAGATAAAATTCAGGTCAAAATTCACAAGTTAAAATTTACTGGATAGTAGGCTTGATCGATCCATGAAAAATTTGATTCTAAACTCGTTTCAAAACTAGAGGGGGCAGTTTTTCGTTTTTGTTGCTAATAACGAATTTGGCCCCCAAAATTTTTCGAAATTAACGAAAATTCGTTATTTTCGAAATTAATTCGTTAATGGCGGACGCGCATGCGTGGTCGCCCCAAAACAGCCCCAGGGGGGGGACTTAGGGGGCTCTCCCGCCCTCATTTTTTGAGTGATCTTCTTCAAACTTGGTACAGTGGTAGAACACATTTAACACTGATAGCTCACCAAAATGTGGAACGTTTCCCTTATCCTCTGATTTTTGGCAAATTTTCATAGCTTTTATAATAAACCATTTTTTAATAATTGCAGAAATCTGTTCCTGGTTTGAAAGTCTTATTTCCTGTTTCATTGGGTTGTCTTTACTGTGAAAGTCATTGTTCTACTTCAGAAACTTTGTTTTTGTGGCTGAAACTTTGTTAAATTGGTGGACCAAACCATAATATGTTCCATCCATGTCGCTTGCACAAAGTTCAGGCAGTGTCATAGATTTTGCCATGTTTCTATGACAGAACCAATTAGGAAATGACATTTATCACCCAGGAACAGAAATCGTAGTACACCATCAAATCATTCCTGACAGATGGCTATCAGCCTCTGAATAAGGAAATTAGTTCCTGGTTTGAAAGTGCTATTTCCTGTTCCATTGGCTTTTCTGGGCTGAGAGTGTGTGACTTGCCCAAGTGGGTGGCAGAGTGGGGAATCATGACACAATTGGAGTCCAAAATTCAAACCTCTTCCTCCCTCCTTCTCTAAACTTCTCATACCTTCCAAGAATTCACATACTGTATGAAAGTTTGGTCAAGATGGTCAGAGGAGGGCAACTAAAATGATCTAGGGTCTGGAGAACAAGCCCTATGAGGAGTGGCTTGAAGAACTGGGCATGTTTAGCCTGCAGAAAAGAAGGCTGAGAGGAGACATGATGTATAATATGTGAGGGGAAGTCATAGAGAGGAGGGAGCAAGCTTGTTTTCTGCTGCCCTGCAGACTAGGACACTGAACAATGGCTTTAAACTACAGGAAAGGAGATTTCACCTGAACATTAGGAAGAACTTCCTCACTGTGAGCTGTTCACCTGTGGAACTCTCTGCCCCGGACTGTGGTGGAGGCTCCTTCTTTGGAGGCTTTTAAGCAGAGGCTGGATGGCCATCTGTTGGGGGTGCTTTGAATGCGATTTCCTGCTTCTTGGCAGAATAGGGTTGGACTGGATGGCCCAAGAGGTCTCTTCCAACTCTACTGTTCAATGACTCTCTGATTCTAAGCGAGGACAAAAGGGGGTGGAGAATGTTAAGAGGAGAGAGGGCCTGGAACACCTAGGAATTGTAGTTTTAAAGCGGGCATAATACTATTGGAGAAACGTTTGCTTCAGCCCAATGCTTTTATAAATGGTCAATATTCAGAGGCTTCCTTCTCCTGCATTTTGAAAGCTATTATGATGAAATTTGCCAGAATGGAAGCAAAAATTAAGTACTCTTTGCCTATCAAGTTTCATAATGTTTGACCCATCCACTGATTTTTGGGGATTTCTGAAGCAACATTTTTTTAAAATGTTAGCAGATCGATAGCCACGCCTCCCTGTCCTTCCACTTCCTTCCACTTTGATTGGCTTGCTAAGGCTTCTGGGAAATGGAGTTTTTTCTCTCGTTATGGCGAATTGCTTCATTAATGGTCAATATTCAGAGGCTTCGTTCTCCTGCATTATGAAAGCTATTATGATGAAATTTGCCAGAATGGAAGCAAAAATTAAGTACTCTTTGCCTATCAAGTTTCATAATGTTTGACCCATCCACTGATTTTTGGGGATTTTTGAAGCAACATTTTTTTTAAAATGCTAGCAGATCGATGTCCCATGCCTCTCCCTCCCTCCCTCTTCCGCTCTGATTGACTGAGAGGCATGCCAACATGGCTTCTCCTCTACAGCTTCATCCGAAGACATCAGAAACAAACGAAAAAAGGTACTTTTATTATTCAAATTCGTAATATTTGTAAGGGCAGTGAGCAGATGGTTCAATATTAATTCAAAATTGCTTACGAAACGAATTTTTAACGAATTTAACGAAATAACGAAAAATTTGCTCAAGCCTACTGGATAGTTGTGTTTTAAATTCTGACAGCTGATTTAGCTGTCAAAGCTCTTTTGGCAGGTCAATCCACAGTCTTGGGGCAGCTGATGAAAAGGTCCTCGAGGTGATGATTGCCAGTTGGGTCCTGACTGGAGTAGCCAACCCACAAGGACTTCAGTGTTCAGAGCGGATTGTATGGGAGAAGGCAACTTGTAGGTAACCTGGACCCAAACCATGAAGGACTTTAAAGGTCAAAACCAACACTTTGTACTTTGCATAAAACTACTTTGCAGCCAGTGGAGTGACTTTAGTATGGGTGTAGTATGTTCACTCCTGAATGTTCCTGTTACTGGTCTGGATGAGTATTTTGAACTAATTGGAGTTTCCGAACCCAGTACAGAGGTAGCTCAATGTAAAGCGCATTGCAGAACTTTGACCTTGAGGTTACCAGCACATTCACTACCATCTTTAGGTCCTCCAAATCTAGAAAGAGGTGCAGCTGGCGTACCAGCCGAAGCTGGTAGTAAGCATTCCTCTGACTATTGCATCCACCTGGGCTGACATTTTGGAGAGACAGATCCAGAAACACCCCCAAGTTGTAAACACAGTATTTCAGTGGGAGTGTAACCCCATCCAGAACTGGCTGACACACCTCCAGCCCCAGATTAAGACCCTTAATGGAAAACACCTTTGTTTTGTCTGGATTCAGTTTCAATTTCTTTTTCTTCATCCAGCCCACTACCTCTTCTACACATTCATTCAGAGGAGACACTATCCTTAGCTAAAGCTGTTTTTAAAGGGAACATTACCATACTGGGTTTCATTAGCATACTGATAGCAGCCCGCCCAATTTTTCCCAGTGGTTTCATGTAAATGTTTAAAAGCATTGGGGATAGAATAGCTCCTTGTGGAATGGCACACAACAGCTCCTTTTTTGAGGAGCCGCTATCCCCAAGCACCACCATCTGGTACCTGATTGAGAGGTATGACTGGAACTACTGCAACACAGTGCCTCAGATACCCAAACCCCCTTTCAGGAGTTTCAGAAGGATACAATATTCAATGGTATCAAACACCACTGAAGAGAGGTGTATAAAAATCACAGGCTGGGTCCATGGTATCTCTTCTTTAAAGAGCTCAGATACCTGGCGCCAGGAAAAAACTGTCCCAAAGACCTCAGAAATCTGTGGTCTCTCTCAGCAGCCAATACTGGACTAGAAGGATAATCTGATATGTTTCACATATTAATAACCTGTAATCCACTTTACGCACTTTATCCTTCAGCGCTATCCTCAAAATTGATTTACACCTGTCCACCCATCCGTGTCCAGAAACTGATTGTTATTTCAGGCTCATTGGTTGTTGGTTCGATGGTTGCTCTTATATTCTGTAATAATGTTGTTTTATTGTGTTTTATGCTATTGTATATGTATTTTAGTGTGTTACATTTTAACCATGCTGATCGGGCTCGTCCCCATGTAAGCTGCCCTGAGTCCCTTTGGTGAGATGGAGGCGAGGTACAAACATAAAGTTATTATTATCCAAAATGTCCTATACAGACATTTCAAGAATGCATCCACACTACATACAAATAGGAATTGATACTACTATATCAAAGTGATAGGAAGGAAGCGGGGGGGGGGGGGCTGCCAAGCTGTCACTTTCATGTTACATAATCCTAGGAAAGTGCTCTCTAAAGCAGTGGTTCTCAAACTGTGCTCCTCCAAATGTTTTCATCTTCAGCTCCCACAATTCCGAACAGCTGGTAAGTTGGTTGGGATTTCTGGAGGCTGAAGTCCAAAACACCTGGGGGAGCAGTTTTAGAAGCATTGCTCCAAAGATTATTACGCAATTATTCTATTCCCTCCCTCAATTACGGCATTAGAATTCTTTTACAGAAAATTCTAAACATCTCACCAAATCACAAATCCAAGTAGTCAATGAGATGGAGCCATAGGGATATCAAACTATTATAACTGTGCCATGTAAATACACTCTTGATCAGTGATTTTCAACCTTTGGTTCTCTCTCCAGCTCCCACAAGGTTGAGAACCACGGCGCTAGATCACTGGAGGGAAGCAGGGGGCCTGCCAAACTTTGTTGAACTGCAAGTCAAAGCATTCCCTACCACAATCCATGCTGGTTGGAGCATTATGGTTCTCATGTAGTAATACTGAACAACAGCGGAGATAAGACAGGACACTGCGGTAACCCACTGATTAATAGCCATTAAACTGAACAAGAATTTCCCCATACTGTTTCCTGGAACAGGTCCTTCACATAGGATGTGAAACACTGGAGCACAGGGCCTCCTAATCCCATCCAACAGAACCAGTTCAGTGAGATACCATGATTAATGGTATAAAGAGATGCTGAGAGATCTAGGAAAATCAAATGAGAGATCTTGGAAGATCAAAACATAGCACTGCCCATTTTTCCACGAGAGCCAATCATCAATCACCAAGGCCATTTCAGTGCCATATCCTTAAATTTACCTTGTTATCACTGCCCTGCAGATGTCCTGTGAAATTAAACATGTTAAATCATACAGACTCTACAAAAACAGAAGCACTTTCCTGCAATCCATATAGGTGGTGGACACTGGAGAGCAAGACCACAATGAGGTGAAAACAGGGTGTGAGATGTATACTCCTCCTCTCTTACATCTTGCGTACAGGTTACAGGCACTAAGAATACCTGAACAGAGATGCTATTTGGTTCTAAAGCAATGTGCATTTTAAGGCTGAGCCTCTTTAATAAATTCCTGAGTTGCAACTCACAGCTATAGCCAATCCTTTTTTTCCAATGGGCTGAATCCTCCTCCTTCTCAGGTGTTCAGGTTGACTACCATGCTACTCCAAAATAAATCTGGCAAATCTGGCACTACAACTGTTTATTTCTCAACTTTATTTGACTCAACACATCTTTAAAGCTGGTAAGGAATTGCTCCAAAGCAACAGCTGTGCCAAGGCAAAACACTGTGTAAACAAATGTCTTAATGCAAATAAATGTCCCATTGTTTATTATGCATCAGGAAGCCAATAAATATGGCTTACTATTCAAAAGCATTGGAGTTAGTTCCTATACATACAACCTCCCTTTGTTTCATATGTTGGTAGAACTACCAGCTTCATGAAACTGGCCTAACAGGGTTTCCATTTACCCTTCTATTAGCATTGCCAATCTTATGCTTGTCACCAACAGCTATACATTCAGGAGTGCCACTGCTTTCAATAGCACTTGTGCATTAGCATGAGTAGTATGAAATGGCAGCTTATGTTTGCCATGATATAGTTAATTTTGTTAAACAAATCACTGACAATGAGGGAGGGGCAACTGTTGTCACTTTGATGATAACACGTTTAGTAAAATGCTACCGGGTTTCAATTTCAGCGACAAGGTCTTTGGCTAATGACTGAATTTGAAGACTAAACTTTCAAGCAAATGAGTTGTCCATTCTTTGCTGGGAATTGGCTCCTAGATGGCTGGAGCACTTATAGGAGGAGGAGCCATAAATGTCTCCAGTAATAACCAGATGGGAGAAGAACTCTCCAGCCAAGAATTTTAAACATCGTGTTGTTGGGTTTTTATTGGCCATCAAGTCAACTCTGATCTATAATAATAATACTTTATTATTTATCTATATCTATGGTGACCTTATGAACAAAAGTCCTCCATGAGTCCTTGTTATCAAATTCAAGGCCATTTCTTCACTGAATCAATCTATCTATTGTATGATTTTCCTCTTTTCTCCTTGCCTTTCACATTATTTCTTCCAATGAGTCATGTTGACGTAGGATATATATGTCAAAAATATTACAGTCTCAGTATAGTTGGCCTTCTACGCCCACAGATTTCACCATGCACAGCTTGAAAATACTTTTAATCCTAAAAGCAATATATAACAGGACTTGTACATTCATAGATTTTAGTGTTCATTATAGTGGGAGAGGGTCCTGGAACCAAATTTCAGTCGATACCAAGAACCCACTGTATACTCATTCTGGCTCCAAGAGAGTTTGATTTGCTGCTATTAATATTTGCTGTCACTCTGGTCTGTGGTATCCTCCAGCACCACATTTCAAATGAGTTCGCCTCCTTCCTGTCAACTTTCTTCACCATCCAGCATTCACAACCATATATATATTAAAAAATATGGTATGGGCAATTTTATTTTTGATATTATATGTGTCTTTACACTTGGGGATCACAACTAGCTCCTTCATAGATACCTTACCAAGCTTTAGCCTTTGTCTGATTTCTGACTATAGCTTCTTTCCAGATGTATGACTAATTACCTTACAAAACCACAAAACCCTAAATTAGGTCCATTGGAACCCAAGGCCAACCCAGCAGGTTTGGCACCTGAGGCAAATAATACATAAAAAAATTAAAAAATCCCCTTCCACATACATTGATTATTTGTGGATTTGATTTCAAATGCTCTCTCTAAAAACATCTAGTACAACTCTAAGCTCAACATTTTCTGGTTATGCTGGAGGGCTCGGCGATTTCTACAGAGAACATCTCTCTAGGAATTTTTGTCTTCCAGTGCAATTTTATAGTCAGCTTCCAGTGCAACCTGACCTTCATGCTGGAAGACCTAGAAAATCCTAGTGAGGTATTCTCTCAGGTACCCCAACTTGAGATGTAAGGAGAGACTAGTAACAAATAAATAAATAATAAATAATAATTGGGTTGCTGTGATTTTAGCAGGCAGTATTGCCATGTTCCAGAAGCATTCTCTCCTGACGTTTTAACCACATCTATGGCAGGCATCCTCAGAGGTTGTGAGGTATACTGGAAACTAGGTCAGTGAGGTTTATATATCTGTAGAAGGTCCAGGATGGGAGAAAGAACTCTTGTCTTTGGAGGCAAATGTGAATGTTGCAATTAATCACCTTGATTAACATTAAATGGTCTTGCAGCTTCAAAGCCTGGCTGTTTCTTGCCTGAGGGAATCCTTTGTTGGAAGGCATTAGCAAACAAAGGATCCCCCAGGCAAGAAACAGGCAAGGAACATCCAACAAAGGATTCTATACAGCCCAGAAAACTCACAGCAACCCAGTGATTCTGCCCATGCAAGCCTTCGACAACACATTATTGTTGTTGTTGTTATTTTCCTTCCTCTGGCAGTAGAAACACAGTAAGAGATTAAGTAACAATTCATTACCCTTTCAAGACAACCCCAAATCAACTAAAGCAGCCACCTCACTCTGCCTAATGGTGGGGAGAGCCTTGCCTAGTCTTGGACTTTAGTCTTTAACTATTGGAATGCAACAGTTCTTCCAAGGAAGGCACATCCCATCAAACTCAATGAAGACCTCTTTTGTTGACACGTTTAAGACTGTACTGCAAATGCACTGGAAGGAAATTGTTTTTAAAGGAGTGGAACCGGATGATTTCATGGACCTGAAAAAGAAGGGGGGGGGGGCTTGACTAGGCAAGATATGATGTGGCAAAACCAAACCAAGATTTCATTGAAATTGAGTCTCCTTAGGAACTATCTATCAAAAGTGTACCAAGTGATCCAGTGCTAACAAAGATTAAGTCACTGAGCTCTCTCAGGGACAATAAAGGCTGCCTGCAATCTGTCATATGCTCTTTTAATAGGAAGTAAGCTGTGCTGAACACAGGTTGGATACTTTTAAATAACACATTGTACTGTACTTGCAAATTCTTTACACAGACGGCCTTTAGTATCAGCTGGGGCTTTACTTCAAGAACAACAATCACTCCAGACCCAAAAGCTGTGGATGCTCAAATCTGATTATATTCAATAACTTATGAAAATGGGTTCCTTATATAAAATGGCAAAATCAAGGTTCACTTTGGGAGATTTTTCAAGATACGGAGGAGACAGATGAAACAAAAACTTTCAAGATGGTAGGTAAAGGTAAAGGTTTCCCCCTGACATTAAGTCTAGTTGTGTCCAATTCTGAGGATTGGTGCTCATCTCCATTTCTAAGCTGAATAGCTGGCGTTGTCCGTAGACACCTCCAAGGTCATGTGGTTGGCATGATCACATGGAGCGCCGTTACCTTACTGCCAGAGTGGTACCTACTGATCTACTCACATTTGCATGTTTTTGAACTGCTAGGTTGGCAGAAGCTGGGGCTAATAGTGGGAGCTCACCCAGCCCCCTAGATTTGAACTGCCGACCTTTCAGTCAGCAAGTTCAGCAACACAGTGGTTTAACCCGCTGTGCCACCAGAGGCTTCAAGATGGTAGGAACAAATAAATTAACCATGCTGATGAGAGGAAAAACAAGCAAAGACTTTATGGAAGACTGGGAACAAACTTTTGAATAAAAAATGAGAAAAAACAGAGTTTGCAGATGAAAAAAATACCATAACAAGCTGGAGGGTTAATGATGCAATTACAATAGAGTCTCACTTATCCAAGACTCGCTTATCCAAGGTTCTGCATTATCCAAGGCATTTTTGTAGTCAATGTTTTCAATATATCATGATATTTTGGTGCTAAATTCATAAATACAGTAATTGCAATATAACATTACTGCGTATTGAACTACAGTAGAGTCTCGCTTATCCAACGTAAACGGGCCGGCAGAACGTTGGATAAGCGAATATGTTGGATAATAAGGAGAGCTTAGGGAAAAGCCTATTAAACATCAAATTAGATTATGATTTTACAAATTAAGCACCAAAACATCATGTTATACAACAAATTTGACAGAAAAAGTAGTTCTATACACAGTAATGCTATGTAGTAATTACTGTATTTACGAATTTAGCACCAAAATATCATGATATATCGAAAACATTGACTACAAAAATGCGTTGGATAACCCAGAACCTTGGATAAGCGAGACTCTACTGTACTTTTTCTTTCAAATTTGTTGTATAACATGATGTTTTGGTGCTTAATTTTTAAAATCATTACCTAATTTGATGTTTAATAGGCTTTTCCTTAATCCCTCCTTATTATCCAAGATATTCGCTTATCCAAGCTTCTACCGACCCGTTCAGCTTGGATAAGTGAGACTCTACTGTACTAACTCTAGGAATTTGAATTAATAAAATATATGCAGTAAGAAAGTGGGAAGACACCTTTAAAAAACTGTATGTAAGGTAGGTAGTAGATATGTTAGTCAATTTATTTAATGTATGTGTACATTTAGGTAGTAACAATTAGTATTAATGTTAGATATTCATTTAAGTGTGCATTTGTATAAACCTGGTAACTTCTTGATATATTTTGTAATATGTATCTATGGATAATATGTCTGGTTACATTCAAAATGTTAAAAAATCTAAATCCTCCCCCTCTCTGCTAAAAAAAACAAAGGCGTCATTCATAAAAGAAAATTTAAAACACCTCTTGAGAATATCTGCAAGAAAAACTGTGAATGTCATTGGCCTAAGCCTAGAAAATTAAAGAAGGTCATTCCTCTCCTCTCACTCTCGCCAACCTTTGCAGGAGGTCACTGCAAAACAATACCCGGCTCTGGCAGATTAGAGGATTCCTTCATTATCTTCATTAGTGGCAGCTCCTGTAACATACTTTCGCTAAGTCCTGCAGGGCAGCTGATTAGAAAGAAAGACCTGGGTGGATGGGGGGGGGGGGGGGGGGGAAATGGCTACAAGTGGTGGGTTTTCACAAGTTGGAGGCTGCTTTCTCCTCAAAATAAATATAAATAAAAAAGCCAAGAGGAAGGATTATGCCTCTTCCTTTGACAATCTCCACACAAAGTTTTTCAGAGGAAGGCACCCAAGGATGGAAGCATGGAATAATCCCAACCTAAATCCAATTATTGTTGCTGTCTGTCTTCAGCTTGCCAACTAACCTATCACAAGGGTTTCTTGGAAGAGGCTGAGTGAGTGTAACTTGCCCAGTGTCACCCAGTGGCCTTCCATGCCAAGTGGGGATTCAAACACTGATCTCTAGAGTCATATTTAAACTGTAGAATGAAGGCAGTTTGTCATCGCTGTAACGGCCAGGGCTCAATGCTATAGAATCATGAGAGTTGTAGTTTCACAAGGTCTTCAGCCCTTCTCTCCCCAAACTGTAACTCCCAGGATTCAATAGTATTCAGCCAGGGCAGTTCAAGTGGAGTCAATGTGCATTATTTCCAGAACACAGAGGCACTTATTTACTCTAGGGGTGTATCTACACTGTAGAATGGATGAATTTTAGTTCCACCCTAACTGCTTTGGCTCAATGCTATGGAAATCTGGGAGTTGCAAGTTAGCATGGTCTTGAGCAGGCATGGACAAACCACCGGCTGTTGGGAATTGTGGTAGTTGAAGTACAAAACACTTGGAGGGCCAAAGTTTGCTCATGCCTGGTCTAGAGCCTACTTTGTAACAAAGTAGTAAAGAACAGTGACTAAACAACACCACTCAGAAAACAGAGGAATTCCATACATGAATCAGGGCCAGCTAACACCTCCCAACAAAGGATTCCCCCAGGCAGTAAACAGCCAGACCTTGAAACTGTATCAATCAGGGTCAGCTACCACTTCCCAAAAAAGGATTCCCCCAGGCAGTAAACAGCCAGACCTTGAAACTGTATCAACCAGGGCCAGCTAACACCTCCCAACAAAGGATTCCCCAAGCAGTAAACAGCCAGACCTTGAAGCTGTATCAACCAGGGCCTGCTAACACCTCACAACAACAGATTTCCCCAGGTAGGAAACAGCCAGACCTTGAAACTGTATAAATCAGGGCCTGCTAACACCTCCCAACAAAGGATTCCCCCAGGCAGTAAACAACCAGACCTTGAAACTGTATCAACCAGGGCCAGCTAACACCTCCCAACAAAGGATTCCCCAAGCAAGAAACAACAGACCTTGAAGCTGTATCAATCAGGGCCAGCTAATACATGCCAACAAAGGATTCCGCAAGCAGGAAACAGCCAGACCATGAAACTGTATCCTTCAGGGCCAGCTAACACCTTCCAACAAAGGATTCCCGCAGGCAGTAAACAGCTAGACCTTGAAACTGAAAGGCTACTCAATGCTAGTCTAGGTGGCCAATTGAAACATTTACACCTGCCTCAAACAGACAAAGAGTTCTTTCTTCCACCCTGGACACATTCCACAGAGATATAAACCTATTTTACCTATTTTCTAACATACCTCCGAGGACGCTTGTCACAGATGCAGGCGAAGCGTCAGGAGAGAATGCTTCTGGAACATGGCCATACAGCCCGGAAAACTCAACAGCAACGCAGAGCGCTGCTGCCTCACCAAACTCCCAATCCCAAGACTCCACAGCATGCAGCCAGCGGCATTTAAAGGGGCATTCATTCTGCAATGTGGATGTGCTTGTCTAAGCTTGTGATCTCACAAGGTCCCTAACCTTCTCTGCCCAAGAGTGCTGGAGTGGATGAGCAAAGCGCAAGACCCCGTGGAGTCAAGCTGCCTTCATGCCATGCCTCCTAGGTCTAACCCTTTAGTAGGAAAGCTGCACAGAGAGAGAGAGGGATCTCTTCCTAGAAGAAGCCGCATCAAGGGCGGGCGGGCGGGCAAGGGCGAGGCAGGCAGTGCCTACCTCTGGGTCCTGAATGGGGAGAAAGAAGGAAGAGAAGGAGGGAAGAAGAGATGGGCTCCTGGGTGCCGGCCTTGCCTTGCCTTACCGTGTCCTGCGCGACCCTGAAGGCGGCATCCAGGGCCATGAGCCGCCAGGGCTGGGAGACGGTGCCGGGCAGAGGCAGGTAGACGTAATAGGCGCCCAGGGCCAGCAAGCCGGCCAGCACCACCGCCGCGGACTTCATGGCCGGGAGCCCCCCGCCGCCTCTCCCCGCTTCCTCCCCGTTGCAAAGGCGGCCAAGGTGCCTCGCGGTCGCCCATTCAAGGCTTTCATAACCTCGCCAAGCCAATGGGAGCCGAGGGAGGGAGCGAGGAAGGGAGGAAGTCCAGGCGCTTCCGTCCCCCTCGCCCCAGCCTCGCTTGTTGCGATTGTTTGCGCTTTGGAGGACGGGCGCGCTGCGGAGGGGGCGCAAGGGCGGCCCCTACCGGCCGGACGCGGCTCTGCGGCTCAAGGGCACCCGCCCAGCAAGGGAAACAAACCTCACCCACAATAATACAGTGGAGTCTCCCTTATCCAACATTCACTTATCCAACGTTCTGGATGATCCAACGCAGTCTGCCTCCAGCCCGGATCCACAGCTGTTTCTCTAGGAAGCAAGGACTGAACTTTTTATGGATTTAATAATTCCCAACAATGATGTTACTATAAGTTCACTGGGTTGTTGTATGTATGTCTTTCGGGCTGTGTGGCCATGTTCCAGAAGTATTCTCTCCTGAAGTTTCACCCAGGAGAGAATACTTCTGGAACATGGCCACACAGCCCAAAAGACATACAACAACCCTGTGATCCCGGCCATGAAAGCCTTCGACAACACATATAAGTCATTCTACACAATTCTATCTTTATTTGTTGTCAATTTGTTAGCAGGGTTGTTGTATGTTTTCTGGGCTGTATGGCCATGTTTTAGAAGTATTCTCTTCTGTAACATGGACACACAGCCTGGAAAACATACAAAAACGCTGTGATCCTGGCTGTGAAAGCCTTCGACAACACAATTTGTTAGTAGCCAATGTTTTTGTCATCAATGTTTTCAATATATTGCAATGTTTTGTACTAAATTCATAAATACAGTAATTGCTACACAACGTTGCCATGTATTGAACTGCTTTTTCTGTAGATTTGTTGTAAAACATGTTTTGGTGCTTAATTTGTAAAATCATAACGTAATTTGACATTTAATAAGCTTTTCCTTAATCCCTCCTTATTATCCAACATTTTCACTTATCCAACGGTCTGCCGGCCTATTTATGTTGGATAAGTGAGACTCTACATAATATAATAATACAGTAATAACTTTATTTTTGTGTCCTGCCCCATCTTCCCAGAGGGACTCGGGGCAGCTCACATGGGGACGAAGCCCAGTACACCATAAAATACAGTATCAAATGCATTTAAAACAAGAACATATAAAACAAGCATATACACAATAAAACATAATGAACAGTAGATGAGGCACTGTTAGGGTATTCAATGGGGTCAGGCGATAAAATGTGCAATCATTCCAATCTCAGGAGCTGGGCCAAATAAAGTACAGTAAATGGGGATGGATGAGGACACAAAGCCTCAGGAGGGAGCTAGACCAGGCATGGGCAAACTTGGGCCCTCCAGGTGTTTTGGACTTCAACTCCCACCGTTCCTAACAGCCGGTATGTTCAAAGCAGAAAGTGTTTCAAATTTTGTTACATAGAGTAATAGCATAGTTATATGAAACTGCAAAATCAAGATTTGCTATTTGGAATTTATTTTTTCTAAAAAATATTTTTGATCCATATATGGTGGTGGTTATTATTATTATTATTATTTGTTACTTTCCTCTGGATACAGCTCAAGAAGGGACACAATATGTTTAAAACGAACAGAAAAAAAATATGCTATTAAAATGTATATATGAAAATACACATAAAGACCAACAATAATACTAATAAAATGTAGGTTAAAACTCACTGTTTAAAAGTGACTGGGTTGAATCTATGAATGCAGCAGAGGAAGAAGCCAATTCAATTTTAAGATGCATCCATAGGAGTATAGTGTTGAGATTGAGGGAAGTCACACTTCCACTCTGTTCTGCTTTGATCAGACCTCTTCTGGAATTCTGTGACCAAAATGATCAAAGGTTTGGAAACCAAGCCCTGTGAAGAATGGTTTAGGAAACTGGGTGTGTTTAGCCTGCAGAAGAGGTTGAGAGAGGACATGATAGCCATGCTTAAATATTTGAAAGGAGGTCACATTGAGGCGAATGGGAGCTTGTTTACCACTGCTCTGGAGACTAGGACACAATGAAGCAATTGATTCAGATTGCAGGGAAAGAGTTTCCACTTAAACATTAAGAAGAGCGTGCTGATGGCAAGAGTTGTTTGGCAGTGAAATATGCTGCCTCAGAGCGTTATGGGGTCTCCTTCTCTGGAGGTTGTTAAGCAGAGGCTGGGTGGCCATCTGTCAAAGGTGCTTTGATGGTGTGTTCCTGCATGGAGGTTGGGTTGGATGGCTCTTCAGATCTTCTAACTCTGTGATTTTACAATTCTGTGGCTTTCTGGCAGCAGTGACAGTGAAGGACCGGTGGGGCTGACTGGTTGGGGAAAAGCCTCTGTGAGCTCTAAGCCCAGTAGCTTCTGCTCTGGATTGGCCTCAGAATATTTGGTCAGTGCCCATAGATGGATACTTAAAGATTAGGAACATCTTGACTTAAAGATAACATAGCTGGAAATGAGGTAAACATGACAACAAAGAAGAAGAAAACCTGGAAGAAGTGACACATCATAAAAAAGAAATAGACAAAGATGTATTTAACAGAATGGTAGCTACTTGTCTGCAAGAACAGATATTGGTGCTTCATTTTATATTTATATGGATTTTAACTAGGTCATTTCTTAATTAATTCTGTAAGCAGAAGACTAACTGCCGCAACGTTCTTGGAGTAATAGCTATTAGCTTTGAGTGTAAACCAGGCAGAAATATTTTTAATTGATATAACACATTTCAGTCATATTGATTTTGGAGAAGCTGACTTAAAGCCACACAACAAAAACAAACTTAATTGATTTATCAGGATATAATGTATTGGTCTGGGTGTTTCTCAGTGTGGCATCTCGGAGAACCAAATGACATGTGCTACTCTTTTAAAGAGATGATAACCAGAAAGTTAAATCACTAGAATACGAAGCTAGTTTTAAATTGCAAAGAGAATGCTTTCAATTTGGGGCACAGTCTAGAAGTGCAACTATGCTTTAGAATTAATGCAGTTTGAGACACTTTCACTGTCATGGCTCAGTGCTATAGAATTCCGTAGGTTGGTGAGGTAGAGAAGGTAAAACTATAATTCCCAGGATTCCACAGCATTGAGTCATAACATTAAAGTAGTGTCAAACTGCATTAATTCTACAGGGTAGATGTACCCTTACAGGAGGCGTTGGATTCCCCAAACATGCTAAGACAATCTGAGCCTATCCTTACTATACTACATAGTCACCAAGGACAATATTCACATTGTGTAAACCTGGTGTTTCTATATATTACCATAAATAATTCTTAGCTGAAGATGTCTCGTGTCATATTAAAAAATAACCACCAGGAAAGAGGTTCATGGAAATATGTTTGAGTTGTTAAATCAGCAGTATGAAGTGCCTCCTTGGACACAGCACTTCAAAAAGTCACTGTCCAAGCGTAAGAGCTAGATTCATTTCTACACTGTATAATTAATGCAGTTTGAAACCATTTTAATGGCCATGACTCAATGCAATGGAATCATAGGAGTTATAGTTTTACAAAGCCTTTTTTGACACAGTGTGCTGGTGCCTCACCAAACTACAAACCCCAAGATTTCACATCATTGAGCCATGACCATTAAAGTGGTATCAGAGTTGCATTAATTCTGCAACACAGATGTTTTTTCCCAATGCTTATGCATGAACAGTAATGTAACATGCTGCTCTTCCTAATGCATATTTCAGTAGAACTTTTGCCCTACAACTCTCAGAATCCATAGAACAAACTGATGGAATTGTAGTAAAAAAAAGGAACTTTTCCAAGTTCAGATTTCCAAAACACCTAACAGTTGTCATATGCAACTATAGTGATTTGAAGTTAGTGAGACAATATATTCTGGTTCAATTGGCTAGTATTTTACAATGTGAACTCGAGTGATTTCAGCTAAACACGAAAATTGGACTTGAGCCTGGTGTGCTCCATTACTTCCAATGAGACAGATTCAAGACACAAACTGGGTTTGAAGGCAGCAAAAAATGTTTATTCTACTTGGCCACATAGGATGTCAGTACAGAGTGAAAGAGAAATAGCTGACTTAAAAGTACTTGTTGGTGTTGCATAATGATCAGTACAGAACAAAGACGAGAGAGGAAATACTCTCCGAAAACTTCCCAATACAATGGTTTCTCTACAGGCAATTAGTAGAACAATTTAAAATAGATAAAACTTAGTGGATTTGTTATTGATAAACCCAAATTTGAAACTGTTTTGGACTCTAGAGATGACCACTTAATTAATAGATAGTATAAATTGTTGTTAAAATATGAAATGGAGGAGGAACAGGTGAAAGATTGTATGTTTAAGTGGGAACAATTTTTTTTGTAAACAAATGCAAATGGAACAATGGGAAAGAGTTTGAAATTTACACAATACAATGACTTAAAATATTTTTTTTTAATAAAATGATGTATAGATGGTACCTCATATCAGAAAGGATTGCTAAGAGATATATAAAAATAGTTTCAATGATTATTGGAAACGCAGGTAAAAGGTGGCCACTTTTTATTATATGTGGTGGTCATGTGAAAAGGCCAAAAACACGCTGTGCCATCGAGGGCACCTCCAGCAAAAATGCGGCCAAATCTCCATCACTGTTGTTTTGGACTAGAAGTGTGTTATTATGTTTGGAAAGGTTGTACCAATGGTTCCTTTTCACTAAATTGTTGTAGAAAACTGAGTAAATATAACTGTTAGACAGAGAATGTAAAGTCCTTAGATTAGATAATGTAGAATGTTTGTAGTTTTTGGTTTTTTGTGTGTTTAGGATGTAAAAGTATTATTCTAGAAAATATAGTTTTAATATTTTGTTGTTGATGATGTTTTGTTTTTTTGTTTTAGTACGTTTGTATGTAGGTGTTGATTTAATCTCTCTTAATAAAAAAACCCACCAAAAGGACATTAGTACAGAGTCTTCACTCAAAAAGAACCAACCTAAAGCATACAGGAAAGTACAAAACATTTTATTCTTTTTGACAGCCATTCAAAATACCCGCACCTTCTCCTGATTGGCTGAAGAGCTGACCCAATTTCAATTTGGGCTTCTGTTAGCTAGGGAACCTCCTGAGGTCACTGACTAGGGGAGGTTCTTTCATGTTTGGAAAAAGGAATAGCTGTGGTTGGTGGATTTAAAATCTAAGTCTGTTTAGAAATCTGCTCTTGTGAGCGGTGTGAGTCCAGGAATGTTGACTTAATGTCCAGTTCAGGTAAGCACAAAGAGATAGTCCAGAAAACGTCTGGTGAAACTAAGGCTGATTCCACCCACAGTACGTCTGCTCCAATCCTATCATTGAAGTACATAATTGAAGACCAGGAAGTTTCCCAGCACACGTAAGGCGATTTGTGAATGGGGAGAGGTTTTTACAATGGGATGGAATTGCAGTTTACATTCGCAATGGAAACTCCATCAATGAGACTTGGACTTCAGGTGTGCATACATACATTATTTATCTTAGCTCATTTCCTGTCCCCAGGCATTTCCAATTACACTTTTAAGGGTTTGATTCCATTCCATACAATGTATACAATTTCATAAAAGTGGATTTCATATACAGGAGGAAATATGACTCGTCGGACTTTTCCGCAGTTGAAGCAGAATGGCATTCCGGAATTGTGAAGTTGGAAAAAAATAAAATCACATGTAATTAATCTCTGCTTATTGATGTTTTATCGGGAGGTATGTGTGTCAATTTTTTATAACAAATTGGTCAATATCTAATGACAATCAGAAGATTCGAAGATGTGCTAAAATTGCTCCCAATAATTTAGCACATTAAAAAACTGAGCCAAAACTGCTTTTTACATCAGCCCCCCCATTATGCTTATGCTAAAAGAGAACTTGTAGGATCTTCATCAATAAAAAGAACATGTAAGTGTAGAAAACATCTTTTCCACCTCATAGACTTTTGAGTATAAAAGAAATAAGAAAAAGAAATTTGAAAAATCATTAGGTTTAGTAAATTTTATGCCCGTACTTTGGCAGTGGAGTGCATTCACATTTCATTTACTGCTTTCTATATCCTTCCTCTTTACTTTAAGATGAATAATCCATAAGCTCCACTTTATTGCTGGAAAAGCTGAAAGGCACCTCTAGTCCTACAAAAGGCAAATCTTGTTACGTTTTCTATTTTGGTGCTTTGATAGAATGTTCAAAAGCAATTATTTAAACTCATTTTGGGAACATTCAGACACATTGCAAAGTGCTTGACAGACCAAAGAGGAGGAAAACCTACAGCATGGTTTTAAATTTGGTGCAAGGTGTGGAGTTCAGCAACAAAATATATAGAGAGAAATTTGCAACTGTTAGGTAGTTGCAACTGTTAGGTAGAGGATCATGACCTCATCCTAGGATGGGTGGTAACTCTATAGTGATGCTGCAAATTCCCCCTCTTTTTTGGAATAAACTTTTCATCTTGGCTAGTGATTTCAGGGGTGAATTCACACCGTAGAGTGAATGCACTTTGACACCACTTGAATGACCATGGCTCAATGCTATGGAAACCTGGGAGTTGTAGTTTGGTGAGGCACCAGCACTCTTTGGCAGAGAAGGCACAAGACCTTGAAAAATCACAAATCCCAGGATTCTATGCCACTGAGTGATGGAAGTTCAAATAATATGCTGTGTCCAGGTTGGTTCATCAAGTGCTTTGCTATGTCTGACTTCTGCAGTGCCTTTCATGTTCCTTGATTTATGTTTGGGCAATGCTGCGTTAGGTGGTCCCTCTGTAGACTTGTCCACAGCTGCATGGTATACAATAGACTCCTGCAGAGGTGAGTGGATCCCTTTTTGTCCTTTGCTGAATAGAGCATTTGTTGGATTTTCTGTGGGTGGGTAGATTGTTTGTAGGTTGTATTTCTTCATCAGCTTCCCTGTGTGGTCTGATGTTTCCTTTGATGTATGGTAAGAACACCTTTCCTCTGGGTGGATCTTTGTCTTTCCTCTCGTGGCTTGTTCTTGGCCTTGTAGGGATCTGTAGATAGTTTGTAGGTTGTATTTCTTCATCAGCTTCCCTGTGCAGTCAGTGGTTCCCTTGATGTGTGGCAAGAACACCTTTCCTCTGGGTGGATCTTTGTCTTTCCTCCCGTGGCTTGTTCTTGGCCTTTTAGGGATCTGTAGATCGTTTGCAGGTTGTGTTTCTTCATCAGCTTCCTTGTGCGGTCAGATGTTTCCCTTGATGTATGGCAGGAACACTTTTCCTCTGAGTGGATCTTTGTCTTTCCTCTTGTGGCTTTTTCTTGGTCTTGTATGGATCTGTAGATCGCTTGTAGGTTGTGTTTCGTCATCAGCTTCCTTGTGCGGTCAGTGGTTCCCTTGATGTGTGGCAAGAACACTTTTCCTCTGGGCGGATCTTTGTTTTTCCTCTCGTGGCTTGTTCTTGGCCTTCCATGGGTCTGTAGATCGTTTGTACATTATGTTTCGTCATCAGCTTCCTAGTGTGGTCAGTGGTTACCTTGATATGTGGCAAGAACACCTTTCCTCTGGGTGGATCTTTGTTTTTCCTCTCGTGGCTTGTTCTTGGCCTTGCATGGGTCTGTAGATCGTTTGTACATTATGTTTCATCATCAATTTCCTAGTGCGGTCAGTGGTTCCCTTGATGTATGGTAAGAACACTTTTCCTCTGGGCAGATCTTTTCTTCATTCTCGTGGCTTATTCTTGGCCTTGCATGGATCTGTAGATCATTTGTAGGTTGTGTTTCGTCATCAGCTTCCCTATGCGGTCAGTGGTCCCTTGATGTATGGTAAGATCTTTGTCTTTACTCTCGTAGCTTGTTCTTGGCCTTGCATGGGTCTGTAGATTGTTTGTAGGTTGTTCTTGCAGCTCTTCTGACGTCTGTGGTGGAGTATCCATTGGCCTGTAGAGCCCAATGTTCCTTCTTGTTTCAATGGTCACTGCTTCTAAAGTTTCCAGAGTCTAGGGTGCATCTACACTGTAGAATGAATGCAGATTGACCCCACTTGAACTGCCACGGCTGAGGGCTATGGAAGCATGGGAGTTGTAGTTTTACAAGGCCTTGAGTCTTAGCCTTCTCTGGTAGAGTGCTGTCTCCTCACCAAACTACAACTTTCATGATTCCACAACATTGATCTGGGGCCAAACCGTATTCATTCTACAGTGTAGATCAGGCGTGGGCAGATTTCTGCCCTGCAGGTGTTTTGGACTTCAACTCCCATTCCTGGCCTCAGGCCCTTTCCTTTTCCCCCTCAGCCGCTTAAGCGGCTGAGGGGGAAAAGGAAAGGGCCTGAGGCCAGGAATGGTGGGAGTTGAAGTCCAAAACACCTACAGGGCCAAACATTACCCATGCCTGGTGTAGATGAACCCTTTATCAGGAATTTTTCTGTCTATAGGCGCCCATTTTGCCACCTGCTGTAACAAACCTACCTTTCCTAGCATCCTGTTTACAACTGCGTGGTGCTTCTAGGCATCTCGTAACGCCTCACTGTTTGAACAGCAGGCAGGCAAGCTGAGAGGAGAACTAGGGAAAGGCAACATCCGGGTCCTCGTGCCTTTCCTCTCTACCAAACTTGGAAAACAAGCCGGTATCCATAGCGACTCCTGAGGGGGAGGAAGGAAAGAAGCTGATGTCATTGTTTACAGCCTAAATTGCTGGGAAACATTCACCAATGAGAGCTGGAGTTGGAGAAGCCATATTTGCATCTCCCCGCCCCTTTCCTTTCCAGGTGGGCCGGGGCAACCAATAGGAGAAGGGCAGGGAGCGGACGCTCGCTTTTTGAATTGCGTGCTGCGGGTGTCTCTCGAATGGCGGCTTCGGAAGGAAGGGGCGCATAACAATCAGCGGACTGAATGGTGAGGCGACCAAGGCGGGAAGGAGAAGGGAGAAGCGCCTGGGCCTCGCAGATAGTGGTTATTCAGGGCAATGGCGTCTGGAGGCGGGCCGGAGCGAAAGTGGGCTGCAGGGGCACGCCTTGGGTGCATCTACACTGCAGAGTTAACGCAGTTTGGTCCCACTTAAACTGCCACGGCTCTACGGCAGTGGTTCTCAACCAGTGGGTCCCCAGGTGTTTTGGCCTACAACTCCCAGAATTCCAGTCAGTTTACCAGCGGTTAGGATTTCTAGAAGTTGAAAGCTAAAAACATCTGGGGACCCACAGATTGAGAACCACCGATCTATGGAGTTTATTTTTAAAGATTTGTGCTATGCTAATAATATAATATATTATATATACATATAATGTTGATAATAATACTAATATATTAAACATAATACTAATCATATGTGATATACTGTTTTATATTGTATATTTGTATATATTAAATTGTAATATTTTTATTGTGCGCTGCTTTTAAAATGGAGAGATAAACTGGGATATAAATAAATACGGTATATATATTTTGGTATAATATAGTACAATATAATAATATATAATAATTGTATATTATATATTGCATGTAATATTGCTAATATTGAAGTATTGTGGTATAGTACAAGATAATATATAATACTAATATTTGTGCTATGCTAATAATATGATATATGTACAGTACATATAATGTTGATAATATTTTAATATAATAATACAAATATATTAAATATAACACTACTTATATAATGATGCTAATATTGCAGTATAGTGGTGTAGTACATTATAATAATATATAATGCTAATATTGTGCTATGCTAATAATAGAATATATTATATATACATACAATTTTGATAATACTGTAATAATACTAATATATTAAATATACTACTGATCATATATGATAATGTACAATGATACTAATAATATTTCAGTATAGTGGTATAGTACAATATAATAATATATAATACTAATGTGCTATGCTAATAATATATATATACATATAATGTTGATATTTTAATATAAGAATACCAATATATTAAATATAATACTGATCATATGATAATATATAATGATTCTAATAATATTGCAGTATAGTGGTGTAGTACAATATAATATATAATACTAATGTTGTGCTATTTTAATAATACAGTAGAGTCTCACTTATCCAAGCCTCTGGATTATCCAAGCCATTTTTGTAGTCAATGTTTTCATTATATCGTGATATTTTGGTGTTAAATTCACAAATACAGTAATCAAAACATAACATTACTGCGTATTGAACTACTTTTTCTGTCAAATTTGTTGAATAACATGATGTTTAGGTGCTTAATTTGTAAAATCATAACCTAATTTGATGTTTAATAGGCTTTTCCTTAATCCCTCCTTATTATCCAACATATTTGCTTATCCTACATTCTGCCGGCCCGTTTATGTTGGATAAGTGAGACTCTACTAATATATATATATATATATATATATACACACACACACACACATACATACACACACACACACACACATAGTATTGCTAATAATATTGTAATATAATAATACTAATATATTAAACATAATACTAATCCTATAATATATAATGATATACTGTTTTATTATTATATATTTGTATATATAAAATTGTAATGCTTTTTTATTGTGAGCCGCTTTGAATCTCTGTATGAAGAGATAAAGTGGGATATAAATAAATAAATAGTGAGCCATAGCAGTTAAAGTAGTGCCAAACCACGTTAATTCTAAAGCAGGCAAGGGCAAACTTTGGTCCTGCAGGTGTTTGAACTTCAACTCCCATAATAATAATCATCATCATCATCATCATAAAACTTTATATCCCGCCACCATCTCCCCACGGGGACTCGGGGCGGCTTACATGGGGCAGTGGCCCAAACAACATAAGAACAAAATATAAGCAACACAATACAATCACAATATAAAAAGATAAAACAATAATACAATATATCAATATAAACATCAGGCCCCTTCTTTCCCCCCCTCAGTCACTTAAGCTTACGTGGCTGAGGGGAAAAAGGAAGGGGCCTGAGGCTAGGAATTGCGGGAGTTGAAGTCCAAAACACCTGCAGGGCCGTAGTTTGCCCATGCTTGTTCTAAAGTGTAGATGCACTTCAGGCAGTGATTGCATTCCAGTTCCCTTCAGCCCTTGGCAAGGTTGCTTTTTGGACTCTGGCCCTGATTTGTTTGTAAATTGTGTCAGAAGCGACTTGAGAACATACTGCAAGTAAATTCTGGTGTGAGAGAATTGGCCGTCCACAGAGACATTGATCAGGGGATGCCTGGATGGCCCTGCAGGTGTTGCTGGGTTCTAGCTCCTGATTGTTGGGACTGTAACTGAGAGATTTGTGGAGATGAAAGAGATGCTCTTCTTTGCTATCATGGTGAATAATATGCTTAACATTATCTTTGATATTACCTCCTTTTTAAAATGTCCATGTACTAAGTTGGTGGACTGTTGGCAGGTGCCTTGTGATTTCATAAAGCAATTTAAAATAGAGCTGCTGTATCTTAGGGCTCTTCCACACTGCCATTTATCCCAGGATCTGATCCTAGATTATCTGCTTTAAACTGGAATATTTTAGTCCCCATTGCCAGATAACCTGGGATAAACAGATAATCTGGCATCAGATCCTGGGATAAATGTGTAGTGTGGAAGTGCCGTTAGATAGCAGGTACCATTTCTGATCTTTCACAACAAGAATGGTGCTGAAAAGATACATTCAAAACTATAATGTGCAGTTTAAAACTAATAAAGTACTCAACAAGCATATTTTGAATTTCCTGCTAAAGGGGTTCTAGCAGACCAGCTCTGTTCCTTTCTTAGGAAACTACGTTGTTACAGTTGATTTTATTAATCCCTTCCATGATACGTAATGGATGTCAACTAAGTATATGATATGTACACATATGTACACTCAGTGACATGAGATATGGAAATAGCAATAGTGGGAAGGATAGATTTCAGTGACTGTGAATTTGTATGGTCACTAATTGGTAACATTTCAGGTTTGTGTCTGATTGGAAAAGCTGTCTTCAAATTGTTGCTTTGCTATAGGCTTTTAATTTGTGCTCCTGTATAAAACAGAAATGCCATAGACATACTTCTGTTTTGAAGGAGAATGAAGTAATGATATTCACAAAGAGGTCTGGGAAAACATATAGGTCTGCATGTGATTTTGCAAATGTAGTTTTTTTTAGAATTGTGATTTAATCCTTGACTGTGTCTTTTATTTGGAAAGTGTTACTGCATGACCTAAATATTTGAAATGTTTCAGGCAGTTCTTATGAATGGAATTTAAGTTACTCAGATGGGGAGTGCATTTTAATTTCCTCATGTGAATCACTGAACTCACAAGCTTGGATGCTGCCTCTTTGCTCCATTGTTTGCTGGTGATCTTGTGAATGATGCCTAATTCGCATGCCTAGTGTTTGGCTGGAAAAACAGTTTCTCTCTAGTTGGTTCCACATTGTATATATTAATGCATGGCTGCACTAATCACATGGCCTGCTCAGCTTGTGTAATTCCTTTCCGTACCAGCACTTGTCTTGCAATTTGCTGATGTGGGAAATAGCCATTTTAGCCACTATAATTAATGGATAATTTGTGCATTGAGTCTTTGTGATGGTCTCAGAATCTAGATTCAGATATTTTGTGGCCTGACAAGAAGAAATAGAGCTGAATGTGTTGTGGTATTAATAGCACCTCACACCAGATCCTTATGACTTCACCCAATGACCTTACATAAACGTGAAAGGTTATGGGAGATAAGGTTATCCTTTATGAGATCTTACAACTCATATCATGGGGCTTGACAGGCTATCTCTGCACTATCGCTTTCTGAAATTGGCTTCACAGGTAAGGAGTGTAAGCACCATACCACATTCCTCCAACCATTATTGTTAGTACAGTATTATTTTTCTGTTTGTAAGGTAATTTTTTGCTTGTTCAAAAACACAGTGAAATAGAGGCCTCTGTAGAAAGGATATTGTACTGCGTGGCAGAGTGCTGAGGACAGTTGTCATCAAGGATCTGGACAGTAGATTTTTGGATGTACAGTATGAGTGACAAATGTCTCATAGTTTTTAACAGTTCATGGGATTTAATGTCTGTTTTTCTACTTAACTCATTTTGCTTTTGTGTAATCTAGGACATAGACATTCATAGGAACTATTTGTCCTTGTTCTTTTTCCTGCTCACTTGGTTTGTGCATTCTTTTGGCTATTCTTTCGTGGGCACAAATTACTCCAATGAATCTCAAGTTATTTTATTACCTAGGTTCTTGTATCAATATGTGCTCTGCCTACTACAGAAGCTAGTAGGCTATCAGTGAGACTAAATTTATTTAGTTATCCAATAGCTGATAAATTAACAAAGACAAATAAAATCCCAAATCTATCAAAAACCCCCACAGCAATAGCACAGCAATAATCAATTAAAGGCAGCAAAGGTTGAAACAGAATCTTGAAGAGAGACTAAATATGTTCAAAATAAAACTTACTTGTAACTCACCCTAGAAGTCTGAAAGTCCATACTCTCACTAAGTAAGTTCCAGTAAGTGGGGAGTGTCTTATATAATGGAATGTGTGTTCTTACAGAAGACCGCATTCTAGCTCTTAAATGCTTTTTGTCCAGGGGGCAATGAAAATTCAGGCTAAATTTATTGCTGATATTGTAGTGGCTTCTTATGGAGATGCTTTTAGCTAATCTAATTTTGTCTAATCTAAATTTTTGGTATTGTTTATATTCAATGTGTTATATTGTACTTTAATGGTATTGGATTTCAGTGTACAAGATCTATATGCCAATTACTTTATTTTGTACCTTTATGTATTGTTTTATATTGCTGTAATTTTACATCATATTTATTTACTTGTATGCAATTGGCCTGTGGTCTAAGCATGAATAAAAGCAGACACAGCTGTTTGAACTCTTATATGACTCTGTATAAACAGGTTTTTTTTCAGAATGTTGCTGATTTGGCTTAGTGCATCATAAAATGTTTGAACACCTGAAACATAGAAATAATATATCTAAAAAAACACCCTGCTCTACCAAAGATGTCCAAGCTCAAACAGAATCTTTTTGCCACCCCTTCTCACTGTTTGAAGCCTGAGAATCTTATTGAGGAAGCAAGAGGTCATAATTTTATGAATGTGGAAAATAAAAGTGGCACTTTCACAATGTTCTTAAGTAGCAAGCCTCAGCAATGAAATCCTCAGTGGAAATTAGGCTGGATCTACACTGCCATATAATCCAGTTTCTGAATCCAGATCTGATTTCAACTGGATTGTTTGTGTCTACACTGCCATATAATCCAGTTCAAAACAGATAGTCTGGATTCAGAAACTGGATTATTTAGATGTACATGGGGCCTTAGATTGCCAATTTTGCATATAGTGTGACTAGTTTTAAAGACAATTTGGATAAATGTACTGTTCTGTGTATCTGCTACCTAGCATTTTTAACCCCAACTCCATTTTTGTCTTCTAGCTGTAGAAGGAAAATACTATTTTAACTATGGCTGATAATAGTACACTTATAGCTGAAACGGGGAAGAGCATCTTGGCAGATTCTTCTATTACTGACTCCAGAATTACCGAAACCTCAAAGGACAACATATTCACACGATCTGCTTCTGATGGCGAAGGTAAAGGAGAGAACAGTAGTTACTTTCAAATGTAGAGGGTAACTATTTGCAACAGAATATATTACAGCAATGTTTGATCACTGCAACATTGTAGCATCAAAAGACAATTGCACTTTTCTTCTATTCTTTTAGGATGTGAGAATTTTAATGCACAATATCATTTGAAAATACTTTGGTGCTAGACAAAAACAAAAGCATTAATGTTGTCTGTCTAGACTTGTACTCTGTTTATATAAATTATTTCTGTCTTGCTTTTTGGATTCCTACTGGTTCCCAAGAAGAAATCAGAAAAAACAGGCACCAAGAGAATCATAGAATCATAACAGTTGAAAGAAACCACACAGGCCATTTAGTCAAACCCCCTGCCATGCAGGAAAAGCACAGTCAAAGCAATTATTTATATATAAAAATTGGTATTCAGCTGAGTTGAGCTTCAGTTATGGCATGTGAGATGGGAGCTCTACAGTTATGGTACCTTTTTTTAAAAAAAAACCTCAGGCTTTCAACTGACTGACTTATACAAACAAAGATTTAAGACAGATAAGCTATACCTTTTAATTATTACTGTTGCTGGACTATTTCAGCTTTTAATTTTTCATTTAATATCTTGACTACTGAAATGTACATTTTATGGATTCAATTTATTCTATTGGAAGCTGTGTTGACATGGGATAAAATATAGTATAAATATAATAAATACATTCCTTAAGCTGGCTTCCACTACTAGAAAATCCTCCTCGTGGCCACCAGTTCTTTCTTAAATGGAGCATGGAGTATATTCCTCTCTTTGGACATCATCCAGAAAAGAATCGGAAGCTCCAGGGAGTATAAAGGATGAGAATAATGCCAAGCTTTAAGACTTCATTTGGAATAAGTTGGTTTCATCAGATCCTTGTTAGTGTTTTTACACCAACATGAGGGAATATTAGTGGCAGGAGGGCTTTGCTGAAAGATGTTTACTGCAACAAAAAAGGCCAATGAGTCAACAGAAGAAATATGGTGCCCATATCAAGGGACAACGTTATTGCTTTGGTCAGACCTTACCTGGAATGCATTATGGATCCCATTATTGACAGGTTTTAGCAAGGCGAAACATTTCCAGAGGAGGGCAATTACGATGGTAAAAGGTCTGTAGGTTAGCCCCTGTTGAGGAGATGGATAAGAGAAGACAGAGCCATCTTCAAATATACAAAGGATTGTCATGTAGAAAATGTGATTAGGAAGAACAATTTTCTTCTCTCTCTCCCTTGCTCTTCTCTGCCCTTGCCTCTAGTGTGCAGATAACTTCTTTTTTCTTCTCTATAATTAGTTTTGGGTCTGGATACTGATTATAATCACCTCTGTTCTCTGCTTATCCCCAGCTGAGGAAATGCCCCAGGTTGAAACCAGGGTTGTTCTAGTTCAGGAAGCTGCAAAATGTGAAGAACTTCTGAAAGCTTTAGAGGTACGTGGATATAGATAGATAAAGAGATGTTAAAATCTTGTTGCAGTTGGGATTTGGGATAATATTCTCATTCTCATGCTGAAGTTCTCCTCTTCTGCAGACTGTTAAGATAATGGAAGTTCCAGTGATAAAGATAAAGGAAACTAGTTCTGGTAAATTGGAAGAAAAACTAATAAAAAGTATTATACAAATGGTATGTTGGGGCAACTGTTCGTATATGAGTCTGCATGCAGCATGTTGCGTTTGAGGCCATCTGGGGGAAATCACTGCTATTACAACATAGTAAAAATATGAAAGTAACTGCACAACTGAAGTGAATGGTGCACAGTGAAGCTAGCTAAACTGAAACTTACACTAGCTTTGAAACTCTTCAGATGTCCATTCTGGTTCTGAGTTTATTCATTCATTATATGACCTCTGTATCATTGGTTTCATCTGTCCACATCTGATTTCCTCTAGGTGTCCATTTCCCTACAAAGTATGGGAATTGATACCCCGTGAATATTGTGGCCATACCATAGTTATCTTTATGTCCCAACATTCATCCAATCAATTCAAAGTAACCTTCCTCCTCTGCACTTTATCATCACAACAAATTATGAAGCAGTTCAGGCTGAGGAAGAGTAAATGACCAAAAATCAACCATTGATCTTCATGTTGGAGTGGGGACCTGAGCCTGAATGTCTAAGATTCTTTTCACTGTTCTTACCACTCTGCCAAGTTATTCTCCAGTGAATATGTTCAGGCACATCTATGCTTACTAGAGTAATGAGTATTACACCAAGGAAGTAGAATTCAAATTGCTTATATTATAACTTCTATTTTTTGTCTTGGAAAAAGCAGTCATGTTTCTGTTGAACTAGCTTCCAATGGAATGGTTTTCTTCTGTCAGTTTTTTTATATAATTTGTTTGCTTGTAAACTTACTTTCACTTATTCGGAAAAAAAGGAATAATCCTGTTGTAAAATTAAGGGGAGCAATGTATTTGTGTACTCTGGTATGAAACTTCATGCATAAATAACATTTGCATTCTTTGTAAACACTTCAAGGAAATTAAAGTGCCCTACATAAGGACGGATACAGTAGACGAGTATCAGGACTCTGATTCATTGGAGTTTGAGACAGTTTTTGTGGTAGCAGACTTTCAAGGCTCTGTTTTCAATAACTTGTACAAGGCAGAGTGCCGAATTCTTGGGCCTCCAATAGTCCTGCAGTGTGCTAGAAAAGGCGAGGTAAGAATACAGGGTAAGAAACCTTGAAATGACAAGCTTCTATTTTGAATCATATTATTTGAGTATTTGAATACAATTAATGGCTTTCCCTGAACTGTTCTGTGTTGAATTCTTGCACTGATTTCTGACTCAGAGCACTTCTGAAGTAGCTTAGAAATAAACAGAAAAATAAAACTTCACTAAAATCACCAGTAAAATAAGTTGTAGCCCACAATAAAATCTTGAACAACAGGCAATATAGATTTATTTGGTTACTATTTCACTCTTACATCCTCATGTACAAAACTAGATAACTATTTAAAGCTTCCTACTGGGAAGCCCTGGAGCAGTATATGAGTGCAAATAGCTCTTTTCTGCTCGTATTCCCAGCAACAGGCAATAGGAGGCATCCTGTCTCTGATGCTGGGGTTTGTACTTAATCATCATAATTAGTTGCTGTAATTCTTTATTAAAATAGTGGATTTTAATTAGAACAGATCGGAACCACATTTAATTAGAACCATATTGTTGTGGTTATGAATAAATAGGCACTGTGGTTTCATGAATAGTAGAATCAGTCCTATTGGAGTATGGTTTCCATTAATACTTGTTTAACTGTTAACAGTAATTTTCTTTAACAATAACCAATACAGTAGTTCTGACATGCTTTAAATACCAACAAATTTATTACAGCAGAAGCATTCTTTGGCTACTGTGGTCCTTGAAAGCTTATGCCATATTAATTTTTAAGATATAGTAAGTTTTTTTTGTTTAGCAGCAACATAACTGTTGAATCCTTGAGAAACAGATAACAGATGTATCTAATTCTTTTTTAGCCGCTGCCATTTTCATGTCGCCCACTTTACTGTGGAAGTATGATGGATCTTGTGTTGTGCTTCACAGGCTTCAGGAAGAAAGAAGAATTGGTAAGACTGTTCTCTATACATCTGAAAGTAGCTATTGAGAAGTTGTGGGACTGGGTATAGAGCAGTTTACTTGAAGATCTGCTTTGAATTTAGTATTAATCACTATAGTAGTGTCTGCGAGTGGGGCCTTAATTGTTGAAGTTTCTTTTAGATTCTTTCAGCAGATTTTTCCACTTTACACAAGAGAGTATAGTTCATTATCAAATAATGAATTGCATGTTGAGCATAAGCTATGGGGATTTGGCTTCAAATCTTTAGTCAGTTTTTAAGCTTACTAGGGGCCCTTCCAGATAGGCCCTATATTCCAGGAACTAATCACAGGTTTTCTGTCTATCCCAGATTATCTGGCAGTGCAGACTCCTATAATCCAGTTTAAAGCAGAAAACCTGGGATCAGATCCTGGGATATAGGACCTGTCTGGAAAGGCCCTTGAACAGTGGTTCTCAACCTGTGGATCCCCAGATGTTTTGGTCTCAAACTCCCAGAAATCCTAACAGCTGTTAAACTGGCTTGGATTTCTGGGAGTTGTCGGCCAAAACACCTGGGGACCCACAGGTTGAGAACCACTGCCCTAGAAGATCTTCAGATGAGGGTCAGTGGCATGTCCAACTTTCAATGTTTTTGTGACGCTATGGAAATAAGGTCATATGTGCAAACTTCTGCTGCGGAGAAAATATTGACTCAATTGTGGTGAATAAAAGTTGGTAATGATATTCAAAATGCCAAGCATTTTGGGAGAGCATGTTCAGGATGCTGCATTAGAGTAGTTTGAAGAACTTTTCTTTGGAAAGAAAATAAAATTACTTTGCATTATGGATACATGTTAGCTCTGTCTTGACAATAGTCTTCTTACAAAGTAAGTAAGAAATTAATTGTATTCTAATTTTGTTCATAGGTTAAACTGGTGACCTTGGCACATCATATGGGAGGCATTATTCGACGGGATTTTGGTTCAAAGGTTACTCATCTAGTGGCTAATTCAACACAAGGAGACAAATTCAGAGTATGTGAAATTCACATTGGATTTGAGTGGAGATTATCTTTCTTTTCGTACATACAAGAAAGTACAATTTAAAGGACTATATATACTGTATGTGAAAGTAAATGTCAACATTGTGTAACATGGGTTGAAAATTAATGGATGACCTTGTTGTGACTCATCAAGAAACAAATGGGAAGAGAAACCTGACTTTGGCATGTGGGATACACCAAGCTGGATTCCACACTGAGTAGCAGGGTCTGTTCTAGACCTGATTCAGAAATTTATAAATTCAGCAACAGTCAGTATCCATTGCTTTATCAATTGACACCTCTGTGCGCTTTTAAGGATATAGGGACATTATTGATTCTATATAAATTAATATGGAACATTAGGTTCTTGATTTTTATATAAAAAATATCTGCATAATAGCTATTTCTTACCTGTTTCTCCCTGAGGATTGAGATGTGAACAATAAATCAAATACATAATACAGTTAAAAGGGCATATGATACACACACATATAGGATGCAAACTGTAAAATTCAATACATAGAAACCATCTAGACAAACTTTCTGAAAAAGATAGATCTTTTATACAGTTTTAAACTCAGTTGCCTTAACTGTATCAATCAATCTCATCTAGCCCCGTGTGGTTGATGTTAAATTGGCAGTGGCTTTTCATGATTTCAGACAGGTTTCTGTTCTTGCCCTTCCTGGAAATGCCAGCTGGCTCTATTTTACATACATGCAAGCAATTTCATATATTTCTAACTTTTAAAACCCTCTATCATTGTGGTTCTTTTCAAATGGAAAAGTGTCCCTTGCCCTCTAGTCTTGTCAGGATCATTTCAAATAGGTGGTGATTTTATCCAGGGCTAGAATGCTGTTGTGAATGGAGAAATAAATGCAAATCATAGATAGACAACTCAATTTAAATCGCCCCTTCATCCATTCAACTACTTAAAAAGGTCAAGTTGTTTTGATCCATAATTTCTGAGGAACAATGCATCCTAACTGATTGCTATAACAACTAAAACCTTGTTTTGCAAGTGAATAAAGCAGCCTAGGAACATAATCCCAAACTCTTGTTCATATAGCCTACATGTGTAATGAGATGTTTCTAATCTCTGCATTCAGAGGGGAAGAAGAGGGAATTGGAAAGCCTTATGCTTGTGGTAACATTAAATACGTTTCAGAGTGTTTACATTGCCAGGAGTGTCTCACTTACAACATAAATAGGAGAATTGCCCTGCTTTGTTCTGTTGGTTTGAATCTTGGTAAGTGGGTCATGGATTGAGTTTTATGTCGGTCTGGGTTTATTTAGTGAATGTTTTATATCCTGCCTGCCCTCTTTTTAAAAAAACCTATCTAACCAAATAGCCAGGTAGCCAGCGATATTAACAAAAATAAAGAACCACGTTGAAATGGACCTAAAAAAAAACTTAATGAAAAGCACTTTAAACTTCATCCTGGCTCTAATACAAAACATATTTAAAGAGCCATGTAGCAAAACTGACATCCCTCCCCATATCAAACAAAACAAAACCTCAGACACTCACATTCTAGTTTTTGAGGTATACAGCATGGATTTTGTCTACTACTAAACCAAATTATACTATTTCCTTGATGTTAATGCTGTGAGCTAATGTATCTTACTGTTACCAAGTATATTCTCTGGGAAAAACACACATTTTGTATTTTTGAATTTTTCAAGTATAAAGGAATATTTTGAGTTAATTTCTTTCTTTCTTGGGTTTCAGGTAGCGGTTAGTCTAGGCACTCCAATCATGAAAGCAGAGTGGATCTATAAGTCTTGGGAGAAAAGAAATGACATGTATGTATAAAATTGTGAAGATGATATTTGTATTTTTTGTTCTTCCCCAGATCTGCCATGGTAGTATAGTAAACATGGCCCTTCTCTATTATTTATTTATTTATTTATTTATTTTTATTTACAGTATTTATATTCCGCCCTTCTCACCCCGAAGGGGACTCAGGGCGGATCACATTATAACACACATAAGGCAAACATTCAATGCCCATAAACACATCAAACAGAGACAGAAAGAGACACGCAGAGGCAAGTTAACCTTCTTCTGAGGGGATGTTCAACTCTGGCCACAGGGGGGAGCAGCCGCCCCACCACCCAACCCGACGGCACCCCCCCACACCAGGTCGCAAACCAGTCAATCTTGCCTCCCCACTTTTTATAAGTGGTACCTTATCTCCTACTTGATAGATGCAACTATCTTTCGGGTTGCTAGGTCAGCAACGAGCAGGGGCTATTTTTTATTTTTAATTGATGGATGCTCACCCCGCCACGGGCTGGCCTCGAACTCATGACCTCATGGTCAGAGTGATTTAAGGCAGCTGCTCAACAGCTGCGCCACAGCCCGGCCCCATTAATAAAATCTCATGCAATTTGTTCAAATCTCTTTTTCCAATTTCAGCGACTTCTGTGCTGCTGCTGAGGAATTCAGGAAGGAATTTAAAGTTCCCCCATTTCAGGACTGCATGCTAAGTTTTCTTGGATTCTCTGATGACGAGAAGAAAAATATGGAAGAAATGACAGAAATGCAGGGTAAAAATGAGTTCTATAAATGTTTGAATGCTTTAATTCCTTCACTCTTGTCCTTGTCTAAAAACTACATCACTGGCGCAGAGACTTTTATTCGTATGTTGTGAAGGTCAACTGCAGAAATAACAGACGTTTTTAAGGAACTGATGGCATAGATCTGTTTTTTGAGCCTTTTAAAAATAAGGCTTCACCCTGGATTTCCGTGGCAGCTTTTCTAGTAATTTTATTATAAGTACAGGTTGAATGTCCCTTATCCCCTGATGCTCCATAATTGTCCACATGGGTGACTGTGATAGCAACACTTTTGTTTTTGATGGTTCAGTGTACACAAACATTTATGCACAAAGTTGTTAAAAATATTGTGTATGACATTGCCTTCAGGCTATGCGTGTAAACTGTATACCTCTGATTCTAAGCTTTTTGGATAAAGGATGCTCAACCTCTATTATTAAATGTCTTAGAGCAATTGGTCATTTATTTAACAGACTGTCTACAAGCCATGGGATGTATCCATCAGTTTTTTGCCTTGCATTTCAGTCTAAAGTGGGTCTAAAGACTGAGTATTTGCCCCAAAGGACAGAAATAATCTTTAATCTTGACTTGCTGTTATGTTAGTTGTGCTGGTCTGTACTTTTTGTTTAACACTCTTGAGTGTAAAGTTGAGGAGTACTGGTTTAGGGATTGTATATAATCCAAAGGTGAAGATACTTGACAGAAACCAGTGCTCTTGGTTTCAACTGTCTTTCCCGTCCTTTGAATCCTACTTAGCATTGTTATTAGTACTTTAGAGTTCTTGGAGTACTGCACAAATCCTTATTACTTTTACAATTATCTAGGAAAAGTCAACATTAATTCAAAATTACATATTCATAGGACAGAATGCTACCACAAGAATAGGCAAGAAACAAGTTCATGATTTTGTCATTTTGAGGAGTGGCTTTGTGTCTCACACTTTTGCTCAATATTTGAGCTCCTGGAGATGATTTCTTTTGTCTGCTATTCTCCTGAAACCTGCGCCTACTTCTGTCATCAAGCCTTAGGTCTGTGTCTTCCTGTCTAATATCTTATATTGAACAGACAGTGTTTTGAATAAAATTATTATTATTTTATTGTATGACACAGCAAACAAGATAGACATGCTGGATTTCATATCACAAAATCACAAGTCGAACACTTCCCAAGTGTCTAGGACTGTGTGATGTATTTTCGGATGATGTGTACGGATTCCAGTAGGGTGGCCTTTTGCAGTTGGTAGATCGTAATTTTGTCAATGTCTATTGTTTCCAAATGCCGGCTGAGATCTTTTGGCACGGCACCCAGTGTTTATTATTATTATTATTATTATTATTATTATTATTATTATTATTATTATTTTGTATTGTTTTAGTTATAAGAATTTATCTGTTGTTGTTAACAGAATGCTTGCGAATAGGTGCAATACTATTTTCTTAACTTTACTTCAGTGTAATAAAATTAATGGTATAATTTGGAACAGTTGAGTTATACCTGTCTCTTCTGTCTGCAGGTGGACAACATTTGCCTGTTGGTGATGAAAGGTGCACTCACCTCATAGTTGAAGAAAACACTGTGAAAGACCTTCCATTTGAGCCATCTCAAAATCTTTATGTTGTAAAGCAGGAGGTGAGTTTTAGCAAAACATCCTGGATTCTTAAACTCTTGTCCTGATTTCTAGAAATTGAACACTAAGGTTTATAGTTCAGATTCATGTTTTTAATTGTTTGTTTGCTGTAATAGCATAGTTCCTGCTTAAGCTTGACTGAATTACAGAAAATCCTTTTTCTCCCTCTAGTGGTTTTGGGGAAGCATTCAGATGGATGCCAGAGCTGGAGAATCTATGTATTTATTTGAAAAGGTAAGCTGCTGCTGAAGGAAACTTGCAACTTGCAGTCAGAATGAAATTTTGAATGTTGTTCCTCTTTTGTTGTATAACTGAGTTGGATAGGGTCTTTAATGTATATTTTCTCAGTGTTTCTATATGCAATCTTACAGTGAAGCCAATCATTTTAGAAGTAACTCTATTATGCAATTTTGAATAGTCCTTAGCTATAGAATATGAATAAAGTTAGCAAACTGAATGTTTGTATTTTCTTACAGCCAGATAATTCTGAATTGAAAACGTCTGTCTCGCAATTGTCTCTGAATACTCCAAATAGCAATCGCAAGAGGCGCCGCTTGAGGGAGACCCTTGCCCAGCTCACCAGGGAGACAGACATGTCTCCCTTCCCACCAAGGAAAAGGCCATCGGCTGAGCATTCTCTTTCTATGGGATCCTTACTTGACATTTCCAACACGCCTGAATCAAGTGTGACTCATGGAGGTACAGCCAAATCAGCCCCATGTATCTTAAGAATTTTGGAGCAAAAATACCAGCAGCAACCCCCCCCCCCCCCACTATTGAATAATGTTGCTGTCATAAGTAACAGGTATTTCCTTCTCAATCGATGCAGGGAACAGGATAGAACTGAGGAACGTGGATAATGATAGACAGAAAGGCAGTTCTCATGTCCTTAGACTTAGACGGATGAGGAAGAAATCGCACAGATGTTCCAGTTGTATTTATCCGGATAATGTTATTCCTAAACATTGTAGAGAGTCTTTAGAAAGTCTTCAGCAAACCATTGAGGCAGCTAGCAGTTATCTATCTGAAAGCCTAGTTAATGGAACAGCTCAATTGAATCTTCAGAAATGCACTAATTTACCAGTGGAAAACAAGGAAATCCCTGTAAGGCTCTGTTCCTTTCCAGGACACCATCCAGCTAGAGATGTACCAAGAATGTCACAAGGTGATGATCCTTAATGTTTTACATAGCAAAACCTTTTTATGTATTGCAAAACTTAGCTTGGAATGTAGATCTTGTATTAAAGAGACCTGACTCACGAAACTGATCACATTTCTCACAAGAAATGTAGATACGTACTATATTGATGAAAATAAACGTACATAATCTTGTTTAAATGTTAGTGAGGCAGGAAATTGGGGAGGCAGGATCAAGACTTTGAGGAGAAGTGCATTTCTCTCAATGGGATATCTGTTAATGGCTGTAGTGGTTAGATAATAGGATCTGAACTATAATTTCATTTATGCTACAGTAGAGTCTCACTTATCCAAGACTCACTTATCCAAGTTTCTGGATTATCCAAGCCATTTTTGTAGTCAATGTTTTCAATATATCATGATATTTTGGTGTTAAATTTGTAAATATAGTAATTACAACACAACATTACTGTGTATTGAACTACTTTTTCTATCAAACTTGTTGTATAACAGGTGAGACCCTACTGTATTTCTGTATTGAAAGCAAATAAGCATTAATTACATTCTTTTATAGAATCCCTGTTCATAGCATTTCCAAAATTGATCATTGTTTCAATACACTACAGAATGCTTGAAATTCTCTTTACAATTTCAATTTTATATATGTTTGAAATTGCAAAGATAATTTTATAATTTTCTTAGTCTATTTCTCCAAAATATTCCAGTTACAATCCTTACTGTTATTTATTTGGCTGGCAGTGATAGCTGCCTGTAGTACAGGAAGGGAGTGATAGAACCAGAAGATGCTCATTGACACTGGACACAAGCAATATGTTTTGAATATGGTTTCTTCATTGTTCACAGAAACTCCAAAATCATGTGCAAAGCCATCGAAAAATTCAACGCCTCTTCCCCCAAAGCAGTCTGCAAGGTGGCAGGTTGCAAAGGAGCTATATCAGACAGAAAGCAACTATGTAGATATCCTGACAACCATAATCCAGGTGAATTGGTAAAAGTTATTTTTTCTGTGGCTGATGAACTACTCCTGCAAATGTGTATCACATCACTTTTTCAAATGATCTTTTAAGAGATGTATACTTACATACATGGTAAACATATTTGTACTATACTATCTCCTGGAGATTTTGGAGGATGGGAGGTGTGAGTTTAATTATATGGGATCAATGGAGTCCAGTAGCAGTTTCCAATCATTGAATTATCTTTTTATTCAGTGTTAGTTTCTGCTAATGGAAAAAGAAGAACAATTTTACCACTTCGCTCTGGATGGCCATCTATACTGATTGCAGGGCACACTGCTATCCTGATGCAGAGCTTTAGAGAGCTTGAGGAGAAATGTTCTTCTCACCTTTAACAAATGTGTATCTATTGTATCAAGTCACTCCGTTTGCTTAATTGCTCTAGTTCAGGGATTCTCAAACTTTTAAAGCCTGGAGCCCTTTTTGAAGGAAAGGTATCTCATGGAGCCCCAAGAAACATTTAGACACAGGGGCCGCATTGCATTTTAAAATATGACAGAGGGGCCGAGCCAGTGGCAGATGAATGGAGAATGTTTGTGTGAACTCATTGAAATAAAATGAACAAATTCTTATGCACATGGCACATATCCTGTTTGTAGTGCAAAAAGAAAGAAAGAACAACACAATATTTAAAATGAAGAACAATTTTAACCAACATAAACTTAACAGTATTTCAATGGAAGACCCCAGGTGCCATCCAGTCCAACCCCTTTTATTTTGCCATGCAGAAAAAGCAAAATCAAAGCATCCCAACAGATGGTCACTCAGCCTCTGCTAAATCATAAGTAGTAGTAGTAGTCGTAGTAGTAGTAATAATAGCAACCCCAAGGGCCATCCAGTCCAACCCCCTTTATTCTGCCATACACTCCCAACAGATGGTCACCCAGTTCATCACATTTAGACCTGTGCACCGGCTGCAGGCTGGTCTCCAGGCCGCGTGCTTCAGGAAGGCCCCATAGCTCGTGTCGGCAGCAGTGAGGCCCCCCAGCTTCACATGTAGGGGAGAGTAGGGGGGTGTCCATGGGGCTGTTACGGAGCCCTAAGGGCTCCGCGGAGCACATTTTAAAAACCGCTGCTCTAGTGAAAGTCATTCAAAATGCAGAGATAATGGTCATGTGCTAGGGAACTGTAGCTGGTTACAGTTTCCTGGCACATGTCCACTAAATGTGTGTTCCCTGAAATAGGCTTTTACAAGAGTATCTATTCTTTTCCCATCCAAATAGTCAGTTCCATGTCTATTTGTTTTAATTTCTACTGCAAAATCAGGTGCCTTCCACTTTGCACTCTGCCTCTTTAGTTTTTCACTCTCAGATCTCATGTTTGCAGCTATATACTCTATACCTTTTATAGATTGCTGCTTTAAAAAGGAAGAGAAAGGTGACATTTTTGTGTCCCGAAATGGTCTGTCAGTGAGATAATCAAAGCAGAAGATGGGGAGCAATGCTCTTGGAACAACTTTTCTTTCTTAGGTTGGGCGGTAGGAAAGGACTTGGTCTTCAGTTCCCAGAAATCCTAACAGCTGGTAAACTGGCTGGAATTTCTGGGAGTTACAAATCAAAACACCTGGAGACCCATAGGTTGAGAACTACTGCTCTAGTTGATAGAGCAGTGGTTCTCAACTATCTCAGCCCAAATAAGAAGATTTTATTGTGTTCATTGTTGTCTGTTTCAGGTCTTTCAAGTGCCATTGGAAAAGGAAGGACAGCTTGGAGGGCCCATCCTTGCATCAGAAGAAATTAAAACTATTTTTGGAAGTATTCCTGACATCCTAGATGTACACATCAAAATAAAGGTAATCTTAAAATGAGAGATAACGAATCTCTCTTATTTAAACTTATTCAAGTGGATTTTTTAAAAAATTCTTCTTTGTGGTCTTTGTGAAATGCGCACATATAGGTCTTGTGTATGTGCAGACAGTTTCGGACTCTAGAAGTTAAAAATTGTGATATTTTGGCGGTAGCTCCACCCACCTCCCTTCGTAGTATATAGCCAGTGGGAGGGGCTAACACCTTAGTTCCTTTTGTTCACTGCAATAGCAGTAGCTAAGGAACCTCTCTAGCTTTCGCTCTTTCTTGGTGGATTTTGGATCTGTTTTTGGCTTGACTTGGACTTTTGCTGACTATTCTTTGGATCACTTCTTTGGACTGTTTGACTGTTTGGTTTGACTTCTCTCTTTGCCTCACAATTTCCTGGACTTTTGTTTATTCCTTACTGATGCTGACTTTTTAGATAAGCTCTCTGTCTACTGGATCAGGCTAGTGACCATTCTATCATGGTGACTACAACTTCTTTTAAGAAGTGTGCAGCTTGAGGGAAAGCAGCCAGACACCGACGGTCTCATCATGTGCCTGCTGTGCTTGGGGGAGACCCATGGGGTCCAGTCTTGCTGCATCTGCCAGGCATTTACCTCCCATGCCACGAAGAATCATGAGTCCCGCATGAAAGCCCTACTCTATGAGCAGGCATTGTTTGGGGCGCCAGACCATTTTAGCAAGCATCCAGCGACAGAGCTGAGGACCAAGGTATCCATGGCCTTTATTGCTGCTAAGGGACGGAGGCATTACTCTCCGCCCCGCCCCCCCCGCCCCCCCACAGGCTATATACTACAAGGGGAAAGTGGATAGGTCTACTGCCAAAATGTTACAATTTTTAATATCTAGAGAGTCCGAAAATGTGCATGCACAATTTCACAAATGACCACTCAAAGAAACATGGTTACATGTAAGCAACCCATTCATTTTACTGTTCATAGGTAGTTTTCTGAATGCTACCATCTACACCCTCTAGAAAGGGAAGGCATGGTTCATAAATAAAATAATTTTGATGGTTAGACAGGTGCACTGTGTAAATTCTAGTGTTCTACAAATTATTTTTACAATGTTTATTTTGATCATTGATGATTTTTTAAAAACCTGGTCTTATATTGGGAAGTTTAGCATTCTGTAATACATATTGTTCTGTTTTTTAGTACAATATCTAGTAAGTGGACACCTTCAAATTCACTCTTACTAAGTTCAGCACTAAAACTAATAGAGCTTATTTTTTATGTCTTGCCTCTAAATGTGGCATCAGATGAAAAGTCACCTAAGAGTAGCACACGAGCAGAATGTTAATTGAAACTTCCATTTTAGGGAACTGTAAATACTTGAAGAAAATGACCACTATTTCATATTTGTGTTACAGGAGGACCTTGAAGACCTTATGATAAATTGGACTGAAAGCAAAAGCATTGGCGATGTCATCCTCAAATATGTAATTTCTTTATACTAGCTGTGAACTATTTTTAAATCAATATGTATGTGGATTTTGTGTAATAGTAGACAACCCTGAGATACTATTTATCTTTGGACCATTGTAGTGTTTGAAGGAGATGACTTACATGATTCATAATGTTCCTTCAGTTCATAAGCACTTTGACCTTCGCCCTCTGTTGGTCTTAAATTTATCAGTGATTGGTTTATAAAATGGATACTTGGATTACGTGTTTCAACATGGGAATGTCTATAGAGAATGTTCAATCGTCTAATTTCTTGCATAGGGGCTACTCTACTATATGTTGTATAGTCTGAATAATTCGCTTTTTTTCGTTAGCTCCGATTATGTACATGAATGCAGGAGCAATGTAAACTCGCAGCTCAGTTTTTAAGCCTTTGGTGATTATCTGATTAAGCAAAGCTTCTTTATGGAATATAACAGGATTGCTTTCCTAAGGAAATTAATTTAAGCTTCAAATGTTAAAAAGGTCCTTTGTACTAGAGAGGATATTGGGAAGAAAACCCAAGTATATTTGATTCTTTGTATGTAAACTTTAAGTATAGTATTCTCTGTGGGATACCCAGTCCCTCTGCATCTCAGTGACTCACAGCAACGTGTGGGATTGACCACATTTCTTCCTAACACCAGTGTGGTACAGCATTACCAAAATATATAATGTTTTGACCAATTTGGGCCCTTAGTATCCATTGGGGTTGGATCCAAAACCCTTCATGGATACCAGAACCTGTGGATACTCAAGTCCCATTATATTTAGCGGTGAAGTAAAAAAGTGTCCCAGTGAAGTAAAATGGCAAAAATCAAGCTTTGCTTTTGGGATTTCTTTAAAATTCAGGTGGTGGAATTTAATCTGTAGATTCAAAATCTGTGGATTTGGACGGCCATATATGCCTTCATTTACTTCAGAGTATGTTAAGGCTGTTTGCTGTGAAGCACCAATAGTTACAGCTGCTCCAAAAAACCCTGTTTTCTTAGTGGCATCTTTTTGCACTGTGATGTAAATGAACATTCTTCATTCTTTCAGTCAAGAGACTTGCTGAAAACGTACCCTCCATTTGTGAACTTCTTCGAAATGAGCAAAGAAACAATTACCAAGTGTGAAAAACAGAAGCCAAGGTTTCATGCTTTCTTGAAGGTAATGGTTTTCTATTTGTTTCATTCTCTCTGACCTCTAATGTAGAGTGTCACCTCCACTTTACTGTAGAGATAGAGACAAGCAATCACAATTTTGAGCACTGAAGAAACAAGTATATTAGAATAAAATCTTGCCTTCTTGTTCTGTAGCAGAAACATTTTGTAATAGAGACTTGGGCAAAAATTCTAACTGGAGTAGGCCCATCAAGTCAGTGGCCCTTTTATAAGTACTGAGTCAACTAGTTTTCATTGTTTCAACTCTCGTAAGATTAAAAATAGGGCTAAATTTAAAAACCTGTATCTATTGTAGGTTGAGAATCCCTTATTTGAAATTCAAAATATTCCAAAAGTGGGCACTGTGGGTGGATGAGTCTTTTTTTCATTTCCTCTTTTCAAAATATTAAAAGAGTAGTTAAGGAGATATGGCAGAAGCTATGGTGCTGATATGAGTAACTGTCAGGGAAGAAAAAAGGCAGTAGTAATGTTACAATTGTGCTAAATGCTTTCAAGTTATTGATTTAGCCAGTTCTGAATATAAACATCTAATAGCATTCTCAAGCAAGCAATTAACAGCTTATTAACATGTCAGTGGTGTTGGCTATTAAAACCAGATTTAATTACCTGTCAGCATGTGGAATGGAGACTGAGGAAGTGGAGAAAATTAAGAATTTATCCCTTAGGAATGGCAAGGATTGAAATTATAAAAGCTATATTTCTTTGTCACAAATAATTCCATACATTTGCTTGCAACAGATAAATCAAGCTAAACCAGAGTGTGGCCGCCAGAGTTTGGCAGAACTCCTCATTCGTCCTGTTCAGAGGCTTCCTAGCGTTGCTCTTCTTTTAAACGGTAAATGGTATAGGCTTGTTTATTGAACTTCGTTAGTGATTGAGATCAAATAAGTTTGAGATTTCACTTGATCTGCTTTCATTCTGGAGCCAAACTTTCTGTAATAACTTTATGTAATAACTTCAATGAACTTAACATGCATTTGACCAGGTTCTGATACAGTTATGATACAGATGGTGTCTGTTTAGAGCGTAAAACAAATTTAATATAACACTAAGGGTATCTTTAACATGTATCTTAATAAGCCTGATGGAATGCAGTGGAACAGTCACTTTGAAAAGCATTCCTGTTCCATTTTATCAAAATATGTATCTGTGTATCTGTAATATGTATCCTGTATCTGCTTTTCTTCTCCAGCCAGCCATTTCTGTCTCTGAGTGCTTATTTGAATCTGAATGAGCAAAACTGTTATTGGGGTATTTGGCATTTAAATTTTGGCTACCAAAACAGGTTTTAGAATATGCCTGAAAGATGTAAAGTTTTACAGATCTTCAGATATCTACTTAGGTTTTGAATTCTTTTGGAAGTGAGGAAAACCATGCCTGTGCATTAGTAAAAATCAACTGTGACATCTAAATTTCTCCCCACTACCATGAAAAATGGGGCAACTTAAAAAGATTATGGATGGGCTTATTGAAAACCTCTCCTACAGTAATATGTCCAACATCACCGTAGCATTTTGAAAAACAATACCAATTTGATATTTTCTTGTTGTAGACCTCAGGAAACATACTGCAGAAGACAATCCTGACAAGGCCACTCTTGAGAAAGCCATTGAGTCACTAAAGGAAGTGATGACGTAAGTGGTCGTCATCAGTGCAGCCTAGAAAAAGTTTACTTACATTATTATGGAATATTATAGATTGTCTGCTGAGCATGCATGTATTCCTTATATAATTTTTCTTGTGTTATATTTCCAGTTTGTGTTTGTAAGTAGATGCTTTAGTTAGCTAGCAAGGGACTGCTTTTGTGCTGAAATAACTAAATGTGGAGCTGAACTGCAGCTGCATCCAAAAAATTAGGCCTTGAATTGGATTGTGATTACAACAGGCCCTGAGCATTTTATTCTCCTGGAAAACCTGCACCCCTTACCTCTAGCACGAGTATCCTTTCAATAATACATTTTGTAATGAGAGATGATTTGCTTCGTAGACAAGTTCACGTTACTGTTGAGAATTTTGTAGCAAAGAACAAATAAAGACTTCCCCATTTCTGTAAGAGAAGTAGCTCTATTCCTTAAGGCTGCAGGATAGATTTTGAACCTTTTTCTTTTCTCACTCAAGCCAGGAAAAGCTCAGGTGAATAACGTATTTGACAAAACCATCCATGTGGGTTGCTTCTTAGACCTTAGCTAGCACAAAACTTTAGCAAGAGCAAGGCTGTAGCGAAGACAGAGATCTTGCTGGGAGACCCATGAGAGAAATGCATAGATAAGAATGTCCAATTTGAGATTGTTCATTGATAACAACAATAAAATTATATCATTTTCTGTCTAATCCATGCTGAAATGCAGAATCTTTGGGTAACAGTCTGGCTGGACTTCATTTCAGTTTTTGAATTGGAAACAAACTACTATGCTCAGGATGTTTGAGTTCTCAGTATGTATTTTTTTCAAATTGCACTTGGATATAGATTAAAGATCCTGGGGTTCTAATTTAAAACAAAGTAGATCCCACAAGACTGAAGTCTGCCTGCCCCAATTTAAAGTTTATAGAAGGATAGTGGGAAGTTGATCCCTACATACTTGCTAGACAGAAGTAATTGCAATCATCTAGATTTAGGGTATTTGATTTACTGGAAACTTTGAGAAGAAAACATACATGTTCACATGAATTTTCTTCACATGAATGTTCACTTTCCTTAACTGAATGAAAGCTAACATCACATAACTAAGTGGTAGATTTTATCATCACTTAATCCGAAAACCAAAAATCTGAATTTACTTTCTGAGCTGTGTCTCAACCCAGGAATTGAAATCTTTTTCTTATTTTCTTTTCCCCTCCAGGCATATTAATGAAGATAAAAGGAAAACTGAAGCACAGAGGCAGATTTTTGATGTTGTTTATGAAGTAGATGGTTGCCCAGTAAGTAATGGTGCTTTAACTGTGGGGTGGAGTATTTTTACTGTAGTTGATAAATTGTAGTATGAGTATAAGTACCAGTTTTTGAGGAACACAAGGAAGGAAATGTACTGTATTTCACATGCCAGGTATTGGACAGCTATTGCAGGGTTGGAATACTAGATCTTTGGCCTGATTCTGCATGTTATGTTTAGATGAGCACTTGGTAGTAAAAGAAGCAATAAAGATGAAACATCGTTATAATTTGGGCTTTTCTCCCTCTCCCCCTTTTCCTGAAATCAGATGTACAGTACAGTAGAGTCTCACTTATCCAACGCTCACTTATCCAATGTTCTGGATTATCCAATGCATTTTTGTAGTCAATGTTTTCAATACATCATGATATTTTGGTGCTAAATTCATAAATACAGTAATTACTACGTTATTACTTTTTCTGTCAAATTTGTTGTTAAACATGATGTTTTGGTGCTTCATTTGTAAAATTATAACCTAATTTGATGTGTAATAGGCTTTTCCTTAATCCCTCCTTATTATCCAACATATTCACTTATCCAACGTTCTGCCAGCCCGTTTATGTTGGATAAGTGAGACTCTACTGTATTTGAGAGAACATGATGTTGATCTTTTTGATCTTGAGGTAATTCCTGATTTGGAACTGTGCAAATGCTTGAAGGAAAGGACATTACTTTTAAAGTTTTCTATTTATCCTTTGCATTTTGATATTTGACCTTTTTGAAAAGAAAGTCAATTTTTTGGAGGGAAACCACTAGTACGTGTAACCTGTGTTGATATGGGCTTCTATCTAGTCTTCATAATGCTATACATTAACTATACAGCAACTATATATTCACATGTGTGTGTTTGTGTGCATGTGCATGAACACACACATTTTGTATTAGGAAATCTTTGCAGCTAAAAGAACAGTATGTTATTATTATTTCTGGCTGATGTGGCAAGCCTTTGAATTATGATTATTATTTTTTAATGAGCTTCTGTTTCCCAAAGGCCAATCTCTTGTCATCTCACCGAAGTCTAATTCAGCGGCTGGAAACGGTAGCACTTGGTGATGACCTCTGTGACAGAGGGGAGCAGGTCACACTGTTTCTTTTTAACGACTGCCTGGAGGTAAGTCTGTAGATATTCATTTGGCGGTGACATTCTGGAATGGACTTCCAACCCAGAGGAATAAATAGCAGCCAAAATACCTGGAGTCTGTGAAGGACAACTTGAACACTTTTTTCTTGTCTTGACAGAAAGCATTCCACTATATGTAGCACTCGCTCAGCTGGTAAGAACTGCTGTGCAGATTGTCACAAGGAGCACTTTATTTCTACAGACTTAATGCTTTTGTAGCTCGATACTGTGGGAATTAGGAAGACAGACAGAACAACTTTCTACTGCTATGTCTTGCTACTGGCAGTGAGAAGATTTGTTGAGAAGTGAAAGTTGATGGGAAGGGGGTGTTCTTATTGAAGCAGTGAGAGACCTTTCAGCAATTCTGTGTGAGTTCTTGAGGAAATAAATTATGTAATTCATTGAATGAGTTACTACCAAAGCTGTGTGTTTACAAAACAGAGAGAAAAGTGCAAATTCTGTGATAGGGGATTGAGTTCTACAATTTACAACAGATTGTGCAAATTGAAACAAATGGGTATGCCATTTTGGGCCTGAGGTCCAATATCTGTACTCAAGAAATTCTTCAGCTGTATCTTTTGGTTTCTGAGATTTTTGTAGGGTTTTAGCTCCCAAGGGCTAGCAAGGTATTTCTGTGGCCTGTAAGCTATCATTTGCTTGCTGAGGAACTCAATTCATTTAATTGATGAACTAGTCTTCTCTCCACAAGAATTTATGCTGAATACAACTTGTTACTTTCTATGGTTCTACAAGAGCCTGTTGTTTTTACTGCAACAATATACCAACTGTTAATATGCTCCTTTCTGTTTTAATATAAATAGAAGCTCACTGAAAACCCAGTTCTGTCTCTGTTGTTATTTTTTGCTCCTGAAAATAACAGCAAGACCCACAGTCCTGCCTGTGACCCAATCTGCATAATTGTTGTCAATGCATAGTTAATAATTGCTGTGCAATGTGGTTGTGAAAAAATATTATTTAACTGCTCCAGAGGATACTTGGCTAGTGCGCTGCAGAATGAATCTGCTTCCTTAGTTTAATGCAGAGATGTCTAAAATAGGTTTATTATATGTCAATTCTACTGGGCTACTTGGAGTGTACTACTGTGTTGGATTTGCAAAGTCTTCACATGGTCATATATATACAGAGTATAGTTTACTGAGTGCAGTGAGGTTTTACTCCTGTTCAACATGCATAAGATTGCAACCTGTCAGTCAGGAAGCTTATAATTGGCTGGAAAGAACAAATCAATTGTCCTGATTCTGTAGTCAAGTGCCTTAGTAACATGGGTTTCCTTTTACCTCAGAATTCGGGTTAAACTGATTTCCCAACTCAGTAGTTAAGTACAGAAGAGAACTGCTTCAATCTTTTGAACTGTCTCCGATCTTCCTGTTGTCTTTTACTGTCTTCCTGTCCCTAATGTCCACTTGATGCAGAACAAGCAAGAGAAGGTAGTAGATTGTTTTTTTTGCATCTTGGGAATGGATGCATCTTGGTTGCACACATGTAATTCATCAGAATTAGTTGGTCTCTTGGTGCTACTTAGAGTCCTGGCACTGTTTCAGGTTGTCAAGACAGTGGCTCAGCAGCCCACAAATTGTCATGGGGCTTATTTGTAATTTAATGTGAATAAATAACTAGTCTGTGTCAGGTAAGTCTGTTTGGCTTCTGCTTAGGCTATACAAAATGTGCACATAAAGTGTCCACACAAGCAATATAACCAGTAATTGCTGTTGGAAAGATACTGAGCTAGGGGAAAACAAACCAATTAAGTTTCAGAGGTCTAAGTGTAGCATGGGAGAAGCCATAAAGCACATGTTCATTGTAGCTTGCTCCTGTTGTATGATGGGGGATGCAGAACTTTTGAAGCAAATGTGCCCTGAATGGCCATGACTTAATTTGAAGGTGGGCCTTGATCATCCATGATGAGTACTTAAGCCAGGTGGTCAATTGAGATTTAACTGCCAAAATTAGAGCAGGATTGTCTATAATGGAGTGATGGCTTGTGGCCTCCACCTTCCTAGGAATCTGCTCCCCCCATTTGTGTCCTTATGCAAAATGCAAAATGGTGGTGCAAGGAAGTTGAAGTCATTTTTAAAAAACCCGTTGAGATAAAAATAAAAGATAAAAACAGCATTAAAGGACCAACAAGCAAATAACCAGATTAGTCGAATATCTAACTGAAATGTGTGTTTAAATAGCTTTGTTCTTTTATTTCAATAATTTTGGTCCATTCCTCAGCCCAAAAAAGCACCTAGAGTGGATTTACAGACAACCACCCAGTCTTATGCTTTGACACAATAGAAAAAAAAGATAGAGTAGGCATAATTAAAAATAAAATAAAATCCAGTTTTTAAAGTTGCAGAATTCTTACAATAGCTGCAATGAAAAATGGTTTAAGACAAGCAAGAGCTGGAAGGGGCTCATGAATGGTTCCACCTCTCTTGGAATGGCTGATGACTGACAATTCAGGGGTTTTTGTAACCCTCAAATGTACACAGTGAAGATGTTTTGCAGCTCTCCTGGGGCAGGGGAGCCTCACATCCTTGGTGCCAACACCAGACAACTCCCATCGCTGATAGTAAAGCATCCAAGCTGTGTTATAGGTGATGAATCAGAGCTTCAACTTCCTCCAAAGCCCAATGTATGTAGAAGGCTCAGGTCCTTTGAGGCTATCCAGCTTCTCAAGAATTAATGACTTTCAGGATAAGTGAACTTTGAAATGCATCAAGAGCTGGTAGGGCATGTAATATTGGCATTACATGTTTAGAAAAAAATAATTTTGTAACTGGTGGATGTTTTGGACACTCCTGAGATATAACCCTATTTAGAAGCTGCTGAAGTAATTTAATCTAGCTGTTATAAGTATGTATAAATACAGTTAAAAGTGGTGCTTGAAAATATGTAGGCAATGGCAAAAGGGACCAGAAGTCAAACATCTAGTGGACCTTTAGGTCTTCTTTCTACCTTGAAGAGAGGGATTATTTATGAAAATAACAGAAGCCACCCGTACAGTTTATTATAGCTTCTAAGTGGGTGTCCATGTGACTTCTTTCCCTATGACACTACATCAGTCACCTTGTTTTTCTTCTGTTGACAAACATTTTTTTGTTCTGATAATAAATAACAATAGCAGCAATACCATTATAAACTTGACAAAACTGTTTACAGTTCACCAGGAGAAGATAAATCGCATTGATGCTAAATGCACCCGAGGTCTTTCAGAGCCCCCCCCCCCCCCCAATTTTGTGGAAGAACATTTAAAATGGTAAATGACCTCTAGAAGATGGGTGCCAACTGACCAGACTGTTTAGGCCCAAGAGAAAGCTTTTTGAAAAGAGGAAATAAATAATAAGTCAACTTTTGACTTGTTTTCTACTTTATTGAAAGCCTCTCCTGGGTCTAAAACAACTGGGAAGGGGGGAAAGTAATGAAATTGTCTACCCTACTCTACCATAGGGATGGGAATAGGATTGCCAGGCTGAAAACTGGAGGGAAGCCTTGACTTTTAATAGTTGTGTTAAAGGACATTTCAGCAGGAGTTGCTTGCCAAACAACCAGATGATACCTGCTTCTACACAACCATTAAACCTATCCAATTTTCACTTGAGCAACTTCAGGTGGGATGAGTATATCTAGTGATTAAAATAAAAAGAAATCTAGAAGGTGGAGAGCATGGTGACTGAACATAGTCTTCTAAGGTCCCATAGAAAGCCAAGAACAGCTCCATGTCCTGACAGCCACAGCCCTAGACTGTATCAAAAACATTAAAATGTTAAACAGCTTTTAACTAATGTAACATAGACACCAGAAAATTATTAAGCCAATTGATGTACTTTTTTGAATGCATCATATACCTTTCCTTTTAATGAATAAATGCTGCCTTTCACTTGGGTGTTCAGATTGATGTATTTGAGTTGATGTTGAGTTAGGAAAAGGAATCTACATTGTTCCTCTGCATATATTAATGGATTTTGGCATTTGACACAACATCCATATAAAGCTGAGGCCCTCAAAGTATCTTTAGAGCCATATGTATGCTTGTTCACAAGATCTATCATAATTGATGGGTCATGATCCAAAATGTACCTACCTGTGGAGGAAGTGATGGTACTTAATTGGACATGCCTGTTCCATGCCTTGCCACTAACCATATGCAGTCCTGGAACACTTTACAGAAGAGAGGAAAGACGTGCACTAGAATTCAGCATGTACTCTTCAAAGGAACATAAAAACTGTAAATTCTTCTCATAATAGACCGGAAACTTGGCATTTGAAACAGAAACATAAATCCATATGTTATAATTGCTTAAGATTGTTGATACAGAACTTGCCATTGAAAGTTCTCTGGGAACACTGGAACTCATTTTGATTTATTTTTTCTTTTAAAACACAGATTGCAAGGAAACGGCACAAAGTCATTGGCGGTTTCAAGAGCCCGCACAGCCACACCAGGCCCCCAGCCTGCCTCAAGCATGTCGTCCTCATGCCGTTGTCTCAGATCAAGAAAGTGCTAGACATCCGAGAGACAGAAGGTTGGAACATTTCTGGTAGAAGTGAGGGTTTTGAGGATGTCTTCACGGAATAATGGTTTCAAATGCTAATGTGTTGACACATGGGCAACCCACAAGATTCCTTCCAAAGAAGTTTCACTTTGGTGATCAGTGGAACTAAAAATAATCATTAAAAGAACAAGTGTAAGAAAGCAGTCAAATGTCAGTTTTAAACTTGTATTTGAAAGAGAGAAATCTTTCAAAGCTTTCAGAGCACACACGGAGGCTTTCCATGTACCTTGGTACAATATTTGTATTAAAAACAAAGCATTTAACTTATGCATTTTATCCTTTCAGAACAAAGCTTTATGTGACTAGCAGTTTGAATCTCAGGTAGAAACCAAGCTCATATTCCTGCCCTAGAGATACCTTGCACATTTCTTTAGATTATGGCATTAATACGGCTGTAAACCCCAATGAAATCAACATGATGCCAGTCTTAATTTCACTTAATTCACTGCTCAGCATAGCCGTGATAAATAGTGACATTGTGTTGACGTAGGCCCAAGTGTGAAATTTTACAACTCTCCTGATCTTATTGGACTATAAATCCCAGCATTTCTCACCATTAACCTGTCTATCTTGGGGTGGATGGGAGTAGCAGTCCAATAACAAGACTGGCCCATTCCTGCTCCTCACATGGCCTTAGAAAAGAGCTGTTTTCATTTTTAAAAAATAGTCATGAGGCTCACTGGGTGACTTTTGACCAGTAAACATTTTTTTGAAATTGCGTAGGCAGTCCTGAGCTCTTTGGAGGAAGGTTTGTATAAAAATAACATGCTTTAGTGTGGTAGGGAATTAGAATTCAGTAGCAGTGGACGTGTTTATACCATATCCCACGAACCTTTCCTGATCCCTAAACTCCAATTAATTGCATGTTTGCTTCTGCTCCTGGAGGAGATGCTGAGGGTTTGTATTTGATTGCTGAGCAAAAGAAATAATCTGTGAGTACAGGGAATGACAGGTAGAATCATTTTACTTGATACACTGCTATATCTGAAGTGTAACAATTCTTAGAAGTCAGGGCATGACAGCAGTACAAATTGTTTTTATTATAGCACGGGGAGGGGGAGAAAGTCCTAAAGGTTTTGAGCCCTCTTCACAGAGGGCACGACAAATAGAAACTCACCTCTTGCTTCTGAATTCTCTGCAGTGACCTTGTTGTGGCTTAACGGGGGTACTCTTCACTCCTGTATCTTTATTCAGCTGACATGCCTTTACAACTCACCTTGTCCAATGGGATTTTGTACCCTGTCTCAGTCACTGCAGATTGAAACAAAACATCCTGCAGCCACAATACTGTGTATAGAGCCCTGCTGAACTTTGCCCTCTTGCTTTCTGCAGTTAGGGAAAAAAAAGACTCACTGTAGGTATGGGAACTTCGCGAAGATATGTATTCCTATAGTTGGCTTACGGTAGTCTTTTGTGCATTTAAACTTCTATACTAGTATGGCTATTTCTTTTGTGTCCCACCACAATGAGCCAGAAGCATTGTTAGGCACTCCCTAGAGTCACACATATAGCTTGTGATATCAGAAGAAGGAGCACCAGTTTAGCTACTTATGGATAGGAATGAGTTAGCCTACAAGTTGCTTGTAGATAGTTAAGCCTTTAAATGTTGATTTTGATGCTTTACAGATTTTCTCATTCCCAAAATATTTACTTCTCCTCCTGTAGTCCCACACTAAATGATTAAAATAATTTCTCTACTCTTCATAGATTGCCACAAAGCATTTGCACTGGTTGTGCGACCCCCAACAGAACAGACCAACTTGCTGTTCAGTTTCCAGATAACAACAGAGGAGCCTCCCAAGGAGGACTGGCTGAAGATGCTGTGTCGGCATGTGGCCAACACAATATGTAAAGCTGACACTGTAAGTTCCCAGATGACAGAGAAACAGTACAGGAACTCTGGGAATCATTATTCATTTTACTGATAACACATTGGTACTGATAGACAAAGGCAGAAGGGCAAATGGAATGCTGTTAAATTTGCCATGTCTTGAACAGTTGCCAATAATTTTCACAAAATTCAAAATGTCTTGTAAGTCAAATTAGATTGTTATGGCTGTATTACTCCAAAGCAGTGCAGTGTACAAATGCAGCAGTTTTTTGGTTTGCATTGGTACTCAGTGTTCAGTAGTGGGTAAGTGTATTGCTATATGTTGATGTGATTCATCTGTCTACCTGTTTAGCTGCATGAGATAAAAAAGAGCAATCACAACAATAATAAAAAAGATGGGATAAGCTATGCTGCCCAGAAGAGTGGGGTACTTTTCAGGAACCCTTTGGGCCTTATTAGATTTCTAAAAGCTGCCTAGTCAAGTTATTTTAATGAAATATTTTTATCTTTTATTTTCTTTTTTCTCTTGGTGCTAGTGATAATATTTTCTGTTTTCTATTGTTTCCATTGCCTTATGCATAGTTTTTAATTTTGTTTGGTATCTTGAGGTTGATTTGAGAAAAAAGGTGCAGATGAAATAGGTGTTAAATACATTCAATATAATCTTAGTAGTAGTAGAACTTCTTTGTGTTTGCCACTGGATTTGTTGTGATCATCAAAATGATTAGGTCTTATGGTGAAAAGAGGATTTGTTAATGCCAAGTATACTTCCAAAAACCAATAATATGGCTGCTTCTAAAAATGTGCCATTTCCTTAGTTACAGGGAATGAATCAGTGTACTATATTATTGCTCAGTCAACATAATATGATCTATATATTCTGTTCTTAACTAATTTCATTCTACCGGGAATTAATTTGGAATTGTAGCTTTAGTATGTTCCAACTATCACTATTTCATGGAGATAGATTGGCGTGTCTTCACTTGTGAAGCTGTTAAGTTTACTGAACTCAGGGGGGTTCTTTTTGTATGATTAAGGTTTGTACTACGCTGAGTTAATAAATAGCCTAGTAAATGTAGTCCATAGAGCTTTTAGAAGTGAAAAGGAAATTACAAAAAGATGCAAACACAGGTATATCTCAGTTAATGAAGTAGATTTGCTCCTGGGCTTCTACGTTTATAGAAAATTTGGTGCCAGAGGTAGAAAAAACATGGAAATCGAGATAGTATGTTCAACAGGTTTCAGCAAGCTTTTTATTCCAAACTAACATTATGAACATGTAAAATTAAACAACCAGGTCAAGTAAGCCTTGCATAAATAAGGACATTTTGATTCTTGTAGAAACCATTTGAAAGCCTCTTTCAAACTGCAACTCAGGTTGATTTTCCCCCTTCTTTTAACCACCTTTCAACCATTTTGGTGGCCAAACTTAAAGATCTATGCTTTTTTCCAGTACGCTAGGACAGCTGGTGAGGCAGGCTTACACTACTGTCCCTTTCCCCCTGTTTTCTCTTTAAATATGCCTAGTAAGTCATTGTGGAGGCAAATTTGCTGTTGTATGGAAGCACGCATCTACAGGAGAACCACAAACAGAATACTGTTCCTTCTCTGGTCAAGTTTTATTGCAGTATTTATTAAAGACATGATGTTACAGCCCAACACTGAAAGCTTTTTTTCCCCTCTCCAGTCCCACTTCACCATCTTCCAGTGCTAATGCTGTAAAACAAAGCAAAACAAACAAAACAAAAGTTTAATCTAGGCAGAAAAAAACCGGGATGGGAATGCACTCCCATAAAATGACTTTGTTACAGACATTATGATATATCTGAATGGGAAAATGATAAAACAACACATTTGAAGTCATGCTAAATTATTGAGTAAATAGAATTCAAAGCACATGACCATGTCAGTCTTGATCAGTATGCAAAGGATCTTGTACTACCTTTGAGACGAATGACGAAGGAAATCAGTATCACAAGCTTTTGGATACCTGTCTGCTTCATTAGATGCCTTTTCTCAGTCTCAAAGATGTTACAAGGTCCCTTTGTAGTCAAGTGAACAATTTACTATCATGTTTGACCAAGTGTGTAAAACCGTGTTTAACATTAATATAACCTTGTGGTTAATTTTGAAACTCTGTTCTTCAAAGCATATTAAAATAATTAGTTGAAATGGTGTGGAACAGATGATTAAAAGCAAGTTTATCCATTTTTTCTAGGCCTCTAATAAAATTTATGTTTAAACAGCCTATGCCAATGTTTTAATATTCCTAATGTCATGGGGCAGATCCAGTACCTAGGGTTTAATGTCTGACATACAGGAAGACTAGTGCTGAAGTACAGTAGGCTTTATAGAGCCAAATATCTTTAAAATTTCTTACAAACATTTGTGTCAAGAAGCAGGTTGAAAATGCTCATGTACACTGACAGACACATCCCACATGGTGGCAGCAGAGGCTTTAATTTTTATCTTTTTTACTTTCAGGCTAAGCTGTAAAATAGTCTGAAGCCATGAAGAGTAAATGTTAGTAGATGTACATGTGTGCACATTCTAATGTATATATTTCCCCTTTTGCATAAGTAAAACATCTTGGTTTTGTTGAGGAAACTTGAGCACTTAAGCTGAGATATTTGCATGTGGATCTTTATTTCAGAATGATTTTCTTGACCATTCTTTTATTAGGAAAATCTAATTTATACAACTGATCCTGATTCCATTGAAGTAAACACAAAAGATATGGACAGTACATTGAGCAGAGCATCCCGTGCCATAAGGAAAACATCCAAAAAGGTAAGGATATAACTGATTTTTAAAAGTGTTACTCTGAAGTTACTTATATCAGAGGTTACAGTTTAATCAAACCCACTTCAGTCCTTTCTCAGTTGCTATATTTATTAATTTTATTTGTTTAATTTTCAATATTTTGGGGGGATAGATTCTCTCCAAGGGAGGTTTATATACAGAAAACTGCAAACTTCTGTTCCAATAGAGTACCCATTTAAAGTGCTCCAGATAAATTTACCTTTTAAAGTCAAAGAACATACACACACTCCACTCTTTTGATGAGAGAATATTTTCTTCTGACAACTGGAAGTCACATTTTGAATACATGTAGTCTGCAATGATTCACAGTTTTATGAAAGGTTTTCATTTTGTGTGTGTGTGTTTGTGTGTGCTGCAAAGCTTGAGAGTCTGCTTCAGAACTAGCATCACTTCAATATTTTCCAAATTGAAACGTTCTTTTTGACCACAAAGAAGGAGATTAATTGAATTTAGATTCAATCCTGGAAAAGCAAGAGTCTGCATTTCTTCCATTTGATTGTAGTTTGATTCAACCACTTGCAACTTCTCTGCTCTCCGTTTATGTAATTTGTTATATGTGTATTTATCTTAAATATTTTAGAGGATGGGGAGGGAGAGAGGGACTTTTTACCAATGGAGGATAAATGTTTCATGCATCCATAAAGCTTATTACATTTGTTAGCCCTTAAGGTAGAAATCAAAAGCCAACTTGAAGATATGTGTGTGTGTGTGTGTGCGCGCGCGCACACACACACACACAGTAGTATAAGGCTCTTTGTTGCCTTATTTTAAAAAGTAAAGTGGGTGGATAAAGTTGTTTTGAGATGGGATTGTTCCTATCTTCACAGCTTTTCAGCTATACATCAGCTAGAAACAGGGGCAAGGAAGATCACTTACTTTCACCAGGAGAACGGTATTTACTGTGTTGTCAAAGGCTTTCATAGTCAGAATCACTCAGTTGTTGTGTGTTTTCCGGAATGTATGGCCATGTTCCAGAAGTATTCTCTCCTGAGGTTTTGCCCACATCTATGGCAGGCATCCTCAGAGATTGTGAGGTATATTCTCTGAGGATGCCTGCCATAGATGTGGGCGAAATGTCAGGAGAGAATACTTCTGGAACATGACCATACAGCCCAGAAAACACACAACAACCCAGGGTATTTAATTGCCACCCCTTTTGGCAGTTCTAAGCATTCTCCAGACATTTTGTAAGGGTCTCTTTTGGAAAAAGAAACAGGTCCCATGGGCCCAAAACCAGCTTTGATTAATGTTGTCAAAACATGAGGATGCTGGCTTGCATAAAATTCATAAGCCAACCTATGTGCCCCGAGGCAAAATCAAAACTGATATGTATAAGCAAAATCACAATACATCTCACCCAAGTTGGAGAAACTGACTTGGTGAATTGTGTGTTTGCTCAGTCACCTGTCCAGGGAATGGAGAATGTGCAACTTGAAAAGCCCCTGGTTTCCCTCATTATGGGTCTTTAGGTTACATTATGCTTCACCACACTTTCAGAAGGAGGTCTCTCTTCTGTATAAGAGGGCATTTAAGCTGATTTGAGTCTCATTTGAAAGAGGAAAACAGGATAACAACAAGAAGTCAGTCCTAGCTTTTGTCTGTCATCAGGATACCACATTTTGGGACACTGCATCTGCTAGCCACCAGTGGGAGAATTGGTGACGGTTCTTTCCATGAGTGGCGCGAACTACATTTCCTGCTGCCAACCACTGATGTCTGCCCAGATGCCAGTGAAAGGGTACATACATCAGATCACAAGTCTTTGGTAGCTAAGGATTGCAATGGGTAGGTGCTTCGTCGGGGATGCATAGAGGAAAATTGACTGTATGGTTGGATTGCACATAATGTCAGATGAGATTATTGCCTTATTTATTTCTTGATGTTTGGTGAGGAGTAATACAAAATCCAGGAAATCATTGCATAACTGAGGCTCAGTATAATAACTACTTACTGTCAAACCTTAGATTGAATTCCAAGTTTCCAAGTAGCATGACTTCATTTCTTGTTTACCACTTATGTGACTGTGGTTACACTTTGCAGGTTACCCGAGCCTTCTCTTTTTCCAAGACGCCCAAGAGAGCCCTTCGAAGAGCGTTGATGGCACATAACAGTGCGGACGGAAATAATTTCTGCCCAACAAGTGACAGCTACTTAGGGGGGCGCCTTGCCAGTACTTCATCCCTAGCAGTAAGTGACTTGCCTGGGGAGACAGACTCTTTCATTATACGTATTTGAATAATGAAATGTATTCTGGCATGTTGGTTAAGCTCTCTGAATTCATAACAACTACATGGGTGATGTGATTAAAAGACATTATCAACTGAATTAGATAAGTGCATTGTAAATGTCAACCAGAAGTGAGTATACACATGATGGAGATGCTGGGGAATGTATTTAACAGAAGGAAATCTTTCCCCTTGTGGTTGGTTTCACACTTCTGAGAAAGCAAGGCATTAACTAAACCTGAGTGATGGGGGTCTTGGAGATTTGTATCCATTAAAGAATAATCTTGCCATAGAGAAATGTCTCCGATAGTGAAATACTTGCAAATATGTGTGTATTGAGGTGGGATAGTATTGAGAAATTTAAATGTAAAACTTATTCTTGTAGAAATAAAGGCTCAAAAAAGAAAAAGAAAAAAAGAAGAGATAGAAACTGGTATTGTAAATAGCACAATATAAATATCAATTCAAAATATGAAATGGAGCCCCCAGTGGCACAATGGGTTAAACCTTTGTGCCGGCAGGACTGCTGACAGACAGGTTGGCAGTTTGAATCCAGGGAGAGCAGGTGAGCTCCCCTCTGTCAGCTCCAGCTCCCCATGCGGGGACATGAAAGAAGCCTCCTATAGGATTTTAAAACATCCAGGCGTCCCCTGGGCAAGGTCCTTACAGATGGCCAATTCTCTCACACCAGAAGCAACTTGCAGTTTCTAAAAACAAAACAAAAAAACATGACATGAAACTTTTATATAGTATACTTCTTAAATATGGAGTTGTATTTAGTGTTATGAGATTATGACTACTTAGTTATATCCCAAATGGATAGAGCCTTTGGAGTATAGTTTGACAGCCCAATGGCATTTTTTTTTTGGGGGGGGGGGGGTTGTTTTGTTTTTGGCATGATCAACTTTTACCTTTTCATACACCAGGCCATAATAACCATTACTACAGGAAGCATTATTGATTTCTTCATATCATCATCCAGGTAGAGAACCATGTAACTTTAGAAGAACTGAAAGAAGGACAAAAAAGGAAGAAAAGTACAGGGTGTTTGAAAAAGAACTCCCTAGTTTTAATGTGTTTTAAGTTAAAATTAGGGAGTTCTTTTTCAAACACCCTGTATATCACTCTCATGTTGTAGATACACATTTTCTAAAAGGAGGCTTAGCTATACAGTTCCAGAAGGAAGACTCTTTGAGATTATGAAATTAATAAATAAATAAAGAGATTTTATATGCCACCTTTCTCTGAGGCCTACAGACCAAATTAAAACAAAACACAACTAAAACTATATATAGCACTAAAAAGCAACCAATTTAGTTTTCAGAAAAGAGAGATTGACGGTCAAAGAATTCACTGAAGTTTCATTTTATAGGCCTCTTGGAAATAGTGATGATACAGTTGAGGTGCAACCATGGGCCATATTCCAAGGAATTGATTTTTCCTCTGTAAAGGAAGGGGCAAGTAGCTACTAATAGCAGATTTTGTAAGCAGGACACTGAATGAAGACACATTTTAAACTAAGTTTAAACCAGTTGTTGCTCTTTCCTAGAAATCTCTTCTTAAAGATGCTGCTTTAGTACTTATTATTTTTTAATTACACCATATCTTGCAACTTCAGCAGCTGAAACAATTTTTGGGAGGGGAGGAATGTAAATTCTTTAAGAATGGAGAGGATTAGTCATACTGGGTAACAATATCATAATATAAAATAAATAAATAAATCTCTAGAAAGTAAAACTAGTTCCAGTGGAGCTTAAATGGAAGATTTCCAAGAAAATTGTTAATTTGTTGCTCTTGGTCTGTGGGCTAGCTAGGGCTTAAGTTGTTTTTTCCCCTTCCATCTAAAATAAATAGTATTGGAAGAAATGAGAGATTTAAATTGTATTTGTATGCACCATGTAGTTTAATGCTTTCTCTTCCTCCCCATTTTAGATGATTCGCTCCTCTTCTACATACTCCTTAAGTGGACCTATTAAAAATACTGTTAGTGTGCAGCGTTCCAACTCTATTGATGGGAGCTCCCAAACCGCTAGGCTTCGGCCTCTGATCTGTACTTCCCATGATCGGCAAGGGAGAACTGCCTCCAGCTCGGAAACTTTAAGTGTCCCCTCGCTGGCCTGTTCTTGCTTGGGCACCACTAATGACGAAGTGGGTGGAGACAAAAGGGTTGCCTAAAGTGAGCTTTATCCCCTCTTTGGACACACTTTGGGTGCAAAATAGCTTTCATTTAATAAGGTGCACAGCCTGTACTAAGTTCTCTAGGTTAGGGATAGGAGAAATATGGCCTGTGGGTTGTCAGGGATTCAGATCTCTTGACCCCCTTCCCCTCCTTGCTTGCAGAAGCCTCTAAATTATTTTTGTAACCACCGAAGGTTATTTCACTCCTCTGGGTCCATTTTGAGGCTCAAATGGCCTTTTATTATAGTGAACTTCCAGACACTTCTGATTTTTAAAAATGAATGTGTGGTCTGCCATGGTCTAGGGGAGGGTGAAATTGGGGCCTTGACTTTCCTACTCACCCCTGATTTACGTTCTGGGTCTATTTTGGGATTTCAGCACACTTTGCTCATACCAGGCGACACTTTAATTCTTTCTCTTTTATTTAACTCTCTTCATCGGGCAAGATATGTTCACCATGGATACATATTTGTTGGGCTTTCTTTCCATGTTTTCTAAAATTCAGGTGTTTCTCTTTAAATGTGGCGTGTAGGGATTTGGCTTTGAACTCTGGACCTAATTACAATTAAATAATAATTTTGAAGATTGTTTGAACAAGTCAGGATAACTTCCGTAATCACTTCTTCATCAGCTTTGTATTTTTAAGTTGTACTGTGCTTCATTCTTTTGTTATTGATGTGGTACGGAATCATTAGAAGGTGTTTATATCCCAAAGGATGTAAATGTAGGGAAGAAAACTGAAGGGCAGTCAGCAACTTTTTAAGCAACCCTGAAACTTAACCTGTACCAAAAAAAAAAAGAGTTTTGTATTCATTCTTGTTATCCAGAGAGGCTTTTGACCTCCCTGTTAGATGGAAGGATACTATTTTGTTTGGAAATGTGAACATGCAAATAGAGCCAATTAAATTAATTTTTTGAGACTGGAAAACCTGAAAAGAAGTGTTACTGAACATCAAAGTCTGAAGGAGAGCTCTGATTTTGACATACATTTTGCACATATATATCTCAACAGTATTGCTGAATATAACTTGCCAGAACTTTGAAAGCCTGGATTCTTTAAAAAGGAAGGTTTTTCTGTATTTCCTGGGATCCTCTTGAATAGCTTCCTCCCTCAACTCCTCCACCCACAGGGATAGTTTGGGATTTCTTTTTTTCTAATGAGATGAGTCAATATTTCTTCCGTTCTTTTTAACAGGGCATCCATTCCCCTTCTTTGATCAACCTGCCGTCGGTGTTTGAAAAAAGGAGTCATACCTTAAGTCGATCGACTACTCATTTGATATGAACTTGGTGGGAAATGGACTTGCAACATAAAATTGCCGATGGCCAAAAGGTGGTTTGGCTTCCCAAGCAATCCCTTACTGACATGAATGGAGGTACTTAGCTAGCACTTAGTGGCAATTAGTAAACTTGTAGATAACACTAAGGTGAGCATCAAGAGTTGTCTGATTTGTTTACAAAACGAAGTAAAGGACTGGACCTTGGTTTGGGTATAAGCTTTTTCTTTGCACATGTTACTCTATCAACATAATCAAAATATTTTGCTTTATGTAAAACGTCATAAATAAAATGGTATTTGAAAAATTGAAAGTTAATCAGTGGTATCCCAACTGACCGAGGATGGTGAATTTTCCTCTTAAAACAGTATTTTTATATATATATTGGCTGCATATATTGTGGGTTTTATTCAACTGCATTAACAAATTTGTACAGTAAGAAACATGCTTCATTTTTAAAGTACAGAAATTAACCTGTTTTTATAGGATATCAAAAAAATTGAGGTTTCAAAATGTCTGAATATTCTTTTATTCCTGCATGACAGTGTGGTGATGATGGTGTTTCAGTGGAAAACATGAAATATTTTCGCCAGTTTTTCAATTGATTTAATGTTCAGCTGCTAGGTTTAACTATTATTCAACAGAAAGGAAATTTTCCCAAGATAGGAACTGTGCTAAAAAAATATCACTTTTGATCATTATATTTATAATATTTGATGGAGACCATTTTTAAAAGAAGCTGTCTCTAAAATATAATGAAACACCTCTTACACATACTGCTCATGCACAGATTTCAGTATGGAGATAAAATGTAGATTTGACTTCAATATCTACTGCTGCTATTTTTTTTTTTATCCATAGGCCTTTATATAAATTCCTTTGAAAAATTCGCTTTGTGTTTTTTCTTATGCTTCTAGTATTTTCCCTTACAGAAAAACATCTATGGAATAATCAGGTTTCATAATAGAATTTTAACACTTTCTCTGGAAATTAATCTTTTACTTGCTCTGTGTATTAGGGAGAAATAGTGGGTGGGACTTCTAGCTTCTCATTCCTTTAACCACAGATGCTACTTGTATGCTGGCATAATTTGTGACACTTTTATTACTTCTGTATCTTTTAAAAATTCTATACTGGCAGAAACATATGTAAATAAACTGTTTATGTTAACGTTGAATTCTTAATCTTATAAATTTTGCCCCTATCACTGCAGTAATGTTTGGATTAGATTGTACTGCATCATTAATACATTATTTTTTCCTCCAAAGCTCAGAATCAAGAAGGCTTACAAGATACAAAGAAATAGAAATAAAACAAAGATATACTTATGTTTAAAATGGCATCGAACTGTCTATGCCATTAAAACCATTTAACACATCAGTTGAATGAAAAGCAAAAGATAAAAGGAGTACGACACACAAAAATTCTAAAAAGCCTGTTGGAGCAAAATAAAAAATTATAATACAGGGGAGACAATCCAATTTTCTAGGAAGGAAGTTCCAAAAACCGTGCAATCACAGAAAAGGTCCTCTCTTGCATTTACAGTAAACCTATTTATGAGGGCCATGGCAATGACACGTGTGGGCCTCTTGAAAATCTCATAGGGGAAGGTCTGATTTTTCAGATAGTTATTACCCAGGCAATATAGGGTTGTATAGATTGTAAGCAGACATTTGAACTGTACTTGGAAACAGAGTGATATTAATCACTAGACCTGTTAAAAGGGATGTGCTCTCTGTCGCTGTGTGATTTTTTTCCATATCTTAGCAACACATAGAATGCATGGTTTGTTCAGTTGCTTTTGAGGATTTCCTACAATGGAAAATTGATCAAGGATATGTATGTCGTAATCTGTTTTATTTAATGTGTTGAAAACATCTTCACATTCAACTACTCCACAACATTTTATTTGCTTCTGATAATTTGTTGGCCAAAAAAGTTCCTAATGTGATACTAAAATACCACTGAAAGTTTCTGATTCACTACAATAATGCTTTTCACTAGAATTGTTCAATTCCCATTCCACTCAACAGGAAGAAAAATGCAGATCAGAAGGTAAGAATGGTGATGCCAGTACATAAATAGTTGTGTGTCAGGAATCCTTACTTGGGCATTTCCAAGTTTGAGAACAACTGCAGTGGTTGTGAATTATTAGAGCTTTGTCATGCCACAATTCTGGAAATACCCTATTCATAATCTTTCAGTGAAAACTAGGCATGCAAGCCATTGCTGACTGCCATAGTCAGTTTTAGAAGGCAAGGAGAAATAAATTTCTTTCATATCTTCTTGGTTCCACAGAGAAGTCCAAAAGGGTGAACTTAATGCAGTGTTAGATTTCCAAATCTAACAATGAATTGTATGAAGGTAGAGGCATGAAAAGAAATTTCATATGGATAGAAATCAAACATGCCGATACACAAAGTATTTTATATGCAACATGCTCCAAGATGAAGAGTAATTTCCTGCCTTTTCTACTTTTGGGGGAAGGGGGTGCATTGATCCCATAGTCTGGCAAAGTAACAAATTCTTTTATCAAAATTGTCACAGTTTAGGGTTAGGAGCCACCTGATGAGATGGGTGAGAGATGTGGAGGGAATTAATCATGGCCTGAAATATGTTTATCTTCCCGTGTCAGCACTGTTCCAATCTATTTAAGGTTCCTAGTGCTGTTTGAAGAGGCATATATTCTCACTGCAGTGTAAGTAAGGCATTTATGGACTACGGTGATTCATCTATATTCTTTATTGAACAGAAGTGGTGGAAAGATTGGAACAGTTATGATAGCTCAAGTTGGCTTGCTTCCAGTGGCACTGAAAGAGATATGTTCTATTATTATTTTTTTACTTTTAAAAACCCTTTAGCATGTAAAGATAGAAAGTAAAACTGGTGTTAAAGTGTTGCTTTCTTTCAGATACATGCACTCTCCATTTGAGTATACTCTTGAGACTAGCATCCTTTCCAAAGTTTGAATCAGTTTAAGGTGGAACAAAATGGTTTTGCATGTACTAATCCCCAAAATGATTGCATCTTTTATTTATACTCATATGTCCTGAGGCTGGGAAAATTCCTCCAATCGGAAAAGCTGACACTGCCAGTTATGTAGCATGTTTTGGTTACCAATGCTGTGATATGAGGAACTGATGCCTAGAAGTTTTGATTTCTACCTTGTTTGTTAGCTTGATGGAATTTCCAAGTACATGTGCTTTGCAGTAGTGACTTCACAGCCTTGGCAAATGAAGTTGCAAGGGCTCATGGTTTAGGGCCCTCATTCTCTCCAGATTCTGGTCTGTCAGGATAAAAGACAGAAATGTTTTCATTCCATTCCATAAAGCTAGCTCCTTGATTCACAAGGCTTCAGAATCAAAGTCCCTTTGAGAACCAATTTGATATTACCATGTACTGGAGTCTATTTTCCCTTCTTCTGGAGATCAGAAATGTAACTGAAAATCATAACTGTTGCTTTCAAAATTGAGTGTTGGTAAAACACGATTGGGGGAAGAATGTTTAACTTTGATATTGTCCAGATAGGCATATTATAGAGTTCGCAGACAATCCCTCTGCTGGGATGATCCATATTAATCCCCTCCTGACACTCTCTTAAAGAAGAAGAATATCCTTCCTGATAGCAACACTTTATAAGTCTTAGCTTAGAGGGTACATCCTTAGCTTCTCTGCTTCAGATTGACAAGACTGTCAGTGCTGTGACTCATAGGCCTGGTACACAATGTTACTATACTTAGAAATGGAGTATGTTTTGTGCCGTTTTAGTACCTGGAGGAAACTCTGTGCCATAGACACAGTAGCCATGTCTAGCAATTTCTGATATCCTTGTCTGATAGAAGTCTTTCATTTTCCTCCCTGAAATGCTAGCATGCTACAATTTTAGTTAACTTTCAGTTTGGGGATAAGCTTTCTTATTTCCAAGTGCTAAGATTCCAAAAGTGTACAAGAATCTTCAGCCTCCAGTTTCAAAGTCAACGCCTCAGTGGGACATGGAGTTAGTTGTGTCTCAACTTCGCAGACAGTGGTTTGAACATTTTAAGATATCCAGTTACTTACCTGGAAGATGGCTTTCACAGTTACACCAGCCAGATAATCAGGAGAGTTATGTGCATTTGAGTGGATCAACTTTATCTTTGGTTCCATTGTGATAATGTTTTCACGTCAAATATTACTTTTCCACCCAATGTGGTGCTTCCATTTCACATTATTCAGGACTTGATGCTACATACATTAATGCAGAATTCTACCACAGGCTTGCATTGTATTGATGTTAAAAGAGCCTTTGTCTTCTATGTTGATAGGACTGCTAGTCTCAGAGACATTTCATTTGTTATTTTTCAAAGAAGAAAATATTTTCTGTTTCCTCACAGTGGTTAGCTAAATGGTTTCTACTATTCATCTTGCCTATGAACTGGCCAAGAGAGATTGTCAAGCTTGGGTTTGATTTCATTCTCCGTGAGCTCCAGCTGGATCTGCTGCTTTCTTGAGAGGTGTTCCTGTGGAGAATGTTTAGAAGACAGTCACCTGGTTGCAGCCTTTATCTTCAGTTTCTCTCTATGGGATAGATGCACAATATAGTGATGATGCTGCTCTAGGAAACCTGTACTTTTCCCATGCCTTGCATGATGACCTTCTCCTAGGGTTGGTAAATAGTCTCCCAATTGTTTGAGTCACAGAGGCTATGAAGAAGTAGGTCAGGTTGCATATCTGTAACTAGTTCTTTGAGTGATCATCTGTGAATTCACACAACCCTGCTGGCTCTGACCTCACTGCATGCTGCTTTCCCTTAGATCAGGGGTTCTCAAACTTTTTCAGCCGTGGAGCCCTTTTTAAAGCAAACGTTTCTCATGGAGCCCTAAGTTTATATATTATATATAATGTATGTATATATATCAAGCATGGGCCGGGCCAGTGGCAGATAGATGGAGAGTGTTTGTGTAAACTAACTCACACAGTAATAATAATAATAATAATTGTGAGGTTTTCTGGCATTGTCTATTTCTGCCGCTTCTGTGACTGTTCATTTGTATTTTGATTCCGTAGCCCACTTGTCGATGGATGACCAGAATCAGCAGCATCCACCGTGGTCCTTTTTATCCTGGGTGAGGACCGAGCCAGTATAGACTTCGTTTGGGTTTGATTCTCCATAATGCTAATGGGTTAGATGTCTGCTGTGCTCAGAAACTCCTCAAAGCACAGCAGACAAAAAACCAGTACAAGAAAACCGCACTACAAACTAGAGCTGATAGCTGGTACAACAAAACATTGCATGGAAAGTTCCTTGACAAAATTGAAGGAAAAGTGGATAAGGAGAAGACCTGGCTATGGCTCACAAATGGGACACTGAAGAAAGAGACAGAAGGCCTGATCCTTGCAGCCCAGGAGCAAGCCATCAGAACAAATGCAATTAAGGCCAAGATCGAAAAATCAGCTGATGACCCAAAATGCAGACGGTGCAAGGAAACCGACGAAACCATTGATCATATCCTCAGCTGCTGTAAGAAAATTGCACAGACAGACTACAAACAGAGGCACAACTATGAGGCCCAAATGATTCATTGGAACTTATGCCTCAAGTACCACCTCCCAGCAGCAAAGAACTGGTGAGATCACAAATCTGCAAAAGTATTGGAAAATGAGCGCACAAAGATACTGTGGGACTTCCGAATCCAGACTGACAAAGTTCTGGAACACAACACACCAGACATCACAGTTGTGGAGAAGAAAAAGGTTTGGATTATTGATGTCGCAATCCCAGGTGACTGCCGCATTGACGAAAAACAACAGGAAAAACTCAGCCGCTATCAGGACCTCAAGATTGAACATCAAAGACTCTGGCAGAAACCAGTGCAGGTGGTCCTGGTGGTGATGGGCACACTGGGTGCCGTGCCAAAAGATCTCAGCCGGCATTTGGAAACAATAGACATTGACAAAATCACAATCTCCCAACTACAAAAGACCACCCTACTGGGATCTGCACGCATAATCCGAAAATACATCACACAGTCCTAGACACTTGGGAAGTGTTCGACTTGTGATTTTGTGATACGAAATCCAGCATATCTATCTTGTTTGCTGTGTCATACAATAAAATAGTAATAATAATAATAATAATAATAATAATAATAATAATAATAATATTTAAAATGAATAACAATGTAAACAAACATAAATTTAACAGTATTTCAGTAAAAGACCCCCAGGGCTTTCCAGTACAAACCCTTTCTGCCATGCAGGAAAAACACAAACACCTCCAACAGATTGCCACCCAGCCTTTGTAACAATAATAACAACAGTAGCAGTAGCAAAACTCTGAAGAGGTGAGGCACCCGCAGAGCCCCTGAGCACCTCTCACAGAGCCCTTAGGGCTCCTCAGGGCACAGTTTGAGAACTACTGTTGCTTTCATAACCCTCAATATTTGGGCATGAAATGAGGGAAGAGACCTAATACTGGACAGGGTTATGACCGTAAAGTTTATGTGACAGCTCTAGAAGGTTCTAAACTGCTACACAGGTGCAAACAATCCATTTGTATGATTTCTGAGATTACCACCTGAAGAACTACAGTTATAGTTATGTAATCTCTCCTCTTGTTCTGAGGTTTGTATCAGATATAACTCTTTAGGCCATAGGATAATGTGATCCTCTTCTTTCCTCATCTGCAAACAAATTGAGAGGAAGCTAAATTTGTCAGGCGGTTTTAGCTCTATCTATATGGAACTGAGTTGGAGGAGCAGGGGAAATTGTATTTTTACAGTTTTGTTGTTCTCTAAGTCATGGTGAGCTGCTATGTGTACTTGTCTTGTCCTTTTCTCTCATCCAGAAAGTATAGCATGCTCAGCATTAACTTTGTTATAGAGTTTTCTAGACTAGACTGGAGTGGAATATAAATCATATGGCTGAGTTTTCTGTTTCACGCACCTTTCCAAAATGATAGTGCCTCTTTGCCACTTACTGGTGTCTGAAGCTTGGGCACATGGAGAACCAAAAGTGGATACTAAATACCTCTCAGCCTCAGTGTCCTTATAAATATGCAAACTTCCATTTTCTTTGCCTAAAGTGGAAGTGATTTATTAACTATACAGGATTGCAAGCACCTACATGCTTTCTGCTACTCTGTGATGGTAAAGATAATATTTCAGTTACTTCTACAGTGTCAGGCCTAGGGTGAATATATATATGAGCATAATTGATTTGAAGTGTGCTAGTTTCTATCTTTGGTACCTCACTGGTTTGCATGTTCAAAGTAGAAGAAGAAGCAGATCAAGCAGATCAAAAGGTTGTGGCTGTCGCATTTCCAACTCTGTTCTCAGGTCAGAAGGTTCTGTTATGAGACACTAACGGATCTACTGGCCACAGTTTAAATTGGGAAAAAAATATTAGGAACATTACATAGGGTTTTTTTTGATACAGAAACCATCAGTTTTTAAGAACAGGCAGAGCTCTGTTGGGTGAGATCACACATTCACATAGACTAGTGGACAATCAATAACTTCTCATAGGCCCCTAAGCAGGATATAAAGAAATCAGCCATCCTGTTGGCTGTGGCTTCTATATAGCCATCTTAACCTTTCAAATGGTTTTCTTAATATTTTTGAATATGTCAATTTCCCCCTTTAAGCCACCTAAGTTGGTTGTCCATTTTGTTCTCTCTGTTTCCATAATACTAACCTGGTGTTACTTCCTAACATTGATCTGAAGCCGTGGTTTCACCTTCACTATAGTATGGAGATTCCTGGGTGACTGGGTTTGAGCAGATTTGGAAATACATTCCCCTTGGTGAGCCTGCTTTTATATCCATGACCCCTCCAGTCCCTGGTGAAATGTACTTCTTAGCAACAGTTGTAATGTCATCCCAAGGTTGGTTGAGAGATGGCATTTCCCCTTCTCACAATGTCATAAAGTGCTAGCATTAGTGTCATTTACAAATAATATGAGAATTAAATGGCTACTTCTATCTAACTTGCAGAAATATAAGCACTTTTGGGCCCTACTGGGGCACTACTTAATAGTTGCCCTAGAATGCAGGAATGACATTCAGCGGACACTGATTTTGTATGGCACTTTCTCTTTGGCAAAGACAGAAGATTTCTTCCCTGTTACAGACCACTAAATGTCACACCCTCCCCAGTTGATGGCTAGCCATAACTAGAAAGCCAAACTAGCCTTAATCTTCTAAGACATGGGTGAGGAGCCTCAGGACCTGAGACTGACTCTGGCCCTTCAGAGGTCCCAGTCTGGTTGACCTTGTCCAGATAGTTTCCCACCATGATTTGGTAGTTTCTCAACTTTTGTGATTTAAAATACCTCTCTTAAGATTTGGGAAGCCATATTAGATAGATGGCCCATGGAGGACCAACATTATCAATGGCTTCAAAGATGTCCATCCTTAGTTGAGAAGTGAGCCAGTACTGGGCAGTATCCTGAGGAAAACTCTGTGTGACTGGATGCAACTAAGCAAAGGATAAAAACTGGTTTGTAGATCATTAAGGTTACCAATAATAAATCAAGGCATTTATGGTAGCTTTGAAAATTTGAAAAGGTGTAAAATAAGAGGAAAGTGGACTTACTTCGGGAAGTTTCTGCAGAATCTAAAGGAATTAGCCTGAACCTTCTTTGGCCTCCCCAAAAAGTTATGTTTTATATGACCAGGTAAAATAATGTGTTGTCTCATTTCTGTTTAGAAAGCGTTCTTATTCTGGGAAAAAGCAAAATGTCTGCAGGTCATGTTAAATTAGATGGCTATTGTTAAATTTTGTTTCAGAAATCTATTATATTGCTTTGAAATACTATCTTGCAAGAGCGAATGGTGTCTCATGGTGCTTCTGTGGTTTCGCATGTTTTTAATGCACCATTTTCCTCATGTATCTCCACAATCACATCCAAGTCAAGGACAAAAAGGCGTTCAACTTTTATCTACAGAATGAGATGGTTAAGCAGCAAGGATTTTAGGCTATTTTTTTTCAATTTAATTCACTCCCAGCACTAAAACAGTCCTAACAAGATTGGCATATTTTAACATTCCTTTCCTTTCTAGCTTTCTATTGTTCAGTAAAGTGTAGGAGCCCTTTGAGAGAGAGTCGTCATCCACCATTGAAACAGGACCACTCAATGAGTTAGGAAGCCATATTAGATGACTTCACAAAAAATAGATGGTTAAAATATAACTCAAATGAAATAGCTCATTAAAAGGGGCATTATGCTTGAGAGGACGTCCCAAAGTGCGATGACCTTATGTTTAATTAGGATTATCTTCCCTGAAACATGTGAGATCTTTTTTTTTCTAAAATGAAACAATTTTTATCTAATCTGGAAATGAGTTGAAAAGTCAAAGGCAATGCAGTGTGATTCCTTTTTATTTGGGAACATTTGGAAGGCATAGTGTCCATGTAATGGGTCCAGATATTTGACTGGTGCCTAGGAGACAAATGAGGCATCAAACAGTGTTCATTATGCTTTTCTAACCAAAGCTTTGATAAAAACATTCCTGAGTTTTTGAGTTTGTGGAAATGTACAGAGATGGCCAGATCAGATCCTTTGTGTTTCTACACCTTCTCATACGTATTTCTGAGATGGTAAAGGAACAGAGTTTGGAATTATCAAATTACAAGTAACATAATTACCTACAATGAGTTGTTCTCATTATTCTCTTCTATAAACTTCAGAGGAAGATGCATTCATACCATCTGCCACATCTCTGTAAAGGAGACGGACGCCCAGTTTCCTTAGCTTTCACTTTCTCAGACTTAGGCTATTGTTATCTTGAGCCTGAAACTCCTGTTAATCTGACTCTGTCAAGACCCAGGCTACAAAACACCAATAACCATGCGCAGAGGCCGGATTCTATCTAATATCTTTATTATAGGAATATATAAAGTCAATAAAAACAAGTGAAGAATATAGTTCAGAAGTAGACCTTCCAGGAAAGGTCAAATATAGTCCAGGAAAACAATGTCCAATATGTGATATTAGAGTCCAAAGTTATAATCCAATAACCGAAACACACACTTTGCCAAGCAATAGTGTGGGGAGATGACAAGGTCTTTTAGTCCATTGAAGCTTGACAACAAGGCTGGAAAACAAACTTGATACTTGGCTAGACAAGACTTGATACGAGGTGAACAAGAAGCAAGAATAAGGTCCGTGGCGAGGTCCGCAGTCAAACGGGGAACAAGGCAGGCTTGGAACTTGGTCCGGGAAACAAGGAACTGGGGATCACGAAGTCCACACACGATCTCACTCCTCAAGCTGACGAGTTGACTCCGCAAGGTTTCCTTCGCGGCAAAACACCTAAATAGGGTCTCGTTTCCCGCCAGAAGAACACTTTCCCTGGAGAACTAGAAGTGAAACCCAACTCTGTCCAGATGCATGACTCCTTAGAATTTCCCAAGGGAAGCAGACCTAATCAGCTAATTGTTTGGCTGCGATTCTGAGGCTCCGGCGATTCGCCTCCCTCGCTCCTCTATCTCTATTATAATTGTCCTTTCGAGAAAACGGGGGAGAATTCTGTCCAAGGCTTGTTTGGCTGACTTCTTGAGGGCAAACATCCTCCAGGTGCAGAGGCTCCGATTCTGGCTGAACCGGTGAAAAACCCATGTTTTCCTCTTCGTCTGCCACAATAGTGCTAGGAACGGGACTACAAGGCCCATGAGACATCACACTATCCCCCTCCTCAAGGCCCCTTTCCAACATGGGCCCTCTCCGCAGGGCGCGGGGCCACGGCTTGGCAGGGTAGGCCTGATGGAAGTGGCGGATTAAGTCGGGGGCATGGACTGTGGAAGCATCTTCCCAAGAGCGTTCTTCGGGGCCAAAACCCACCCAGTCAATGAGATACTGAAGGCGGCGGCGATGAAAGCGAGAATCCAAAATGTCCTGAACCTCGAATTCCTCCTCCCCGTCCACCAAAACAGGGGTGGGGGCCGGCCGGTTCGCATCAGGGCGTACACCATCCGCCGGAAGGAGCAGGGAATGATGAAACACTGGATGAATGCGCATGGAGCGCGGAAGTTGAAGTTTGAAAGTCATGGGGTTAAGTTGTGCCACCACTGGGTAGGGGCCAATGAAACGGGCATCTAGCTTCCGGCAGGGACGGTGGGAGGGCAAAAAGCGAGTGGACAATAGAACCCGATCTCCTACCTTAATCTCGGGGCCTGGCTGGCGATGACCGTCAGCGTGGCGTTTATAGTCCTCCTTGGCTTGATCCAGTTGCTGGTGCAAGAGTTGTTGCACCGCTGTGAGTTCTTGCAGCCAGTCCTCTGCTGCGGGGACTTCTGAGGTTTCAATGACAGAAGGAAAGAAACGTGGATGGAAACCGTAGTTTGCAAAGAACGGGGTTTCCTTAGTTGAAGCCTGGACACCGTTGTTGTAGGCAAACTCTGACAGAGGTAATAGGGAAGCCCAATTGTCCTGTTGATAATTTACATAACAGCGAAGGTATTGTTCCAAAGTGGCATTGGTGCGCTCCGTTTGCCCATCCGTTTGGGGATGGTGAGCTGAAGATGAACGAGAGTCTATGCCCAATAGTTGTTGCAGTGCCTTCCAGAACCAAGAGGTGAATTGAGATCCACGGTCAGCGACCAAACTCTTGGGCAACCCATGTAGGCGGAAGATATGTTGAAGGAATAAATCTGCAGTCTCTTTGGCCGTGGGAAGGCCATCACAGGGAATGAAATGGGCCAATTTGGTAAAAAGGTCCACCACTACTAGAATCGTGGTGAATCCAAGGGAAGGTGGTAAGTCAGTGATAAAATCCGCGGAAATTATCTCCCATGGACGAGAAGGAGTGGGAAGGGGATGAAGTAGCCCTGAGGGCTTCTCCCTTCGTGTCTTGGAGCGCTGACATACAGGACAGGTATTGACATATTTCTCCACATCCTTGCGGATCTTGGGCCACCAGAAGTCTCGCAGGATCAAGTGCATGGTTTTAAATAGTCCGAAATGCCCTGCTGGCTTGCTGTCATGACACAGACGAAATGCCCTTTCTCTGCCGGGGCCTGGAGGGATGTAAACATGGTTCCTGTAGCATAGCAGGCCATCTTTAAGTGAGAATGGGAAACGTAGTCCTTGGCGAATCTGTTCTTGAGCCCAGGCATCTGTCTGTTGACTGGCTCTAATTTCTTGAGAGCAAAGGGATTCTGGGTTAGAGGGAGTTGGTTCAGTTGGAGTGGATTTGGTGTTTCCCACCGTGAGCGTGGCAAAGTTTTCGGGCTGCAGCAATCGGGACTCTGTGGTCTCTCTGCGCCCTGCAGCATACTCCGGTTTCCGTGATAGAGCATCTGCTTGCTTGGTCTGAGCCGGGGTCACATAATGGATCTGGAAGTCAAAACGTTCAAAAAACAAAGCCCAGCGCTGCTGCCTTTGATTTAGCTTTCGTGCAGTTCTTAGATGTTCCAAATTACGATGGTCAGTATGAACCTCAATGGGAAATTTGGCCCCTTCCAACCAATGTCTCCAATTTTCAAAAGCTGCCTTTATGGCCAAAAGTTCTTTCTCTCAAATAGTGTAATTTCTCTCTGGGGCTGTTAGTTGACGGGAGTAATAGGCACAAGGATGAAGATGCTCTCCCACTGGTTGCATGAGTATAGCCCCAATTGCCACATCAGAGGCGTCAGCCTGTACAACAAAAGGGGTTGTAGGATCAGGGTGCTGAAGAATTGGCTGGGTCGTGAATAACTTCTTTAGCTGCTGGAACCCTTTCTCTGCTTGCTCCGTCCAGCGGAAAGGCTGTTTCCCACGGATGCAGCTGGTGATTGGGTCAGACCAGCGAGCGAAGTCTGGGATGAATTTGCGGTAGTAGTTTGTGAACCCCAAGAAGCGCTGCACTTCCTTCTTGTTGGTTGGCGCCCGCCATTCCAATACTGCTGAAACCTTTGCCGGGTCCATGGAGAGCCCTAGTGGCGAGACGCGGTACCCCAGGAAGTCTACTTCTTGCAGATCAAAGGCGCATTTTTCTAACTTGGCATATAGTCCATGATCCCGCAATCGTTGTAGCACCATTCTGACGTGTTTCTCGTGCTCTGATTGTGATCTAGAAAACACCAAAAAATCGTCCAAGTATATGATCAAGAACCGATCTAGATAATCCTGGAAGATATCGTTGACAAAATGCTGGAATGTTGCAGGAGCTCCGGATAAACCGTAATTCATGACTAGGGACTCGAATAATCCGAATTTGGTCTGGAAGGCCGTTTTCCATTCGTCCCCTTCTCTTATGCGAACTAGATTGTAAGCCCCCCGGAGATCCAGCTTGGTGTAAACCTTGTCCCCTCGTAACCGGTCTAATAGGTCCGAGATCAAAGGCAGGGGGTAGCGGTTCCGCTTCGTGATATTGTTCAATGCTCTATAGTCCACAACCAAGCGTAGGTCCCCTGACTTCTTTTTCACAAACATCACTGGGGAAGCAGCTGGGGATTGAGAGGGTCTGATGAATCCCTTGCGCAGGTTTGACTCTATAAACTCCCTGAGAGCTTCTTGCTCTGGTTCAGTCAGGGAGTAGAGGTGTCATCGCGGAATCGGGGCCCCCTCCACCAAATCAATGGCACAGTCGTAGGGTCTATGTGGGGGTAGTTTCTCGGCTTCCTTTTCATTGAAAACGTCCCAAAAGTCCGAATATTTCTTGGGCAAGGTGATGATGGGCTCAGCGTCTGTGGCATGGCAGACCTTGGCTACTAGACAATGGTTTTGCCAATATCTTGAGGCAAACTGTAGTTCTCTGTTGGACCAGGAGATGTTTGGGTCGTGAAGCGTCAGCCATGGAATCCCCAAAATCACAGGGAAGTGGGGAACCTCGGTAACGAAGAAGGAAATTTCTTCCATGTGTTCCCTTATCCACATCCTGGTGGGTTCAGTCCATTGGCTTACTGGACCCGTCTTTAGGGGACGACCATCTATGGCCTGCACCACCCGGGCATTCTTGAAATCGTGATATTGTAATCCCAGAGAGTCGGCATACTCTCTATCGATGAAATTGTTTGTTGCCCCTGAGTCTATCATGGCGTGGATCATGACGGGTCCCTTTTTCACCGACCACAGCGTAATCACCAGGAGAAATAGGACCCCGGTTTGCGGCTCTTGAGCGGGGTTTTTGACCGGGTTGTCGAGCCTCTCTACGCCCGGTCGCTGGCTTCCCCCGCCGGCTTGATTCCAGTCGCCGCGGCCGCTTCCGCCTCTGCGGAGGACGCCGCCGCCAGGCGGGTGGTGGGCTTTCCCTTGGCTGGGCATCCTTTGGCGAAGTGCCCCCCATTCCCGCAGTACCAACAGAGGTTTGAACGTTGGCGGCAGGCCTTTTCGGCAACATCTAGTCTGGGGCGCACATTGCCCAACTGCATCGGCTCCTCGCTTCCCCTGGGGTTTGGGGCTGGTGGTGGGGATCTCCACACTGGACGTGGCTGAATACTGGCGGAAGCGGGAGGTTTCACTCCGGCTCTTCCACTCTTGCCTCGGAGCCACTGTTTTTTGTTGGCAAGCAGGACTTCGGCTCGTAAACAATGATTGATAAGTCTCTCAAGAGAATTTGGAGTATCTACCTTGGAGATTTCTTCCTGCATCTCGATGTTGAGACCCTCACGAAACTGTCCTCTGAGGGCTATATCGTTCCAGCCGGTGTTCTGAGCCAGCACCCGGAACTCGGCTATGTACTGGGACAACGGCCTGTCCCCTTGGAAAAGACGCCGGAGTTTATGGCCGGCCGCCTCCTCGTTGTCCTCGATCCCCCATGTCGCCTTAAGGTGATTCAGGAAGTTTTGCGCGGAACTTAGGTGCATGGAACCCGCATCAAATAGCGCCGTCGCCCAATTGGCCGCAGGCCCTTCTAAGAGGCTGTAAATCCACGCCACCTTGACTTCTTCTTGGGGGAACTCGGCTTGGCGGGCTTCTATGTACGCCTGGCACTGGCGACGGAAAACATGAACCTTGGATGCTTCTCCAGAAAACTTGGTTGGAAGCGCTAGGGCAGGGAGCTGGACACCGCGTTCTTTCAAGCCCCGGATTTCTCCCTCCTGCGTACGGAGTGTATCACGGATTCTGTCGAATTCTTCCTTGGAAATGGTGTAGCTGAGTGGTTGGGCTTCCGCCCCGGTTCCTGTAGACATCCTGGCCTAGGTTAATTGGTGCTTAGGGTGGCGGAGTCAAACTGTCAAGACCCAGGCTACAGAACACCAATAACCATGCGCAGAGGCCGGATTCTATCTAATATCTTTATTATAGGAATATATAAAGTCAATAAAAACAAGTGAAGAATATAGTTCAGAAGTAGACCTTCCAGGAAAGGTCAAATATAGTCCAGGAAAACAATGTCCAATATGTGATATTAGAGTCCAAAGTTATAATCCAATAACCGAAACACACACTTTGCCAAGCAATAGTGTGGGGAGATGACAAGGTCTTTTAGTCCATTGAAGCTTGACAACAAGGCTGGAAAACAAACTTGATACTTGGCTAGACAAGACTTGATACGAGGTGAACAAGAAGCAAGAATAAGGTCCGTGGCGAGGTCCGCGGTCAAACGGGGAACAAGGCAGGCTTGGAACTTGGTCCGGGAAACAAGGAACTGGGGATCACGAAGTCCACACACGATCTCACTCCTCAAGCTGACGAGTTGACTCCGCAAGGTTTCCTTCGCGGCAAAACACCTAAATAGGGTCTCGTTTCCCGCCAGAAGAACACTTTCCCTGGAGAACTAGAAGTGAAACCCAACTCTGTCCAGATGCATGACTCCTTAGAATTTCCCAAGGGAAGCAGACCTAATCAGCTAATTGTTTGGCTGCGATTCTGAGGCTCCGGCGATTCGCTTCCCTCGCTCCTCTATCTCTATTATAATTGTCCTTTCGAGAAAACGGGGGAGAATTCTGTCCAAGGCTTGTTTGGCTGACTTCTTGAGGGCAAACATCCTCCAGGTGCAGAGGCTCCGATTCTGGCTGAACCGGTGAAAAACCCATGTTTTCCTCTTCGTCTGCCACAATAGTGCTAGGAACGGGACTACAAGGCCCATGAGACATCACAGACTCCTCTGCATCTAATGCTTTGTATTCCAGAGGGTGAGCTATGACAAGCAACATCTGGTAGGCCACATAATTCTCACCCCTGCTATTGAGTAAAAGGAATTAATTACTTCAAAAACTAATTTGTTTGAGTCTTGTTGTAAGGTACCTTAGGTTCCATGTTGGAAGAAAATATAAATGAAATGTTCCAAATTATGTAAAAAGTTTTCCTGAGCCAATCTATTCCCTAATTGTTTCATTTGTGGTGAGCTATCTTGTTGCTTGGCAACATTAAGTTTCTTTCCACAGCCTGATTCAGGAACATAGTTTAGCATGTAGCATTGTTAACATAGAGATGGCTTAACACAGTCCACTGGATTTGGAGAAACCCTTGTAGGCCATATAGTCCAATTCCTTTCTCCGTGCTCTATGTTTCCTCAGAGGTAGAGCATTGCCAACAGATATCTGCCCTGCATTTTCTTGAAGACATCAGAGAAAGAGAATCAACTTGGCAGAAGAGGGAAGATGTTGCTGGCGAGTCAAAAAGCCAGTTGTCTTCCCCAGATTACTCTGCAAGCCACAAGGACTGACAAACATACTAACCCTCCCAAGAAACATCAAAACAAAAGTGAACTACAATACGTGGTGATATGTAAAGGGCTGTTCCTCTGACTTCTTTAAAAGGTAGATTTCTGCTCTTCAAAAATGCTTTCAATCAAATTCATTGAATGGCCACAAGGTCAAAGAAAACTATCCACATAGGTCAACATTAAAGCAGTAGTGGATATAATACGTGCATAATTTTCATTTCATTGAGCTCACAAGATATGGTAGTATACAAGTATACAAGAGTAAAAATGAGATGGCCCATGAAGGAAAAGTTTATCCAAGACTATTATGATATTCCAAAATATATTTTGCCTTGGTATGATCCTGAAATTTCAACAGCTATGCCAGTGGAGTTCAAGATCTGACAAGTCCCCCCAATCTGGAAAAACCATCCAAGTATAGCCCTAGAGGTGGACTTTCTGTCATAATCTCAGGTCTGCTTTAGCTAAGTACATAATGGGTTGTCACTAGAAGTTTGACTATGATAAATTGTCCACAGTAGCTGTGAGCAAAGTGACGGTGCAGAATAGCCATCTACATTAGTGGAAGGACTATCTGTACCAGTTGACATTACAAATCTTCAAAGAATTTGGGATATTAGTCATGATGTCTGTGTGCAACTCTTAAATTCAAAGGCAGTATGCCAATGAATAGCAGCTCTTTTGATCAATGATGCATTAAACACATTATTAGATCTTGAAAACCATTCCATGATTAAAATCAAAACCAAAAGCATGAAGATTGTAATGTGTGAAATCACAGAAGTGTGGGTGGACATTTTACTTCAGAAATGTTGTATGCTCTTATTTATCTTACACTAATAAATACAAATGACATATTTAGGCAGCTTAGAGGAACAAAGGTTTTAATGGGACCAAACAGCTTGTCTGGAGAAATCCAGTAAGAATCTGATTGTTTGATAGTATATTCGTGAGGCTGTAAACCATTGACTAGGATCTTAGAAAGTGAATCCTCTTGAACTGAGTATACAGTGGAAGAGCTAATTGAATTAGGAAGCATATCCCAAGAGAATTAGTTGAGTATTGAAATTCAGGACCTGTCTTCTCGGTCAAGAGACTGAATCTGCATCAGGTTGCTAATGATTTTTAGTCATTGTCAGTTCTTGGCTCCCTGTTGAGTTTGGCCAAAGTAAAGTAGCAATCACAGTCCAGAGCTGTTAGTATTGAGACTAACGGAGGAAGTGTGCCAATAAATAAATCAATAAAAACTAGTTATCACAGTGACGAATAAAAGAGAAAACCAATACCATGGCATCAGCAGAGAGGAACAGACCAGCTTGTTATAACAAACTGTTATAACAAGTTTTAGATCTTATAACTCAGAGAGCAAAGTCTGAGCAACAAGTTGGAGACAGAGGTTGCTCCACTAAACCACCCACTGCATGACTATCAGCTTCCTCCCAGTACACTCAGGTCAAGGAAGGGCTTCATGAGAACCACCAGTCCTCTTGATGTTCCCTCAGTAACAGTAAATGTTTCCCTCTGGGCAGCTAAACCAGGCAATTCCAACTGGATGGCCCCCCATGAGGGTCTGCCTCCAGGGGCAAACCAAGAATGGGCAACCTGGAAGTCCCCAAATAGACTGAGGAGCGGAGTGGGCAGATCAAAAGACAACCTGGCAAGATGGCACTACCTGGAGGAATCCTCGACCTTCTGTGACTATGGAGCAGAACAAACAACTCATATGTATGCTTGCCCACAATGCCCTGCCTCATGCACGGAGGAGTTGTTTAAAGCTACGGACAATGCGATTGCTGTTGCCCACTTTTGGTCTAAAACTAATTAACTGTTTCTGATTGCTTTATTTCATTGCTTTTAAACATATTTATTATGCAATGCTTTTGACATGAAATAAATAACTAAACCGGCCTTCCACAATGTCAAACACTCCATATAAGTTGCACTGCAATGGTTACCATCCTCAGCCAGCTTGACCATGTTGTTTAGGCATGATGGGAGTTGTGATCCAAATGTATCTGGAGCATACCAGATTGAGGAAAGCTCACCTGAATTGCACCAACTATTTCAAGACTGAAAAACATAGCAATATAAAACACTGTTTTTGTTTGCATCAATGCATTCCATTAAAAGTTGGTCTGGACAATACCATTGAGCTTAAGTATGATGGATGGAAGGTATGGGTGCTGGATAGTTTTTCTTCTGCTCCCATTTATGTTGCCTATACATATTATTGTGGTTCTTGCTCAGGTAGATCACAACAAAGAGAGCGAGAGCAGGCAACCGGTAATTAAAGGCTGTTTATTCAGATATTCTCATTCCCCCCTCTCATAGCTGGGTTACATTTTCACCTTTCAGTGCTGAATATAGAATTGTTTGTTCTGGCTGTTCATTATGTGTAAGATATGTTCATATCCTCCAAGTTGTACTATGGCAAACTCTTCTGTATTGGCTTTATTCAAGGACATGCTGAGGCTGCTACCGAAATGCCATGCCTAAGATGGGGATACTCTAATTTCCACCAAGATAGTATTCTACAAAGCGAGGACCAATTGGAATTATGTGGAATAAGCACATCCTAATTATAGATAGATAGATAGATAGATAGATAGAGATATAACTACTGTAATTGAAATACAGTTTCAACAAATCTCATCAAATTGGGGAAGATATGCAGACTTTAAGTTGTTGGACAGCTGTATGGATCCTGTTCTTCCTGCGTCTACCATTATCTCTAAAGTAGAGTTGTACTGAGCAACCCTCTAAAGGATACTTCCTTTAAAAATGATTGTCCTATGAGAACCCTTATCAACAAAAAGGATTGTCCTTTGTAAAATAGGATGCATGGCTCCCTCAGTATTCCATGAGAAAACACCCAAGTCTCTCCAGTCTAAAACCAGGCATTGTTAGATTTTGGATAGTAGACCACCACACCAGATTTTTAATACCACACCATGACTGAGGCTGGCTGGGAATGTGCCATTCAGTGTTAACCTTTTTAATATGCTGCGGGCTAATTGTCCATTCCTCCCCCTTTCCCGCCCAGGTTAATGGGGTAGTTAAGAAGGGAGGAGAAAAAAGTATTTCCAACTGCATTGCCAGGCAAAACGGAAAAGGTCAGGGTAATGCATTCTATTATTATCTCTCATTGGCTGACAAAGGTGTCCCAGTTTGGGTGTCACACTGCATGATGGATTGTTACAAGAAAGAGCTCAGTATTAAAGCTGGTCTTTGTGACAATAATTGTTTAAAACTGGAACTCTGGAGGAGTCTAACCCATCTTTCTTAGTTAGTTTAAAGTTAAAAGAATGCAGAAGACCATGTCTTAGAGAAGAGTGCCAGATGTTATTCTTAAAATCAGCAAGTGTAGGTTAGTGTATTTCAGCATTCCTCCTTTGATTGTAATTACTGCCTGGTGATATTTTATCCTCTAGGATTCCTTTTTTTTCTTTGACTCGTGCTGTCGCCCCTAAGCAAATCATTTAACTTCTCAGTAGGTTCTCACCTTCCCACCCCATGCCTTTCTATAATTTAATCTTGCCACATGTTTTTTTTTTTTTAACCACTCAAGACGGCCAGGCCTATTTTCTGTAGGACTTTTTTCTTGTTTGTTTAATGTCATTGTTCTGATAAAAACATAGTTCTGTCAGCAAAATCAAGTTTCTTTCGGAAGACCTGACTTCTGTTTTGAAAGGATTCTTAATTTTGGGGTATGCAAAGTAGTTCAAGGTTCTTTCAAAACAGTTATTCTAGTCTTTATAGCAGAGTGCTTTGTGATGATACAGGTAGAGTGGGCCAACACAATTCACATGCCAAATACATTTAGTGAACAGCCTATTGCTATTAGCTATTTGTGACAATTTCAGTAAATATCCACCCCTCCACCCACTTCTTTTGATGCCTGACTATTATTACAAAAACTGGTCATCAAGCACCAAGACAGCTTCACACTATGTGAATAGAAATAATGAGCAGGTGTGTGGTTTGGCAGAGATTTACTATAGTGGTTAGCATTTAGTGTTCCCTAAATGGCCACGGAAAGCCAGTGTGTTGTAGCGGTTTGACTTCTGGCGTAGGACTCTGGGAGATCAGAATTTGAAATTCTCTGGGTGACTTTGGGCAAGTTAACATATTCTCACCCTCAGGGGACAGCAATGGCAAACATCCCCTGACCAAATCTTGCCAAGAAAATTTATTTTTAAATTTATTTGTGTGTTTTTGTATTCGATATTATTGTATGTTGGTTTTATATCTGTAAGCCGCCCCGAGTCCCTCTGGGGAGATGGTGGCGGGGTACAAAAATAAAATTATTATTATTATTATTATTATTATTATTAAGAAAAACCCACTAGAGTCAGAAATGCCTTGAAGGCACAGAACATCAAAATGGACATGTAGCCTACTTTAGACAGGACAAGCTTCGATAGGAAGCTTTCCATTTGAAAATCTGCCTGGTCTAAGCTTTGTTTAAAGAAAAAGAACTGTTAATGTGAACAGAAATCTTGATGTTGCCTATTAATTAATAACCGAGTATTCAAACAGCAGATAGAGCAGGCATATACAATACTCACAGTCTTTACTGCCATTTATTTAGTTGATATATAAATGGTAGTTATTTTAAATTGCTTCCCTCTGTTGCTGTTGTCCTTTTTTTGGCAATGCACTTACATTTATTTACAGCAGCATTTTTAATAATTTTTTGGTTATGCATACATGGTAAACTCAGTCAGTTGTCTCCACACATACCGTAGTCCCATCTCCATTCGTCTGTTTGCTGTTTAAATACATTTGAGTAGTTCCTTCTGATATGTTGATATTTTTAAATAATAGAACATATATTTCTTATAAAAGTACTTAAAATGTTTACTCAGGGCAATAATACTACAGTAAGGTGTGCAGCATGGCACAAAAGCATGCTAACTTTTTGAGACAAGTATAAATGGCAGTTGATTAAGTTCCCAGGTCTTGGGCTGGACCCCTCTTTTTCCATTTGTAGCATACGAGAGGGGAGTCTCAGGAGAAGAGCACTATAGCTAAAGTATGTGAATGTTTTAGTCATTGGTTAGACTTGGTGTTTTTTATTTGAATGGTGTGCTCTCTGGAAGAGAAGTTGAGGTTAAATGCATAATGATTAATGACACTACCAGAGACCACCTCTTGAAAAAGTACCTTCACATCAACAGGACCTGCTTCTAGTAGCATCAGAAGGGGTGATCCCTGGGTCTCAGGTTTTGGCTCTGAAATCTCAAGACCCGAGTTAGTCCTGACATGACAATTCTAGAATCATGAATTGACCTGGATGGACAATACAGACCAGGATCAGCATGGCAAAAGGTACTGCCAGGGTAGGTACCTTTTTATGATCTCCATTGTCAGAGAACAGGAGGTTTTGTGTGTGGCGTAGGGCACCAAAATGTGAAACAAGAAGAAGGTGGGACCATAGTCCTCTTTCAATTGTCCCAGTGGATGGACCGATTTGGTGAAGATTAAGGTTCTGGAATAGCCTACGGAAGGGATCTACTCTTGAGGTTGACCTGAGGAACTGTACATTCATTTATAAGGTCCTGGGGCTTGAATAAGATTACTCTGGGTTCATCTTCTTGTAAGTAGCCAACTGGGGAGCAATCAAACTGTTGGATGGCCCTGGGGTCTCAGATGTTTTGTGAAGAAAAGCCTGAGGAAGTGGTCTAGGGTAAACACATGGGTTCGGCTGAACTCACTTCAATTTGCTTGCTCCTTTTGTGCCTTTTAGGTACAACCAATGTAAACAGGAGATAGATAAACTAAAGTGGCCCTTGTTTACCCAACTTTCTGCATCTGGTCTCATTATTCCATGGTTGGTCATCAAACTACCTTCGGATGATGACAGCCAAAAGCATAGCTATGTGCACTTAAGAAAGCATTGACACTCCAGGCTACAACAGGAAATTGGAGTAGACAACAGAATAGATCATTTCTACACAACAAAGGTATCTATATCTAAAAGAAACCTGGGTGTGGGGGAAAGCATGATAAAACTGCATAATGCAGGAGATGCCATGAGACACAAGAGCTCTGACATTAGAGAGTTTACTTATGAAACATTTAGGTTGTAACCTTAATGATGCATGCGGAGTTATCTTTCTTGTTTACCTTGCCTGCATTCATCAAGAAAGGCTGCTTGTCATGGTGTCATAAAGTTCCATTGGAGAGAGAGAAAAAAGATTGGCACAATTACTCCTGCCTCCATAGTGCAATAACACTTTGTAGCTCTCTCTCAGGAGTCTGCACTCTTTCAAGGTAGATTATGCAAAAAACATTTGATCATTTTTTGATTCCATTACACAATTTCTTTGAGTCACAGTTGCGTAAATCAAGCTGCTATCATGCTGGTGAGCTTGTGCATCTTGCATGCATTTTGATTTAAGAGCTGGGCTTCAGGACAGGATGTATTCTGGGAGTGGGTGGCAAGGAAGCCACAGGTAACTGAAGGGAGAAACAAGCTGTGATAGCCAAAGCTTGCTCTGTCTGAACTCGATGGCAAACAGTTTGACGTCAGTATGTAAATAATCTACAGGTATATGATATAATAACTTGGCTGAAGCTCAGCAGGTCTCATCAATGCCTGAGTGGAAAACTGCGTGCAGACCTTATTTGCATGACCCTGGTTTATTTCAGAAATAAATCAAGACCATGCATTTCTTTATTTTAGAAATATAAGCCAACTTGATTTACACATACATAATGGACAAAACAATGCTATCACACTGAGCAGGGGGAAAGATTTTATGGCAGTCCAGCTTCCATGCCCCATTCCATGCCTGTTTGCTGCAGACTGGTCAGAGAGGTGGAAGGGCAGCTTTCTTCTCCCTGCTCTTTGATTGATCACAGGCCAATTTTGGGGGGGGGGGTAATAAAGGTAGGTGCCTCTTAGTCCATGAAGCACCGTTGCCCTGTTGGCTTCTCCTGAGCTCCTAGAAAGCCCAGCACAGTTGCCATATTGGGCACCCAAGCATGATATATTACTGCCCTTCGCTTTGTGGGATGTTTTTCAATTGGCTTTCTCCTGCAACTTTAGGCATTTAAGCCCCCTTCAACACCATTATAATCAGGAGGTTTTTTGAGGGGGGATTTGATTGCCTCTGAGTTATTTTTGGTGGAATGTTTTTTTGGGTAAACATGCCATAGGCTTGGTGGGACTGTGTGGGTCCAAAAGACTGGTAAATTCCCTAAAAGGTGGCCTTCAGACCATAAGATAAATTATTTCCACCCCTAGTGTAGCAAGTAATCTTGGTGTAGCAAGTAACCTTAGGTCCTAAGGGGGGCTTGTTGGAGCTTTGGATTGGACATAAGCACCCACATCTATAACATGTTTGTATGCCTTTCCATGTGTACTCTTTTTAATCTTTCTCTGTGTATGTGAGAGACAGTCACAGAGAGAGAAGGTATATGTTCTTTAAATTCCCTGTGGATTTATGGAGACCCCATGATTTTTATAGGATTTTATTCAGCAAGAAATACTCAGAGGTTATTTGCTGTTGCGTTCTTCTGAGGTTTGTCCTACAGCACTTCCTATTCCTTGATGATCTTCCCAGCTCTACTACACCTTTCCACCTAATGCCAAGGAAGCTGTCCTGACCCTAAACCAGTGCTGTCATCCATAATGGACTGGATGAGGACAAACAAATTGAAACTTAATCCAGACAAGAGAGAGGCACTCCTTTTCAGTCAGAAGGCAGATCAGGGAATAGGGATCCAGCCTGTGCTGGATGGGGTCACACTCCCTCTGAAGACACAGGTCCACAGTTTGGGGGTCCTCCTGGACTCAGCACTGAATGAACCTGGAGGCCCAGGTGTTGGCGGTGGCTGGGAGGGCCTTTGCACAATTAAAACTTGTGTGCCAACTGTGCCTGTTTCTTGAAAAAGCCAGATCTGGCCATGGTGGTACATGCCTCAATTACATCCCGTCTGCATTACTGTAACATGCTCTATGTGTGGCTGTCTCTGAAAAGTGCTTGGAAACTTCCACTGGTCCAAAGGGCTGTGGGCAGGTTTCTAACTGGGACTGGCTACAGGGAGCAGACAACCCCCCTGTTACAGCAGCTCCGGGAACAAGTCAAAGTGCTGGTTATGACCTTTAAAGCCATAGATGGTTCAGGTCCAGGCTATTTGGCCAACCACATCCCCTTTGTACAAACCTGCCCAGGCCCTGAGATCTTCAGGAGAGGCCCTTCTCCCAGTCCCATCTCCATCTGAAGCTCGGTTGGTGGGAATGAGAGACTGGGACTTCCTTCTTAGTGGCTGCCCCACAACTCGGGAACTCCCTGCCTAAGGAAGCTACAATGGTCCCCTCCCTGTTGTCCTTCTGGCAGCAGGCTAAAACCATTTTATTTAGTCAGGCAGATCAATTCTGGGGGTGCTGTAGTTTTTAACTTTACCTTTGTTTTAATGATTTTTAACTGGGAACTTTTAAAATATTTTTATATTTAATCCTGTTTAAATGTTCTTATATTTTAGATTGTTATGCTGATGCTGCTTTGGGTCTCTTTCAAGGGAAATAAAGTGGGGTATTATTATTATTATTATTTTTAATAATAATAATACTAATAATAATAATGCACTAAACCAGGCTTGACACTGCTTAACTGCCAAGATTAGATCGGATCTGGTGCCTTTATTATACTAACATATTTAACTTGACAGAATACACTGATTTGCTAGGGAACTTTTACAGCATATGTTGCTGCAGCTTTTCAGGCCTAACACAACTGGGTAGCAGTCAAAGATATAGACACGTTAGTCTAGATCAGTCCAGCTTTGTTCCCTAATGGGTATATTTAAAACTGAACTAGTCATCTGGTCACCATAGCCACAGTTTTTGCAAGTCTCTATTTTTATTGACAAATACAGCCTGTTAATGATAGCTTGAAAGGTCTGTCCAAAAGCACTTAATTACATGCATCCGATAAAGCAGACTTCAGTACATGTAACCAACAGTTTTATGCAACCAACAAGATCCCCTTTCCTAACTGGGTAACAGATTTCTGAAAAGTTTAAGTAATAAAGAAAGAGAAGGCATTATGTATTATGTGAAGGGCATAGCTATATAATTCCTGTATAGAAGCACTGTGGATTAAAAAGACCCACAATGCACCTTTCCAGGAGAATTTTCTCCTGGAAAAGACCTATGATGGGATTCAGTAGACCCATGCAAAACTGCATCACTTTGAATGTGCCTAAAAGAAAGTATATTGCCATGATCCATATTCCACACTAAGTTTGAATAAACAAGGCTGTTCTGCATAAGAATCCAGTCAAGCATCCTGTGAACGTTTATTCTTGTCAGATGAGACTAATGAAGTGCAGGAGCTGGTTGCGAAAGATGAGCTGTAAGGGAGGGGACACCTCATTAATTTGAAGGCCAGCCTTTGTTATCCCAGCTGTCAAACTCTGGCGATATTAATGTCCTCTCCTGCCATCCCCGGTGCAGGACGGGAGCCTCTTCCCCCAGCAGGCCTAGCAGGGCTGTTCACTTTGAAGCCGCTTCATTTTCATTTTCTGCCTCCTTGCCGTTCTGAGTTTTTTGGTCTTTAAGAAACTATCTTCTAATTGGTATAAGAAGTCTTCTATTATTCCAACCTGCAAGGAAACATAAAAGGATACGGGGCTGTCAGACAATGCAGCATTCACTTGCTTGCAGGTAGTCAACATCCATTGTTAAATGGACTACTTTTCTTTCAAAATGGTAAAGATTATATTATTCAGGTGCAGGAACCATCCCCCAGAGGCCCATAATATTCCCATTACACATATGGAAACTGGAGTCGGGAACACAATGTTTAATCTCTCTGAAAGAAAAGGGAATGAGCACAAACAACAGAAAAATCATGGATTGTAGCTGCTGCTTCTTTGGATGTTTGCTTTGGAAATTGCCCTTGAAAACAAAATGGACAGCATCCATTTTTAAAAAGAAATTACCTCATTCAATAATAGGGAACTTATTATTGTGTGCTTTCAAGTTGCTTCCGTCTTGTGGCAACTCTAAGGCAAACCTATCACAGGGTTTTCTTGGCAAGATTTGTTCAAAGGGCTTCTTGCTGTTGCTTTCTCTGGGGCAGAGAGTGTGACTCACTAATAGTCACCCAGTGGGTTTTCATGGTGGAATGGGGATTTGAACTCTGCTTTCCAGAGGACTAAGCCAATGCTCAAACTGCTGCAATTTTAATCAACCCTAGACAGCACCAACAGCTGGAGGTGAGGAATGATAGCAGCCGCAGTCAGCTTATTTATTTATTTATTTATTTATTTATTTACAGTATTTATATTCCACCCTTCTCACCCCGAAGGGGACTCAGGGCGGATCACATTATGTACATATAGGGCAAACATTCAATGCACATAAACACATCGAACCAAGACAGAGACAACAGACAGACGCAGAGGCAATTTAACCTCCTTCTGGGGGATGTTCGATTCTGGCCACAGGGGGGAGCAGCTGCTTCATCATTCACTCTGATGGCACTTCCTCACTTCCTCATTCCAACGTTGTAAATTAGTTAAACTTGCCTCCCCACTTTTATAAGTGGTACCTTATTTCCTACTTGATAGATGCAACTATCTTTCGGGTTGCTAGGTCAGCAACGAGCAGGGGCTATATTTTATTTTTTATTGACGGGTGCTTACCCCGCCATGGGCTGGCCTCGAACTCATGACCTCATGGTCAGAGTGATTTATTGCAGCAGCTGTTTACCAGCCTGCGCCACAGCCCGGCCCCGGCCATATGATCCTAACAGCCCGGCCATATGATCCTAACTACCTATGTACTTCTCTTTCTTTTCTTTTTTTTTTGGAGTGAGATTCATGCAGCCCTCCATGTTATTGGAAAGTAAGTCTTAGCAAACTTAGCCATCATAGCAAGGCTGAGGAATGCTGGGAATTGCAGATCCACAACATCTGGAGGACCACATGATTCCCAGCCTTGCTTTAAGTCTATCTTGTCAAGTAAAGAGATTTGGAATATCTGGCTGAAATAGATAGCAAGATCTGAAAGAGAATTTCCAAACTTGAACCCCTCAGGAAATATCAGAGTCAAACCCCAGACCCTCCTTCACCATTAGCTATTCTAGCAGGGACTAATAGGAATTGTAGACAAAAACGTCATGGCTGAGGCCATGAATTGCTCTTCACCATGGCATGTCTTCTAGTCCCTGTGTTAAGTTAGCAAAATAAACTGTGTAACTACAAGAAAGATACATGTTAGGCAAACATATATTTAGGTTAAAACTCCTCCATTTTATAATCTTATATTTTTGAGGATTTAAAAAGGGCTTATAGAAGTGGCTCTCAACCTGAAATCCCCAGATGTTTTTGGCCTTCAACTCCCAGAAATCCTAACAGCTGGTAAACTGGCTGGAATTTCTGGGAGTTGTAGGCCAAAAACATCTGGGGACCCCAGGTTGAGAACCACTGGCTTATAGAAATGATGGGTCTTGTGCTGAGAAGTTTGCAGAATTCTGTCAGATACATCAGGTTCTATACGATAAATGCAAATAGATTTGAATCAGTAGAGCTGCTCTTTATTCATTAATTCAGTCATTCATTCATTCATTCTGAAAGCCACCTATTATTCCTGGAAACTGCCTTGAGTCCCAGTTCCCATCCCCTGAGAAAAGCAACAATATATAAATGAAATAAATAAAATTAATTCCTGGAAGCCATGGTAAACCCTCAGTTAAAAATTCCTAGTTTCATTACATTGCTACATTCCTAAGGTGCCTTTGATTGGAAGTCAGGCTTGCTAAATAGGCTGATTTTCTTTTTTTGTGGAGTACAGCTGAAGCATTTTCTGCAGAATCCACTGTAAACACTGTACATTCTTGCTAACAAGTTTGTAAATAAGTGGAATTCAGAAACCTTTCACTATTGCTAATTTTTGTGACTCCAACATTGAGCTCATGGGACCCCACAGTTTAAAAAGCAGTGCTCTATGTGTTTGGGACATTCTCTCCCCCAAACCCAAGCAAACATGACCAATGGTAAAGGTTTCTGCAGGTTAAAGTCTACAAAACCTGGAGTACCTAAGTTGAGAACCACACCTTTATATCATGTATTAGATTGAACTATTCACTGTGACACATGGAGCCCTTACATGGTTTATGATGATGGATCTTTTACAATAATCTTTTGATTTGGGTCATTTTTGGTATGTGTATATATCCTGTTTACAGGGATCAGAAGCTCCAGGTTGTAGCAATTCAATCTGACTCCATATGGTCATGTACCCCCTTTTTATGACACTTGTCTGACAGAGCTCCAAATTTATATACCCTCTCCCCGTTATAAATACTTGAAATGCTTCTCCTTAGAGTTACTTCCTGGCAGAAAGAGGTGAAAGTGAAAACATGCCGATATATTTGATCTGTTGTAGACTAGCCTCCATCTGAGCTGTCAGGTGAGCCTGAGGTTGGCCCCATTCTGTCTGTGATTGTCCCTGCACCTGCCTTGCCAGAGGACTCAGGTTTGGGCCTGAGATGCAGCCAGAGTTTGTTCCAGTTGATTCTGGGACCAGAGACAAGATGGTTGCAAGTAGGCAGTTTGAACCACATTCCTCAAAGCAGTCAAGGTCAGATCTTCAGGTGCCAGATGGACATTCTAGTTTGGATGCTGGAACTTATAAGGTGGAGAGGGATAATGAGCTTGACAGGAGGAGAGTGATAACTCAGTTGAGAAAAGAAAAGGAGAAGTAGACTTTTTAAAAAACAAAATAATGAGCAACCTTCTCATGGAAAAGGACCTTGAATTTCTCATAAGAAGGGTTTCTTTCTCTGACACTATCAGACGTGGTAACTTTGCTAATCCAAGAAGGAAGATCTTTGCTTTGTGTGTATTCCTGCAGCCTTGTATCTTGATTCAAGTTCCAGCCTTGCTTGTTCCCGTGTTTCCAGTTGAATGCTCCAGTATTTTGCAGTTTGGATTTCGGTTCCAGCCAAGCCCCTTGCTTTGTGTTCCAGCTTTGTCTCTCTACCTTGGACTAAATGTGGAGTTTTGTTCCTGTATTCCAGTTTTGCTTCTTGTGTTCCCAGCTTGATTCATGCCTTGGATTAATCCCTGAAATCCTGTTCAGACTACTCATGATACTTTTCTTGGAACTGACTTTGATATCTGTTTTGGGCTATGTTTTTTGAGTGATTTTTATAGACTCTTGTTTCCAGGTTTTCAAGTACTTTGTTCCTGTGGATTCAAACCCATTTTATTGACTTTGAACTTTGATTTTGCTATTGCTTGCATATAATCTTCAATAAACAGCTTGCTTGCTTATATTCTGGGGCTTAAGTGTGGTTTTGATGTGCCTATGCAGCCTAGTAGTGCAACATGAGCCCATCCTTTTGTCTTTGGTCCCAACTCACTGGTGGAATATGACCTCCTGAGGACTTCCAGGAATCTAACCCTCAAGATCAGAGGTGTCAAACTTGTGGCCCTCCAGATGTTTCAGACTCCAACTCCCAAAAGCCCTAGCCAGTTTGTCCAATGACCAGGAATTCTGGAAGATGAAGTTCAAAACACCTGGAGTGCCACAAGTTTGTCACCACTGTTCAAGAGAAAGAAGGTCTGCAGCCTTTATCCATAGTGTCCAACAAGAATATTCTCTGCATAGTTTGTAGCAGGGCTTCTTAAACTTTTCCCACTCACGGCCTTCTTTGCATGAGATTTTTTTCTTGACTCTGAATATATAGCCATATAAAATAGGTATAAAATTAAACATTGACTGATAATAAACCAGCAGTTGCAAGGGTTGCTAAAGAGGCTGATTTCTCCTTTTATGAAGTACAACTGAAGCAATTTATGCAGAGTCCACTGTAAACAGTGCATGTTGTTGCTATCACATTTGTGTAAATATCTATATAGCATTCAAAAACCTTTCCAAGTTGCCAGATTTTTGTGACCTCAACACTGAGCCATTTGGGGTTGAAACCCACAGTTTTAAAAGCAGTGGTTTGTAATACTGTATTTGTACAAAATGTTGCATTTTTCTCTCCAGTCCATGTTCGAATTTAAACAAAATAGTCTTGCCTAATTTGACAAATTATGTCGTAAGACTGTGTCTATCCGCTTGTTTGTGTGTTCACGCATGCATACAGAAGCTTCACAAGGTATCTGTAATTTTCCTGATGTGGGATAGATCGACAATAGTGCCTTCGTTCTGCTTGTGCACGTTACCGTTGGGAATTTATCAAAACGCTGTCTTTAACTGGCATTGAAAAACAGCCACTTTAAAAGGAGGGCACGACGGGAAAATTAATCTTGAACAAGTTTGCCTGATAAGGAGAGAATACCGACAGAAGAATTGGAGCTTCTGGCATTTTGCAGGCTGAAAGTCAGTGTAGGGAGAAAAATGTGCATTCCACACTGCCATGGCAAGAGCCATTTTTCTATTAAATCAAAATGAAGTTCTGAATAAATACATTTTCCTGAGAAATATCATTCACCAGAGGGCTCAGTAAAAGAATAAAGGATGCAAAACAATTCGTGCAGGTGCCATCCATCTTCTTCAAGAACAAACCAATAATTATTTTAATAAGTGGCATATTGAAATGCCTGTCTCCCTGCCTCTTCCTCCCCCCACCCTCGTATCATGAACAGCTTTAAAACAATTTTAAAGAGCATCTTACTATATACAGATGAGGGCAGCATCCAGGTGTTCTGTATGAATACCTCACCCCCAACCCCAGCTACATATCTTTCATGTTTATTCATAGGCATTACCATTTTCAGAAATGCAAAGAGCCCAATAAAGTGAGCACAAGATAGCTGGAAGTTTGCAATTAATTATCCACTAAGCCACCCCACTGCTTCCATTCTGAGATATACAGGTATGGAAGCTCTTTTTTCCCTGGATTGCAAACAGCTGAATTCCTTTTCTTTAAAGAAAGAGAAGTAAAATTAAATCAATGCATCACTTTGTCATTAGTCTGAATGAGCTTCTTCTTTTTTCCTCAGGGGCTGGTGGGACTGGAAGTGTTTTTACTCATGATTGCAAGTGAGTGACCAAATATGTATGAATAATTGTGGATATGGTTTGTTTACAGTTACATCAATGTAATGAAGGAGCTCACACATTTTGAGTCAGTGTGTGCTAAAATGGCATTTGCTCAGACAGCAGCTTGCAACAGGATGATTCTCAGTCTCTTAGAGGCAGATTCAAACTACCATGGCTAGCCATAATATTCATTTTCTTTCTTTTCTGGTTTTCCTATGTACAACATATAGTATTTGAGGATGACCTTCTCCCTGTGGTGGTCCCTAATCTTTGATGCATTAAGATTACATCAGTCAGTGTCCCTTTTTTTTCCAAGGTTACTTTGTAGTTTTCATATGATTTCCACTTCAATTTATAGAGGAGTTAAGAATGAAAGATCTCTGGCCATCTACTGTCCTACTCAAATCCTACAAACTCTAGGCTGTGGCTTCGTTGACTTGAATAAACTCGGAATGGTTTCTCTTTTCCTAATGCCTTCCATTTCACCAAGCATCGTTTTCTTTTCCAATAAATTACACAATTTCACAATATGTCCAAACTACAACAGCCTCAGTTTGGTCATTTTCATTTCTAGGGACAGTCCAAGCTTGATTTTCTATCAGACCTATTCATTTGTCTTTTAGCAATCCGTAGTAACCTATGGATGCGAGAGCTGGACCATAAGGAAGGCTGAGCGAAGAAAGATTGATGCTTTTGAACTTTGGTGCTGGAGGAAAATCCTGAGACTGCCTTGGACCGCAAGAAGATCCAACCAGTACATTCTCCAGGAAATAATGCCCGGCTGCTCACCAGAGGGAAGGATATTAGAGGCAAAGATGAAGTATTTTGGCCACATCATGAGAAGACAGGAAAGTTTGGAAAAGATCATGATGCTGGGGAAAATTGAAGGAAAAAAGAAGAGAGGCAGACCAAGGGCAAGATGGATGGATGGTATCCTTGAAGAGACTGGTTTGACCTTGAAGGAACTGGGGGTGGTGATGGTCGACAGGGAGCTCTCGAGTGGACTGGTGCATGAGGTCATGAATAGCCTGAAACAACTGAGTGATTGAACAACAACAACAAATTCAAAGTATTTATAGAACTCTTCTTCAGCACATTTCAGAGCAATTGCTTTTTTCTTGTCAAATTTCTTTGTTGTCCAGTAAGATTTGAAATATTGGAGATTTGAAATACAGCTGTCTGAACGAATGACTTTGATATTTAATGACTTAATACCTGAGGACCTCATTTGGCTCCTTCATGGTCGCTTTTCCAAATCTTAAGTCTTGTTCTCAATTCATCACTAAGATTTCTATTTTTTGAGCCAAGGTACAGAGACATCTTTAACTATCCCAATGTATTTGCTACATTGTTTAAAGTTGTATAAATCCTCTGTGTTTTAATATTCATCTGGAAGCTTGCTTTTGCCCCTTCATCTTTGATTTCAGTCGTGGTTCCACAACTTTGCTATTTTTTGCAAGTACAGTAGAGTCTCACTTATCCAACATTCACTTATCCAACATTCTGGATTATCCAATGCATTTTTGTAGTCAATGTTTTCAATACATCGTGATATTTTGGTGCCAAATTAGTAATTACTACATAGCATTACTGCGTATTGAACTACTTTTTCTGTCAAATTTGTTGTATAACATGATGTTTTGGTGCTTAATTTGTAAAATCATAACCTAATTTGATGTTTAATAGGCTTTTCCTTAATCCCTCCTTATTATCCAACATATTCGCTTATCCAACGTTCTGCCAGCCTGTTTATGTTGGATAAGTGAGACTCTACTGTAATATGATGTCATCTGCATATTTTCAATTGAGAATATTCCTTCCCTGATATTCGTGCCTGGTTCCTTTGTGTCCTATAGCTCCCAGAATTCTGAGAGCATTACTCCAAAAAGAAAAAGAAAAAGTAACATTTCCAAATTCTGGAATAACATTTTAAGTGGTTGATCATCCCATCCCATCCCATCGTTACCGCTACATATCAAGTGACAGCCGTATTTTCTATTTCGATCTTGTCTATCAAAGCAAGGCTTCAGAATAATCACCTTCTTGTTATGTAGTGTGTGAAGGTTCGGGAAGAAGTCTTAGCTGTATAATTGATTTTTATGTCACGGCTGCATCTGATGAAGCCAATCAAGCCATATAATTAAACTATATGTAGCCAGTGTGTGCAAGCAACAAATTATGATATGAACAGAATGGGGAGAAATATAGGCACACACACACCCCTTCATCCATCGACAAAACATTGGGTGGTGATGGTGGGGAAATAGTACAAAAACATCTGCTACGATAGGCAGTTATGGCTATAGTGCTCTTTCATGGCTTCCTACCTCTACTTTTGATTTTAAAAGCAAACTTGAGAGTGAGAGAGAATGTCAGCTCTTTCCTTCTTTCTTTTTGTTTTTTCCTCCCCCTTTTCTTTTTCAAGTTGCCTGTTGATCTGCCTTCGCAAAGAAGAAAAGCTAGGATGGTTGCATCTCCCTGGGAAATGCCAGCATTTTATTTCATTTTTATTTTTTCGCTTTGTGGGAAAGCATTTAAAGTGTGAGACCTGGATGTCAGGTTGAAGAGGCGCAGTTGGCAGGTGGCAACTGAGGGGATTTCAAAGAGCAAGTCTTCATTGAAGCTGCCAATGCTCCTGTCACAAGGAGCGGGCTGCTTCCGATGAAAGCGTTTCTGACTTGAAACTAGGAGGGATGACTTCGAGGATGAACAGATTTCAGCCTTTTAGTGACAGAAGTTTTGCCCTGTCTCCCATTACGCTCTGAAGAGTGCTTGGTGACTACATAGGACAGGACCTTTCGGGTGTTAGCACCTCTTTTCTGCTGGCCCTCAAAAAGAACACAAATGCTCTTTGTGCGAGTTTTTGTTGCTTTTGTTGAGGTGTACTTTTCATTGCTATTTGCTGTTGCTACTGTTTTTTTAGAAAATTAGTAGTTGCTTTATGGAAGAATTACTACATTTACTCGAGTCTAATGCACCATCAAATCTAAAGCGCACCCCAATTTTCAAAACTCTGAAACCAAAAAAAGTATTTACCATATTACGCAAATCTAATGTGCACCCTAATTTTGGGATGGTAATTTAGTTTTAAAAGGTGAGCATTAGAATTGAGTACCCCTAATCCAATAAGCCTTTATTAGCATATAATTAGAATTGAGTAAATACAGTACTTTTAAAAAATGAGAAGTGCCTCATTTGGGGCTGAAAAGCAATATATATGTAACTAGCTTTGCCCGGCCATGCGTTGCTGTGGCTTATGGGAATCCTTTGTTGGCCAGGTGGAATAGCAGTGAATAGTCTTGCAGTCTCAAAGCCTGGCCGTTTTCTGGAGTAGCTGGAGCTTTTTGTTGTATGAACGTAGAGGCATGGATGAGGGGTTGTGCTGCCAAGTTTCGTGTTTCTGGGATGTATAGTTTTGTTGTTTTGTCCTAGGCTGAAATTTCATTACCCTTTTATATATATAGATTAATATTTAAATAAAGTGACACACAGTAGGAGAAAGCAAGTGGAGCTGTTTATTCACCTAATTCATAGATAGAAGTCATGGCACTCTCCAGATATTCTTGAGTTGTATTTCCTTTCATTTTGAGCCAACTTAGCTAAATTGAAGAGTGCTGGAAGATGAAGTCAATTTCTAAATATTTGCATGATTCATGGTTTAAGCCAGTGTTGTCTTCTATGGGAGCCAGCCTTGCCATTAACTAATATGGGCTGTCAAGGGCAGAAACAGTATTTTCATTTACTTTTGTATTTGTACTGCCAGGGGAGAGGAAGAAAATGCTTGTGCTCCTTAATTTGAGGTCAGAGAAGGCACTGTTTGGAAAATGTAATAGGCAACTTTGCTAATTTCTTAGAGGGATGTTCTGATCCAGCTACTGAATCTGGGACTTTATGTAAAAGTTACCTGCAAGAGCTCAAGTATAACCTCACTCCTCAAATAAATATGTAAATGTATATTGGTGTGAAGAAGGGTTTTCAAGTTGTTTTTGACTTCTGGCAATCCTAAAATGAACATATCACAGGATTTGTTCAAAGGGAGCTTACTAGTGCCTTCCTCTGAGGCTGAGATAGTGTTACTTGACCAAGGTCACCCAGTAGGTTTGCACGACAAAGTGGAGAATTGAACTCTGATCTCCCAGAATTAAGTATTTAAACTACTGCTACTAACTAGCTGTCATCTGTCTGTCTGTTTGTCATCTCTGTCTCTAGGATCCATGCAAAGCTTGCACTCAGCCATTGAGGTGCAATCTTACGCCACAAATAAACAAGTGTCTATTTGCCTTTCAGTTTTTAATTATGATGATCCCATGGAATTTCTTAGGCAAAGCATGCCCAAAGGTGGTTTTGCCAGCTTCTTCCTCTAAAATATATATATTTTTCTGTTGTCATGGAATGATGAAATACATGAAAATGGAAATATCTGTTTCCATTGAACTGCAAGGAAAGGTGGGTAAAAGAATAATAATAATAATAATAATAATAATAATAATAATAATACTTGTCAATGCCACAAAATGGGTACACACAGAGGCTTCTGATGGTAGGTCTTGAGGACCATCCCAATGGTAGCCAATGGTTACCTCTGTCCCATTTGAGGCAGACACTACTAAGAGTAACTGAGGCTTGCTTCATCTCTTCCAAGGCCACTTCTGCTCATTGTTGTGTTTCTGGAGTTCTAAATTGTTTTATTTTATTTTTTTAATTAAAAATAACCATGGATTTGTTTAAGACTCGGGAGCCTAAATGGACAAACCATTGGTCCATTTAGCTCAGTGATGTCAACTCTGACTGGCAACCAGCGTTCTTCAAATTTCAGGCAGGATTCCTTCATAGTCCTACTTAGACTTGTCTGATCTCTTATCCACATACCAACTAGGCTTAGCCTTGTTTAGCCTCCAACATCAAATAAAGCTGGATGTTTTAAGATCTCTGTGGTACCGCTTCCGATATTCAAAAGTTTCTTTGATTGTCTCACTGCTGTTGCCTTTTTTCTGTCAGTGAGCATTGCTTTTATTTTTTTAACAATGACATCTTACTTTAGCAAAAGACAGAATTGCATTATAAATATATGTAAAAAATATTGATAGTGTATTGTGTAGACGGTGCTATGTGATATCCCTTGCTATCTGGTCTCTCTTTCAACCTGAAGGTGCTTTAGGTTGAAAAAGGGAAATGTCAGGGAGAAAAACTACATGGTCTTGCAGTTCAGAGTAGTTTGTGATGCTGGGAGAAACAGGAACAGAAAAAGGAAAGATATAGAATGAATTAATAGACTAGAACTGAAAAATCCCAACTTAGATCTGAATCTCCCCTTAGAACATAAATAAGGCAAATAGGGAAAGAACTCTGTTTCCTTCAAGATGCATCACTCTTAGGTTCCCCAGATCTCTAAGCCTGGCCCCACTTCTCCAGTCCTCTGAGTGAGGGCAGGAATCACCTTGAATAAAGTTCTTCATTTGCTAGACTTTGTGTTTTTTTTTTCAACTTGAAAGAGGGGCAAATGTGGTCATCAGCAGATAGTATTCCCTGTAACACCATTAGGTCTTAGCTCCTGTGATGCCACAAGATCTCTGGCGCTGATAGCTCATGGCTTTGGAAAGTCCTAACCTGGCAATCCTATTTTTTTGTGTGAGTTGCAACTATTGTTTTGATAACTGGATTTTCTAATGAAGTAAACATGGTCTATAAAGCTGGGAAAAAGTACTTTTATAGACTACAACTCTATTCCCCCAATATTTCACAGATGGAATTCAGGACATATATTTCCAAGCAACATTAAAACATGGCCAATGTGTCAAAAGTGATCAATAATTGAGAACACAAAAGCTGGGAGAGACTATAGATTTTTGCTTGAGAATACAAGATAGGGATAGATTATTCCTATATGTTTACTTAATTTTTATCCTGTCTTTCTTTCAATACAGGGACCCAATATGGTTAACCACTCCCCTACATTGAGTTAAGTGCAAACTTGGCATTTTAAACTTCCTGGAGTGAGTAGCAACTGATGCTAAGCTGAGGACAAAAGGGGAAAGCAGAAAAGGAAACTGGTACACTTCAAAAGCAGCTGGAAAAGTGGGATAGTAGAGGGTTAACCGGGACTCTTTGCCAAAGGGGAACAGTTGGAAGGCTTACAATGCTCAGAATCCCCCTCAGAAGCAAGATACTCAGAGTTGTAGCCCAAAAAACCCAGCCCTTTTAAAAACTCTACTTATTTGTATGGTCTCCTCCATGTGTTGAGCATGTTGCTTTCTTGAAAGGTGAAACCAAATGAGAGCAACTTCAGCTAACAGGATGGGAGCCAGAGTCAGATGCTTTCCTTGGCTGTATGTCAACCCAAGATGAACAGATTTTTTTTTTTCTGGAAGGAGCTTCAGGTACTTTTTGGCCTCTTTTATGTATTGAGGGTGTCCCTTTCCCACAAAACATCTGCTTGGTGCCAGGTTCTGAGTGCTGTAGCAGCTTCAACAAGGTTTTTTTTAATGGAATGAAATATGTAAACAGATAATAGGCTCGGTGCAGTTTATTCCTTGTGCTATTTAATTTGATATTAAATCCAATTCGTTTTACGTCATCTATAAATTTTCCTTTGGTGCTTCAGATTTTAGCACTGACAGCTCGTAACTGTACTGCAGACATTGTCAGTTTTGGAAGGCAGAGGTTGATCTTGAGGCCTCACGGAGAGTGCTCCGTGCCAAGAATGGAGAAGGAAAGCATTGGTAGCATAAATAAACTGGTCAGATGTTATGGACCAGTTGCAAAGATCAGCAGAGAAATTCTAAAGGTTGGAGCAGACATCTTCACAATGAAATTGCAAAGTCACCTCTGCCTCTCAAAATGATGAGAACTGTACCCTTGTGAAAAAAAACCCAAACAAAAACATGGCCTTAGTTCTAAGTTGCTATATGCAACTTTCTTGGCTGCCATAAGGACTAGAAACATATGAAAATATATTGAACACATTTAACTTCTATTTACAGCTGAGAATAGAAAGCAGTTCTTAGCATATCCTGATTTTTGCCATTAAATGTGATGCTGCAGCAGCTTAAGAGAAAACAATCATTAAATTCCACAGGGGCAAACTGAAGCACAAGCTAAATTATTCATACTCAGGAAATGAAGTCTAATAATCTGTATTGGCTGCTTTTCAATGACTGGAAAAGCCTATTTTTATTTCAGTGGGCATTTTAAAATTAAAGTCCTGCAATCATGTTCCCTCATTTGCGTTTCTTGGCATGTTTTATTCTGTTGTTTAATTGTCACCGTAGATGTCTTATGGTTGGTTTTAAAACTGGAAGGCAAGGCCTGGACTTTTTTTTCCAGATTGTGAGGTAGACAGGTAATGGGAGTTTGATTCCTGTTTTGAATGACAATCTCCTTAGATGAGCAGAACATGCCTGCAAGTGATGAAACAGCCTAGAGGTGAAAAGAATCTAGGGCAGTGTTTCTCAACCTATGGCTCCCCAGATGTCTTAGCATTTCACTCACAAAAACAGCTGGTAAACTGGCTGGGATTTCTGGGAGTTGTAGGCCAAAACGCCTGGGGACTCACAGGTTTAGGGAGTCTTTGCAGATGATATGCTAAAAATGAGCCAGCATTGCAATGTGGCAGCTAAAAAAGCTATTGTGTTTAATCAATAGGGATATAGTGTCTAGATCGAGGTAAGTCATTTTTCTACTCTATTCGGCTTTGGCCAGACCTCACCAGGAATACTGTATCCAGTTCTGGGCACCACAATTTAAGAGTGATATTGACAAACTGGAATGTGTCCAGAGATGGCCAAATAAATTGTCAAAGGTTTGCAAGCCAAGCCCTTAAGAAGTGGCTTGGGGAACTGGGAATGTTTAGCTTGGAGAATAGAAGGCTGAGAGAGGACATGATATCCATGTTTAACATCTGAAAAGATATCATATTGAGGACGGTGCAAGCTCGTTTTCTGCTGCTCTGGAGACTAGGCCACAAAGTAATGGATTCAAGTTGCAAGAAAAAAGATTTCACTGAAACATTAGGAGCAACTTCCTGATACTAAAAGCTGTCCAACAGTGGAATATATTCCCTCTAAATGTGGTGGAATTTCCTTCTTTGGAGGCTTTTAAATAGGTTAGGTGGGCATCTATCAGGAATGCTTTGATTATGTATTCCTGCCAGGCAGAACGACGTTGTACTGCTTGGCCTTTGTGGTCTCTTCCAACTCCAATGTATAAACTGGCCCTCAGCACCAGGTCTTGATTTCCTCTTTGTCTTTTTTGTTTAATTACTTGAGCATAAAATTCTTCCTCTCTCCTGGTTGCCAAGGTACCTCTTGTTAAGTGGCAGTGGTTAAAGGGTATTTATATTCAATTTATAATTCCTCTTTTCTTTTCCTTTTTTAATCCTCACAACATAACTACAAAGAGGAACCACCTGTATCTGACTGCACAACACCAAAGGAAGGAACCTTAAAGCACTTTTCATCCTCATGCATCAGGAAAATGATGAAAGGTATAATTCACTCTGTAAAATGGCTGGGTGGCCGACAAGTCAATTACTCTGCATTATATGTTAATTCCAAATTGACTACAGAAAAGGAGATGGCCTATGGTTCATTTAGCCACGGAGGAGAAGAGTGGCACCCGTTTAACAAATACACTATTATATTAGTCTGCGATAATGTGGGGAAATTACAAACAGTTAAATATTTTCTCTCCTTTTATGAAAGGCTGTCAGGCGGCAACCAAGTGCCTTTTCACAAGAGAACTGGATTAAGTTGAGAACACTGAACTGTGGAATTGCTCCTCAATCAAGGAGATGGATTTTAAAAGGAACACTTGAGAGGGGGTGTTTTCATTCAGATGAATGTTATATTTCCTCCACCCTCTACCAAACATGAAATGTTAAATGGAAAGGGAAAGGGATTCTAATTCCTTCTGTATACACATACACCTGCGGTTCACCTACCGCAGGTGTATGTATCTAAGGAATTTTCTAGGTCCTCCAGCAAACCATTTCAATAGGGTATGCTATTAAACAAGCAATCCTATTTCCATGATAGGTTAAGGAGTGCATCTCCCATGGATACGGGGTTATTTTATGTGTGTATGTACTGTATAAACATTGTATAAATGTATAGATCTAGGTATTTTAGTGAAAAAATCTGTAGACTTACAGGTAAAGGTTTTCCCCTGACATTAAGTCTAGTCATGTCCAACTCTGGTGGTTGGTGCTCACCTCCATTTCTAAGCTGAAGAGCCAGCATTGTCCATACACACCTCCAAGGTCATGTGGCTGGTATGACTGCATGGAGCGCCGTTACCTTCCCGCCAGAGTGGTACCTATTGATCTACTCACATTTGCATGATTTTGAACTGCTAGGTTGGCAGAAGCTGGGGCTAACAGCGAGAGCTCACCCCGCCCACCAGATTCGAACCGCCAACTTTTCGGTCAGCAAGCTCAGCAGCTCAGTGGATTAACCCGATGCACCACCGGGGGCTCCATCTGTAGACTTACACATACATGAACATAATGCCTGGGTGAGAAAATGGCAGCAGGGATTGGGGTTAGCTGCCATCCTGGGGCAATGCTACTACTTTTTCTTCACCATGGAATGGCCCTCAACTTATCTATAAATTTTTATCAAATTCCATAAATTTGCTCTAAAACCCCTGTCCTTGACTTCTAGATGAGGTGAACTTATACTCACACATATATGGTACACAGACACACACATATACATACAATCCAACACCACCAGTCATCTTCATTTGAAATGAATACAGACAGATCTTGATTGAAAGATGACCCTATCTCTATAGAAGCATCTTGTGAAGGACATAGACTATACATTAGTAGATAAAAGCGGGAAAGAGAGATAGAATGTCTTTCAGATGAAAAGATAAATGGACTCAGTGATGCAACAGATTTGTCTGCCATTCCCTCTTTCTAAATGAATGGAGATGGAGATGACAACTGTTTCCAAGATACTGGAATGGTTATATTAAATGTAGAGATCCCACAAAAATCATGTATAAACCCTAATCCACAAGTGAAGTTATTATAAAAAAAACCCTTTGTGAATGTAATGTTAAATATCTTTGCTGACATTTCACCAGCATTTCTGTACCGAGGAACCCTTTGCAAACCTCACCACCTCTTATACTGTTTCCTATATTTATTTACTCTGCTATAGGCAATCTTGCTCTGATTTTAAAAGTAAAAAGACAATGGCTCCTTTGGATGAAGAAATACTATGGAAACACAGTTGGTAGCAGCAGTGATCTTGCTGTTTTGTTTTAGCGATCCTGCAGTGGTGAGAATCCTGAATTCCTTGGGTGTATGTTATCTCTCTACGTGATGTGACTTTCTAAGTCTAAATTCACATCAAAGATGCTATGAAACCCTGAGTCAAAAATAGATTTGTGTCATACCTATATATTTTTTTCTTTTAGGCTGAGATGACAAGGTTCCAAGCAGTTTAGATGCTCAAATGCAAAGTGTATCATAATATCAAAGTCAGAACTATCCATGCCACAATGTTTCTGATTTTTAAGACAATCTAACTGCAAGCAACAGCAGCAAATGTCGAGAAGACAATGGTGAAGGGCTCAGTACTACCTCTCTTTACTATTAATGTCTCAACAAAAATTAGAACTCTTTTCCTTTTTCCCTATTCTGCCTTTCAGTTCATGTCTATATTGGTCTGAAACTCTGTTTTCTAGCTTTTAAGTAAATGTATTTGCATGGATCTTGCTAATTCACTACACACATACAACTGCTACTGCATTTGTGACAGGTCAAGTTGTATGTTGTTTCAGAGGTTGTTCTTTCAATAGATGTTTCGTTGCTACAAAACACAGTTAAGCAAAGCCAGTCTTGTTTCCTGAGCAGAATGCTGATTTACTAAAACTGATACCGTCAAATATAGGAGCAAGTGTCCCTTACTTTAAGCGATGCTCCCTTTTTAGTAGGGATGGAAAGCTTTCTTTTTATCTAGACTTAACAAGAGGCCCCCATTCCCAAATGTCCACACTTTGCTGTGCGGCCCTTCATAAAGAAAGATTTTCATCATGTAATTTATGAAAAAGGAAAATAAGTTAATTTTACATTGAAGCATATGGTTATGTTAAACCAACATTTGATTTGGTATTAAGATAAGGTACTTCCTGATTGACAACCCTGATTTTTTTAACTGTGCCAAATTATTATTTTAAAAACCTGGCAAAACTATATATAGATGATAGTGTCATTGCTTACCTGTTAGGATGAGATGAATTGGTTTTAGAGTAAAGGCAAAGGTTTTCCTGACATTAAGTCTACTTGTGCCCGAGACTGGGGGTTGGTGCTCATCTCCATTTCTAAGCTGAAAAGCTGGCATTGTCCGTAGACACCTCCAAGGTCATGTGGCTGGCATGACTGCATGGAGCACCGTTACCTTCCCATCAGAGCGGTACCTATCGATCTACTCACATTTGCATATTTTCAAACTACTAGGTTGGCAGAAGCTGGGGCTAACAGCGGGAGCTCACTTCACTCCCCAGATTCAAACCGCTGACCAGATTGGTTTTAAAATACATTTAGGTTTTTAAACCTGAATCTATGCATGAAAGGTTGCATGTCTAGGTTTTATGACAATAATTGTCTTATTTTGCTCCTTTCTGGAGATGAATTTCTCTCTTTTTGGTGATCTATAAGCAGCTACCTTACACTGCAGCAATCTCTGGGTCTTAGCAAATGTAATCCTCCTCCTCCACCCCAAAAATGAGTTCAAGGGCTATAAGGCACTGTTCTTTCTCTCCCTTCCCTTTGTGCAACTGGAACTGGGGAAAAAAACATTCCTTCTTGAAAAAGTACATCGAAGACCTTTGTGTCTGTAGAAATTATATTGGAAGCACAGGCAGTGATTTCCAGTGGGTTTGGTTATATCCCAAACTCGTTTACAACTTGAATGTGCAATTACTGCTTGAAATTAACAGTGAATTGATGTGGAAGGGAAAATTGCATGCTAATGTTTATAGTGTAACCTTTTAGCAGAGCAAAATGAAGATTGGCCTAGATAACGTAATTGGCACAAAGTCAGTTTAATAGTATCCCAGTGTATTTGCCGGCCACCTTTCCACCCCAATATGCCACTTTCAGTCCCTCCAACATTTCATAGATGAAAGCATGGACATGTGTGGTCAAACAACATAAAGTGTGGTCATGATGGCTGAGATATCAATGTAGAAAAAGCTAAGAGAGGTTATAGTTGTTTGATTTTGCCTAAGCCTTCTGAGAAGGGCTTTATTCCCTCTTTCGGAGTTAATTGAGGGTAAACCAAACCTTCAGGCTGGAGAAACTAGACATTCCTAGTGAGGTGTTCTCTCAGGCAAAAAAGTTGAAACACTTTTATTATTTCTGGTTTTTCACTTTTGCAGGGGCCCCACTATACACACAGAGAGAGGAAGATTACCCAATATTGTTGAACAAATTCTGTCAATTCTCATGATAGGATCACCTTAGGGTCAGAAATTACTTGAAAGCACAACATACATACATACATACATACATACATACATACATATATATATAGCCTTTGAAAGCATAAACATGCTTTCTTGCCAATTTTTGCCAGATTTTTAAATCCCCAAATTAATGTAAACCAGCTGCAAAAGTGGAATTTTATGTCTTCTAACCCCACAGAGTCCCCCAAGCTGCCAAACCATACAAATATGTTAGAAATCAGCTGATAACTAATTGCAACTTGGCAAACTGGACGTCACTTTGAGAGTAAGGTGAATGTTAACTAATAAAAATAATAATAATTGGCCAAAGTGGCAGCCCTAAATGACGCAGTGGCATTAATGAACACTCTGAATGCATCCTTGTCATATACTGTATGAAGGGCAGAGAGACAAAAAATAGTCCCTGACCACAGTTACCCACCTTTTTGCTAGAGCTAAACCTAGCTGTCAAATGCTCAAAAATCACATGGAAAATTTCACATGAAAACTTTTCAAGCTGTCCTATTTTCCTATGGGTTTGCTTCCCATGCAAAGAGTTAGATGCACATTTCTACCCAAAGATATGGTACCTAACAGAAATTCTCCCATTCTGAATGCCCCCCCTTTTAAAAAACTATTTGGAAAACAGGCATTGCAGCCGTTATTCTGCTGTTTCAGAGGAAAAGGCTGAATGTTGTGTCATTAAGCACAGCAGATGTTTCTTCTACAACAGCCAAACTGCGAGATGCAATGGCAGTATCAGCACTTTTCATTTAACGCACTAATTGCACGGCCTTAAATTGTGATTATTTTCTTCAGCACGTGCAAATTAAATTGATTGCAATAAAGACAAAACAGCAAACCTGGATCTGTGATTGTGAGAGATGTTTGTTTCCCCTTTATTTCTCTTTCAAACAGGTGGCAGGAGCTGTGTATCCATGCAATGTAGTTTCACAATCAATTGGATTAATTTAACTGTTAACACAGTGGTTCTCAGCCTTTGGTCCTCCAGGTGTTTTGGACTTCAGCTCCCACAATTCCTAACAGCTTGTAACCTGGTTGGGATTTCTGGTGGTTGAACTCCAAAACACCTGGAGGACCAAAGGTTGGGAACCACTGCGATTAACATAAGTACGCTTGAGCCAAAAGTGTTTGGGATTGCTTACCCACACCTGGCATTATCTGTGAGGATGGAGCTTTTACACCAAAAACATTAGTGGGGAACAGGCTTTGTGGCAGGCTCTTAGCCTATGCTAGCCTATGCTTTCTGAAACCAACTGACTTTGCGCTTCCTCTTCCTTTATTTTCCTTTCATCTGAATTTGAACATGACCACTGAGAAGTGGAAACAGGAATCCTTGCTAAATCCAGCCAACCAAAGAGATAAAAGATTTGCTTTTATGATCCTCATTAGTTTAGAGGAGCACAGGATGACCTGGACCAGACATGAGTCAAATGTGGCACAAAGGTGGAAGTTCCTGGGTCTCACCACAATGGCTACGTTTTTAGCAAGCTTTCATGATTGTGGTGACTAAGTTTCAAGCCAAAAATGTGGGGCTACTCCTTATTAGCTTACATGGGAAGGAAGGTTTCTAGGAGGGGGAACTGGGACTTTATTGCACGAAGCCTATATTCCATGGCAGTTGCACGATCATAGACAATAGGACGAGTCCCTTAGGTAGCACACCTCTCTTCAATTCACCATATCATGGTCCTGCAACCATACTTTCACAATCAAAGTACCACCAGATAGTCGTCCAGCTTCTGCTTAAAAACCTCCATAGAAGGAGACTCCACATGCAAACAGAATGAAACCATTGAACAATATAGGTAATATTATTGCTTGTAGATTATATGCTATTGACTCTTTGCCCCTAAATAGTGAGGGGAGGAGGGAGAGCCGGAGTGGAATGTGCACAATGTCATATGAAAGGGACCATCACCAAAGCTTCGATGTCTGTTTGCCTGTCTCCTGCGACAAAGTCCTTGGACGTCCTGAAGGATTAATGTGGTCCATAGACTGGAGATCACTGTTTGTTTTTCCTGGAGGCTACATTGGAAACCAGTTTGCTTGCCAGTGAGGGATAATGTGAGGCCCTGAACTGGTTATCCTATCCCTGCCCTCCCGCTCCCTTTCCCTGGTATCTCCTACCTGTCTCTGCTGTGATTTCTTCTCTTGTCCCCATTTTTGACTTACCACTCACTCTCTCTCTCCCCACTCAGTGGGCTGCTGGGTCAAAGGCAGATTACTTTTGCCAAAGGTCTGCCAAAGGTGTCTTTTTGAAATTAAGTGGCAGGGCACAGGTTACCTGTTCTATTTAGCAACCCCAATCATTGGCTGTCATGTTCATAGTAACCTTGTGAGATAAGTTAACCTGAAAATAGCCAGCCCAGCATGACTGAATAAACAGTTGGATTTGAGGATTTGAACCTTCCCCCCCCCCCCAAGTCCTAAATTACCCCCTAATCATTACACAATACTGACCTCATGCAAGCTATAGTCTCATGCTGTCTGTCTGGATTATTTGGTAACCAAATAGGATGGATATTTGTACAAAGTAGTCATCCAATATAAGTGAAACATACTTCAAATACTACATGAAGCCTTACTATCATTACATGATAAAGATTAGATAGCTACTTGCATATCATCATCATCGTTATTAAAGAAAAAAAGAAGTGTTTGCCTTCAGGCAGTCCTTTGAGGCTGTTTTTATGTTTATGGTTTTCTTGTTTAATTTGCTTTACTAGTGATTTAATATTTTTATTGTTTATGTTGCTTTTAGTAATTTTTCAGTGCTTTTTTCTAAATGATAAAATGCTGCAAAATCTATTGGCACAGAGCTCATTAAAATTACGTATGAATGAAAGATATGTATGTAGATGCTAAATGAGAAAGAATGACTATAATTAAAATAGAAAAGCAATGCATCTCACTCTAGTAGGGAAGGCTGTGACAGGGAAACTTTTGTGTTCACTTCTTATTGAGTCCGTGGCTCAAGGACTTTATCACACCATATTCTTTTAGAGCCACAATAGCATTCTTAATGAAAATGGAAACATATTGGCATTGCCTTTCTTTCTTTTGTATCCAAGCTGCAAAGTGCTGGCAAACAGCTTCACGGTCGCTGTAGCTTTTCTTGTTTTTTTTAAATTATCTTTGAACCAGATTTACATTCTCCAACTGTTTCAATTGGATAGAGACAGCTCCAATTAATCAAATTAATTCTTCTTCATCAGCTTTTAAAACATCCTGTTTTCTTCCCTCCTGCCATGTTCCCCTTTTGTCTTCAGCTTAATTCAATTGCTGCAAGCTGAATTAAAAGTGTAAAAGTACTTTGCATTCAATTCACATAAGCAGGAAGGAAGAAGAGGAGAGAAAGTGTGGCATTTTATATTTTGCAGTAGGCTCAGGCAAAAGCAAGCTATTGCAGGCTCTCCTACCCTGTTTCCCCTAAAATAAGACATCCTCAGAAAATAAGACCTAGTAGAGGTTTTACTGAATTGCTAAATATAAGGCCTCCCCCGAAAGTAAGACCTAGCAAAGTTTTTGTTTGGAAGTATGCCCATCGAACAGAACACCAGAGCATGCAGGATTGGTAAATGTACGTATCGTAGAGTGTTATACATGGAAATATTGGTAGTAACAAGAAATTCTTGATAGGATTCACAATTTGTCTGGTTATGCTGGTTTGTGATGACAACTACTGTACAGTATATAATAAATGTTCATTTTTTTGTTCAACAATAAATATGAATTCTTCTTCATGGAAAAATAAGACACCCCCTGAAAATAAGACCTAGTACATCTTTGGGAGCAAAAATTAATATAAGACACTGTCTTATTTTCGGGGAAACATGGTATCTTGTGTCTCTTGCCTCATTAATGACTTCAGCCATCTTGAGCATACTCAACAACCAGATAGTTTAGCAAGTCTTGCAAATACTGATTTATCTGTAAATGTTTGATTGTTATAAATAGTGAAACCTCTACTTAAGAGCATCCCGACTTAAGAGCATTTTGAATTGAAGAGTCATGAGTGGAAAAAGTTTAAGAAGTCCTGATCTAGCTACAAATACTTGTTTTAACATGGATAGGAATAAAATGTATTTGAGTGTTATACTTCACATTGAATTCATTAATTCTGCATGGAATTTCTACTCGATGCTTTAAGCCCAGTTGTTGCCAGTGGAGTGTCTGCCTGTGTCTTCAATATTGAAGAGGAAGTAGGGAGGCAAATAACAAGACAAAGTTAATTTGTGTTTATTCCAATGCCAATGATTGCATTAATAACAAAATGCAATTTGCACTTATTATTTCTAAAAGGCTTCTCCAGTGGACTGTGTGAGCAAATGGAAGATCAAATAGTGGAAGAGAGCTCAGAAATGGCTTGAGTTTATGCTCTTTATCCCTTGAGATGAAACACAGAGAAGAAAGGGGCAGTGTTTGTTTTCTGGGTGCTTCCAGAACAAACCACAATAAGCAAATTATATGCCCAGGAAGGCACCCCCACCAGTTACTATAACAAGGCATGATTGTTTTCTTATCTCTTTTAGATATGTGTGTTATAGGTGCAGTCTGAGGATGATGGTGTATATATATATAAGTCTCCTGACAAATATTCATTCCAAACATAGCCAAATCTCTTTATATTTCTCCAACCATACTTTATTTTAATTAGCTTGAGACACCTTGGTTTTACTTGGCTGAACATAGAAATGTTAGGTTTAATATCTAATGAAGTTTCCATGCAAATGTAGACCAGAGGGCTTGCATGCAAAGGATTCAGAGTTTGGAAATATTACTTTTTTGTAATGGTGATGGACTATAACTCCTAAAATCCTTCCAGGCAGCATGACTGCATTTTTGAAGATGAAGGCATGCATCCAGTGAAGTCCTTATGTTACAAAGGTTGAGTATCCCTTATCCAAAATGTTGGGAGAAGAAATTGTTTTGGACTTCAGAACTTACCTAGTTACAAACTAGATACGTTCCGATAGTTTGTTATTAAGTTGAATTGTTTGTAAGTTGGAAGAGGTACATTTTGAAGTGTAACTTCAGCCCATATTTTAGTTTTGGATAGCATAGGGAAGGGTTAACACCCCTGTGGTGTTTGTTTTGCTGTCTGCGCCCCTGTTCAGAAGATTTCACTGCACTTTCTGTCCCTGTGATAATTGGATTTTGAAATATTTGGCTTGTTGTGGAAACAAGGATTGGTGGTAAAACTTCAGTGGAGACATCTTTCTCCCATGATAACTCTTTCAGAAGTGAATTCCCTTTCCTAGGGTTAGATTTCTCTCACTTCCTGTTGTCTCTCTTTTAACTCTGAGTTGTTAGTTAGTTAGATGTTTGTAACTCAGGGACTGCCTGTATATAATATCTTGGAGATGGGACACAAGAATAAACATATTTAATTATGCTTCATGTATACCTTATGTATGCCTGGAGTTAATTTTGTATAATAAGTACAACGTTTCTGTATACAGAAGCATCAGAAAGCAAATGTGTCACTATTTCGATTTTAGAGTATTTTGGAATTCTGAAAATGGCATGCTCAATGTATACAAGAGCATTTGCACCAGTAGTTACACATTTGCAAAGTTAACACAAGGGTAGGGGTGGTATCTAATACTGTCCCCGCACCCCACCTGTGCATGTCCTGCAACCAGTTGCAAAAGGGATAATGGCCACAATTCTACATGTGTTCATAGATCCACATGTGCAATTTCACATCTTATTTATTTTTGCATTTATTCCCTACCTTTTCTCCTAGGTTATGATCCAAGTTGGCTTCCATTAATTTAAAACAAGATGAAGCTGAAATCTCATTTTACCAAAGTTAAAAAAGAATTAAATAAAGCAATTATTAAAAAGAATAGTTAAAAACAATACAAATGCAAACACAAATCAAGGAACATGAAAGGCACTGCAGACTAATCCAACCAGAGAAGTCATCCATAGCAAGAGCACTTGACGATCCCACCTGGACACAGCATATTATTTGAGAACACAGAAATGTTGGACCACTCTAACAACCACCATGTCAGATTATACAGAAAAGCCACTGAGATCCACAAGCATGTGAACAATTTCAACAGAAAGGAGGAAACCATGAACAAAATCTGGCTACCAGTATTAAAGAACTCTAAAATCAGGACACTAAATAAAGAACACCACTCAGAAAACAGGAATTCCAGACATGAATAAATCAGGGCCAGCTAACACCTCTCAACAAAGGATTTCCCCAGGCAGTAAGCAGCCAGACCTTGAAGCTGAAAGGCTATTCAATGCTAATCAAGGTAGCCAATTGAAGCATTCACACCTGCCTCAAACAGACAAGAGTTCTTTCTCCCACCCTGATTATTCCACTGATACATAAACCCCACTTGCCTGGTTTACAACAGACCTCACAACCTCTGAGGATGCCTGCCATAGATGCAGGCGAAACATCAGGAAAGAATGCTTCTGGAACATGTCCATAGAGACTGAAAAACTCAGAGCAACCTAATACAAATACATTTCAAGCATTACTACTAAAGAAAGAGAATACTGCACAGCATGCTATCTCACACAGATATTACTGCTATGTTATTTAATTCTCAAATAATTAACAAAGTCTTCACTTAAAATAGTTCAAGGAGGGAGCAATCTGGACCTCTCATTGAAAGCCTTACATGGTTTGGGTCCAGGTTACCTACGGGATTGCCTTCTCCCGTACAATCCACCCCAAACACTGAGGTCTTCTGTGTGGCATCTGCTCCAGCCTCCCAGAACCTGATTGGCAACTGTCACCCAGAGGACCTTTTCATCAGACACCCCAAAGCTGTGGAATGACCTGCCAGAAGAGCTCCGACAGCTAAATGAGCTGTCAGAATTTAAAACTGATTTGAAGACCTATCTCTTTCGACAGGCTTTCCCAGCCAGTTTTAATCACGAATTTTAAACTTACATTTTGTATTTAATCTTTGTTCTGTGTATTTTAATATGTATTTTGTAGAAATATGTTTCAATACATGCATTTGATAGAATGTTTTAAATTATTATGTGTTTTTAGTGATGTTGTAACCAGCCTCGAGTCACGGGGAGAGGCAGGTAAGAAATAAAATGATTAACATTATTATTTGGTTGGGAGTGGAGGGAGAGAAATGAAAGTAGTGTTTCATGTGGTGTCCATCTGCCTTTTCTTCCCAGGAGCCCAGATCAGGCAGACTATTGCTGAATCAGGAGCAGGAGTTACTTCAGAAGCTGTGCAGATTTTTAGACACAGTATAAATGCAACAGATTAGTCTTTTGTGCACTGTCCAAAAAGGAACAAGTTGCTAATAGGATGCCAACCAATATATGTAAATTAAGAACATCCTTTCCGAGAATATGTCATGTGCCATACGCCCCTGCGCCTGTATTTTTAAATATGTACTTTCTCTCTGCCTAAAAATATCACTTGCTAGAACACAGAAAGGAATGGGATATAAAGTGTCTTTGAAAACACACACTGTCTCTGAGGATGTTCAGCCAGCTACTGTCATTTTCACTTGCTTATTTTACTTACTCTGCTGGTGAAGCCAGAATATGCATATCACAATCTGGGTAATCACTAGCTGTTCTTATTTTGTATCACAACACTGAGTGGGCTTTATATAAACACACAATCACAGTGTGCCATTATAAGGTTGAACCTAGGGCACTTCCAGACAGCACTAAATCATAAGTTTTAAACAGAGGCAAAAAATCCCAGGACTTCAGAAGAGGTCCACGTACAGACCTGTAGTCCTGGGATTTCTGCCTCCATTTTCCAGACTTGCTGTTTTGTTCTGAGATTTAGAGGTTCCCAAGATGGCCAGCATGGGACTTCCTCCGGAAACTTCAGCAACTTTTTTAAAAAGGCCCTGTGATGCAGATATATGGATATGCAGATCTCCGCAAAATTTCCATTCTTTGTCCTGGCCAGAAAAATGGTGCCCTCCAAACATTTCAGGAAGTATCTGCCACACAAATAAACCTCATGGGGTAGGATCACTATTGTCCAAGTCAGCAGTGCACAATAAAAGAGGAACACAAACTTTCAAGCCAGGAACAGAACTTTGTCATTATTGACACTTTTAGAGCCTGGCTGCCTGGCCATCTGTCCAGATAGATTTGGTTGTGTACTTGTGGCATGGAACAATAGGGTGCTGTTCCTGGGTTATACATGGCTGTTTCTGTTAGCCACCTGTATGACCTTGGCTCTCAATATTTACATTCCTCTCCAGCACATCCATGTCCCAACAGCCAGTAGTAAGTTTTTGCATTTACTAAACTGTACTCATATTGTCAGCATACACCCAATGAGGAACCAACATGTATAACCCGGCAACATAATCCTGTTGTTCCCTGGCACAAGTATACCATGAAACCTGTCTGCACAGATGGCCATACAACAGGGTCTGACTAACTACAGTAATGATGACATTCTGTTCCTGGTCTGAAACTGTCTGCTCCTGTTTCTTTGTTTACTACTTAATGTGAAAGTACTTGTTGCACCCTAGGAACTTCATTTTTTTCTGCCACAAGCTTCATTAAACAGGTGAAGGACGAAATTCCTATTCCCAGGACAGAGTTTTTGCCTTCTACTCAAGTGTCACATTCTTTTTAGCAACTGACCAATCAGGAAAAAATATCTAAAACCCAGGAAAATACCCAGATAAAAATTCACTGATTTCCAATTGCAGGGACATACAGACATGCAAAGATCTGGATATTCGGCTAAAAACTGCAATATTCATGCACATGGAAATCTCACATTTTTTGCCTTTTGTAGCGATTGCTTCCAGGTTTACAGGGAATGGCGTCAGGCCACTCTCCTGATTGCTGTGGGAGCTCCTGGGTTAAAGGTACTGTCTGGATGGGCCGCTAGTCTTCCTCAGGGCTCATGCCCTGCTGGAGTCACAATGGAGACATTCAAAAGCTTTGCTTCTATTAACTCCAAATGAGTTGACTGACTGCACTTTAAATTACCCACTAACATAAGTTCTGTGGACAGTATAGAAAACATTAAAAACAATAAACTCTAATTAGTGTCAGTGCATAATAAATTCAAGATAAAATTAACATTAAAACAAGTGAAGATCTGAGAACATTGGCAGTTATAGATGGGAGCCAATATTCTTCAGATAAGATGGTCTTAAACTACTATGAAATTAAAAGTTAAAACTTGGACCTTGAAATGGAACCTCAGCCAATGCAGATGGAAAAATCTTATCTTCCCATCACTGCTGGTAAAGTACTTTATTTAAGAATAGCAGGAGCTTCCCAATACTTTTCAAAGGTACCACATAGAAAAGGTGTTTCAACTCACCAGTCCTGCTATTAACAATGGATGTAAAAACACTTATAGTCTATGAACATGATACTTGGGGGAGTCCAAACCCCTATCCAAGAGGTTTCTTAGCAGAGGATCCAACCCAACAACATGAAACCATTTGCCATGCCTTCTGAGCCTAGAAGTACTGTAGCCAATCATAACTATGGTCAATAGAAACAACCAACTTCACAGTAGCTTAGTTTAGGAAGCATGTCTTCAAACTGGTTCATGAACTTAGCTTCTTTTCATTAAACATAATGAAAAATAGCCACTGTTCATAATTCAGACAACATGTTTAGCTTTGGTTAATGTGAAAGGGAAACCTAATTTTCTAATTTTTGCAATCACAGTATCACAGTTTAGGGTTTGAATGAGATGGTAGACAGAAAACAGAACTTTTCAATTCCTCTTTTCATCTGTGAAGCTTGAGGATGGGAACTATAGTCATAATTCTCTGACTGCAATTATTATCAAAGTTCATTGCTGCTCCTTGCAAAACTGCTTGATTCCTGTAAACCTGAATATTTTGATGGACTGTCTAGGCCACAATTAACAATATAACTGTAGATAAATATCTACCTTGATGGGCCTTACAGCAAAGGAACTAACAAGATGAGAGCATGTTGATGCACGACACAAAACTCTTCACAAGCTTCTAATTCTCCAAATCAAGAGTTCCTGATAGTAATGTGACAAACTCTTGCAAACCCTTTGTAACAAGTGTGACCCCTGAGAAAGACCTTTACTTCTCTCAGCAAACACTATATCTGCTCTGTCTTCAGCAATAATTTCTTCTTCTACTCCTCTTTTTTTTACCTTTTCTATTTTATTCCAGACACGCTCTTTATCGCTTTTCCTTCCTTCGAGGGTGTCCATGGCATCTGCCATTAGTGACTGCAGCTGTGACACCAAGATAAAAATTATCAGAATGGAATTCACACAGAAATAACTTCTCTAAATACACAGATTAAAACCTAATTAAAAAATCATTTGTACGCTGATGATTTTATTGCTCATCTTTCACACAATGTGCACCACTACTGCTTGGGGGTGGGGGGTTGTGGTTATGTGTGTGTCATCCACATTTGCCTTGCGTTATTGTGGGGTGAATAATGCCCAACAAAAAGGAAACTTCCACTGGAAAATGGGTACAGTTAGCTCTGTATCAACCATGCATGGGTTAAAAATATGTTTAAAAATTCAAAAAGCAAATCTTGATCTTTCATTTTATATAAAGGATATCATTTTATTATGCCATTGTATATAATGGGACTGGAGCAGCCATGGATTTTGGGTCCACCTGGGAATCCTGGAACCAAACCACAGTGGATACCAAGAGTCCACTGTACTTTTAGAATATAGACTTCTAAAGGAAAAAAACATTTACTTTATAATAGGTTTGTAACTATTGCATAGTTTTAAGACAGAACTTCAACAATGAAGAGTTAAACACATTTTAAAGTCACGTGCATTTCAGTTTAAGACTAAGATCAGAGTTAAATTTCTTCAGCTGAAACTAACAAGGAAGTCAAAGTGTGTAACAGACTGGATTTGCCTATTAAAAATGAACAGTAAATCGCAATATACCTTTCAAATCCCACGGGCACTCTAGGTGATTCATAAAAAGTATCGAACAATTATAAAAGCAACCCATATGAATTATTGCTTGGGAAAACCCTAAGGAACAAGCTGCACTTACCAGCTGAATATAGAAAAAGTGAGATTGGATTGCCAGATGTACAGACATCATGAGCCCCACAGCTGTGGGTTTTTAAAAACATAAGTGCTCCCTGTAGATAGTACAGCAGGTAGGTTTATTATGTTGTTGCCCTTTTGGCTGTAAACCAGAATTCAGCTTTTGAAAAGTGGGGTGGAGGTACCTTCCAACTTTCCACAGATGACTTATTTATTTATTTTCCATCATTTATATGCCGCCCTTCTCACCCGAAGGGACTCAGGGCGGCTCACAATACAGTAGAAAAATAAAACATAGCAATTAAAACAATCAATTTAAAACAATCCAATAAATACATTTAAAACAGTATAATAAAATACTTAATCCATTCGTCCACATAAACCTTGCACGTAAACCTTAGTCCGGACCGAGTTAAAGCCATCATAATTCATTCATTAAACGCTTGTTCGCAAAGCCAGGTCTTTACCTTTTTTCTGAAACTCAGAAGGGATGGAGCCTGCCGGATGTCACTGGGGAGGGAGTTCCACAGCCGAGGAGCCACCACCGAGAAGGCCCTGTCCCTCGTTCCCACCAGCTGCACTTGTGAGGCAGGTGGGACCGAGAGCAGGGCCTCCCCAGACAATCTTAAAGTTCTCATGGGCTCATAGGAGGAGATACGTTCAGATAGGTACGTTGGACCGGAACCGTTTAGGGCTTTGTAGGCCAAAACCAGCACTTTGAATTGGGCTCGGTAGCATATTGGCAGCCAGTGGAGCTGACACAACAGAGGAGTGGTGTGCTCCCTGTACGCCGCTCCAGTTATAAGCCTGGCTGCCGCTCGTTGTACTAATTGAAGCTTCCGGGCCGTCTTCAAAGGCAGCCCCACGTAGAGCGCGTTGCAGTAGTCCAAACGAGCTGTAACCAGAGCGTGGACCACCGTGGCCAAGTCAGACCTCCCAAGGAACGGGCGCAGCTGGCGCACAAGTCTGAGTTGTGCAAAGGCTCCCCTGGCCACCGCCGAGACCTGGGGTTCCAGGCTCAGCGATGAGTCCAGGAGAACCCCCAGACTGCGAACCTGTGTCTTCAGGGGGAGTGCGACCCCGTCCAACACAGGCTGTAACCCTATTCCCTGTTCAGCCTTACGACTGACCAGGAGGACCTCTGTCTTGTCTGGATTCAATTTCAATTTGTTAGCCCTCATCCAGTCCGACATAGCGGTCAGACACCGGTTCAGGACCTGGACAGCCTCCTTAGTGACAGGTGGGAAGGACTGACAGGTGGGAAGGAGTGACAGAGCTGGACATCATCTGCGTACAGATGACACCGCACCCCGAAACTCCGGATGATCTCTCTTGACTACACTCTGATTTTGCTTTGCTATACATGGCCATCAGGACACTAGGAAGGGTTTAAAAACCCTCTAATTCCCTTATTTTTTCCTAATTAAAATTCTACCCACTCGCCCACCAAACTATTATCTGCCCTGAAGGCAAAAAATGTACTCACTATGGTACAATTTATAAAAGATGGTTTTTTGATTACACATTCTAGAATCCCACAATCAACATGACCGCTGAGCTTCTAGTAGTCAGAAAGCACTTTTCGAGCACAGTATAATTCAATCCTCCACTTGTGGCAAAAACTAGCTTTTAAAAAATGCCCAAACTAGAGAGGATGCTGAGCACGGATGTCCCGCTGCATCACATCTAGCTATCCAAAAGAAAGATGAGCATATTCATCACTGAATATTCAGAATGGGCTTCTGAAGCTGCAGCATTTGATAAAGAAAGATTGGAAACAACGGAAAACACTCCAGAGGTTTGCTGTTATTCTACCCTTGAGAAGGTCACCATGTTTTCCTGAAGGTGAAATTTGCAGCTGGGAGAGCTAGTTTTTAAGTAATGTTTTCACAGCATGGGTTTAGGCTGTGATGTATGGTTTGGGCTGCCATTTCATCCCAAAGGAAAAGTACCAGCCACTGCTCATTTGCATACAATAATTAATTTAAATGCACACAGTTTTAAAAGTGGCCTGTAGCCTCTGTTTCAAACAGATTTCTGGGTGGCATGTTGTGTGGGGAGAATGACCAGTGGTTTCACTGAGAATCTTTCAGGAACCTTTTGCATTGTGGACTCCTTTGAGGCTCGTAAGGTCATGGTAACAAACAAGTGTGCTCTTCTTTGGTGTAACCAGCCTTACAAAACCATCTGCTTGTTTGAAGGCCTCTTGTGTGGGGATTTATGCTTACGGTAAACACTCAGCAAGCTGTTGCCAGGAGATTCCACAGAGCTAAAAGAAATCTATGGAATAGCAGTTCAAAAATGTTTGCTCTCCAGCCACCACAACCCATGACCTTTAGCCAAGTTGACTTCCTTGGAGCTGAAGCCCAATTACTAGTGGATGGGTGGTGGCTCCCATGTCACCGAAACACTGAATTGCTCGTGTTTTAATCCAAACTTAGTCAAGCTACTGAACATTCTCCCCTCCCTCTACAAAACGTTGTGGACCATGGAGAGCCCCTTTAAGGATTGGACTAAAACCCAGAGTGGATACACTGCTCTACTGATATGAAAGTCACCACAGAACAAGCAAGTGGTGAAAACCCCCAACCCACCACTCTATTCTAGCCTCATTCTCCCCAAAGTCCTGTTTCATCTGGTGAAGCTCGAACCCCTGGAGTGAAGGAAGTTGCACCATATGCAACTTGTTTTCAAACTGAGAAGACAAATGCTGTGTGAGGAAATCATGCTGTTATCTGATCAGAGAGAACACATTTCTCTCCTCTCAGTGGCCATTCCCCAAATTGGAAGGAAGGTGGGATGGAGAAACTTTCTCTGTTGCCTCCAGTTAGCAATGGAAAAGAAAACTTTTATCCAGTCAGGTAGTGAGGGGCAACGTTTCTGTGAATCTGCTATAAGTTTTAGTCTGAGCTTTAAAGGAACAATCCAAGGCGCTGATCAGACTTAGCACTTTGTTCAGACTACAACCCAAAGCATATCCACTGCATCACAGGCACATATCCTGTCTTAACTCATGAGGGGCTAAGGAAGGCACTTATATTCAGAGAGAACCTGGCAAAGAATTCTGCACTTGGGTAAACTGGTAATGGACTAAGGAGAGGGGCAGTCACTTGCTCTCAGGATAGGAGTAGAGATTGAAGGGTGGGCTCTTCCATCATGCTATTGTCTGGCCTGCTGAATTTTTACTTCTGATTTTTTTACCATGTCAGGAGTGACTTGAGAAACTGCATATCGCTTCTGGTGTGAGAGAATTGGCCATCTGCAAGGATGCTGCCCCGAGGACATCCTGATGTTTTACCATCCTGAACGAAGGTTTTCTCATGTCCCTGCATGGGAAGCTGGAGCTGACAGATGGGACCTCAACCTGCTCTCTGGATTCGAACCACCAACCTTTCGATAAACAGTCCTGCCAGCACAAAGGTTTAACCCATGGCACCACCGCGGGCTTCCTCCTGATAACAGCATTGGAATGAATATAATTCCTTGACCTTGTTTTCAAAGTCTGTTCACTGTGCTTCTGCTAGTCTTGTATCATGGGACAGTCCTAAAGGTTAAAGGTTTTCCCCTGACGTTAAGTCCAGTCATGACCGACTCTGGGGGTTGGTGCTCATCTCCATTTCTAAGCCGAAGAGCCGGCATTGTCCGTAGACACGTCCAAGGTCATGTGGCTGGCATGACTGCATGGAGCGCCGTTACCTTCCCACCAGAGTGGTACCTATTGATCTACTCACATTGGCATGTTTTCGAACTGCTTGGTTGGCAGGTGCTGGAGCTAACAGCGGGCATTCACGCCGCTCCTGGGATTTGAACCTGGGACCTTTCGGTCTGTAAGTTCAGCAGCTCAGTGCTTTAACACACTCCTAATTGGCCTTATAGTTTTGAACAGGGTTGCTGGACAATCTGTTTTATTATCCTGATCTGATTATGTCTGTTCATAACCAGTAATTAGAACTGAAAAGCTAATAAATATCAGACATGGTCTAGCTTTGGCACAGATTTGGCTAAGATTTTAAACTGAGTTTGGGCTTGGCTCCTGTGGTCAAAGTCTAACTGTTGTGTGACTGTTGTGTTGAAAGATAGCCAGGTACTTAAGTTGATTGACAGCAGGCATTGTCCCCTGTTAATTGAGTTTCTGGGAAAGCTTTATTTGCCAGAGGCTGCTCTCAGAAGGGCAGTTGGTTCTCGCAGAAGCAGAGGCAGCAGGAGGACATTTTTGCTCCCTGGCTTCAGGTAGGATTTGGCTAAGATTTGGCTAAGATTTTAAACTGAGTTTGGGCTTGGCTCCTGTGGTCAAAGTCTAACTGTTGTGTGACTGTTGTGTTGAAAGAGAGCCAGGTACTTAAGTTGATTGACAGCAGGCATTGTGCCCTGTTAATTGAGTTTCTGGGAAAGCTTTATTTGCCAGAGGCTGCTCTCAGAAGGGCAGTTGGTTCTCACAGAAGCAGAGGCAGCAGGAGGACACCTTACTAACTATCCTTTGCAGTACATACAGGAAACAAAACAACATAAACAAATACACAAAGAGGTGGTTTGGGGCAGTCTGCACATAAAGTGCGTGCATATTACTTAACTGTACAAAGATCCCACTTGGCCACCACACTCACCAAGAGATGCAACAAAAGCAAAACATTCCCATCACATGCACCAGCTGCGGCATGTTCCGCTTTTTCACACAAAAACTAGTCAACTACATCTGCTCCAAATGCAAACAGATGACTCTGATGGAGCAGAGGATCCAACAGCTCGAGCACCGTATTAAGACCCTTAAGGACATTCAGGCACTCGAGCTCTTCTTGGACACTGCACAACACGCTGCTGTAGATTTGCAGCCTGCATCACACCAACACCACCATGACCATGATCACGAACCTTATGGGGAGATCAACTCAAAGGTAGACAACCCTCAGGCTTGGAAGGAGGTCACCCATAGAAGGAGACACAGGACCAGGCAGCCTCCGCTGAACTCCTCTGCTCAGCTGGATTTACACAACAGATTTGATATTCTTACACCATCAACATACAATCAGGAAACACATCTTGTGGAGGACCACAGTTTCTTAGATACTACTCAGTGGGCCACCCTTGATCAATGCGCAGGGGATAGCCCTGACGGGGACAGTGCATCACCACATTCACACTTATGTAATCATGCAAATGCTCCATCCCCAATCATAGACCAGGAGCAACAGGAACATCCTTGGGAGAGTAATGGGCTCTCGGATGTATCTCAATGGATTGTCATTGATGAATGCACTGGGGATGTTGAGGAGGAGGACAACACTTTACACCTACATGATTCACTTCAACAGGAACACTCTTCAGGGGACATACACACTGTCTTGCACAAAAGGGACCCTGTCAATCCTCAAAGGAAACAGGTCTTGGTAGTAGGTGACTCCCTCCTTAGAGGAACGGAAGCCATCATTTCCAGACCGGATGGGATGGCTCGAGAAACATGCTGCCTCCCGGGGGCAAAAATACACCATATCACTCAGAGGCTCAGCAGGCTCCTAAAGCCCCATCACCCTCCCCACCTTATGTTGATTCATGTAGGTACCAATGACACCGCTAGGCATACTTTTCAAAAGATCACAAATGATTTTCGAGCTCTGGGAACAAAGCTAAAACTGTATAATGTGCATGTGATCTTTTCATCCCTCCTCCCCGTTGTAGGACATGGCTCTACAAGGGCCGGAAAAGTAGTACAAGTCAATAACTGGCTCAGAAAATGGTGCCAAGAGGAGCATTTTGGCTTCCTTGACCATGGTCTACTCTTCCAAGAGGATGGACTACTGGCAAGTGATGGGGTGCATCTCACACAAGTAGGAAAACATCTTTTTGCACACAGACTCACAAACCTCATCAAGCGCACTTTAAACTAGATCCACTGGGGGAGGGGAACAACAGCCTGGCGAACACTATATTACCCACGACTACAGGGAACCGCCAAAAGGCTAAACGGAGGGCTGCACAAACACAGCAAGGACCAAGTACAGAGAGCACAATAATTCCAAATAAACAGCTCAAGGGGAGGTCACAGGGGCTTACATGTCTTTACACTAATGCTCAGAGCATGGGAAATAAGCAAGACGAACTCCAACTCTTAGCACAGCACCACACATACGATGTCATAGGCATCACTGAAACCTGGTGGGATGACTCCCATCACTGGAATTTAACCATTGAGGGCTATAACCTCTTTCACAGAAATAGAACAAAGGGGAGAGGAGGGGGAGTAGCTTTATATGTCAAAAACAGTTACGTTGCAGAAGAAATGCAAGACTGTAATCCGGGAAATCAGCTTGAAAGCATCTGGATAAGAATCAAGGGAACCGGGACTCAAAAAGACCTTGTCGTGGGTGTCTACTACAGACCTCTGAGTCAGGATGAAGGACTTGATGAAGCTTTCTGTCAACAGCTGACCAAACAGGCACAAAGAAGAGATATAGTAGTCATGGGCGATTTCAATTATCCCGATATCTGCTGGGAAACAAACTCGGCCAAGAGTACAAAGTCCAACAAATTCCTTACTTGCCTTGCAGACAATTTTATGGTCCAGAAGGTAGAAGAGGCAACAAGGGGATCAGCAACTCTTGATTTAATCTTAACAAATGTGGAAGACCTGATCAATACAGTTGAAGTGATTGGATCCTTAGGGGCAAGTGACCATGTGCTCCTGCAGTTTGCAATACAAAGGAATGCTGAAACTAAGACAAGTCAAAAACGCATTCTGGACTTTAAGAGAGCTGACTTCCAAAAAATGAAGGAATTACTGAGCGGCTGTCAGGACCCAGGCTGCAGAGCACCAATAACCATGCGCAGAGACCAGAATCTATCTAATATCTTTATTAAAGAAATATATAAAGTCAATAAAAACAAGTGTAGAATAAAGTTCAGAAGTAGACCTTTCAGGAAAGGTCAAATATAGTCCAGGAAATCAATGTCCAATATGAGATATTAGAGTCCAAAGTTATAATCCAATAACCGAAACACACACTTTGCCAAGCAAAGTGTGGGGAAATGACAAGGTCCTTTAGTCCAATGGAGCTTGACAACAAGGCTGGAAAACAAACTAGATTCTTGGCAAACAAGACTTGATACGAGGCAACAAGATGCAATAAGCAAGAACAGGGTCTGTGGCGAGGTCCGGGGTACAAGGCAGGCTTGGAACTAGAACAAGGTCCGGGGCAAGGTCCTGGGAACAAGGAACTGGAGTAGCGTAGTCCACACACGATCTCACTCCAGAAGCTGACGAATTGACTCCGCAAGGATTTCCTTGCGGGTAAACACCTATATAGGATCTTGTTTTCCCGCCAAGGAACACTTTCCCTGGGGAACAAGAAGTGAAACCCATACTGTGTCCAGATGCATGACTCCTTAAGATTTCCCAAGGGAAACAGGCTTAATCAGCTAATTGTCTGGCAGCGATTCTGGCGCTTCGGCGATTCGCCTCCCTAGCGCCTCTATCTCGATTATAATTATCTTTGCGAGAGAACGGGGGAGAATTCTGCTCAAGGCTTGTTTGGCTGACTTCTCGTGGGCAAACATCTTGCAGGTGCAGGGGCTCCAATTCTGGCTGAAACGGTGGGAAACCCAAGTTTTCCTCTTCGTCTGCCACAATAGTACTAGGAAGGGGACTACATGGCCCATGAGACATCACAGCGGCATCCCATGGACGCCAATATTAAAAAACAAGGGAGTTAAGGATGGATGGGAGTTTTTCAAAAGTGAAATACTCAACGCGCAAATGCAAACAGTGCCAACAAAGAAGAAAAATAAGACAAATGCAAAGAAGCCAGAATGGATGTCCAAAGAACTTCTAACTGAGCTAAAGCTCAAAAGTGACATGCACAAGAAGTGGAAAAGGGGAGAAATCACCAAAGAAGAATTCAAACGTATAGCCAACACCTGTAGGGAAAAGGTTCGCAAGGCTAAAGCGCAAAATGAGCTCAGGCTTGCCAGGGACATAAAAAACGACAAAAAAGGTTTTTTTGCTTATGTTGGTAGAAAAAGGAAGAAAAAGGAGGCGATAGGGCCTCTGCAAGGAGAAGATGGGGTGATGGTGACAGGGGATAGGGAGAAAGCAGAACTGCTTAATGCCTTCTTTGCCTCGGTCTTCTCACAAAAAGAAAGCCATCTTCAACCTCAGCAACATGGAATGGACGAAGGATTGGAGGAAATCCAACCCCAAATAGGGAAACAAGTTGTCCAGGAACACCTGGCCACTCTAAACGAATTCAAGTCGCCATGGCCAGATCAGCTACATCCAAGAGTATTGAAGGAACTAGCGGAAGTTATTTCAGAACCACTGGCAATCATCTTCGAGAGTTCTTGGAGAATGGGAGAAGTCCCAGCAGATTGGAGGAGGGCGAATGTGGTCCCTATCTTCAAGAAGGGAAAAAAGAACGACCCAAACAATTACCGTCCGGTCAGCCTCACATCAATACCAGGCAAGATTCTGGAAAAGATCATTAAGGAAGTGGTCTGCAAACACTTAGAAACAAATGCGGTCATTGCTAATAGTCAACACGGATTTACCAAAAACAAGTCATGCCAGACTAATCTGATCTCTTTTTTCGATAGAGTTACGAGTTGGGTCGATACAGGGAATGCCGTGGATGTAGCCTACCTGGATTTCAGTAAGGCCTTCGACAAAGTCCCCCACGACCTTCTGGCAAACAAACTAGTAAAATGTGGGCTAGACAAAACTACGGTTAGGTGGATCTGTAATTGGCTAAGCGAACGAACCCAAAGGGTGCTCACCAATGCGTCGTCTTCATCATGGAAAGAAGTGACAAGTGGAGTGCCGCAGGGCTCCGTCCTGGGCCCGGTTCTGTTCAACATCTTTATTAACGACTTAGACGAAGGGTTAGAAGGCACGATCATCAAGTTTGCAGATGACACCAAACTCGGAGGGATAGCTAACACTCCAGAAGACAGGAGCAGAATTCAAAACGATCTTGACAGACTAGAGAGATGGGCCGAAACTAACAAAATGAAGTTCAACAGGGACAAATGCAAGATACTTCACTTTGGCAGAAAAAATGGAAATCAAAGATACAGAATAGGGGACTCCTGGCTTGACAGCAGTGTGTGCGAAAAAGACCTTGGAGTCCTCGTGGACAACAAGTTAAACATGAGCCTACAATGTGATGCGGCAGCTAAAAAAGCCAATGGGATTTTGGCCTGCATCAATAGGGGAATAGCGTCTAGATCCAGGGAAGTCATGCTCCCCCTCTACTCTGCCTTGGTCAGACCACACCTGGAATACTGTGTCCAATTTTGGGCACCGCAGATGAAGGGAGATGTTGACAAGCTGGAAAGCGTCCAGAGGAGGGCGACTAAAATGATTAAGGGTCTGGAGAACAAGCCCTATGAGGAGCGGCTTAAAGAGCTGGGCATGTTTAGCCTGCAGAAGAGAAGGCTGAGAGGAGACATGATAGCCATGTACAAATATGTGAGGGGAAGTCACAGGGAGGAGGGAGCAAGCTTATTTTCTGCTGCCCTGCAGACTAGGACACGGAACAATGGCTTCAAACTACAGGAAAGGAGATTCCACCTGAACATTAGGAAGAACTTCCTCACAGTGAGGGCTGTTCGGCAGTGGAACTCTCTCCCCCGGACTGTAGTGGAGGCTCCTTCTTTGGAAGCTTTTAAGCAGAGGCTGGATGGCCATCTGTCGGGGGTGCTTTGAATGCGATTTCCTGCTTCTTAGCGGGGGGTTGGACTAGATGGCCCATGAGGTCTCTTCCAACTCTACTATTCTATGATTCTATGATTCTATGATTCTAGCTTTCTCTTCAATTTCTGTGTTTGGCCTCAGATTCTTTCCCCAGTCCTAGAGAATGGATTTCCTGTGAAAAGGTGATAACACTAGTTTTCGTACATTTGGAAGCATAAAGGAGCAATGCATCCTAAAAATAGTCTGAGAAATTTTGAAGTTTTGAAGGAGAAACAGCATTAAGTCAGTGGTTTGGTGAGTGTGCTTTCTGGCCATACTCACCAAGTCACAGGAATAAACCTGAAATTAGAGTACTAGGATAAAGACATACTGCAGATTTGTTGCTATTATGTGCTTCCAAATGTGCCTTTTATACTATAGAATGCTAACAGCACTGGGCACAATGTTCATGGTTTATTACATATTTTTAAAAAGAGTCACATTAATGGTAGACCTCTGAGGGGTGTTCACTTTAATTATAATCCTGCATTTTGACACTTCTGCGTCCATTCTGGCCATTTGCTCTGCCAAAATGATGTGTTTATGTTTTCAAAGCTTTCAATATTTGCGGGGGGAGGAGGGAATGCCAAGGGAAAGTGAAAATAAGTAATATTCTCTTTGACCACCAAAGCCAAAACAAGGCTAGAATCAGCGATCACTTACCAGTTCAGCATCCTGCTGGCTGATGTCCTGGAGGTAGGGGATGGTGGCAAGCTCAGCCATGGCTTGATTGATCACTTGGGACTGCTCCTTGACACGCTGCAAGCGGCCAAGCAGGCTGGCATGCTGCAGCTTCTCTATCATGCCAGAACATGCACAGAAAGTCTCCTGAGCTCGTAATGAAAAGCAGATGGGTTAGATGAGAGCTGTTGGACAGGGTCCAATACCCTTCTGGAAAGTTTACATTGTATCTTCTCATCACATATTTGCCCTTCCGTGATCAGATTTGCATCTTGTTTCAGCATCACATTAACACATTTAATGCCACGTAAATGAGTCTTGGCAAGACTTGGCTTCCTGATTTCCATTAACCACTGCTTCATATGATCTCTAAACCATGGTTAATGCTCAGCTAGGAGAGTTATCTATATATATAAAAGGGTAATGAAATTTCGGCCTAGGACAAAACAACAAAACCACACATCCCAGAAACACTAAACTTGGCAGCACAACCCCTCATCCATGCCTCTATGTTCATACAACAAAAAGAAAAGAAAAATAAAGTCCTAATTAGAGAGAGAGGAACAATTGTTTTTATCCAATTGCTGCCAGTTAGAAGGCTACGCTCCACCCACATGGTCTGCTGTCAGTTAGAAGGCTAAGCTCCACCACTTGGTCTCCTAGCAACCCACTCAGCCCAGGGCCACTTCAAGTCAGGCCTCTTCCACACTGCCTATAAAATAAGATTATCTGATTTCAACTGGATTATATGGCAGTGTAGACTCAAGATGAGCACCAACCCCCAGAGTCAGACACGATTGGACTTAATGTCAGGGGAAAACCTTTACCCTTTACCTTACCTTTACCTTTACCTTTAACTACCACCAATTCTTCAATACTTTATTTCCCATACCACCATACTTCGCCACAGCAACGCGTGGCCGGGCACAGCTAGTATTTTATAAAAGGAATATACTCCCTTGTTTATTATTCTGTTTGAAAAGTAGCCAATAGCAGCTGAAAAGTAAGTTGTTAAATAACATGTTGTTTTGGGGTATATCTACACTCTAGATTTAAAGCAGTTTGATACTATCATGGCTCAATGCTGTGGAATTGTGGTAGCTGTACTTTTGCAAAGCCTTTAGCCTTCTCTGTCAAAGAGTACTGGTGCCTCATCAGATTACAACTGTTGAGATCCTATAGCAGTGGTTTCCAACTTTTGGGCCTCCAGGTGTTTGGACTTCAACTCCCAGAAATCTCAGCCAGTTTACCAGCTGTTAGGAACTGTGGGAGCTGAAGTCCAAAACACCTGAAGGCCCAAAGGTTGGGAACCACCGTCCTATAGCATTGAGCCATGGTTTTTAAAGTGGTGACAAACTGCATTAATTCTACAATGTAGATGCACCCTTGCTTATTATTAAATGCAGCTAACAATGCATTGAAACAATATAGTGAAGTCTTACTATTGATAAAGGAATGGCGTAAAACCCAACGTATTTGAGTCAATATTTCTCTGAACAGTTAACTTTTGAAAGTAACTGGGAAATTATTTGATACACTGGTAACGTAATTTTGTGCTTGCTTGTATTGCTTTTGCAATGTAATATTGTTCAATTCTTATTACCCATCAGCAACAGCTAACATGTGATAACTTACAACTTCCATATTCCAGGTTAATATTAACTATGGTTCACTTGAATAGGTGATCTTTATCACCCATGTAGCCATCTTGTTCAAAGTTGACATTATCCAGATGATATAAAAAGCCAGAGGAAGTGACAAAAAGTAAGGTAGGCACCAGTTTGAGGATGGTATAGGTTCATTCACAACACACAAAACTCTGGTTGTGCTAGATCTCTATAATAGGTTGTCACAGATCTTTGAAACAACCTCTCTAGTGTGGCACCAGAAAATACAATACTTGTATTAAATATATGAATGTGAACTGTGAAGAGGTGAGAAGAATGTGATTCCCCCCCCCTTCTTCTTGCCAGAATTTTACATAATCCTTTTTCTTTAGGGAAAAAAAAAGCATTGGATAGTTCACTGAAATGTTAGGTTTGAGAGGGAGAAAAGCCTGTAATACATAAATCTCTACAGGCTTTTCACTGTCAATGTGAATCCAAAATATTTAAGCAAAACCTCAAGACACTGACATATGGCAGGATTTGAACTTGATCTTGCAAACACACAGGGATGATGCCCTCATCTGCTCCGAGAACAGCAATGGAAGGTAGTGGCTTCCTTCTGATATAAGCTTGTTTACACATCCAGCAAACCACCGTGGGCAATCCCTCTTTTGTCTGCGGTTGAAAGAGGGTCAGAACCCCTTGGCAGGTGCAAAAATCTGGATTCACATCCTTCATGCCAGAATAAACAACCAGGGAAGCAGCAATGGCGGGTTTTGCCTCAGGTGGGTTTTTACCTCACTGTGACTCATAAGTGAACCAAGAATGTCAGCAAGCAGGTGGGGTGCCAACACCTATTATTACTTGCTTTTGTTGACTAAGAATGACCTTGCAATAACCAGGTTGTCGGACTTAATGGGGGGAAAGCAAGGAAAGGCTCAGGCATAGCTCAGATGTAGAACACATTAATTTTAAATCAGCATCATTATCATCGTTATACCCTTTATTTATGTCTGTACAAATAAATATGTATGTATTTCCCTCAAGATTAGGAATCAACACAGTTTATGAACTAAAGTGATTACAATATAGTTAAAACAATACAAAAAAATCAACATCAAAAGAGATTTACACTATTAACAATATCAGTACAATTTAAAATATACATTTAAGACAATTAAAATAAACTAAAAACAGCCTCACTTAAAACAGTGCTCCCCAAACTTTGGTCTTCCAGGTGTTTTGGATTTCAGTTCCAAGAACCCTTGATCATTGGCCAAGGCAGCTGGAAGTTGAAATCAAAAACACCTGGAGGACTAGAGCTTGCGAATCACTCCTTTAAAATCCCCTTTCTTTTAGTTTTAAAAGCCTATTGCAATAAAACAGTCTTTGCATTCTGGCAGGAGGACAGTCAGGAAGAGCTGTTCTGGTCTACCTAGTCACCAAGAAGGCTCTTCCTTACAACCACAACAGCCATGATTGTGTGGAAGTGGTAGGGCTGAGAGAAGTTCCTCTCCTCTGGATCCCTGTGTCCAGAAAGCTATATAACCAGCATTTTCCATTGTGTCTTCTGTATCTCAGGCCTATATCAGATAACTAGAAGATTGCTTCTGGTGATGACACACTAAGGTGCCATGCCACGTGACCAGAAATGTGACATCACCAACATGTCTCTGGGAGGGAGTTGCTTGCAGCAACACAATCCTATTAGTGGAGACTCCAATGCACCCTTAGTCTAGTTGGCCATACAGACACCCAAAAAGCTCTGGAGATGTTCCTGGTCTGCATTGGAGTAGCTCTGGAGTGGTTTACTCCTGATTACTTAGGTAGGTGTAGATATGCTCCATAACAAGAATGTCAGAATAATGGTATTCCTTACGTGATTGCCTGTTTGCACCACCTTACTGTTGCTTAGACTAAGGGAAGAGTGCTGGGAAGAAGAATGGAGTTAGACTATTAGTCCATCTAGCTCAATGTTCTCATCTCTGTCTAGAAGTTGGGGTTCTTCACAGTTTCATCCAGAATTCCTTCCCAGCCTTATGTAGAGATCTCTTACAATTTTCCATCCAAGTGCAAATCAGGCTTGAATTTGTTTAGCTTCCAAAATTAGATGATGGGGAGAATGTTCAGAAAGGGAAAAACTGAGGCTAACCATTGAGAGACTAGCTGACTGTTCTTTTTTATTCCTACAACCCTAAAGGCACCAGATTCAGTCTGATCTTGGAAGTTTAGCAAAGACAACCCTAGTTAGTACTTGGATGGGAGACAACCAACAAATGCCAGGTACTGAATGGCTCATTTCAGAGAAAGGGAATGTCAAATCAACACTCATAACTGCATAACTGTTTGTCTTCTGTGGCTTTGACTTCTGTGTTGGTAGAAATATGGACTGTTTAGCATATCAAAGAGCAGATGGTGATGTCTGAATGTATCTATCCATGCCAGAGACGTCTTACATGTAGTAAATAGGCACATCAGGTAGAAAATGGTATTAACCTTTTTCTTTGCTGGGCTCATTTACTAAACGCAGGGAGTTTTCTCCTCCCTTTGTCCTGCCCTCAAACACAATGGCACTAGCAAATCCAAATTGAGTGCCTGTTCTGGCTAACACTCAATAGACGTGGCAATTTTCTATAAGCCTAACAGTAGGCCAGCTACAACTGGAAGAAATAAACTACATCCTAATTCTCATCTTTTAAAAGGGAAGGGGAGATTGCAGCAGGTTGAATGCTGTCAGGGGGTTGTGTTTCAGTGGCAAGGAAAAATGCAGAAAGAGAGTGTAAATAACTGCTTCTGGCAGCAATAAGAGCCCACCGGGATATGGCACGCATGATGAGAATTACCTGAGCTACGGTGGAGTTCAAGAGGCGACTAAGCTGCAGTAAAGAAAATAATAAAGTGGCCAAGGATGAAGCCGAAACCACCTCATCCTGATACAGTGAAGGTTAAGTAAATAGCAAGCTTAAATAGAGGCTTTAGGCCGACAGAATTGGATGATTTAGCAGAGGAAATAGCTGAATGCCTGACAAATGGGAATGGGGACGAGGAAACAAACTTGGCATGAGGTTTGGGGAAATGGGCTTTTTAATAGGAAGGAAATGAACTGAAGCAAGATTTGTCAGAGGGTCCAACAATGAACTCCTGTTTCCTCTCAATTGTGTGAAGGCAAAAATGAAACAAATGCTAGAAGCCGATAGCAACAGTGCTTTCTCTAAGGAAGAAATTATATAGGCAAAGCAAAGCAAGCTTTCGACCTGTCCTTGGATGTCTTTTGCATCATCTAGTTATAATATTCTGATACCACTTTAACTGGTATGGCTCCATCCATTGGAATCCTTGGATTTGCAGTTTGGTGATGCACTGGAGATGTGAACTTTAAAGACCTCCTAAAACTTCAAATCCCAGGATTCAAAAGAGTGAAACCAAGGTTGTTAAAGTGGTATCTAAATGCTGCCATTGGGTAATGTGTAAGAGACTTGTTTAAATCCAGTGCATAAACCTAAGGTCCATTCACACCAGAGGATAGTAGAATATTGTCATGAATTAGTCATGACAGATAAACCTCAATTCATTTCAGTGGTCCTAACCTAAGTACGACTAAGTCCAAATCCAACTTGATAGGTTTGATGGAACACCATTAAGTTACTTTAAATATTCACGTCCCACCTTTCAGTGTGTTACTTTAATGAAAGAGAATGGCTTGATAGTAACCAATTCACTTGAAATTCTCTGAACATAATGACCACACAGGTCCCTTGGACTTTCTATCTAATATGAAGCCCCAATTGCACTACAGGATGCTTGACTCTGCTTGTACCTGATGGAGAGAAAGAGTTCAAATGAACCTTGTTAGGATGTGGAAAATCCTGTGCATCCAACCAGAGCTTGGAATATTATTAATAAGTAGTTAAAGTTACTAGCTCAAAAGAAGTGGTTCATGGCAATTATAGTTAGAATATACCTTTTCATGTTTTAAATGGACCTAAGTAGTTTCTTTTTAGTTATGAAAGACATCTGAATGCTAAAGAGCCACTGGTCTGTGGTATGAAACATTCCCCTTTATCCACCCAATAGTCCATAAATTCTTAGAGATCAGCAATGCAAGCCAACACCAATGTATCATTCTTCCTCCAACATGTAGCAAGACTACCACTCCATAATTTTACAAGTGAGTAGAAGTTACAGCTAGGAGCCCCGATAGCGAAGTGTGTTAAAGCACCGAGCTGCTGAACTTGCAAACTGAAAGGTCCCAGGTTCAAACCCCGGGTGTGGCGTGAGCGGCCGCTGTTAGCTCCAGCTCCTGCCAACCTAGCAGTTCGAAAACATGCCAATGTGAGTAGATAAATAGGTACCACTCTGGCGGGAAGGTAACGGCGCTCCATGCAGTCATGCCGGCCACATGACCTTGGAGGTGTCTACGGATAACACCGGCTCTTTGGCTTAGAAATGGAGATGAGCACCAACCCCCAGAGTCAGACATGACTGGACTTAACATCAGGGGAAACCTTAAAAAGAAGTTACAGCTACATCATAAAATGGAGATTTTATTAAATTAATCCTCTAATTCAGTGGTTCTCAACCTGGGATCCCCAGATGTTTTTGGCCCTCAACTCCCCAGATTCTAACAGCTGGTAAACTGGCTGGGATTTCTGGTAGAAGACCAAAAACATCTGGGGACCCCAGATTAAGAACCACTGCTCTAATTTAAGGCAGTAATAACATGGTTATTAGAAAAATGAAATTGACTAATAACTAGCTATTTTCAAGATATGCAACAAGTTGTATTTAAAAACAACCATATTTTGTGGGGCTTTTTAAATACAGAGATTATTTTCATTTAAAGCAACTCGCCTTATTTAAAGCCCAATTCATAAAGCAGGTCACCCAAAATACCAGGTTTCAAAAAGCTAATGTTGTGAGCTATTCATTCAAATGTTGGTATAGCTGGCTTGCAGATTTGGGCTATTAAGGAGCTTGCATGTTTGCTTGCTTCTCCCCATCTCGTCCTGAGGTGCTTCTATCACTGTTTTTCAACAGAAAACTATCCAAAGTCTTTCAGATCGTGCAGAAAATAATTGCCTCTTTTCAACTGAAGTATGTTCTCCCCCATAAACCATCCTCTCCTACAACCCAAGATAAATTCAAAGATCTAATAGCAGGTAACATGAAAGAAAGTGTTCTATAAAGCACATTCTTCCATGGAATGGGTATTAAGGCTGATAAATAATAGCTGCAAATATAATTCAAACAAAAATTGGACTACTTTCACAGCAAACAGAAGTGTCCAATTCCATCAGTGTCTAGACAGGAATGAAGAGCACTTCTTGTCCTATATCACCTACTATATAATCCAGTTTGGGCGAGTCAAGGGCTCACTTTTCATGATCACTATGTAAAAAGATGTTTACAAGAAAGGACAGGGATTCTCACCCTGTCAGTGTGCTTTACTGTTCCTTTGCTGTGTATATTATATTGGCAGATGTTCTTTGTAAACTGCAGAAAGAAAGTCTGTACCTTCTAGCTGTTTTATTCCACAACTCCCAAAAATATTTTTTTTCAACAATTGAGCACTTTATTAGTTTGATAGATGGTTTTTCTAAACTTTGTGAAGGTAATGCAGTGCCCTTACAGGGCTTTGGGCTACAAGTCCCCGAAGTTCCATGTCCAGCATTGATCAATTGCCAGGTTTTATATGGAAACCAGACCCAAATATCTGGAGGTTTCTAGATGACACATCTGTATTCTGAATAGATGCCTCTAGACAGGAAAAATGAAATGAACTAATATAGGATGGGATACCTGGCTGGAAAACAGTACACGTGAAAGAGATCTGGAGGTCTTAGTAGACTTAGTAGTAGTAAAAGGTAAATCAGCAGTGTGAAATCAGAGGTTTAAAAAGCCAATGCAGTTCTGGCCTGCATCAAGAGAAGTATAGTATTCAGACTGATGGAAGCATTGGTTCTAATCTATTCTGCTTTGGTGGGATCTCACATGGAAAACTTGTCTGTGAACACCACAGTTCAAGGATACCGCCAAGCTGGAATATGGAATATGTCCAAAGAAGGGCAACCAAGATGGTCTAAGCCTCATCAGGAAAGACTTAGGGAGCTGGATATTTTTATCTTGGAGAAGAGATGACTGAAGGGTAACATGATAGCTATCTTTAAATATTTGAAGGAATGTCATGTAGAAGAGGGAGCAAGCTTGTTCTCTGCAGCAGCAGAGATTAGAACATAAAGCAATGGATTCAAATGACAAGAAAAGAGATTCCAATGAACTTTTTTTTTTGCTGTTAAAAGCTGTTTGATGGGAAAGGGCTGCCTTAGGGGTTGTGGACTCTCTTTCTTTGGAGATCTCTAAACAGAGGTTGGATGGGCGTTTTTCAGCAGTGGTTTAGCTGTGTATTCTTCATGGCCCTTATGGTCCCTTCTAACACGAAGAGTCTATGATTTTGATTAAATATTTTCTCTATTAATGCAAATTAGATGATCTGCTAAGACATCCCTTCTAAATTCCCCCTTCCTTCCTTCATGCCACCTAGGAGCCCCTTTGGGGAGGCTGTTACTGTTGACTGCAAAATAAACCTTGAAGTTATTATCCTGCAGAGTGTTGAGGAGAGATTCTGCACACCTCTTCTATTATTGTCTCTAGAATAATTGAAGGGTTGCATTAAGATTCAATGCAAATTTTTTATTGTTCACCCTTCATGCTAATCAAAAGAAGAAGCACAATCCACCCCTTCCAAGAAGAGAAAAAAAAGAAAAACCCCTATGGCGCATGTTAAGTGCAAAGATACATTGTGAAAATAGGTGTCTATGTGGGAAGAAAAGGGAGCACTTTCAAAAGGAGTGTGTTTGAAGATTCACATTCATAGAGGCTCCAGCTGTTTTCAGCCAGTTTTGCTCCCCTCAAATAGGAAACCAGCATCTCATATTGATATATTGTTTGATCTTAAAATATTTAAAATCTGCCCTTCATCCTTGCAGATGCCCAGCTGGTGCACAGGAGTATTAATTTTTTTAAAAAGAAACACAGTACAATATGCCAACAATGTGAAGCCTCCAGTCTGTGTTATTTATATTTTATTTATGTAATCAATGCATATACCTGTGATCATATATGAAATGATATCTCAGAACAGTCATGATACCTACAGGTGGGATGACCAGGCCTCAGAGCAGTCATGATATCCTACAAGTGGTCCAACAACTCCTGCTCTTATCTTCGATCACTGATGTTAAGGAATTTTTTGAAAGGTTGGAAACAATTGATGGCTTGGTGGGTTTTTTTTGCAAGAAAGAATTGAGAAGATGTTAATGGTGCAGTTTGAGAATTTGTAGTTTAGAACAAGTAGAAGTGTGAAGTACTGGGATTGTAAGAGAAGTCGGATTTTTATCTACAACTTTGGTAGGAAAGTTGAAAGTAAACTTTTAACTTTCTCTCGCTCCCCACCTCCATCTATTCTTTATGTGTATTTAGTTTTCTTCTTTTTTATAGTCACAGTATTAGCCATTTGAAGTTTAGCAATACTAGTTGGCAAGTAGTAGCATGTGATATGTCTTTGTATATGTATTTTTTCATTATTGTATACAGATTATTTTATTTTAAAAGTACTCCAGTTGCCCACCCTGCCATAAAACATGTCAAATGTTGGGGACTGATAGAAGGGGGATTTTCCATTGCTATGGACCCACCACAGGTGACATGGCTTCTTATTATTAGCAAACAGTAATCCAAAGGCTATGGTATGAACAACCATAGTAAAGGTAAAGGTTTCCCCTGACGTTAAGTCCAGTCATGTCTGACTCTGGGGGTTGGTGCTCATCTCCATTTCCAAGCCGAAGAGCCGGCGCTGTCCATAGACACCTCCAAGGTCATGTGACCAGCATGACTGCATGGAGCGCCATTACCTTCCCGCCGGAGCGGTACCTATTGATCTACTCACATTGGCATGTTTTTGAACTGCTAGGTTGGCAGAAGCTGGAGCTAACAGCAGCCGCTCACGCTGCTCCCAGGGTTTGAACCTGAACAACCATACTCATACTGAATATCATAGGTTATTGGGAGATTTGTGTAGGGGAGATGTTACTTCAGGTAACCCGAAGCACATTGCATGACTATTTAGCAAGAGCACATTGCATGACTACAATGCTATTCTTTTAAATTCCTTTCAATATTTCTGGAATCACCTGGAGCAAGGGAAGTCATCAGGCGGTCATTTCCTACTGGGGGAATAAAAGGATTAAGCTGCTGTACTCCATAAAAGCTTCTGTCACAACAAATTGGATCATATGTAAGATGCCACATGATGCTCTCTCCTTGGGTAGTGTTCAGCTACCCCAAGGAGCTCTCCAAGGTCCTTCAGCATCTGACTTACACGCTGCTTTATGGAGATCAAATTCTTCTATCTGCTGCTGGTTATCAGCAGTTCCAAGTCAGTTCTGCTTGGAGCTGACTGGAAACACCTTCCCTTCAGATTCACTAGAACCAACCAGTCTTCTTCTGTCTCATAAATTAGGATATACTTCAGGAAAAGAAATAAATAGCTCATAGTCCTGTAGGAGTTGAATTATAGTGATGCTGAGACGATAATTTGGTATTGTTGAAATGTAATAAATTATAATGTTGCATTTTGACAGGGGCAGGGCAGAGGATTGCATTTACCCTGAAAATTCATTTAATGTGTTTTATCCTTGTTGAAAACGCTTGGGGACTCTTTATAGGAAATATCAAACATATAATTTGTTACTTGCATGTAATAAAATATTTAGAATGGGGAGAGAACTCCAATGAAAGTGATTCTTATACTTACAGTTAATTTGGTGCCTCGAATGAAATCCATGATTGGCAAGATTCTTTTCCCTATAGTCTCCAGATGTCTTCCTGCCTCTTCTTTAGTGAGAGGGCTGAAAGGAGCTTTATGATCTGGGGAAATAAAAAGAAATCTCATCTGAAATTGTTGTCTCTCTCAACACTGATTGTCATATGAAGATAACTGTTGCTGTTGCTTCATCATAACCACCACCAACATTACCGTGATGTTGCAGTATGGAGTGCCCAACCCACCCACATCTGGTGGAATACAATACAACTCCCAGATCTATTGGAGATAGATTCCTGAATTTACCATGGAAACAGGAAACAAAGGAAAATATAGCAAACCTTATTTATATGAACAGCTTCTGATGAAAGTTACCACAGAGTTGTGCTGGAGGACCTAGAAAATTTTGAGAGAAGCATAGGTAAAGGTTTTCCCCTGACATTAAGTCTAGTCATGTCCAACTCTGCGGGTTGGTGTTCATCTCCATTTCTAAGCCGAAGAGCTGGCATTGTCCGTAGACTCCTCCAAGGTCATGTGGTCGGCATGACTGCATGGAGCACTGATACTTTCCTGCCAAAGTGTTACCTATAGATTTACTCACATTTGCATGGTTTTGAACTGCTAGGTTGGCAAAAGCTGGGGCTAACAGCAGGAGCTCACCTCACTCCTCTGATTCGAACCACTGACCTTTTGGTTAGCAAGTTCAACATATTGGCCCTGAGGCAGGATTCCTCAGAGCCAGAGATTGTCTCTTCCAACCACAGTGCTGGTAGTTTTGTGCAACTACTGATAGAAAGCCTTATCTTCTCTCTGGCTTCCATGCACAGAATAGACACTAATGGGATTGTGGTAGACTTGTTCTCCTTCCATTTGAGGAATGAATAGGCTTTTGTTGCTTGTTGATGCTGGAGCTAGGTGTCTTCACCTAGCCTGGTAATTTCTTTGATCAGAACAGCAACACATTCCAAAAAGACATTCCTCAGAGATGTTTTCTAGGGAGGCCTCTTATTACGGACACTTTAGCTGTCAATTCTTGAACTGGAAGGAGGTTGAATCAAGTGGCCCATGAAATACCTTCTAGCTCTATGATTGTTACCTGAAAATGTGGGCAACTTTCTGCAAGACATCTTTTCAAGAAATTTTCCAACTTCTTTGTTTCGGAAGCCCAGTGTTAGCAAATAAGTTTGGGGAGAAGGACAAGACCAGTCAGCTGTCTGAGGCAAACTGTGTAGTCCATGAGGATCTGAAATATGAAAGGAAGAGGAACTTCTGTTACAGTCAGTACACAGAGAGTGGTATAAATATAACCCTACTGATTTCATTTCCCTGAATTCCTGGAGGAACTTTAAAAGCAATTTTGAATATAAATTCTGTAAAAAAATAATGAAGACTAAATTCTTTAACAATCACTGTTTGTTCTGCTGGAATAAGTAAGGGCCCTCCTTTTTTTTACTTGTAAGAATGTCTTAAGATTTTGGTGAAATCTCTCGGGGCTGCACATAATCTAGGGAAGACAGGCCAGAATAAGCAGTGGGTTGCTTTGCTCCTAACATTTTAGAAGGCCATCGCTTCAGGGTAGCCAGCCACTTTATTGCTGCAGATATCTCCTCTAGTTTTCTTATCTCAGTGCACATTATCTCTTATCCCTTATCTATCCCTCCTCTTCTTATTCCCACCTCATTCTGTCACTGTCACAATCTTTCAGGGAAATGCCTTTCTTTCTCTTCCTTTCCAAAAAATCTCTCTTGATCAGATTTTAGGGGAGCAACGTTTTCTTTTGGATGAATGGGTCTCCCTGTCTGTTCCAGCTAAAGTTTCATGATGGTGCTACAGACTGTAGAGAGGAAAGACTAATGTTCCCTTTGGCTATTACCCCCCCCCCCCCCCTGATAATTGACCTCTTCATTGCACTGAAATTTGAAATAAAAGGTTCTCATTGACCTGCAGGGTAGGTTCAGCAACATGTTTATGGATATAACGCATCCCCTTGGGGCATAGAGGGTTGCACAGGGAAGGGCAAGCTCATGCCTTACGCATTTCAGTGCATTTGTAAAAAGGGCCTGTGTACAGCCTGCAAAGTGCAGGAAAAGCATCCTCAGCAAGACATAATGGTGCCATATGCAGAAGGTAGATAATTGTTGATCTTGAAACAACTGAATGAAATGCAAAGATACAGATTGGGGGACGCCTGGCTTGACAGCAGTACATGTGAAAAGGATCTTGGAGTCCTTGTGGACAGGAAGGTGAACATGAGCCAACAATGCGATGCAGCAGCTAAAAAGGCCAATGGGATTTTGGCCTGCATAAATAGATGTATAGTGTCTAGATGCAGGGAAGTCATGCTACCCCGCTATTCTGCCTTGGTCAGACCACACCTCGAATACTTTGTCCAATTCTGGGCACCGCAATTGAAGGGAGATGTTGACAAGCTGGAATGTGTCCAGAGGACGGTGACTAAAAGGGTCTGGAGAACAAGCCCTATGAGGAGAAGCTTAAAGAGCTGGGCATGTTTAGCCTGCAGAAAAGAAGGCTGAGAGGAGACACGATAGCCATGTATAAATATGTGAGGGGAAGTCCTAGGGAGGAAGGAGCAAGCTTGTTTTCTGCTGCCTTGGAGACTAGGGCATGGAACAATGCCTTAAGAATATAGGAAAGGAGATTCCACCTGAACTTCCTCATTGTGAGAGCTGTTCAGCAGTGGAACTCTCTGCTGCAGAGTGTGGTGGAGGCTCCTTCTTTGGAGGCTTTTAAGCAGAGGCTGGATGGCCATCTGTCGGGGATGCTTTGAATGTGATTTCCTGCTTCTTTGCAGGGGTTGGACTGGATGGCCCATGAAGTCTCTTCCAACTCTATGATTCTATGTACACATGGGCAGTGACCACATAGTAAGGCCTTCACTGCCCTCTCTCGTATTGTTTGCCACTTCATGGTTACAATCCCCTGCCTCTCATTCTGATGCCTGAGTTAGGCACCTTCACCTGGCCTAGTAATTTCTTTGATCATAACAGCACCCCATTCCAGAAAGACATTCCCCAGAGATCTTTGCTAGGGAGATAAATCTACACTGCACAATAATCACAGCCTAATAACTCTTTATTTGCCATGTTTCCATTTTACAGAATGCTAGGATATGAAGCCTTAGAATGCATCTGCACTGTAGAACTAATACAGTTTGGTGCCACTTTAACTGCCATGTCACAATTCTATGGAATCCTGGGAATTCTTCAAGGTCTTTAGCCTTCTCTGCCAAAAAGTGCTGGTGCCTTACTCAGGATTCCATAGCATTGAACCATGGCAGTTCAAGTGGTGTCAAACTACATTAATTCTACTGTGTATGTGCACCCTCAAATATATCTGCCACCAGAGAGTTGGAGCCCCTGGTAGCGCAATGGGTTAAACTCTTGTTCTGACAGGACTGCTGACCTGAAGGTTGGGTTGCAGACCTGAAGTTTGCCAGTTCAAATTCAGGGAGAGCACGGGTGAGCTCCCTCTGTCAGCTCCAGCTCCCCATGTGGGGACATGAGAGAAGCCTCCCACAAGGTGGGGCCCGGGTTGTGGCGCAGGCGGGAGAGCAAGCCAGCTGCAATCAGCTGCAATGAATCACTCTGACCAGGAGGTCATGAGTTCGAGGCCCGCTCGGAGCCTATGTTTGTCTTGTCTTTGTTCTATGTTAAAAGGCATTGAATGTTTGCCTATATGTGTAATGTGATCCACCCTGAGTCCCCTTCGGGGTGAGAAGGGCGGAATATAAATGCTGTAAATAAATAAATAAAATCAAAACACCTGGGCATCCCTTGGGCAACATCCTTGCAGACGGCCAATTCTCTCATACTAGAAGCGACTTGCAGTTTCTCAAGTCGCTCCTGACATAAAAAAAAACCCTTGAGAGTTCTTATTGCATTCGCCCAAGCTACTCTCTAGCTAAAGAACTTGCCAAGCTTCCATAAGGTAGAGCCATGGCAGTTATAAAAAGGATACAAAAATAGTATCAAACTGTTATAATTGCGCAGTGTGGATACATCCATGGTCTCAACATTCAGTTTTTTGATGAATCCAATCAAAATCAACTCGTCTTCTTTTCTGAGCTTTCAATTAAACAGAGAGGATGCTGTATTACGAATCCTTGAGAAGTGTTTTATGTTACTGAATTTTAATTTTAATTGCTGCCTTGTCAGTTTTTTCTGTTTCCAAGGTCTGCTCAATTTTGATACCTCAGACAAAGGACTCAATGACACATCTCACACAAACTGGATTAGAAACTGAATCTTACACCAGATAGCATATTTCATCACCACAGAAGGTAAGAGCAGAACTTAAAGGGTTCAGGAGAAGTAACTTAGTATAGATAGTTATGTCCTTCAGCATCTCAATCTGGATACTACCCCTGAAATCTCAGTGTCTTGTATCTTGTGTCTGAAGCAGCCATCTTATTCTACCTAATTATAGGGCTGCAAAGTTGTTGTCTTTAAAAAATATTTTGTCTGGTTTCTCTCTAAACCATACATAACTGAAAAGGTAAAATCCATTGTTCTAAAACGCTCAGTTCTGGTGGGACTACTCTCTTGGTTGCAAACATCAACTTTGTCACCTGTATAGATGTATTCCACATAGTCCGGGTGCTTTTTGGTAAAAGCTTCCTTCAGCTTCTCTATATTTTCAGCCTTTATTTTAGTTGCAAATGGTGTGTACATCACCGAAAAACATTCGGCTCTTGTGATGGCTTCTTCAATCATAGCCTAAAAAGGGGGAAGAAAGATACAGCACACACTTTGCATTTTTTAAAATACGTGAGCTGCTATTAAAGAAGAAGGGAGGGAAAGACAAGGGAAGGAAAATGAAAAATAATTACCTTCATGGATGATATTTCCCCCTTAATAATTGCACAGTCATGCAAAGATAACATATTTTGGGTCTGAATATTAATTAAGAGAAAAATTCAAATTAGTTCCAGAACGCATTGCCTATCTTGCCCTCAGAAAGTCAATTTTAATGTAGAATGAGAACATTTGTAAACAGTTTCCTCTGTGGTGGGTCTATGCCTTCAATAGGAAGAATAGCAGCATTAGAGAAATTATCTCAATGATAATAAGAAAATGAATTTTACTTCCTTTGAAGGTTATATCTACACCACCAGAGATTTTGTTCAAAGCTTGGAGAATTGATTTCAATTTGAGTTGATTCAAATGTGGATTATCCAGAGACGAGGCAGTGCGTGCAGGATATAATAAAAGGGCAAACAATTTATGATCTACATACAACTACTTTTAAGGCTGCCTCTTAAGAGGAAATGCATCCCCTGAAAACCAGCAATCAATAAACTTGGCAGAGATTTGCATAAAACTCATATATTGATAATTTGCATGCACAGATACAAATTTAGAAATAATTACTGTAATTTTGATAGAAATGACTGTTGCTTTTTCACTATCATCTGGTCCAAATGGGGAAAGCTGTGGCCAGGGGTCCTTCCACATTACTCAGTTATAACAACATTATTCTACTAAATATGAGAACAGAGCAAGACTGCTCTGACTCCAAACAAAACACCACACACCAATATAATTGGAACAATAAATATCCTAACTTAATTGTTTACAGCTGAAATTAGTTGGCCCAATACATGATACTGGATTCAGGGCTTGACCAAACTATCTGTTTATCAATGAGATGATGATCCAGCCTGCCACCAGAAAACCCATAGGATGATAAGGGACACCATGGCTGAATGTACACTGTAGAGTTAATGCAATTTGACATCACTTTAACTGCCATGACTCAATTCTATGGAATCATGGGAGTTGTAGTTCAAGATCTTTAATCTTCTTTGCCAAAATGTGCTGGTTCCTCACCAAACCAACTCACATGATTCCATACCACTGAGTCATGAAAGTTAAAGTGGTGTCAAATTGCATTAATTTCACAGTAAGCTATCCTTCGAGGCTTGACAGGAAGGAGAAAGTTGACCAGGAGTGACTTGCCACTGGTTGTGCCACCGCCACCTGAGGTAAGCTAACTAATTAACGTGGTTTCTCCCTATGGGATTCTGGGATTTGTAGTTTAGAGAGAAATATTTACAATTATCTAACATAGAGCTTCAGTGCCTCACCAAACTACAAATCCCTGGATTTGATAGGATGGAGCCATGGCAGTTTGAGCAAAATTAGGATGCTAGAATTTTTTAGTGTGAAAAATAACTTTGCAACAATAGGGACTAGGAACCTCACTCTGTTTATGGGAAAAGAACTCTAAAGCTAACTCAGATAACAGAAAGACTGAATTCTGCCCATATAACCACATTTTGGTGCTTTTCCTAGAGTAGAGAATATACATAGCCTAGAGTGTATATATCCAGAACCTTTAGCAGTGTCGGGAAGGGACACTGGATTTGCTGTTGACACATGCCAAGTGTTTTGTGACTTTGAGAACTCACGCATGAAATTGGAAACCACAAACCTTCTGCAGGCATTCTAAATTAAGATACAGTCAACATTGGAGCTGGGATGGGGGTGGTTATAAGGAAGTGGCTAACAAACATTAAATCTTATATACACATACACCCAGCCAATAGCCATGAGAAAACAGTCACAGAACACTGGCTAAAAGCAATGGCTTTATAAGCACACATCAAAAAGCAAAGAGCATCTTTAAATGAATCTGCTATCCTTGCCTCAAGTTCCACAGACAGACAGATACTTAAAGAGGTCTTTAGAAGGCCAGGGAGTAAAGAAGTCTAGCCAACATCCTGCAGATTCATTTCCCCTATGCTGCTAATGTTCAGACTTAACTCAAAAGACCATCCACCAGAGCCTGGAGAAGTTCCTTAGTTCTTCAGCCAGCATAGCCACTGGGGATGCTAGCTAAGGGATTTTGGTAACTGTAGTCCGATTTCTATGTATATGTGAAGTCTGGATAAGAAGAAAGCTGATAGGAAGAAAAAAAAAACCTCATTTGAAATGTGCTGGGCACAGTGGTTCTCAACCTGAAGTCCCCAGATGTTTTTGGCCTACAACTCCCAGAAATCCCAGCCAGTTTACCAGCTGTTAGGATTTCTGGGAGTTGAAGCCCAAAACAGCTGGAGACCCCAGGTTGAGAACCACTGTGCTGGAGGAATATTCTAAGGATATGATGTATGGCTGATATGATGAATTGGCCCTAGATATAATCAGGTTTAGTTCTGTGTGATTAAACTTTGGAACATTATCAGACTCACTCGCACTGGTGATAATGGTTGGCAAAGTGAAAGGTTGTAGAAACAAAGAAAGAGCACAATATATTTGGACAGGCTCAATCAATGAAGCCATAGTCTTGAATTGGCAAGATCTAGGCATGATAGTTGACAATTGTGGATCTTGGGTGTCATTTATGCAGATGGTGGCCATAAGTTGAAGTCAATGTAACAACAAGTAACAACAACTTGAAAGAAACAACATTTCCAAGCTTTGCCACACATCTACATGTATGTGTGATCTATCAGCCAGTTGTCGGACCCCAAAAGTTCAGGCAACCACATGCACACAATTCCAAAGATGCAGAAGAACATTGCCTCCTAAATCAATCCAATCATCATGCTCCAGGGCTATGGAATGATGACTGATTTTGGGAAAAGGATTTAATATCAGAAGAGGAATGGATTGCCATAGCTGGAATAGTAAAGAAATGTACCAACATTGTAACATCTTGTACGACTTGCAGATCCTACCAACAGAGCACCAAAGTCTTGCTCCATGTACACAGAGCTTTGAGAAATACAAGCATTACAGATGTAGGCTTTGTATGTTTGATCTGTTTTCTGTCTCTTTTTATAGAGCAAACACAGCATGAAATCAGTTCATCTACATACAGCTTTCATTATGTATAAATTGAGCCCCCAGTGGCGTAGTGGATTAAAGCCTCGTTGCTGATCTGAAAGCTGCCAGGTTCGAATCCCACCCGGGGAGAGCGCTGATGAGCTCCCTCTATTAGCTCCAGCTCCATGCAGGGACATGAGAGAAGCCTCCCACAAGGATGATAAAAACATCAAAACATCCGGGCGTCCCCTGGGCAATGCCCTTGCAGACGGCCAATTCTCTCACACCAGAAGTGACTTGCAGTTTCTCAAGTCACTCCTGACAGGGGAAAAAAAATGTATAAATGAGGGTTGGGGCTCATATGGCTCTCCAGATATTGTCGCATTGCTAGTCTCAATAGGCTTGGACCTTAATTCTACTGGTGAATTCCAACTCCCACTAAATTGATTATTGAATGGGGAATCAACAAGTTGGTTGATCTCATTGACTGAACAGAATTACTCTCACTGAAGCTAGCAGTAAGCCTCAGGCCTGGATTGAGGAATTGTGGGGGTGCAGTTCAACAATATTGAGGGAGCCCAGGATCCCAAACATGGGGTAAAGCTCCAGAGCTAATGGGAAAAACATGTTTGCTATCCCATTGACATGTTTATTGTATCCAAACTTAGAAAACCTTTGATTTTAGGAACAGAATGTTGTCTAAAGACATGGCATATCAACTGCATATATGACAGATGAGACAAATTCAACCTAATGCCCATTTTAAAACAAAAAACCCCAGCAGTTTGCTATTAGTGAAGATAAACTGACAAAGGCAAAGGTGGAAGGAAAAGATGTTCACCCTGGAATGACTAACGGGAAAAATCTCGGTGCGGAACTGAGAAATAACCATTTGCTGTTTCACTGGCAGGCAGAACAGACAGTGTTTTGCATCTCAAGGTCACTCCTCGATGATGTAAAATTGCCGGAGAAGTTATGTGTAAATCTGAGTAATGTTTCCAAAAGCCGAGACAATTGTCTCTGCTCAGCTGGAATAGAGAGGCTGAGGTAATTTGGTATTTGTCTTCTCTTTTGTAATGGACATAAACAGGTACTTTGCTGTGCATTATACCACTTCACTCTCAGCTGAACGCCGCCTCTGATGAAAACAGTGATTTGATCTGTTTGCCCTTATGCAAGACGCTCTGGGAATGAAATGCACTGGGATGATGCCACAAGGCAAAGAAGACCTGCTCTTTCTAACCATTTCAGGGAAGAAGCTAAAGGTTAAGATAAGGCAGGCTTAGGTCTAGGCAGGGCCAACACAAGCCACGTTGCCATCTGAGGAAGCCAGTGGCATCCCCTTCCAAGTTAAGGCACATTTAAAACCCCACACCAATCAAATTATTGAGCACATGAGGCAAATAAAAATCTCCACAAAGTCCTTTCTTCCTTTCTGGCCATAAATATATAATGGGGGCTGTGTATGTCTTAGAACAGATCTCCTGTGAATACAGGGCATTGTGTTGTTTTTCTTCTCCTCCTCCTTTTCCTCCTCTCTGGTGAAACACTTGAGGTTACTGCAGGTTCTGAACATCTTTGATTCTTACATCCCTGTGTATGAATTGTTTTACTATGAAGGTTTTGTTAACACTTTTTTCTTGATTTGTTTTTTTCTTGACTCCAGGTAGAAATGGGGAAGTAGGGGAAATGTTGGTGCCATTTATAGTCTGATGAAGCAAAAGGGTGGTTGTAATGAGATGGCATCATCAATAAAAGGTACCTGAAAGGGTACAAATATCCCCACAGAGGAAATATGACCCATTCTCCCACCCCCAATAGTACTGTCCAGCTATTTTCATGGCTATTTGCTTTATCATCCTCCTGGACTTGTGTTTCTCCAGTCATTGTGGACATAAAATCCCGAGTCTATATTTCATGTTCAGAAAGGAAGGGAGTTTGGCTTTTTCAAACATTTTCTTCTTAAGAATGTGTGGCATATCCCTCCTGGTGTATCACCCACGCAGAATGAATTAAACAGTAATCATGCTTCTCCTGGAACAATCTTTTTCAGCAGTGATGTTTTTTGTAATATGCACAGCAGATTGTCTGCAGGAAGGGACACTGAGTGTGCGGATGGTCACACTAGCAAGGCCGAAGAGAAAAGCAGAACAAAATAAATACTAAAATAAACAAATCCCTCTTCTGCAGCCTGAGAATCTTTGCACTGGAATTCATGAAACTACTTTACTCTGAATCATATTATCAGCCCATCTAGCCCAGAGGGCCTTTTCACACTGCACAGTTAATAGTGCTATGTTCCACTTTAACTGCCATGGCAACATCCTGGGATTTGCACTTCAGGGAGCGGTATTTAGAATTCTCAGCTAAAGAGCTCTTGTGTCAGACCCAACGACAAAACGTAGGATTCAACAGGATGCAGTTAAAGCAAAATGAGAAGGCTGTAATTGCACAGCGTGAAAGGGCACCTAAGTTTGGTGTGAAGGACAGAGAATGTGCCAGCCTTTGGTGTGCGGCACTACACAAAGCGCAGGAGAACATGCAATCTGAAATTCCAACATGGGGAAACAATAGAAGATGGGGTGGGGTGTAAAATGGAGGAAGGGGGCAAAAAGAAAGCCATTTGTGGTATGCGTGCTCTTGAAGGGCTTGAGAGAAAGAATTTGGGGAATTTGCCTCCCCATCATTAGAGCTAAGCAGCAAATCATGTACAAGATAGTGAGAATACCTGTACTGATTGCAGGCTGGAGAGAAAGGGGGTAGAAATGATACAGAAACATATCCTTATAAGGAAGGAAGAATGCCCTCTTGTTAAGTTGAGGAATATATATGCCAAAAGCATTCCTTTGTTCAGGAGAATTTGTGGGCTTTATGTGGAGCACCATGTGAACCCTTACTTGTGCATTTTCTCCAAGCAAATCTTTGCTTTCTTACCAGTGGCTGCTTTTGGATAATGGAGCAGGTAAAATTTGTGGTGGGTCCCTGGTGGCACAGTGTGTTAAAACGCTGAGCTGCTGAACTTGCAAACCAAAAGGTCCCAAGTTCAAATCCTGGGAGCAGATTGAGCACCCGCTGTTAGCCCCAGCTCCTACCAACCTAGCAGTTCGAAAACATGCAAATGTGAGTAGATCAATAGGTACCATTCTGGTGGGAAGGTAACGGCGCTCCATGCAGTCATGCCGGCCACATGACCTTGGAGATGTCTAGGGACAACGCCGGCTCTTCGGCTTAGAAATGGAGATGAGCACCAACCCCCAGAGTCGGACACGACTGGACTTAACCATTACCTTTACCTAAAATTTGTGGCTGCATGGATGAGGTTCCATGGGGTGATTTGCCAGCCTCTGTGGCGAATCAGAAGGGCTGCTGAGCAATCTGGGCACCCTGCACCCCGCTTCTCCTGCAGCAATGCTTCCTAATTCCAAGTGATGAAGCATCGTCATGTGGCTTCCCCCTTGTGGTTCCCAATGGAACACGGGAAGCTTCCTGTGTTCTGAGGGAAGTGTCCTACTATGTTGTCAGGACACTTCCTCCATAAAGCCCAGCTAGTAGGAAGTGTCCTGGCAGTGAGCTAGGATGCTAAGTTCACTTTGTGTGATGACGTGGTAAAGCAGGTCATAGCCAGAATAACCAAATTTAACCCACAATACTCTCAGAAGTGTACAGACATCATTAAGACAGCCAGGAACCAATTTACCATGTGTCTGGATTTTAATGCCTTTGTAGAAGTGCCCTTAGTTACATAGTAATTTAATTTTTGTGAATTATTGGTTTGGCCCAGTGGGTGCAGAAATTCTAAGAAAGGGCTGTACTTATTAGTTTGGTTTGGGAAGAAGGGCGGGGGGGGGGGGGGGGGTAATAATTAGGCCCTAGTCACTTTGGAGTAAGGCGTTGTGGTTGCTGAGCAACTGAGCAGCAGGATTTCTGCAAGCAAGTCTGCATTGGCACTTTATAGAAGACTGCTGGATTTTGAAAGTTTATATGAATCTGCAAATTGTTTACATTTTCAAAATTGTGTTTATTGATTCTAAGCTCCAATTTTGTCCCATTCCCTTAGGTTCTATTGGGCCATTTTATTGCAAACACAATTTTAAAATGTAAACAAATTATATTATAAATTTATATTCAAAGAATGCAAGACAAAAAAGAGAAAAAGGTTGAGTCCCTTGATAAATACTTTTTGCACAGCTCTAGAGGCTGGGAAAAAGAAAGTGCAAGGACAACCTCACAAGTTCTAGCCAGTTGGTGCTTGCTTTCACTCCTGGTTTTCTCCAGTTCTGAAGCTGGTTTCCCAGGCCTTCCTTTAATAGAGAAAAGGCAGTATTTTTGTATCAAATGTGGCAAGTGTGCTTCCAGACCAAAGCACCACAGCTCTGAAAACTGTGTCCATCCCTGTCCTCACCCTTTGCAAGCTTTAAGAAACATTTGGTGCAGAAATCAGATTTGTGAGGTTGTTGACCTTTGCCAAAGCCCAAGGCACACAGTCTTCTTAACTTATCACTGACAAACATGCACATCAACAACACCAGAGGCACAAAGTTGGATTTGCACATCCTGGCATTTCACTGATGGATAGGCAAGCTGGGCTCCACAGAGAGTAAGCTGACATAAAAGCCGGATAACCTGTTTCAAGGAAGGCAGTGGACTCAAATTGGAGAAGTAAGAGACAAAGTGTGTGTGTGTGTGTGTGTGTATGTATGTATGTATGTATGTATGTTAAAAACCTCTAGGAATGGGACAAAGGCGCTTACAATCACCAAAGTTGTTATCAGATGAATATAACTCTGTTTTTTTTTTTTAGCTGAAAGAGTTCTGGAATATGAAGTCTTCAACTGGTATTTGAGATTTGAAAGAAAACTTGCTAAAACAATAAGTAATCAAGTTCATTCTTCAGTGGTGAAGATATAACTACATCACATCATGATAATATCTTAATGAGAGTAACCATCACTCCCTTTGCACTCTCACTGTAACTTTTTCATTACTTTAGTAGCTACAGGAATGTAGCCTCACTAAATAGTAGAATAAGAATACAACAACACTCAAATGATGGCTTGTGTTATTATTTTGTGTTGCTGCCTTAGGCTGTGTGATGGGTACTGAGGTGATAATGGGGTGAAAGGGAAAAGAGATAGTTCTGAATCACAGACCTGTGGATTGTAGCATTTAGATATTTAAACATGGAACTAAAAGAAGCGATTTAGCTACTGTTAAGAAACAGAAAAGTAAATAGTTTATAGTAGCAGTAGCAGCCTTGGTGGGAGGGTTGTCTTTTAACAATAAACAGTTACAAACTATTTTTAATGGAAAAAATCCAGTGCCTGGCAACATAGAGGAACAGAAAGGGTTGTATTTTTTTCATCTTCTCCTGCTCCCAAAGGTAACTTTTATTGTTGCTATCTGTCCATCATGGTCTTTCATATAATATGTTTTGAAATTAATCCATCTACTGAGCCCTCCATCAAAAGTTTTCAGCTTTTGATGGGAAATCTCCAGGGTATTCAGTTCTCTTATGAAATGCTGCTTCCCCAGACTTACATTATACAGAAGCAAAATGCCTCTGAATATGAGCTAGTTAGGAAAGCTATCAAAAAGGCATTACTGCCCATCGCTTGTGGACATACACAGGTATACTGTATATGGTTGCCCACCATGAGAACATAATGCTTGACCAATTAGGCTTTCAGCCTGATCTAATGGTTCTCCTCATGCTTCATATGTTCTTTTTTGTTAAAATAGTTTATATCCTCCCTATTAAGGACAGAGGTAGGTAAAAGTAAAGGTTTCCCCCTGATGTTAAGTCTAGTTACTCTGTGGGTTTGTGCTCATCTCAATTTCTAAGCCGAAGAGCTGGGATTGTCTGTAGACACTTGGGGGTGCTTATCTCCATTTCTAAGCTGAAGAGTCGGCATTGTCCATAGATACCTCCAAGGTCATGTGGCTGGCATGACTGCATGGAGTGCTTTTACTTTCCCGCCGGAGCACTACCTATTGATCTACTTACATTTGCATGTTTGCAAACTGCTAGGTTGGCAGAAGCTGGGGCTACCAGTGGGAGCTCACCCCGCCCCCCAGATTCAAACAGCTGACCTTTTGCTCAGCAAGTTCAGCAGCTCAGTGGTTTAATCTGCTGCACCACTGGGGGCTCCAATTAAAGACAGAACTCCTCCTAAAATCAGGGAAAATATCAATATTAAAGGTCATTGAGATATTTCCTATAGGGCAGATGGTAACAACTAGCCATCTCATTTTCAGGCAGAAGTAGGTTTCTGGTGTCAACTTCTCTTCCTTCACCTCCTTTTCCTCCTCATTCTAAATCTTCCCTTCCCAACCTATGCATTTGCCTACTCTTGCTGTATAGTTTTGTAGAACATTGTGGATTCTGAGAACTATAAAGATATTACTGAATATTTGGAAGTAGTCATGGGGGATTATCCTACTGAAGGAGTTTTGATGACAGGTGGTTCAGATGAGATGAGAAGAGTGCCAGGAGCAGTGGTGACTTTTACCCAAGCTACTTGGCCCATTTCCATTAGTTGAGGCAGTGTGGCAACAATTTGGTGGAAGCTACTCAATGAACCCCCAAATATTGGATATGAATTTGAGTCTAACATTGAACCCTTTGCATTGAGCTGAAAAATGTTTCAAATGGTTGTCACACAATCAATGTGTTATAGGTTTGGTCTAGGAATCATGGTGCATAGAGAGACTTGAAGTCAATCTCATTGCCTATTTTCACATTGCACAAATTCTCCCAAGGAATGGGAGTCATTTCTAAATCTGCTACAATACAGTGAAGGTCTCAAGGACAGATGGTGAAGTCAGAGGAGAAAGTGGGAAGAAGAATGGACCAGATGCATTCTGAGCTGAGGATTCAGGATTCCTTAGGGAATAATGACATTTACAAAATGTACATTGCCTTGGAAATTTAGGTAGCCATTATTTACTATGTCCTGTACTTAGAAAATGAGAATTAGGAGTGCTTCCAAACCAAGTTTACCTCACTTCAAATTAGGGCTGACCAAGGTTACTCAGTGGGCTTCACTACCGAGTGGGGATTTGAACACAGGTCTCCTGGAATCCTTGTCCAACACATAGTCCTTTACAACATGCTAATTCTTTTCCACTAGACTTATATTCTTGAACAGTACATGAACAATACTTCCTGTTATGATCCCCGTATGTTATTTTTATTTCCAAGGAATGGGGAAAATGTATACAGTGTATTTTTCTTCCTTTCCAATTTGGTAGAATAACTTCAATGAATAAAACATCCAATGTATTATAGTTGAGAACATGTAGCTTATCTGCCATTTTATGCTTCTGTTAATGTAGGTCACGTCACATATCAGCTTATTATTTAGGTTCTTAAATGTGTTTAATAACTTAAGACGGCAGTTGTATTTTGGTACACGGTGTAGTTATTTTAAAATTGGCCTTGCAGAACAGCCAAAAATATATCTCGGTGTTCTGCTGAGCTCTAAAAGGCAAAAGCACAACGGCTTAAGAGATTTATTTTAAAGTTCAGGAAGTGTTAGATGCTACAGCAAACTGTAAGTGTATTATTTTGCAGGAAAGAGGATCTGGACTTAATGTTCTTTCGATCCAGTAAGGCAGATACACCCAGGAAAGCAGCTTCCCAGTGTGAACTTCTTTGTTGCAGCAGGGATTGTTTGAACAAGCTGATTGTGGATACGGTTGGGGAATTTCGCCATCTTTTTGGGGTTCCTGACTCGATGAGACCTAGAGGAAGCTTTCTTCCTCCATCATTGCCCCTACAAAAATAAGAGCCAGAATTCATTTCTGGCTGCCTTCATGTCCCTCTGAAGCTGCAAGGGATGGGCTTGTCAGATTTTTGGCCTGGTCTTGACTCTTGTTTTTGTGGATTATTTCCATGAAGGAGGCAAGGGTAAAAATGAAATGTTTTAGTGGGCTCAGCTCTGGGCACAAAGAAAGGATTGTGGGCAAATCTTTCACTCAGCTAGCAGAGTAGCAGCTTCCTATAATTGGTAAGAAACAATTTATTTGTTGATGTTACTTGCAAAGACTCTCAGGGTGGTGGTGACGGGAGGGGGTCGAGGTCTATGCAATTTCTTAATAAATCTCCTATTTCTGCCTCAGTTGTTGTGGTGCTAGGGCTCACATTCCGTTCCGCTTTGCATCATCCTCTGGTTAGAAGTCAGTGGGCTAGATTAAATGGTCCTTCTTTAATAAGCATAAACTCTCTCTCTCTCTCTCTCTCTCTCTCTCTCTCTCTCTCTCTCTCTCTCACACACACACACACACACACACACACACAGAAAATGATCATCTGTGAGCAACTGGAATCGGTTCTTAATGAATAATGCTTAATGACATCTTGAGGACTTTCCCTAGGTCTGTTTTAACCCAGAAATCTCAAGGATAGGGCCAGTCTTGAACTGTAGGAGGCCTTTCAAAGTCAAATAAATGAAGGACCATTGAAGAAGGTTCCAGTCAGTTCCAGCCAGGATACTCTACTCTGTGCTCCTTTTGCTTCTAGTGCTAAGCAGTTCATTGCCACTGTGTGTATTTCATCCACATTTGATTTTTTTTATTTTCCCCATCCACACTAAAGCTAATCTTGCCTCCTAATTTTCAGGGGTAATTCTGCACAATCATCTGTTCTGCATGACAATAGAACTTTGACTATATAAGAATGACACTCATCGCTTAACCATTGGAAACGAAGGAAATTTGAGCATGGTGGAAATGTAGCACCAGGTCAAAATGTATAGCTCTCCTCAGCATATAAGGTAGTGGTTCTCAACCTGTGAGTTCCCAGATGTTTTGGCCTTCAACTCACAGAAATCCTAACAGTTGGTAAACTGGCTGGGATTTCTGGGAGTTGTAGGCCAAAACACCTGGGGACCCGCAGGTTGATAACCACTGATATAAGCCCAAAAGGTAGGCTATCTAGTATTTATTCCACACTGGGCAGATCTAGAGGTTTCATATTATCAGCAAATTTCAGTAGGATGTAAGTTCATGCATGTATTTCATTCTGTGCCTAAAATGGACAAGGAAACGAGGACCACAAGGTTATGGCTTTAAATGTGAGTTTCTCTCTCATGTCCATAGTGAAGAGATAGAAATTCTTTTGGCGAGTATGGGAAAAGCATTCTGTTTGGACCACCGGCCACTAGGAAATTCATGGAACTGTATGTCAGAAAGGCAATGTTTCCAAGTTCTGCCCTTCTGAGTTGCCATTGGATGATTTCAACCTGATACGTGTCAGCTGACCAAAAGAATTTGCTCACACCTGTTGGAAAGTGCTACCCAATCAAGCGTTCTGTTTAATCCCATTACCAACTTGCTATTAGAGCAATTAAGCTTTACAGGTTTTCTGCATGCCTCTACCCTGTACATGCTGTCTCTAAAGTTTTCCCCTTTTCTGTCTCCTGTTGTGGAGATGTATCTAAGCAGTTGTATCATATGACCAGAGAACCTTCCGGGTGGGAGGAATTTGAAGGTGTGAGTGCTGTCATAAAAGAAGGTGTGCTTGTTATATCTCATTCATGAGAGTTGGATTTTTTTATTTGGATGGTATAACGGAGCTGGTGCTGAATGTATTGTTTCTAATGTCACAGTTGTCCCCAGTGACATCGGAAAGGGTCATTTCTAGATATCAGATTTACCTAGTCGAACCTCCTCCCATGCACACATAAAATACACATGAGAGATGGCCATCCATCCTCTTTTTTAAAACCTTAGATTTTATGCAGCTCCATGCAAGAAACGCAGTTTATGGCTTCAGCTTATTTTAAAACAGTTTTGTCTGCCTTTGGCCCAGGGATCATTGTGGCCATGAGAAATTCTAAATGTGGTATAAGATGACAATATTCTGTGGGACTTGGTCCCAGCAGGAGAGCTAAAAATGATGACGATGTAGAGATGGCCTCCATAACCCAAACTCGCCTACTCTGTGCATGATTTTATGACTATCAACTGAGCTCGACACTCTGCATGTACTTGTATACTACATCCAAATTAAGTGTGACTGGCCCACTATCCATGCAGCTTCTGATGTTCTCAATTTGTATTTGTTTTTTAAAAACAAATGGGCAAGATGTTTGGTTAGTGAACAATGGTATAGTTTCAGTACCCTAGGACCACAATTTAATGGGAGGATGTGCTTTGACAGCAGGATTTTCCTTCGAGCACTTGCAGAAGCATGATGCTAGGCAGGTCTGCAGTCATGATCCTCATCAATTTCACACAGCTGCTAGTGCCTTACAAAAAGGGCTTCTACTTAAAGGCACTGTTTCTTCCATCCCCAAGGACAAAAGAATTACACGTCTTCTGAAACAGAGGCTTTTATAAAGAACCTGGACAGGAAGAGATTCTGGATAGAAACAGATGAACAAAGGCAGCAAATTAGGGCCCATCCAGACAGGTCCAAAATGTGGGACCTGTCTGGGATTTTACCAGGGGCATCCAAACAATACCCCAGTAAAAACTAATTAATTCAGAATGACCTAAGTTATTCTGAATTAATTAAATACTCCATTAGATCTGGCCTTCCTGAAAGGCCCAGGTCTAATCGGGTAATGGGCCTGTGGGGACTCACTTCTGGGTAGTCCTGGGACTACCAGAGGGTGAGTCCTCATTTACCATGCCAAACCTTTGAGCTCTTGGAGTCTAAAGGGCCAGGATGGCACCCACGCCTTTCCCCCAAGCCCCAAAATAACCCCTAAAAATAAAGTTAAACTTGCTGTCACTATGTTCCTCCTTGTGCTCTTCTGACGTGAGGAGGAACGTAATGATGACCAGGTAAGTTTAACTTTATTTTAGGTTTTTTTTTTTGGGGGGGGGGGGCTTTGGAGGTGGCTGCATGCCCAGGTTTTTTGAGGGGAGTGGGGACAAAAATCTGCACCAAAGCATGCTCTTCTATAACACTCTCTGATGGTCCCTTTTCTGTTTGAGGATACCTGTCAACTGGTGGATCTTTTTATCTTACAAAATATGTTGTAATAAAATTTGTTGGCCACAGACAGAATTGAGACAAATTCAACAAGGAAACAAAGCACAGTTAGAAAAACAAACTGACCAGTAATTAATCAGTCAGACAGCTTACAAAGCAACATGATGGATTCCCTAACTCAGTAATCTTCAGGACAGAGACAGGTACACACCTGGCAGGTGCGGACAGGAAGGCGGGAGAGGCAGAGCGATGGGAGATCGGCTACAATGCAATGGAGCTATTAAGCATTGTGAAGGAATTGGTAGTGAAATGGTATGCCCTGCACATTATGTGGGAGGTCAGAGTAGATAATCATCCCACCTGGCTGTAAAGTATTTCAATCCAGGTGAATTTATGATCTGCCTAAGGCAAAATGACAGCTCTGCACTCAAAACAGGACAGGAAAAGGGGGGAAATCTGGGATCATCAAGCCTGGTGTGAGAACCAGGGTGAAGTTTTAAATGAGAAAGAAGTCTATTCTTGAAAAATAAAACACATATGTGTAAACTGTAGTCAACTTGTTCATTCTCTGGACTTCCCACCCTGTGGCTTGAGTAGCCAGCATCAGACCTGGATCTCTCACAGGCTTTTCTGCTGGAACAAATCAGGCTGTCTGCCCAATCTGCTACCATGTGAGGAGATTTAAAGGAGCTCTGGCCTTGAATCTGGCAACCCAATATCTATGGTGACTTTACTAGCAAATTGGCAGGCAAGAACCAACATGCAAAGATTTTTGCTGATGCTCAGATTTAAGGCACATCAACTGATAATATCTCTAGATTCTACTTTTTTGCATGGAAACCTGCTGCAGATAAAGCAAGCAAACTTTCAATTATGACTGTCTTCTTTTTTAAAAGTGGCAAACATATGACTCTCATACCCACAGCAAGCTTATCTCTCCTTGTCCTTTACAAGGTGAAGATTTAACAGCTACTGTGTTATAACTGCTTGATTGTTGTAAGAATCATATTAAAATGTATTTGCAGGTATTTTAGGATATGTTTAAAAATAATCTTGAAAGACAAGCCTCTGGGCTCTTCCAGATTGGTTTATGAAAGCAGTTTTTACAAAATAACTCCATGGCTTTTGCTAATTGTTCTCATCCCTGTGTCCACTCATTCTATTCCTCTGGGGCAATTTCTTGGATTTACATTAGGGCAGGATGTACCTCTTTTCTTCTCAAAGGCAGCAATAAGTATTTTAGCAATTTTCTTCCCATTGTGAGAAAGTCTTCAAAAGATCTGCAGGTTTTGAAACCTGTTTGTAGATCAGGATTTGTTCTGCACACATGTCAGATGTAGCTATTTTGCACAAAAAACTAGGGTAAAAAAGAGGAGATGAGACTTTCTTAGTTCTGATGTGTCTTGGAATTAAAAAGAAATCCACTCAAGGGTTCAAACAAGATTTTGCAACTAGGGTTAGAAATTGTCAGAAAATCATCCTAGATATCAGAAATATTGCACTTTAAGAAAACACAAACATGTTGAAACAGCAATGTTTACAACTTCCAGACACATCCGCTCCAACTGGAGGAGGCCATATATTCCTAATTTTTGAGCTTAGTTCGAAACTGAAGTTAGCTGCCTTCATCTGGAAGAAACCCATCCCTAAATTAGTCTCATGGCCCAACAAGAAAAGAAATGATTTTCTAATGCTATGTACCAGGCATTTATGGCTGCATGACAACAACAAGGAGAGTTAATTGTGGGTAATTATGGATCGGTGGGCCATGGTGGATAAATGTGGACAACTTTGGACAGTCCTGGGAGAATTGTATATACACACAGATATACAGAGCACAGTTCTTTCAGAAACATGTCAAAATAAAGAGAAATAAATTGTCTACATAATAAAATGTCTATATTGGATTTAATTTCTTGAGTTGTGTAGTCTGGGGTGTTGTGTGCCCTGTATCATGGAAAATCAATCTTAGAGGTATCCAATAATAGGAAAATCTACTTTTGATTGGAATTTTTTCTCCAATGGTAGGACCAGAGGAATTAGAACAGTGGTTCTTAACTTGTGTGTCTCCAAGGGTTTTGGCCTACAACCCCCAGAAATCCCAGCTAGTTTGCCAGCTTGTTAGCATTTCTGGAAGTTGAAGACCAAATATCTGGGGACCCACAGGTTCAGAACCACTGGATTAGATGATGTGCTTAAAATGCCTTAAAGTGACATCTTGCCCACTCCAGATGTAGATAAATTCAATGAATCTATGGTCCTGAGTCTACAAGATCTGAGCAGGGCTTTTGAAGATAGGATGACCTGGAGGTCTCTAATTCATGGAGTTACCATCAGTTGAAGATGACTTAATGGCCGTTAAGAACAGGAACTAAATTCTTAAGGATTCAATCTATGGAGTAATACCCTTACGACACCATGTGGGAACATTTTAAAAAGAAATTCTTACTGAAAAGAGGAAACATTTTCAGTATCAATTAAAATTTTCACATGCAGACACACAGACCTCATTAACTGTAGTTGAGTTCTGTCAAAAAACTAAGAGTTTTTCCTACAAATGCATGCCTTGATCGTTATTGTTTTTTAAAAATCCCCCACTGCCTTACTTTATACTCCTTCAATATTTTCATCAAGAATTGCATGCGATTTTGAAAATAAAAAAAAAGGGAGGATATTGATGGCTACTGTGAAAGTACATAATCGGTTGCTGTTGCTTTGGTAACACAGAAGCATGTGCGTACAAACATGTGACAAGTTATTTTTGGCATTATCTGAATTTGGAGACTATATATTAATATACACAGCTAGATTCTGAAATGGTGCTTTTTGCGACAGGTGTAGTAGGTTTTTAAATAATGTCATGCCAATAGGGACCCAGAAGTTCTAAATAAATGAAATTCAAAATAAAATGCACATCAGGATCACCAGCCACTGCTGATGAAATCAAGGGTGAGGAAAGTATGGTTTGAAGTCCTCATTCAGCTTCCCTGATGCCTCCAGAAGTTGTCGGGGCTATTTCACTGCATTTTGCCATTTTAGGCTCATAAGAGGCTTTTTTTTTGCCCCCAAATAAAAAGTGACCTGAAATTGAGGTTCTGATTACTTCCTGTTGAAAAGTAATGACATTGTTGGTCATAAATGGACTGAACAATGGGAATCCCCCCAAAACCCCCACAGGTGCATTTGGGTGTAAACTAAACAAAAATAAAGTTGGGGTGAAGGGGTATGACCTTTTGTGATTTTTCTGGGTATCAGTGTAGTCCCCTGATCTGCATTCGTTACCCACATCTGGGTAGATAAGTAATGTCAAACTGCATTAATTATATAGTGCACATACAATATCTGTTGTAGGCTGAGAGCTGTTGTCATTTAGTGATGGATTTGGATTTGATTTAGGAAGACTTGAATGCAGCTTTCCAACAATGCTGACTGCCTGGGTAGTCTGATCCAACTTTTCCAAACCTAAATATTGCCATCATTGTTTCTCAGCTTACTCTACTAGAAAAGTAACATTTGGAAAATACCTTCTTGGGCTATAGCTCTCATAACCCACTACCAGCAGCATGAGGAAGGATAACGTTTCAAGCTTTGTCTATTAAGCAGGGGTTTTCTCATGATTAAAAAGGAGAAGACAGATCATATGCTTCTGTGAGATCTCTGGAGGAGTGGTGGAAGAAAATGTAATAATAAAACAAATGGGTTGTGAAGCATGTCATAGATTAAGTGAATTTAGGAGGAGATAGAGGCTTGGAGTCATCTAACCCAACTATATCAAGGCAGAAGATGATTTTTGGGCTATAAATACAGTTCACCAGACAGATGGCCTTCTGACATCTGCTTAAATATTTCTAACAATGGGCAGCTTTTACTATCTCTACATGCAGTTGGTGTCAGTTTCAAACAGCTCTTATCACATATCTCCCCTCTCCAAATTTCACATATGAAATCCGGGAGTCATGTAGTGAAGCAACATTGGAGTGTGGTCAAAAACGGTAACTTTTATTAACAGGGAACAATAGATAAATCAGAAAGGACTACGGCAGTTTGCTTTGACCAGGACCCACTGGGAAGAGCAAGATTTTGCCCACTCTTCTCCCCTTCTGCTGGGTTAACTGAATGCAAACTTTTTTTTTTTCTTGAACTCAATTGGGAGTGGGAGTAAGCTTAGGAGAGAGCCAACATGGTGTAGTGGTTTGAGCATTGGGCTACAGCTCTGGAGATCTGGGTTCAAATCCCCTATTGGTCATGGAAACTTACAGGGTGACCTTGGTCAAGTCACAATCTCTCAGCTTTGGAGGAAGGCAAAGGCAACCCCCCCTGAACAAATCTTGTCAATAAAACCCCATAATAAATTAGCTGTAGGTAACCATAACTCAGAAACTCTTTGAAGGCACACAACCACCACCACTACCACAGCAGCTTGATTTGTCTGAACCTACTGAGAAGTAGTGGATATAAGATGGGGGCAAAACAGAAAGTGGGAAGGGAGAGAGAAAGTAGGACATTTTAAAAGCAACTGAAAAATATATCCTTCAATATTTGTCAATAATATGAGCATGCACTGAACTAGGGATAGGCCAGAGAATCAAAACATCATTATCATCATAATCAATCATCATCATCATCATCATCATCATCATCATCATCATCATCATCATCATCATCATCATCATCATCCGGTATTCTCAGACTCTTCAAGACAGCCTTCCCTTGATCTATATTGGCTAAGGGATTTTGGAGGATATCATCCAAAACCAACCCCCCCCTCAAAAAAACCAAAAACCTTTCCTGGCTCTAGGAATCTTTAGGTCCTTCAGTGCAATCCAATGGTCAACCTTAATCAGAAGATTCCTGGAGAGATCACCTCTAGGAATCTCTAAGTCCTTCAGCATAATTCTGTGGTCAATATCTAATGGAAGTTGGACATAGAGTCACGCTGGAGGACCAAGAGATTTCTAGAGAAGTGTTCCATCAGAAGAAGAAAAAATAGCAATTCTTTCATTACAGGTTTTCATTTCCTTGGGGTCCTACACCTCTCATCCCAGTGAATGTGGTGAGTTGACTCTAGTTCCATTTGGTTGCTCTATGAATATTTCCCCCCCCCAAAAAAACTCTCAACCCTCACTATTTAAATGTGCATTTTCTCTCTCTCGATATTTAAGTATTCATTTGAATACAGTTAAACTAATGAGGACTGCCTCCCATCATGCAGGAACTGTGAAATCTGTCAGCCAGCGAAGTTCTGATCCGCATATTAGTTTGAGATTTTGTAAGAAAAAAAATTGCGATGACTCCACACTACAACATTCATCTGCTGTAACAACAGACTTCTTTCGAGGTTGAATCCTCCTTGTGTGCAAAGTGCATATCAAAATATTGTGCATGATTTTTTTTCCAGGGAAGCCTCAATACTAAGAGGGATCTCTATCTATATATGGAAATATATATGTAGCACTTGGGATGATACATTATCAAAGATGAAATTTTATGTCTGTCTGTAAAATTGAAGTATGAGCCAAGGGTTAACAACCTCGCGTTTTACCCTTAAAATTAGTCTTGGGGAAAAAATCTACTTCATTATAAATACGTTACTGCTCTGTAATGGCTTCCTGATTGATAAGCCCCAGAGCAACCTCAGCCGGCAGTCTTTTAAGCAACAATCCTTCATTTGGGTTCTAACAGCAAGATGGGCTCCTCCTTCGGAGCTGGACCATCAATTTTTACCTGCCAATACAGTTTGATGAGCTTGCTGGTATGCTGCTCCCTTCCTCCAGACAACCAGTAGATGTAGTCAGCAACCATAGTGCTCCTGGTGACAAAAACAGAATCAGTAAGTGAAATAACTGAGGGAGAGGAAAGGCATCTGGGGAGGGTACAAGAATGCCAGGCTCATGATATGAAAATGAATGTATTCTTATACTGCACCAACAGAGCTCTAAGCAAAATTAATAGGTTTTTAAACTCTCAGAATCTCCTGGTAGCAACAGTGGCCATGCGGGTTGAGAAAATCTGCTAGTTTTGTCTGGAAAATCACTGTCTGAGTTGGATGCTGTAATATGGCCCACTGAAGTGAATCTTTTTAACCTGTACAGATGGCAATCTAGAAGGAAAAGTGAAGTGCAGAATAATGATGATGATGATGATAATAATAATAATAATAATAATAATAATAATAATAATAATAATTTATTGCCTGCCTCTCCTTAAGGCTTGAAGTTGGGGCATAATGCATAATAAAATACATTCAATAAAATCATATATTAAAGCATAAGGTAAAGATAAAGGTTTTCCCCTGACATTAAGTCTAGTCGTGTCCGACTCTGGGGATTGGTGCTTATCTCCATTTCTAAGCTGAAGAGCTGGCATTTTCCTTAGATACCTCCAAGGTCATGTGACCGGCATGACTGCATGGAGTGCCGTTACCTTCCCGCAGGAGCGGTACCTATTGATCTACTCACATTTGCATGTTTTCAAACTGCTAGGTTGGGGCTAACAGTGGGAGCTCACCCCACTCCCGAGATTTGATCTGCCGACCTTTCGGTCAGCAAGTTCAGCAGCTCAGCGATTTAATCCGCTACACCATCGGGGGCTCACTGCACAACACATCATAAAATACTCTTAACAAAAGCCTGTATTAAAACATATTTCTATAAAATATACATATTGGGCAGCTCATGTCTTAGCCTGATTATCAGCAGGGTAGCTGCCAATTAGTTAGAGTTTGGCTGGAGTTAAAGAGCCAAGCAAGGGTTATAGTTAAGGGAGGGGTAAATTACATTTCTGATCTTATTACTTTAAAATCTATACATAAAGAGGAAAGACTATAAAGGAGGAAAATGAATGAGAATGCCCCCTGGAAAAAAGAAGGGGGAGAGGAAGGAAAGAATTACGTTTCCACTTGTAAGCCTCTATTAAAAACGGCTTCCACAGCTTCTCTGCAGGGAAGCTAATGTAGAAAGACCTTCCTTATTAAAAATGGCTGCCACTGCTTCTCTCAGCCCCAATAACCTGAAATCACTGTCCCATGTTGCTGGTCTTTTTTCAGGCCAAAAAGAAAGGTGAGGATAATTTTTAAGTCACCCCCACGTCTTTGGTGTTTGTTTTGCTGTCCGAGCCCCTGTTCAGAAGATTCACTTCACTTTCTGTTTCTGTGATAATTGGATTTTGAAAAAATTGGCTTGTTGCGGAAACAAGGATGGGAGATAAAGCTTCAGTGGAGAAACCTTTTCCCCATGATAACTCTTTCACGAGAGAATTTTTCTTTTCACTTCCTGTTGTCTCACCCCCATTCTTAACTCTGAATCATTTGCAAGTCGAATGTTTGCAACTTAGGGACTATGCCTGTTAATTTAGGCATAGTAACGTTTGGGGAACAATTTTAGGTGGTAGGAAAGATCCCTCACCCTTCCTACAGTATGGTAGGCCAAATAATGCCAAGTTATATTTTTGGCTACACCTCTGGGACATGGCTATATCCCCAGTGCCATCCTTTCACTAGCTCCAAAGAATTTGTACAGTTGATGCAACACCTTAATTCATTGTTACCATGAACTGTGGCATAGCTGCTGGACTAACGGTTATTTATATATGCCTCTATTTTTATTAGTTTTATATTATATTTATAGATTCACAATAATCAGTCATGGTATATCTGCAGGGAAGCTCTGAGGAGCTGTTTTATGAGGCAACAAAAGTATATGGGGAGAGGGGAAACAATCCTAACCGTTGATAGCATTTTCTATTTTTACTGGGTGGAAATATTTAATGCTCACTCAAAAATGTTTTATTCTGGCTCGCTTTAAAGTATTTACGGACTCTCACACATTATATACAGTCAAAACGTCTTCTAGGACAGTGGTGGAAGGCTTGATATAGTGTGATGCTGGTGTCAGAGAAGAATATTGCAGTCTGTGGTGAAGTCAAACACAGTTCACCTTTGATTAAATTACGCCTCTTCTTATGGGCTGGCGAAGGGTAGGTTGGAGGAGACAGCGCACACGCCAGCTAATTCAATATGCTTTAGTACCCTGAGTGTGTGTTAACAACTGCCACATTTCTCTTATTAGGCTAGGAGGATATTAAAAACTATTGTGCTATGGATATTAATGCCGGCTTCAACAGACTTCAGAAAACTGGATTGCTTTTTATGGCTGCTCCACCAATACCCCTCTCCATTTCCTTCCCTCTGGAGATTCTAAATCCAATTAAATGAAACTAGATGTAATTTCAAATTGTCACTTTAGTCAATTAAACATATAATAATCTTCTGCGTCTAATTACTAGCACAAAAAGTTTATTTGTTGATGCTTTCCTATCGGCGTCTAGCTGCCCATCTCCCCTCCCCATCACTGTCGATATATTTATTGCTCCTTGACATTAACGTAAATTGAATTCAGAATTCTCTCCCCAGTTACATGTGTTATAAAACCCTAATCCCAGGCTAGCAGTAATGCCATTTTCAAGCATGTTTTTGCAAGCTGCATTATGTTCTTAATGAGATATGGCCAAATGAAAATAAAGGAAATGGAGGATTTAAATCACAAACGGTTCAGAGTTATCTGGGTGTAGTGGGAGAATGTGGCGATATTCTATAGTAAACTGAGAAATAAGATAAATCTATATCTGTACGCAGATGCATCCATCTCTTGAATTACTTTGGTGTCTATATCTGCTAAGGGTTCTTCACTGAAATTTTGTAAGTCACTGACAAAAATCTGAGAAATCTCGATGAAACCATGCTAACCCTCAAATTAAACACAGTTAATAAACGGCACAGTACAATCATGTTACACCTTTGGGCCAGGTGTTGATAAATGAAGAATTCGTACATATTGACTTTGATGTTCTCAGCAGTTCCATACCACGTGAACATGGAAGTGCTCTCAGGATAAAATGTGGTGGGCTGGGAGTTGTTAATCTAGGCTTTCTGACCAGATCTTGCCACAATGTGAAGTTGGGCCTGGAATCTCCCTTCAGCAAGTCAAGAGGCAAATGCTTGTGTTAGGGACTAAATCAGGACCAGAGAACATGGCAACAGGGCTTAGTTTTGCCTTTCTCTAAGATAGGGACCATTGTGGGTTATATACACTGATGTCATGCTTCTGAAGTTCAGGAACATAATATGGCTCTGATATTTGGCAACATCATGGGAAAAGCAGTAGAATCAGGCAGGAAACAGAACCTTTCTTGGTTGATTGCTGACTTTCAGCAGTATGATTTACTACTAAATTTGGGTGTGTATTCCTGAGGGGGCAAATTCAGCTTGCAAGCAGTGTGTGTGTGTGTGTGGTGTACCGCCTGTACTATGTGTAGCTGAAAATTAAACCTGCAAAGTTTAGCAACCCTTCAAACCCAGTTTCTGGCACAATGGGGGCTGCAGATGTCTCTGTCTTTAGATTTCAATGCCTCGGTATTATTCTGCTCCTTTTTTCTGAGACTGTAGCCAGTTAATTTCTTAAGGTCAAGCTGGACATTTATAGTGGAAGTGAGATTTGAAAGGATGGCTTTAATAGCTTGAGCTTGTGGATTTCATCTACAGTTTTTTTTCCTTTGCAGTGTCAAGAAATGCTGTCCAATTTAACCTTTATATCTTGTCCATGTCATGCAGATGTTCTGTATCAGAATGTATGATGATGGAAGGGAGCAGAAGGACATAACTTTTATTTGGTTTTATTTGAAAAGAATCCTGGTTATATAAATACCTATTTATTCATCACACGGCATCTGATGCTTCCAAAGCAACTGTAGTTTAAGAGATTAAATTCTGCAAATGTCACCAGTATCTTTCCATTTTCTGTTAAATGGATTTTACACTATTGTTAGTGCCAAGCAGCTCCATCACTGTCCAAATGAAACTACCTGTGTGTATATGTTATACGGGTGCATTCATAAGCTAGTGGCTTCCCTCAACTTGGTTGTTGGCAGCGTAGGTGAAACCTTCCATCTGTTTGACTGATTTGCAAATGTAACATTTCTCTCTGCACCTTCTTGCAATAAAGCCAGCCCACACCTATCATCTTGGGTAGAACTACGCAATGTGTCTGTCTCTGAAAATGGCACGGCAGAGTCAGATGATCTCCCATGTCTTTGTCATGACAACTGCAGCTTAACTTAGTGCTCTAACATTGGAGTCAGCCCTTCCATTAGGCATCACATTAGAGCATGGATCCACCTTAAATCCAGTTTCTGCCTCCTGCAGAATTCTGGGGTTTGTAGTTTAGTGAGGCCCAGGACCTATCTGGCTGAGCAGTTTAAAGGCCCCTCCCTAAACTACAAGCCCCAGAATTCTGCAGGACACAGAAACTGGATTTAAAGTGGATCCATGCTCTAATGTGATGAGGTCCTTAGGCTGTTGCATCAGGTGGAGAGCGAAAAGGGATACAGGCAATACTGGCAAGATATTTGAAGACAGTGCTATGGGTGCAGCATAGTCTACCCCTGATCTAGCTTTCTACTCTCAGGTATAGTACGTAATAAAGCCCAGCAATAGGTGCTGAAATAATAATAATAATAATAATAATAATAATAATAATAATAATAATAATAACAACAACAACAACAACAACAACAACTCAAGACCTGGCTCTTTACTAGAGCTTTTGATCTATGTGAATTTTATCAAGATTTGTATGTATGTTTTTATCGGAGGGTTGCTGTATGTCTTCCGGGCTGTGTGGCCATGTTCCAGAAGTATTCTCTCCTGACGTTTCGCCCACATCTATGGCAGGCATCCTCAGATGGAATACCTCACAACCTCTGAGGATGCCTGCCATAGATGTAGGCGAAACGTCAGGAGAGAATACTTCTGGAACATGGCCACACAGCCTGAAAGACATACAACAACCCTGTGATCCCGGCCATGAAAGCCTTCGACAACATATGTTTTTATCCTTTACAATTTTATCTTGTAAATTGCCTAGAGCACATTGGATGGAGGGTGATTAATAAGTAATTAAATGATGATGATGATGATGATGATGATGATGATGATAATAAATACTTTATTTATATACCGCCTTATCTCCTCAAAAGGACTCGGGGCGGTTTCCAACATAGCGAAACATTCAATTGCTGAATAGAAACCATACAACAAATTAAACAGAGTAAAAATAATTAACACAAAACAAGAACATACAATTCAAAACAATCATAAAGAATAAAATCCAGTTACAATATGCTCCATCAACGGGGCCAAAATGCAATGACCAGGCCTTCAGAATGGGCATGGCCAACTATAAAGTGCTAGACAACACAAGTGCAACATAATATCATAGGGCTAGGAAGTGGATAAAGTGCAGATCAGGGTCCTAGCTCACAACCAGAGGGGGCCCAGGACCAATCTTGCTCAAAAACCTGCAGGAATCACCAAGTTTTCAGGTCCTTGTGGAAAGAGGACAGTGTAGGTGCTGATCTCTCTAGGAAGGGTGTTTCAGAGTCGGGGAGCCACCACTGAGAAGGCCCTCTCCCTCGTCCCCACCAGTCATGCTTGTGACGGCGGTGGGAGCAAGATCTTAGAGCCCATGCTGGTTTGTAAGGGGAGATGTGATCATGAAGATAGGCAGGCTGCCAGTCCTTTGAATTGGGACTGGCAGCTTATTGGCAGCCAGTGGAGTTGCTTTAGTAGTGGTGTACTATGCTCTCTATAGTTAGCTCCAGTTAGAAGCCTGGCTGCCGATCTTTGAACCAGCTGAAGTTTCCAGATCATCTAAGAGACCTAGTTAGCTGGGTAGCATTTGCTCTTAATACTGGGGGTCTGTCTATACCTGAAAAAAAAATCCTTATTGGCACTGAATTTTCCTGATCCATGTAGACCCTATGGTTGCCTTGTTAACATCACACATGGCACAGACATTGTGATGAGTTTGTCTTTAGTGGCCATACATGTCCCCTGGGCAAACTCACCTCGATGTTGGTATGCTTTAAGAAAATGAGCACTATTAGCAGCCACCTGGCAGTGGTTACTTTGCTTTCTTTTTTTTTTTTACCCTTCCTGTCATGCATATGAATATATGTACTTTTGTTTAAGGTGCCTTTATCTTGTTATGCAGAGGTATGTTAATACTGATATATTTGTACAGTAGAGTCCCACTTATCCAAGCCTCGCTTATCCAAGCCTCTGGATTATCCAAGCCATTTTTGTAGTTAATGTTTTCAATATATCATGATATTTTGGTGCTAAATTCATAAATACAGTAATTACAACATAACATTCCTGCGTATTGAGCTACTTTTTCTGTCAAATTTGTTGTATAACATGATGTTTTGGTGCTTAATTTGTAAAACCATAACTTAATTTGATGTTTAATAGGCTTTTCCTTAATCCCTCCTTATTATCCAAGATACTCGCTTATCCAAGCTTCTGCCAGCCCATTTAGCTTGGATAAGTGAGACTCTACTGTATATTGATCTGAATTATCCATATATATACTGAGCTCACTTTCTTGCAGGACAAGCACATGACCTGCCGGCCCTGGTCACCTTCCACCAACTAATTCTAGTCATTCCTAACTCCTCCATTGGATCCAAAGCAAAGCTTCCTGTTTGGGATGCCACCCTCCCCACTAAAACATTTGGATCTTTGTCCATTTGGATCTTTGTCCATTTGGATCTTTGTCCATTTGGATCTTTTCTAAAGGACAATTCTTTAGAAGCCAGGCTTCTAAAAACCTGGTGGCAAGGCCCCATGAATTTCAAGAACATACTCAACAGCCAGGAAAGTTTGCTTCAAAAAGCCTTGCAAAACATTATGTGAAAACCTTTTTGCTAAATAGGCAATGGTGTGCAGGAAGAGCAACAACACTGTGGTAGAACCCCCCCCCCCCCATCAATTTCAGATATGGATTTTATTTGCTGAATCTGGCCACTGGGTGGAGTAAAACCCTACGATATATAGTTAATAACCATAGGGTAGATCACCAGAGCCTGCACTATGTCATCTTTAGTCCCCTTTGCAGACATTAATGGGATGATGCGACCTATGCTAATGTAAACCCTATGAGTATTGGTTTGGCTGTACAGGTGGGGAAACCCTAAGGAAGGGGCTGTGCTTATCGGGGAGACCTGGAGAGGAACTGTAGTTGCTGGGTCCAGGGAACAGGCCCTCATCATCTTGAGTAAGGGAATGGCATTTGGAGTTGTGCATTCAGAAACAACAACAACAAAAAGACGAATTGTTTATAGTGTGATTTCAATATTTTATTTATCTCTGACTTGCATTTTTTCCATTCAGAGCTTTAAAATTGCCTCCACGTGCTGTGATACAGTAGGCCCTTCTCTTTTGCAGGGGTTAGGGGCAAGAACGCACATAAAAGAAGAAAAACCACAAATCTCTAGATCCTTCATCATGACTCTATAGTCAAGTTGCAATGGAAATTGACCTTAGAGTAGCACTGGAGGACCATGAAATATCTAGCGAGAACATACTAATCAAATCCATAAAAGTTGAACTTGCAAATGTAGAAGGCCAACTGTATTTTGAGACAGTGGATGTCTGTCCAATTTTATATATAATTTGTCATATTGTTGCTAAAAAAACATTTATTGGGACTTCGGAATTCAATTGTACTTGGTCCCGTAGAACCCAGAAAGAGGCACACTAACAACTAGTCATATTAGAATTTTTAGCACAATTGCTTTTTTGAACTGGAGTTTATAAAATTCCCCAGCCAGCATGACTATGTTGGCTGAGGGATTCTGGGATCTCTAGTCCAAAAATGCATAGTTTCTAAGCTCTGAATCATTTCCTTGAGAGAATTTGGGGACTGCTTCACATAAAAGCATATGTTCTAATCTCTACTTATATTTTTTATCTGTTGTTTTAATTCTGATTTCCTTTCATGTATTTTTGATGCATTTTTCTTTCTTTTAAGTTTTATTTGATTTCTAAACCCCTTTGCACTTTTTTTTTTTGCAAAAAAAAAAAGATCAAAGAATTACACTAACCTAGTTGGGATCACAAATGTGTGAATCCACAACTAGAGTAATTGCATTGGGACATTTAATCCTTTATTCCCAGGTTGCGTTCCAAACAAATGGCTCTTCTCTGAAGTTGCTTTTTGCATTTGTAAGGGAAAGCCCTATTTACTCTTAGCATCATTATGTATGTAAGAATATGGCTACAGAAAATTGCAGCGACTATCAACCATTTAATGACCTGGCCAAGAAGAATAACTCCAATGGCTTTGCCCTATGTATGTCCTGAGCTTAGAAGCAGCAAGGGCTGGGCATCAGGTTCTGGTAATGCTGAGTCAACAGAGTCAAGTCAGTCTAAGGATTTGTCTCCCATGGCCAAAAAAAGCTGTGTTTGCTACTGCCTTTTCCTGGTCTGCATTGATCCTGCATGACTTGGTAATACTACATATATTTCTCACATCGTGGTAAGACTGCCATAACTGGCTGTACCTTTCCCTATGAAAGTATTGCCTTGCTCACCGTGTAGTGGGGCACACATTGCAAATCCTTCACATTATTTTTGGCCACATGACCATGGATGCACACTTTTCATTATAGCTTTTTTCATCATGCACATGCATATACATATTTGTTGTTAAGATGACATGAAGAAGTGTACTGCAAATGAATCACCATGTGTGTGACAAGATCACAGTGCCTATGAAGTGTGCAACATTTTTTTCAGTCTATAAGCAGGGCTGTAGCCAGAAAAAAAATTCGTGTGAAAGGGGGTTTGAAACTTTTTTATTGAATCATGAAAAGTAGTTCCATAACACAAAATAATTTAGAAATCAGGCTCCATTTATAAACTTCAGTGGACACTCAAGACAGATAAACTTCAGTGGACACTCAAGATAGATAAACTTCAGTGGATACTCAAGACAGATAAACTTCAGTGGACACTCAAGACTGATAAACTTCAGTGGACACTCAAGACTGATAAACTTCAGTGGACACTCAAGACTGATAAACTTCAGTGGATACTCACGGGGATTTGGTTAATCAGTTTAAATTCATGAGTAAACCAGGTTTTTTTTTAAACCTGAAAAAATGGGGGGGGGGGGACAACCCTGTCTACAAGCCATTTAGAAACTGCATAAGGCAGTTCCACAAAGATATAAACATGCAGTTTCTGTAATGTGTGGGTTCCCAGGTGATTTCGGCTGTCTGAAACCCAGGATAGGAAGAATAAATAAATCTCCTGCAATGCATTTGAACATTAACTTCCAGGCCATGGAGCCCTCCCCCCACATCCCCTCTTTTGGTACCGTGGCTGCCATTAAAATAGAAACCCATCTCAAAGTAATAGGCTGTAATGTGTCTATTGGAAAAGCAGAATGTCGCAGTGAGAGAAATACAGTGGAAGTCTGACAACTACTACTACTGCTACAAAAAAGAGAGGCTTGCCTCCTTTCAAAATGCCAGTCATTGTGCTGTGCAAGAAAGACATAACCTAGCCCAAAGTGACCCATAATGGATAGGCTGCAAAAGCAGAAAATACGATAGAACAAAACAGCCAGACACATAAAGAAAAGCAAGTATTAAGGACAATACAGGTTGGCCTTGTTGAGCCTTTATGTCTAATAAAGCAGGGCGAAGGGAGACCTGATGCTAAATGTACGAATTGAATGTGTGCACTTTAAAAACTGCAAAGAACATCCATTATTTGTGGTTTTAAAAGATATATAATCGCAGAAGGAGGAACTTAACTCTTTCATTTACTGGTCGAGTCCTGGTGAAGTTGTTTGCTTTGGGTATCAGTTCCCTCTTAATGCTAATAGGAATTTATAACAGCACAGGCGGGATTTTTCTTAAGAGAGCAGCTGAAAAGAAAACATTATTTCTTCCCCATAATCTCTTGAACTCTGGTTAATTTTCTTCCCCATTCTCTATAGTGTTTGCAATTTTTAAAAAATAAAAAAATGCACGAACATCCCATTTAGTTTGGTACTTATTTTATGTCAGTGTAGTCCATACGAATTACTGGTTTGGCCCAGTGGGTAAAGAAACCATAAGGATAGGGATGTACCTTTCCTTATGGTGGGGAGAGGAGAGGAAGAGAGAGAGAAGCTAAGTTTGGGATAAGAATAAGGACTTTGCCATTGTATGTACTGTAGTTTATAATGTGTGGAGTTAGGAGGGAGTAGAAAGGCATCTTTCTTATACTGGACTTTGTGGTGTTGTGTATATCTATTTTGCATTATTCTTGGAGGCCTTGAGATGCCTAAAAATACCTGCTGAGCAGCAAGCAAACCTGGCATTTTTTGGCGATGTGGGTGGGAGTGGGGAATGAGACATGGGACTTTAGGAAACTGTATCTGCAATGGAGAGCCAACATATAGTTGTTCAAGTGTTGAACAAAGGTTCATCTACACTGTAGAATTAATGCAGTTTGACATAACTTTCAATGCCATGGTTCAGTGCTTTGGAATCTTGGGAGTTATACCTTGGTGAGACACAGTACTTTTTGGCAGAGAAGGCTAAAGAACTTGTAAAACTACAACATCCATGATTCCTTAGCATTGAGCCATGGCAGTTATAGTGGTGTCAAACTGCATTTATTCTACAGTGTAGATGCACCCAATGACTCTGGGGGATAGAGCTAGAATCTCTGCTCTTGAGAAAGTCCTACTATCTCAGCCTCAGAGTAAAGATAAAGGTATTCCCCTGACATTAAGTCTAGTCTTGTCTGACTCTGGGGTTTGGTGCTCATCTCCATTTCTAAGCCAAAGAGCCAGTGTCGTCCATAGACACCTCCAAGGTCATGTGGCCGGCATGACTGCATGGAGCACCGTTACCTTCCCACCAGAGTGGCACCTATTGATCTACTCACATTTGCATGTTTTCAAACTCTTAGCTTGGCAGAAGCTGGGGCTAACAGGAGGAGCTCACCCCACTCCCCAGATCTGAACCACCAACCTTTCAGTCAGCAAGTTCAACAGCTCAGCAGTTTAACCTGTTGCGCCATCAGGGCTCAGCCTCAGAGTAATGCATTGAGAAATCCTCTCTGAACAAATTTTGCCAGAAACCCCCATGATCAATCTGGTTTTGGATTGCCATGAGTCAGAAATTACTTGAAGGCAACAACAATCTATATTAGATTTATATAAAAAATGCAGTTTTGTTGTTGTTTACATTTTTATATGTGTTTGCAATATTCATTCGTATGTGGTCTCTCAGAAACTAAGGAATTGTATAAAGTGATTTGCATCTGTTTTTATGGCCTGAGATAAACGTAAGCTTGCAGACTGGCCACAAAAGAAAACAAACAAACCAATAAAAACTGGCCAGGATTTTGAAGGGTTTTTCTTGAGGGAGGGGGAGGATGTTGTCTAAACACTTTAAACACTTTTAGTGTAATTGAGAGCAGCAGCACTCTGTCCCCCATTTCCTGCCCCTGCATACTTCACAGCAGCCTCTGATTTCGATTTTTCTGTGGCCTTTATAGTTTGTTCCAAGTAATATTGCACAACAGCTTCTATATTCCGTTTTAGAAAATTGAGCATGAGGTGGAGCAAGGGGGAGCCATGATATCATAGTCACAAAGAAAGCTTCCACTGTTACTTTGCCACATTTTTAATTTTGCTAAAAATTCAGTCTGGAGGAGTCTCCTAAGGCACTCCAGACTTTACTGAATACTTTGTGATGTCCTGCTTGGTTCTTAGGCCTTATCCAGAGTCTAGTACTGGATTTTAATGTATTGTCCATTATTTTATTTTGTGTATCGTTGAAATGTTTTAAGTTTTTGTCAAATATGTTGTGTTGTCGTTTCGGGCTTGTCCCTGTTGTGAGCCGCCCCGAGTCCCTTCGGGGAGATGGGGCGGGATATAAAAATAAAGTTTATTATTATTATTAGTGCTCTGTTGTACCTGTATAAGGCACTATATTGCAATGTGCAACAGGAGTGGTTGTAGGAGAGGGTTACTATGTTCTGTAAAGCAGGCAAAAAGACTTTGTGGTCCTCCAGATATTGTTGAGCTGCAGCTCCTATCAGCCTCAGCCGGCATGACCAATGGCCAAAGATAGTAAGGACTGTAGCATCATAACATCTGGAAGATCATAAATTTTCTACTGCTGCCATAGGTCAGGAGTGAGAATTATTTAATTCTCCAGGACCTACAAATGACCAAGGGTTGTATGAACCTCATGTCTGGCACAGGCAAATTGACTTGGGAAAGAAATCCTCTTTAAAACTAGAACAGCTCATATTAGTTAGGAAATTCTGGAGGAGATATACATGTACAGAGTAGCTTTTAGACAAATGGAGCCTCCTCCTGACTTTTAAAGACTAAAATGGTGTTCACTATTGTGTGTCTTCAAGAAGTTTACAACATATGGTGACCCTAAGGTTAACATGTGAGGGAATGTGACTTGTCCAAGGTCACCGATTGGGTTCCTATGGCTAACAAGGAATAGAGTTGTAGTCCAAGGCTCAAACCATGCTAGCACTCCTAAAATGGTCCAGTGCACCAAAATGGTACAACACATTTCAGATAAGGTTTTCTCCCTGAGAAAAAAGTAGGATTTTGTCCTGTTCTTTCTCAGAGTGATAGGCACTTTGTGTGCTAGATGGCAGAACTTGTGATTAACTGATTATACAGGAGCAATTTATTCTGCTTTTAAAATGTATGTGCCAGCTATAGTGATAATACTACCATTACAGTTCTATTGTGTTCTTTTCTCTTATGAATGTATTGCCATCTCCTTTAGAGCACAATCCTACAGAAAATCTCCTCAAGGGTAAGCTCTATTAAATTCAACAAGACTTATTCCCAGTTTAGTGAGCATAGGGGGCAGTCTTCAGGAAATATAAATTGTACTAACGGAAACAATATATATAGTGTTGAGAAAAAAAACGTAACCAGTAATCCAGCCTGAGTAACTGAGACAGACTGATATGCTTAGTGATCAGCAAAAATCCTGCTTGGACTGTTGGAAGCCTAATGAATTTAGCATAGAAATATTATTTTGGGAGATGTTGACTTGCATCATATGTGAGTGTCAAATTAAATAACAGGGCATGCAGGCTCCCCTGTGAGCAGGTCTAGATGAGTGTCAACAGAGACTTTCTCTACTCTAATTTGCAGCAGCTCTACTTGGAATGTGTCTCTGGGAACAATGGAGGTCATAGCCACATTGACACATGGAGTCTTTTTAGCTCAACATCTCCAGAAAATGTATTTGCTTTCCCTTCTCTTCCCTGCTGATCAGACTGATGCCATCGTTTTCTCCTTTTCTGCCCCAGTGGAGGTCCCCTTGCCTCCTTAGCTCAGGAAGGAAATATATGAAACTTGATACAAGATTGATGCAGAATGTTCTCGAAAGGCTGACTGGGATATAGTGTAAAAATCAATAACAAGACAAGTATGGAGCCATGACAGGTTTTAGCCAGTCCTGGTTTGGTCTCCAACTTTGGCTCAAAGCCTTAGAATCCAGAGTTCTGTCTTGGGGCCACCAAGCAAAATTCCTGAGCTGTAAACCTGGGTTCTGACAGATTGAATGGAGGAGGAAAATAGCTATGGAATATTTGCTCTTTCTGCAGCATTTTGTCTTCTGCTTCCTCTACTTATGCAGTTTATTTGGTCTACTTTTAGAGCACCCAGTGATTTCTAGGTGATGTGCATCCAGCATTAAAAAATGTACAAAAAGTGGAAGCTGGTAGTCTCTATCTAAAGTGCCAGCCTTTATTGCCAAACAAAGGTATTGAACCTGTTTTGGTGATAAGAACCAGCACCTTAGATAGGTCCTGGAATATTTGAATGAAAACCCAGAATAGATTCACCACCTGACTTGAACATTGTCAGTTACCACTGAATTGAAATAATGAACCATGAACAAAAATGAGACATAATAGAATTCAGGAAAAACTAGCAATGAAAGATTAAAAAACCAGTGTGGTATGTAAGGATCAAGTAAAGCCAGGAACAAAATAGAAGCGAGCGAAGACCAGCATGGTGTAATAGTTAGAGCATTTGACTAGGATTTTGGAAAATTAGGGTTTGAATCTCCATTGAGCCTTGAACCCACTGGGTGATCCTGGACAAGTCATACTTTCTCAGGAAGGCAGTCGCAAACCTTCTCTGAATAAATGATTCCAAAAAGCCCTATTGTCAGGTTAGTGTTCAACTTGAAAACATTTAACAACAACAGCAACAAAAAGCACTAAAATATTTTTTAAAATGTCTAAATAAATATTTTGTAAAATGTCTAAACGAATCACTGGTACTAAAAAGATCATACTCTCAGCAATAACCATACTTCTTTGGGGAAGGCATTCCACATATGAGTTGAAACACTTTGAGAAGTCCCTCTGTATATTAGCCTTGCTTCATTTGATGGGAGCACCCAGAGGAGGAAACTTGGATGATGCAGATCCTAGGGTAGACATGGAAGAAGACACCAATGGCAGCTGGATCTTTGTTGTCAGGTGAAATTATTTTGGAGTTGTCAGGTCAGTAAGGAAGCTATCCAAGGTGCTGAACCTAATTGGGACCAGTGCTCAGCCTCTTGGGCCCCTTCTACACTGCCTTATAAAATCCAGATTATCTGCTTTGAACTGGATTATATGGTTTAACGCAGATAATGTGAACTATCTGCTTTGATAATCTGAATTATAGGGCGGTATTGAAGGGGCCTCAGATAGCTTTTTTCAAGTCTCATCTAACATCTGGAGTTGATTTAAACTCACTGTACTTGCAAGTAACAAGTGCTAACTTTTCTTTTCTTACCCTTCCCTGCTGATCAGACTGACACCATCATTTTCATGGTAGTTGGGCTGTGAATCATTTCTGGGTTTTAATCCAAACTTTAAAGAAGTCATCCAACCCATTTGGGCTTCAGTGGCTTCAAAAGCTCCTTTCATGTTTGGACTAGGATGAATAGTGGATTTTATGTCCCTACTGACCAGGATGGCACCAAATATGTATTCAGATATTTGGCCCTATGACATTTAGGGTTTTAATGCTTAAAATTGGCAGCAAGATCTATGAGGGAGTTTGATTTGCATTCATCTAAATGTGATGAAATCCCATAGTGCAACTAGGAATCCCGTTTTACCAGCATTTCTGATTTTGTTAAGAGTTCTGCTGATATTGAAGAAAATACAAAAAACAACTTCCTTGCAGACTCTGCTGTTCAAACTTAGAGGATGGTGCTGCTTTACATATAGAAATGGAACAATATGGACTTGAAAATTGGATTTTGAAGATGGCAGAGATGCATAAATTATCCAATTTGATTAAAGAGAAGTCATTAGAGAACTTTATTAAGGATTGTGAACTCTTTTCAACTTTCATAAAGAAGGAAAATATGAAGACGCTTGTGGGGTTTGACTTAAGCTTTACCTTTTCTTTGCTCATTAGGTAGAAGATATGATGATTATATACTACGCAGAAATGAGAAGATGACTATTTTTCATACAGATATCCTTGGGCTGAAGATGTTTTCTCTGTATGAGTGAAAGAGTTAGAGAAGTTTTTTTTTGGGGGGGGGGGGGTTTGTAGCATTTAACTGCCTCACCTTGCGGCTCAAGGTGGGGTACAACAAGTGGGGTACAACAAAATTAAAACAGCTCAATAAAACAAAACATGATTAAAACACAGATAACATTATTATTACTTAAGGAGCCCCGATGGCGAAGTGCATTAAAGCACTGAGCTGCTGAACTTGCAGATCGGAAGGTCCCAGGTTCAAATCCCGGGAGCAGCGTAAGTGGGCACTGTTAGCTCCAGCTTCTGCCAACCTAGCAGTTAGAAAACATGCCAATGTAAGTAGATCAATAGGTACCACTCTGGCGGGAAGGTAAGGGCGCTCCATGCAGTCATGCCAGCCACATGACCTTGGAGGTGTCTACGGACAACACCGGCTCTTCAGCTTAGAAATGGAGATGAGCACCAACCCCCCAGAGTCAGACATGACTGGACTTAATGTCAGGGGAAACCTTTACCTTTACCTTTAACATTATTAAAATACATATAATTATAGTATTAATTGTTAGTATATGATTTTTTTATTTACGGTATTCCTATTTTAATAAATATAACTTTGAAATAGCAAGATGGTGTCATCTTGCATTTTTATTCAACTTTTTCTTGGCTATGTTAAAGAGTGTGCTAGATTTTTGCCTTATTGGGTTTTAAATGTGTTTTTAAAATGTTGTTAAATTCATGTTTCATAGGATTTCCTATTCAGTGGGTTTTAAAAAACATTTGTATTATTATTGTTTTAGTTGTTCTCTATTTTTTGTTAACCTATATGCTAAGCTACCTCACTTCCCATATTGAGTGGTCATGGGATATAAATGAATGAATGAATGAATGCATGCATTTGCAAATGGGAATGGGTGGCCCCCAAGATGTCTCAAGCTTTCCCTCATTTGATAGGTCTCCCATCTATACCATACCACAGAAGCCAGGCTCTAAAATTAAATGTGACAGAGGAGGAAAGGGCCGTAGAAAATGTGTGTGTGCGGGGGCCTAAATCAGGATGATAGTTAAGTCCTTTTAATACTAGAGGCAGTACAACAAATGGTGCTCCCCACTCACTCATATAAACATCAAAAGCAGTCAAGATATTTGAGCACAAGAGGTTTGTCATCTATCTATCATCTATCTGTCTAGCTGTCTAGCTATCTTCTGTTATTTCTCATCTCTATAAATCTCTATCTTTCTAAGTGCTTAAGTCCCTTGATTGTTTTTTAAAATAATAATAATGATGATGTAAATAGCTAACAATTTGCTATTCTTCCATGACAGTCAAAATATACCCGGGGCAGTCACCCCACTCTGCCTAATGGTAGGGCTGGCCTTGGGTTAAGCATCCCTCGTCTTGCTTGCTGATCCTCCCATCCATGTCACTCTTATCACCCCTCCATTTTCGTTATCTCAATATAGACAAGGCTGTGAATACATACTCGCCAAACTTACACTCAATTCAGCCCGAAGGAGGCCTGTAAATACAATTTGATGGACCCTTGGCAAATGATAGGAATGCTTGACATTGTATACTTAAAGGTGGCTCACACAGTTAGTGTTAAAAATGATTCCTTGAGCTGGAAAGAAAGCAGGGAGAGCTTTGTCTGGTCTGACTTTTCCACAAGATACTATAGCTGTGATATCTTGGCAGGTTCCATTGATCCAAGACTGCTCCATTTACACAGCTGAGAGAAATATAGTCTTGCTGAATTAGGTTGTTTAAAGTATAAGTATGTGGAATGAAAATCCTTCCAGCACGAAGACAAATGGATGCTAAATGCTTTCGTTTTCCTAGTCAAGTTCCTTAATTCTTTAGTTTATTCCTAAAGTCTGTCTGGACTTTTTGACTATTCGATAACTAAAACTCGTATTCATGATTATAGGCTGTCCAGAAGCAAAATGTCAGCAGTTTCCGGTGTTTTTCAAAATGCTTTTCCAATTGGGGTGGAAAGAGATATCTAAGCCTCTAAAACAGAGATTGCTAAATCTCTATGTGTGGATAGCATCAAATGTCCTGAGTAAGAAAATAAACCTATGCAGGAATTGAGGCAGGATTTTAACAACATACTGGAAATACCTACAGTGTGGAAAGTAATTGGCTTAACCTTATAGAGAAAAAAAGCGGGATATAAATAAACATAATAATAATAATAATAAATCTAAGTGCTCATTTTGTATCATTGACACACTTATGACTAAGAACAACATAAAAGTCTGATCAAGCTATGATTTGTTGCACTTGCATACTATGACAAATCATGATTTGATGGCAAATCTGTGGTCAATTTAAAAACCTCAGGTGTATTGGTAAAAGAAAGAAATTGGGATTGTTGGAGTTTGAGGTTTGGCTCTGCTTGATTCTGCTTATGTATAGAATAACAAACTGTGGTTTGGCATGAATTCTAAGTGCAGCCAGAGAGAAAAAAAGATTGCTGTAGCTTTCACCTCCTTCATAGTAAGTTTTAGATAGACATATGGTGGAGTTAACTGTGGAATAAGTCCTAGCTAGATATTTTTTTAAAAGTATTCTTCAGATTTAGATTGTGCATTATTGTGCTTTATTATTATGGTGCTGAATCCAATCTATATTTAGTCTCAACTTTAATGAAACTAGCAAAGAGTTTGTATACTAACCTTAAACACACACACACACATATAAAAAATAGAGCCTGTATTTGTTGTGCACACAAAACTCTAAAAGTAGTCGGTTGATCAACTTGAAATTTTGACACAACATGGCATGCCAATATGCGTGCATTTAAAAATGTGTTGGGGGAGGGAGAGACAGGGATTATGGGTTATGCAGTACTTTCAAACAATTCACCTCCCACAGGCCACTGCTACTGCACCAATGACAGATCAGGACCAAACCTGGTACAAAAACCCCCCATGCCCTACTTTACGTCCTGGTGCAGTTAAAGGAAGACAAACCAGAGATGATGAGATTTGCAGTACCTTCATCCAAATCACACCACTGTGACCCCCACAAACAACGAACCTGGAACTTTATTTTCTAAAAGTATTGTGAATCCTCTATTGAAATTAGATCCACCTTCTGTTGTTGCTGTTAGTTACACATTTTAGGCAAGAGAGCATGCTTGGTGGGAACATGGGAGAGAGCCTTTTCAGTGGCTGCTGCTAAACTGTGGAACTCCCTGCCAAGGGAGACCAGGATGACCCCATCCCTGATGGCCTCCTTCTGCAAGCAGGTCAAGGCCTTCTTCTGCCAGTAGGTATTTGGGGAAGGATAAAGGGCATGCTGCTGGGGAGGTGTGGGTGGGATTGGGGGAAGGGGCGGTGAGTTTTAAAGGCTATTTTATGTGTATTTATTATATTTAATCCACTTTTATAATAAATACACATAAAATAGCCTTATTTATTATATTTTAATCCACTTTTAAGGGGCCTCTGGTGGCACAGTGTGTTAAAGCACTGAGCTCCTGAACTTGCAGACCAAAAGGTCCCAAGTTCAAATCCTGGGAGCGGAATGAGCGCCCGCTGTTAGCCCCAGCTCCTGCTAACCTAGCAGTTCGAAAACATGCAAATGTGAGTAGATCAATAAGTACCACTCCGGCAGGAAGGTAACGGCTCTCCATGCAGTCATGCCGGCCACATGACCTTGGAGATGTCTATAGACAACGCCGGCTCTTGGGCCTAGAAATGAAGATGAGCACCAACCCCCAGAGTTGGTCACGACTGGACTTAACGTCAGGGGAAACCTTTACCTTTTACTTAATCCACTTTTTCCATACTGTTACTATTTAATTGTTTTTAACCTTTGTACTGTGCTTTTAAATCTTGACTAAGTGTGGGATTGTTAGCTGCCTTGAGTCCCTGCAGGGAGAAAGTTAATTAATATTAAATAAAGTTAATAATAATAATAACAATAACTTGCCAAACTGTTATATGAGTAAGTCACTTGTTCATCTCTATGTTTCTTGAAATAGTGGGTGCTGATATCTGAGGTGGTTGGGTTTCATTACTCCTTGTGGATACCAAAATGTATGCATGTTCAACTTTCATCATATACAATTGCATAGTAAAATAGTATCCCATGTGCAAATTGACAACATCAAGGTTTCCTTTTGGGGATTTAAATAAAAACTGTGGATGGCTGGATCCATGGGTACAGAATCTGTGGATATAGACGACCGACCATACAACTTTCCATTGTTTACCAAGGACAAGAACCATGCTTTGACTCATTGACTCTTCTAATATCCAATTCTAGATTGTCTTGGCATGTACTGGACTAACAGTGCAATCACATATCCCAAAAAAATATCCCAAGGATAAAAAATAAAAGAGACAGTTCTCATAAAAAACAAGAAAATTGGAAAAATGAGTACATGACGGAAAATGCATAAAATCTGCATACTTTATGAGACGTACTGTATATATACAAAAATATGCCTGAATTTACCTCTCCCCACGAAAGTCTGACAACTAGTAGAAAAGAAAGATGAAAACACATTGCATGCAGGTTTAGAACAATCCAATGGAATTGATACTGTGAGATTTTTACATTCCTAGAGCCAAGATTGTGGAAGGCAGTTTCTAAAGAGGCTGGACCTACATTGCCATTTAATCCTGATTATCAAATCAGATAATACAGATTATCTACCTTGCATTGAATAATATGAGCCTACACTGCCATATAATCAATTTCAAATCAAATAAACAGGATTTTATATGGCAGTGTAGATAGGGTCTGATTTAGTTTATAGAATCATTCCTAATCCTATTGTTTGTTTTGACTAGAGGAGTCACATAGAAACAACTGGATTTATCTATGTGTCACCACACCAGTGACTAAATAAGTCATTCAGTGGGTCTACTCTGTTATTCTGTCCCTTCAAGTTGCCTGCTAACTGATGGTGACCCCATAAGTTGGCAGGCAAGTTGGGTTTCATAGGGTTTCCTTAGGCAAGAAACACTCAGAGGTGGTTTTATCAATGACTAATCAATAGGATGCCAGCTTTTGAACTTACCTATGCTTTAGAGTTATAGCATACATTTACTTTTAGGACATCATCCTATGGTATGCTGGGATTTGCACTTTGCTGAGGTACTTAAAATTGTCTATTTTGCAGAGAATTCTAAATCCTTCCGCAAAATATAAATTTGTAGGATGAAGCTGCGGCAGCTAAAGTGATATCAGACTACTGTAACTCTCTAGTGAGATACACCATTAGATATAGCTTTGAGGAAGCAAGGAGCTAATTTCCAGTCATTGTTGTTGTTAATGGAAAAGGGGGGGGGGGCAAACCCTCTTTGACAGTAAGAGATATGAACACCCCCAAGAGAAACCTAAGCGTTGGGTCAGTTGTCAACTTTAAAAAGAATATTTCCCAAAATGCATGAACATTTGACTATTCACTCATGCATTCATTTGCATTCTCAAAAAGAATCTATTCTTTAATTACATTTTGACTCCTGGGATTGTACAGGATGCTTCTTGATGATGGCATGAACCCTACCCAATCAGCGCTCTAAACAGCCAGCCTTTCCTCTGAATTGTATTATTTCTTTTCCTTTTCCTTTCTTTTTCTGTTCAAGCTCAGTCCCAGAGCAAAACAGGCACAGGTCATTTAAACAGTGCTTCCAGAATGATCTTGCTGCTCTAAAAATGTTATACCTTTCTTCCGCCTAGATCCAGGTGTTCTGGCTGATGTCAAAAAGGCTGACCGTAAAACTTTTCAAGCACAATGTAATAATACAGTTAATCCAGGGAATGTATATTTTTCTCAGATCAGCAGAAAGACGACAATGTCATAATTATATAAAAAAAGCATAATGAAAACTTCTCTAAACAAAACCAGAAGGCTTCTAGACTCTATAGGGAGTCCACAAATGTAAAGCTCTGTTATTTTTTTGCAGAATGTTTCTCCTAGATCTCTTTTTAAAAACATTAAGAATAGTTTTCCAAGATCAAATCAAAAGTCTATGTATCCTATTATTCTTCCTCCACAAGGAAATGATTCCATTCTCTGCAAAAAAAGTCTATTTCTACAGTATCTTTGATTGCATTGGAGGCTACAATGAAAAGCAGCATCAGATAGGACATATTATTATTATTATTAATAATAATAATAATAATAATAATAATAATAATAATAATAATAATAATATTGTATTCTGTTTTTTTCTCTCTCTCCTAAAAGAAACCCAATGAACGGGATGAGTAAGATCTAAAAGCCACTGCCAATTATGCCTGGGTCTGAATATACTGTAAGCTTCCTAAGGTTCATATCAAACATTGTTCAAACAGTGCTCTAATGTTATAGATGTTTTGGAAAGTTGCTGTACGACACCTATCTATTTGACATAGCAAACATATGTTAGAGAACTTCAGAACAGATTGGTATTTGAGAAGGCTATTTTCTTCATATACTGCCAGACAGGTATGGCAGGATTGGACAATTATTAATGTTATATAGCAATTTCAACAATTAATTTAACAGATAGAGTGTTCCTTATTTGAAATGGTTCACATGAAAAGTTTTTTGGATTTTTTTTCCAGATTTTGGAATACTTGTATTTGCTTATATGCAGATAATGAGATAATGCTGAACTTGCTGACCAAAAGGTTGGCAGTTTGAATCTGGAGAGCGGGGTGAACTCCCGCTATTAGCCCCAAGCTAGCAGTTTGAAAACACACAAATGTGAGTCGATCCGTAGGTACCACTCCGGTGGGAAGGTAACGGTGCTCCATGCAGTAATGCCAGCCACATGACCTTGAAGGTGTCTACGGACAACGCTGACTCTTTGGCTTAGAAATGGCACCAACCCACGACTAGACTTAATGCCAGGGGGAAACCTTTACCTTTACTAGATAATGAGATACTTTGAACACAAAATCCATGTATGCACATATATACATAGCTTGAAGATTTTACACAATAGAAAAGGCACCTTTTAAGGCCAATGCATGGCCCAAGGAACTAAGGCAGTCCTTTACACTGGAGGGGAGGGGGAGAGATTTCAGCAGAGAAAGCAAGAAATGTCACTATTACAAGGTTGTGTATGTGTTTGCTTGTGTATACGTAAGAATATATGCACAGTGTGTGTGTATATGAATATTGTATGAAAACAAGTAAGGGGGTATGAGAAGTATGAGAAAACAGACATGGAGAAAGTATTGCACACAAAAGAACTCATTTGCAAATTTATGAGCCTCTCCACTTGTATATCTAAGAACAGACCTTGACTCTTAATTTCAAAGGCAGATATTTCTGGACACTAGTGTAGGTTCATTAAAGATTTACGGTCACCACATTAACCTCTTTATGAGCATGTTATTCCTCCTATAATTCTAGCATAACTCCTCACTGCAGTTTCTTCAGAAGCTTTCCTGGGATGCTATGTCACCTGGAAAAAAATCATTAGCCTTTTCTGACAGACTCTCTCCTAAAATGTCATATTTCTTTCTCTCTCACAATCCAAAGAAACCCAATACAGAAACTCCTCCACAACATTTCTATTAGTGGGCACTGGCAAAATAGTGCTGTGGGATTCTGTTTGGTTTCCCACAATTCAGCTGAATTACACTTGGTCTGAGTTTCACAAAGAAATTAAGAAGAGTCAATTTACCCTAGCATTCTTAGGGAGTCCATCAAGTTCAGTGATTCTCAACCTATGGGTCCCCAGGTGTTTTGGCCTACAACTCTCAGAAATTCCAGCTGGTTAACCAGCTGTTAGGATTTCTGGAACTTAAAGGCCAAAACATCTGGGGGCCCACAGGTTGAGAACCACTGGCCTAGTTGAACATCATGTTTATTTATTTATTTATTTATTTACAGTATTTATATTCCACCCTTCTCACCGTGAAGGGGACTCAGGGCGGATCAACATTATATACATATAGGGCAAACATTCAATGCCCATATACACATAGAACAGAGACAGACACAGAGGCAATTTAACCTTCTCCTGAGGGGATGTTCGATTCTGGCCACAGTGGGGAGCAGCTGCTTCATCATCCACTGTGACGGCACTTCCTCATTCCAACGTCGTAAATTAGTTAAATTTGCCTCCCCCACTTTATAAGTGGTACCTTATTTCCTACTTGATAGATGCAACTATCTTTCGGGTTGCTAGATCAGCAACGAGCAGGGGCTATTTTTTATTTTTAATTGACAGGTGCTTACCCCGCCAAGGGCTGGCCTCAAACTCATGACCTCATGGTCAGAGTGATTTATTGCAGTAGGCTTCTCACCAGCCTGCACCACAGCCCGGCCCCTACATTTACACCCTACATTGGTGACATCCTTGCCCCTCTTTCTTTTATGCCAAAAAATATCTGTTTGGTACATCTGGCCCTCACATTCCTATACTAAAGTCTGATTGGCCCTCGGGTAACTAAAGGTTGGATAACACTGGTCTAAATTATATGGAAGCCACAAACTGCCACTAAAATCCTTAATGAATTCCACAAGTCTCAGCCTACTGTTACACTCATTCAGATAAACAAAAGTAATTTATGATGTTAATGAATTCTTTCATACTTCCACTGCTATTACTTAATGTTGCAATGAGGGATTAGTGATGAAATACACTGCATTGGAGTTTGGCGGAGTCTCTTTCTCTGGACATTTTTAAACAGAAGTTGGATAACCATTTGTCTTGAGTGCTTTTCTTGCACATTCCTGAATGGCGGTGAGTTGGACTGAATGTCCCTCTCAACTTTATAATTCTATGTTTGCCTATACGTCGATTAAAAATTGAAAATGGTAGGTGTTGCAATGAGGCTGGAAGAACAGGGATGGTTTACTGATTCTAAAATGAGGCAGTTCTCCACTCATCCTCCTTAGTTTTTCCAGGAAGCAACAGATAAAATAAAGAAACAGTGTGGTATTGATGAGGAAGAGTCCCCAGTGAACCCCAGATTTACCTTGCAGCCTCAGAATATCTCTCTAAGCTCCGAAACACAGCAGCTTGACGAAGGTGGTTACGGAAATAGGCAGGATTCAGCATAATGCTCCTTGGGGAGAAAAGGAAATAAATATGCAAGTCAAAACCTTTCACTGGATTGTTTGAAGATCATTTAGCATATATTTAGCATATATTATATATATGTGTGTGTGTTTGTTATACACACACACACACAGTGTATGCACAAACATTTCTCCTACCAATGCTAAGTTGATTGCATTTCTTCCAGTCCCCAACAATAAATTATCACATCTACTCTGTTGACAGCTGAGATGGACGAACAGGCATTATTGAAATGTCTATTAAAGCTGTGTCATAAATGTAATTTCACTCATAGCACTGCCTATTAGAGAAGCAGCAGTTAAAACCCTTTGTGAGCATATGTTCTACTGCATTTATCAAGAATATAAAAATCAGCAAGACATCAGGCCTTACTGTAATAATGCCTTTTGTTATCTGTCATCTGCATCTGTAGGTTGGGATAATAAGCATATATTATGCAGGCAAAAAAAAAAAAGACATCACAAAGCTGAGACCCAAAGTACTGTATTGCTAAAAGCAAGGCCCCATCCATGTTGTCATATAATGCGGTTTAAAACAGAAATCTGTGGATTCACAGTGAGACTGTTTTTTGGGTTTTTTTGGCCAGTGTAGACCAGCCCACACAATTATAAAGAAATCCATGTTTCTAAGTTATCCCAAAATGCTAGGGTTTTATTTCCCTCTTCCTCCTTCCAGTAAGGAATATCAGAAACCAGCCAGTGGCAGCTGCTAGAGGAGGTTACAGCTTCTGGAACCAAGTTGTCTGTTTCTCAAATGCGTAGCTTTGGCCGGGATGGGGGTCACAGAACTAGTTTTTTTATGACAGGAGAAGTTTGGACAACCACTCATATCCAGGCCTGCAGCCAGAAAAAAATTGGGAGTGGGTGGGTTGAAACAATTTAGAGGTTACAAAAGAATGCCACAATGCCTGTTGATATCTGTGACAAAAATTAAGCTCCATCGATAAACTTTGGTGGATACTCAAGAGTGCAGGTCCAGTCAGTCGTTCTTTCCTCATTGTGCTTCTTATGTATGTTTTCAAATATTCAAAAGTTAAAAATGGCCTTTCATTTGTAGCTGTTGACACTTGTACTGTTGCAGAAATCTAAAGAAGTTTCTTCACATTTGGAAAAAACTCTGTCACAGACAAGATATGCTTCCAGTGCACTTGATGGCTTTTCTGCAAGGTTTTACAAAGTGCAACAGGGTGTTTGCTCTTGATTATTTTTTAAAAAAAATACTTGATAGCTTTGGAGAAATTAAAGTATAAACTTTTAAAGCAAGCACAAATGATCATAGTTGTTATACAGTTGTTATAGTTGTTATATATATAGTTGTTATATACCTGGAAACATTGTAAATTTTATTTAAACTTAACATTTTTCTTATGGAGCTTAATATGGGGAGTCTGATTCTGATATCAGTTTCAGTGGATTACATTGTTCTTCACATCAAAATTATTGATACATGATGTCAAAAACCTGGTCACTTCCACTATGTTGTCTATTGCTGCTATTGCAATGTAAATTGATGGAAAAGTAGGTAATGATAGCATGAATAAATTATTAAAATTTGGTTGAGATAGTGCTTGAAGTTTTGCAGGAACTCTAAGTTTTGCTTCTCATAGACTTAGCATGGGGATTTGGTTAACCAGTTAAAATTCATGAGTAAACCAGGTTTTTTTTTATAACCTGATACATTTTGGGGTGGAACCCATAACCTCCCCCCCCCAGGACTATAGGCTTCTTTGTACCACAATACAAACAATTGTCCCTATTACCTTGGCTTTGTGCCCATCCTTGAGAAGCGAGGCCTTCAAGAAATATAAAGCTTTGACTAATTTATTTAATAATAATAATAAATAATAAAACTTTATTTATATACAGCCCTATCTCCCAGATGGGACTCAGGGCGGTTTACAGTCATAAAAGCAACACAACATTACATAACGACATAACACACATTATTAAACAAGGTAAAATAGTACAATTATAACGATAAATCACACTTACATGACCAGATCAAGGGGACGGGAACCATAAACCCAATATATTAAAATGTATCATTTTAGGATAGGGAAATCTTGTGCAATGTATTCAGGCTCAGAAATCGGCGGTAGTCCAATATAATTACTCAAAAACCTGCCGACACCACCAGGTCTTCAGTTCCTTACGGAAATTGGATAATGTAGGGGATTGCCTGATCTCTTTTGGCAGTGCATTCCAGAGCCGGGGGGCCACTGCCGAGAAGGCTCGTTCCCTCGTCCCCACCAGCCGCACTTGAGACGGTGGTGGGAGTGCGAGAAGAGCCTCCCCGGAAGATCTCAAGGTCCGCACTGGCTCATAGGAGGAGATGCGATCACGGAGATAGGTAGGGCCCGAGCCGTGTAGGGCTTTATAGGTCAAGACCTGCACCTTGAATTGGGCCCGGTAGTTTATTGGCAGCCAGTGGAGCTGCTTTAATAGGGGCATTGTGTGCTCCCTATAGCCAGCTCCCGTTAGAAATCTGTTAGTTATTTTAATAGCCATATCCTGTCCTTTAGCCAAAGATCTCAGTACAGTTGATAATAAAATCAACTAAATGTAATATTTACAGAAGTTTTTAAAAAGATTAAAAATATATGAATCAGCCTTTCAATTTGATTAATTCATAACCAGTTAAAATAATCTTGAATATATATGCATCCTTGACGAAATCAGTTTGGCTTGAAAACTTTAATAAAAAGCTGGGTTCTAACTTCGTGCGATAATGATCCCAGTGTTGGTACCAATCAGGGATCCAAGAAGAGACAATTCCCATGTCCTCCCACAATGTCTTTCACATTCTAATAGGACATAGAGGAGGACCCTTCCAATATGCATAAGAACATAAGAAACCAAATCAGACAAAAGATCTATCCTGATCCCAGAAGTGACTAATCAAATGCCTGGAGTCTGTGAATAATGTATTACTCAGAATTTCTTTTTGAAAAATTCAACAATAATTTTAGAACTTGCTATTTTAATATTTAAATGCCAAATAATGTTATTTTTGAATAAAAATCAATGTTCCTTGTGACTGTAATTTGTCACTGCACATTTTTTAGTAATTTTAAATGGTATTTTAATTTAATGCTTTTACAACTTAAATAATTAAGGAATTAATTTTCTAAAATGTCCTTGACATTTTAACATTAGCAGTTTAAAAAAGTAATTGAATTTTGATTCATTGGTGCTAGTGTTAATGTTTTCCTTGCTCTACGAAGCCCACCAGCGATGGCGGTTCAGTGGCAGGTTACCTTTCCAAAAATGTTTTTGTCTCTCAAATATTCACAGACCCTTGGGCAAGCAAGCCAATAGGGAAAGCATTATCAGAAAGCAGAAAGCAGAGAATTACTAATCTTTTTGGCCAAAGGATGTGTAAAGTACAGATTTCATGATAAGATATTACAGTGTGACTGCTGTTGTTTTTTTTTTAAAAAGGCAGCTGCTGGATGTGTATCTGTGTCCATTTGTGATCGGATCAGGTTCCAGGAATGAGGGAGGGCTTTAAAAATATTTATTCTTGCGTGAATGCACCTATAAAAATTACCTCTGCCCTACTTCAACTCTTGCATGTATGTATATGTGTGAGCTCTTATATTTTGGCCTCTAAATATGTTCTCAACTTATTCATGAGGTTGACTGATACATGAGTGCACATGATAGTTATGCATATGTATAACTAAGTAGACATGCAATGTAAAATATTGGCATCATCATCATCATCATTATTATTATTTCATTTCCTTCCAATATTGGACCCCAAAGCAGCTGACAAAGTATTCAGAATATATATCCTGTTTTCCCCAAAGTAAGACCGGGTCTTATATTAATTTTTGCTCTAAAATTTGCATTAGGGCTTGTTTCCAGGGGCAGTCTTATTTTTCCAAATTGACTTTTTAAATGAACTATATCTAGGGCTTATTTTTGAAATAGGGTGTGTATTTTGAGCATCCTTAGAAATGCTGAAAAATCATGACAGGTCTTTTTTTCAGGGTAGGCCTTATTTATGGAAGTTGTTTTAAAATAAATGTAATCAATCCATAGCATTAAAAACCATTTAAAAGTCAATTAAAGTCAGAAAATAAAAAGCAGCAAGACAACACACAAAAACCCATTTCAGTCCACTCGTATAAACCTGTCAGAATAAAAATAAAATTGTTAGTCCTAACTTGAATGGACTTATTCAATCAATGCAACTTACATAAATGTCCATGTACCTAGTACTTATTGTTCAATGGATCTTGTCTAGTTTGGATAAGAAATCAGATTTAGGGCATATTGACCTCCTTTACCTATCTTGAGATTGGGAAGAAGAGAAGCCGTATATTTCAAATGAACACTAGCTTGGTTTCTACTGTTTTACTTTCTGTAGGTCCTACACAATTCTACTTAGCATAGTAGCCTACTAGTAAGAGACAAGTTCTTTGTGTAAAAGCAAAAATTAGATAAAAATTGGGTTTGTTTTTTTTGCATTTTAAAGAAGCTCTCACACAGAGTCTTAACATGTTAACAAATGGGATGATTGCTGAGGCTGTCAAGAAAGAATTTAAAGACTATTATTGCTTTTGTAAACTGTAGTCAACGGCTGATAATAGCTATATTGATTCCCCCACCAGGTTCCTGACTGTACCACAGCTAAGCAATAGCACTGGTGGAAAAATCAATCATTTTATGGTAGTTAGCCACTCATTTCCTACTCTTAAAGCATGATGTGTTTTGATAGGTGTGTACACACACACACTCACATGAGAGACAGAATGAGGGAGAGAGAGAGAGAGTTGTAGCACACTGAACAAATTGGTTTTCACGCTAAGATCTGTGCTTTTTCTCATGTCTTCTCTGTGGAATAATATGACAGCATTTCTTAATATCTTATTAACTCTATTGGTAAATCTCTTGATCTGCCACATGCACAATGGAGGACCTTCTCACATGGACACCACAGACACTCCAAGTGGCCAGCTTCTGAGCAAAGGAAATCTAGTATAATGCCAAGATTTAAACTTTATTTATTTATTTAAATATATTAGAACTGTATCCCCAATTAGCTTCTGACAAATTAAATACAAATCTCTCTTGATTTGTAAGCTACTTTTGTTTACTGAAAAAGTTTCAGAGTTGATCCAGATGATTGTTCAAAACATGCTTTGACCATGATTAGTCTTGGCAGCAAGGTCTTAGGAGACCCTAGAAAAACCAGTGGCATGCCATCTCCTCCACATGTATTGAAAGGAGGATAGGAAAATGTTACTGGAGATCATAAGTGAGGGCAATAGTTTTTCTGTGGGGAAGAGTCACATTTCTTCTAAAAATATTATCAGAGGAATCAGAATCACAAAGTTGGAAGGAGGTCCACAGGTTATCGAGTCCAACCTCATGTTCAATGCAGGAAATCCAGCTAAAACAATCCCAGAAAGTAGCTGTTAGAGGAAGGTGGCTCATTACCATTCTAGGTAATCTGTTCCATTGCCAATGTTCTCTTATTATCAAGCAGATCCTTTTAATGTTCAATTGAAGTCTATCACCCTGTAATTTAAAACCGTAAGACCTGATTTTATTCTCTGTGGCATCATTGAACAAACCTACTCCCAGCTCTCTAGATATTTGAGGAGTGCAATCATATCACCCTCAGTCTTCTCGTGAGGCTGAACATACTCTATTCCTGTAGTAGTTCCTCATATATCTCTATATTTTCTGCATACTTCATATCATTCTTGTTGCCCTTCTGCAAACCAACTCCAGCTTCCTAAAACGAGATGCCTAGGATTGTACACTACCCCCACCAGAGAAACAAACTACAGAGTCAATAAAGCAGTGGTTCTTAACCTTTTGTTTACTATGCCCCCCTTAAATACCTTTCATTGCCTTGGACTACAAAGACTTATCTCAAAGTTAAGCAACCTTAAAGTGCATCAAATATTCATTTAAAATTGCTTATCAAGTGTATTCAAATTTGGAAAGACAGGAGAAATACGAAAATGCACATGCTCCTATTACAATATTTTATTGGAATTATTCCACACAACTAATAATTATAGAACACTGAATCATATTTTAAAATTATTTATTAATTTTGATTATTAAGCAATGAGAAGGCTGGTGTTGCATTTCACTTACAAGCCTTGTAATGTTAGACTTAAAAGCTGAAAATTGTATTCTGAGCTCTGACTCAAATTTTTCAAATAATAATAATAATAATAATAATAATAATAATAATAATAAGTCGGCATTTGGAAACAATAAACATTGACAAAATTACGATCTGCCAACTGCAAAAGGCCACCTTACTGGGATCTACGTGCATCATCCAAAAATACATCACACATTCCTATACACTTGGGAAGTGTTCGACTTGTGATTTTGTGATACGAAATCCAGCATATCTATCTTGTTTTCTGTGTCATAATAAAATAGTAATAATAATAATAAAATCTACAGAAAATCTACAGAAAATCTACTTGTAAGTGAGCTCAGAAATTTGGAATGGACTGTTCCTTGAAGGGAAATTTCAGAGCACGATCCATAGAAATTTCTATGAGTTTGTCTTTCTCTTCTGCTATGAGCTCCTCGAGTTCATGCATATAAACTGAAAATGGATATCTAATCCAATTTTTGCTGGCAAGTGGAACAGTAAAACATTCACAAAGGGTGCATCTACACTGTTGAATTAATGCAGTTTGACAGCAGTTTAACTGCCATGGCTCAGTGCTATGAAATGAAAGGAATTGACATTTTGCAATTTTAAGCCTTCTGTCAAAGTGTATGGGTGTCTCACCAAGCTACAAATCCCAGGATTCCGTAATATTGAGCCATAGCAGTTAAAGTGGTGTCAAACTGCATTAATTCTACAGACACTCAAAAACAATGCTGTAAATCTTTTAAAAATCATGTGATAAATGATGTATTACCCTCAGACAACTGTTGTTGGAACCAAGAAAATGTGTAAGATTTAGAAATGCCTCAGAGTTTTTGATTGATTGTTTGATTATGCCACGATTCCAACTTTTTCATGTCACATTAGTTAGATTTTAAGTATCACTAGGGTTTTTAATAATAATACTGTAATACAATAGTGCTGTTAGTACATTAGAACATTTTAAATGTCTTTTTAATGCTGTTTTAACTAGTGTTTTTTAAATGAAAGTTAGCAATTTAACTTTTGCATCAGAACTTTAAAAAATTATATTGTGCTTTTAAATGTTGTTATACCATCTTGAATCCCATGCTAGAAGAAAGAAAGGGATACCTACATACATATATACATAGAATGGATGGATGAATGGATAATCTGAATAGAGCCATTTTTGTAATTAAACTACTCTAAACAGTAAGAAAAATGAATTATTGGGGTTTTTCAGTGTCCCTTAGACAACAAGAGAGTGTTGATAATAAAAACTCATCTTGGCCATTTCATCTTTCATGTAAAAATATACATTATTTCCATTTCCATTAGGCGATCCCTCGTAGACTGAGGATGATGATCCTCTAAGTGTAGTGTCTTGGCTGTGGATTCGTAAGCGGCTTTGGAGCCCTATTTTGATCCACATGTTCTCCCTCAGTGGAGACATTGGTTTCCAGATGGAAGGCGGTCCCGGTCAGGGTTGGCTTGATGCACCTTCCTCTTGGCATGTTTCTCCCTTAAGCCCTCAATTCATGCCTCTTCAAATTCTGCAGCACTGCCAGCCACAGCTGATCTCCAGTTAGAGCGCTCAAGGGCCAGGGTTTCCCAGTTCTCATTGTCTATGCCACAGTTTTTAAGGTTGGCTTTAAGCCCATCTTTAAATCTCTTTTCCTGTCCACCAGCATTACATTTCCCATTCTTGAGTTTTGGAGTATAGCAACTGCTTTCGGAGACGGTGATCGGGTATTTGGACAACGTGGCCTATGCAGAGTTGATGGCATAGGAGCATCACTTCAATGCTGGTGGTCTTTGCTTCTTCCAGCATGCTGACATTTGTCTGCCTGTCTTCCCAAGAGATTTGCAGAATATTTTGGAGGCAATGTTGATGGAATCACTTCAGGAGTTGAGTGTGACGTCTGTATAGGGCTGGGAGGAGGGAAGGCAACTTCAGCAATGAAAAGGCAGCAGAACTTGTTGTTCTTACTCCCTATTGGAAATAATAATTTGAAGAACAAACCATCCTACATTAAAGGGAAAAACAAGAAGCATGGTAGATGGGTTACTTAAATCAACAACCAATAAAAATGGGTGTGATGAAAGGAGAGATTAGAAAGAAATGCTAACCATTAAACAAGTGAGCAGATGGAAGGTCCATCTGGCTGTGTGGGAAATGTCCAGGATATGAACACATTCAGAAGAAGTACACATTGCAAAGCAGTAACAGTCCAAAACTAGGCCAGCCATGCAATGCTTTTCAAAAGTTTGCTAGCTAAATTAAAATTATTTGTGCAGCAGGATGGGTGATTGCCTTAGGCCTGGGTCACTTTAATATTTGCAGTTGTATTCTTCCAGTCTGCATGAGACTCCCTAGTAGCAATTGCCCATCAAGAACCAAAAGAATTATGCTGGATCAGCCCAAGGCCCCATCTACACTGCCATATAAAATTCAGATTATCTGCTCTGAACTAGATTATATTAGTCTACACTGCTGTATAATCCAGTTCAAACCAGATAATTTGGATTTTATATTGCAGTGTAGAGGTGGCACAAGACTCAAGCTAGTCTAATAGCCTGTTTCCAAATGGAAACAATCAGTTTCTCCAGCTCTCATGCTCATTGGTTTTAAAGGAATCCGAAATATAATGTTGATTGAGGTAAGAGCATGGACCAGTATTTGGTTGCTTGGAGGGGTCTCCTGCAATTTTAATTCTTTACAGATTGTGGAGCCCTACAGTTCTGTCAAGCACAATGTGTTTCCTCACTTTCCAAAGCTGAATTTTGAGCTGCAGCCATCTCTCCTCAAGAAATCCATTGAGTCATGTTATGCCATGATATGGCCAAAGTATGGTAGCCTCAAGTTGATTATATTGGTTTCTAGGAAGAGCTCAGACATGATTTCTTCCATAGTTATTTTTCTTTCCAACATAACATTTTGAATGAGCTTTCCCTTCTCATAATTTTTCTTCTCTGTCCAGTATTTACAATCATACATATAAAAATTATGACATGGATGATCATGGCTTTTCCAATATGATGATGAGGATCATATCTAGTTCCTTTACAAGTCCTAATCATCTCCTGACTTCTTGATTCCTTGGGTAGCACCAGCCATTAACAGGTAAAGAAAGTTTTATCTGTTTATTTGTGTTTTGTGGCTCCAATGTTAGTGCAGCATTGATTCTGCTCCAAGTTCTAGGTTGAACTTTGAAGGAGCAAACCAGATTTCTGAGACTATTTTGAGACTAAAGTTCAGCACCTTGAATAGTTCCTTTGAAATTCAGACAAAAACCCAGAGCAGATGCATTGCTCCAGAGTTACTGGCTGTCATTCGTTTGCAGTGACTCTCTTGATGGTTGACTTCATTCACCTATTCTATCTCTCTGTCAGATATCTATTTTACATTATGCAAACACACAGAAGGAGATTTGTATTGAGAGAAATACGCAAGTCAAACTCTATACATGAATATTAGACGTGTCAATCTGCAATCCTTCCCCCTGTCTCTCTTAAATGGCTGCACTAAAGTAAACACAAAATAGATTTTCATTTATTTTTCATCCTCCCTGTAATCTAAAGACTGTCTTGTAAATGCTTTCGGTAAATCATTTGGTCAGTTTTCCCTCAGCCAAACAGGCTGTAAGTAATATAGTATATCAACCCATTTTTGACATTTTCATTTTTTCTTCTTGACATCTCCTCAGAAACCTTCAAAATAATATGGTGTTGGCCCTATTATCTTTTCTTCAGTTAAAAAAAAGAAAAGGAAAGGAAAAAAAGTGTGTGTGTGTATTTGGGGGGGGGGGGGGTAGGGATTGCATCTCCACAACAAAAACCATCCGCTCACATGAATAAAGAATGTTCATATTTAGACCATCATTCTCTTCCTACAGTTTGTTGTTCACATCTAAAGCTCAAATCCATTAAAACTGATACAGCAAGACAATCAAGGTGCTCTATGAAAATTGATTCATGATTTGTCCAAGCTAGATTTATGGATTACATCTGAGAATCTTAAATTGTGTCAAAATAATCCTATCTGCAAAGTCTAGATTTTAAACACACAAACACCCACATGATTTAAAAGAAAACAAACAGAACTTACAAGGCATTTGTTTTGAGCCCAGAGTGATGATGTTAATGAGTTTTGTCTGGCCCAAGTATAATTTGTGTGTGTGTGTGTCAGGAGCGACTTGAGAAACTGCAAGTCACTTCTGGTGTGAGCGAATTGGCTGTCTGCAAGGACGTTACCCAGGGGATGCCTGGATGTTTTTTTTTTACCACCCTTTGGGAGGCTTCTCTCTTGTCCCCGCATGGATGTGGAGCTGATAGAGCGATCTCATCCATGCTCTCCCTGAATTGGATTCAAATTGGCAACCTTCAGGTCAGCAACCCAACCTTCAAGTCATCAGTCCTGTTGGCACAAAGTTTTAACTCACTGTGCCACTGGGGACTCCTCCAAATATAGGCAATGTATATGATTTGCTATTATCTGTGGTTTTCAGTAGCCATGTAGGGTATTGGAACATATCTCCAGTGAATACGGAGTTGTATTGTATTATCTTCTAGGCTGAGACCATATGGTCTTAAGTCTGTGGAGCCAGAAATTCTCTCCATGAGCTAAAGTACTTGAAAGATAGGGCACTTTAATTCAGGCTATAGAATGATTACTAGTTAATTGAATGACTGTGTTTTATCTCAATGCTCATAATGTTTATTGTTAATTTTTGTATTTGATTGTGTCGTATTTTGTGTTTTATATTGATTGATGTGCTATTAATGTGTATCCCATTTTCTGTATTTTATTGTATTGTACTTATTGTATTATTAATGTTGTAAGCCACCCCAAGTCCCCTAGGGAGTTGTTGTTGTTGTTGTTGTTGTTGTTGTTGTTGTTGTTACTACTACTACTACTACTACTACTTAAACTTCTCATGCAAATCTATTCATGGGCAACCTAAAAATAACTTCTTTAAATAGGCTAATGACAAGCCTCCCATGTGGTGGCAGTACATTGTTGGCATCTTCTTGGACTGGATGAATAGAGGAAGATGCTTGAGAAAGTTTGTACAAAAAAAATCTTTAACAGTGTAATCTCTATTGGGCCAACTTTTTGTATTATATATCATCTCTGTCCATCCAATAATCAGGTTTACACCTAGCAGCACAACACCAACATATTCCTTTCCTTGATGTCCTCTACCCAACTGAAAAATCACAAAATTGGCAGTGATCTCCAAAATACATCTGCTGATGCTCATACTTAATCAAATGACTACTCCAAGCATATTCAAATGAATAATATCTACTGTTAGGCTCTAAAAATCAGAGGCATCTATAACACCAATGAAAATCACTGTAGCAACAGTTCCTTCATGGTGGTAATGCTTTTGACTGATGACAATCTCAAGAAGACAACCACTATTTTGAAATAGTCTTCCCCACAAAAAACATGGATCAAGCAATAGCCAACATCTCATTCCATTTGAGGTGGAAATCCATCCAGCATTTCCAAAACTATCATAAAGCTATTAGCAAAACTCTGAATGTGTTGCTAGAGCCAGCAGTAAGCCTCCCATTATAATTTTCTGTCAGCCACATAATCTACTGGTGTTAAATTGGTGATAAAACCTGTCCTTAAAATGTCAGTCACCAATCTTGTATTGGACATCTCTGTGATTGCCTGCATTGCATTAACTATATGTATCTGGAGAAGACAGCTACTTTTAGGAGGCAGGCCCTTCCATATTATTTAACAGAACATCACTCGCTGATCCTACAATCTTAGTTATGTATTTGAATGCAGATATACAGGGTGTCATTCACAATATGTGGGGAAAACAAAAACAGACTTGCACACCTATTTCAGATGTTTCAAGTCTGCAGTAACAAGAAAGCTTGAGCAACAAGTGGTTAGGCCTTTCACTTTGGAACAGTGCAGCCTATCTAATTTTTCTGTATTTGGAATTGAGGTGCCATCTCTTTCAACAATGTATATTATTATTCTTGCCAATCTCTTCCCATACTAAAATACAACATCAGTTAAAAACACATAACATACAAACCAATTAAAACATCATTTTAAAAGAACACACAAGAGTATTACATGTAAAAGAGTTGCTACACAAATTCATAATTTAAAAATAATCTAGATAGGCCTTCTAGAAGAGAATGGCCTTTAGGGTTTTTTCCAACTCACTGTATCCAGCTATTGAAGCTCCTCTAGCAGGTCATTCCACAAATTGTGGGTAACTGAAGAAAAAATTATTTGGGTAACAATTGTCAGCTAAGAATGCATCTACACTGTAGAAATAATGCAGTTTGATCTCACATTAACTGCCATTACTCAATGCCATTTTAACAAGAAATTTCACCTTTTGTGCCAAAGAGTACTGGTGTCTCAGTAAACAACAAATCTCAGAGTCTCACAGTATCAACACATAGCAATTAAAGTGTGTCAAACTGCATTCATTTTATGGGTTAGATGCATCCCTTGTCCTGGCTAATCGGAGCAAATGTCCCCAGAGGACCTGAGTGTATGGGTCAGATTATATGGGGGGAGGTGATCCCATAGCTAACTGGACCCAGACCATGTAGGGATTTAATGTACAGTGAAGAAAGAATATGTGTTTCTAAGTATTAATTCATTTATAGAAAATTTGGTACGACTAGTAGAAATAATATGGGAAGAATAAGAATAGTCATGGCCCTGAGTTTGCACGATCTTACATTGCTGTTAATAAGAGGCTGTCATCTGTGTGTGTATCTTCAAATTGCTTGTCAACTCATAAAGGCCTCATTGATTTCACAGGGTATTCTTAGGCAAGGGATACTCAGATTTTGTTTTGCTGATTCAGCTTCTGAGGATGAATTTTGAAGGTCTCCTCTTTATACAATTGCCATGAATTGAAGCTGAATTGGCTGCAACTAACAGGAAACCTGTATGTTGACCTAGTATATTACAATAAACTTGGTGGGCCTACTCTATTTGGGACTAGCCAATATCATTCAGGCCAATACATTGTATTAAAAGTGGTTTGCATCATAAACAGTAATATGTCAACCATATGTAATAATAGTAATAATAACAAGGTGGTTTGGCTGTGGTACTCTAAGAAGAATATGCATAATTTTCTTTGGAAGGACAGCCCAAGCCATTTTGTGCTTGAAGTGAAAGACAAGTGGCACCTTTTCCCTTTTCCTCATACAAATGCTGACAGCTCTGTATGCACATCCATGCACTAGGGTGCTGAATGTATAAACACATTCATATGCAGTGTATGCCCACAATGCAGTGCATGTACACAATAGCATATTATTTCACAGGAACTAATTTTTAGGTATGCAAAATACATTGCTCTTACACAGTCACACTAACCAACCAGGGTATACAAACTTTTGCAGTAGGCTGTATTTTAGAGGAAGGAACCACTTCTGAGCAAAACCACCTCTGAGTATTCCTTATCTAAGAAAATTCTATAGAATTAATGGGAAACTATAAGTTGACAGGTGATCTGAAGGCATATCATCAGACATTTAGATGCAGAACGTATTTTCCTTATAGTATTCAAAGTGTATGAGATGGAGGGGGGAGGGAGAGAAGAAAGGGAGGGAGATGCTTTGAATTACTAACAAACAGATAAATCTATTCATCAGCTCTGGCTTCATTAACAAGGAAATTATTTTTTCTGCCCACCTTGCAAGACAGAAAAGAAGCCTATGTTTTGGGCATCCAGCTCAACACTATGAATCACTCCTAGTTCATGCAGGTAGATCTTACTCTACCCCCCACCTCCACCTCCAACCCTCCATCATGTTTGACTACTATGACACTGACTGATTTTCCATCAAAGTAAGAACTAATTTCTCAATTACTGAAACCTTGCCAGTTTCCTTATAACCAGTGTCATTTGGAGGAGGAGAGCAATCATTACTTTTTGTGAAACCTGTTTGTACTCTTTGTTGTTGCTTTTCCCTCAGGGCAAAATTTCAAAGCGAATCCCTTGCTCGATATACTTTTTTTCTGAAAACCATTCCAGCCACACTCCAGACCTGTAAGCTGAGCCACTTTTTCACTGAGCTGTCAGAATCAATGTGTGCATACATTGCCTTTGGCTTCAGTAAGAACAGTACTGTATTGACAGATGCTGCTGCAACACCATAATTTTGATTTCTGATTGAGATGGTGGATGGCTTCCATGTGGTGGGGTGGTTAATTCAGTCTGGGCTTTAGTCCAAACATAAAAGGAGCTAGCCAAGGTGCTGGACCTATTCTGGGGACAGGGTTAGCTCATTTGGAGAACTTCTATAAAGTTCTGACTAAGGTTTAGAATGGATTTAGTGCTGATCTCATGTGGAAGCCACCAGCTGCTACTTTTTATGACCCATTTATTGCTATTCTCCAGGCATAGGAAATGGGTTCCAAAGCCCTCTTTCCATTTGTAAAAAGAAGAGATAATTGATTATGTGGTCAGAAATTCTTGCTTAAATTCTTTGTGACTAAAACGAACTCTTTCATGCTGCAAAATTATTGCACTTTGATAAACGTTAATTGCCCTAGGTCCATCCTGCTGAATCTTTGGATTTGTAGTATGGAGTTCTCTGCCAGGGTGCTCTAGTGATGTACTAAAGCACAAATCCCAAGTTTTAATAAGTGTCAGTCATGGCAGCTGAAGTGAATTCAAAGTGTTGCAAAGTGTGAATGACACCCTAATTTTTGAACTGGAAATAGAAACCATAGGTGGGTTGGAGACCAATAAGGACAGCTTTTAAACTTTCTCAAATGCCTCATTTGCAAACAATCTTTTTCTTGCTTTTCTCCTATTTTTCACTTTGGAAGGGTAGCTTATTTTCCAGTTTCCTTTTATTTCCTTCCCACCATTTTGCATGTTTTGAGATATGCCCAGTTGTTTTTAAGAAACAAAACAGCATCATCTAAACACAAAAAGGAAGCAATGTAATGGTAGACTTCTGATTAAAACATGGCCTGATTGTGGTTTGTACAATTCTTTCTGATTAGCCAGTGTTATTTTTGTCTTTATTTGTCTCTGTTTGGCCACAAATTATCACAACATATGCAAAGCAGCTTGCAGGGCTTATAAAAATGCAAGTAGGCCTGGAGGTTTTCAGTGGAACAAAAATATCTCAGAGAAGAAATATAGGAAAGAAAGAAGCTGGAAGTGAGGAGAAACCACCAAAATAAGGACTGAACATGTTCAGAGTATAGGCTGACCATTGCAGGGAATGAGAATGGAAAATCAGATGAGAGGGGCATTGAGAAATGGAGTGTATTGACAAGGAACAACTCATATCTTGCAGCTCCCACTTGTATTTTTATCAACTTTGCAATCTTCTTTGTGGCTCTTGGGTAAAAATATAGAAGATAGATAGACTGACAGATGAAGACAAATTGAAAGGAGAAGAAGCAGTATTGGTCCATCAAAAAGAACATTTACAATCTAGAGAGAGGGAATGCCTTTATCAGAACTAACCAAGATGTCACAAGATGGTTTTTGGGTTCTTAAGAACTGTTACTCAAGAAAGGGGAAGGGAGACAGAGAAAGGAAATTAAAAATGAATGTGAAATCATCGTGGTAACAGCACATTTTCATAAGATTAAAGGGAGATTAAGGAATAGATTAAGCTATACAACTATAATTTTCAGGTGGCTCCTAGGATTCACCGTAAACTTGTAGCTGTCTGAAAACACAACGGTTGTCTGATAAGATAAAATTTGACTTTTACTTGCATCTCCATTCTTAGGTTAACACACAGATTTCTTGGATAGAGAGTAGGGATGGAAAGAATATTTGAAAATAGTTGAAAAACATGTTACTTTCTGCATAAAATTTGCATGTGTTTGATATACATAGAAAACAGCATGCTATTTTCATCACAAAAGAACCACGTGTGAATTTTGCACAATCTCAAATTGTGAATAGACTTCAAAATCTGGATTTCTAAAAAAATTTTAAAATGGGAAAATTGCTCAAATTATTTGTTACTTTCTTTAAGGACAAAATTAGTGGACAATTACATCCCAGAAAACCGAAACCAAGATAAACTAGACAGGATATTTTTTTTATCAAGAAAAGGAAGCTTGAATGTAAGTGGTGTACTAGATAAGAAAAATAGATAATATAGTTAAAATTGGGGAGCATTAAGCAGTAGTTGCAGGGAATGTAGACCTAAAAATTCCAATTTTCTGGTGAGAGAGACTCATCTTCTTTTGCTTATAGCATCCCTTTCCAGCTAAATTTGGTTACTGAAGAGCTACCGATCTAATCTTGAGATTTTTCTTAGAAATCAGCATTATGATAGAAGCTTAAAAGAGCTTCAGAAAAGAGGATTCAGCAATGAAGTGCTATTTTGTTTCACTTGAAAATGAGATTCTTCAAGTCCTGGCTTCTGAAATAATGCATAGCAGTCTGCTAAATATGATGACCTTGTAGGTGCTCTGGCTGAGTTTAAAGATGCTTGGAAAATTACATTTCTTTTCCATTTAGATAAAAACAAACACAATATCTTCCGATTCTCTTAACATTCCACTTGTTTTCATCATGTTTGCTCATGTTTCTTAATGCAGACTAATGCACTACACTTGCACAGGTACATTCTGTCTTAAATAAGCTAGGGCAGTGGTCAACCTGTGGGTCCCCAGATGTTTTGGTCTTCAACTCCCAGAAATCCTAACAGCTGGTAAATTGGCTGGGATTTTTGGGAGTGGTAGGCCAAAACACCTGGGGATCCACATGTTGAGAACCACTGAGCTAGGGAATGGCATATATCCATAAAAGCTCAGCACTTGATTTTGGCCCACCACTTTAGTGCTTCTACCTTATCAAAGCCTTGGGATTAATCTAAAATATTTTACCAAAATAAGGATATAATCCTGTAACACCTCTCCATGTAAACTGCCCCGAGTGGCTCACATGGGGAGCCGTGGGATAGAAAAATAAAGTTATTATTATTATTATTATTATTATTATTATTATTATTACCTGGACATAAATTTCACAGAACTCAATAAGATTGACTTTTGAATAAACATGCAAAAGCTTAGGCTGCACAGCACTTTTAACAGCCATGCAGAGGTTTAACTCATTTATGAAATCTGTGGACAAATATGCTGATCTTTTGCTGAATTATGCCCACTTTATTTTAATTTAGAACATTAGAATGTGCTAGTTTGGATGAAGCTGGAACTTCTGGATTTATTAGTCCTGTAAACAATGAATTTAGGATGCAATCAATCCTGCTGCGTATCTCACAGAGATGTGAAGATAGAAATTCTGACTCATGAGATAAAGTACAGGTTGTTTTGATCCTTGGCTTAAACTTTAATCTCTATTTGTGATAAAGAATCTATCCATGGGCAGGTCTGATAGAACATGAAGATCTTGTCCAATCATAATTTCCCCATCTGCAGACTTTGCATTTTTTATGCAAAATTGATCTTCAAAACATTTCCATCTCAAACCATGGCAACAGACTGACTGGCTGAGATATATGCTTTCCACTGTATGTGGTGACCTGTAACAATATAAATCTTTCTTATAATAGCTTTGTGTATAAAGCACAATTTTGTTTATTAAAATTACCATTCTCCCTTCCCTTTCAAAAGAAAATCCATGTGAAGAGTAATATCCTTGGCAGAATTTATTGTGTGCTGATTTACATTCTTGGATGCTTGTTATAATTGGTTTACAGAAGATACAATTTCTGGGTTTTCTTTCATAGTGATTCCTTCCTTGATTTATGATGCTCTTCCTTTTTTTTCAAGGAAGATTTAAGTGACATACAAATACAACTTTTTTCTGGACTGAATATGGATCTTGACCTACACGGAGAGCATAAGGTAGGCAGCATAGTCATAGTATGAAACAAATATCTTACAGGAGGCAGCTGGGAAATTTTTTGCCCTGGTCAAACTCTAGATATGTGGTAAACAGAGATTTACATATGGTCAGAGTAGGGAAAAATGTCCACCAGCCAGGAAAGATATTAACCATGCATGGATGTGGGATTTGGGGAACTGCATTTCCCAAACAAACTTTTCTGAATTGTCTGGTTGACTCAGATTGTGGACAGGGATGCATATACTAGTGAGAATTTCACTGGAAGCAGTGCAAAATAAACAGATGGCATCCATCTGGAGACGGGATTCTATGTGCATCTGCATTATACCTGAAATTGCTGATCTATCAGGTGACATGAACAATGGAAATGCTTCCACATTTTCATGATACTTGCAATTCTACTTCAATATTCTACCATGCACTAAAATCAATGTGTTTATTTTGATAGTATATATGTAATACTCGCCATATCTCAGGAGCTCTAAACAAAGAATAATAATGGCCATGTTCTAAAGAATCCTTGTATACACATACATAGCATCCACATGTGCATACAAAACAGGACTGTTTCTATATATCATGAAACTACATGAACCAGTTGCATGAAAAGCAGGTCACCCAAGAAGGAATGACACTTATCTTGTCTATGAAGTACAGATGTATTTATTGTTGTGAAAATGGAACTCAAATTCAGGCAAGACAGACTCCACACAGACATTTTGTTTTACATGCAAAACTGTTATACCCTGTTTCCCCGAAAATAAGACAGGGTCTTATATTAATTTTTGCTCCCAAAGATACACTAGGTCTTATTTTCAGGGGATGTCTTATTTTTCCATGAAGAAGAGCTCACATTTATAACAACAAAATGAACATTTATTATATACTGTAAAGTAGTTGTCATCACAAACCAGCATAACCAGACAAACTATGAATCCTATCAAGAATTTCTTGTTACTACCATTATTTACATGTGCAACAATCTATGGTACCTCTTGCAATTTAGGTTTCACAAGGTTTCCATGCTGATTTCTCTCTATTCTAGTTTCAATATAGTCATGAATGATGAATAATATAATATACTATAATAATAATATGATAATATAATAATAATATAATGATATACAATATATTAATGAGATAATATAATATAGGATATAATAATAACAGAAAATGATAATAATATGGTATTAATAGGATAATATAATAATGGGATATAATAACAGAATAGCATAATAATATAATAATAATAGGATAATATAATAGAATAATAGAATGGAATAGAATGATATAAAATATATTAATAGGATAATATAAAATGGAATATAATAATAATAACAGAATATGCTAATAATAAAATAATAATAATATGATAATATAATAGAATAATAGTATAGAATATAATGATATAAAATATATTAATAGGGTAATATAAAATGGAATTTAATAATAACAGAATAACAATATAATAATATGAAAATATAATAGAATAATAATAGAATAATAATATAATAGAAAAATATAATATAATGATTTAAAATATATTAATAAGATAATATAATAATGGGATATAATAATAGTAATAGAATATGATGATAATAATATGGCAATAGAATAATAGTATAAAATAATCAGTTTCATGGCATAGGATAGGAAGATGAGAGGAGAATCCCAATGCGTCCTGTACCTTTAAGGAGCGAAGCCTTGGGGAGGAGTTGAAAGCCCTCTTCCTTCCCTCCCTCCCACCCTCCCTTGCCCTGGCACCAGGAGCCAATCAGAAGCCTCTGGGAAGAAGAGAGCATGGCCAGCATGGCCAGGACGGAGAAGGAAGAAAAGGCAGTGCAGGCAGCAGCCACTGAAGGTTTTTCAAGCCTCGGCTGGGGGACAGGCAAGGCAAGGCAGGCAGGGAGGGAGGCACAGAAAGCAAGCACTTTCCCTCCCTCCCTCCGGTGTGTGTATGAGTGCTGGTTCTGCCCGGCAGCCATGCTTCCCAATGGAACTCTGCTGCAACCTTCGTTGCTAGGTCTTACTTTCAGGGGAGGCCTTATATTTGGCAATCCCCCCAAACCCCTGCTAGGTCTTATTCTTTGGGGAGGTCTTATTTTCGGGGAAACGCGGTATAATGGCTTTCTGGAGAAAGCCCTGCTTGTTGAAACTATCCAAATAGACCAGGGGGTCCTCAAACTTTTTAAGCAGAGAGCCAGTTCAGAGTCCCTGAAACTGTTGGGAGGTTGGGCTGAATCAGACCATTGGTTCATCTATTACAGCAATGTCTAAGGCAGTCTTCCTGAAAACTGTTGAACTGGAAATTATGGAGAATGTGGCTGAGTATGTATACAAAGAACATATTCATAGAAGAGCTTTTTATGGACTGCAATAGGTAGAATTCCTCAGTCAGCATTGACACTGATGACACTGGCTAAAAAGTTTCTTTTAAATTCTAGCTTTATCACTAAGTACTGGGCTTTGATCGTTTCTTGGTTTGCATGTTATGGGTGGTGCTTCCTACTCCTACATACAAGTTATGGTTCATAAGTCATGATTTCCTACCATTTCCAGTTTTTCAAATCTCCAGTAATTGGTTCAAAAGACAACATAATTTTCATATTGTTGCTTTGTAATAACTTTTTTTATAATGCAGAGAGAATAAAATAAAGCTTTTCTTCTATTAAAGAGTATTGTAGACAATATACAACCATCCTTTTAATACATAGCTCTTGTGTGCCTTCACGTCATTTCTAACTAATAATGATACTATGGTGAACTTATCATGGGCTTTTCCTGTTGGATGGTGGTGGCTGCTTTTACTTTCTTCAGAGGTTGAGAAAGTGTTCTGTGGCTAGTAGGTTTCCATGGCTGAGCAGGAATTTGAACCTTGGATTCTAGGGTCACAGCCTAATGCCCAAACCATTACGCAATGTTACATAATATATATACATACATAAGATACAAACATTACATAGCATACATGCATGCATGTTACATTCACATGTATGGCTCCTGAATTTAGCCTTCCAGTAAGTCAATTGACATGTGTGTGAATATCACAAATACCATTGCTAATGCAATAATGTGCAAATTGAAAAACAATTCATTTGAGGTTGAGATGAAACTTCCAACCATGCTATTTAGCTGTGAAGGTCAATTTACACATGCAAGTTTTCACTTGATGTTTTTGCAGTAATCAAATGATTAATATGCTCTGTGAAACTGTCCAAAGTGTAGAAATGGTTCACAATGGCAAGGGAATGTAGATAATAACTCATTTGTTTGTTGAATGCCCAAAATATGGAGAGATAGCAGGAGTGTGGAAGAGTTCCTAATTGTCACTGTGGACATTATACATCCATCATTTTGAACATCCAGTTTTTCTGGGCTCAGTTGTTAACAATGCCTGGTAACTGATGAAGATCTCTCTATTTTGCATCATCACAGTAATACATATTAATCAAATGAGGTTTCTCACTGCTTCTTGGGCTCTCCATTCAATGTTATCTTCAGTCTAGTCAAACAAATCACTTCTAAAAGATAAATTCACGGAAACAGATACCAATTTGACACACCAGGCTTAAATTGGTTTTGTTCCAAGTATCTTCAGAGGAGAATATGAAACTTATATTGGCCTGAATGCACATTCACATTACAAATGCTGCTTTTCCTCATGTTGTTTCATGCATTAGCTACAAGTAGATGTTCACATAAATATTACAGAAAAATTAAATTAGTCAAAAGAATTTAAGGTAAAAAATAAACTGTAGACATTACAGAACAATAGACAAGTAGTTATGAAAATAGTAACTTCTCTGAATGCTCCAGAGTTGAGAGAAGTTACTATTTGGAACCACAACTCCTTAAGGCACCACAGCCAGCCTCAGCCAGCAAGGCGGTAATTGTATACCAGTGGCTATCTTGGTTGGGGGAATACTAGTTGTTCTAGCCCAAAACTAAGTTTTCTAAGCTCTTGCTTCCCCCATTTTTTGACCTTCAGACAATTTAGTTTATGTCCCTAACACGGTTGCCCTCTCTCCCAATGGTGTTGCAAGATAACACTTGGTAGAGTGATGTCAGGAAATAAGGTATATCTTTCTAGACATGTCTGCAGGGTTGTGATCCATGCGGCTTTCAAGCTGTTGTTGGACTATCTGCCTGTGGTAGAATAGGCAATGCTGGAAAATATTGGAAGTTGTTATTCAATTTGATTCTTAGGTCTTAATTGCTGGAAGATCTCTGTGCAGCTGACATTTGGGCAAGAGTTCAATGCTTTTTGTCATGCCTACTTCTTGGGCAAGCATTTTTCCTGAACAAGCTTGAAGAGCCATGAGCTTCCCTTGTTTATTCTTCCTTTTCTCAAAAGTAGCTCCAAGCTTTTCCTTTGGTCCTCCACCTGTCTTGGACTTCAACTTCTAGAAGTCCCCATTAGCTTGGGTGACAGTTAGGAATTCTGGGAGCTGATGTTCAAAACATCTTGAAGACTGGAAAACAGTGTGAAATACTGCTTCAAAACAAGGCCTTCTCCTGCTATAAGTTTCATTCTCAAGTGTAATTGTGCTTGCCTCTCAACTAAACATGATGACCTAGGTACATTTTAGGGAAAGGACCATTTTAGTTAGCAACCCATTTGGCATCTAAACATTGCTGTTAGCGATATCTTTTCATTGGCAGGACCCCCCCCCCCCAAGTGATTTTATTACCCTTGATTTCTGGACCACCCCCTTTACTGACCTCCACCATGGGTAAATTGCTTCTTACTTTTAAATAGGATTGGTTAGCATTTCTAAATACTCATTTTTCAAACCCAAGTGATTGGCTTCTGGCATCCTTATCTAAGGACTTTATCGCATGCAGCAGGCAGATCATGTTGCCTTTAGTGATGGTTCTTACCACATGATGTCATGGTCATCCTACTGCTAGTCTGTGTCTTTCCCATAATCATCCCAAACCCATGAGTAGTTCCCAATCACACAATGTTCCTGTCATCTAACTTGAGTCTGTTTCACTTTTGTGGTGCAAAGTAATGTCTGTATCCTAATTGTGCTTAAAACTGTCTTTATGAAATATGATCCATCTAGTCACAGAATCATAAAGTTGGAAGGGGCCTTGTGGGTCATCAAGAAACTCTCTGCAGCATCTCCATCTAAAGGGCCCCCAGCTCAGAAAAGTTTTTTTTTTTTTACTGTAGTTCCTCAAACAGGATCGTCATCTTGGTGAAATGCACTGAAACATGTGCAGGGATGTTATAATACACATACAAAACAAAGAATCTTCTTCCAAATAGAAATAGAAAAAAAAGGTTTGCTACCAAACCACTCTAATACAGCAAATAAAGACTCAATAGAACGGAAAAAGGAAATCACATAATGGATGGCTGAAAGCTATTTATACCTGGAATGTTCGGTATAAGTTATTTATCTTTTTTTTTCTTTGAAAAAAATTCAGCTATTGATTATGTTTCCATTTCTGTCCACGTTAATTGTATCCCTGAATTTTCTTATATTAATGTGTCAAGCACAGGGACAGCAAATTTATTCCGCATTCTCCATTATAAATTGAATTCAATTATTGTGAATTTGACCATTATTCCTCAGCATATTCCAATTCCCCTTTTGTACCCTCTCAATAGGCAAATGATTTCTAACTGGATCACACTTTGTGATGATTTTGGACAGGCTCATCTCTATAATTGCATCACTCCCAACTCATTGAGGAAAACACCTTACCCACTCACAGTATTATTAATCTGAGCTATACTTCTTTGTCTAGCCCATACCAGTTATTTTGCATGAATGCCTCAGGGTAAAGCATAGCAGGAAGCAATGAGTAGCTTGCCATACTCAGAAACATATTCCCTGAAGGACCTGCCTTCAATTCTGAAATAAAGTGAACGTTTTAAACAAGGAATGGAATGGTCAGCTCCTGCATTTTCCAGGATCACGTAAAGGAGTGAAAAAAAAGTCCTGAACAATAAGGCCAAAGGTTTATGCAATTGAGTATTCTGCTACCACATTTTATTATCAATTTACAGTCATGCATGCAGTGTATGCTGGTTTATTTATTTTACTTTTGCAGGAACTCCCCCAAATATCTGCATAGCACAATGAAGCAGTATTTAACAAACTTTATTGTAACCTTTTCAGCTATGAACAACTTATTAGAAGGTTCACTTGGGTAAAAAAAGTAAGGTAAAGGTTTCCCCCTGACGTTAAGTCCAGTCATGTCTGACTCTGGGGGTTGGTGCTCATTTTCATTTCTAAGCCGAAGAGTTGGCGTTGTCCATAGACACCTCCAAGGTCATGTGGCCGGCATGACTGCATGGAGCGCCGTTAATCACTTGGGTAATTTGGGTAATATTTCCCACCTGAGTAATTAAGATCCAGTGGTCAACAGTGACATGAACCTGAACCTCCCTCCAAAGCCTTCTGTAACTGCTTGGTTGTCCTATTCATTTTCTACTATTGGGAAATTAGAATTTTGGCTGTGGTCGAAAGACATGTTTTCAGCCAGTGAAATCACTTCACATGGTTTTGACTTCAGCGTGTGATATAACTTCAGAGTAAAATCATCATTTCCATGTCATTCATATTCAGGGTATATCTATACAATCAGTTTGATTTGACTATCTTGGTCAATCCTCTTAAGTGGAAACTGGGATTCAGGAGTTTGGTCAGGTAGTTATGACCTCATCATACATACCTTAAGCAGTGTCCTTGGACGCTTTCACCCTGACATGGGAATCATGCCCCACGCCAGCCATCACACAATATTGGATGCCTTCTGGCAAAGGCCCTACCCCCCAACTGGGGTGATAGCTTCATCGGAGGCCTCACTCTCAGCACTGAAGGCTTCCTGTGTTGTGCTGGCTCCAATGGAGCTAGCAAAGATTCTTGGCACTCTGTCGACACTTCCCTTGTGTGATGCAGAAAGCATTGCTGAGAGGGAGCTGTGCTCGGGCTGACAGATTTGCCCCACGGCTCCTCCTTTTTTCCCCGGACCCCAGGTGAAATGGGATGTTTCCCCTGGCTTTTGTGATGAGGCCCTTAGACTTCTCTGCTAGAGAACTCAAGTGCATGCCTCTGAATGACAGACAAAGCTCTCTGTAGAGAAGAATCACACCACACACTACAAAGCCCAGGATTCTATAGGATAAAGTCTGATAATTATGAAAACTCATAAAAGGTAATAAAACTGTACAGTGAAGATAAACTCTCAGTCATTTCCAATTAATAAGTACAAGCTTCAAAGAAGTGGATGGCACCTTCCAGTGCTTCACAGTTTATGTCACCGTCACCATCACATGTCTCCCTACCCCCCACTCCACCATCATCACCACCAACACCACCATCTTTCTTGATTCTCTGTTTCCCTCCTCCACAACACTGGGACTTAAGGCAGCCTACAAATTAAGATAGGTTTAATTGAGTTAAAACAGCCATTAAAATGTAATTAAATTACAGATTGAGCATCCCCTGTGCATAAAATTATTTAAAATATTTTATATAAAATTGCCTTTAGGCTATGTGTTTAAGGTGTTTGTGAAACATAGATGAATTTTGTGTTTAGATTTCGGTCCCATCCCCAGATATCTCATTATGCACATACCCTGTTTCCCCTAAAATAAGACACCCCCAGAAAATAAGACCTAGTAGAGGTTTTGCTGAATTGCTAAATATAAGGCCTCCCCTGAAAGTAAGACCTAGCAAAGCTTTTGTTTGGAAGCATGCTCAACGAACAGAACACCAGAGCATGCAGGATCAGTAAATGTAAGTACCATAGTAGTAACAAGAAATTCTTGATAGGATTCACAGTTTGTCTAGTTATGATGGTTTGTGATAACAACTACTGTACAGTATATAATAAATATTCATTTTTTTGTTCAACAATAAATGTGAATTCTTCTTCATGGAAAAATAAGACGTCCTCTGAAAATAAGACCTTGTGCATCTTTGGGAGCAAAAAATAATATAAGACACTGTCTTATTTTAGGGGAAACACGGTATATGCAAATACAAGTATTCCAAAACCTGTGGATCCCCCTGAAATACAAACATTTTTGATAAGGAATATTGAACCTGCATTAGTTATTTAGTTGCTTCTGTATACAAAATATCATCTCTAGGCCTGACATCCACCCCTAAAGTAGTGTTCCCTCACTACTTCGCGGTTCACTTTTCGCGGATTCGCTGTTTTGCGGTTGTTCAATAAACTCTAAAAGACTATTATAAATCATAAAAAAATTACAATTTACAGCCTAAGGAAGGGAGGAAGAAGAAGCTAAAGGGAGAGAAATGGAGCCCAAGCGGCAACGGGAGGAGAAGGAGGTGATTTATCAACACACGATTGGTTGATAAAGACTTAAAATAGTGTATAACTACTAAAATAATGTATCAATATTAAAATAAATATAGTGTCCCTACTTTGTGGATTTTCACTTATTGCAGGTGGTCCTGGAACCTAACCCCAGCGATAAGTGAGGGAACACTGTAGACTACAATAGAAAGGCTGCAACAAGGTCTCACAGCTTCTGATTGTAGCAGTCCTACACACTGGTGGTAAAGAAGTGAAAACATCCTCCTTGCACTCTGACCAGAAGCTGACCTTACCTCCTTTACCTGACATTTACTCTAGACTTTAAGGTGGTCTGAGGTGGAATTTATATAGTTTTCCAGTAAGGACTTCTTCACACATGCCACCGGAATTGCTGAGTATCACTGCGAATCTGGCGGCATCCACCCAGGGGGTGTGGGGATCTGTCACCCTGCACCTTCGCAGCTCCCCTCTACCTCATCACATGGGGGAAGCCTCAGTAAGCCAGCTCAACCCATCTTTCCTTATGGAAAGACGGGAAGCCTCCTGTCATGCAGTGTCGGCATTTTTTTCCAGTGGCAGTGGGGGGAGTTGCACTTTTGCCCCAGAGCTGCCCCAAAAGTACTTTTCCGGTGTGTGATGGGAGCTGGCAGGCTCTGTGGCAAAAGTGCAAAAAAAAAAAAATCCCAAAAAACCACCACTGCCAAATTCTAGCCCGTGTGAAGAGGTCCTAAAATTGCCTAGTCTTACTGAGTAAATACAGAGTGTACGAATCTGTAACTCCAGGTTTAAAATCCATAATTGCAATACTGTCAGCCAGAATTAAAAATAACGTAAAATGTACAACTAATACAGTAGAATCTCACTTATCCAACATAAACAGGCCGGCAGAACGTTGGATAAGCAAATATGTTGGATAATAAGGAGAGATTAAGGAGAAGCCTATTAAACATCAAATTAGGTTATGATTTTACAAATTAAGCACCAAAACATCATGTTATGCAACAAATTTGACAGAAAAAGTAGTTCAATACGCAGTAATGCTATGTGGTAATTACTGTATTTACGAATTTAGCACCAAAATATCATGATATATTGAAAACATTGACTAAAAAAAATGTGTTGGATAATCCAGAACGTTGGATAAGCGAATATGTTGGATAATAAGGAGAGATTAAGGAGAAGCCTATTAAACATCAAATTAGGTTATGATTTTACAAATTAAGCACCAAAACATGCAACAAATTTGACAGAAAAAGTAGTTCAATACGCAGTAATGCTATGTAGTAATTCCTGTATTTACGAATTTAGCATCAAAATATCATGATATATTGAAAACATTGACTAAAAAAATGCGTTGGATAATCCAGAACGTTGGATAAGCAAATGTTGGATAAGTGAGACTTTACTGTAATAATAATAGTCAGTGTAGAAACAGTACAATTAAAAACAGTACATCACTTTATTAAAATGCCTTTTCTCTGAAAAGATTCATTTATCAAAAACAAACTAGAATAACAAACTAGAATAATCTCTTTAGAGGTTATGAGAGCTTTCCCCCAATCATCATCATCATCATCATCATCATCATCATCATCATCATCATCATCATCATCATCATCATCATCATCATCTGCATTTCTATACCGCTTTTCTCACCCCTCAAAGCGGTTTACAACATAATAAATGGCAAAATTCAATGCCTTACATACACACACACACACATATATATATATACACACACATACAGTAGAGTCTCACTTATCCAACACTTGCTTATCCAACGTTCTGGATTATCCAACGCATTTTTGTAGTCAATGTTTTCAATACATCATGATATTTTGGTGCTAAATTAATAAATACAGTAATGACTAAATAGCATTACTGTGTATTGAACTACTTTTTCTGCAAAATTTGTTGCCTAACATGATGTTTTGGTGCTTAATTTGTAAAATCATAACCTAATTTGATGTTTAATAGGCTTTTCCTTAATCTCTCCTTATTATCCAAAATATTCGCTTATCCAACATTCTGCCGGCCCGTTTACGTTGGATAAGCGAGACTCTACTGTATATATAAAAATATATCACATATCCAAATCAAAATCAAGCATTAAAACTACAAAAATATCAAACATAGACATATGTATGAAACATTTTATTACAGCAATTAACATAGATCCCTTCTCCTCCACCACCATCCTCCCTCTCCATAGAGTTTCAACAATGGCTGCTAACTATTGTTACTGTTAGTTACATTTTCTCCATGGAGTTCAAGATGTGGTATTTTGCCTCTGTGTTCTTACTTGTTTCAAGAGAATTATCGACATTTGCATATTTCCCCCCCACTTGTTTCTCTCAACAACCCTCTCAACAACCCTGTAAGGTAAGTCAAGCTGAATAGCCAAGCTGGTTTCACGGCTTCAGTGGTGATCCTAAGTCGGATCTCCTGACCTTGTCCATCACTATGATATGTTCCCTGCTGTTCCAGTTCTCTGAAAGGACCTGAATCTGTATATAAGGCTCTCTGCACACTGCTGAGCAAGAAATTCAAAATAGGCAAAAGCTATTATTCCCGACAATGAGCACTTTATACAGTGACATTCAAAACAAATTTCATACCACAACTAATTAGCTGAGCAGTCGTTTAAAGCAAAGCAGCAGATAAACGGCGACACATCTTTAAAAGCCAGATAAAGTAGAAAGACTTTTCATACATCCTTACAGAGTCGTACATTAGTAATTTTAATTTAGGAGCTGATTCTAGATCATAAGTAACATCATCACAAAAGTCCTGCTCTGGCAGCTCTTTGAGCAAACATCTTTAAAAAGTGGGACCCAGCAGAGCAAACCTACCTAGATAATAGTATTGGGTTAGAAAAATCTGGGGTGGCATATTGATCAGGGTATTGAGCTGAGACCTGAGAAGTTCACATTGATACCTATCTATCTATCTATCTATCTATCTATCTATCTATCTATCTATCTATCTATCTATCATCTCTCTATCATCTATCATCTATCTAATAATAATCAAAATAATAGCATCTAGCTTCTTAAGACTGACTTAAAACCCTAGCTTGATAAACAGGAACCAAGTTTCATTTTTCACATTATATATCTATCTTCCTTTTCTCTTCAGTCCTCCACTTTTTTCTTATCCTGCTCTCATCCTGTTATCTTATCTTATCTTCTTTCTTTCCATTTTCTTTTAAAAGATTTAAAGAAGAAGAATACAAAATTTCTCCCTTAGAAAGATATAGCTCAGGGTTCTGAAAAATTACACTTATCTCCAAATAATATCCTTGGTGCCCGACGTATTTCAAGCAAAAACTTTCCCAAGGAGGCAAATAGAAATGAATAAAAACGTTAACTACTGTAAACTAAAAGCATGAAAACACCCCAAGTTAACCAAAATAAATGCCATTCAACACATGCAAATAAAAAAAAGTTTTCTTCTTCATATTCAAAATATGACTAAATAAACCAAAGTCAGAATTAAAGCAGAAGAAAAAGAAACTTGCCAAATCTCTTGTTTTAGGCTGGCATCTTGTTCAGAGTTATGTTAATGCAAAACCATTTGCTTCAACAAAAATTCAAATTTGTGAAGTTAGAAACCAACCAGTGCATACATCTGAATATGTTTTTCAAATTGAGAGATTACCTGGGCAATTGTAATTTTTACAATGATCCTGAGACATGTTTTCCCATTCTTGATTGATCTTTCTGCATGCATTCACATATATGTGCTTGATGTTTTCACCGAAAAAGATTACACCAATATTTCTGGAGTTTTACCTGTGGGAATGATTCAGTGCAAGGTCAGGCTTTCTCATTTTCAAGTAGCAGATTACAAGCTTTGTTTCAATGAAACTGGCAATGCTTGAAATATCTTTTGGAGAGGCTTCAAAGGGCTTCCCTAAAGCTGCACCTTTGCTGCAGAGCTAGAAAGAAAGAAAAAATTAAAGAGTTGACTCGTTACTGATGTGATGCCACACACGTATGACAAGTAAATCATGTATCCAGATGAAAAATGGAGCAATCAACTCATATTTTTCATGTCCAAACTATTTTGTTTTCTGCAAATTATGATAAACTTGTTGGAGTTTGCAACTTTTGCATGCCTATACTCATTGGTAGTTAGAGTGCATGTCACTCTTCAGGAGGTTAAGAACAACATATTTATTGTAAGTGCATGTTTATCTGTGAATTGGGTCACACTCACGCTCTCCTTATAGACTTTCTTCTCTAAGGTCTCCTCCACTTGCACTCCTCTCTCTTTATCTACCTGTATTAAGAGCTTCTCAAGTTGAGGTACTTCAACTCTTCTTACCTTTCTTTAAGGTAAGATGAAGAAATGAATTTGTATTGATTTTGGTCAAGTTTTCATGAGTAAAAATACTTTGGCAAAATACAAAGAAGACTAAATTTGGTATCTTTCTCTGCTAGGTCTTGTATGTGGAGTGGGCTGATGAATTGTTCAACCTATGCCTGGTGCATTAGTAATTCCAGTTGAGAGAATACTACACTCTCTTATATTTCCCAATAAAACTTGCCATCACTCTGCAAGCAACAGTGAGAAACATCTTTTTGCCCAAAAACCTAAATTGAATTGGAGGTAAATTCTCAGGAGGCACGTTCTGGAGGATCAAAGGGGAAAAAACAGGATGAACAATATCATTATATTTTAGTTTAAAACTCATACTTCCAATATTTAACCACTGGAGAGGAATTTAACCCTTTTTTAGCCACAGTGAAAGGAAAAATCTATATAAACGCTAGGAAATAATCTAATGATGTTGTAATCATGGAGGAGTGGTATGGGTCTCTTAGAATTCAAAGAGAGCCTCATTGAAAATCAAGAAGACAAGATGCACCCGTATTCTGGTGTAAAGAGTCTGTTTCATCACTCTCAACATACTTAGTTGAAGACGTGAGAGTGAGAGGACATGGCTTTTTCTAAGTAGCTTCAGTTGGACTGACCAAGGGTAAGTGTAAGTAAAAAAGCCTCTAGATAATAAGAAAGAGAAGAAGAAGAAATGACTTAAGGGGAAAAGTCCACCCAACATATCCTTTTAATTTGCTGGCAATCACACACAGATATGCAAATCCTCAGTCTGTTAATCTGATGTAGTCTTTTAACTTGACATGCTGTTTTTATTGAACAGACCTGCTATCTTGGATTAACCCTGTTTTAATTGGAACCATTGTCAATCTGTAATTACACATTAAATGTTTTTTTCAGATTATCTGATGAAATTTCCACATGCGCTATCTAATATAAAGCTATTAGATTCAATCCTTCCTACATGGGCAATGGAGAACAAAGTGGTATTTTCTATGTAATAATCCTTGAGGAGTTTGAAGTCATTTAAGGATGTAAATAATATTTTAAAATATTCAACAATGGTTAAAAAGCATGTTTCTTGACTATTGGGAAAGTTTTACTAGGAGGATCCTGTAGTTTGGGACTTATGTTGCACAAAATTTGCACATGGAGGTTTTTTTATTATTATTTTACAAATATCAGCATTTCTGTTGGAAAGGTTTCCTTTTCTAAGCAGGCACCAATATTTATGGACATGCATATTTTGTGCCCACAAAACATAATTTCTTGCACAAATCTGGTTTCTGTACAAAGTAACATCTGCAAGAAATCTTGTGCAAGAAATAAATCTCCAACTATAGCATTTTGTGAGCAGGAAGCAGCATTTTCTAGAAGACAGTAGTGTTTCTGCACATATTTTTGCACATAAAATGCCGATTTCTTCCCAAAAATACCCCATCCAAATTTAGCATGGAGAATACTGTCTTGAACCGAAATTCCTAATTTTATTTCAAGAATGAAATTAGAAAGTGAAAATATACACCCCGATTCTCCTCTCCCCATTCTCAGTCATTTCCCTCTCAAGGTTGAATACATTAAATCCTTTCGAACCTTCCTCATAGCAGTTCTTTGCTTTGCTTTTGCTTTATATCAGACCATCTCAAGTGTCCTGCTCTGATCTTGTTCCATTTTGCTTACCTTCTTCTTAAGATGTGGCAGCCACAGTACTCCAGCCCAACCAATTCAGAAATGTCCACTCCCAACGTAATAGGTGTGGAGCTTGGAAAAGTTACACATACAAGTCCTAGAATCGCTTATTCATTAAGGGTATTGGAAATCCTGGGAAGAGTAATTTAAAAAGGCGATGCTTCCATATTCTGGATCAATGCAGGACTCCCACCACCAGCTCAGGGCTGATTTCTGTGGCTTTAACTCCTGCATCTCAACTTTCAAAGATCCCATCTTGGGTCTATAGAGAAGAAGGAGCAAAGAGATGTAGACAGTAGTTCAATGAGGTAATTTTAGACCTTCAACATGATGGTCTTACAGAAGGGAGCAGGCATTATATAGCTATGTCCATTGTTGTGGACATGAAGCACACAACTAATTATTTCTTTTTTTCACATACAGCTGCCACTGCATTTTTTACAGCTGCTTCAACATTCCTGATAGGAATAAGACAAAACAAAGCAAATCCTGCTGAATATTCTTAATACTTAACAAGCCACAATATCATGACGACAGCTTAACGTGAATTCTGCTGCCAGTGTTACATGCGTCATTTAGCAGTAGGAAATGATTATATATTGTAAAGAAATAATAATAATATTTGTACTCAGTAAATGAAGAAACTTCAGAACTTGGAAAAATTGGGTTACAAGTAAGATAGCTATTTACAAGGTATTCCTTCTTGCTATCAAGGGCAAGATGAAATCACAAACTAAATTAGCCCCATGCAGGAGCAAAAAGCATCTACATTGATCTTTTAACTTACAGCTGATCCAGAGTGGATTGGCCCTGGTTGGGGGGTGGAGGTTGCAAGGCCAACCTCCATGCCACTGCAGACATGGGAGGGTATCTGGAATTGCAGGAGGGAATCCACACCATCCAGTGGCCAGCTTTACTGTCATCTTGTCATCACCACAGCATTGACCACAGAGCAGAAAAGCGCTTCTTGTTTTTGCTCATAACCCTCTTCATTCTCCAAGCCATGTTACTACTTTTGCAAGTATCAGCAAAGATGATGAGCAATTACTAGGAGTACCTTTGTGTTTCGTTGTCACCACTACAATGGCAAGAAGATGACTACAGTAAGTACCAAACCTTGTCCCTGAGCCCCTGAGCCCAGGGATTGCAGGATGGCCATGTAAACAGCAGCAGCTATGTGTGTTATATGGATACCAAATAATCCATTCACCCCTGCAATACGTTATTTAGCGTGTGTATATAGGTCTAGGGAAAGGGAAAGGTTTTCCCCTGACATTAAGTCTAGTTGTGTCTGACTCTAGGGCAGGGGTCCCCAAACTTTTTAAACAGAGGGCCACTTCACGATCCTTTGGACCATTGGAGGGCCGGACTATAGTTGGCCACCGAGCAATAATAATTAATAATAATAATAACAACAATAATAATAAAAAAGAGGGTTGGCAGAGACCCTTTGGGCTATTGAGTCCAATCCCCTTCTGCCTTTGTGCACCGAAAGCACAAGCACAGCACTCCTAACAGATGGCCACCCAGCCTCAATGTTAATAATAATAATAATACAGGGTTTTGGAACACAGTACTCCTGACCTCACAATCGTGTTAAAAAACAAAGTATGGACTGTCGATGTTGCAATCCCAGGTGACAAAAGGATTGAGGAGAAACAACTGGAAAAGCTGACACGATATGAGGATTTAAAGATCGAATTACAAAGACTCTGGCACAAGCCAGTCAAGATGGTCCCAGTGGTGATCGGCACACTGGGTGCAGTGCCTAAAGATCTTGGCCTGCACTTAAACACAATCGGCGCTAACAAAATTACCATCTGCCAGCTGCAGAAGGCCACCTTACTGAGATCTGCAATCATTATTCGCTGATACTTCATACAGTCCTAGACACTTGGGAAATGTCCGACGTATGATCCAATACAACAGCCAGCAGAGTGTCTGCTGTGGACTCATCTTGTGTTTCAAATAATAATAATAATGGGTTTTAAGAGAAGAAGAGACCCCTTGGGTCATTTAGCCCAACCCCCTTCTGCCCTTGTGCCGTGGGGGCCGGATAAATGGCTTCGATGGGCCGCATCCGGCCCCCGGGCCTTAGTTTGGGGACCCCTGCTCTAGGGGTTGGTGCTCATTTCCATTTCTAAGGTGAAGAGTTGGCATTGTCCATAGACATCTCCTAGGTTATGTGGCCAGCATGACTGCATGGAGCGCCATTACCTTCCCGACTGAGTGGTACCTAACATTTGCATGTTTTTGAACTGCTAGGTTGGCAGAAGCCGGGGCCAACAGCAGGAGCTCTCCCCGCTCCCTGGATTCGAACCACTGACCTTTTGGTCAGCAAGTTCAGCAGCTTAGGTTTAATCCGCTGCACCACCGGAGGCTTCGTATATAGGTATGAAGTTACTTTATTGTTGAACAAGTGCTATTGTTTGGTGGTGCACTTGCCTTGTAAAATTAATGCTGTTTGTCATCACTTTAATTGTTATGACTCAGTGCTATGGAATTCTGGAATTTGCAGTTTGGTGACACACAAAACCCTTTGGCAGAGAAGGATAAAGACCTTATAAACCTGCAACTTCTGTAATTGCATAGTATTGAGCCATGACAGTTAAATGGAGTCAAACTGCATTAGTTTTGCAGTGTAAATGTGCCCTTTTTACTTTAAAAATGTTATGCATTTCAGAGGCGATTTGACTGGTGTTTTTCATAGTCATAATGAGTTATTAGTTTTAAAACAAACAAACAAACTTTGTACCCCTAACGGAATATATTCCAGATCTGACTACACTACAAAATGCAGAAGATCAAAGACAAGTTTTAAAAAATTAGATTCTGCATGTTTTCCTGCTTTTTTGCATAAAAGGTACTTAAGGTAGAGAATACATTCTACTTTGTGCTGTCAGGCTATGTACACTGTTTGTCCAGAAAGAGATGTAAAGTTATGCAGAATGAGGATGCTATTCATTGCTCATTATGAGAGATTTCCACCAGGCATAGTAGAGCCCATGAAGGATGAATTGAAAGGGGAACAGAATATTCTAGGACGATTTAGAATAATTTTCTCCCAATGATCCAGTTGAGAATCCTATTTGCATATCTCTTAGTCGGTGAAAAAGGTCAGGTCGAAAGAAATAAAAAATATGAGAACACCTTTTATAATTTTCCCCCTCACTCCCCTCTGTCCAATCATAACAGAGGGGATTCAGATTAGAAAAGGCTGCTTTAATCCATCCATCAAGAAAGCAATGGAGGAATGTAAGTAGAAAAATAATAAAAAGAGGGAGTAATTTCTGTTCTTAATTCTCAGTTAATGGAAGGGAATCATTTGAAAAGTGGTCCACAGAATGCTTTAAGGATAACATGAGCATGTTTTCATATTTCACCTCATATTCTTCTTCCATGGAATTTAATATAGAATAATCACCTTATTACAGCATACTTTAAAAGCATTCTGAAATTGTAATGCAAGGCTAAGATTCTCCATTTATATGGAGCAATTTTAAGCAGTGTCATGAGGAAGGAAAAAAAAAAACCTCTCTAGGCATTGTGTATTTTCTTTTCTTTTTTGGTGGGCAGAATGAGGTGGCTGACACTTGGGGAGCAGAGTCTTTCTCTTCATGAAGAAAATATTAGCCCATTTGGGGAAGGGGGTATCAAAGTAGGTCAATATATTCAGGAGATGACTTAAATTTGTCACTATTCCATTCCACACTCATTTATCCTTCATCACTCCCTTCCTTTTACCAAACAATTAATAGCTACTATCAATGGCATTTATATATTGTCTCCACTAACAGGTATATGTCCAAGGCCGGAGTTAAAATTGCAGGAAGAAACATTAACAACCTTAGATATGCAGACGATAACACTCTGATGGCTGAAAGAGAGGAAGATATGAAGAGCCTTATAACCATGGTGAAAGAAGAAAGTGCAAAAGCTGGGTTGCAGTCAAACATCAAGAAAATCAAGATCATGGCAACCAGACTGATTGATAATTGGCAAATAGAGGGAGAAAACGTTGTGGCAGTGACAGACTTTATATTTCTAGGTGCAAAGATCACTGCAGATGCAGACTGCAGCCAGGAAATCAGAAGACATTTACTTCTTGGGAGGAGAGCAATGGCTAACCTCAATAAAATAGTGAAGAGCAGAGACATCACACTGGTAACAAAGGTCCACATAGTCAAAGCAATGGTACTCCCCATAGTAACCTATGGATGCGAGAGCTGGACCATAAGGAAGGCTGAGCGAAGGAAGATAGACGCTTTTGAACTTTGGTGTTAGAGGAAAATCCTGAGAGTGCCTTGGACCGCAAGAAGATCCAACCAGTCCATCCTCCAGGAAATAATGCCCAGCTGCTCACTGGAGGGAAGGATATTAGAGGCAAAGATGAAGTACTTTGGCCACATAATGTGAAGACAAGAAAGCTTGGAGAAGATAATGATATTGGGAAAAATGGAAGGAAAAAGGAAGAGGGGCCAACCAAGAGCAAGACAGATAGATGGCATCCTTGAAGTGACTGGCTTAACCTTGAAGGAGCTGGAGGTGGCAACGGCCGACAGGGAGCTCTGGCGTGGACTGGTCCATGAGGTCACGAAGAGTTGGAAGTGACTGAACAAATAAACAAAAACAGGTATGTGAAACTCCATGATGTGGAGAAAGTGGGCATAAAGTGGTTCCTTCCACCCTCCTTTTTAAATACTTGAACATGGCTTATTTGAAAGAAAATTCCAGTCCATTAACAGAGTTACTAGCAAGTGTCCCATCTCATGGTCTATTCAGTTTGGATAGTATGTATTTGAAGGTGCATTGCCAAGACATAATAAGGATTCTGTTGGTGTACTTTCTACACTGCTGCTCAGCAATATTTCTTCTTGACCACCTTGAGTTCATCTCAGCAATGGCACAGGAGCCTCCCCTACACCCTTTCTAGCACGTTGTGCTGGGGAACTTCAACATGAGGCCACTCAGTCACTGCTTAGGATTTTATATCTTCTATGACAACCATTGATCTTTCCAAAATAAAATCTGGTAGTATCCACTATGCAGGAAATACTATACTTCTCTGTGCTGCTGTCACGGACCTGGACCACTACTTGGTGGGATTTAGAATCATAGAATCATAGAGATGGAAGAGACCTTGTGGGCCATCCAGCCCAACCCCCTGCCAAGAAACAGGAAAATAACATTCAAAGCAGCCCTAATAGATGGCCATCCACACTCTGTTTAAAAAGCCTCCAAAGAAGGAGCCTCCACCACACTTCAGGGCAGAGAGTTCCACTGCTAAACAGCCCTCACAGTGAGGAAGTTCTTCCTGATGTTCAGGTGGAATCTCCTTTCCTGTAGTTTGAAGCCATTGTTCCGCGTCCTAGTCTCCAGGGCAGCAGCAAACAAGCTTGCTCCTTCCTCCCTATGACTTCCCCTCACATATTTGTACATGGCTATCATGTCTCATCTTAGCCTTCTCTTCTGCAGGCTAAACATGCCCAGCTCTTTAAGCCGCTCCTCATAGGGTTTGTTCTTGAGACCCTTGATCATTTTAGTCACTCTCCTCCAGACATATTCCAGCTTGTCAACATCTCCCTTCAATTGGACATAGTAGAATTGGACACAGTATTCCAGATGTGGTCTGACCAAGGCAGAAGAGAGATAGATACTATACTCCTAGTGAAAGAAAAAATTTAGATTCACTGTGGTTTGGAGCCAGTGCAGGATCAGACCCCAATTAAGAGGGGCTCATCCATCCCCAGAGGCTTATGGATCTGGATGGATTTCTCCTGGGTCTTGTGAAGGTTTCTGTCCATTTGGCATCTCTGGAAAAAAGAAATGGCCTGGGTAGTGGAGGCGATCACTTCTAAATGTCTTTTCCCACAGAATGGGGCTAACTAAATTCCCTATTTTCAGAAAAATACTAAGAAGACTGATGGGATGACTGTTTTAATGTATAAATGGCTACGACAAAGAGAAAAGTCAAGATGTGTTTCCCTGTTGCCCAAGACAGTATGGCCGTTGCTAATGGTTTTAAGTCACAGGAGAGGAGATTTGAATTGAACTTCAGAAGGAACTTCTTGACAGTGAGAGCAGTTTGATAATGAAACCAATTAATTGGAGATGTGACGGGGACCTTTCTCTGGATGTCTTCAAAAAGAGGCTGGACAGCTATCTGCGCAAGATGTGATAACTGGACTCAATGGCCTATGGGCCTCTTTCAACTCAGTGATTCTGTGATTCTATAATTATGGCAAACACATGGTAGTCTATTGATATCAACACAGACGTAACACAAGCATTTCTAGAAATTCTTTCCTTTGGATGACAGCTCCCAGAATCCCCTAACCAGAGAATTGTGACAGTAGTAAATCTCCCCCTGCCCCCAGCTTTCCCAAGCTTTGAGCATTTCTGTGCAATTAAATCCTTATGCCTCTCTTCTTAAAAGCTATCTGCATTATAAGCTTGTGAAAGAAACAAGAAAAGGGTTACTTTGGTCATCCTTTTATATTCAGAAATGGCAAACAAGGACAAATATATCTCTACATCTCTAACTACAGTGTGGCATTTAACAAATAATGGTCCAGATTTAAAAGTACTAGTACAAAGATGAAACAAATGGCACTAAGCCAGAAGCTTTCCCTCTGTCTCAAACTCTGTCTCTGTTTGCAATATAGCCAACAGGGAACAAAAATAATACAGTACTGGCTGGCTTGTTGTCCAGATCTTTTGCTGCCTGAGATGGAGAAGAAATTGGTGTTACTCATCATGCTCAGTTCCTATTGCATCAAAAACCAACCAAGGGATTGTTTCTTTTTTATTTTTAGTACCGGTATATGATTTCCACCTACCAAATTACATATGCATCCCCTCATATCTGGCAATAAAAACACAATAAAACGATAACAATACATAAGCAATTAATTTGTAGACCTGCATTGATACAAATAAGAACCAGGAAGTCTTCATTATTAAATCTACCCAAACAAGCATAAAATATCATTTTAAAATCACAGCATGGGCTGCTACAAGAGAATGAATCTGACTCATTTTCTTATCCATACGGAGACACTTTGCATTGGTTATTTTTTGTGTGGTTGGACTTAGTGTCAGTTTAAACTTTTAATTTTAAAGAGAAACACAAGAAGTTGTTCCCTACCTCCCAATAGCTTCAGCATCTTGGAGAGCTCTTTTAATGTTCAGTAAAACACAGAATGGATCCATAATTCCACAGATGGAGTCCACCAACCACCTCATTGTTAATAAAGGTATGTACAAACTACAGTATGTTACAGGCTTGTGAGCTCCCTTCACAATCAGTCCTCTCTTCCTTCACTGCACTAGCATAGCTGCAAAGGCAAATCAGAACCTTCTGCCTCTATTTTCATTACTCAATGTAAACGATAATGTCCAAACCATGAATAATGGTTACTCTTACTGATGGTTTGTCAGAACAAGCTAAATTGGAAACTATGGTTTGCAGTGAGCTTGTCTGAACAAAACATGGTTAAGGAGTGTGGTGTTGTGGTGTGGTGTGGTGTGGTGGAGGCTCCTTCTTTGGAGGCTTTTAAGCAGAAGCTGGATGGCCATCTGTTGGGGGTGCTTTGAATGCAATTTCCTGCTTCTTAGCAGGGGGTTGGACTGGATGGCCCATAGGTCTCTTCCAAGTCTATGATTCTATGATTCTAAGTTTTTCATTGCTGCCCTTTGGTTTGGAAATCTGAAAAATTGTGTTCAATTCAATACGGAAACAAAATGATGGCAATATTTTAAAACTTTAAGATGAGATTAATGGAATAATCTCTATGTCAGGAAAAAACACAAGGGATTAAAACAGGTTGCTGTCAGTAGTGTGTATTGGGGAGAAGCGCTGTATCATGCCATAAGGTACTCCAATCTCAGTTGAAGAATTCTGTGAGGATCAGTTCCAAAAGGCAGCTTTCCCAATGTTTGACTACACTTTTAATGCAATTTCTGTGGATTTTATTATGGATTCCCATGACCTAGACAGAGTGCCACATCATTGCCACCTTCTAGTTTCAACCTGAACAAATGCATTAGAAGTGTTGTGGATACGTGAAATATGGTATATAAGAACAGTTACTTATTTTCTTTTATCCAGCCTTTACCAGGAAAAATGAAGGGCCAAATGTAATGCCCCTCAATTTCAAATACCCATAATATCTCATTATAGGCAAGTGCCATAAATCAGGGAGTACATTGCTTGCAACTTTACTCTTGCTATCATCTCTTTGAAATACTCCAGTAGAGAAGATACAGATATGACTAAAAATGCCAGAGAATGATTCTCACACACCTCAGTGAGCACAAAGGCATTGTCAAGTTTTTTAGGGGATGATGTGGATAAGATTGTGTGGATGTATGTCTGGTAGTAATGCTTTTACACAGACTAGACCCTGCTTCAACCTCACAAATATGTGTACGGCAACTTGGAAAATTGTGACTGCAAGGTTTTGAATCATAGCTAGAAAAAGACAATTATTTGGGACCCTTGGCACTAAAGCCTTGCCCTTTCGAATACTTTTAAAGGTATTCTGTGTTATTTCAACCAATTTGAAGAGTTTGGTTCAGCACCTTAATCCCAAGAAAGCCTTAAAAAGAGCAAAACCATTAAATGTTAGCAGATGGTATTCCCCTCTAGATGTTCCTTGCGATGGAAAGGAAAAGATAAACTTTATGTGAGAGATTATGATCAACATAGACTGGGATCCATTAGTAGATTTTGTGGAAACTGTAACAGCTTTACCCATGGGTGTCTCAATAATAATAATAATAATAATAATAATAATAATAATAATAATAGTTTATTTATACCCCGCCACCATCTCCCCAACGGGGACTCGGGGCGGCTCACATGGGGCCATGCTCAAGACAATACAATAAACAAAATATAAAAACAACATATCAAAATACAATTAAACAATACAAGAACAACACTACACAGTACAGAACAAAATCAAAGCAAAACGTAGCATAACATAACAAGGGCGGGCCGCATGGACACAAAGTTAAAAACTCGGGGTAAGAAGAGATAAGAATAAAACCATGGGGAACAGGGGTCTAAAGGATAGATGTTGGGGGGAGAAACAAAGGAGGTATATACAGTTACTCTCCAAAAGCACACCGGAAGAGCCATGTTTTTAAATCTTTCCTAAAGGCTAAAAGAGTGGGGGCTTGCCTGATCTCAATGGGCAGTGAGTTCCATAAACGGGGGGCCACAGCAGAAAAGGCCCTCTCCCTTGTTCCCACAAGGCGGGCCTGAGATAAAGGCAGTGGTGACAGGAGGGCCTCCCCAGATGATCGAAGGGCTCGGGCAGGTTTATGGTAGGAGATACGGTCACGAAGGTAGGTGGGTCCCAAACCGTTTAGGGCTTTATAAATGATGGTCTGCACCTTGAATTGGGACCGGAAAATGAACGGCAGCCAGTGGAGCTCCTTAAACAAGGGAGTAGATCTCTCCCTGTAACTCGCTCCCGTTATTAATCTGGCAGCCGAGCGTTGGACCAATTGTAGTTTCCGGGCCGTCTTCAAGGGAAGCCCCACGTAGAGCGCATTACAGTAGTCCAGTCTAGAGGTAACTAAGGCGTGCACCACCGTGGTCAAGTCAGACTTCACGAGGTATGGTCGCAGTTGGCGCACAAGTTTGAGTTGTGCGAAAGCCCTCCCGGCCACCGCCGACACCTGAGCCTCAAGCGTCAACGCTGAGTCCAGGAGGACCCCCAAACTGCAGACCTGTGATTTCAGGGGGAGTGCGACCCCGTCCAGCACAGGTTGCCACCCAATACCCCGATCCGATGAGCGACTGACCAGGAGGGCCTCTGTCTTGTCAGGATTGATCCTCAGCTTGTTCCACCTCATCCAGTCCGTCACAGCGGCCAGGCACTGGTTCAGCATCCGAGGGGCTTCCTTGGAGTCAGATGGGAACGAGTAGTGGATTTGCATGTCATCTGCGTAGAGATGGCTACGCCCTCCAAAACTACGGATGACCTCTCCCAGCGGTTTCATGTAGATGTTGAAAAGCATGGGGGATAAAATAGACCCTTGCGGGACCCCACAGGTCAAAGGCCAGGGGTCCGAGCAGGTGTCCCCCAGCTTCACCATCTGGGAACGGCCCTTCAGGAAGGACCGGAGCCACTGCAGAACAGTGCCACCAAGCCCCATCCCAGAGAGCCGTCCCAGAAGGATACCATGGTCGATGGTATCGAAAGCCGCTGAGATGTCCAAGAGAACCAGCAGGGTCACACTCCCCCTGTCCAGTTCCCTGCGGAGGTCATCCACCAAGGCGACCAAAGCCGTCTCGGTACTGTGCCCAGGCCTGAAGCCAGACTGCGAGCGGTCCAGAAAATCAGTGTCATCGAGGAACCCCTGGAGCTGCGTGGCAACCACCTGCTCCAGAACCTTGCCCAAAAATGGGAGGTTGGAAATTGGTCTGTAGTTGTTACATACGGATGGGTCTAACGAGGACTTTTTAAGTAGCGGTTTTACTACCGCCTGCTTAAAGCAGGATGGAACTGACCCCTGGCTCAAAGAGGCATTTATTATAGCCACAAACCAATCCAACAGCCCCTCTTTGGCCAGCTTAACCAGCCAAGAGGGACAAGGATCCAGAGCACAAGTGGTCGCCCTCACAGACCCAAGAATCCCCTCCACGTCATCAGGAAGAACAAGCCGGAAAGAATCCCACAAGATCGAACAGACAGGTACCTCGGTTACCTCCGCTGGAACTACAATTAAACTGGAGTCCAACTCACGGCGTATCTGAGCAACTTTGCCTGCAAAATGGTGCGCGAAATCGCTGCACCTGGCTGCCAAGTCATCGGGGAGCCCCTGGGCCTCAGGAGGCCACAGAAACTCTCCCACAACTCGGAACAGCTCAGATGGCCTATTGGCCGCAGACGCTATGCGAGCAGTTGTGAAAGCTTTCCTGGCTGCTCGCAGAGCCACGGAGTAAGCCTTAATAGCGGCTTTAGCCCGTGCTTGGTCAGACACATCCTGAGATTTCCTCCAGATGCACTCTAGTCCCCTCCTCGCATGCTTCATCACGGCCAGCTCCTCAGTGAACCAAGGGGTCGACGTGGCTCTACGCAGCGAGAGGGGACGTTCGGGAGCGATCATGTCCAATGCCCTTGTCAGCTCACTATTATAGCGATCAGCCAGGACATCGACAGGATCGCCAGTCTCCAGAACAGGAAGATCCCCAAGAGACCTCAGGAGTCCATTCGGATCCATCAGCCTCCTGGGTTGGACCATCTTAGTGGGTCCACCACCCCTGCGGAGGTTAGAAGACACGGCGAAACTTACACAGATCAGATGATGGTCAGACCATGACAATGGACGAATATTTTGCTCTTCCACTCTGACTGTCCCACCGTCCACAATAAAAACAAGGTCCAACGTGTGTCCCGCCTGATGTGTGGGCCCAGATATAACTTGAGACAGCCCCATGGTCGTCATGGCAACCATGAAATCCTGAGCTGCACCTGTCAATGTGGTCTCGGCATGAATGTTAAAGTCTCCCAAAACTATAAGTTGTTGGGAGGCCAGGGCCACATTAGAGACCACATCTGCTAGCTCGGACAGGGAGACTGCTGGGTTGCGGGGTGGGTGGTACACCAGCAGAATCCCCACGCTGTCTCGGGCTCCCACCCTCAGGAAGACACACTCGAACCTCGAAGTTTGCGGAACGGCGCATCTGATCAGGGCGATGGACTGCCGAAAGATCACCGCGACTCCTCCTCCCCGCCCCCCAGCCCTGGCCTGCTGATGCACCCCAAAACCCGGTGGACACAGCTGAGTGAGATTCACCCCACCCAGCTTGTCTAACCACGTCTCGGTGATGCATGCCAGATCCGCCCCCTCATCCAGGATTAAATCCTGAATAACAGTTGTCTTACCATTGACAGATCTGGCATTCAGAAGCAGAACCTTAAGGCCGGGGGGGGGGGTCTGTCCTGAAGACTACCACACCCATTCCTCTAGTCCTTTCCATGTCAATGGGGGCAGAGACTTCACTACATGTTTTTGTCTGAGCCTTAAACATGCCACAAAATGGTTCCAGCTCCCTTCATAACAGCATCATAACAGGTTTGAACTAATTTCAAATTAAGTGTACAGTGGGCCAGTATCTGGACTATTCATCCTTAGAGTTGTTCTTTATTATTCAAATGTATGCATATGATCTATGAATGAAACAGAAGTTCTTAGTTTTCTTAATAACGCAGACCTGGATGAAAGTGCCATGGGATATCTCTGTTGCCAGAATTTGAGGAGCTATCTTTAACAAGCAATGTATTCTATAATTTCTTACAAAACCCTCCATAGTAACCTAAAAATAGAGCTGTTGTAGCTTACTGGTTACTCATTATATCAAATATTTGCTGCTTGCCTCTTTTGAATTCCTTTTAGGAAAAAAAAGGCCACCTTAAAAATTTGGCCTAAGAAAAACCTATAAAATCAATGGGGTCATGATAAGTCAACAAGTGAATTGAAAGCACATATACACAAACTGCTTTTAAAAAACACTTTTGTCATTAGAAAAGGAACAAAATGCTTTTCAATTTTTAAAAAGAGGCACTGGCTTGTATAGTATGTGTTGTATTCAAACTCGATTAATCAATCACATGTTATATCCTTAAGTGTAGACAGATTATTCTACATGACACATATTTAAACAAGGCTGTTTAGATTAATAAATTGTAGTCATGGCTGCCAAAGCATTACACAAATCCATGGGGAAATGTAAAATTGTAAAGTTGGAAGGGACCCCATAGGTCATGTTGATCTAGTATTCTGAAACAGCCTATAATGGAGGAGGAATCCATAAGTAAAGGAAGTCCGACAGAAGACCTCTGTGTCCTACAAGGAAGAACCTACTCTCTCCCAGGTAGTTCATTCCATTGTTCAACGGGACTTACTTTAGGAAAGTTCTTCCTTTTGTTGAGTTGGAATCTCTTTTCATGAAATTTCAGTCAATTGCTTTTGGTTCTGCAATCTGGAGAAGCTCCACCTTCAGATGACATTGTTTCCATATTCAAAGATCATTCTCATTGTCTCCAAGATAAATATATTTAAGGCTCTCAACCGTTCATTGCTGGTTTTGCTCTCCAAACCCTTGAGGAGGTTAGTGATGCCTATTACTTGCAATGGATATGTAATTCTTCCCTACCATGTCTATTGCTAGGGAACAGGCACGGATAGGTGCTGGTGAGCTCATGTTTAGCTTGTACACTTCTCACAGGTCAACGTGGGCACAGAGTGCTGTACTTGATATACCTTGACTCTGAACCTTCAAGGCTCTTATATTCTTAAATGGTCCTGAAGAATACAGAACTTGGCTGTTCCTGCTTCAAGATACGAATTTCATTTCATGAAGTACCTCTTAAGGAAGGCTACACTGGGGACTACATTTCAAATATGGCAAGCTGCTCACTGCTTCTTGCTATATTTTATCTTGAGGCCTTCAATCCAAAAGATTGTTGATGTAGGAAACCAAGAGGAAAGTCTCTAAACAATAGTACTTCACATGCTACTCAAACCTACTTTACTGGTGAAGTGTCAGGAAAAGAGTGTGATGAGAGATTGTTTAAAGATAATATAATATGTATACATCTGCATGCATAAAGCTTAGAAAAGTTACTTTTTACGAAGCTTAGAAAGATTAAGTTTTGAACTATAGCTGGTTAAGATGATCAGGGGATTCTGGGGATTGTAGTAAAAAAAACATTCACAGGCTATTCTCTTAGGACTACAAATCCCCATGACACCATGGGCATTATTCATTGTGGCTAGGGGATGCTGGGACCTCATCTCTAAATGAAAATAAAATATGAACAGATTGGAACAGTTTCCTTCCCTGCTCAAATCAATACTATATGAACAAGCAGACATTTTCAGCTGACCATGCAAGAATTCTATTTTTAAAAAATCCTGTCTTTATTGTTAATGAGAGTTGTGTAAATAACTTCCCGCACAATGTCTTGAAATTTTCATTTCATGTTAATTCAATACTAAATCTGTATGCAGCTGTCATCCAAGAGTAGCTGAATTTACTGCTTTTATGTGAACCATTCTGCAATTGCTGTCTTGAGAGTTTTATTGTTTGTTATTCTCATGGCACTGTTAGTAGCTAGGTGGGCTAAAAGTCTGGGATTCATCATAATATTTCAGTTCACAAAACCATCCCTGGATGGATGACTTTTCATTATGCTGTGTCTTTAACTATAGTGGGAAGTTGGAGGCTGACTGTAAAAATTATACAGGTATACAAAGATTGTCATCCAAATATTCTTACAATCAAATGCCCAAACATGTATTTTTACTCTAACCTGAAACAGTAATTTTTTATTGTTGGATGAAATATTCTGGGATTTGTAGTGTGAAAATGTAATTTTCACTATACAAACATTTTTCCAAAGATAGCCAGATCTCTGGGTAGAACACACATACCTGACTAACAAACTCATCAGTTCTGTATGATGTCAGACAAAGACATATCTGTAAATCTAAAAAGAATGTGAAAATGTTATTTTTGGACAAAATTACTATTTAGGAGAAAAAATAACTGTGGGTACTAGAACCCAGAAAACAGGACTGTGGATAGTGAAATCCAGAAAATTAACTTTTCAAATCTTTAAGTTTTGGTCATTGAACAGATCTCAAACACTTCATGCCCAGGGTATTGAAGTTCTAGTTCAGACTTCTACGAGCATGTTCATTAAGTAAGGTAAAGGTTTCCCCTGACGTTAAGTCCAGTTGTGATCAACTCTGGGGGTTGGTGCTCATCTCCATTTCTAAGCCAAAGAGCTAGCGTTGTCCATAGACATCTCCAGGTCATGTGGCCGGCATGACTGCATGGAGCGCTGTTACCTTCCCGCCAGAGCGGTACCTATTAATCTACTCACATTTTAATGTTTTCGAATTGCTAGGTTGGCAGGAGCTGGGGCTAACAGCAGGCACTCATTCCCCTCCTGAGATTTGAACCTGGCACCTTTCGGTCCGCAAGTTCAGCAGCTCAATGCTTTAACACACTGTGCCACCAGGGGCATGTTCATTACGTTAGTCTAAAAAATCATTATCTTAAATTGCTTCAAAGTCCTGCTCCTAAAGAAATTGTTCCTATTGGTGTTTAATTTTTTTTTGGGGGGGGGGGGGGGTTCAAAACAAGATCAATTCAGTTTTTTTGAATTAAAAATCCCTAGTACTTTATGGCAGGGGCCTGTTAGGTGTTTTTGATTTCAGCTCCCAGTTGGCCAAACTGTCTGGGGCTTCTGAGAGTTGAATACTGAAATGTCTGGAGGACCAAGATTGGGAACCACTGCTTTAGAGGACCACTTTTGGCCCTCTGGGTATTTTGGACTTCAGCTCCTAAGATCATGGACCACTGTCTAGAATAAGACTATCCTATTTCATTCAATTCAGGAGCTCTGAAGGACCACATGATGCTGTTGAGCCACCATTTTAGGTGGCTCCAGGTAAAATTATGCCACTTCTAACCAATCTTTGGGCCTTTCCCAGTGGTGGGACTTATGCTATTTTGAATAGAGGGGTTATTTCAAAGTGGCTAAGATTTTTTTGGGGGAGGGGGGGTTTACACTGGAGACATTGAGGGGTTGGTTGGGATTTCTGCACTTCGCCTACATTTAGTTTATGGGCTGCACAATTTCCACCTACTTTATAGGGGAAAGGGCATTAAGACACTTTGTAGAGCATCAGGATAGATCTGTAAGAATTTGAATGAGATTCAGTACAGAAGCATCCCCCCTGTAGTTTAGTTCCAGGAAAAAGTTTACCCAAGTTTGCCGTAAAAGCCATTTCTAATCAGTACTGACTGGCAAGTGAGTGTGATGTCACAAGGACTTGCTACTTTCTATATTTCATTACAACTGCTTTGATTTAAAAAAATGTTTACAACAACAAGAAGCATGAAATTAAAGGGAAAAACATTCACATGTCATTCGTTGTTTAAAACTAGAATGAAAGCAACCTAGTCCAGGGATCACACAACTCCACATTCAGTTAAAGAAAATATGGCTGTCATGCAAATAGTTGAATTAATGAGGCTCTCATGACACCTACCTCTTGCCCTCACCCTCCAAGAGGATAAGACTGAAGTCTCAGACCGTGATGTTTGAGGGTTCCAACATCAGTTTGGACAGTTGCCAAGCTTAATGTGCAGATTAATACCAACATTAATTCCTGGGCATATGAGGGAAAGTCATGCCAAAGCATGAACCACCCACCACCCACTGGGATGAAATCCACAATATGTTGACAGGAGCTTGTGCATTTGCTGGATGTGAGCCACCATTATAGGCTGTTTAAGAGTACTGAATTGACGTTACGTATGTTCAGCTGGCTCCTTGCCTCTTCTTCCACTTAGATGCGGAGGCATTCTTCCAAAAAGCTGCTGTCACCATTCAGTTGCAGCAAGCTAGCAATCTCAAATGCATTATGACCACACAAACAAACAAACAAACTAGACCCTCATTTTGAATAGAGCCCAAACCCTCAGCATGTCCTCCCACACCTTTCATTCCCTCTGTCAACAGCATCTCCCCCCACATTGTTGTTGTTCATCCTTTGACACTGTGAAATAACAAATGTCTCTGCTAGCAGCTGTCACCATGTTCTGCCAGCATGTCTCAGTGCAAATAGCCTAAATGCCACTAAAGTGCTTTAATGACAATTCACCTTCCACCTCCTCCTGTGTTATCTTTGCATGGATAAAGCCCCTCTCAAATCAGTCCATGAACGTTGATCTTAGCAGGCCCTCTTCTCTAGAGCCCTCTTCAAAATATCCATGTGCCTAGAATAATTTTTAGAGAAATTTCCCAAATGACTACAAAAATGAGTGCATTCAACATCATGTCTATGGCACAATACTCCTTTACCAAAAGGCCACTGTGGTATGCTTTATGTGAGGCTGCCCTTCAAGAAGACTCAGAAACTGCTGCTAGATGGTTGATCAGAATGTAGAAACAATATAATACTGGTTTTAGTAAAAGGTAAAGGTTTCCCCTGACATTAAGTCCAGTCGTGTCTGACTCTGGGGGTTGGTGCTCATCTCCATTTCTAAGCCGAAGAGCCGGTGTTGTCCATAGACACCTCCAAGGTCATGTGGCCGGCATGACTGCATGGAACGCCGTTACCTTCCCGCCGGAGCGGTACCTATTGATCTACTCACATTTGCATGTTTTCAAACTGCTAGGTTGGCAGAAGCTGGAGCTAACAGTGGGCGCTCACTCCACTCCCTGGGTTTGAACCTGGAACCTTTCAGTCTGCAAGTTCAGCAGCTCAGCGCTTTAACACACTGAGCCACTAGAGGCTCCGAATACCAGTTTTAGAGGAACTGTATTGACTACCAGTATGTCTCTGGTATAAATTCCAGGTGCTTGTGACTTTGTTTCATTGGGAGTGGGTGGCTAGAATTCTGTGCCAGATTTTGAGCACTCATACAATTCCATGATATCAGTAAAAGTGAAGGCATTCCGCTCAAGATCAGCACTATGGACCACCTCTGTCTTGAATACTCATGTGTCTTGCAGGGCCAGCAAAAGGAACGACTATTCTGAAACACCTGTTGATAACTCTTTGTACAAGGGGTCCCAGTGCTCCTTCTCCTCCATTCCAGGCCTGCATTATCAGGTCATTAATGCAGCTTCTGCATTAATGCAAGTCCAGCTTCTCTTCTCCCAATAGGACTTAAAGCGGCTTGTTACAATATGATTTTGAATGATATTTGGAAATAAAATTAACTGAAAGATTATAATACATGATTATGCAGTCATAATAATGAATTATAAATCTTTCCGTTATTTTTATTTCCAAATATGGTTCAAATCATATTGTTAAATCCAGGTAGAGTGGGTCATTAAATCAATGGGGTTTATCTAATTCAATAACATTTCCAGTGAATCTGCCAATAGGATCTCAAGCAATGGTGCAGGAATGCAGATCATTGGATCTTCCTGTTGTGCTACACAGTAGTTTCAGCTTTTGACTTTCATACAGATGTCAAAATCTGTAGAGTAAACCCTTTTGGTTTACTCTAATTTCTCTGTGCCCTTTAATCCTGGTTGCACTATCTCCTTAGTTTTGGCACTTGGTTTGTTCAATCTGCTTTCTAGATTGCTTTCTGGCTGTCCTTTACTTTTGGTGCCTGGCTTTTCTTTATAATCCTGTTTTGTTGTTTGTCCTTTGATCCTGAAAATTCTCCAGTTGTGACTCCTGCTACCTAGATCCTAGTGAACTCTATTATACTGCTGCTCATGGATAAGCCCCCAATAATAGGCTTAGTATGATTGCAAAATTTGCCTGATTTTGTGGACATCTTACAGAAATGGCTACAATGTCTTTTCCAAAAGCAAATTGTTTTCAACAAAAGAGAGTAATATGGCTTTCCTCCCTGGAAACACTTGTAGAGGCTCTCCTGAGATACAGGGTAGCTTTCCAAGGGGGGGGGGGGGAAATGATCTTAATAGTTTTGATATGCAAAAAAATAATACGTTTTTGAGATGGGGTTAGGATGTTGTGCTTGGAATCCAATAACAGAAAAAGCCACCTTTTTGTAATCCAACTCTCCAGGTCTTCTTATATTGCAGCTTTCTTTATGCACACCATTGGTTAGGTTGGCTAGGGTCAATGGGAGTTTGAGTCCAATGACATTTATGAAAGCCACAAGTTGCTTCCACAGCTTATCAAGAGGAGAGCAGAAAGCACTCATTTTTTGACAAGGCAAAAGCAATAATCAGTAAAAACCCTTTCATCATTGAAAACATCATTTTTCTGTCTTGATTAGATAATACATACTCATATACAGATTGCCGGAACCTTTGTATCACGTGTAAATGACACCTTGTGGGAAAAATTCTGGGATTATTAAATATGTTCCCAGAATAGCTGAGACATATTTTTGAGTTTTAGAGACTTGTCAACTCTGGGTAAAATTGCCAAATCTACAGAGGAACCAATTAGACCTAATTATAAATCACCCAATCTGTTCTAGTCCCTTCTTTTTCATTAATGGAGAATTTTTGCACATATGAGCATGTGGTTGCAAATATTCAGAAGATGTTCCTTAGTGATAGAAACACCCACGCACTTGTAAAGTCAAATAAATAGCAGAAGTTAATGCAAAGAGAGAAGGCAGAATAGGACTTTTGGTGGTCAAATAATCAAATTGTTCTGCCTACCATTCTGAGGATAATGGCACACAGCATAAAATGCCAAAAAAGATGGGATAGATTGAAAATTCATCTATCAGAAAAGAGGATGGGGGAATAGATTATTATAATCATTTTTTTAAAAATGAATCTCTAACAGCAATAAAAGAAAATATAAAGTACCAAGGGAAGTGGTATGTCTGTGTGAAAATCAATTCCTTAGCAATGCCACCTAAAATATAGTGATAATACCACAGTGATAAAGCATAGATTCACATTAATAAAAATAAATATGACTGTGTTGCTTCACAATGTATGTTATATGTTTGATTTTCAAGCTTGAGTTACGGGAGAAAGTTGGAGAGAAGAGCTTAATAAATCAATGACTCCCACACTTTGAGTCTTCACAATTCAGCCTAGAGATGAAGCCTTCCAAACCAAAAGCTAGGAAGTGCCAAGCTTCAATACCAAGCAGTCGGCATTATTATTTATTGGCCAGAATCTTATTGAAGAGCCATGAATGTGTAACCCAGAATTATGCATTGATAACTGTATACTATTCAAAATCGCTATGTATTCCCTAGTTTAGGGGACACACTGGGACCATGAACGTTCCCTATTTTTTCAGCAATCACTAAACAACTATTGCAATTGACAGAGATCTGTTTCCCTGTAACTCAGGAATCAGCTGACTGACATTTCTACCCCTTCTCACATGACCATCCTTTTTATACAGCTATTTAAGCAGATTTTAGATGGACACATGTCAGGGATGCTATGGCTGCATATTCCTGCACTGGCAGTGGTTTGGACTAGATGGTCATCAAGATCTCCTCCATTTGTATGTTTTTATGAAGATTGCTGAGGGAAACATATTCAGGGGTAGCCATGTTGGACAGATAGCAAAATACAATGAAATCAAAAATCTATAAAAGATTGATACCTCCATCAGCTAACGAAAAGGCACAAAACACATTTTGCAGGTTTTTGAAGCTCCACTGGCTGTCATCTCAATGTTCTGCTATAACATTTGAAAAAGACGTTTAAGCCAAAACCTTAAAACAGGGGTCCTCAAACTTTTTAAGTGGAGGGCCCGTTCATGGCCCCTCAGACTGTTGAGGGGCCGAATTATCATTTGAAAAAAAAATACAAACAAATTTCTATTCACACTGCACATGTCTTATTTGTAGTGCAAACCCCCCCCCCCCAAACAACAATTATTTATTTATTTACTAACTACATTTATACCCCACCCTCTCTCACCCCGAAGGGGACTAGGAGCGGCTTACAAGTTGTATGCACATACAATATATTATATTATTAGCATAGCACGATATTAGCATTATATATTACTATATTGTACTATACCACTGTACTATAATATTATTAGTAATATTACATTTAATACATAATATGCAATTAATATTACTATATTACACAATATTATTATATTGTATGATTATTATTATTAGCCACCCTGAGTCCCCTGTTGGGTGAGAAGGGAGGGGTAGAAATACTGTAATAAATAAATAAACAAATATTATACTGTATTACATTATAAGATTATTATCAATATTATATGTATACACAATATATTATATTAGGATTGCACAGTATTAGTAAATTAAAGAACAATACAATATTTAAAAATGAAAACAATTTTAACCAACATACTGTGTAAACCTATCAGGATTTCAATGGGAAGTGTGGGCCTGCTTCTGGCCAATGAGATAGTCAAGCTAAGTAGGATTGTTGTTGTTGTGTCTTCAAGCCATTTTGGACTTTGGGTGAACCTAAGTCTAAAACTGAGGATGGGGGCCAGGTCAATGACCTTGGAGGGCCGCATCTGGCCCCCGGGCCTTAGTTTGGGGACCCCTGCCTTAAAGGATCCATGTGATGGCATTACTTAAACATTTTCAGCACCATTGACAGCAATACATAGGACTGATGCTCCACTTCTTTCTTCCCTGGTGGGAGCATGCAAAGTTGTAATATTAGAACACTCAGTCTTGCATAATCAAAAAAGAGGAAATGAGTTGCCCTGAAAATCCATACTTCTCCCTGATCAGAACCTTCAATAGGATTGCCATTTGTGTATTATCCCCCAAAAGAGAAACCGCATCACCAAAAGAGAGGACATATATCAGTATCAAACTTGTAGTTGATAATACTCTTTTTAGAGATTTACCATAATTTGAAGAAAAAGACAGAATATCTCAGCTTAGTAGTAACAGCTGTCACCTGGTGATCTACATGTCTACTGAGTGCTAGCTGTAGGTCAATACGTTCAAGGCAGGAGCTGTCCTTTCATGTACATATTTTTAATCTTTAAATGAGATTTGGGCTTTCCAGCCTTTCAAATAAAAGGCTGCCCTCTTTTCTTCTTTCTCTTTAAACTAGGTTACCAGGTTACAAGGACATTCTAGAAATGATCCTGCCAGAGCTGAACCAGATTTGAACTATTTCAGGGCATCTACCCCAGGAGTGAAAAATCAGGTGAATATCAAAACATCTGATGGCACACCATTGACATGAATGTTAAGTCACTGATCTTGCAATCTCAGTGGCAAAAAACACTACGAGAGCTGGAAAACAACATGTTAAAAAAAGATAATGTGTTTAAAATAACATATAATTTAGGAATTCATTGTGAGTGGGTGGGTTTCTCTGGTTAATGAGAGCATAATGGCACTAAATTAAGGATGCAATGTAAGAAAAATATGCACATTTTTCATGCAATATAATGTTAATGCATTTCTATGCACTCATGATTGGGATGGGGCATTAACGATGGTGATGGTGACAGATGTGCTGGGTTATTTAGGCTTCTTCCTTGTATTGCTGCTTTGTGCCTCATGTTGGCATCAAGACAATTCAGAGTAGGAGAATCAGAAAGCAGTGGAAGAGCACTGCTTACTGATAGAAAAGTTAGGAAGAATGACAAATAGACCTGTCAGTGGGTCTTCCTTCCTTTGGTTCATGCAATTGTGCGGTTTCATTCACTTTGCTTTGCAACAAAGGTAAGGCTAGAAAAAAGGACAGGAGAACTATGTATTCTCTTCCTTTTGTGAGATCCTCCCCATCTCCCAGAACAATCAACATCTCCTGTCCACCTGAGCTCTGCTTTTTAGAAAAGGTGAAGGTGAGATTGTGGCTCTGTCAGTATACACATTTTTTCCTCTCCTGTCCCTAGGCTGTTTATTTAGTTTGAATCTATAGTAGACAATTACAGCAATTGGATAATACCTTTAAAAGCCATGGAAAAGTTTATGGAATGCTGTGATATCTGATTTCATTCTGAATTGCTCCAATGCTGTAGGTTAAAGAACAGAATTCTAAATATTTCACAAAACCTTCCATATAATGGAAAGATGACTGTTAAAGACATGTCCAACTGCTGTAATTGTGCATTGTGTTGGATAGCTACTTATAAGGTAAGGAGAGCACCACACCATGAAAGTCAGCCGATGAACTAGATTTCAATTTTCTGGGCTTGGTTCAGTGATACTGAAGGGAAAGGAAGGCTTCTGTCAAGTGGTGATCCTTCATACCAGGTCCCACGCAGCAGGGAAATCAGGGCAACCGGGGAAGGATGAGAGAAGAATGTGGAAGCCATCAGCTGCTACTGAATGAAATTTGCTTCTGAGTTGTTCATATTTACATTGTCCATGCTTGGCCAAAGCATAAGGCTCTTTAGGTCTGCAAGTGAACCTTCCTCTCTAGTGTGCTTCAACAGAAGTTTTAATTGGCCAGCTGCTGTGCTCTCATTCAGAACTGTAGGATGCCCCCTTTAAGGACCTAGCTAGGCCCTGAGAGCTTCCTGGACTTTCATTAGTAATCAATTCCCTGTTAATTGCATGTGGTTGTTGCTGACAAATATATAGTATCATGGAGCTGGAAGATACTACAAGACCATCCAGTCCACCCCCCTGCCGGGTAGGGACACACAACCAAAGCATTCCTAAAAGATGGTCACTCGACCTCTTTTTAACAATTTCCAGTCTGCTCTTCAGTTTTTTCATGTTTCAGATTTTGAAAACATGCAATCATATACATACATATTTACTCAAATGTAAGTCCTATTCACTAGCAGCTGCAAACTGGAAGGGAGGGAGAAGTTGATAAATCCACATGGGGCTTCACTCCAACTTTTAAATACACTATATAAGAAGCTTGTGGTACTATGTGGGCTATAGGTTTGATAGCTTGCACAACTTGGACTAAAACCCAGAATAGTTTGCCAACCCCACTGCCATAGACGCCACTATCCACTGGTGGTCCCATTGCATTTAAGATATGTACACGTTTTACAGCCCTCACTGATAAAATAAGCCTTTATCACACTAAGAGTTAAAGTTGCTATAGTCATTAATTCTTCAAAATCCACAATAGCAAGAAAGTGCAAACGAAGCTGGCGAAGAAACCCTGCATAGCAATCATTGTGTAATACAAATAATACACAATACACAATGATTGTCACACAATATTTGCTGGCTTGGCTTTGCTTGCATTTCCTTGCTTTTGTACATTGGAGTTTTGAAAAGTAATCGGTAGAGCCGTCTTTTCTACTAAGAAAAGAGATATTTTTATCTGTTAGCTTCCTGTCTTTAAGAAGTTTTTGTTGCAGATAAAAGTAAATGTTCCAGTCCCTTTTATCCCATCCCTCCATGAGAGTCAGAAGAAACTAGTATTGTTGAAATCATGATGAACCACATGTTGTCAACTGAACTATAGCTAGAGAGGAAAGATCCACATGTGTTTATTTAAAGAGTTATGTACAAACAATGGAAAATATGGATCCCTCTTAAAGAAATTGATGTGCCACAACATTTGATTGTCCTGATGTGTGACCTGTACTCAGGAGAAGAGAGCAGTGTCAGGACAAAATATGGGGAAACAGAAAAAGTTAGTAATTTAGTAAGGAAATCAGATAAGACTACATTTTATTACCCTATCCATTTAACTTGACTGCTTACTGACACATAAAAATAGCATAGGTTCAGAGGAAGGAGGCATGAAAGTTGGAAGAAGGGACATTGGCAATTTAAGATATGCAGATGACACCATACTGCCAGCAGAAAGTAGCAAAGATTTGGAATGATTATTGCAGTGAGTCAAGGAAAAGCAAGGTTACAGCTGAACAAGAAGAAAAAAGAAATAATGAGCACAGATTATTTATATAACTTTAAAGCAGTTCATGAGGACACTTGATATGGTTCAAAACCTTCCATACATGGATAAATCAATAATCAAAATGGAGAGTGCAGTCCAGAAATCAGAAGAATGGTAGGACTTGGAAGGATAGCTATAACAGAATTAGATCAGATCCTCAAGTATAAAAATGTATTATTGAATATCAAAGTCAGGATTGGCATCATATTTCTGATTTCTATGTATGGTTGTAAACATTGAACCGTGAACTGTTAGGAAGAAATGCTAGGAATTTGCTGCAATGCTAGAAATCTGAAGATTGTAGAAAAATTTCCTGAGTTGGGGGGCAGAATTGTTATTCAGGAAACATTATTCCTCCCCACACTCCATGCCTATATCCTTAGATCCACTTGGAGATTTAAAGGATCTCTCTGTGGCTGGATTTACACTGTAGACAATATAATACAGTTTAACTGCATTGAAGTGCATTATGTTTCAGTTTCAAACTGCATTATTTGGAAGTGTAGATGGGCCTGACTTGGAAGTCTTTGATGGTAATCCTATTGGTTAAACCAATTAGAGTAGATCCATGTTGAATGGTGAGCCGACATCTAGGCAAATATGATTCAATGACTCTACGATTTTGACTTTTATTATTGGTACCCACTATACAAAATCAGCAAGGATCATACATGTATAAATACCCTTTGTCCATGAAAAGCATGTGAGGTTATGAGCTGGATATGCATTACTGCAGAACATCTTACAAAAAGTTAAGTGGAAACCCAGGCTACGATTAAATATAAATAAATAAATAAATAAATAGAGGATCTCGCTGATCTTTATTTCACAATCCCATCAGCAGAGCACCATAATGACCATCTGTGGATTATGGAATTAATCTAGCCCTGAAAAGAGATTTCGATGGCCCTCTGGTGAATTAATCACACTTCATTTGAGATCTTCATTTCCAGCCTGAGACAAAGGCTGGCATCTAATACAGCATGCACCGGCGATACAGTTGGAGCGGTTTCTAGGCTCTGAAGTAACACACCAGCCATTAACTTACTTCATTTGTTTGTTTAATGACCTGGAGGAGATTATTTTCAGGACAACAGAGTGTAAAATTTAATTCTGGAAGAGATTTATGGCACAAGGAAGCCTTTCTAGAATATGTGCACCATCTTTATCAGTATAATTAATTGGCTGTCGAGACATCTCTTGCCCCAAACATCTTGCTAATAACTCCCACTTTAACAACAAAACTTGCGGAAGGTCTGGTTATTTCAGCAGGGCAGCAAAGAACATTTACTGGTCATGGATGTACACCTTCAATGATAAACAAGATGTATAAATGCATCATGGTTGCTGATCTTAATATTTGTTTGGGGACATTCAGAATTTGGTTTTTTGGCTTCTGCCCTGTGCCCCATGGAGATATAACCACAAAGGGTAGGGAAGAGCAGAGTTTCACAAGATGCTTGAGTAGGAGGATTCTGGATGCTGTGGTCGAAAATAGGGACATTGTGAAACTGTGTTGAAGAATAGAAAAATAGTAATGACATCAGGTACTTTGGAAATAGCCCATACACCCCTCTCACATATTTTTGCCATTACATCCTGTGGGAAGCAGCTACACAGATGTGGCAAACTAGGTCACAGGATTATCTCAAGGATTATTACAAAGGCCAATGGAATAAAAGAGAGCAAAGCATTTTACAAATTAGGACCAGGACTGCCATCACATTCCATCTAAAATTAGATTTTGGTCACAATACAAGATTCTGTAAATATAAGACTGGGCTCTGCTGTTGTAGAGGATAAGAGGATCTGAATTACTTTCATCAGTTTAGCTCAGCTTGAACCAAAAATGTATACCAAGTCATCTGCCAACTTATGACTTTCATAGGCAAGGAATGCTCAGAGGTGTAGGTATATTGATATAGTACATGTAATCAGGGCTTGTGAAAAATGATTTTGTGGTTATATCTAAGTAGAGAGACATTTTTATGAAAGATAACAAATTTCTGTTGGAACACTGCCCCCTCAAAAGACAATTATTTTTGAGCCACCCCATCTGCTGGTGTCACCTGGTGTGATCTGTACTCTCCATATCCCTTTAGTGACATCTCTGAGTAAACTTCAACTCCTAGCAGCCGTGGCTGGCATAGCCAATTGTGATGGGAGCTGAATTGCAATTGATTCTGAAGGACTGCACAATTCACAGCATTAGACTATCAGTCCAACTCTAGCCAGCAGAATACAACCTGTTCTTGCTCTGAGTTATAATGGTGTCTCAGTCCTATCACATTCCACCTTCCACATATAACTTACTGGCTATGGACTCGGCATCTTCCTGAGACTGGAATTATATGAATGTGTTAAGTACAATGCCTAGCTGAGGAACAGAGCTTGGAAAATTACTTTTTAAAAACAACTTCTTGTTATGGTGTTTGGAAACATGACCAATTATCACTTCTTGTGGTGGTGCTGGTGAAATTAGCTTGTTATTATTAATTGTTGTTCGATTGTTGCTTTTTCATAACATCCTGTTTCTTAAAATACAAAATTTAGGATTAATAAAAGCATGGCATTGAATTTGGGGAACTAGCAAATTGTTCCTAGTCTGAGAGGTAACACAAGTTGTGTCAATCAATGCATCTTTGCCCTTGGCTCATGCACCAATCATCAGCTAGAATGCTGTGATTATTTATGGTACATTACAATGTATTCAAAGATTTTTTTTCAAATCCTAATCATGATTGCATATCATGTATGCCCACACAAGAAAAAAAGAACCATAGTTCTGGAGTGCAGTGAGTTTATTCTTCCAGAAAACTGTTGATGGACAATGTTTGGAACTACAATTTTGAGAATCCACCTGGCAAATGGGACTTGGAGCACTTGATTCCCAAACAAGAACTTTCCAGGCTCTACCTGTTTTAACCCATTGATGCCTTGCATATGTGTATGATCCTTATAGAAGTGGATGGGCAGTTTTGCATTCAAGTCAAGGTGACAGAATTGGAATTTTGCAGGTAATGACCCTGCACAATCTGTGCATTATGTATGGATACACATTTTGCACCAATGTGTTTTATATTGCATATGGATGTGCACTCAGTTGTATGTTTGGTGCCTTGATTCAGTTTCACGATGTTGTCATTTTACACAAGGACTATGTAGCACAATTAAAATGCAACTCTACATGCAGAGCCTTCTGCAACACATCTGTGACATAGGGCTTTGTCTAGTGAATGTTGCAATTTTAAGATTTAGTTCTTTCTCCACCTGCCTCACAGTTATCTTTAAGCAATGAGAGCTAAAGTTAATAAATAACAGAACAGCGAAAGAAAGATCAAGTATTTAAAAACGATAGGCAAGATGACATGAGGAATGCTGTAGCTCTCTTACTCGTAAGAGCAGCTAACATCTCTCTTGGGGTTAGGTGCCAGGGAAATCTTCCCTCTTGGGATAAATTACAGCAGCTAATTACATTTTGGTTCTCGAATGGAAAGAACATGGTTTGCTAAATACACATACACATACACTCCAAAGTAGGCCATTTCCCAGCCTCTGGGGAGCACGCCATTACCCAGAGTGACAGAATGTGCCTTGGAAATCTTTCTGAACAACACGGAGAACTCTGATAATAAGGGCTGCTGATCACTGTGCAAACCACAGGTGAAGGTTTTGAGACCAGGTGCTCCAGGATGGAATGAGGATTGGGCAGAACTTGGGAAAAGTTGCTTTTATAGATGGCAGTTCCCAGAATATAACATGACCATCTGGGGAATTCTGTGAATTATAGTTCATAATGTGCCTTTTACAAGATATGGGGTCATAAAAGCAAAGGGAAGGAAGCCACAGGTAAGAAATGCTGGTTCCTCACTGCAACTTGCATTGCGGGTGTAATAGAGAAAAGGCTGCTTTGTTTAATGTGGCATCATGCCAGTCTCAGAAAGGAAACTGGCAAGAGGAGAGCACATAGGCAACTGTAAAGTATGCTCACAACTCCCATACATTAAAACAAACAAGAAAAAGGAACTATCCAAGGTGCTGAACCTTCTTTGGGGACAGGGTGTATGGCCTTGAATCAATCCATTAAAGTTCAGACTAAAATCCAGAATATATTCCACCACCCTGCTGAGATATCAGGCACTAGCTATTGCTGGAGAAACTTTGGCCCTCCAGTGTTGCCACCCTATAACTCCCATGAGCCCCAATAAACAGAATCTGTATGTATATATATATATATATATATATATATATATATATATATATTTATTTATTACGGTCGATGATCAGCAACAACAGAGTCTGTAATGAAGACCATGGAAGTTGCAGCCCAACAATATTTGGAGAGGAGTTTGGAAAGGTTAGATGCTATGCTAGCTGAGGGAATCTTGAAATGCTAGTCTTAAGGATTTTTTTCCTCCCATTTCTGATCTGGATGGAGGATTACATGTTATTTCTACCTTTGTTAAGTGCATAACAAATGATTATATTGCCAAATATTTACATTTCCTCACAGTGACTGCATTTTTTCATGCATTTCTTTGTTTAGCTTTTATTCTGAGCTAGAAAGGAATCTAGTGCATTCCTTGTTCAGTCTCACAATTTGTCTCTGTCCTACCTTTCTCTTATTCCAAACTTTTAGTAAACTGTCGGTTCTAATAATGGCAAAAGATATTCTCAGTGTAATCTGATGCTGTGCTATCTAGTCTATCCAGGCCCAAATAAATGTAGTATGATCCACAAAGATGCTGTATAAGATTACATTTCCCAGGATTACTAGCAATTGGAAAAGGCAATGGAGGGCCCTAGCTGCTTTATGCTATTGTTAGAGTCACATAGAAAGAATATGTGTTTGTAGAAGAAAGAGCAAATCTTGTAAAGAGGTACTTATTGTTATGGCAACTCCTAGGACACCCCAGCCAGCCTTGTCAGTGGCCATGTCTAGGGGGATTTCTGAAAGTTGCACTACAGCATGACTAGTGGCTTTAATGTCTGAAGGTTCTTGGACTTGTAATAAAAAACAATGATTCCTAGACATGCAAGACAGAAATAGACTTGGAATCCCACTGGGCAGAGGGACTTGTGGTGGAGCAGAGAAGGAAGGAAGGGAGGAAGGGAAACTAGGCAGGTGCTCAGCCTCCAGAATTCGCCCTTTCTAGCCATGCAGTGGCAGCAGTGATGGTGGCAATGGCAGAGAGCGCCTGGGGCAAGCACACAATTGGGGAGCTTTCTTTTCCCAAAAACTAAAGAAAAAGTTATCAGAGAATAGAGGGGGGGGGGCTACTGTGATTGGCTGCCTGAGGCCAGAGTCATCAGAGGAGAAGGTGACACTTAATTGCAAGAGACCTCCATCTCTTTTTCTTTCCTCCCTAGGAACCCACCTTTTCTGGGGTCCTGATTGCCAAGAAGGAAGGAAGGAATGAACAAAGAAAGGAAGGGAGGAAGGGAGAAAGGAAGGAAGACAAAGAAGGGAGGAAGGAAAGAAGCAAGGGAGGGACGGAGCCCTGGAGATAGAGGTCCAGTGAAAATTTGAACAGAGGCAGCAATTGTCCCCTGGGCCAGACTTTGGACATGCATGCAGTAGACATGGTTATACCTCACTTCCTGTCAGCAATTTCCGTTGTGTCAGTTAGAAGGGAGATCTTTGTCACTATTCCCCCTTATGGGGGTGTGTCCAAACATTTCTAACAGGAAACCAAACTTCCCTCTTTGATGCTAAACAAGTAAGGTGGGTCAATGTGTCACACATAAAATTCAGGCAAACACGGCTCAATTGCCCCCGAAGCTGTTGTCCTGTTTCCTTGTTGCTGAAAAGTAGCTGCTGGTTCCCACCACTTGTTCGTGATGTTGCTTTTTTCTACCGGGTGGCAGCTGTCAAGAAAATGTGGGGCTTTATGGTGACAAAAGGGGCCTGAGGTGGTTTGTGTCCTGCTGCAATGCAAATTTTGCAATTTATCTCCCAACTTTGTTGAGTTGCTGTACACATAAGGCTCTGGTCATACAGCTGTAAATGCCAAGTCCCCAGCAGGCTTCGGTAGGCTTTTAGGAGCGCTAGAATAGCACAAGGGTTTTTCAAATGTTGCCTCCCTGTGGGATTAATTGTTAAACGCTGCAAAAGCAGGCTAGATGTCAGAAGTGGCTTGTTTCAGTTTTCTGCACACTTCAGTTGGCAGTTGCCACAAAATATGAGGTGGTATATCAGAAAAATAGAAAAAATCTGAATGCAAACATGGGCTTAACGTGAGCAGCGGCTGTGCATCGAGGCTGTCATTTGATGACATAAAGAGACACAGAGCTTGGAAATTCACTTTTTTTTTACAAGCAGTAAGTGACAATGATCATTCCAAGGCCCTCTCAAAAGTCTGATGTCACTATCACAGGCTGATATTTCACATCACTGTGTAAAATATGTAACTTGGCAAATCCTTAACTATTCAACAAATGCAACAAAACCGTGTTAGTGAATTTTGAAGATGTCTAACAGAGCATTGGGAAGAGTGCTACAGCCTTCAAACAGGGATGTCTCCTGCACATTAGGATCTTGGCTGGATAGTGGGCATTTACAACCACCTCTGATGTGCATTGAACTTTTCCAACACACATTGGGTCCTCCTTTTGTGCTCCAGCAATTCCAAACTGGTGATCAAATGCACCTTGGGAAATGACCTCATGCATATTGGTGCCCATTGTATATGGGCCATGGTACATCAGTCACCCCACCATTGTAAAATGGATGTTCATACACAGAAAAGTCATGGCATAACCTGGGTGGACATGGACTTTGTTCAATTCTATTTCCCACACATGTAAATCTGTTTACAAAGGTTCCAAATTTTTAAAAACAGCAACAAACTAGTTCCATTAAAAGTAGTTCTCTTCCTGCCTTCTACCCTAAAAGTAACTAGTTTTACTTATTTTGAACATTGAAGTGATGCAGGCCACTGGTCTGTCGTACAAAACAACGTGCTCCTATCTAGTAGTCATCTCTCGCTCATGAAAGAGAATGAAGTAGAAGCATGAAGTACGGCAACAGCCATGTGCTCCTACTTCTCCACTATTAAGCAAAGCCAGAGCTAATTCTCAAGGTGAACTAGTGATACATCACAGAAAAAGCAAAGATTAAATAAAATAAAGATATTCTATATTAAAATACAGTTATAGAAGAATCGTAGAGCTGGAAGAATTACAGGAATAGTAATAGTAATAGTAGTAGTAGTAGTAATATCTTCATTGGAAAAATAATGAACAAACTGCAAGGAACTATGCTTTTGTTTCTGGTAACCAACATCATTGAATTTTAACCTAAATATTAAAGGGGATAACCATGGCTGCATATACACTGTAGAATTAATGCATCTTGACACCACTGTAACTATTATTATTCAATGCTATGGAATCATGGGAGTGTAGTTTACAAGGTATTTGGCTTTCTCTGTCTAAGAGTGCAGGTGCCTCACCAAACTACACCACCCAGGATTCTATGTATATTAGGTGCACAGGGATAACAATGATCTGACTCCATAATCTGCAGGAGCTCAAAGCTAGATTGTTTCTTGCAATACTGATGTGTTATTCTGAGCTACAGCCTTCAATCTATACTTCCATCTGGGAGCACTATCCCCTTTACAAGCCAATGGGCCAGCGATAAAGGGAGTTCAATGCCAACAGTGGTGTCTGAGTCTGCACACAAGCAAACTGTCTATCATAGCCTTGTTCCCAGCAGTGGTAATCCAATTTCTGTTATTTCTCATTGTTAAGAAAGATATATTTTTGAAAAAGGTGACAGAAAAAGAGAAAAAAAGAAAGAGGGAGAGCTGTCATGTATCAATATGATAAAGATGTTTAATAATGGGCTTTGCTCCCCCCCTTTTATTTGGGCAATTATGTCAGTTTTATAGCAGCCTTAAGGAAACATGACAGGGAAGCTAAAATCTGATTACACCTAAATCCTGGACCATTATGTGATTATTATGAGCCACAGCACAGTAGGAGTTACATTGTTATGATAGGAGGGATTTCCAATATAATTAGATCAGATTGGCAGCACCACAGAAATCAGGGTGGAACATTACAATGGCTTTCCTGTAAATGCCAATAGCCCTGGCTTCCAGCCAGCACACACCTAATAGGTGTAAATTTCCATTTTCCACTGAGGCTTTGCCATGTTTCCTCTTTGTCCCCATTGAAGCGACAAGATCCCAAAAATTCACTGACTGACTTTTGGAGAAAGGTAGAATCTACAACTCACAAATTTAGAAGAGAACAAATGCCCCAAATTGAGCTAAGCTGCCAGTTTTGTCTACCCACCACTGACTTTCTAGATTCCAGTAGGCACAGATTTTGCTTGTGCCAAGTGATATTGAAATAAAAACTGGACATTTCTGGTTCTGTGTGTAGCCTTTGTGGATGTTAGGGACAGAAACAATATTTGTAGATATTTCCTCTTCAGGAAGAAGAATAGACTAATAAGAATTGGTATATTTTTCTCCTGATATTCAAACATCTTGAAATGTTGCAGATATATTATTCTGTAGAGATTTGTGGGGGATTTGTGTGTGCAAAACTCATTTTCTGCATTTCTTTTTTTCTGGAAAGCATGTTTTCTGTGCAACTATAAATGGAGAGATAGAAGGTTTTTCATGCAACGGACGAATCCTTAGGGTTTGACCTAAACATGTCAAACAAGGCTGCACTTTGGGACTGTCTCGAGAGCGGGGACAAGAAAGGGCTTCTTTTTTTTGGGTTGGAACTTCACCTGTCTTCCCTAAACTCAGGGAGCTTTGTTTTGTCTTGGGCTAGAAAGAGGTGAGGTATCTGAGCCAATGCTGCTCAGGTTTGGGCTAGCTATTACTGAATGGATATCCTCCTACCCGTCTTTGTTGGACAACACCCTTGGTATCTAGAATATCTGGACAGATTCCTGGCAGAAGTATGAGTCACATAATAGTGGTAATTGGCATTATCTATGTCTCCTGATTTCTTGAGACAACAGCTGCTGATGACTCAATCCTGACATGTTTAAAATCCTCTGTGACTCAGGAACTCTTTGTGTATCTCATGGAATACTATATTTACTCAAATCTAATGCTCGACATTTTGGGCTAAATGACTTTGCCAAAACTGGGGTGTGCATAAGATTCACATAATACAGTAATGTTAATGCTGAGCCAAAGCAAAAGGAGAAGGTGTTTCAGGAGGTGCAGTTGGAGCTCCTCTTTGAGGGATGTCATCTCTAATTAAATGTCCAGGGCTCAATGCTATGCAATCCTGGGATTTGTAGTTTGGTGAGGCACCAGCATTATTTGGCAGAGAAGGCTCAAAACCTTGTCAAACTACAGCCCTCACAACTCCATAGCATTTAACCAAGGCAATTAAAATGAGTTCATTCTACAGCATAGATGCATCCCAAGTTTTTTTCTCCATTGCTAGAAGCTTTGGTGTTCTATTGCAATTGTTTATATTGAAGGAATTCTAAGCAGGCAGCAACAGTAATGTGCACATTTTTGGCCAAACTACAAAGAGCACATGTTTTGCCTCTGTGCATTATATTCAACAGCAAATACTTTTTTTGGTTTCAGGTTTTTGAAAATTGAGATGCACATTAGATTCTATGGCACATTAGACTCAAGAAAATACAGTATTTCTTGTTGTGCAATCCCTTTTAAGATAGCCCGAAGTGGCATGATTTGTATATTGTCTGTCACAGAGAGGACAACCTTTGCTAGAAATAGTTTTTGGAGGTGCTCTTCAGCTTTTCTCAGGGCCCTTCCACACAGTCATATAACCCATAATATCAAGGCAGAAAATGCCACAAAATCTGCTTTGAATTGGGTTATCTGAGTCTACACTGCTATATATTCTAGTTCAAAGCAGACAATGTGGGGTTTTATTCAGATGTGGAAGGTGCCTCAGAATATTTAGTGAGTCGCTGGAGAAGACCTTGAAGTTTTATTTGTGCTTTATTTTTAAAGAATGTTATTTGATGGCGAAAGGTTTCCTTTATTTCTATATTTAGGAATTGAACTCAATGGTGTATTTGGATGTTCATCATTCTGTCATGATTGTGAGCCCCTTTAAGATAGTGCATACATGGTTTACTTAATTGGCTTTCCCTGTCATGAAGGAGGATGATGTATCCATAAGCCTCCCAACAGCATTAAAACACCAATGCACCAGAAGCAGAGACAAAGTTGGAAAGCTGTTGTGGCATCTTGGGTAGCATGTTGGGTTGTCATTGGGGAAACTGAGGTGAAAATCCTCAGTTTGGCATCAGCCACCTGCTCTCAACCTTTCTTGCATTACAGGACTGGATGAAAGCAGACTGGTTTTAAGGAAGGGTAAAATAGAAATGGGATACCAGCTTTAGAGAGTCTAACTAGGGAGAAAAGATAATAAAAGCTACACTTTGTCAACATTTGGAGAGCTCCTTATTGGCATAACTTTTGGTAACCTGAGTTTGGATGGGGGATAACTAGATTTAAATTATGAATCTGGCACAAAGCTTTCTGAATTATAATCAAACCCACATTACAATCAATTGTTTAAATAATTATGGCAACTGTCTCGCACTACTTAAAAGTAAGAAGGGGCAAAATGTTATCACTGACATGAAGAATGGATAGTGTCCATTGTCAGCACATCATGACATTAGGTCTCTACTCACCAACTGAACTTCCCAATTCTGGAAGTTTTTAAAGGGATTTGGCCAAGGGTTAGAATATATAAATCATGTACACGTATCCCTCCATATATTGTTGGCCTTCAGCTCCTAGTGTTCTTCACCAATGATGAGACTGGCTGGAGTTTATGGGGATTACAGTTCAACAACATCTGGGGAACCAATAGTTTCCACCCCTAATTTGGAGAAATTAAACAAAATGTATCTTATAAAACCATATGAGGGCATTGGGATTTGTGACCACCCTGGGTTATGGTTCTTGTCATAGTTGGTGTCATTGCTTTTCTGATTAGTGAGCTTAGCTGTGCTTCTTATGCCACTGACCTACCTCAAGAGCTGTTCTGAACTGCCCAGCTGCCATTGCGTACTTCTTTTGCCGATAGCAAGTGCTGGCATCCTTCAAAGCTACTTGAAGCCATTTGTCCATCTGTGGTGGAACAATGCTCGTGTCAGAAGCTCTCTGGGAATTCATACTTGTAGCCACTGAATATTTTGGCTCTTCATTGGTGGGTAGCTGGGACTCCAGAAACTCATAGGTGACATCCTCCTCATCCATGTAGACCAACTTTATTTCTACCTCCATGAGACTCTTTAAGGGGATATGGGGCAGAAGTATTGGAAGGGGCTGGAAATCTGTCTCTGACAGGCGTGGTTCCTTCCGCAGAATCAGCTTTTCATCACTTTCTGACTTTCTTTTAAGGCTCAGTCTGTCTGCATCATGGCTTTGTTTTTCCTTGATACTGTTCTTCTCAGTTTTTAGTTTCTCCATTACAATTTCTATGGTTTCTCCCCCTGAGGGGCTTTTACCCTCTTGCAAAGCTTCCAAAATATCATTCTGCTGGTATGTTTTTCCTCTTGCTTCCTCAACAAGGTACTCCTTTTGGCATATTTCATTTGTGATGTTTTCAAAATGTGAGTTGCTTGCTGTTTCCATGAGTCACCAAAAAAAAGACCCCCAAAGTAGTTAGATGCAGAATCCTAAGAGGGAGGAGGAGAAAGGTGGGAATGTTTACAATTCTGTGCAAATAAAGGATGCAAAGGAAACACTTTATTCAATTTGCCCACAGCTGCTAACTTCAAATGGTGCCACTCAGCTATAGTTAGCAAAGAGAAAAGGGATTTTTCTTTTCTTTTTTTGCCTTTAAAGATTTCAGAATTTTGACCCCTTTCTGTATATAGGAAAATTAGTGTCTGTAAAGCTTAGAATGGAGAAAAGATGCCCCCATTCGCTGTTTTTTTACTGACACTTGGGGATCACAGGGTGCATTTTCCTTACTTGAATTAATTTTATAAATAAAGAACTTTGCTGTGACAAAGGACTTAAAATAGGCAGAGGTGGGAAATGATAAACTAGCTCCTCATCCTCATCTGGGCTGCAGGATATAGTATACATTTAAATTTTGATTGCTATCAAATCAGTGGAAAGTGGGGATCTCTTGGGTCCCAGAAATGTCATTGGGGAGGCACATGGCCCATAAGGTGCACTTTATTCACCTCCTGCTTGGGAAGGAGTCACCGGTGGTGCAGCAGGTTACACCACTGAGCTGCTGAACTTGCTGACCAAAAGGTCGGCCATTCGAATCTGGGGAGCAAGGTGAGCTCCCGCTGTTAGCCCCAGCTTCTGCCAACCTAGCAGTTCGAAAATGTGCAAATGTGAGTAGATCAATAAGTATCACTCCGGAGGGAAGGTAATGGCGCTCCATGCAGTCATGCCAATGGCCACATGACCTTGGAGGTGTCTACTGAAAATGCTGGCTCTTTGGCTTAGAAATGGAGATGAGCACCAAACCCCAGAGTTGGACATGACTAGACTTAACATCAGAGGAAACCTTCACCTTTACTAGAGCTTGGGAAACTACATGGGTTCTCAGAATCCACCAGCCATTACGGACAGTAGCGAGGCCACTATTACCTTGATCCTGTTATTACTAGTAAGGGACGAGAGCAAAGGGGTAGGATTCCTAGCTCTTTAATTGGAAAAAGGAATCCTCCCAGTGTGGCTGGGCTCAGATGGAAGGAAGAAGAGATATTTCCTATTCTTTGAGCGTAAGAAAACACAAGTGAAATTTCACTTGAGTTTCAATAGTTGCAATTTAAGCATGCCCTTAATTTGTCTGTTGAAATTAATAGGACTCTACAAACAGTACTTCACTCTGACTGGGTCATATCCATAAGCTTTACACACTTTGTTCTATTTTTTAAATATTTGGGCAAAGAAATTAGTATACAACTAATACTGAATAAATGCCACATATGTGGTTGGATCATAAAAGACCAGAACATAAGTGGATTTCTGGACAAACCCTTGTTCCTGTGTTGACTGCCTTTTCCAGTATTTGAAGCTGGAAAAAGATTTTATAAAATCTGCAGAAATTATTAAGAAACTGGAAGGACCATCTTCACAAATGATCAAAATACACCTTATTGCAACAACAGTGAGCAAAACATAATTGCATTAATGACTAGCTTGTAGGTTTCAGTAGTGTAGTCATAAATCTTCACATATAGCTGTACGTTTAATACAGTGTGAAAATTAGAACTGGGAAGCATTGCTTTTTGGGACTATTAAAAGAGATAATTAAAACAGTGGGTCTGTGTTGGTGTAAAAAAGCATAAAGGAATCCAGTAGTACCCTTGAGATTATTCTAGCATGCGTTTTCATGGAGGTGAACTGATATACATAAACACTCATACTAGAATAAACTGGTTAGTCTCAAAGGTACCAATGGGTTCAATTATGTGTTTTTGAGGGACAACAATATATGCTGACTGGGTGATTTGAGAAATTGTCATACAAATTCTCCCTCTCCCTCTCTCTCTCTCTCTCTCTCTCTCTCTCTCTCTCTCTCTCTCTCCCCCCCCCCCCAGCTCTTATTTACAACAAAGTCCATTAGGATCGACAGTCGGTGGTTGTAGAAGAGTGAGCTAGAAAAGGTAGCATAATGATTAACATGTTGGGCTGAAGAAAAATAGATGCCATATTTCTCCTAACTGCCTAAGATGCCTAATTCAAAATGTTAGTGGAATTTCTCTTCCCTGTATGAAAGAGAAACATTTATCTTAAATTCAAAGGTCCGTCAGTCTTCATTTCCAACAGGTGAAGGTCTTTCATATGTTGTATGGCTTCCAGGCTGTATGGCCATGTTCTAGCAGCATTTTCTCCTGATGTTTTGCCTGCATATGTGGCTGGAATCTTCAAAGGATCTGATGGTGATTAAGCAAGTGGAGTATATATATACCTGTGGAATGTCCAGGGTGGGATAAAGAGCCAATGTCTGTTAACCAAGTGTGAAGGGTGCAATTAGCAAGCCTGATTAGCAAGAGCTGGAGTGGGATCCATCCATTAGCATGCGAGTAACTGAGAAGATTGCATAGTCAATAATGAGGGCATCTGCCTGGAAGTAGCCATGCCTTTGTACCCTTGCAGTGTTTATTACCTGGAGGCATCCTTTGTCTGGATGGTGTTCACTATCCCTTGGTTGTTTGCTGCCTGTTGTTGCAGCCCAGCCACCTGCTTGATCCCTATCTTACCCAAACACCACATTGATCAATAATAATAATTTTATTAAGAAAAGAGTATCTAATGTAAAAACAGTTTCAAAATAGTGTTCAAAATAAATAGACGAAGCATTCACTAAAGTACCAGCAAAACCCAGTATGTAAAAGCAATTTCAAAGTTACATCCAGGAGCTAGATTTCCAGGAGCTTAAAAAAAAAGTAATCAATTCTGAATATGAATTCCAAACTTCACCGGAGACAAAAGCAAGAAACTGTAATCCAAGGTTTGTTGCACTTAAACTAGAATTATATCCAAAAGCTTGAACATGAATATGACCATAATCCAAAGACTTGATACTTGAAGTTGACTATAATCCCAGAGGCTTGAAACTTAAAGCAAGATTTGCAATCCAAACAGTAGGCATGGAAGTTAAACAGCAAAACAAGATACAGATTCGAGAAAAGAACTCCTGATTCGAGAAAAGAAGCTCCCAAGATAGGCAACTTGACACATGAAAATCCAACACTGATCTTCCCACCGAACATTGACTCCAATTCCGTAAGAATACTCTCTCTGGCCTATGACATCACTCTTGCTCACACCTGGGTTCCCTTTGTTTATCTTTCAGCCTCTGAGAACAATGAATTTGTCTCTGTTTTGCACTACCTCTTCTGATTTGTAAACGCTGGGTTATCAGTAACCCTCCTGTCTCCCCCACATTCCTTTCAGAGTCAACCCCTGGCTGATTCTCATGAGAATCACTGCCTGTTTCCCTGATAACAGATCTACCCCAAACATTCCCATAGTCTTGAAAAACATTTTTGCTTCCCCCCACAGAAACATCAGGCTCCAACAGAACATCCTCATCATCCTCAGAGGCTTCACAGGCCTCAACACTTGGGGCCTTCTTGTGTCTGGGTGGTGTTCATTAGTTACTGTATTGATTTTGGTGTTTCTGAATACTGATAATAAGATTTTGTTCATTTTCATGGTTCTTCCTTTTTGTTGAAATTATCCATGTGCTTGTGGATTTCAGTGTCTTCTCTGTGTAGTCTGATAAAGTAGTTGTCAGTGTGGTCTGGAATTTCTATATTTTCAAATAATATTCTGTGCTTAGCTTGGTTTATCATGTGTTCTGCTATTGCTGATTTTTCTGGCTGAAGTAGTCTGCAGTGCCTTTCATGTTCTTTGATTCATGTATGGGAGCTGCGTTTGGTGAAACATCAGGAAAAAATGCTGCTAGAACACGGCCATACAGCCCGGAAACCACCCAACTCCTCAGTGACTCTAGCCGTGAAAGCCTTTGACAATATGTCTTTCATATAGATGATGGATCGTTAATCACTTGTATCTATTGGTTTCTCCAGTTGTTGTTGCTTTTTGGCATCAAGTCAGCTCTGACCCTATTGTGGTGGTCCAATGAAAGAAAGACCTCCATAGACCAACAACTCTTCTAAGGGCTTACTAACTCAGCTGTGGTTTCCTTGATGGAATCAACCATTCAATCAATCTTTAATGTGGTCTTCCTCTTTTACTACTGCCTTCCTTTTTCGTGAAGATTATCATATTTTCTAAGGAAGTCATTTCATCTCATGATATGTTCAAAGTGCAATAGCCACAGTTTATCCATTTTGTCCCCTAGTGAGAGGTTGGGGTGGATTTGGCCCATTTATTTGTCTTTTTGATATCAACAGAACTCTCTTCTAGCACCATATTTCAAATATTTTGATCTTATTCCAGTCATCTCTCTTAATTGTCTGACTTTCACAACCATACATAACAATTGGAAATATACAGCATGATTATTTTGATTCTGGTATTTAATTAAACTTCTTTACACTTGAGGATGTGATCTAGTTCATTCACAACTTTCCTTCCAAGCATTAATCTTCTGATTTAGCTCTATTTTAATTAATTACTCAGCCAAGGTATAGATGATTTTAAATTATTTTGATATTTTCATATTTTTCCATAGTTGATGAGTTTCTAGTGGAACTTGGTTTTATTGGAATTTGATGCATGGTACTGTGGTGACTGTTGGTTCCCATGTCAGTGAAGCTGTAGACTCACCCCAGATTTTCTTCCAGGTTTCATGGGAGCTGTTCAAGCTTGGAAATGTATTTGGAGAGAAATTTCAACATCTTGAATTGTTCATTTGGCATTCAGGGTAAACCCATAATGAATTCTCCATCCAGTAACATGGAAGCCATTAGCTGTCACTGATTTAATACCTAATGGCGTTTACACACCTATGTATAAGAAGAAGGTAATCTCTGCTCTTGCATAAGTAGTTTAGAAAACCAGTTAGTACATCTTTAACAGCTGTTCTGTGGAAACAGTTTGCTTAGACAAACCAATCCCTTGACAGCTTTAAGGAGCAACTGTTCACAAATCATCATCTTTGTCAGATAGACATCTTTTCCTGATCACTTTTCTTAAGCAGCCTATTATTCCATGTCTTTGGGAAGGTTTGCTGTAAAATTACATTCCCTCCAAGCTATGTGCCATTGAAAGCATAATTGCGTTATAAACAGTCAAGGAAGGGAATCTTCCGTTTCATCTAAAAGGTTTATAATCAACATAAGCCATCAAGAATGAAAAGGAGAGATGGCTACCAAGCGTTATTTGCAGAGAACAGTTTCTTCCAGAATGACTTTTTGTTCCCCAAAGTGCCTTTCTGTGGCTGATGTGAGCAAGCATCTTTGTGTTCCTTAGAATTAACTTCTTTTGGCTTGGAAAAATGATGAGTTACAAACATGGCACACACAGCAGCAAGGTGGGCAGACTTCTTCAAATGGGAAAAAAACCTGACGGAAAACATCACCCATTTTAAATGGGTTTGGAAAAATGTACTTTTGTACTCTTGCTTTTTAAAAATAATCTAATTTTCCATCCCCGAGTACTAGGGTGAAAGGAAGCAATTTTCTAAGGGGGGGGGGAGGAGTATTTGGCACATTGGCCATACGTTTTACTGTATGTTTTATTCAATCACAAGGGTTGTTATGCTTTCAATTCATTCTCTTATCACTAAAGACCAGGTCATATTAAAAGAACACCTGCAACTAAGTCACCCTGACACTTCTGATGGCCCTGTTGTAAAACTGGGCTATCAAGAGTGACCCTGTCACAGTCTTTGTAATGTGACCTTTAAATTTTCTTTAAAATATTTTTCTTACTTGGAAAAAAAAAGATGTCACATTACAGTCTTCAGCCTGAATTACGGCAGAATGAGGTGGCGTGAACTCAAACTGCTCAGGCAATTTTGTTGTTGTTATGTACTTTCCAGTAACTGAGTTATAGGACTTTCTTGGTTGGATTGTTGGACTACAGGATCTTTAAGCTTGAATCCCTGTGACCCCCAAAAACACCAGGTGATCTTGGTCAGGTCGCATTTTCTCAGCCTTAGAAGAAAGCAATGGGAAACTTCTTCTGAATAATTATTTGTCAAGGAACCCCAATGATAAACTGGAGTCAAATTGAAAGCACATTAAAAATGAGTACATTACTGCAACATTTGGAGAAGTATATCAGGATGAAAGGATAATTGCATCCTGACCTGCTTATTATTTTGGGAAGTGTGAATTGAGCGAGTTCATTTTTATATGATTATTGTTGTATTTATTTTTGCACCACCACCCCCCTCCCCAAGATGGGATACAGCACAACTAACAATTAAAAAGTGTTAGTTAATATCATATGAGAGGTAAAAAGAAGGGTTGAATTAATTCCGTTATTTAAGCAATTCAATAGAAATATAATTATATGAAAAAAACTTTAAAAATCCCTAGCCCATTTCAGTTTTAAAAGCCTGTGTGAACATAATGGTTTTTGCTTGCCAGTGTAAGGACAACTCCCTTGGGAAGGGAGTTCCAGAGTTAAGAGGCAGCCACCAAGAAGGCCATCTTTCACGTCCCCACCAACCATACTTGAAAGGATGGTGGGACTGTAAAAAAGATTTCAGAGCCTGGGCTGGCTCATATAAATGCTTGTTGTTGTTGTTGTTGTTGTTGTTGTTGTTGTTGTTGTTGTTGCTGTTGCTGTTGTTTGTATCCCACCTTTATTGCTGTGGCTGAGAACAAAGCAGCTTAGGAGTGAGGAGTCTTCTTTGCAGCCTTTGAACTCAAAATTGACCAGAGTGAAGGCTGGTGGTGGTGATAAATCTACTTCAGGTTTTCATCTGAACTTTAAAAGAGATATCCATGGTATCTTGGACTAAAATTCAAAGCAGACAAACTGTCCCATTGCATAAGACATTAACTGCTTCTATTTATTGCCCCTAGCACATCCAATTGTACCAATTTCAAGTTTCACTGCCCAGTATGACCCTACCCTTAAATTCTCTCATAAAAGTAAACCTACTCGAAAGACATAGGTGCATTTGCACTGTATAATTAATGCAGCTGGACACCAGTTTAACTGCCCTGGCTCAATGCTATGGAACCATGGCAGTTGTAGTTTTACAAGGTCTTTAGCCTTTTCTGCCAGAGTGTTGGTGCTTCACCAAACTACAACCTCCATGACTCCAGTACATTGAGCCATGGCAGTTAACTGGTGTCAAACTGCATTAATTCTACAGTGTAGATGCAGCCCTGGAAAGAGGGAAGATGAAGCCAAGGACAGATTGCAGAGCTAAGAAAATGTTCCTTTTTGGACTGCAATTCCAATGGCCAGGGAAATTCAATCCAAACCTAGAATCTTCTCTGACCTCAGCAATATGATTTCTGCAGGAACCACTAAAGTCAATTCCTGTGATCAAAGGTTTATCCTTTGTTGAGGGGAAAGGGACAGACAGGCTTCATGTCAGTCTGTAATCCTCCTACACTTCAGCCAACAGCATTAAGCAGTTTTCTGACAGTTTAGATGCACAGAATGCCAGTACACTGTGCACAATGCAATTTATCTGGAAACTTCCGCTCAGGTGATCCTTAAAGGTAGCATTGGAATTCTTCTGCTTGGCTTCGGCTGGCTAATAGGAATCTAAGTGATAACTGGTAGAAGGGCACTGGAGCATTCATGCATGTGGAATCACCAGGTGCACACCCACACCCTGAAATTTCCCAGTGCAGGAAACAGAAGGGCAAAAGTCCTGAAACTTTCAAACATGCATCCACATACTGCTAATAGGGAGCATTAGTGAAAGAAAATATTTTGGGTGTTTTACCACATGCAATGGCAACTGTTGGTTTCAGTGTTGATAGAGACATACTCTGGATTTCAGACTGAACTTTAAATGAAACTCTGAAAGTGCTGAATCCTATCCTCTTAATATATTTGGCACACTGGATATCTCTTTTAAAGTAGTATGTGCTAAAAACCAGAGGAGCTTCATCATTCCATTGAGATAGAAGTTTTACACTAATGAGTGTAAAGAATTTCTTTCCCTAATTCAGTTCCAAACATTCAGTCATATTATGGTGTGACTGAGATTGAGTCCATTCTGGAATGAAGCTAACTGATTAACCTTTAACAGGTCATTGTTCTTCTGTCTACTGTGCCTTTTGTGACCCTTTGTGTCTTCCAAGATAACACCACAAAACCCTGGAGCTGACCATTTTCCAGTCCAGAAGTTACAAAACAAAGAAGGGTCAAAACTAGCAGTTGTCTTTGTCTGTGTTACATGGTGCTATTGGAGACAGCTTTTCTACCATTCCTGTACACCTTTTATCAATCAGAATCACTTTAAATTAAATTGACCCACTCTGGATTTAGACTGGGCTGATCCAGTTTGCTTCAGACCAAATCCAAATGTTGAACCATTTTCTCTGGAGTTCAGAGTTTGTCCAAAACAGTTGCATTGCCACACTTCATTCATCAGTACAGGCTGGAGTGGTACAAAAGAGTTGGCAGTGTTAGAAGAGAAGCCTGTTTGCCTGTGTATAACATGCTCATTTCTTTTGTCCTGTCACCATAAGAAGACAAACTGGGTTTTGCCTTTTAAAACACCACTACAAAACCCCAACAAGCCAGTACACAGGGATGACAACAGGGCAGTGTACTTTGTATGGTGTCCAAGGCATGATAAGAGTCACTAGTTTGTACAGTTCAATTTATAGATGATAAGTCTTGTCAATTGTATTATTATCTATTATACTTAATGGGATATCTACATTTGGAGGCAATGTATCTTTGGACATAATATGCTGGAGATGAAAACCAAAGGAAGGTCTTTAGCATCTTGTTCATTTCTTTTGAAGAGATGCCACTGAGCACTGCTGGAAAGGAGATGATGGATTAAATGGACCTTTTGGTCTGATCCAACAGAGCTGAGCTTCTGAGTTTGGAAACACCATAGGCAACAAGGTTTCCATCTGATCACCTTCAGCTTTATTGAAAGAAATCATTTGTCTACAGCCTCAAATGTACATTTACGTATTCTTCCTCCTTAGCCCTACTTCTCTTTTCATCTCCTGCAGACAGCTGGAAGGACGCCAGCGTTGTCACAGACTAATGTTTCTGCTTGAGCCCATGATTTTGTAACCTTTAAGTGAGCATGCAGTAATGTTTCATTTTATGACCTTCCCGAGAAAATTCCACAAGGCTTAAAGGGTGCAAGATGTTGCCATTGGAATTTCAATTGGTGGCAATGTGACTCGAACACTGACGTCAGGAGCTTTGGTATGGCATCTCGACTACTCTTCAAATGGCTATGATTTTTCTCCATGGAGAGAGACTCTAAAGATTGTTTTAAGTTGGCTGCTTTAAGATGCATTTTTCTGCTTTGGTTTTGGGAAGCAGCATGAGACCACACAGTATAGATATGGTAGTGACATGGAATGACAAGAATTTTGTGTATAGCAACACACATGATTTCTTATGGCTGCTCACGACTCATAATTTTAAATTGATCATCTACTTTTGAGCCATTTCATACATGATCTACATTTTGTAATTTTATGAATCTGTAGCTGTACTAAAGGGACATAATGTGAAGAGGTGTAAGAATGCTCCAATGTGCATCAGACATTTCTGGTGCATGTTGGGCATGTCTGTTGTGCTCTGGTGTTCCCTAATAGTATTTGGATGTGCACTGGGGAGATAACCCCAATGTGCATAGTATCCATTGAGTATAGATCATGCAAATCAGTCAATCTACCCTTGTGAAATGGATCCCTCTACGTTATAATATCACTGCAGTCTAGGTTAATGTGGATGTTGTGCAACTACTCAATTCCATTTCTGTACATGTAAGACCATTTATAAAAATGCAAGTCCCAAGTAAAATGCCAGCCAATGTTCATTAATCTTCAGATTCCTCAAATATCTACAGTTAAGTCAAATGATTCATCCATATGTATTTCTCATTCCCAATTCAGTAAAATGTAAATGAGCCCTGATAAGCTTCTATATTTTTATATAATTCTATGAATACCAAAAGTTGTATTCTTTTCTTTCTCCCCTACTCTATAGGGAAAAAAAACAGATGAGTGTTTGCTCAGAAAAAAACAACATACATCTTCATTCCTTAGACCAAGGATGCTCTGTTCTTCTAATTCTAGATGAGATTACTGGAAAGGATTTTATAATGTGATTGGTTTGTTTCCCGTAAACAGGATGATAATAAGTGGCAATATTTTAAAATTTGCTGGCATGTGAGTTCAAAATTTGACCAGGAGGAAAAAAGTTACACTTCCCCCGCTCCCATCCATTATTTCTTCAAATATAAAAAGCAGACCGGCAAGCCATGGCCGAGATAATTAGATATGTTGCACCTTATTAAATTAGCTGAGGGACAATAAGAGAAACTTATGGAGATAAAAATCTAAACTCTTGGCAGAGTGGGAAAAGGGAATGAGGTTTATCTTCTCAGACATGGGATTACAACCACTATTCTTACTCATACTGTTAATATGAGTGAATGTTGACAGTGTAGTCTAACAGCCCAATTTGGACTTGGTGCTAGAACAACAGAACTATCATGTGTTAGGCTTGCCATTTTCTGCTTTATTTGTTGGTAAACTGAATTAATATAACCTAGTTCACTGGATTATTGGGAAGCTTAAAACATCTAACATGGAGAATGTGGTATATTTTGAATGTGGGGTATTAAAAGGAAAACAGACATAGTTATTTTTTATCATGCATCCAATCTATTCTATTCAAGAGAATAGAATTCTGCTACCAGAGAAGTGGCATATACGTGCCTTTGGAAGATTGTCATAAAGAGAAAGAAAAATATAATAAATAAAAACACATAAAATATACAGTGGGCAGAGGTGGGGGGAGAGCAGGAATCATCTTTCAGTACCTTGAATACACAAATTTCATTTGACATTAGGTTTTATAGGTAATGGGTAGCAAGTTCATATGAAGAAGGACAGCCAATTCTGGGTTGCATCAAAAGTATAGAATCCAGATTGAGGGAAGCCATAGTGACAGTTTATTCTGCTTTAGCCAGACCTTATTTGGGATACTGTATCTAGTACTGAGCACCACTATTCAAGAAGGGCACTGTTAAGTTAGAACATGTCCAGAGGACAACCAAAATGGCAAAAAGTCTGGAAATCAAAGCTTTATGAAGACTAGCTTATGGAGCTAGATAAAGAAAACGGAGAGGTGACATGATAGCCATATTTGAGTATTTTGAATAGAAATCACATGGAAGAGGAGGTCACCTTGTTTTTTGCTGCTCCAGAGACTCAAAGAGTGGAGGAATTTCCTTGTCTGGAGATCTTTAAAAAAGATCAGATGGTTTTATGATTTTGTATTACTTTAAAGTATTTAATACTAGCTTGATTTCTGAGTCTGTTATTTCAATATTCTGCTTTGTAACGTATTTCTTCTTAGCTTCCTTCCAGCCTTGGATACCAAGATTCTGGTGAAGGCTGTCCTATTGCCTCTAAGCACCAGGTTTTTTCTTTAGTGGGGTTCTGATTTTTTCTAACCATTGTAGGCTGCTTTGGGCACACGGAACAAAAAAAAAAACTAGGATAAAAATCAAATTAATAAATACAACCATGAATACACATAGTCTCCCCAACAAGCAATGTTTACTCACTATTTCAGAGCAGCCGTTTCGATATCAGTGTTGCATTCCTGAGTGCCCCACACTTGTCTTGTCTCTTGAACCACAGTTAGAACAGTTGTCAGTTCAGAAACAAGCAGAATCTTTGCAATGGGTTTGAAAGGAAACATTCCACAAACAACTGCCCACTTCTCTGGAAAGCCAGTCTACAGAAGAAGCAGCAGAAGTGGTTCATCCTCATTAACAGTATAACACATGTTGGCTGATAAATGGGCAAAAATATCCAAGATCCCTTAACAAGCAATATCTTGATTAGAACCAGCAAAATATGTGTGAAATTGTATGCAAGCTCTTGAGATCTCCAGATTTCTTCAGTGAGCAAGATGGAACAAAAAGCAGGGTGGGAGTGAGAAGATGAGGGGGAGAGAAAGAAACGTTCTGGCGATGAACCTTTCATAGGCTGAAATTTGGCTTAGGTTTCGATACATGCTGTGCAGGATTCATATTATGCCCAGGATTCTGTTGGAAATATCTATTGTGGGGTTGGGCAATTATAACAATATTGGGCAATATTAGGCAATTAGGACCCATTGGGGTTGAAAAAACAGCCAAAAACCAAAGAAATCAGAGAACATCAGGGAGACCTTCCCTACTTTTGGAAGACCTTTCTTTTGGAGGCCTGATTAGTACCAACATTGGCATAATTGCCAGTGCAAAGTAGCACAGCTTTTTACCAAAGTCTCTGGAGTCTCATTTATTATGTTCAAACTTTCATTTAGTTTCAAGCAGTTTTAACATTTCTTAACTGGCTTTCTTATTTTTGACATGTCTTTTTAACTTTAAACATTGTTTTAGCTATTATTTCTATTGTTTTCAATGGTTTTAAATATGTTAAGTTGATTTGATTTCTATGCTGCCTTGAAATTCCATAATATTGGGCAGGGCATAAATGTGTTTTTAAGAAATAAAATATGAGAATTTTATTTTAAACTAAACTCCCATACACGCAGTGTATAAAAATAACTGTATGGTCCTGGAGTCAATGTTATTTTTGGCCAGAAAAAGGGTGACCCAGGTAACCTGGAGATGCATGGGCCATATAAACAAACTTGGGCCCTCCATCCAGACCTAGGGCTATCCATTGTCCATGCCAGATGAAATGGCTCATTGTGTCATTTAATGTTCATACATACAAACAAACACTCCGTTTAGTACTTGAATTTGTCACCACTGACTTTTAAAAAATGTAGGTGCATTGGCAAACAGAGAATAAAGACCAAAGTAACAATTTTTCCTATTTGAAATAATGGAGCCTGATTTTGGGTGGTGCATTAAATAAAAAAAGAAACCTTGACAGAAATTGGAACCAAATTGGATAGTTATGCCTAGCAGGTGGAAGGAAGGTAATCTTATGATGATAACTCTCATTTTCAGGTGGTTGATTCTTATCTTCTTTGCATTGCAGAATCCAGCATGACACCTAACAAATCCACTTAAAGCTGTGTCTTCCCTGCTACTCCATTTTAGGGATAATCCTATAAGATTTTCACAACTTCAGATTCAAGTCACCTTTCCCCCTCTCTATCTCTTCTCCTGTACTGCTACTTTTTGTAACAACTCATCTGTTGAGGATATCTGAAAAACTAGCTGTTTACACATAATTTTGTATATATTTTTGTTGCATTGTCATGTCTGCCATCTCATGAAGCTGAGACTGTGGCTTGCTATGGTTCAGTGGAGATTTAAGCCATACTCTAGAGTGCCAGGGTGCATCTAGACTGTAGAGGTTAATGCAGTTTGATATCACTTTAACTGCTCTGGCTCAATGGTGTAGAATCCTAGGACATGTAGTTTAAGAAGACCTTTAGCATTCTTTGCCAAAGTGTGGTGGTGCCTCAAATTCCATGGTTTTATAGTTTTGAGCCATGGCAGTTTAAATGGTGTCACTCTGCATTAATTCTGCAGTGCACCTGCAGACCAATAATTGAACCATTACACCACACTCTCTCTTGTGTACATGTCTGTGTCTATATATCTTCAGGGAGTCAGCATGGTATAGTGGTGTGAGTATTAGACTATGACTCTGGAGACAAGGGTTTGAGTTGTTGCTTGCCCATGAACCCCACTCAGTGACTTTGGGCAAGCCACACTTTGTCAGATGTAGAGGAGGGCAACACCAAGCTTCTTCTGAACCAACCTTGTCAAGAAAACCCAATGATAGGTTCATCTTAGGGTCATCACAGGCTTGAAATGACTTGGATATACACAACAACATATGCCTTCATGCTGCCTATTGACTTACTGTCCCCATGACATTTGCTCATTTCTGTAAGTATTGTGGGTTTTTTTGGGGGGCTGAACAAACTACCTTGCTTTGGCAAGATTTGGGATCTCTAGAGCTTGCTGGAAACTCCAGAGTATCCAGCAACTTTGGGCCAGTTTGGACAGGAGGGTCAGAACAGATTTGGATCAATCTACTGATCAGGTGGGACACCGACACATACCCTTTTCCCAGGAAGAGGGAATGGATTGTGCCTGTGCCACCAATGCCACTCCTAGTCAGCACCAGAGCTCCGTCTGATGGCCAGCAGCCTGAATGGATCTATATAGCCAACTGGGAGCCGTGGTGGCAATACAGAGGGCGAGGTGACAGTCCAGTAATACTGATGTGGTCTTGGCTTGAATGGACTATCTGGATGGCAACACCATATCTCAGTGGGTTTGGATAGGTGTCTGTCCACCGCCGGACTAGTCCCAGATTTAGGAGCCAGTGTAGACTCATTCTTATTGCAATCTGATTCATGGCGCTTCCATTACAATGCACTGGAAGCAAAATGATTTTGTATCCCCTTTAACACTAAGTTTAAGACTAATAAGTTGGTAGCATAAACCTTCACAGGCATAAACTTCATCAGATGTATTAACTCCATGAATGCTTAATGCAACCAACTTACAGCTCTCTGTTTCAAAGGATATAAAAGATCTCTTTGCACACTGATCCAGACTAACATGGCTATATTCTCGAAGTGTACTTGAAAATAGTGCAACCAAACTGTGATGATGGAAACTGTCAATTTTCTGTATTGTTTACCTAACATCTTTCTCCTTCTTCCTCTCATTGTTTATCCAACTTATTCATGATTCATTTTGTTTTTGCTGACTCTGCTTTCAATCATATTTAACTTTTTCTTTCTGTCTGTATCTTGAGTCAATAAACAATCCCAATAGGACTGGGTGAGCCCTAATCCAGATAGGCTTGTTTCCCATTTTAAAACAAATTACTTTAAATATTACCCCACCATTAATGTTTAAGAGAGGATATTGTTCATGTTCCAGAACCAAGTCTCATGAATGTTTTAATACTTCTAAGCATGAGCTCCATTGAGGTCAATTTGAAAATTCCCGTATTCATTTCTTTTTCCTTTGCAGATCTGATGCTCTTTTGCCAGCACAAGGGGTTATATAGTGCTTTTGCCTCTCTCAGACAAATCAAAAAGGCAATTGCTTTGCCACTGGAAAGTACCAGAAGTATATAATTCTTAAGAAGTGGAAAATTGAAAGGGTACTGCCAAGATGGGCGTAGGTTAGAGTGGCGCATGAGATCTTTCACTGAGTTAGTTCTCTGAGATAATAATCTTTAAGAAGCAGGATTTTTCAAAACTTAACATTTATGAGAGTTTCTCCACAGGGAGGAATTGGCACTTCATCCTTGCTTGTTTCTTTTCTCCCCTTTTGTTGCACATCTCTTTTAATGAAGCATTTGAGTTGTGTCATCGCTAGGGTATCAGAAACAGTCTCGGTGTTCAAAGGTCTTATTCTACTATTAACAAAGGCTAAGAGAGCATTGACAACAGAGGAAAATGACCTATGTGACCTTTATGGACTTCCCAGAGACATATACTTGGTCATTGTTGGAAGCATGAGGACATTTTGGTTTCATCCAGCAAAACTCTTTGCTAAATGCTTGTAATCTGTAACCCTACAGATTTCTGCAGTTATGTCACAAGGGTTGGTGTCATCCAGTGTGGTAATTCATAGTGTCACTCCATAGACTGCCTCTGCCATACCAGACCATATTTCTATAGAATCATAGAATCATAGAGTTGGAAGAGACCTCATGGGCCATCCAGTCCAACCCCCTGCCAAGAAGCAGAAAATCGCATTCAAAGCACCCCCGACAGATGGCCATCCAGCCTCTGTTTAAAAGCCTCCAAAGAAGGAGCCTCCACAACACTCCGGGGCAGAGATTTCAACCGCCGAACAGCCCTCACAGTGAGGAAGTTCTTTCTAATGTTCAGGTGGAATCTCGTTTCCTGTAGTTTGAAGCCATTGTTCCGTGTCCTAGTCTCCAGGGCAGCAGAAAACAAGCTTGCTCCCTCCTCCCTATGACTTCCCCTCACATATTTGTACATGGCTATCATGTCTCCTCTCAGCCTTCTCTTCTGCAGGCTAAACATCCCCAATTCTTTAAGCCTCTCCTCATAGGGCTTGTTCTCCAGACCTTTGATCATTTTAGTTGCCCTCCTCTGGACACATTCCAGCTTGTCAACATCTCCCTTCAACTGCGGTGCTCAAAATTGGACACAGTATTCCAGGTGTGGTCTGACCAAGGCAGAATAGAGGGGGAGCAGGACTTCCCTGGATCTAGTCACTATACTCTGACTAAACTGCCATTGTCGCATCACATTGTTGGCTCATATTTAACTTCTTGTCCACGAGGACTCCAAGAACTTTTTCACACATACTGCTGTTGATCCAGGTATCCCCCATTCTTTATCTTTGCATTTCATTTTTTTTCCTGCCTAAATGGAGTATCTTGCATTTGTCCTGCAGCACTCCACTAGTCACTTCTTTCCAGGATGAAGAAGACGCATTGGTAAGCACCCTTTGGGTTTGCTCACTTAGCCAATTATAGATCCACCTAACTGTAGTTTTGCCTAGCTCACATTTGACTAACTTGTTTGCCAGAAGGTCATGGGGGACCTTGTCGAAGGACTTACTGAAATCCAGGTACGCTACATCCACGGTGTTCCCTGTATCTTTTTCTACTAATGATACTTGTAAATCAAAATCCCCATATATGATTAAATGTGATTATATATTCCCATATATCATTACATTAATGACTATAAAAAACCCAGTACCAATGAAAAAACAGCACATGCTTGTAGTGTATGCAGATAAAACTATCTGACTTGAAGTATCATTGTAATTGGGTAACAATGACTGCTCTGACAGGAGAGCATGTGAGAGCAAAAAGTGAATTAGCATACCTTTAGCCTTGTAGGTATATTGATACTGTATATGTAAGCTGGGCTTACAAAAACATTTTTGTGTTTATCAAAGCTAATACAGAGATATAATACATATCTACTGAAACCCTGCACAAAAATTGTATTAACAATCATTCTGGTGTCAAGTGCTCTGATAATGTCAGATGATGAAGTCCGCACCCCCCTCCACACACCCCTAGTGATGCCACTGAATCTAAGAAAAACTAATGCATGGAGTGAAACTTAGGTAGAGATTTTGGGAGGTGGGTTGAAAGAGGGCAAGGAAGTGCATTAAAAAAAATTAAAGGCAGCTAGAGAATTTTCCACATAGCCAGTGGCTCCCATATCAGAAGAGTAATGAATCTGCTATGGTTTTTGATTTTTTTCTGAACTTTAAAGAAACTATTCAAGGCACTTTTTTCACGTCAGGAGCGACTTGAGAAACTGCAAGTTTCTTCTGGTGTGAGAGAATTCACTGTCTGCAAGGATGTGGCCCAGGGGATGCCCAGATGTTTTTTGATGTTTTTACCATCTTTGTGGGAGGCTTCTCTCATGTCCCTGCATGGAGCTGGAGCTGACAAGAGGGAGCTCATCTGTGCTCTCCCTGGTTGGATTCAAACCGGCAACCTTCAGGTCAGCAATCCAGCCTTTAAGTCAGCAGTCTTGCCAGCACAAAGATTTAATCCACTGTACCACCAGTGGCTCCCTCAATCCAAGGCACTAAATCTATTTCATGGAATCATAGAGTTAAAAGAAAACACAAGGGCCATCCAGTCCAACCCCCTGCCATGCAGAAACACACAATCAAAGCACCCCCAATTTATGGCCACCCAGGCTCTGCTGAATGACCATCTGTCAGGGGTGCTTTGGAGAAGAAGGCTCAATATATTGAATAACTTAATGAAAGTTTAGAACATATTACTTTGAGTGAATGAAGAAAACTTGCCACTAGAGGGAGATATCAGCATAGTCATTAGGATGGTAAAATCCATGTATATCAATTTTTCTCATATAGACAGGATTGTGAACATGATGAGATCTGGATTATTTCTCTTATTGTCCCTGGATCATTTTGGACTTGATGAGTCACCTTTAAATGTGTGAAGTGAGTGAACTGAAAACCATTTATTTGATTTTGATGATATGATATAAAAGTTGGTTCAGTATTTAACCATTGGTGTATCATTCACATGTCATTCTCCACTGGGTGATTTGGTCATCAAGTGAGCAGCATGCATGTAGGCTCCATTTCCTCTGAAGAAGACTTGTGTGAAGGCTGGCTGAAATCATACATCATGCCAGGCTGATACAAATCTACACGCACATAGTTAAATATGTTTGTGCTATATGAATTCCCTTTAGGGAGAGAGGGCGGTCTAGAAATAAAATTGTTGTTGTTGTTGTTGTTGTTGTTATATTATGAATTTGCAACCAATTGTGTATCCATAAAGGGGTCTGCTTATTGAACAGTGACTAATTATGCAATATTGTGAATCAAGCCGTACATTGGGCAATTCACTATCCGTATGTCCATATATCCACTGATTACGCTTGTGGAACTCTGTGTTTGAACTCTCCATACATTCAGTGAACAGGCAAATGAATAGAAGTAACAGAAGAGCAAAAAGTTGACCACATGCTTTTGTGATTCTGACCATACACTTTGATGGATAAGACATTCAAGGTTAGTAGGAAAGATTCTATATGCAGCTGTATGTGGATAGTACGGCTGTGCAAAAAATTGTAAGAGGACTGTAAATCATAAGCATTTTGTTAAATCTGCACTTATGATTTAATGATTTATGACTTAGGATTTTTGACCCTCAGAGCCACCTTCTGCTTGCATAAGGCTGGAGAACAGGAACCCCAAGCTCCACGGGACCTTAGCTCAGTGGTTCTCAATCTGTGGGTCCCCAGGTGTTTTGGCCTACAACTCCCAGAAATCCCAGCCAGTTTACCAGCTGTTAGGATTTCTGGGAGTTGAAGGCCAAAACATCTGGAGACTCATAGGTTGAGAATCACTGTCTTAGCTCTTGTAGGTTTTTTAAAAAACAATGAATGGAAAAAATAACATTTTTTGTCACTTTGCATTAGAGATGACCCGGACCCCTTACAAAAACTTTAAAACACTTTAGAATAAAAATGGGGATTGCACGAATTTTGTAAATACAAATGAAGCAGATTTTTGGCTTTGTGCACACCTCTATTGGATAGACTTCTTTTTTAAAGTGTTGATCAGGGAATGGGAGTCCAGCCAGTAGATTCATCAATATGAAGGGCATGACCAGTGGGCAAATCTGCCCCCAAAGTTGTTTGACAGTGCCAAGGGGGTTGTTTGATCACTGCCAATATCAATATATGGTGACTATGTAGAACTAGTGCATAATCACAGCAATAGCATGATTTCCCAGTGGGAGAAAAATCCATCTAGTCATCCCACTTGACCATCTTTTGAAGTAGTAGATAAAATCAGTCTTTAGTTCTGCAGCATGAGTGGAGAAGATCAACTTAATATCAACTTCATCTGCTATTCATGAAAACTGGGACTTAATATCTTTTTGAATTTAAAATTTTCTCTAGCATTATCCTCCTAGTCCATTTGTCTGTAATAGTTCTGGTGGAATCTATTGTTTTAATGTTTATGGGCTACCTGCTTCAGAAATGGTATTGCTGAAAAAATGGTGTATATATATATATATATATATATATATATATATATATATATATGCAGCTAAATAATTAAGTATTCATATGCCTTGTATAAATATAATCAAGATTAAATGCTATCTTTCCCCATATTAAAATTTCCCATTACCTTTGGTGAAAAAAGCAGGATGTCTCATGAATGTTAAAAATAGATTGTTAAAAATATGAAGCTATGCTGGATCAAACCAAAGACATAACTGGTGCTGGTTTCTCCCCCTCCTCCTTAGAAACAGTACAAGTAAAATATACAATAAGGTGACCATTGAAGCGGAATTAACTGTTGGCAATATTAGCATAATTTAAGACTATTCATAAAAAAGGAAAAAATGCAATTAAAAGATGAAAACAATAAACCTTCTGTTGTCACTGGAGCCAGCAAAAAACCATGGAAAACCCATAAGGAAGATATGAATACAGTAGCTTTATCCCAATTATGTTCCTCAACAACTAGCAGTTGCCATTCTATAAGGTTCCCATAATCCAACCCTGAGGCCCAAAGGGTGAAATCTCAGCGCAAGGGAGCTGGAACTGATGCTTAACTTCAGGTTAAAAATTTGTAAATCTAATCCTGAATTCCAGCCTGTAATTGCATTGGGCAAGAGTAATACTATTACAGAGCTTCATAAATAGCAATGTGAAGTACAAAAAAGCACCTCATTGAATAACATTGCTTTAGGATGGGGAAATACTAACTCAAATGAGCAAACTTGCAAGGCTGCAAATCCTTGGAGCTACAACTGTGAAGCCTTGGAGCCTGCTAAAAGGAGGGAGAGATGAGAGAAGAGGTTCAAAAGGAAGTCAATAGAATATTTTCCCTATTCCATGGAAAAATGTTGAAAGCGCTTTTTGACCCTCCCCCCAAAAAATAGTTTCCAAAGAGAGTTTGCAAGGTAAAAAAAAATAAACAGATAAAGGAATTCAAACAAGATTTTAAAAATAAAGCAAATAGTTGTGTTTTTTAAAATAAAATAAAATAAAAATGTTTCTAACTTATCCCAACTATTTGAAATTACTGATATGGCTTTACTTGCCTCTGAAATAATATCATGGAGGAACACAAGCAGAGTTTTCACAGAAATTCTAGAGCCCCTGCAGACGTGGAAGATAGATGTCCAATTTACATTTCAAGCAGATGAAATCTGGAACAAAGCCTCTAGCAGATCTTCAGGACTACTTTATTTCACATGAATCTCCTTTTGTGCTCATGTTTTTCAGATATATTCTCTTCCAAGGAAGAGAAGGTAGGTAGGATGCCATAAAAAGAGCAAACTTTTTCAACTGCAGTGCTTTGTTTCTTATATAGGGTACCCCTGCCTGAAAGCAATATGTGCACTTCAGTATGGGAAGGGTTGCTCTGTCTGCTAGGGTTGTTATGTCAAGAGCATCCCAAGCCATGAGATTTTAGAGCCAAAACCTGTGACCTGAGATGTTCCCCTGGAATGTTGTGGACATTTTTAAGCTGCAATCACCCTTTCAGATATTCAGAAACTGGGATTTTGGCCAGACAATCTTGTTAGTTCATTCTCTTTGTCAAAATCCTGGCTTTAGCTTAGAGCTTGTCTACATTAGCCAAAAAACTCAGCACAAATGCAACATTGGCTATTTCTACGGTTCACAGTAACCTTCAGCGTATTTCCAGGTTTTGAGGCAGGGGAGGAGGGTTAATACAACTTTGCTCCACTTTAGGCAAAATCCAGGTCTTTTCAGGAGTCTGGACAGCTGGATCCGGTTCAGTTCAGACTGATACCTTACCCAGACAGACACTGCCCCTGATCAGGGTTGGCTTGTCCTCCAAGTTGACCCCTTCTTTCTTGATAATAGCACAGGCACTCCATCAAATGGCCAGATGCTTGGATGATGTTTTGTGACCAACAGGAGTGATGGAGGTGACACTGAGAATAGCAGCCCATTGAGGCTGATGTGGTCCTGGCTTGTCTGTACACCGTCCCAGATTCAGCATTTTTGATTTGAGGTTGCTCCAGGGAGCCTCGGTGGTGAAGTGTGTTAAAGCACTGAGCTGCTGAACTTGCAGACCGAAAGGTCGCAGGTTCAAATCCCGGGAGTGGAATGAGCACCCGCTGTTAGCCCCAGCTCCTGCCAACCTAGCAGTTCGAAAACATGCCAATGTGAGTAGATCAATAGGTACCGCTCCGGCGGGAAGGTAACGGCGCTCCATGCAGTCATGCCGGCCACATGACCTTGGAGGTGTCTACGAACAATGCCGGCTCTTTGGCTTAGATATGGAGATGAACACCAACCCCCAGTCGAACATGACTGGACTTAATGTCAGGGGAAACCTTTACCTTTACCTTTTGGTCCCACTATAATCACAGTGACATTATTCCAACTGTGGTATAACAATCCCAGTCTCGATAGAATTATGCTCCACCAGAACTAACCCAAGATCTTTTGTGCTTCAAGTAAAGGACGTGGTAGCCCTGCCATTCCAAACATTCAGCATGAAATGTTGAGGGCACCAACTCATATTTCAATTGAAGCGGCATCTGAATTGTTCTGCAGCACTGGTGATAAAGGAGAAACATGAGAAACATGGGAAGGAATTGTCTCTATTGCCCAGGTCATCTCACTCTGCCACATTAGGAATTGTAAGCTCACTCTGTTTCTTTCTATGATGTCAAAATACTTGATATCTACACACGTATGATTTTAGAGCAGAGGAATGTTGACTTCTATGCCTTTATGGCTGATCCAGTCTTGGCTTGCAGCATGAATCACTTCAAGCTGTATTGCCATTTTTAATGTATCAAAACACTCCAGAGATTCAAACAGGCTTTCCTGAGTTTGAAGTTGAATCATAGAGTCATAGAATAGTAGAGTTGGAAGAGACCTCATGGGCCATCCAGTCCAACCCCCTGCTAAGAAGCAGGAAATCGCATTCAAAGCACCCCCGACAGATGGCCATCCAGCCTCTGCTTAAAAGCTTCCAAAGAAGGAGCCTCCACCACAGTCTGGGGGAGAGAGTTCCACTGCCGAATAGCCCTCACAGTGAGGAAGTTCTTCCTGATGTTCAGGTGGAATCTCCTTTCCTGTAGTTTGAAGCCATTGTTCCGTGTCCTAGTCTGCAGGGCAGCAGAAAACAAGCTTGCTCCCTCTTCCCTATGACTTCCCTTCACATATTTGTACATGGCTATCATGTCTCCTCTCAGCCTTCTCTTCTGCAGGCTAAACATGCCCAGCTCTTTAAGCCGCTCCTCATAGGGCTTGTTCTCCAGACCCTTAATCATTTTAGTCGCCCTCCTCTGGACGCTTTCCAGCTTGTCAACATCTCCCTTCATCTGCGGTGCCCAAAATTGGACACAGTATTCCAGGTGTGGTCTGACCAAGGCAGAATAGAGGGGGAGCATGACTTCCCTGGATCTAGACGCTATTCCCCTATTGATGCAGGCCAGAATCCCATTGGCTTTTTTAGCTGCCGCATCACATTGTAGGCTCATGTTTAACTTGTTGTCCACGAGGACTCCAAGGTCTTTTTCGCACACACTGCTGTCAAGCCAGGAGTCCCCCATTCTGTATCTTTGATTTCCATTTTTTCTGCCGAAGTGAAGTATCTTGCATTTGTCCCTGTTGAACTTCATTTTGTTAGTTTCGGCCCATCTCTCTAGTCTGTCAAGATCGTTTTGAATTCTGCTCCTGTCTTCTGGAGTGTTAGCTATCCCTCCGAGTTTGGTGTCATCTGTAAACTTGATGATCGTGCCTTCTAACCCTTCGTCTAAGTCGTTAATAAAGATGTTGAACAGAACCGGGCCCAGGACGGAGCCCTGCGGCACTCCACTTGTCACTTCTTTCCATGATGAAGACGATGCATTGGTGAGCACCCTTTGGGTTCGTTTGCTTAGCCAATTACAGATCCACCTAACCGTAGTTTTGTCTAGCCCACATTTTACTAGTTTGTTTGCCAGAAGGTCGTGGGGGACTTTGTCGAAGGCCTTACTGAAATCCAGGTACGCTACATCCACGGCATTCCCTGTATCGATCCAACTCGTAACTCTATCGAAAAAAGAGATCAGATTAGTCTAGCATGACTTGTTTTTGGTAAATCCGTGTTGACTATTAGCAATGACCGCACTTGTATCTAAGTGTTTGCAGACCACCTCCTTAATGATCTTTTCCAGAATCTTGCCTGGTATTGATGTGAGGCTGACCGGACGGTAATTGTTTGGGTCATTCTTTTTTCCCTTCTTGAAGATAGGGACCACATTCGCCCTCCTCCAATCTGCTGGGACTTCTCCCGTTCTCCAAGAACTCTCAAAGATGATTGCCAGTGGTTCTGAAATAACTTCCGCTAGTTCCTTCAATACTCTTGGATGTAGCTGATCTGGCCCTGGGGACTTGAATTCGTTTAGAGTGGCCAGGTGTTCCTGGACAACTTATTTCCCTATTTGGGGTTGGATTTCCCCCAATCCTTCGTCCATTCCATGTTGCTGAGGTTGAAGATGGCTTTCTTTTTGTGAGAAGACCGAGGCAAAGAAGGCATTAAGCAGTTCTGCCTTTTCCCTATCCCCTGTCACCATCACCCCATCTTCTCCTTGCAGTGGCCCTATCGCCTCCTTTTTCTTCCTTTTTCTACCAACGTAAGCAAAAAAGCCTTTTTTGTTGTTTTTTATGTCCCTGGCAAGCCTGAGCTCATTTTGCACTTTAGCCTTGCGAACCTTTTCCCTACAGGTGTTGGCTATACATTTGAATTCTTCTTTGGTGATTTCTCCCCTTTTCCACTTCTTGTGCATGTCACTTTTGAGCTTTAGCTTGAAAATGTGCTGAAAAGGTAGTTCTTAGGGGGAAAAAACACATTTCAGCTGAATCAATTATCCCAGAATCAATCCATTGAGAAGCACTGGGCGATAACCTCAGCTGGTCTTATCGTCAATCACACATGTGGTTCAGAATGTTACTGTGGACACATCGATACAGCCATTATTTCTCCCCTAAATTTATGTACTTTTTATATTTCTGGCCTTCTTGACATCAAAGGATTAAAAACAAAGCAAAACACAAACCCAGAGAGGTCAAAGGCTCTAGCTCATTGGCTTTGGCTGAGAAATCTCTGGTTGGTTCATTAAATGTTTGTGGCCCATACTACTGTGCGATAAGAAGCCTGCTTTGAAAATTAGTAATGTTCAGCATTGGCTTTATGTATCCCAGCTGGAATTATTAGAAATATGTCTCTTGCTAATAGCTGAAGGAAAAAAAGTTCAAATGATTCAATAAGATGCAAAAGAAAACATGAGTTGCTGGGCTATTCTCTCTCTTCCTTCCCCCCTCCCATATTTCCAATGTAGAAGAAAAGTAATAGCTGTCTTATGAAAATATCTACAAGTGTGGCTTTGTATTATAGAACTAGAAAAATGCCAACTTGTATGACTTGTGGCACCACTGAGCATGACGATAAGAATGTGGTGTAAAAATATTTTCAAGATAGGGTTCTTTACTCATGAAAATGGTCCTCTGCTTGCAACTGAAATCATGTGTATGACAAGTGTCATTGCCTACTTTGTGCTCGGCAGTCCAATTTTTTCAGACTAAATGGCTAGATATGGTGGCTGCTGTGTTGGCAGTTGTTTGGCAGCTGTTGATCTACTGCTGACCCAGAGCACTTGTAACTTACAAAAGCAGCTAGTGCCTTCCATGCCAGTGAGTTTTAGCCTAAATATCAAAGGAGCTATCAAAGATACTGAATGCACTTGGGAAACAGATTTCAGAACCTCAGATGTCTCCTTTAAAGCTGAGATTAAGATATGAGGAGGTTCACTGGCCCATTGACATGGAGAAAACCAACTGCTGTAGTAACTAACTAGGTATGCAATTTTTAGAACAACCCCACATAAGTCTTGACAGCACAGTGCAATAATGAAATAATAATGTAGGGTAAATCTACAGTGCAGAATTAATGCAATTTGATATCACTTTAACTGTCATGGCCCAATGCTATGGAATGATGACAGTTGTGGTTTTATTATTTATTTATTTACAGTATTTATATTCCACCCTTCTCACCCCGAAGGGGACTCAGGGCGGATCACATTATGTACATATAGGGCAAACATTCAATGCCCATAAACACATCGAACTGAGACAGAGACAACAGACAGACAGACACAGAGGCAATTTAACCTTCTCCTGAGGGGATGTTCGATTCTGGCCACAGGGGGGAGCAGCTGCTTCATCATCCACTCTGATGGCACTTCCTCACTTCCTCATTCCAACGTTGTAAATTAGTTAAACTTGCCTCCCCACTTTTATAAGTGGTACCTTATTTCCTACTTGATAGATGCAACTATCTTTCGGGTTGCTAGGTCAGCAACGAGCAGGGGCTATATTTTATTTTTAATCGACGGATGCTCACCTCGCCACAGGCTGGCCTCGAACTCATGACCTCATGGTCAGAGTGATTTATTGCAACAGCTGTTTACCAGGTCTTTTGTGTTCTCTATTAAAAAGTGATGCTTCCTCACCAAACAATAACTCCCATGATTTTGTAACATTAAGCCATGGCAGTTAAAGTGGTATCAAACTGAATTCTACAATGTAGATGCACCCATAGAATCATAAAGATGGAAAAGACCACAAGGACCAGTCAGTCCAATGTCCTACTATCCAGGAATACACAATCAAAGCATTCTGACAGATAGCCATCCTACTTTGTTTTAAACCCCCAAGAGAAGACTCCACCACACTATGAGGCAAAGTATTCCACCGTTGAACAATTTTACCCAACAGGAAATTCTTCCTAATGTTTAGGTGGAACCCCTTTTCTTGTACTTTGACTCCATTACTCTGTGTTTTAGTCTCTGGGGAAGCAGAAAACAAGCTCTTCAATATGATATCCTTTCAAACATTTAAACGTGTCACATTTTAACCTTCTCTCCTCCAGGCTAAACATATCCAGTTTCCTTAAACCAATTTCAGAAGCCTTTGATGTGTTGTTACAGGGGTGGGAATTCTATGGGAGCAACTTTTTTTATGAGTTCATAAAATGCAACATTTTATTTTCTTTAGATGTATTTCATTCATTTATATTCTTTCCTCTAATGAGCTGAAGACTGGATATGTGATTCGTTCCTGCCAAACAACCATTTTGAAGCTGAGAGAGAGAATGGCTGGCCCAGAGTCACCTAGTGAGTTTTAAGGCTCAGCAAGGTTGGATCTTCCCAGTCTCCATCCAATGGTTTAACAGCTATGCCAGACTGGCTCATACATTCTTTCTGAAAGAAGCTCTTATAGAGCCATGATTTCATGCATGTGTTTTCCAGTAATGTTTGTTAATTGTCAAGCCAAGCACAACTCAAGTTCAAAAATTGTGCATATCAGTAATGGTTATATGAAGAAGAGTCTTAAATATAGCATGGCTTCCCTAGTGTTGAATAAATATAAGTTTCTGTGTGCAGAGCAGTCAAGATTTACTCCATCAAATGGATCTCAGTGGGAGCAATTTAGAAATGATGCTAACCCTGTCTGTAGAGCCTGTTCCTTAGAAGAAATCAGTTCTAGGTTCTGCATCTTGTCCACGTGGTAGTGTGAGAGAATCTTCAGAAATGGCTTTTATAGAGATGGACAACTGAAATCTCTTAAGGGTAATGCCCTTTAATGCTGATCATCAACTTCCGTGGAGTAGGGATTTTCCTTCAGCCTCCAAATGTTTAGTTTTGCAGAGAGTGAGGCATTGGAAATTGTTCTCTCCTATAGCCTTTATATGGTGGTTTGCCTTTCTTCTTCTTTTATTTCTAACTAGCTGTGCCCAGCCACGCGTTGCTGTGGCATTTTCTGGTGGTGTTGGTGAGAAATTGTTGAGGTAGTGGTGGTATTGAATGTCTGTTGTATGGTAGTCTTTATGCTTAGTATGCACACTGAAGTGGATTATATGGCAGTGTGGAGTCAAGATAATCCAGTTCAAAGCAGATAATATAATATTCTAAATGGGTTATATAGCTGTGTGGAAGGGCCTTGAGTCTACACTGCCATATAATCCAGTTAAAATCTGATAATCTGTGGAAGAGGCCTAAGTGAGGACTAACTGTGCCTGTCCCCTGGGCTGAGTAGGTTGCTAGGAGACCAAGTGGGCGGAGCTTAGCCTTCTAACTGGCAGCAATTGGATAAAAACTATTATTCCTCTCCCTGTAATTAGGACTTTATTTTTCTTTTTTTTGTTGTTGTATCAACCTAGAGCCGTGAATGATGGGTTGTGTTGTCAAATTTCGAGGTTGGGGGGCCTGTAGTTTTGTTGTTTTGTCCGCTGCCTGTAGTTTTGTTGTTTTGTCCGATCGTTAGAAGGCACGATCATCAGGTTTGCAGACGACACCAAACTGGGAGGGATAGCCAACACCCCAGAAGACAGGAGCAGAATTCAAAACGATCTTGACAGACTAGAGAGATGGGCCGAAACTAACAAAATGAAGTTCAACAGGGACAAATGCAAGATACTTCATTTCGGCAGAAAAAATGGAAATCAAAGATACAGAATGGGGGACGCCTGGCTTGACAGCAGTGTGTGCGAAAAAGACCTTGGAGTCCTCGTGGACAACAAGTTAAACATGAGCCAACAATGTGATGCAGCAGCTAAAAAAGCCAACGGGATTCTGGCCTGCATCAATAGGGGAATAGCGTCTAGATCCAGGGAAGTCATGCTCCCCCTCTATTCTGCCTTGGTCAGACCACACCTGGAATACTGCGTCCAATTCTGGGCACCACAGTTGAAGGGAGATGTTGACAAGCTGGAAAGCGTCCAGAGGAGGGCGACTAAAATGATTAAGGGTCTGGAGAACAAGCCCCATGAGGAGCGGCTTAAAGAGCTTGGCATGTTTAGCCTGCAGAAGAGAAGGCTGAGAGGAGACATGATAGCCATGTACAAATACGTGAAGGGAAGTCATAGGGAGGAGGGAGCAAGCTTGTTTTCTGCTGCCCTGCAGACTAGGACACGGAACAATGGCTTCAAACTACAGGAAAGGAGATTCCACCTGAACATCAGGAAGAACTTCCTCACTGTGAGGGCTGTTCGACAGTGGAATTCTCTCCCCCGGGCTGTGGTGGAGGCTCCTTCCTTGGAGGCTTTTAAGCAGAGGCTGGATGGCCATCTGTCGGGGGTGCTTTGAATGCGATTTCCTGCTTCTTGGCAGGGGGTTGGACTGGATGGCCCATGAGGTCTCTTCCAACTCTACTATTCTATGATTCTATGATTCTATGCCCTGATGCCATCACTCTTTTATATATATAGATTGTGTGGCTGAATTTTTAAGTGACTTCCAAGCTAAAAATTTGGGGATTTATGAGAAATTTCACTTGGGAGGGCAGAATTGTTATGGGGTGGGGGTGAGGTTAATCTTTTCATTTTACCCTGCGCATAGTAACAGCCCTGAGTGGCCCTTAGCTTTATATAGCTGCTCTCACAAACACTGTGAGCTCACAAGTGACAGTGTGTGAAAAGGAGAGTTTTTAAAAGGCCTGGAGTTTCATTGCCTATATAGGCAATGAGACATAGATGTGAAGAAGCTGCTGCAGTGACCTGCAACATCTGGACCATGTTTGTTTTCCTGCCTGAGGGTGTAGAAAGCTATACCTGCAGCAAGAGCAAGCCGGTTGCCTGCTGGAAGAGAAGATACAACAGCATGAGGCCCATGTATACACTTTGATTCATCAGGGGAGATGAATAGTTTTTTTTGGATAATGCAGAGTGGACTCTCTTAGATGAACAATGGGGGATGGCGGCTCTAGGCGTAAGGAAAATTACCAAAAGCAGAAAGCAAATGCTCGGAAGAATGTGACATACAGAAGCAAGACTATTAGGAACACTGTTGTGCCTTGAAAATCAATTCCAGGCACAATCTGAAAAGTGATTCTGGACCACATGGTCAGTTACAAACCTTAGAGAACATAAACATACGCATAAGGGGATCTGTGGAAGAAAGAATACCGGCATTTCCCACAGGAGGAGGAGACATGTATGATTGGCAGGTGTCTCCCTAATGGAGAGGATAGGGGTACCAGTTTATGGTCTAACATAGGGTCTTGTCATCTCCTTGGTGCAAGAATTCAAGATGTAATATAAAGGCTTCTAAGATTCATCAAGATCACTGACCACAAACTCTTTCTTCTGAAACACGTGGGAATACATGGTACTGCCAGATCCAGACTTTAACATATGGCAGATGTGACTTTGGGTAGAACACAAGGACCTTGTGGCACAGATTTTTTATTTCATCACTCCTTCCCATTGAACGTTATGGAATCAAGACCCACCCAGCACAACTCACCTGTAACACAGAAAACACCCACAACAGTTGGTTATCCAGCTTCTGTTTAAAAATCTACTGAGAATAACCACTTCATCACATTAAGCTGGGAAATGTAGAACTCCGTCTGACTCAGTGTTGGAATGAAATGGATGATTTCCCATACCTTCGTCACACAGTTAATTGTATCAGTGGTACTCAGTATTCTTTCAGTACATTTGCCATCACACTTTAATTGCTAGGCACCGCCCATCATCCCTCCCCCCCATTTTTGTGGATGCAAAAACTCTCTCTTTGAAATATCAGCAGTTATGTGCCTTCAATTCCAGAAGTAAGGAAACAGGGAGGGAGGGAAAGTGATGATGCTCCCCCCCCCTTGGCTGCCCCGCAGAGAAGAGGATGCACCTTGAAAACTATAACTTCCAGGGCAGCATAGAATGGAGCTATGGTATTTAAAGTGAGGTCCAGCTGCATTCATTCCATAGTGTAAATTCTCCAAGAGAAGGGTATGAACCTTGAGAATTTATACCTCCCAGGAAGACTCCATCACATGGAGCCATGGCATTTAAAATTGGGTGCAAGGGCATTCATTCCATAGTGTAAATGCACCAAGAGAAGGGAGCAGACCTCTGCAAAACTATGACTCCCAGGACTGCACAGCATGGTGACATGGCATAACAACAACAAGAAGAAGAACAACAACAATAATGGCATTTAAAATGGACCCCAAGTGCATTTATTCTCCAGTGCAGATGCATCCAGATAAGGGTATGGACCTTGGGAAACTATAACTCCCAGGACAACATAGTATGGAGCTATGATACTTAAAGTGGGCTCCAACAGCATTCATTCGATAGTGTAAATGCACCAAGAGAAGAGTATGGACCTTGGAAAACTATAACTCCCAGGACTGCACAGCATGGAGACATGACATAATCATCAACATCATCATCCTTCTCTCCCGGCTTTCCGGAGAGAGGCACAGATGTATCACAGAAGGAAGGGAAGGGAAAGACCAGAAAGGCTATTTTTAAAAAATAAATTGTTTTGGCAAAATAAAAACTCAGTGAGTAAAAGGTAATGCTTTCCCCAACAAGGATACTTTGGGCTCCTCCCACAATTTTCCCTTCCACAAATTGGGGAAACATTTCATTTTAAACCTGGGAGCAACACATGCCCTCACATTAGAGAATTGGCAATTCATCCAGATCATTACCAAAAATTCACTTCCCCAATGCCTTTTGAAACGTTTGAAAAGAATGCTGACCCCCATGCTTAAAATATGCAAAGAATACTATATCCTACACTTGAAGCCAAACTAATATGTTGAGCAAAATGTCTTCCCAGATTTTAAGTATAGCACTCAGTGGAATTTAGTAAATGTGATGAAGTGGTAAGACTTCAGTACACTTGGAGCCAATGTGTTTCACTATTGACCTTTCACCCACAAGCAGCCATGATAACATTAGCTCATCCGAGGAATAAAGATACAAGACTGCTTCTAAGGGGGGAGAGATTCAGGTTCAGGAAATCAGAAAGAATCTGTGAGAAAGAGAAGCAGAAGCAAGTCCCTCAAGGTCAAAGAAATGTGTTCATGCTTTGCAGTCCTTAAAGCAGAGAGAGCTCTGTTGGGATTTTAGATCAAACAATGTAGCTATCCAAGTGAAGAACTCCTATCTTGTTCCTACTTCAGGCCTTTGTTCAAGACCCAAGTTTCATGTCATGTTTTGATGCTGATTTTATGAATATACCTTTGGATTCATGCTCATGTTTTGCTCCTTGTTTTCTGGATTTACCTTAGGAATCATTTTCATGCTTTAAGCCTTGTTCCATGGTTTTAAGCCTTGTTTCCTGGATCTATAGTGTCTTTGGATTATTTTCCTACTGCCTGTCTGACCTGGCGTATCACATGTGAGACTTGTCCTCTATATCAACTCTTGGATTTTACCTTTTGATTTCTTATGGTGTTTTCCTGTAATGCCTCATGGGCCCTGTAGTCCTGCTCCTAGTGCCACTGTGGCTGATGAAGATGAAAACATGGGGTTTTCGCCGGCTCAGCAAGAGCCGGAATCCTTCCAGATGCCTGATGTTGATGTTTTTGCCCAAGAATCCATTAAAACAGACCTTGAGCAGCTCTCACCTCCTTTCGCTAGGAGACAGTCCTATACTGCGGACAGGGGAGTGAAAGAGCAGGTTCGCAGGAGTTTGAGAATTGCAGCTAAACAAGACACTGATTAGCCATGTTTCCCCTGGGAAAATCTAGGGAGTCTCACATCTGGAGAAAGCTGGGTTTCGTTTCCTGTTCTCTAGGGAAAGAGAACGCTGGACACCTGCTTGGCAGGGAAACGAGACCCAGTTAAATGTGCCTGGCACGGTTGGTTCCATGCGGAGTCAACAGAGCAGCTTCAGGAGTGATTTCGTGTTTCCAGCCTTGTGTGGACTTCGCAAAGTCCGCAACCCCAGCCTCCTTGCTTTGCCTAACCAAGTATTCAAGTATTGCCTTGCCTTGTTCCTAGTCACGGACCTTGTTCATGGAATCGAGTTTTGTTTCAGCCTTGTTGCGAATTTACCTTGGACCTTGAAAGACCCTGGACATTTCCCCACACTATTGCTTGGCAATAGTGTGTGTTTCGGTTTGTTGGATTCTACTTTGAACTCTAATATCATTTATTGGACAAAGTATTTCTGGACTACAATTGACCTCATTTGATAGGTCTGCTTCTGGACTATATTTTCTACTTGTTTTTATTATTCTTATATATTTCCTTAATAAAGATATTAGATAGTTATTGGCCTCCGTGTCCGGTTCTTGCTGCTCCGTTGCCTCGGGCGTGACATTTCCCCCCTTTTATATGTTTTTATCAATCAACTGTTTTACCATAATGTTTGGTTTCTTGGTGAGTGCTTGTGAGCAAGGTGTACCTGCGCTGAGGTGCAATAAAAACTGAGAAGAGTACTGAAAGTGAATAATCAGTTGTACAGATGGTGTTGTTGGGGAAGTTTTGGCTCTTGGACCAAGGGCTATACTTCATTAATGAAGATTTCTAGCAACAGAGGGTTGTACCCAATAGCATTAAGTCAGAATTTGTTTGTTAGGAGTGTTAAAAACACGATTAAGGAGACTTTAAACTGAATCCTAGAGTGGAGTATTTCAGAAGACAATGGTTACCAAATACTAGCAACAATAGCACTCATGTTATAGGGGCCATTTTCAATGAACTCACAAATGTCTAGGATAAAATAAGGAAGGAGCTGGACAGAGTGACCCATGGTTTCAGATGTGTCTACGTTAACCTAAAGGAGCATAACAATAAATAAGATGAACCTGAATTCTTAACATTTAACAGGAAAAGAAATATGAGGCATTATTGCAATCTGGTATGTAGTAACTGAGCACAAGGGGTAGGATAGAAGATTCAAAATGAATAGACCAAACAAGAAGGAAGTAGCATTACATATAAAAGTTGTGTACACTGTCAGAAGATTCATAACTTGGAGCGTGGAAAAGAGGTTGAAAGGATTTAGTGAAAAAGTAGGAGAGGAAAAAATAGATATCAGAGTGAAAGTCAGCTTTTGACTTCTAAGTCAGAGTGATGCCTTAGAATAAATTATCAAACATTCACAAATGAGATATGTAGCAAGATACTTCAGTTGCCCTAATATCTTTGGAAGTCAAACACTGACATAAATATAAGATTCAATGAATTCTTCACTTGCTGATAATTTCAGTTTTCAGAAGGCAGAAAATGCCGCAAAGGGATTGACTATTGTGAATCCACTTTTCACCAGTCAGGAAGAACTATTCAATGTGTTAGAAGTAATGAGAACCTTAGGTGGCACTGACCACATGCTCCTTAGATACATGGGATAGATGAAGCCATGCATAGCCAGATGCATACTTTAACAAAGCAATTTTCAATAAGCTTAAAGAAATACTTGGTATTCTAGTTAGAAATGTTCAAAGAGACATATGGAAGCTTCTTGCAGTTGGGATACTGAAGGCATCATCACAAAATGTTCCAAAGGAAAAGTGAGAAGCATTTAAAGAAATCAGGATGGCTGCATAAGCACATTTAGATGAACTAGGATTCTAAAGTTGCATACACAAGAAACAGCAAAATCACCAAGGAGTGCAATCAAGTAGTTAGTATTTGTAGAAAATAGGTTAATAAAGATAAAGCTCTGGAAGAACTTGCAAGAAAGTTAAAAATAATGAGGTTTTTTCCCCCAGATATGTTCAGAGCAAGAGGAAGAACAAAGAAATGTAGGTCCATTGCATGGAGAGGATGATGAAATGCTAATGGGAGATAATAGTTCAGTTCCTATTCTACCTCTGTCATCTCCCAAAAGAAAATCTTTGCTGAACAGGGTCAAAATAGAATAAATGATGTAGTGAGTGGGCTGCAGCTCAAAATAAGTAAAGACATGGTACAGAACACCCAAAATATACCTAACTGTATTTTAAATGAATTCATGTCTTCAGGGCCAGGTGAACTCTCTCCAACAGTAATAAAAGAATGTGCAAATATAAACTTAGAGCCTTTCTCTAGAATCCGATTGTGAAGTTTTAGAAACAAGTGAGAACCAAACTGAAGTGCACCTGTCGGAAAATGTTGCCTTCATCTTTAAAAAGGGTGGAAAGAAGGACTATGGGCAATTATCAATCAATCGACTGAACATTGACATGGATTGACGGGTTCCTGCACTGGCAAAAGGTTGTATTGTATGATTCTATGTCATTATGCATGTTTTCTTATCTTTTAATGAAGGGTCAGGTACCCTTCATTAAATGGTTGAATCATATGAATTTTAAGGAAAGCCTATCTCATATCAGCATAGTCGTTACTGTTAAAAACAAAGAGAAGCACATCCCATTGCAGGAGGGCATATTTAGCTTAATCATATGTTAATGTTCATAATGCAATAATTAATACCCTGCACTTAGGGTACATTTAGCCTGTAGAATAAATGCAGTTTGACACCACTTTACTTTCTGCCACTCAATTTTATGGAATCCTGGGAACTGTAGTTTTATGAAGCACTAGCACTTTTGGGCAGAAAAGGCTAACTCCCAGATTCCCTTGCATGGAGCCATTACTGTTAAAGTCTGGTCAAACTGCATTAATTCTACAGTACAAATGCACATGCAAATGAACGGGACTGTGTTTTTGAGTTTCATGCAGCAAAGCAAAATAATTAATACAAGTTATTTATAAATGTTCAGATTGAGATGTACATTTCTTAAATTGGCTACAACATGTTCATATTGTATAACACAGCCCTTTCCCTTTGGGAGATCCTGACGGTATCTTAACTCCTAGTCCCTGCTTCAACAAACTTATTCTTTTGCTTGGAACCCCCCAAAGAGAATGGCCAGCCTCATTAGATGGGAATTCCTGGCCTGCTTTGACTCACTGCCATGGTGTTTCTTTTTCTCCCCCAGGCATCAACACTCTCATTCGCCTGGAATATCTGAGTAATGGTTGGGCCTGATTCTATGCAATGCTGGGATACAGTGTGTGTGATGGCTGAGTTGTACAGTGTTAAGAGAGTTTTCTCTAACCCAATAGATGGGGACAAGAAAATGAGGTGAAATTATGTGGCTCAGGATACCAATTTCTTTTTAGATGGACTTACCTCTGTTTTTCTCAAAGGGCTTCACAGGGTTCCATATAAAGAGATCGCATTGTAGAAAGCAGCCTGGCATAGGAAGAACAATCACAAAATTGATGTTACTAATTCATTCCAGGCCTTGTGTGTTGGAGGACCAAAATATGTTATGGCTACAGTTTGAAATGCAGCAGAGTAGCTGTTAGGTTGTTTTTTATTTATGGCTTGCTGCTAATGGGATGTAAGAACAAAAATAATGCAGTGGCTGGAGAATGAGTATGAAATTTGTGACTTTCTACATGTTTCTAGATCACAACTCCCATTGCCAAGTGTTGACCATGCTAGATGTGGGTGACAGGAGTTGGGGTGTGATAACTAGAAGACCATGGATTTTCTATCCTGGGTTAAAGTGTTGAATTAGGGCTATTCAGGGTAGATCCATCCACACTGTCTGATTAATGTAGTTTGGTACTATTTTAATTGTCATGGCTCTCAATGAATATGGTGTTGCATTACACTTAAATGTGTTATTGAAACCAGCTATCTGCCACCCAGTGGAAAAAAGGGCCGGGCTGTGGCGCAGGCTGTTGAGCACCTGCAATAAATCACTCTGACCATGAGGTCATGAGTTCGAGGCCAGCCCATGGCGGGGTGAGCACCCGTCAATAAAAAATAAAAAATAGCCCCTTCTTGTTGCTGACCTAGCAACCCGAAATATAGTTGCATCTATCAAGTAGGAAATAAGGTACCACTTATAAAAAAGTGGGGAGGCAAGTTCAACTAATTTACGACCTGGAATGAGGAACTGCCATCAGAGTGGATGATGAAGCAGCTGCTCCCCCCTGTGGCCAGAATCGAACATCCCCTCAGAAGAAGGTTAAATTGCCTCTGCGTCTGTTTGTCTCGGTCTCTGTTTGATGTGTTTATGGGCACTGAATGTTTGCCCTATGTGCGTATAATGTGATCCGCCCTGAGTCCCCTTCGGGGTGAGAAGGGCGGAATATAAATACTGTAAATAAATAAATAAATAAATAAATAAATAAATAAATAAATAAATAAATTGTTTTACATAATAGAGTTGTCTTGTTACATCATCTATTCACAGATCTATTCACCCCACCACTATCCCATCATTCACATAGTGTTATATACAATACAGCTCTTTCAATTCTATGCTACTACTTACTCTAGTTTCATCTATTGGATATACAGTTTATTTGTTTGAAACACCTTCTCTCAGTAATGAAAATGGTGTCTTGTTATCTTTTCACTAACTTGGCAAAAATCCCATCAGGCAACATCCCTCCCCTCCTTGCTTTTTCGAAGGATGGCACAATTGACTTGAAGTCCTCTTTCACCCTCTTGCTTTAGCCTTGACCTTCTCTGTCCAGGAATCAACACAGCTAAGCAGGCTGTCTCTCTTTGATTGAACAAATTCAGGGCAGACGTTTTGGCTGTGAAGCAATTAATCTTCATTCTTGAAGATGCAGTCACTTTCTCCCTCCTTCCTGCTTTGGGCAGGCTTGAGGGGACAGAGAATCTGTTATCCTCCAGGTGAAGATACTTCTCCTTTGTGTCCCATTTGCAGATGGGATCCCCATCTGCCCTCTGCATTCCTCCCATAAATCATTTGGCATGCTAGCCCACACAATGGCCCTGCCATGGCAAGGCGAGCACGAAGTTCTGACCTGACTCATATCCCAGTCAGAGTGATTGGCATAAATGAGCATACAATTTGACCCTGAGTGAAGACTCTTGTTTCTTCGCAGTAACACCTGCACTGTGTTTACAAAAATCTACCTTCAGTTTCCAAAGAAACTCAAGTATTCTTGACAGGATGACAAGCCATAGGAATTTGAAGAATAAGAAAAGAAAGCAATGTTTGCCTATGCAGATTTGCCACCTCATTGGTTAGTGGCTCTCTTGCTTTAATTTTTTTTGTAGGAGTGGAAAAATGCAGGTTCAAATCCCCATTCAGTCACAAAACTCACAGAGTAAGGTGATTTGGGGCTGATATCTCTCAGCGTACCCTCCCTCATCTGTTGTTCTAGATCAATTCATGGAGTTTAAGCCAATGCTCTTCATTTTTTTTAAACTTTTCATTAACCTGTTTTCCCCCCAACTTTTTGAGAGCAGATTGAGGATTTTGAGAAAGGACTACGGTCAGTCCTCCATACTTGCTGGAGTTAGGGGGAAAAGATCTCCATGGAAGTGGAAAAACTGAATTTAAAAACCTATTTTATGGTGTCCCTAGGAGTCTCTAGGTCTTCCAGTCCAATTCTGTAGTCAGCATTACAATAGAGTCATGCTAGAGGACCTAGAAATTCCCAGAGAGACCATATTAATTAATTTGGCAAGTAACTCTGGCCCAGACCTGTTTTGGTGTCTCAAATAGTAGCCCTGTTTCTGGGTATATTTGACTTGCTGATTCTAAAAAATGACACCAGCCCATCAGTTCTAGATTTTGAGAAATAGAAAATATTCCATATAACAGTCTTCATCTGCTTGCTTGTAGAAAATCATGATAATCATAGCTTAGGAACTACAGCTGATATGGTCTATTCAATGCGATTTTTTTGAATCAGCACTCCAAATAACCCCAGGAACAGGCCTAAAAACTAAGATACCAAGAATTCTTTTTGGTTGGGCTGTGTAATCTAATCCACAAATTTCAAATCGGCAAATGGGGAGTGCCAACTGTATAGACATTTACAAAAAAAATGGGTCAGGTTAATATGGATTTGGCAGGCCACAAAATGACAGCTCTAGGCTATTTGGCCAAATCTAAAGTTTACTACAGCATAAACACAAAAGGCAGAACACAGCACTAAAATTTTCTCTTTCAACAGGGTACAATTTTCACAGAAGGGCAAAGTTCAGCCTTAAAAGACTGACTTGCTCAGGAACTAGAGCTCGGAAAAGAGTTGGAGTTTGACCTCCAAATGCCAAATTATATATTTGTCTCTCAAAGCAAAATTACAGAAGGAAAAATGCAAATGGTAAGGGAAACACATCCAAGCAATATTATTCTCCTTTAAAACAACAAAAAAATCACAAAAATACTAGAATTAATGCCTAAAGATCCCCAAGTACACAAGCCTAATCCACATTCCATATACAAAAGTGCCTTTAACACAAAGAAAACACACACAATCACAACAAAGAAACAACCTGCCCACCCCCAAAAAGCAGCCACCCACATAAACACTGGTAATATAAAAATTATTTACAAATCTCGTTATCCCCAGTCCTTGACACATCCAAGGATTGCATTCACAAGAGAGAGAAAAGAAATATTTTGCACTAAATGGAATGGTCTTTGCAAACTATTGCTGTATTTTATACACACACACACACAAACAACAATATAAAAACTTTGTTTATATCCCACCTTATCTCTCCGTGGGGACTCAGGATGGTTAACAATTGTATGAAAAGTCCCCGCAGGCATTAGGCAATGCCTCTTATTATCTCAATGAAAACATTTGAACTATGTAATTTTCATAAGCATGGAAAAGATTATTTTTCTCACTAGAACATGGCACACAAGTCACACAAGTGCTGCATAAGTAATTCCCTATCGCCTAAACCCTTGCCAGTGCAGTCCGCTATTCCACATACTGAGGAATGAATTATTAAATCACTTTGTGGACCATGCTGAGAGCATCGTTGGATGACTTTAGACACAGGATTAAAGTGTACATTCAATTAGAAAGGAAATACTTTTGAGCACAATCAGTACATTGAGCTGCTTGATTAGAATATCGGATGAAATTTGGGAGAGAAAGCATAGGACTTTTTCCTTGTTTGACTCGAATAGAGGAAAAACACAGGTCCAATTCTCCCCTTAATTTTACTGTTTTTACATAAATGTGACTCAATTTATACTGATTTATATATCCCTTGGATGAGAATGTAGCCCAGGCCCATTCTCAGCATGCAATTTAAGAAGACAATTCTTAAAGAAATTTTATTTACAACCCCTTGTCAAGTGCAATAAGAATTTAATAGGAAACTGGAAGGTAAAATACTATATAAATTTTATGGTCTAACTAACCAGTGCACAATTCTCCATCCCTCTTATTTCAGAAGATATTTATTTATGGAGCTCTGAGTTAGAAACTAGAAACACTGCTTTATTTCAGGTTAGGATTTGGGTCCATGTACATCCAGTGTGAGGACTCTGCAGTCCTCAGGGTGTTGTGGGATTGCATCTCCCATCAGCTATAGGCAGCATAGGAAAAGATATGGAAAAGAATTAAAGTAAGGATAGGTCATGGAGCCCCAATGGCTCAGTGTGTTAAAGCGCTGAGCTGCTGAACTTGCAGACCGAAAGGTCCCAGGTTCAAAGCCCGGGAGCGGCTTGAGCACCCGCTGTTAGCCCCAGCTCCTGCCAACCTAGCAGTTCGAAAACATGCAAATGTGAGTAGATCAATAGGTACCGCTCCGGCGGGAAGGTAATGGCGCTCCATGCAGTCATGCCAGCCACATGACCTTGGAGATGTCTATGGACAATGCTGGCTCTTTGGCTTAGAAATGGAGATGAGCACCAACCCCCAGAGTCAGTCACGACTGGACTTAATGTCAGGGGAAACCTTTACCTTTACCTTAAGGATAGGTCTCATGTTGACTGCTGGATACATGTGGGCTATGTATCCTGCAGTCATTATGTGAAGCTCTTTAATCCTTCCCTTATTTTTACCAGGAGAAAAAAAAAACTATCACCAGGATCCTCTAGGAAAAGTAATTCTTTTAGCATATCATCCTGACTTGCTTCATTCCCTAAAAGTGTTTTTATGAAAAAAGATTTAGATTTCTAGACAATTCCAATTCCAATGTGTTGCTGGAGGAGAGCTCTACAAATTCTATGCCTGCCCCACAAAATTTTTCCCAAAATCATTGATCAAAAACAAAACCACACAATCCAAATAATCCCGTTTGCAGGAATGGAAGTAAATTGAGGATAAAAGGGGAAGAAAGAAATTGGGATATTTTAAAATCAGTGTAAAAGTGAAATGATAGAGAATGTGTTGGGACTGCCTCTATAAAACTGAGACAGTTGACAGGGATGACATACTCCCTTGCAAGGGGGCATTGGTGATTGGAAATGGGGAGGGCTGGATTATGCCTTGCGTGCTCCACTCGGGACACCCCAGATCTACCTCCTTGCTATTTTCTCCAACATGATGGTGGGAAGGACCATAGGAGTTCTTGTGTAGGTTGCAGGAGGGTCTGTCTCAACATTCCCGCTACAATCTCCCCTAGGGGACTCGGGGCAGCTCACATGGGGCAATGCCCAACAACACAATTAAAATGAAAATTACATATGAATGCAGTTTACAATATAAAAACAGAGTAAAAACAAATTTATAATAATAAATAATGACATCAACTGGCAACCAAACACAATTTGTGTTATCTTCGTGGGTGGTAGTACAGGGTAGGTTGATAATAATAATAATAATAATAATAATAATAATAATAATAATAATAATAATAATCACACAAAGATACTGTGGGACTTTCGAATCCAGACTGACAAAGTTCTGGAACACAACACACCAGACATCACAGTTGTGGAAAAGAAAAACGTTTGGATTATTGATGTTGCCATACCAGATGACAGTCAAATTGATGAAAAACAACAGGAAAAACTCAGTCGCTATCAGGACCTCAAGATCGAACTTCAAAGACTGTGGCAGAAACCAGTACAGGCAGTCCCGGTGGTGATCGGCACATTGGGTGCTGTGCCAAAAGATCTCAGCCGGCATTTGGAAACAACAGACATTGACAAAATTACGATCTGCCAACTGCAAAAGGCCACCCTACTAGGATCTGCGCGCATCATCCGAAAATACATCACACAGTCCTAAACGCTTGGGAAGTGTTCGACTTGTGATTTTGTGATACGAAATCCAGCATATCTATCTTGTTTGCTGTGTCATAATAAAATAATAATAATTGTATTTATTTCTTGCCTCTCCTCATGGCTCAAGGCGAGTTACAACATTGCTAAAACACATAATCAAAGCACATAATCATTTAAAAACACTCAGTAGAATACACATATTAAAACATATTTCCATAAAATACATATTAAAATACACAAAACAAAAATTAGACATAGAATGGAAGTTTAAAATTTGTCATTAAAACTGCTTGGATGCTACAGTACACTTTTACTACATCCATTTTATTGCTGCTGCATTTTGAAGCTAGGTTGAAGCTGCATTAAATGGTCAGTGTAGATGGGGCCCTGGATAGCTTTTAAAAGTCACTGCAGAAAGTCAGAGCTGAGTTCCCCTGAGAAAGAGCTTTGGTCTGGAAATGCTAGATAACAAAAACCCAAGGATATATTTTGAAGAATATATTGGTCACCAGTCAGTTTTAAAGCTATACTGCATCTCTCTCTCCACCCCTTCATTTTAATACTAGTGTAGCTGTTCTTTTGTTTTGCCTATTAGAAGATCTCCAAGGTCTGCTCACATACTCTGGAGTGCACTTCTTCCTTAGGTTCCAAAATGTGAGCTCTAAAGAGCCCTGTGCCTCCCAAAACCTCAAAGGCAAAGACAAAATCTGAAAATAAATAGGACTGCTCTGTTACTGAATTTCTTGATAATATCTTGAATATGCATGCTGAATTTGCATTTGAGCTGATCAGCTGTTTGCAAGCTAGTCAAAAGCAGTCTTAAAAATTAATCCAAATGACCAGGCTCAAACTAAACTTTATTAAGAGCACTAAATTATGACAAAAGAAGTGCCTAAGCAATGCAAAATCATGCAATACTTTTAAATATTTTAGTGCTCTTCATAAAAGCATCACCAAACTTTTGATTTTGTTGTTATGTATGGACATTGCTGCCTTTAAAAAAACCCAGAGAGTAGCATCCCATTAATGACATATGCAGTACTAACTCAAAAATACATCTTTCCATATCTTATTTGGTTGTTGCAAAAGTTGTCATTCTCTTCCTTCCTCCACAATGTTGAAAGCCTACCCCCAGAACCCTTTTTGGGTGCTCCGTGACCCCTTCACACTCACTGGGGAAGGAGGCTGTCACAGAAAAACAGTGAACCTTGAGGGAAGCTGTAGCAGAGTTCATCCAGCAGAATTCTTTTATACCATGTTGAGTCCTGTAGGATCTAGAGCTATATCTGTAACAGAGAATGGGTGGATATATTATTTCCTAGAATTTCCCCAATTTTGCCTTGGAATTCTGGATGATATAGGGGAGGAAAGTAGTTTTTTCATGCTCTGGAGGAGTATGAAAGACTGCAATGAATAGGTGAAATTTCATTTAATCGGTTTATTTCACTGCCAAGAAAAACTTCACCTTCACCACCTCTATCTCTCAATTTATCCTTAATTTTTGTTTTGTGTCTTCAGGTCATTTCTGATATATGACAACCTTTTCACAGGGTTTTCTTGGCAACAGTTGTTTAGCCATTGTCTTCCTCTGAGGCTGAAAGTGCGCAACTTGGGTCATGGTTATCCAGTGGCTGAGTGGGGATTTTGTCCATGGCTGAGTGGGGATTTGAACTATGGTGTCCTGGATATTGTGGCCAGTACTCAAATTGAAGTTGGGATTTAGTTTTCTAAGGATCACGGATAATGAGGGCTGCCTGGCAGGTTCTGCTAACCGCCAATATTCCGGAACAGAGATAAGGACCCACCAGGTGAAGGTAAATGACAAAGGCTTTATTCAATCTGCAGAAGGAATGCAATGTACCACACTGGATGCCAAAATGTACAAGTTTAAGCAACATGAGAGATGCATTAACTTTTGTACAGAAGAAACACCATGCATGAACATTACCAAGTTTTAAAATTCTCTCACCTTTCCCTGATTGGCCAAGGACTAGATTGCAGAGTGCCACCTCCACTCCTGATTGGCTGAGGGGTGGACTCAGTTGAACTCACTCTGTAATTGGTTCAAGCCCTGATTACTCAGCTGGGGATTCCCACCCAGCTGGGCAAGGAAGCCCTGGGGCTTCCAATTAACTTTTGGAGGCATGTCTTGAGGTGGAGAGGGTTCCCAGGAAGCTGCACCCATCCCAGGATGGAATTTGGAAAACAATGAATGTCCAGGTGCAGGAATGATGGGATTAGGTAAATGCTAAGTACAGGATGCTGGGGACAAAGGGTGGCAATTCCTTATGCCTGTTCCCAGACTGAACAAACAATTACTGGGTTTCAAGATGTCTATTGGGAATAGCAGAGTAATCATATTTCTTTGTCCATGGCTATGTCTAACTGATGCCTCAGGTCCCACCAAAGGGGACTCAGGATGCCAGTCATGAGAACATCATCTTAGTTGCAAATAGATAATGTCCAAGTGATAATTTTCCTTTCTGAGCCTTCAGCTTAAGGCATTGGAGAGAAATTCCAAGAATGTTGACTCTGCCCAGGGGCTGGGCAGAGGTTAAAACAGTTCTTTGAAATTTGCCTTCTATTTAATATACTTCTAGGAATAAATTAAAATAAAATGAGATCAAGCATAATTCATAGTTAGGAAAATAGGTGAGAGAAGCAGGGGTCTGGAGGAGATGAAATGACTGCATAGTGATCATACATGTGAAGGTTATAAAGGTTATTTCCCTTTTTCCTTTTATTATCTGGCTCCTGTGCACATGCAAATATTAATAGAGAGAAAAGAACATGGAGACATAAAAAAGGAAAGTGTTATGAAGTTCATGGAGACAGATACATTGTAGCATCATAAAGATATGTTTCATTTTGGTAAACTGAATATTTTGTTTTCCCTAGAGAGGCTTCACATTGGGGCCAGGGTCCATGAGACTAGTGCAGACTAGCATTGATTGGGGAGCCAGGGTTTGGCTCCCTTAGATCAGGGCAAAGTCGAGACTGGGGAGCCTGTTAAAGATTCCTGGGCTCCAGGAAAGAGGCTCTTGGGTGGACCCAACTCCACTCGATCCTGGGGTGCACATTTAAGCAGTCCTGATTCTCTTTGAACGTGTGCTGATCCAGATCAGCTTACATTAAAGCATTGGGCCAAAAAGTGTAAAATAGAAAAATGGAGGAGAGTGGTCTGCTGTGGGCATATGGTGGATTGGGGAAGACTTCATCTAAAAGGAAAAGTGCTGCTGCAATTTATTTTGGCCCCTTGCCGAACTACAGATCCTTTTTTAATTAGGAGTGAGGGTGCTGTGTTCGGAAAAAAAAATCACTACACCATAGTGACTCAATGTGATCTGAAGCCTGAAGTCCAGTTACCGTAGAACTCCCTTATCCATTAAAGTGCTATAATAATCTCATGTATCACAATGTTGAACTCCCATCCTCAAATAAAGAGACCAGGCACAAAACGTGGAGCTAAAAGGACATTTGTTTTACCATAATCACCAACTGAAATGACACACCCTAAGCCATTTGCCACACCCATCTGAAACAGTGTGGGGTAAGTGAAACCCACCATGCCCCAAGATATCTTGAGGGGGGAAAATTCCTACCCGGCCCTAATGCAACCACTCTATACTCACACTGTCAATAGGGTGGGAGGGCCACATGCCGAAAGCATGAGGAGGAAGGAGGGGTGGATCAGACTTAAATAGGCTTGATCTCACCCCTCCCTACGTGACCAGGACACTGAAGCTGATGTGGCCCCAACCATTCTGGCATCCTTTGAGGGGGCATTCAATCCCTCCCCACCTCACGGGCTTGCCCTATTTCGCTGTGGGTGCGGTTTTCACTTAGGACCTTCCTGCATAAGCTATATCTGATTCTTGGTACCTCTGTTGTTCAGACAAATGATGATGATGATGATGATGATGGTGATGATGATGATGGTTATGATGATAATAATATTGCTCCATTGATCCATTGGAACTTGTGCCATAAATAGTAATACCATCTGTCTCGGGGAACCACAAGTCTGAAAAGGTTACAGAAAATCAACACGTCAAACTACTCTGGGACTTCCGAATTCAGACTGATAGAGTTTTGGAGCACAATACTCCTGACTTCACGATTGAGTTAAAAAACAAAGTATGGATCATTGATGTTGCAACCCCAGGTGGCAGCAGGATTGAAGAGAAACAACTGGAAAAGCTGACACGATACAAGGATTTAAAGCTCGAACTGCAAAGACAAGCCAGTAAAGGTGGTCCCCGTGGTGATCGGACAACTGGGTGCAGTGTCTAAAGACCTTGGCCAGTACTTAAACACATTTGACACTAACAAAATTACCATCTGTCAGCTGCAAAAGGCCACCCTACTCGGATCTTCATGGATTATTTGCCAATACATCATACAATCCTAAACACTTGGGAAGTGTCAGACGTGTGATCCAATATAAAAGCCAGCCTAGTGATCTGGCTGTGTACTAATCTTGTTGTATATCAAATAATAATAATTTTATTTTTTACCCGCCTCTCCTCATGTCTCGAGGTTGGTGACATCACTAAAACACACACAATCATCTATAAGCATTCTACAAAATACATATTAAAATACACGGATAAAAGACACATAAGATGCAAGTTAAAAAAAATGTGATTAAAACTGGCTAAGTAGGCCTGCTGGAAGAGATAGGTCTTTAGATGGTTTTTAAATTCTGGCAGCTCATTTAGCTGTTGGAGTTCCTCCGGCAAATCATTCCACAATCTTAGGGCAGCTGATGAAAAGGTCATTTGGGTAACGGTTGCCAGTCATGTTCTGAATGAATGGAGTAGCTGCCTCCCATAGTAGCAGGTAGGATTGTTTGGGAGAAAGTGATCCTGAAAGCAACCTGGACCCAAACCATGTAGGACTTTAAAGGTGAAAACCAACACTTTGCCCAGAGCTAGCGGAGTGACTTCGGAATAGGTGCTATATGTTCAATCCTGGATATTCCTGTAACCAGCCTGGCTGCCATATTTCAAACCAGCTGGAGTTTCCAAAGTTGGTACAAAGGTAGTCCAATGTAAAGCACATTGCAAAAGTCCAAACTTGAGGTTATCCAAGGTCCTTCTTAGGTCCTTCAAATCTAGGAAGGGGCACAACTGGCGTATTAGCTGAAGTTGGTAGTAAGTGATTGTCACATCAACCTGGGCTGACATTTGGAGAGATGGATCCAGGAGCACTCCCAAGCTGTAAACATAATCTTTTAGGGGGAGTGTAAGGGTCCCAAGATTAGGACCCTTGATGGCAAGCACCTTTGTTTTGTGTGGATTCAGTTTCAATTTTTCCTCATCCAGTCGATTGCCTCATCTAGGAATTCATTTGGCGAAGACACGCTCTCCTTAGAAGAGGTTGTTTTGGAAGGCATCAGCATACTGATAACAACTCACCCCATGCCTATGGATGATCTCTTCATGTAAATATTGAAAAGTATTGGGGATAAAATAGTTCTTTGTGGGATAGGGTTTGCTTTATCCACAGTTTCACTTATTTATATGATGCCTAGGTACATATCCCTCATGGACATAGGGTTATACTGTTTTATACAAAGTTTCTATTATTTCCCTCCGTGTCTTCTTTTAAAATCCAACAAAACAAAACAAAATCATTAAGCAAAAAAACAAAAACAAAACCATTAAGTGAAAAACATTTTTCTACAATGAATCAGGAGGAGCTCAGTATCATTTTCTCATTAGGTTGCTGGCAGGCGTTAGCATATGCAACCTGCTTTCTCAGATCTGACTAAAACTTGTATCCTGCATAAAACGTGCATCAGGGAACAACTTAATTTTTAAAAATTCATCCTGATTTTTATGTAGGCCTCTCAGCATGTCTAGCTCTGCAGGGCCAGTGGAACTCAAAGGTGGGAGAAAGGTATATCTTCAGGCTCTACAGCCAAGACATAAACCCTAACTTAAAATAGCAATTTTCCCATAGAGATCATTTTTTGTGTATAAAAGAGAGACTGTGAAGGAAAAACTGTTTTTTATCCTGGCAGAAGGATATAGGTATTACAATATACCTATGGCTTCTTTTGTAGGTCAGAATTCATTAATACATGGACACATATTTAGTTCCCAATTGCTAATAGGATTAAAAAATAGATGATTGAGCGATGGATAGTTTCTATTATTAGATCCTGCAGGAAAAAAATCTAGAACCATGCACAAATAGTATCTCAAAAATTTTCAGGATTATTTGTTATTAGAGAGACTTTGGAAATCATTTTGTTATGTTTCTTCAGATGAAATAGAAATTCTTGAACATATATTTATAAGTGGGGGGTGGGACTCTAAACTGTTGCAAGGGAAAATACCACACTTTCCCCATCCTTTCCTAAGTTTCAGACCTTGTGTCATCCAGGGTTTTTTGTGTTGTAGGGTCATTGAAATGCGTCTTTCTGACACACTGGAAATAATCTGCAGTAATTCAGTAACCAGATTGGATTGAGATGTTTCATAGTGCTTTCTTCCATGAATGATTGGTATGTTAGGTGTGTTTCTCTTAGGGATTTTCAGGGAAATCTCTAGCAGAGAAGCTCCAGATCACTTCTGGTTTTCAGGCAGGGAAGATGACTTTTCTAGTTTGTTTAAACCTCTCTTATGACTCCCTTCTGTTTTATAGATAGATAGATAGATAGATAGATAGATAGATAGATAGAGATATAATGTTTCAAAACATATTGCACCGGAATTTTATTTCTGAAGTATGACTAGTGAAAAATTTGTTACTATAACGAGAGTAATGAAATTCTGTTACTTTTTGTTATAGTAATTGCGCAAGTGGGGAAACTTCAGGGGCTCCTTTCTCCCTCAGTTTTACAGCTTTTAGGGTGAAACTTGCTACAATGGTAGAACACATTTACCGCTGTTCACCTATCAATTTTTAGACTGTTTCACCTATCCACAGATATTTGGGGAAATTTTTAAAGTTTTTATAAACAACATTTTTTAAAAAAACCCTACAAGAACGATCTTTTTGAATTTTCTATACAATGACACAAGATAACAGGGGATCATTTTCCCCAACTTTCAGAAATATTCATATATCTACTTTTATATCTAAATTTTTAAATTTTTTATATATTTAATTTTAGAGAATTTTTTAAAATGTTGACAAAATGTTTTTTATAGTCACAACAGCTATTTTATTGAATGTATCTCATATTAACCAATATAACTTCTATTTAGGGATTTCTTTCATTCCCAGCACAGACATTTACTTACAAGAAGTATCAGTCGGTCATCCTCTTTGCAGATTCAACAATTTATTGGAACTGGCTGGCTGCTGCTATGGAGGGACAAATATCTCTCCTATCCTGATTGTGATTTTCTGATGCAGAGCAGAATTCTGGGCAATGTAGTTTAGGGGAGGGCTTTTTGAATTCTCTGGCATAGGGCTCCTTGTCTTCCCAAATTACATTTCTCAGAATTCTGTGCTTTCTCAGTCTCTTTCCCAGAGAACTCTTTCTTTTTGCTGCTTCCCTCTTCTAATGGCAAGAGATCATTAATTTAAAGGGGAAAGGCAGCCTTTTTGGCTTTGCTTTGCTTCCTTGCACTGAAAATGAAACTGACTTTGGGAAGCTTCTGTGGTTTATAAAATCCAAATAAAAAAGTATTGGGTAAGTTTGGATTTTAAAGTTTTTGGAGCGGGCCATGTCCACGTGTCGGATAGCGTGACATAAGTACGAATTTAACAAATGTGATCCAACTTATGAGGACTAACACTAATTTTGCACAGCCTATATATATATATATATATAGAGGCTGTGCAATATATATATACACATTGCTGCCATATCATTACAATGTACTGCTGCACCATTATAAATGCTGCATTTAAAAAAATAGACAAACCAATTGCAAAGTGTGGAGTTGATAATGGTGTTATTAATGCAAATAAAATGAAAAGCATGCAACTGGCACTCTTAATGCACAAGAAGCAAGGTTAACTTCATGAGACTGGCTCATCAGATTTCAAGTGGAATGACATGAAATAAAGGAGTGTGGTGATAAACAAAACTGTGATTTTAAATGGCATTTAAAGACAAATATCTTTATTTGTCTTTCTAGGCTATGTTTCAGCGCAGGAACAGCTGACAACCATTCTGGAGTTTTATAGATGACTGCGTGGGCCTCCTCTGTCCTTTGGACATTTCACAGTATTTTGCAAATATTTCAAAAAGCTGATGGTGTTCCTTCTTCTGAAGCATCACATGTGCCATTTTTGAGAAGCTTTGAATATTCAACTTATTGTGGGTTGGTCACACAAAATGGTATCAGGTTGTAATGTTTATATAATGATTATGATAAACCTACGGCCCCTCTGTATGGGCCACAAACCCCAAAGTGGACCAGAGGTCACTCCTTGACATCCAGTAAATGTTCAGGAACACTAACGTGGTGTAAAACAGACTAATGTGATTTAACCCACATATAGTTCTAATTCAGAATCAGCTCCGCTGTTCATCTAGGCCAGTGTTGCCATCCTGCTTTTCCTGCACCCTGCAGTTTGGGAAAAGGGAATGGCAGTTACTCTTTTCAGTGTTTGTTGCTTCAGCAGCAGTCATAGAGTTTCAGGGAGCTCCTGGCTTTCACTGGGCACTTTTGCCAATGTCAGCAAAGGTGTGCATGTGACTTGGAGGACAAAGAAGGATTTCCCCCCACATTTGCCCTCTCCACATCACAGATGTTGGTAAACACACCCAGTGATGGTCAGGTGCTTTCTGGAACTCCATGACTACTGCCACAGTGAGAATGATAAAGAAAAGGGTGACCATCCATGGAGTGGGGGGGGGCACACAATTTGGAGCTGGTCTAAAACAACCCATGACTTAAGAAGACTAGATGAGGATTAGATACATCTCCACCCCATCACACTACTTCCCTCCTTTCAATAAATAATAAAATAATGCACCTTTGACAAATCACACAGCCAGCAGATGACTCCTTCCTATCTGTCTGATGTTCTTCTAGGTCACTATCTCTACCCCCTATTTTTGGCAGATAGATCTTGCACAACTTTGTTCTTTCTACCCAATGGAGGAACGTTAAAACATTTATTTACTCCTACAAACCTGTACAGTTTCTTAAAAAAACCCCAAACATTTAAGGCTTTACTTATAGTCTTTCTCTGACTGCCACCAGAAATGTACTGCCAGCCATTTAGTCAAGGGGGTGCAAGCAGGATTAAAAGACTGCCTCAAAACATTCCCCAAGAGACAAGTCACTGGCACAGAGGGCAAGCCGAGGAGCTGCAGATGAGTATATAATCACTGGTGCACTTGAAGAAACAAATGATGAATTAAGTTGATTATTTCCCATTTAACAAAAGGTCCTATTGGCAAATTCTGTGTGTACTAATGCCTATGGGTTACTGATGAAACGGACCTTGCAATATGTCATAGACCCTTAGGCACAAGTAGGCAGAAGGCATGAGAGATGGGCATAAGACTGTGTGAGCAAGCATATCTAGAATTTGTGGGAACTGCAGGCCTAATGTTCAAGATCAAGCAATTTAAGAACTGGAAACATTATTTGTTTAAATTCTAGAATTAACAATACAGACAAATTTAAAAGATTTCAGACCCAACATTTGTCAAGTTAGGGAAGAAGAAAGACAAACAAATGCAGCCCGGGGCTGTGGCGCAGACGGGAGAGCAATGAGCCATTGACCAGGAGGTCATAAATTCGAGGCCCGCTCGGAGCTATGTTGGTTTGTCTTTGTCCTGTGTTAAAAAAGGCATTGAATGTTTGCCTAATATGTGTAATGTGATCCGCCCTGAGTTCCCTTCGGGGTGAGAAGGGCGGAATATAAATGGTGTAAATAAATAAATAAATAAATAAATAAGAGAGAGAGAGGGAGGGAGGGAGGGAGGGAGGGAGGGAGGGAGGGAGGGAGGGAGGGAATAAAATCTCCTTGCTCATAAGAAGATTTCTAATTCCAAGTGATTGGGCCCATAATTCCCATCAACCATAGCCACCAGGCATTATGGGAGTTGTAATCTAAAACATTTGGAATAACAAAGATTCCACTCCCATGGATCAGTAGATGTCACGTGTCTTAGGACCTTATCTCGATAGTGGTCAATCTGGTGTGTCTGGAAAGCACACTGTGGCTGTCTTCTCAGCTTGTGCTTCATAGTATACCACACTATGCTAGAGACAGCATAGAACCATCATGATTGCTATGGACAGAGAGGTTTATATTCCATCAATAGTTCCCTTAAAGACATATAAGGGTGCATCTACAGTACATTGCAGAATTAATGCTATTTGAAATCACCTTACCTGCCATATCTCAACTATGATTCCGGAGAGCTGTGGTTTTATAAGTTTTTTAGCCTTCTCTGCCAAAGAGTACTGGTGCCTCACTAAACTACAAATCACATGATTCCATAGCATGGAGTCATGACAATTAAAGTGGTGTAAAACTTCATCAATTGTACAGCATACCTACACCCTAAATTGATGACCATCCATACTTTACTAGTATATTTTCAAAAATAAAGGTCGGGGAATTTTGGGATGGAGTTTTTTTTTTTTTTTGTTACTACTTGGACCTTGCAACCTGAACAGCAACACTGCTGACTGCTTGTTTCCAAGATGGGAAGGATTCTTGGCACATGAAAAGAATGATTATTTGCCCAAAGTATATAAAAAAGAGAGAAAGTTTGATGTAATTAATATATTAAGAGTGAAAGAGTAAATCACGAGGAGGAAATTGTAGTATGTGGGTGTCGTGTTGCCACTGGTTGCCTAGCAATTGTGCTTGTGCTTGGTATGAGATTGATAGATATCACCCACTCAGATCGCTGGATTCCGACCTCCACTGCAATCTTGTTGCTGGCAAATAACAGGGGAAACGTGGCAAGGAACAAGAAAAGGGAGTGGATGGTGAGGAAAAACCATCTCGATCGGCTGAGTCCCTGGTCACCCAGAATCACAAAGACCAATTTCCAAACAACAGGTCCCTAAATTATTTCCTGCCTCCTTTCTTTTCCCTTCCAGAGCTTGCGTAAATAGAAACATGTGTTTAAAAATATAATTCCTAGTCATATCTCTCCGGGCTGAACAAATGGGAGGTAATAATATCCTAGAATTAAAACGGCAATTTCATTTCATAATTTCAGTGACTCATATTACATTACTTCTAAGTAGGATGAATAGAAAATTCTCAGGTATTATACATAATTATGATATGATTATAGTGTTCTTGATAACATATGCCAAGTTTAAGATGCATCTCTGAGTTTCCCTCTCCCCCATTTTTCCCTCTGCAGAGCTTCCCATCCTCAAATATACACTTATTTGATTCAGTTCTACATCCGGGTTTACAGGATTTCCTCCCTAAAACTTTAATTCAATGGAAATGTTTCTTTTTATAAATGGAATGGAGTAAGGATATGCGTACAAACGTGTATATCAATATCAGATCTTAGAAACAACACCTTATGGGGGGAGAAAAATTGTAATTCTTATAATCTTCCATCTAGCATGTGATCTGGGCATTGTAGTTTCTCAAAGTAATCCTCACCAAATGTGCCTGTGATAGTAGCAAGGTGGAGAGAAAGCACTTCAGGCTCATATGCAGTAGATGGAAGTCTAACTTAAATTTGTTTGCAATAAAACAATTCTTGTTGTTGCTGCTGTGTGTTTTAAGATGATTTCCGATTTATGGTGACCCTTAAGGGAACCTATCACACATTTTTCTTGGGCTGAATTTTTCACTGGGGCTTTGCCTTTGCCTTCTTCTGAGACTGAGCACTTATTGATATGGACAAAAATATCCTGGACTCACCTCAAATCCAGTGCTGCTGTTTTCACAATGCAAAGTGGCTTCCGGTGAGTACCCTGAATTTGACAGGAAACTCCAGAGTATCCTGGAGCTTTTTGGTGGTCTGGGCAGTAGGATCGGGTCTGTTTTGTCCTGATCCATCATCTACATCAACAGTGCTGATCACTGCAGGCAAAAAGGTTGGCTTGTTCCCCTGTATCCATCACCACTCTCTGCCAGCCATGGAGCTCCCTTTGAGCACTTGTCCATCATGTGGTATTCTCCATCTTAGGCAGCGGTCTTCATCCAGCTTTGCCTGACTTAGGTGGGTGTGTACAGAAACAATTTGTCCAGAGTAGGGGTGGAGAATATGAGGTTCACAATCATTCTGGGAGTATGTTAGGTGAACTGGGTAGTAATGAACAGATATAACCTATATTTAATAATTCCTCTAGACTAGATCAGGAAGAATAGAATCCAGTGGGATGTGTAAAGATCCTGTCCTATGCTTTCTCCCCAACCTCCATTTTTAAATGTTCAGCATCAACCATCTTGCTCAGATCTTGCAGATTCAAAGATGTTTCTATCTTGATTGAGTCTATCTTTTTGTAATGGGATGTTCCCATTTTCCTACTGCCTTCTAATTGGCTAAACATTATTGTTTTTTCTAATGGGTCATGCAACCACATGATATAACCAAGGCATGACAGACCACCCTCCCCAATTTGGTGCCATCTTCATGCCTTTTATTCAGTCATCAAAGTCATGTATCAAGATGTTGAACAACACCAGAGACTTATGGCACTCCACTAGTAATTTCTCTGTAGAATGAAGAGACTATTTTTCTAGGAATTGTGTAGGTTCTCCAGGTTGACTGTATAATAACCTCCGGTAGAAGTAATTCATTTTAATAGGATTTGCCATAATCCACCATTTCCTGTGTCCATTAAAAGTTCATGAACCTATCCCCCCATGGATACAAGTGACATAGTATGCTTTTATTTATAAGCTGGCTGTAAAATACAAAAGACTCCCTACATAGGATTCATTTCATAGAATCAGAGCAATTACTTTAAACTTCAAAATAACAACACATTTTTCACATTTGCCCAGTGGCATTGCTAGGTAACTGTAATGGATAAAATGGCTTGGAACATTGGTACAAACTGAGACATTCAATAATACTAGAAGAATAGCCGAATTACAGCAAGCCTTATATTATCATGTAATCCATTGCTAAGAAGCCTGTTAAGGCACCAACATTTCCTTAATTAAAAACAGCCCAGAAACATTAGCAAACCTAATAAAAAGGAACAACCAGAGAGATATAATTGAGCACAAGCTGTTGTCAGCTAGACAACCTGTCTGAAAATATCTCACTATTCAGCCAGAAGAGATCTGTTCTATAAGCGTTTCCCTCCCAAACCGTCCCCCAATTCTCCTCAGGTTTGGGCTCTGACATTTCAGTTTCTGTACATACATATAAAATTTAGTATTCCAGCTTGACTACTTCAGTGGTTTCCAGTTGGGTTAGTAAATGAGAAATAATGAAATTGTAAATGGCCCAGTTTGAATTCGACCACAATCTTTGTTTCAGTATTAAACAGGACTTCATGGCCTTAAGTCAAGCAATGCCTTTATGGCTGATGGCTTCCATCTGCTGCAGTTCTTAGTCTGAACTTAAAGCAAGGTTTCCAAGAAGCTAATCCCTATCCCCAAAATACAGTAGATCCCCCTCCACGCACAAATTACTTTTCTGCAGTTTCAGTTTCATAAAACTGGATACTAGGAGACTGTGGTTGTCATGTGAGAATGTTAATGTTGTGGCCAACTCTTGATCTTCTAATGCAGTTCTATGCTATGCTTGGTCTTGGTTGACCTCTCACTTTCCACGTGTTGTACAAACATCGGCTGGGAAAACAACAAAGGGAAAGTTGGCAATGGATTGGTTGCCCCAGTCTCTATGGGGCAGCAGCTAAGTGCATGCAAGTGTGCTCGTTCCAGCTGCAGTTTTCAAGTCCCCTTTAACTCTGTGGGTAGTAGTTAAGATTAGGTTGACAATGTGATGACCCATGGGCCTTGTAGTCCTGCTCAGGACATTGTAATTCCTGATGAAGATGAAAACTTGGGTTTTTTACCTTCCCAGTCTGAACTGGATTCCTCTCAGCCAGATCTTTCCCAGGCTGATCTGGGAACCTTGCACCTGCAAGAAAGTTGTCTCCCAGAAGTATGTCAAACAAGCCCAGAGCCTACTTCTCCCGTGTTCTTGCGCCGGGAGTTTTGTAAACAACAGAGAAGTTTGGAATCAGCTTCGCGCAGGAGTGCGAGGATCGCAGCTAAGAATGTGGCCAATTAAGACTGCTTCTCGTGAGAATCTTTGGGGAGTCTCACATCTGGTCTCAGAGTTAGCTTTCGGTTCTGATTCCCAGAGAACCGCTTCGGCGGGAAAGTTAGACTCTATTTAGGTGTTTTACCCGCGTAGTAACTTTGCGGAGTCAATTCGTCAGCCTACGGAGCGAGTTGTGTCTGGACAGCGCGCTCCGATTCAAGCCTCGCTCCTGCTCAAGCCTTGCCTTGCTATCCAGCCTTCGCCTTGCTTCCCAGCCTTTGTTTATCTACGGACCTTGCCTTGTTTCCCAGGATCAATCCTTGCCTTGTTTCACGGATTTTACCAAGTTATTCCACGGACCTTGTTCTTGTTCTTAGTTACCTTGTTCCACGTTCAAGCCTTGTTTCAAGTATCAAGTTATTTCCTAGCCTCGCTCCAGTTTCATGGACTAAAGGACCTTGTCATCTCCCCTCACTTTGCTTGGCAAAGTGAGTGTTTCGGTTATTGGATTACAACTTTGGACCTTAATATTTCATATTGGACATTGTTTCTTTGGACTAATTTTGACCTTTCCTGAAAGGTCTAATTCTGGACCATTTTCTACACTTGTTTTTATTAACTTTATATATTCCTTCAATAAAGATATTAGTTAGATTCTGGCCTCTGTGTTTGGTTATTGGTGCCTTTGCAACCTGGGTCGTGACAGTTTGACTCCGCCACCCTAAGCACCAATTAACCTCGGCCAGAATGTCCACCGGAGTCGTACCTGGGCCGAGCGGCCAGCCGATTACCTACACCATCGACAAGGAAGAGGTGGATCGCATCCGCGACAGACTCAACGCCCAGGATGGAGAAATAAAGGGCTTGCGGGAGCGCGGAGTCCGCCTCCCGGCCATGGCGTTGCCCACCAAGTTTACTGGAGAAGCTTCTAAGGTTCATGTTTTCCGTCGCCAATGTCAAGCTTATCTAGAGGCCCGAGATGCCGAGTTTCCCCAAGAAGACATCAAAGTGGCGTGGGTTTACAGTCTTCTAGACGGGCCAGCGGCCAATTGGGCGACGGCACTGTACGACCAAGCCTCTCCACACCTAAGATCAGCGCAACACTTCTTGGACCACCTCAAGGAGACTTGGGGAATCGAGGACAATTTGGAGGCAGCCGGTCACAAACTCCGTCGCCTTTTCCAAGGAGACAGACCTATGTCTCAGTATATAGCCGAGTTCCGAGTGCTGGCCCACAACACCGGCTGGAACGATGTAGCCCTCAGAGGACAATTCCGGGAGGGTCTCAACATTGAAATGCTGGAAGAAATCTCCAAGGTGGACCCTCCCCAGACCCTCGAGGCACTCATTGATCAATGTTTACGGGCTGAAGTCATGATTGCCAACAGGAAACAGTGGGTTCGAGGCCAGGGCAGTAGAGCCGGGGCAAAACCCCCCGCTCCCGCCAGCGTTCAGCCACGACCAGTGTGGAGACCCCCACCGCCAACCCCATACCCCAGAGGAGGCGAGGAGGTGCCGATGCAGTTGGGCAATGTGCGTCCCAGACTAGATGCCGCCGAGAAGGCCCGTCGTCAACGCTTAAACCTCTGCTGGTACTGCGGGAACGGGGGCCACTTCGCCAGAGAGTGCCCAGCCAAAGGGAAGCCGGCCGCCCGTCTTGCGGCGGCGTCCTCCACGGAGACGAAGGCGTCTGAGCCGACTGGCACACAGCCGGCGGGGGAAGCCAACGACCGGGTGTAGAGAGGCTCGCCAACCCGGTCAAAAAATCCATCCAAGAGCCGCCAACCGGGGTCCTGTTCCTTCTCGTGGTCACTTTATGGTCAGCAAAAAGGGGACCCGTCATGATCCACGCTATGATAGACTCTGGAGCTACCAACAATTTCATCGATAGAGAGTATGCCGACTCTCTGGGATTACAATACCATGATTTCAAGAATGCCCGTGTGGTGCAAGCCATAGACGGCCGCCCCCTCAAGACGGGCCCCGTAAGTCAGTGGTCGGAACCCACCAGGATGTGGATAAGGGAACATATGGAAGAGATTTCCTTCTTTGTCACCGAGGTTCCCCATTTCCCTGTGATTTTGGGAATTCCATGGCTGACTCTCCACGACCCTAACATATCCTGGTCCAACAGAGAACTGCAGTTTGCTTCACCGTACTGCCAAAACCATTGCCTCGTAGCCAAGGTATGCCATGCCACAGACACCGAACCCATCATCACCTTGCCAAAGAAGTACTCCGAGTATTGGGATGTATTCAATGAGAAAGAAGCCGAAAAATTACCCCCACATAGACCTTATGATTGTGCCATTGACTTGGTGGAGGGGGCCCCGATCCCGCGAGGGCATCTCTACTCCCTGACTGAACCAGAGCAAGAAGCTCTCAGGGAATTCCTAGAGACAAACCTTCGCAAGGGATTCATCAGACCCTCTCAATCCCCAGCCGCCTCCCCAGTGATGTTTGTGAAGAAAAAGTCAGGGGAACTACGCTTGGTGGTGGACTACAGAGCATTGAACAATATCACCAAGCGGAACAGCTATCCCCTGCCCCTAATCTCGGATCTACTGGATCGGCTTCGAGGAGCCAAGGTTTACACCAAACTGGATCTTCGGGGGGCTTACAACTTAGTTCGCATCAGGGAAGGGGACGAGTGGAAGACCGCCTTCCAGACCAAATTCGGATTATTTGAGTCCCGAGTTATGAATTTCGGTTTATGCGGAGCCCCCGCAACGTTCCAGCATTTTGTCAATGACATTTTTCAGGACTATCTAGACAGGTTCTTGATAATCTACCTGGACGATTTTTTGGTGTTTTCCAGATCACAATCAGAACATGAGAACCACGTCAAAATGGTGTTACAACGATTGCGGGATCATGGACTTTATGCCAAGCTGGAAAAATGCGCCTTTGATCTACAAGAGGTAGATTTCCTTGGTTACCGCATCTCGCCTCTAGGGCTTTCCATGGATCCAGCCAAGGTTTCAGCAGTATTGGAATGGCGGGCGCCAACTAACAAGAAAGAGGTGCAGCGTTTCTTGGGGTTCGCGAACTATTACCGCAAGTTCATTCCAGATTTTGCCCGCTGGTCCGACCCCATCACTAGCTGCATCCGTGGAAAGCAGCCTTTCCGCTGGACTGACCAAGCAGAGAAAGGGTTTCAGCAACTAAAGAAACTATTCACCTCCCAGCCAATTCTACAGCACCCAAATCCTGGAACCCCTTTTGTTGTGCAAGCGGACGCCTCTGATGTGGCAATTGGGGCTGTACTCTTACAACCGGTGGGAGATCACCTCCATCCCTGTGCCTTTTACTCTCGTCAACTAACCACACCAGAGAGAAATTACACCATTTGGGAAAAAGAACTACTGGCCATCAAGGCAGCCTTTGAAACTTGGAGACATTGGCTAGAAGGGGCCAAATTTCCCATTGAAGTCCACACTGATCATCGTAATCTAGAACATCTAAGAACTGCCCGCAAACTAAATCAGAGACAGCAACGTTGGGCTTTATTCTTCGAACGTTTCAACTTCCAGATCCATTATGTGACTCCAGCCCAAACCAAGCAAGCAGACGCCCTGTCACGTAAACCGGAATACGCTGCAGGACGCAAGGAGACCTTTGAATCCCAACTGCTACAACCCGAGAACTTTGCCACGCTCACGGTGGGGAACACCAAATCCATTCCCATTGGTTCAACTTCCCCTACTCCAGGACCCATCTGTGCTCAAGAAATCAGGGCTAGTCAACAAGCAGATGCCTGGGCGCAGGACCAACTTCGCCAGGGTCTGCATTTTCCCTTTTCGCTTAAAGATGGGCTACTCTGCTATAGAAATCATGTTTATATCCCACCCGGACCGGGCAGGGAAAAAGCGCTTCGCCTGTGTCATGACTGCAAACCAGCAGGACACTTCGGACTATTTAAAACTATGCATTTGATCCTAAGGGATTTTTGGTGGCCCAAGATCCGCAAGGATGTGGAAAAATATGTCAACACCTGCCCAGTATGCCAGCGCTCCAAGATACGAAGGGAGAAGCCCTCAGGGCTTTTACACCCCCTTCCTACCCCATCTCGCCCATGGGAAATAATTTCCGCGGATTTCATCACTGATCTACCACCTTCCTGTGGATTCACCACGATCTTAGTGGTGGTGGACCTTTTCACCAAGTTAGCCCATTTCATTCCCTGCGAAGGCCTCCCCACGGCCAAAGAAACTGCGGATCTATTTCTTCAACATGTTTTCAGATTACATGGATTGCCCAAGAGTTTAGTCACAGACCGTGGATCTCAATTCACCTCTCGTTTTTGGAAGGCACTACAAAAACTATTGGGCATAGACTCTCGTTTATCTTCAGCTCATCATCCCCAAACAGATGGGCAAACGGAGCGCACCAATGCCACTTTGGAGCAGTATCTTCGCTGTTACGTAAACTACCAACAGGACAATTGGGCTTCTCTGTTACCACTGTCTGAGTTTGCCTACAACAATGGAGTTCAAGCTTCTACAAAGGAAACGCCGTTCTTTGCAAACTACGGCTTCCATCCACGTTTCTTCCCCCCTGTCATTGAAACTTCAGAAGTTCCCGCAGCAGAGGATTGGCTGCAGGAACTCACAGCGGTGCAACAACTTTTGCTCCAGCAACTGGACCAAGCCAAGGAGGACTATAAACGCCACGCTGACAAACATCGCCAGCCGGGCCCCGAAATCAAGGTAGGAGATCGGGTTTTCCTGTCCACTCGTTTTCTGCCCTCCCACCGCCCTTGCCGGAAGTTAGATGCCCGTTTCTTTGGCCCCTATCCAGTGGTGGCGCAATTAAACCCCGTGACTTTCAAACTCCAACTTCCGCGTTCAATGCGCATTCACCCAGTGTTTCACCGTTCCCTGCTCCTTCCGGCGGATGGTGTACGACCTGATACAGACCAACCGGCCCCCCCTCCTGTTTTGATGAATGGGGAGGAGGAGTTCGAGGTTGAGGACATTTTGGATTCTCGCTTTCACCGCCGCCGCCTACAATATCTCATTGACTGGGTGGGTTTTGGCCCTGAGGAACGCTCTTGGGAAGACGCCTCCACAGTCCATGCTCCTGATCTAACCCGTCGCTTCCATCAGACCTATCCCACCAAACCGCGACCTCGCGCTTCAGGGAGAGGGCCCCAGTTTGGGAGGGGCCTTGAGGAGGGGGATAGTGTGATGACCCATGGGCCTTGTAGTCCTGCTCAGGACATTGTAATTCCTGATGAAGATGAAAACTTGGGTTTTTTACCTTCCCAGTCTGAACTGGATTCCTCTCAGCCAGATCTTTCCCAGGCTGATCTGGGAACCTTGCACCTGCAAGAAAGTTGTCTCCCAGAAGTATGTCAAACAAGCCCAGAGCCTACTTCTCCCGTGTTCTTGCGCCGGGAGTTTTGTAAACAACAGAGAAGTTTGGAATCAGCTTCGCGCAGGAGTGCGAGGATCGCAGCTAAGAATGTGGCCAATTAAGACTGCTTCTCGTGAGAATCTTTGGGGAGTCTCACATCTGGTCTCAGAGTTAGCTTTCGGTTCTGATTCCCAGAGAACCGCTTCGGCGGGAAAGTTAGACTCTATTTAGGTGTTTTACCCGCGTAGTAACTTTGCGGAGTCAATTCGTCAGCCTACGGAGCGAGTTGTGTCTGGACAGCGCGCTCCGATTCAAGCCTCGCTCCTGCTCAAGCCTTGCCTTGCTATCCAGCCTTCGCCTTGCTTCCCAGCCTTTGTTTATCTACGGACCTTGCCTTGTTTCCCAGGATCAATCCTTGCCTTGTTTCACGGATTTTACCAAGTTATTCCACGGACCTTGTTCTTGTTCTTAGTTACCTTGTTCCACGTTCAAGCCTTGTTTCAAGTATCAAGTTATTTCCTAGCCTCGCTCCAGTTTCATGGACTAAAGGACCTTGTCATCTCCCCTCACTTTGCTTGGCAAAGTGAGTGTTTCGGTTATTGGATTACAACTTTGGACCTTAATATTTCATATTGGACATTGTTTCTTTGGACTAATTTTGACCTTTCCTGAAAGGTCTAATTCTGGACCATTTTCTACACTTGTTTTTATTAACTTTATATATTCCTTCAATAAAGATATTAGTTAGATTCTGGCCTCTGTGTTTGGTTATTGGTGCCTTTGCAACCTGGGTCGTGACAGACAACTGCAGTCCAAAACTATAGGTGCTATGTTTAGATTCAGGTGTTTGCTGAATGTCTTTGAATGTATCCTCTTCAGATAAGGGGGGATCAATACACTTTGAGTGGCTCTTCAAAGTTTATACTAAAAGCCAGCATGGATTCACTGCCCCACAGAAATGAAGGGCACCATCTGCCACGGAACCAGTGCCAAACCAAGTAGGAAACTATACCAGCGAATGCAGCCAGTTCAATACCATTTGTCATACTAAAAGTTTTTTATTATTATTTTAGGCATGTCACTAGTCAGCAGCTCATACATTATATAGAAACAAAACAATCCAACCTGCACGGTAATGCCACATTAAGGAAATGCTCTCATTACTGCAGTTTTGGGCTCTGCGTTTTACTTATCCGTCAGTGGAGGCAGACAATTAAAGTTACAATTTAATGGGAGATTCGGGGGCAAATGGTGTTGGGAAGATTATTGATACTTTAATGAAGAATCAAGCTGTGGTAATGTTCCCTAACAGTAATCAGTAATGTGATGAACCGATTTTTTCCCCTCATGCAAGAAAGTTTAAAAGAGAAGCAAAATTAAGAGTCACTGACAGCAGGACCATAAATTACCGACTACTAGCTGTGTATTCTTTTGGATCCAGCATATTTGCCCACACCTGCATGCCTCTTAGAGATCACACCTGCCTGGTACTAAATCATCTCTTGTTCTCTTCTTCTTCAGCTGTATATTTTAAGACACTCATTTGAGAGGCTTCTGTTCAGTTTTGTTTTTAAAACCCAGGGCGAAAAGGGAAAAGAACAGCTTTATGAGTTTTTCAATAATATTAAAAAACCCAAAGCTTTATATTTATTTGTTCACTATTGAGTCACAGAAGGTGAATATTCAGACATTCTGGCAGAGCAACAAGAAAAGACATTGTGACACATAAGCAGCAAGTCCAACCACTCAAAATGGGAGCTCATGAATACGTCGTAAACACTCTGTTCTGGGTCAGGAACAGTCATTTTATAAAAAAAGGTTGATGCCACTACCACTGTCTTCCAAATTTATCTTGCAGAAGTATGGAAAGACACAAAGATTCTCATAATTAAGAGTTATTTGGGCAGATTACTGAGTGGAGTAATAATGGTGGGAAATAAAAATGCCTAGTGACCTCATCACACAAAGTGTCTTTAGTGTCCTAGGAAGCTTCACGACAGATGGATATGTTGCCCATCACATGATGTTGCTGAAATTCCGGTGGAGGCCCCATCCACAACTGGAGTGGAAGCATCGTATGACACTTTTCTTGCAACACAGAAACCTTCCCATGTTGTGCTGCCCACAATGGAGCCAGTACGGATCTACGTCACCACAACAAAGCAGCATGTGGGGTGACAGAGTCACCTCTCAGCCCCGCTGTTTCACCACGGAGGCTGGCGAGACAGCACAGGGGGGAGTCCCTCGTGTGATAAGGTCAATAGTGTGATGTAAAAATATGCCACAGTCTATTTATTCTCCTATAATATAAATATCTGCAAAGTCCAAAGCTTCATATATATTTAAGGAGAATGTTGATACTGACCTGTCTACTAGGCTATATTGTTGATTACAATAAGGGCATATTCAGGTGACCACAATGGTGAACACTAAGGAGTGCTAGGTACATATAGATGGACAAGCATAAGGCAAATATTCTTCTTACCCACTTAGAAAGCCAGAGGAGTATTGGCAACTAAACCTATTTCAGGGAGCTCTCAGAGCCTAAAGGTAGGGAGATTGGGGCCACATGTTATTCATGTGTAGCTTGTGGATTGTATGTAACTGATGGGTCATATTTTCCCCACCTTTGCTTGCCATAGAAGAATGAGTACCAAACTGCATAATTAGAAAAATCCAGAGATTAGGTTTCACTTTCTTTTCTACATTTATTATTGTTCCCACTCTTTTTATGTTTAAAAACACTTAATAAAAATATATTTTTTAAAAAGGTGCGCACATTTAGAAGGAAACACACCCAATCTCCTATGCTGGAATTTCCTCCCTACAAACTGATATGGAACTGGAGTGAAAAAAATATGCCAGTGGGATTGTGAGGAATGAAACAAAAATGAGACCGACGGATTTGCACATCCCCTTTTCTATCCAGCTAAAGATTTATGAGAGTCAGGTGTCTATATTTCAGAATAATGGCCTCCTCTCCTTTATATTTGGAGAGATTGCTGACAGATATATTGTCTCTGAAATCTAACTGCAGAACTAGACAAAGACTCTGAGATGGTTGTGACTGTTAATTTTTGGAAGGCTCATTGTATGTTGTTCTTGTTGTTCTGAGATACTAATAAAACTGGTTCAACTACTTGGAATAAAAATTCTTAGAAAACTATGTTTAAGGATATTTATTTAAAAAGCATTTTAAACATTACCCTGGTAAATGAACACTCTGTTGCTGAAACTTGAGTATATATTTGGGTAAGCCCTGAGTTCTAGTGGAGTCCAGAAGTGTATTTGCAAAATTAAAACTATGGCTGCAGCTCTGCCTATTCCTGGAGAGGCTTAGGCTTATCAGTCACAGTGATATGTGCCTTGCTAAAGAAATGCATATTTATGCAAAAACACATAGAAATACAAAATATCTGGAAAAAGTAACAAAGACAATTGGAGCAAGAAATATTTGATCCAGCATTGATTTTAGTTACATCTTTCAAACTGGGGGAAAGAAGTAGGAGCGTGATCTGCCTTCACTTGAAGTTAAAATAAGGCCTCCTCGCCTCTGCTTTCCACACTGTCTGTGTTGCTTAGGGTGAATATACACTATGGAATTAAGGCATATTGACATCACTTTACCTGCCATGGCTCAATGCTGCGAAATCTTGGGAGGTGTAGTTTCCCAAGGTCTTTAGCCTTTTCTTCCAGAGTGCGGGTGTTTCACAAAACTACAAATCTCAAGATTCAATAGTATTGAGACATGGCAGTAAAACTTGTGTCAAACTGAATTGATTCTGCAGTGTAGATGCATCCTCAGATTCCCAACTTCAGTTGCTACAGCCATAGCAAAATCTTGAGTTTGGTTACTATAGGAGAAGAATGGGGAGAACTGAATATATTGTATGTATGTATTTTTATCCTTTACAAATTTATCTTGTAAATCGCCTAGAGCATCGTGGATGGAGGGCGATTAATAAGTAATTAATGATGATGATGATGATGATGATGATGATGATGAACAACTTACCAGGCTGAACAGTATAACCCCCATACAGGTATCAGTGGTTTCATTTATTCATATCTGACAAAATATGTTCTCTGTAGGCATTTTCTAGGTCTTCCAATGTGACTGTATGTTATTTGGGCCACAAGTCTTTCATTCTAATAAGATTTACTGCTATCCAAGATTTCATGTATCCACACAAAGTCTATGAACACATCCCCTGCACATATGGGGGCTGTATTGTACTTTAATCTCCCACTCTGTCTTTTAAAACAAGAGGAAGATTCAGCTTCATTATAAGGATAAAAAAGCCAACCAAAATAATTTCTTTGGATAAGAGAGGAGGAGGAGTAATTAACACCAGCTAAAAAGGGGAAGCAATTCCCACTCACTTCATCTGCTCATAGAGACACATACCATAGCCACACTGTGAGAGCTAGATCTATGTTATAATGTTATGTTATGCTAGCCAATATTGGAGAGTAGGATGCAACAGCTAGCATCAGTAGGAAAAGCTTGATCTCCAGCCAAAACACCAGATCAAATGAGGACAACTGAATCTTCTTTCTGGTCAGCTGTTTGAAAACAAAGTGGCAGAGTTGCAGCCTACACAATTCTTGAACTCCCTCTGGAAATGAAGCAGTGTGTTTTGTCTGCTGGTTCTGAGAAGACTAGGAATAGCATAGAAAAACTTTAACCAGTCTGAAGTGTGCTCTCTCAATATTGCACCATGCTCTCAAACTAACTGCTGCTGTTAAAGGTGTCAATGTGCCCTCACCTCTGCAGCTTATCTTTTCCTTCCTTACTCAAGCATGCCAAAGCAGGAGGTCTTAATGAGTGATTCTGCAAGCATCCGGTAGGAAAAGGGGGAAAGGAACAAACGTTCACCCCGAATAGATTCCGACAGTGAACTAGCCAGGATTTTCAGTAACTCGTCTGCTGGATACTGCATGCCCTATTTAAAAAGCCGTGTTTCCCATCTTTTGTTTAAGAAAGACATAGCTCACCTCTCTTGAGATTTCTGTTCTCACCTCCAACCCAGAGGGTGGGTCTTTTCCCACAGATTTTGGGCAAAGTCGAAACATCTGGCAATCCTACGACATCCCATTGTTCCTTCAAATAGCTCAAGATGGCATAAGTGATTTACACCTCCCATTTTATCATTTATAGTGGCAGTGGTTACATAGATGAGTGGGGCTTTGAACATGTCATTCTACATATCTACATTGACCACTTGAGTCAGTTTCACACTGGCATATGAGAAAGCAGTTTCAGTGTGCATGCATGATTCGTTTGGTAATCCTGGAACCAGTTTGAGGCTTGGATGGTGATTACACAAACTGCAGCAGCTGGCTTCAAACTGCTTTAAGGATCCATCATATCCATGGCTGGGAATACATTTTTTTCAACTCCTTCCCAATAAGTGCAAATGTGTTCATGAGTGAAGCGCTTTGGTATCCACACAGCAATTCACATTCTGTGGAGTCAATTTCACCATGTAGTGTGATTTACACTAGAGCACATTGATGCACATTAAGGGCTCTATTTTGGACTATTTCCCAAATTTGGTTGTGTTGGGTTATAGCCCTTAAAATGTGCTGCAGTGTACATTTCCAGTGTGTGTAGTCTAGCCAATGCATTTTCAAGCTAACTTGTAGCTGTATTAAATGACCACTTTAGATGAGATCTACACTGTAGATTTAATTCAGATGGTACCTCTCTAACTGCCATGGCCCAGTACCATGGAAACATGGCAGTTGTAGTTTTGAATTTGACCTTCTCTGCCAAAGAATACTGATGCCTTACCAAACCAAAACAAAGAGTTCCATGACATTAAGCCATGGTAGTTCCAAAAGGCCTTCAAGGATTAATCATTGTAGGTTGATTTCTGCCCACTCAAAAATAAGATGCCTGGCCATTATTACTTTGCACTTTGACTATTTTAGCTATGAAACTACCTCTCCCATGTGAAGTTTTCTGCACTTTGGCCCAGATCCGTGTTTTAGCCTCCCGTTTTTAATATTTTATGCTGTATGCTGACTTTTATGACTGTTTTACTGATGTTGATGTCTTATTGATGTGAAATTGTTTTACTGTTTTATTGCTGTTATTGTATTTTTATGTCGGGCATGTAAGCCGCTCCGAGTCCCTCCGGGGAGATGGGGCGGGGTATAAAAATAAAGTTATTATTATTATTATTATTATTATTATTATTATTATTATTATTATTATTATTATTATTTAAAGTGCTGTCAAACTCCATTGATTCTACAGTATAGATGCACCCAAATAGGTTCATCTATACTGCACTGTTTGAATGGGGGAAAATCATTCAAAAGTGTTTGCCTAGTTTGCACTACAGATTGTAATCCAAATGAGAGCTTGAAATCGACTTGCCCCTCAATACTGGCTAGCAGAATCTGGAATCCAGAAGTTCTTGTTGAAAAAAGTAGGTCTCCCAAGTTCTGTTCCAGATTCATACCGGATTGCTTTTTAAAGGACACAACTGACTGGTTTGTTGTTCAGGAGTTCTACAATATTGCTGTTGCCACAATAGGGCTGTTTCAGCAGGCGAACATCCTCCTGGAATCTGCCCAATATCAGCAAACTGTAATATTTGCTCAACTGTGTTGTTCTCCCTCCCTTTACAATGAAAGGTTTTTGCTGTCCTGAAAATGGTCATGGGCACTTCTTACCATCAATCTGCAGAAATGTGCAGAAAGATTTAGAACTGCAGCCCACATACTATCACTAGGCGACCTTACACAAAAGTTTAATCTTTCAGTCACCTTCTTGTGGGGAAGTAAATCAAACAGGGACTAGGTCTGCAGTGAAGAAAATGCAAACCCAGTGCCTTTTTTTATTAAAAAATCCTTCACATATAGACTTATGTCAATGAGATAAAAGCATAGACTCACAAACACACACAGGGGCATAGTCAGTCAGTCAATCAATCAGATAGACAGATACACTGTTTAGTGGCTGTCAGTCCATTTCTGGGTCCAACTCCAAAAACCAGTATTAGTCTCTGAAATCCAAAGTAGCCAGGAACCTGGTTTTCTGAGGGGTTGTCTTCTCCTGCATGTATAGCCATCCCTCCATATTTATTAGGATTAGAAGCATAGCACTCTTGTGGAAATGGGGAAAAACCCTCAAATAACAAATACAGTTTTTTAAAACTAAGAGATAAACATCTAGGTCCTCCAGTGCAATTCTGTGGTCAACTTCCATTTCCATTTCTCTCTAGAAATCTTTATGTCTTCCAGCATGAACTATTGAGTTTCACTGGAGCATCAAGAGATTTCTAGAGAAAACATATTAATCAAATTGGTGAATAATCATATTCACAAATGGGGAACCCATAAACATGGAAAGCCAACTGTACCTGCTTCGTCTTTAAGATTATGCCTAGTTGAAAATATTTTGCTACCTGAGTCTAGGTAGCAAAGGATGCCACTTTTCTGACTCAAGGACTCAAGTTTTATTTTGGGATGAATGTCTTATGGTAGGAAAGCCCATAAATTTTTCTCCCTTGTAGCAGTAATACAGTAATATTAAAATCCTAAGTAATAATTTTCTTCTCTTTGTCCACTTTGAACCCGTTGCCTGAGGTATCTGCCTCACTCTGACCACTATTCGGACTCTCCTTGCATGGAATTAGATAAAAATTGAAGGTAAAAATTATACATTAAAACCAAACACTCAAGGAGACCATTATATGTGATGGCAATACAAAATCAAGGTGTTGCTGCTTGAATTTTTTTTTCTTTAATATTTTCGAGCGATGGTTGCTTGAGTTAGTAGATGCAGATGCCATGGACAGTGTCCTCAGAAGTCCTCAGAAGTTGTGTCAGCCACTAGATGGCAAGGAAATTACCCATACTTAAAGAATCTCAAAATGCTCTTAGGTATAGAATTTGGATATTTTACTTTTTGTATTACCATGTCCAAAATCTTCCAGACAGTATGGCTATTTATTTTTCTGACTTCAGTATTTTGAGAGATGTATTTTTAAAATAGTGTTTTCTAATCATTGGTTAGGAATCCAGTGGTCCAAATTCAATTGCCATTTCCAACCATATTAGACCAAGTGAATTAAACTGGGGAAAGCTAACACAATACTTACATATAATAGTATTGATTCAATGCCTCTAGTTGAGACCAGAAGTTGGCTTTAGATCACAGGCATGACAGGCAGAGCAACCATAACTCAAATAGTTCACTTGGCATGGCTTGGATGGTAAAGGAACAACAAGTAGGATTTTGTCAATTGTTGTTGTCCCTGCAAGTTCCATAAGCCGTACCATATAGGGGTAAATACTCCTTTGGGTAGCAGGAACAGAGATGGTATAGGCTAGAAAGATGTATTGTGGTACTTGAATTTCATCAGTGGGAGAAAATAATGCAATGCAATGTAACACAATTCAATGACCAAATTGGCCACATCCCAGATGTGATTATGCAGAGTGATGGCTGAGGAGGAATGTCACGAAGGACATTGGATAACAGTGTACTAAAAGATTCCAGCACCTGAAACAGACTTAAGAGCATGACTTCTGAGATGTACACTTTGTAGAGTAGATTTCCTCTTGTTCCTGTTCCTTGCAAATGTCTTCATCTTTGATATGAATCATCCCACAGGTTTCTTGTTTTTGTCTAAGTATGTCTCACACTTCACACCTCCTGGGGAGCATCTGGTTAACTGATATACACTCAGGAAAACAGTAATTGAACCTTTCCAGTCCTCACTGTTTATAAAAGTCTAGAACACTAGCCAAGGGGAAAAAAGAGTCTTATTAATTTCCTAAGGCCTTTATTTGTATGCTGACCATCTTCCCAACTGTAGTGAAATAGAGCTTTGGGAAGCATCCTTCCCCCCAAACAGTTTGAAAATGTCACCCAAAGCATCTAGGATTAGTATGTTATAATTTCCAGTTGCCCAAGATGCCGCAGTGTGGCCCTCCAGATTTCAGAGCATACGTATGCACAGAGGGCCAGAAAAAATTGGGGCAGGGGGAGGAGAGTTGAAACTTTTTTTAGCGAATCATATAGTTTCCATAACGCAAAATAATTTAGAAATCAGGCTCCATCGATAAACTTCAGTGGACACTCAAAACAGATAAACTTCAGTGGACACTCATTGGGATTTGGTTAATCAGTTAAAATCCATGAGTAAACCAGTTCAAAGCAGATATTGTGGATCATCTGCCTTGATATTGTGGATTGTATGGCTGTGTGGAAGGGCCCTTTATCTCCCCAAATGGGGCTCATATGTTCCCGCTAGTGATCTCAAGATCCCCCAGAGCAACTCTATCTTCGACTTTTGCAAGAAGCCGCACTGGAGCACCTAGAGTATCCTAAGAAGAACACTTCTCTCAGGTAGATATTAACCACTTTATTAATGGGTTTCCCACTTTTACGGGACTCTGCATCCCAGTGAATGTGGAAGGATGACCATAAAGCAGGCATGGGCAAACTTCAGCTCTCCAAGTGTTGTGGACTTCAACTCTCACAATTCATAACAGCCGGAAAACTGGCTGGGATTTCTGGGAGTTGAAATCCAAAACACCTGGAGGGGCAAAGTTTGCCCATCCCTGCCATAAAGCCATCAGTAAAATAAATTACACATGCAATGACAGCCTTAAAAAAAGATATGAAGTATTGAGGAGCAAGAACATCTTGATCTGCAAGGATAGAAATAGCTAAAGAATATAGAATCAAGACAAGGCTTGGTTTTCTCTTTGGCTATTTTAAAATGAGCAATGTTTTGGTGGCAGTGTTCTGGATGTACTGGGGAGAAATAATTGTTGCTGCATCTAGGTACAATTTGTTGTGTAAGCTTGTCACTGCCTTTTATTTTTAAAAACAATGTTTTTATTAAACATTTCAGAGTTATGCATGTAAAGAGAGGGAAAAGTAACTGACCTTCAAATAGACTGGAAAAGCCGTACACTCTGCCAGAAAATAAATATAAATCCGAGAGAGTTGTGCACACCTTTTAAAAGGAAACCTTGATGATGCAAGTATAAAGTACAGTGCAACAGAGACTTTCTCAGTGAGCACATTTTCCAATTTGACTATAAGAGACAGTACAACCAGGAGTGACAGGCAGAACAGCTGCTGAATTGAATTGTTCTTTTCAAACATGGCAGCTGTGCTCATGTTCCTGTTGGCTCAGGAGCAATACCAACAGGGGAAATATGCACAAAACAAGATAAATCAAAGCACTAACATAGATTTGATTTAAAACAAGATAAACTGTGGGTAAAGGAGTACCTAGGTGGTCTTGTTTCAAAATGTTAGTAATAGGCTAGACCCAGTTTGACATAAACACTGCAGGAAGTCCCATAGCGAGAGACAATGTGGAGAAGGCACATCTAAAGGAAAGTGAGAAATGCAAACATTAAAGGCTTGATGTGCATAATTTGAGTTTGGTTTTTCAAACCTGCCTGGGAGTCTGCTATTGGGGCACTTGGCTAATATAAAGACAATATGCTGTGATTTCACAGAGGTTGTGTACATGTAGTCCTTCATAAAGTCAATTGTTTTGGGTTCAGCCTGACTGGATAGTCTGTATTCTGCTTCTGCTAATGCCATGGGTCAGGGTCAGACCACTTGAACGGCTCTGGGGAATCTATGCCTGTCTGGGCAAAAATGCTTCAGAATGTCCCCAGATTTTGGTGTATATGTACATGTACCCAGTTTTAAATGTAAGAACATTAAACTGAGGAGAGCATTACAGGGAAGGTGCAGCTTAGGACCTTTCCACACATCCATATGAAACAGAATATCAAGACAGATAATCCACAGTATCTGCCTTGAACTGGATTATTTGAGTCCACACTGCCACATAATCCAGTTCAATATGGATTTTGTGCAGTTGTGTGGAAGGGGCCTAACTAAGTAAATTCCACTGTGACAGTAACAAGTGAGTGTCATTTTCTTTCATTATCCTCATCATCGTCATTGTCATCATCATGTCTGCTGGCTTTGAATATTCAGACTCAAAGTTCAAACGGTTTCTCTCTCATAAATACAAAAGCACAACTAATTAGCAGTGGACTTGTATTGCCATATCTTGAGAGTTCAACTTCAAATAATTCAGTCTGAGTCATTTTTGAATCAGAAATGTTTGGCTAGGGCAGATTATGACCTTGAACTACTTCACAGAGTCCTCAGAATTACAGGAAATGAGATATTTGGGTGCACAGAAGTTATTGGCCCTAACCTAGATTTTTTATCCATTCCAGCTCATCTTAATAATAGTGAAATAAGAATATGAGACAAGGTCATGCCATCAAGTTCATTTTTCTGTTTCTTTTAATGTGAGTCAAATACGTCTTAAAACTCAAAAACAGGCCATAGCACTGTAGACATTTTCTGCTGACTGCCTTCTATATTAGCTAGCTAAAGATATATATTCTCTAAGCCTGAATGTTCTATTTACCAGAAAAGCTTTTGACAGATTTATTCTTGGTGAGTTTGACCAGTCTTTCAAAATCCATATAAACTAGTTGGATTTCATAAGAATTCATTAGAAGAGTAAATTAATTGTCAATCAATCAAACAATCTATCAATCAGTATTCATAATCATCATCTATTATTTGGAGTTACTGAAACTGAAAAAAACCCTGAATAGAAATGTTGTTGTTGTTGTTGTTGTTGTTGTTGTTGTCATTGTCGTCATCATCATCATCATCATCATCACAACTGCAGAAAGTACTGCTAATTGGAATATGCCACGTTTTCCATTAACATCTCATTGGTTCCTAAATTCTTAATCCGATATATTGAATCATTAATGGTCCAAACACCAGTCAAGAGCACTTGGCAGAATGTGAAACTAATATATTCTATTATATTGAATGAGTTAATTAATGATCCATGTAGAGCTTTCCTTCCATTTGTCCAATGGTGGAGCAGGGTGGACACCTTAGAATCTGCATGGATTGGTCATTGGAGCATGGCAATGTTATCTGAGACTATAGAAACCAGGTGCATCTGGGTTTTTTCCTCCCCTAACTTTACAAGGGATTTGTATACGTCTAGCAGCAAAACCCAGGGTCTTGCTCCTTCCTCCCCCCCCACTCCATCAGACTGTAGTAGATTAACAGCTCTTTGAGAAAAACTCAGTGGAGGTTGGATGCATAGCTAGCCCCCTTTCCCGAATCCCTCATTCTCTATGTATATGCAAATACAGAAATGCCAAAAACTGGGAAAAATCTAAAATCTGAAAAACCGTTGAACTCAAAAATTTTGAATAAAGGAGACTCACCCCATAGTTAAAGAGAGCCAAAAAAAAGGCAGAGATGTCTTTTCTCTGTTAAAAAAAGTTACAGTCTATGTCCCAGGTGGGCACTGAAAAGGAAAGACCAGTCAGTAACCATATGATCTATGGCAGATAAAGCCACACTAGAGGAAAACAGTCTGCTCAGACATGGAAAATGTTAGCAGCTCTCAGCGATTTCAAGTTAAGCATGTCCAAAACATGCTGATCTATGCTTCTTAACATCTTGACATGTTTTGCTGAGTAGATAACAGAATATTGATATAAAATACAAAGAACATACAGTGTTCTGTCAACAGGTTTCTCCTTTTAAGGAAAACATCAAACTTTACAGACAAACCAACACTTGCCTGAAGTTTGGTTGGGTTTAGAAACCATGTCTTCGAGTTTTATGTGGTTATATGAACAAATATTTTGCTAGCTAGCCATGGTTGTTTTTATTTTCTCAGTGAAGAAAGTAAAAGCAACTGATCTGAATTTCCAAGTCACAGTTAGCATTCAGATTTGGGCATGGATCTGGACTTTATTGTTCTGGACTGAGTTGCACCCTGTTTGGGCCCAAACCCGAAACACTGAATCGGGTTTCCAATTGAGTTGTAGGCCTATAGGCAGCTCTATACAGAGCTTTAGCACAGTTTCATCCACCTGTGAAATCATAAAACTCTTGCCAAGGAGGAGAAAGACAATGTAATTTGATGCACATTTTTAAAAGAAGAAAATTGGAGCTATACTTCCACTCAATTGAGGCATTAACCTTGAAAATTGGCTTCTCCAAATAACCTGAAACTGTGTCACTGACTGCAGCAATATGGTCAATCAGAAGCACGTTAATGCCAAAGAAATCCATCATCTTGTCTGAATAGCAGACAATTTATAAAATGAAGACCCCAAGATCAACAAGGGATTGCCCCCTCCCCAGATAAAACAGTTCTTAATAACTGGGATGGAGGTAGATCAAATGTTTGTATCTAACAGAGTCAAGAGCAGAATGCTGCCATTGCCTGTAATAAAGGAACTGTAATTTGGCTCAGAAACCTTTCAAGGAGCAGTAAATGCTATTATGCTGTCTCCTGATGTGCAGGTGAGCATGTTGTTGACCTTATCTCTTTGAGAGATTTCTTCTGCTCCTCAGCTTTTCAAAATGTTTGGTGAACAAGAAAGCTAATTCTAGACAGTTCCATTGCCATTTTCACTACACATCTGAAGTTTACACAGTACATCCCTTAGGGCAAATCTTGACAAGGAAGCCATAAAGGGTCTCAGGAAAATATTTTAGGGTCGTCAAAGGTGATGCAATAATGGTCTAGATATCTGTGAACAAGTGTTGCATCTGTTCACTTCTGACTCCTCCAATGATTCATTGGAGTAGACAACAGAGGGTTTCTTAGTTTGTCTTTCAGTAGGATGCAATGTTCTTTTATCTTTTCATGTTTTAATAGTTTCTCATTTGTTTTAAACTTTCATAGTCATATTTTAGTTTCTTGTAAACTTCCTGACCAATGGCAGGAAAAAAGATTGTATATTAATAAAATAAATACACAATTAGATAGATATTAATAGACAGAGTTATAGAAGACAGATACAGACAGATATGCCATGACAACCATTTCTAAATATCTGAAGGGATGTCCTGCAGAAGATGGAGGAAGCATGTTTTCTGCTGCTTCCGACACTATGGGGTGCCGGTGGGGTTCTGTCCTGGGCGCAGCTCTGTTCAACATCTTTCTTGATGATTTGGACGAAGGTTTAGAAGTTTGCTGATGAAACAAAATTGGGAGGCATAGCTAATACTCCAGAAGACAGGATCAGAATTCAAATGACCTTCAAAATCCCGCTTTGGCGCAGATTTGAGCCCTCCCTCCCAAACAAACCCGGGTTTTCTCATGGTGGTGGTGTCCACCCCCCAAAACCCCCAAACAAGCCTTAAATTTATTTTTAAAACTTACCAGGCCGACATTAGGGTGGTCCTTCTGTTTTCCTGGCACATAATTTCTCCTCACCCCCCTCCCAGTCTTCTGGCGCATCATTTTTATGCTCCAGGAGAACAGAAGGAACACCTTAATGGCAGCATGGTAAGTTTGTTTTGTTTTGATTTGTTTTAAAAAAGCTTGTTTTGGGGGCTTGAGGTGGGGTGGGTACCATCTCACACCTTTCGGCTTCAGAGGCCCAAAAAGAGAGAAATGGCAAATGGGGACTCACCCCCAAGAAGTCCTAGACTACCTGTGGGTGAGTCCTCTAAGGCCCAATAACCCACTAGAACCGAGCCTTTCAGGAAGGCCCAGATCTAATGAGGTATCTAATTAATTTGTTCTGAATTACCTGCTTTGTCCCAAATTAATTTACTTTTACCTGAGGCATCGTTTGGAGGCATCAGATAAAAGCCCGATAGGCCCCACATTTTTGGGTGTATTTGGAAGGACCCTAAGATTCAAAGCAATGGGTTCAAATGACAGAAAAGGAAATTTCACCTGAGTATTAGGAAAAACTTTCTTACCACGAGAACAGTTCAACAGTGGAAATCTCTGCCTCGTAATGTGATGGAAACTTCTTCTTTGGAATTAAGTAGAGGCTGGATGGCCATCTGCCATAGGTACTTTAGGTATGCTTTTCTTGCATGGCAGGGGTTGGATGGTTCATGTGGTCTCTTCCAGCTTGATGTTTCCAAGATTCTATATTGTATTTGGGATTAGTTAATTAGGTCCAAAGGATTTGATGAAAGGCTAAGTAGGAACCTAAATGATACTATTCGGATACCATTGTGTCTATGTGAACATTCCACAACTAAAATGCCACAACTGAGATGCCCATTCACATGTCCCAACATGGTATGTTTATCTCACTGGTGGGACATGGTGAACTCTCCCTGCCCAATAAATCTTAATTCTTGGACAGGTACATTTGGGGAGAGGTCTTTTCTCAGGTACTAAGGTCCCAAGTCATTTAGGTCTTTGAATATCATCCCAAGCACCTTGAATTCAGACCATGACACTTATTTGCAGCTGCTGAAACTTTTTCTAGGCTGGCATGATGTGTTGAGTTGCTGCATTTTGCACTTCAAGGGCAGCTTCGTGTAAAGTGCATTGCAGTAGTCTAACTCAAAGGTTATCAATGCATGGAGTACTGTGGATAACTGATCTTTTTTCCAGGAAAGACCATAGCTGGCATATTACTCCTAGCTTGTGTGAGGCACTCTGAGCCATCGGGTACATTTATCCTTCAGTAACAGGGATGGAACTAGGCGCACTCCCAAGCTATGTACCTGCTCTTTTGAAGGAATGCAACCCCATCTAGAACAGGCTGTTTACTCACTTCCCAGACCTCAAACTTCAAATTCATAGAGCCTCCGACTTATCAGAATTCAGCCTTAGTTTACAGGCTGTCATCCAGCCCATTACAGCATCCATGCACTGGCCCAGCACTTGCATAGCTCCAGCTGAATCTGCTGACAAGAAAATGATGAAATCCCCAGCCCCTTTGAAAAGTGGCATAGCAAAGCCTAAACACAGCAATTTCTGTCTCATTGGAGAACTGAGGGATCAGCAGATATATGCTAAGCTATTTTCCTGTTGTTGATATACTGCAAGGAAATAATCTACAGGGACCAATGAAGGTTCCTTCATATGTCTATTGGAGTACATCTGGTTACAGGAATATAGCTGGTAGCATCTCCACAGATTCCCCTTCCTTTCCAAGGATACAAAAATGATTGGGTTTGAGAGCTCCACTATTTGTAAGGTGGTTTTGAGATAGAGTAGGACTGGGAGACATAGGTATGGAGATATAGTTACATACTAGAGTAATTCTCCCAATTAGGATTCCAGTTTATATACCTAAATATATAAACATACATGTTACCTGGATTGAGTTTCAACATAAAGATGTTTCTGATAATATCCTGGCCTCTCTGGGGAGGGTGTTCCAAAGTCTGAACAACAGCTTTGTTCCTACCAAATGAACCAGAGATGATGTTGTGACTCAGAGAAGATCCTCTCCAGATGATCTTAAAGTTCTGATGGACTCCTCAATCTAGATGCAGTCCTTCAAATGACTTGGAATCAAACTGTATAGGGCTTTATTGGTCAAAACCAGCACACTGAATTGTGCTAGGAAAAGAAAAAGCCTTTGCTTCCTGTAGCCAACCCTACTTAAAAATCAGGCTGAATCCTTTTTAAAGGCAACCCCATGTAGACAGCATTGTAGTAATCTAAACAGGAGGTAACTGAGGCATGTACTCCTTTGGCCAGATTCAACTTCTGCAGGAGTAGGTACAGTTGGCACACTAGCTTTAATTGTGCAAATGAACTCCTGGTCACAGCTGAAACTTTGGCCTATAGGCTCAGAATTGAATCCAGAAGTATTGACAATTGTGAACTGTGTTTTCAGGAGGAGTAGATATTGAATACACAGAGTTCAGAAAATTACATCTTGAATTATGCTTCCTGGTGGAATTTAGAGGTAAGGGTGTGTGTACTTGTGTATACATTTGTGAGTAGGTTGTATTAAGCACCCACTTACAGTGATTTAATTGCATTAATTATTTTGAATAGCACTAGGTTTCTGAACTGCCCTGAATATGGAGTGCACCATCTGGTTCTTCTGCTGGCTCTATTTTCTTTTATTTTGTTTTCTTCAATTTCTGGAACTAGAATGGTATTTCCACTCTCACCCCCTTTTATTTCTCTGTCCATTTGAACCTTTTCAGCTAGTTCTGGTTTTCCCATAAGGGAAACAAACACATATGAAGAATATTCTGGTTGTTCAGAAACAGTACTGGAAAGAGTCACCTGTATCCTCAAGTGTTCATCATCAATGTAAGCTCTTTCTATACTTAATGTCTTAAAACTCCATGTTAACATGTTTCCTTCCTAGCCACAATAGGGATTTTCTATTGACATTCTTTTGTATTCCATGTATTGCCATGAAATGTCACATCCTTAAATAAATAATCTCTTTTATAGGCAACACCCACCAGCACCCAATTATTTGATAAAATGTAAACAAAAGCTGGAATTGACTGAGCTGAAATCCTAGCTTTGCAGTTTCATTTGGCGTAAATCACTTAGCAGACGGGAAGATAATCCAGGTTACTAACACATTCTGCTTTGGGGATCATCCCTGGCAGCAGATACATCATGTTTGTAACAGAATGAATTTTAGCGTCTTCCAGTGGTTAAAAGAGATAAAGCCAGAGGGCTAAATGGTATGATGACTCTTATCACAGTTCTTATTTTGAAGACCTTTGGGCCAAATAATTTCACCTAGTCCAATGCACTTATCCCGTTATGTATGGTTATAAAAGAGAAGCAGAATCATCCCAAAAAGGTTACATATCACAAATTTTAATATATTAATTTGTGAATAGAGATGCATATTTTAGAAATGGGTTGGATCTACATTGGACAAATGAGTCATGATTATTTAAGTCTCTGTGATGACAGTGGGTCTCCTTGAAGTACGACTAAGTCCAGATTCCAGCCAATTATACTATAATTTGAATTGAAGTACAAAACTGTTCATTCCAGTGAAATCTCTGAACAGCAGATTGTGTTTCTGCCTTCATTTGCTCATAAGAATGGTGGAGAGAAGACTATGAGCAGGTGTCCTGTGTGCCTGCTCAGTCTGCTGTTCTTTTGTTAACTATTGATAGGCAATATCAAGGACACCACTGTTCTTTCTTACAGCTCTTTATCTTTCAACTTGAGGCAGATTGGACTCACTTTCAAACTGAGGATGCCTTCACCCAGAAAACTTCTCTCTCTACACTCCAAACATAAGAGGTTTATCTGTAAAACAGAGCAGCATAGCAAGAAAACAGAGCACCATAGCAAGTTTAAATTGAAAGCAAAGAGATTCCTCACAAACATCATGTTTAGGATGTCTTTAAACAGAGTTTGAATAGTTATCTTTCAGGAGCGCTTTTGATGTGTATTCTTCCAGGAGGTTGGACTAGATGGTCTTTGGAGACCATTCTAACTCTGTAAGTCTAGGATACCTTAGTTTGGAAGATGTGTTTGAGGATGTACATTGAGAAATACTTCATGCTGTCTCTGATATAGTGCTCCATGCAAACCTGGATTAAAAGTGGGAGTACTATTGGGGTGGTGGATTCGTAGCCACTGCCATCATCACCATCACCATCACCACCATAATTAGAAATTAGGTTATTTATTTAATCCAGGAAAGACCCAATGCTATTCAGAGAAATAATCAAGATAAACAAGGATTAAGAAATATGAGATGAATGCACAATACATAAGAAATGAATTCCAGGAAACAAGTACAGCACAGATATTTAATCAAAGGACAATGTGTTACAATTTCGATTAAACATAAAATGAGGTTGGCTCATACCAAGAACATTTTCGAGAATCAAATTGGTCACAGTAAAGCCTTCAATAAAACACTTCTCTTTAACTGTCCACTAGTTCTGTTAAAGATGGCTCTGTTCCCATTTATATGATAGTGTGGCATAAACAGTGCATAACAAAAACTTGAAGCGACTGATTCTGAGGACAGGTTTCCTGAGGACCCAATTGAAAGTCAAAGAAGATTAATCCAGGGACAATATATCTAGGGTCAAGGAAATTTAGATGGAAAACTTACTCCAAGGAAAAATAGAAGAAAAATTAAAAGACCAAGGTCATATTGGGGCAAATGATTTATTCAGTATACTGTTACGAGCAAATTTTTATAATGTTTTGGTACTCATATAATGGTGCATCCTAAACCTTAATGTTCATGAAAAGTATTCTGCCAGTATTCAGGAGAATTGCACTAAAAACAATGTAGTGAAGTTTGTATCTCATTAGAAGATCATAAGAAAGAGGAAAAAAGAATGGAAAAATATCAAAATTTATTCTAAATTACACAAAAGCTGTAAATCTACCTAGTTGAAGAAAAAGCTATCTCTGTATAAAAATTATAAGAAAAGAGCAGAATGTACTGAAAGAAGTAAACAAGAAAAAAAAACTGAGCAGTGCAAGAAATTTAAGGATTACTATGTACTGGCATATTGAACCCATTGTAAAATCAGTGCGAGCAAATTGAAAGTTATTTAAAAAGATACATCTCCCTATATAATTAAATAAAAAGGTTTCTGCATACATGAAGCATCAGGAAAAACCTCTTGTATGCTAAAAAAGCTGAAGTAAGAAGGATGTTCAAGCACAGAGAAAGTTTAAAAAGCAAAGTAAGGCCCAAAGACTCCAGAACAAATACAAATCTAGTAGCAAAAAAGCAGGACAAAGTAGTAAGTAAAATTAAAATGAGAAAAGAGTGCAATTGCTTTTGACCCAGTAACAATTTTTCTGCCGTCTGATTGATCTCTTTTCCTTTCCTAACTAGAATTCAGTTCTGTATTGGGAGATGGCAAGTGAGGAGAAAAATTGCTTTACACCACTTTTGTATGCTGCCTGGAAATCACCTCCCATTGTCTTGAGGCAACTAACATAATCTTATCAAGGTACACTCTGGACTAGATGTAGAGCTATTGAAAGTACAACCTTGCTACTTCTCCTTATTTGTCCATTTCTTTGTCCCCTCATTCCAGAATCCAGATGCCCAGTTTGAAGGGGGGAGGGGCCTCTGTTTACTCTTCAAATTAAACACAATCATGAGATGATAAGACAAACCAGAGATTCATTGTAATCTGTTCCATAGCCCTTTTTTTCTTTTTACCATTGGACCCCAAATAAGTCTTGAATAGCAATCACCACCACTGCCAAACCTAGTTCGAACTAATATAACACAGAAACCTATATATAATGTAGAGAAAGGTTGTCCTGTTACACACAGTATATAATAGAAACGAAGTAGCAAACGTATAATCACCAAGGCACATATATAAACTATTTTACAGCATTATATAAACTATTTCACAGCATTATAGCAAACATAGCATTCATGTTTATATATTGCCAAAATAAAGGAGTTCATAAACTGAGGTTAAAACTCAGTATTCAGTGTTGTCTTGAAGCTTGGTAGAAAAAGCATCTCAATTGATGATCTTTATAAATGGGGGTTGTACCCTTTAAACAAATTATCAAAGTCCCAAGCAAGAAAGAGTCTTCAGAATGTACATTCAAAAAAAGCAACAGCAAAAAACAACAAGGGTTCCCGGGGTATTCTATGTCCTTGTTTCAGGATGGGTGTCCCTTCTTCAGGTTTAGTTGCTTCTTGTATAGTCTTCTGAAGATTATTACAAACTGTATTATAAGGAGACAATATAATAGATTTGCTGTTACCAGCACCCAGTAGCATGAAACAAAATTTAAATTTCTGAAACAAGGACATAGAATACCCCGGGAACCCTTGTTGTTTTTTGCTGTTGCTTTCTTTGAATGTACATTTTGAAGACTCTTTCTTGCTTGGGACTTTGATAATTTGTTTAAAGGGTACAACCCTCATTTATAAAGATCATCAATTGAGATGCTTTTTCTACCAAGCTTCAAGACAACACTGAATACTGAGTTTTAACCTCAGTTTATGAACTCCTTTATTTTGGCAATATATAAACATGAAACCTAGTTCGAAGACATCAAAATCTTAATCTCATCAATATTTTTCCCCATCTGTGTTGAATTGCAAGACATCCCTCACTTCCTAAGGGGAATGTGGAAGTTTTGGAATACGTTTTTCCCAATACATTGGAGATAAGAGCAATGTGTTCTAATGGAACTGAAATAACCACAAAATAAGCAATTTTACTCAACCCACCAGCAATGTCAAAGAGGTTTAAAGCATAAAACCTAAGATCTCACCTTCCAAACTAGAGAAATGTGGAGATGATTTCCAGAGAGACTGGAAGCACCAGGAACTTCTGATCCCAGAAGGTCTTGGCCGGGCAGGGCTGCCTTGAGCTGGGATGAGATGAGAATTTTTCTTCAAGGGAGTACATGGACTGAAGGAAACTGGTATATCTTCACTAGTTAATTTACAAGCTCTGAATAAAGCATGTTGCTGTCAGAGTAGATGTAACTACTCCTACACATCAAGCTGTATAGGACTGATCAGTATCTGTGACAGAAAATTTCACAAACACTTATCCTTGAGCAATATTTTTCTTCTGTGAAAGAATAATTGCAGAGAAACAATCTGGGGGCATTACAGCACTATGATTCCACTTTAATTTCTATGGAAACATCCGAAGGAATCCTGAGGTTTGCAGTCTGATGAGGCACTAGAGATCTCTGGCTAAGAATTCTAAATATTCCGTCTCTAAATTGCAAACCCCGGGATTCAATAGGGTGTTGTTTGCTATGGCAAATAAAGTGGAACCACAGTGCTGTCTAATGTGAAAGGGCCCTGGCTATTTTCAAGAATGTTCCATAATTCAACATGAAACATGTACTTCAGGTATCGCTATCATTCGACCATCTGCCTCTACACAATTATGGGCTGAGTTGCCTTGTATTCCACAGCCCACAGCTTCCCTGATTTGGCAGGAACATTCCCAATTAATTTTCTGTCATCCTCCTTTTTGCTGCTTTAAAATGTCTCAGTAACTTTGGGCTCTTCCACACAGCCATATAATCCAGAATGTCAAGATGGAAAATCCCACAATATCTGCTTTGAACCGGGTTATCTGAGTCCATACTGCCATATATCCCAGTTTAAAGCTGAAAATGTGGGATTTTATTCAGCTGTGTGGAAGGGGCCCTTGTCTCTCTTTCCCCCTCTGTCCTAAACTTACTTCAGTTGCTGCAATTGGAGCTCGAAATGTAAAGATAATCTGAACTCAGTAACTTAACCACAGAGAGAGCTTGTTCTTTCCAGTGGGCTCAGGCAAAAACAAACTGCTGTGGTCTCCTCAAACTCACCACTTCTTTATCATTCATTGCTTTCCCCATCTTGAGCACACTATAATATGTTTGGCTGCATACACTGCAGTTTTCATATTTGAAATGCTGGAAGATATGAAATGCTTTAATAATAGTGAACAGTAAAATCATCAGATGACAAACATAATTGTTTCTTTGCTTAAGAGGCCTGACAAAAGATTAGTCTAAATGGACAAGGCAACCTGTACTCGCATAGAATTCACTTCTGATTGTTACCACAATATTTGCCAACTTCCAATGTATATCACTGGGGTTTGGGTATTTTTTTGCCATGCTTTGGACAAAGCTGGGAGAATTCTCCAGAGTTTTCTGGACACTGGACTATCCCACAGCTTCTAGAAAGCATTTATCAAGCTACCTCGTAGGGTGGAGAGAAAAACGTCCAGAAATTAGGCCAGAACATAAGATATGCAGCCTGACTCTCAATTCTAGTTTGGGGATCATAAAATGAATGAATCACTGGGGCCAAGGACATTGGTACATTTTTTTTTCTGTGTCAAGGAAGCTGTGTAGTGATCAGTGAATGGGATTTTCCTGTGTACTACATATTGGTACAAAACATCTGTGGACCTTTCCTTCCATGAATGTGGGCACATGTGCACTTTGGTGCTTAACATCATCTCTACTGACATTTAGAAACCTACAAGCAGTGGGAGGAAAATCCTCAGAACTTGGGATCTGACAGCACTGATACAAAACACAAGAGGCATCATGAACTTTAGGAAATGTTTGTGGTGGCGCAGGGGACATTTTGTTCCCCGTAATTGGTATTGTAGTCCATGAGCATGAGCTAGGTGAAAGTTTTCATTTACAAGCAGACAATAATAATATAATTGAAATAATAATAATAATAATAATAATAATAATAATAATAATAACAATAATAATAATAATAATAATAATAATAATAGAAAAAGCATCACACAGATGACATTCCTTAATGAGAAAGTTTAAAAATACAACCAAGAATCAAATATTAACAAAATACACATTATACAAAAAAAGTGATGAATCTGAGGTGCTGATTCACTTTTTAAAGAAGAAGAGGAAGAGGAAGAGGAAGGAGAAGAGGAAGGAGAAGGAGAAGGAGAAGGAGAAGGAGAAGAAGAAGGAGAAGAAGAAGAAGAAGAGCCACTATTGAGGGGAGGAATGTTGTATTTGTGAAGTTATCCCATCAGATGTGGAACTACACTATCTAGCTGAGGAATCACTTGGGATCAGACAAAGATTAGTGAAATCCGGCATATTTACCCAAAAACTTCATGGAAAATACTGAAGAGAAACCTAAGCATCTTGCCCCCATCCCATGGTGACAGTTTATGCTAGTAGTTGTAGAAATGTCCTTCTCCACTGAGAACAGACCTTTTATCAATCTAATGATTTTAAAATTGGATCAAACAACCCTATAATAGCTTGCATTGTAAGATTGCTAACTCAAACAAGGCACAGACAGTTGGATAGAAACAGGAATGTTAGTAGGTGTTGCTTGTCACAAAAGTAACATCTGCGGAAATCCTTCTTTCTGCACAGTTATTGAAGAGATAGGAGCCATGTTCTTCATTTCACATAGCAATCCTATTGCATTGTTATAGACATACCTTACAGCAACGCATTTTCTTTTAGTAAGATTGAGAGATGCAGCTGAACTCAGAGGAACATTTTAAAGTGTGACAACAAGCCTAAATACACATCCCCTCTGATCTTGGAAGGTAAGCAGAGTCATCCCCAGTTAATGCTTGAATGGGAAACCACTAACAAATATCAGGCACTTTTGACTATATTTCAGAGAAGTAAAAAGGTAAAGGTTTTCCCTTGACATTAAGTCTAGTTGTGTCCGACTTGGGGATTGGTGCTCATCTTCATTTTTAAGCCGAAGAGCCGGTGTTGTCCATAGATGCCTCCAAGATCATGTGGCTGGCATGACTGCATGGAGTTCTGTTACCTTCTCACCGGAGCGGTACCTTTTGATCTACTCACATTTGCATGTTTTTAAACTGCTAGGTTGGCAGCAGCTCGGGATAACAGTGGGAGCTCACCCTGCTCCCCGAATTCAAACCACTGACCTTTCAGTCAGCATGTTTAGCAGCTAAAAGAAACTGGCAAAACCATCTCTGAGTATTCTTTGTCTTAAAAAAAAACTGTATAAAGTTAATGGGGCATCACAAGTCAGCTAACAACTTATTTTTTATTTTATTTATTTTATTCCAAGTTAAAGGCACATACCCCTGTTCACCAAAAAAATCCCATTACTTCAGCTCTAAGAAACCTCATTTCACTCAATTATTGAATATTCACCTGATATGTTTATTTTGGTTCATAAAATTGTATGAAAGGGTCAATGCAAAGACAGCCAGCAGTTCCTATAGAAGTGGCATCAGCTTTTGTCACACATACTCTGCTCTTTCAGGAGATGCCTCAGGATGTACAAAGTGTGTGTTGGCTATTGGATCATTATAATTACTCAACGGTTAGTTTACCCTGTCGAATAAAATCAGCCTCACAGATCCAAATCAAAATCTATGCCAAGATTTATCGACAGCCAAGTGAGCTCCCATCCCAGTCCCAAGATTTAAATCCTTTTCTTTTCCTTTAAAAAAGTGAATCAAGGGGTTTGAACAGAAGAGAAATTACACTTTCAGCTTTCCTCTTCATCCTCCCCCATAAATAAAGGTGAATAGCCCCTTTGTGTCCAAATCAGATTTTTAACAGCAGAAATATTTCACTAAGGACACATACAGAAATTGAACGGTATGCAGGATTGCAATAAAGTCTGCAGAAAAGTCATTGGGCTGCAAATGGAAATATATGTGATGGTCTTTCAGTTGAAAATTAACTGAAAAAGAATTTAGAATACCACATACATGCAGAGACACAGATAGAACTATATTAACTTCTTTGGTTAGATTTAGGGAATAGGAAAAAGCAATAATAAGTTGAGCTCGCATTTTGCGAGGCATGATAGATTTGTGTTTTGAAGCAGACTTGAGAGCTAATGACAGGATACAGAATTGCAGTTGCGACAGAATATAGCTGCTGAGTGGCATAATGTCTTTTTCTTATGAGTAGATACATCAAGGCTACAAACCAATGTCCATATACTTAGAAGAAAGCTCCATTGAAAAGAAATGAAACATCTACACTGTAGGCTCTTCTATGGGGATTCCACAGCAATTTCACCAATCTGTCATTCTTTACTGTTATAGTCAATGACAAGCATACTTGTAATCCCACTAAACTGATCTAGGAATAAGCTTCATTGAACCATATCTTGCAGTGTGATCAGTGTGATGATAGATAGATCAGTGTTTCCCAAACTTTGCTCCTCCAGGTGCTTTGGACTTCAGCTCCTTTCCAGCTGTTAGAAATTATGGGAGCTGAAAGCCAAAACATCTAGAGGAGTTTGAGAAAACACTGAAACAGACAGATAGATAATCTTCTCTTTACTAGTTACAGCATTTAATGACTAACTTGTTTTTATTACTCAATTCAATGTTTAAAAAGTTACCCTGAATGACTTGTAACATTACCTATTGCCTTTTTGTTATTTTTTACTACTTTGCAGTAGGGGAAAAATTTAGCATTAAAATCTTCTATATCTTAAAAATCACATACAATTGCTGTCAAAATACCTTTTAAAGGTTTTGCTTGAAAATATTGCCATTAGAAACTGGTGTTCTTTACAGTGACAATGGGATTGCCTAGACTGGCTTCTAATCCAGAACCAGCAAAATAAATTATGTTCAAGACTGGCCCCAGGATTGACTGTGATGGTGGCCATACATACAGGGCTTTAATTTCTGTTGCACTGTGTTTCTGTCCAGACTGAGCTGAGACTGCATTGGCCTCACTAGGCCATCTCCTTGTTGTCCATGTTGTTGTAATCAGACATGGAGTGTCTAGCCATCGTGGTTGCATCTACTGAGGTCATAAGATCAGTAAGAAGGCAGAGTTGCTCTATCCCACTGGTTCTTAACCTGTGGGTCCCCAGGTGTTTTGGACTATAACTCCCAGAAATCCCAGCCAGTTTACTAGCTGTTAGGATTTCTCGGAGTTGAAGGCCAAAACATCTGAGGACCCACAGGTTGAGAAACACTGCTCTATCCCCTCCTTGCTGATCATATAAGCAAGGAGAAGGTAGAACAATCCCCTCTTTTACACAGACACCCCACTCTGACCTCAGCAGGTGCAACTGAATTGGCCAGATATTTGCACGGAGCTCCGTGGCGAGTGAGAAGCTGCAATGGTGAGGAGGAGCAGATCTGTCTCCTTCTCCATGCAAGGAAAGGGTGACTGCAGGAGTTTCCATGTGCACAATGGATTGGACCTAAACTGACCTGAGCCACCTGTCCAGATGTTTATAAACCCCATAGGTGTTCCAGAGTATTCCCTGATTTTACTGGGTGTGGAGCAAAGTTAGGTTAAGGACAAAAAACCTTGGATACTGGAAGTTGCCAAACATTGTGAAGACCACCCACCCCAGATTCAGGGCATGAATGTTCCTTTTAAGTAGTGAAGACAAGCCTCAGGTAAGTTTGTTGCCATTTCTTTCTGTTATTTTTGAAATGTAGTGTTGCTCCAATATTATTGGGAGGCTAGGTACAATGGGCATACCATGATGTGTGAAGATACGCTTTCTACTTGGGGAAGATAAAAATGTGCAGGTATATGTTACATAATCTGCCACTTGTTCTTTCCACCTTGCCAAGCTCTGCATTGAACTCAGCGGAACTTGCTTTTGAATAATCATACAATGGCTTAGGGTGCACATAAAAAAGCTTTCTCAATTTCTCCCCTCAGATATTTACCTATTCTTCTTTCTGAAGCAGATAGGCTTTGTTTTTATTTTCGAATTTTGGTCAGAGTGCCATTCTCATGCTCATGGAGAGCAGTGTAGTGGAATTTTTCAGGTTCTACCCATATTTGTTAAAGGTTAGGGCAGATCAGGTTTTTTTCAGCTATCTGATGTGGCAGACCAGTGTTTTTATTTTTTCAGAGACTCCTATCAGGTGACATTTCCATGGGCTGAAGATCTAGCGCTAAAGCTCAGTGGCTAAAATCACACATCAGGTTTTGGTAAAGTAAATCTCTGCATGTAAATCTTTACATACTCACTGATCCTGCCAGAGGAACTTTGTATTACATAGCAGTGCTGCAAAATGGAAAGCACAATCAATGTCAATCTAATGCAAAGAACGGATACAGGAATGTATATTTAAAATATCAAAGCTGCAAGGAGAGGCAGGTAACAAATTATAAACGTAAGATTATTATTATTTACTCATCAGATGTCATCTGATCTTGGAAGCTAAGCAGGATCAGTCCTAGTTAGTACTTGCATGGGAGAGCACCAACAAATACTGGGTGCTGTCAATTATATTTCAGAAGTGGCAAAACCACCTCTAAGTATTCCTTGCCTATGAAATTTATAGGGTTGTCATAAGTCAACAGGTGGCTGGAAAGCACACAATCAACATGGATAAACAAAGAGCCAGTGTCAGTAGGGGTAGAGAGCTTGCACATAAATAAACAATGTATGGCTGCAGCACATATGAATGCAGGTGTGTCACTTTGAACTGGATGCAGATGAGCACTGGACAAAAAGGTTCAACTGAGTCCACAGGGAATTTAGGCACATCAAATATACCAACAAGATTCAAGTCAATGTGTTTAACAGTTTGAAATGACCTAGTCAGACATTTCCAACACTGATTTTAATCAAAAGAGGTTACCCCTAAGGCAGTGGTGGCTCCATTACACCATGAAGGCCATTCGTGGCCAACCCCCAAAATTCCCCATTATCTTGTCCCAATCATTTGTCATCAGAAATAGTAAATTTGCACTCTTGAGAAAAATCCAGGAGTGGCAAATTACCTTTATATAGATTATAGTTCCTGCTACCCCTGAGCATGGCTTTACACATACTCCAATTTTTCACAACCTAAAATGGACTTCTAGCCACTTTTGGTTTCATTTGGAGGTGATGGTAGTCTATTTAGATTCTCCAAGATACCAGGTGTAGAAAACATACTGCACACACCTTCTGTTGTTTTGTATTTATTCTGCTCAGGTCTTTGCTCCTCTATTACATCTCAGGAATTGCAATCTCACACTTCCTTCTCCCTTATGTGGCAAGTGGAACATGACACCAACAAATACATTTGGTTGATTTTCTGTTTCAAACGTCCCTTTCTTCATTGCTAATGCCATGTGGAAGAATGCTGCTAACATATTGCAAGAACACATGTTTTGCATGTGATAGGTCTGGGTTCAATTCCTAACATCCTCATTTGATTATTTTTTTTTTTAAAAAAGGTCTCAGTTGAAGACCTCCAAAAGCTGTTATCAGCTGCAGAAGACAGGACTGATGTAGATATATGAATAATCCAACTAGTTATAAAGCAACTTCATATGTTCCCTTGATGCTTTGTGATGACAGCTCCTTTGTGAATGCTTAGAGCTAGTGTTTCACAAAAGTCTTTCCCTTTTCCACATTCTTTCCTTCCTTATTCTGCCTGCTACTTTCCTAAGAGTAGGTCTCTGTATTTCTACCTCATGTCAATCACACATTTTGACAGGGAAATTTTCTAAAATAGCCTCTGTGTGTGACGCAGCCCAACTCTAAAAATATGAACTTCGTTCAGCATTAGGTGCATCAGATCTGCAAATAACTTGACATCACTAGACAAAATTATATCTTTATGCTTTGTAAATGCTGATTATTTCAACACAATTGACAATGCCATCTGTTACTTGTTCTTGTATCATGAACTTCCGACTCAATCCTAGTTTGACTTTTGTTTTACTTTGTGTTTCTAAGTTCTCATGTATCTCATCCTAACATGACAAGCACACAATCATTTCATAAAGATTACTTCTGATATTGTTATCATTACACTGTTAAGGCTAGGCGCCCCCCAAAACCCCAGTATCTATTCCAATCAGACAATAGAGATGAGGAGATTTTAAAATACAATAGCTTTAATCTGCAGAGTAACACTAAGAGGTATACAATAGAAAGAGCACCACTTTAGACTGATCTGCATCATGGATTTTGTAGTTGACCAGAGTAGAGTAAACATGCACACACACAAACCAAACCCTTCCCCCTTACCTTTTTTTCATGCCCAGAAGCATGAAATCGCATTCAAAGCACTCCTAGCAAATGGGCATGAAGCCTCTGCTTAAAAGCCTCCAAAGAAGGAGACTCCACCACAGTCTGGGGCAGAGAGTTCCACTGCTGAACAGCCCTCACAGTGAAGTAGTTCTTCCTGATGTTCAGGTGGAATCTCCTTTCCTGTAGTTTGAAGCCATTGTTCCGCGTCCTAGACTGCAGGGCCGCAGAAAACAAGCTTGCTCCCTCCTCCTTATAACTTCCCCTCACATATTTATACATGGCCATCATGTCTCCTCTCAGCCTTTCCTTTGCAGGCTAAATATGCCCAGCTCTTTAAGCCGCTCCTCATAGGGCTTGTTCTCCAGACCTTTGATCATTTTAGTTGCCCTCCTCTGGACACATTCCAGCTTGTCAACATCTCCCTTAAATTGCAGTGCCCAGAATTGGACACAGTATTCCAGGTCTTTCTTGAAGGCTGAGAAGAGTAACTTGTCCGAGGTCTCCCAGTGAGTTTCTATTGATGACCAAGGATTTAAATCCTCATCTTTCACACTTAAATCATTCCATCACACCTGGCACCATATTAAACATATATAAAAGCCACAGTCTTTGGGCAGATGAGAGGATTGTCCCTCCAGCTGTGTACAGCTACTGATTTTTTCATTGCAAAAATCATCAGTTGCTTTTGTGCATTGTGTACACACAGCTGTGCACATCCAGCATTATTTAAAACTCATTATTTTGAGAGGGCGGCACATCTGGATGTGAAATAGACACAGATCAGGAAGAAACTAGAACCAAACAAAAGGCAAAGAAGTTCAATGGCTGGAGGGTTGGGAAGAAAAAAGTTGTGCTTTTAAAAATTATTGACAATTAACAGTAATACAAAGTGACTGTTGCAAGGGAATTAACCTATTCACTGTATTAAATTAATTCAAACCTATAGTCAAAAGAATAAAATGCAATTAAAAAGATAAAAGCCTATTGATAACGGTTCAGTTTAAAGTGCTATAGCACCCCTGATCCCGATTAAAAACAAACCTTTCTGTTTTACAGTCCTGTTCAGATAAAAAGGGCTTTGCCTACCAATAGAAGGCAGCGAAAAAGAAGAAAAGAAAAAAGAGAGGGGCTATGATTTTGGTCTCTGGTTAAGATCTCATCATGTTGTGTCCAAGAAGCGTCTTCTCTCTGCTTATCTGCACTGCTGGCATGATGCCGGCATGAAGTTTCCCAGAGCCCATCATATGGTGAAGGGCTACTTCCAGTGGGGCTCCATGCCGGGCTGTGGCGCAGGATGGTGAGCAGTCATCTGCAATAAATCACTCTGACCAAGAGGTCATGAGTTCGAGGCCAGCCCGTGGGGTGAGCACCTGGCAATAAAAAATAAAAAATAGCCCCTGCTCATTGCTGACCTAGCAACCTGAAAGATAGTTGCATCTATCAAGTAGGAAATTAAGGTATCACTTATAAAGTGGGGAGGCTAATTTAACTAATTTACGACTCCATAAAAAAATTGTCCAGCCGCCGTTGGAATGAGGAAGTGCTGTTGCAGTGGATGATGAAGCAGCTGCTCGCCTGTGGCCGGAATCGAGCATACCCTCAGGAAGCTGGAGAAGTTTAAATTGCCTCTATGTCTGTTTCTGTTCTATGTGTCTATGGCAATGAAAATTTTCCAATTATGTGTATACTGTGATCCGCCCTGTGCCCCCTTTGAGGTGAGAAGGGCGGAATATAAATACTGTAAATAAGTAAGTAAATAAATAAATAAATAAATGGTGTTTCTTTTGTACAAAAGTCTCATATGGGGAGATATGGTCCAACAGAATTGAAGCTATATAGGGCTTTTATACATCATAACCAGAATTTTGAATTGTGCCTGGAAACAGGCAATTGAACTGTTATAACAGGGGAGTATTATGTCCCATGTCTGAACATTCTTTGACATTAGTCCCATGTAGAGCGTGTCACAATAGTCTACATGTATCACTGTGGTTAGATCCAGCATCTCAAGGAAAGGGTGCAACACAATACATGAGTCTTTATATCTTGGAGCTGCCCAGCTGTCCAGAAGTAAAGCCTGAATTATAAAGGAAAATTACTTTGTCTTAATCTGAGTGGCAAATAAGTAACACTTATTTAAAGCTCCCCAGTAAAATCCTTAAAATATCTTCGGTCTGTTATTGAATGAATCCAAATAAATTTAATTGGCAAATGGTCCATTTGTTCCTTTAATTTTTAAAGCTGTTTAGTTTTTTTCAATTTTTCTCAATTTTAATTTTGCCTCATTTTTTCTTTGCTTAGTCCTTTAATAAATGTAAAAAAAGATGAAATATCAATTTTACCACTTCTCTGGAATCAGGAAGACATTGCAAATTCATAGCAACCATTTTGGGCAATTGGAAGTGATGACTTATCGCTAAAGTCACCTTTGAGGCCATTCTGAGCATGAGAGTGACTTTCTGGGATGGGAGAAGACCCGCTCTTGCAAAAGTGTCCTGTGATGCTTTTAAAAACATGTTTGGAATTGATGAGGTGACTGAAAAAACATTTTCTTGGAACTGGCTCCTGCTGGTGATGGGGATCTCAATGGATGCCCCACCCCTCCAAATAAAACCAAAGCTGCAACTCAAAGGCAGCACAATTCACATCCTTGCTCTGCAAAGTTGTAGAACTTTGGTCCCTTTGTGAAACAAACAAGATCTGGGCACATCAAAGATGCTCATAGATGAAGTACCCATTGAAACCTAGAAAAGATTAACCCTTTTGGATAGCTCTTTTAAACTTTGGACTAAAGCAGTGTGGTCCAACCTTTAGTTTCCCGAGAGCCAATCAAACTTTAGTATAGGAATGTGACGATCAGAGACATTCCAGAAAGAAAATGAATTCTTAAAAGCTTAAAGCAGTAAGAAGGATAAACTTTTTTTTAAACGTTAAATTAAAATATTTTTCCAGTAAGAAGGGCAAGGGCCAACAAAAATGAATTGGTGGGCCGCATGTGGCCAGCAGGCCGTGTGCTGGACCATACTGGACTAAAGAATTTAATAGATTCATTATCTCACTGACATCAGAATAGTCTTCTTAGCAGCAACATTGTCAAATAGATCAGGATCATCACAAATATACAAAACCTCTCCATAATAATGGCCTCAAATCCCCCCCCCCTCCCCGTAGTCTCCCTATCTTTTTTTTTCTTCAGTTGTGGCCCAATCACCATACTTGTCCTATTCTTAACATTAATAACTCTTTCAGGAATAAATCTGAATTGGTTAGCTCCACTTCATTTATTAACCTCTCCATTTGTGTTTTTTAAAAAAATAGAAAACGTTGTTTGAGTTTGCTTTTGGCTATGCTTTCTTTTTGTTCTTTTCCCTTACAGAAGGAACCCCATTGTGATTTCTAACAACTACTTGCTATTGGGGTGAAAGAACTGAAATGCAGGAGATACTTTTCACATGCAAGCAGTGTCTTGGGGGTGATTGTCTTTTGCAGAGTTTCAAAGGAAAGCACACTGAAACAAGAAACTTCTGCCCTCAAGGTTACCTAGGGAACCTGACAACTGAAGACGTGGGAGGGTAATTTCTTTAAGAGTTACTTAAACATGTTCAGGTTCTTTTCAGACCTACTCCCACCACAGATGTAGTTTAAGATCACTGACTGATATATATATATATATATATATATATATATATATATATATATATATATTCTTGTTCTAGTAATGCTTAACCCATTCCAGCATGTCCTATGCTGGCCATGTCCACCAAGAATTTCAGGGATTGGAGACACCAGTGATGTTAGTGATTGTGGAATCCACTCCTTGAAGGTAGGGTTCAGCACCCTGGACTAGAGGTGCATCTATGTTGCAGAATCAATGCCATGGTTCAAAGCTATGGAATCATTGGGGGTTTTACAAGATCTGATAAGGAGTGCTGATGCCTCCCCAAATCACACCTATCAAGATTCCATAGCATTGAGCTATGGCAGTTAAAGTGGGGTGAAACGGCAATAATTTGACAGTATTGTAGCACCTTAAAACCTAGAAAAGTCTCACTGTTCTACTGATGTAGAACTGATGTAGAAGTGACCAATTTCTATGTGTTATCAAAAACTGGACTCCAAAAAGATGAACCCCAGAGGCCTTGCCTATATAGGAATTAATAGGGAGCCCGGGTTTAACCTTTTCCTCAGTTTCAAGTCACCTTTCATTGAACTTCTCTAGAATGCTGCACAACCACTACACACACCCTGGACTTCAGGGAATGACCTCATTTAGTTAACCGCTTCACAATACCCTGAGAAGACACAGGAAGAGCCAAAAGGTTTCCTGATATTATCATCAGATAATTTTTTCCCCTAGGAACGTTCCCTCAACCCTATTGCTAAATTAGATACTCTCCTTGGGGTCTCTACTGAATTTGCCAACCTGGCTGGCACCCATTGTTTTAACAAAACCCAGTTTCAACCCACTATCCTTTGTCCAGCTACATTCCTTTTTGCATGCACCCATCTCCTGGCTAGATCAATAAAAAGACACAAGTCTTCAAATAATCAAATGATAGTTTATTACATTTCTCACCATGACTGGAGCCAATCAGTGATGACAAAAAAATGGAGCCCTGCTATTATTACGGAGCGGATCCTAGTTCGCATCATTCTGGACCAATCAGAAGTCAGCATGGGAGAGCTGATAAAGTGCTATAAATAAATCTGTATGTTCGTAATTACAAGTATGTCAGTGTTGGAGCACTGACTCTGTGGACATCCTCTTTGTTCAAGGAGAATAAAGTATCTGATCATGGCCTTCATCCTGTTGGTGTCTCATTTGATCTTTTGGGAGCTAGATACTCCAAGCTCCAAACCCACGATCATTGTGGTAGCTGAAAACGCATAACATGTTTTACTTTTCAAATATATATCATAGTTTATAAGGGGTCTGATGGGAAATCAGGAGTTTCTGGGCTGATGGCCCAGAGGCAGATGGCCTCATCAATAGAAAGTTCATAGATAAGCATAAGTCTCCATAGTAGACTTATAGATACAATTCTTTTGGCTCCCCAGGTCACCCAGTTTCTGTTGCAGTGCCAGTTTCTGGCCATGTGCACAGTGTTTTTATAGTTCTGTAGAGCTCAACTCATTTCTTTTTGCTTGCAAAGTGTTGCATACAGTAAAACCGTAAGTCTAGTAAAGATATTATAGAGACCACAACAGTGATGTGTAAAATTATGCACAGCATGGAGAAAGACCCCTTTTTGCTCCAAATATCTTTTTGCCCTGGGTTTGAATCCCATTGTTAGTCCCAACTTCAGAAGACATGCTGAATCAATATGAATTTGGAAAATCATCTGTCATATAAGTTTCAGTTATTTAGTGCATCTACTTTAATTGGAACTAAGTACTGAATGTAGGCCCAAATCATCCAGTGAAGTTGAATGACAGGAAGCATTTCTTCATGTAACATAGAGTTTGCAATCAGAAAATAAAATGACGATGACTCACTTGGATTATTTTAAAAGGGACCAGAACAACTCATGGAAAATATGGCTACTAGATATGATAGTGATTATATGATTTCCACAATACTGGACATGGAATTCGATCTTCTTACATGACTTTTACATTGAGGAAAAATGCATAACTTCCTTCGACAAACCATAACTCAGCTGTAGCAATATTGGTGCTTGACCATATGTTGACCCTGCCTGACATTTGCTCATTTCTGTTCAATATAATTCCTTCACATGGTGAAGGGTGTTCTCCTCTGATTCAGCAGGTTTCTTCTGATGTGGTTGCCTTCTTATCTGGGAAGCTCATTTTGCCTTTACTCAAGTGGCTTTCTGCCCACTTACAATGATTCTTCTTTCTTTCTTTTAAAAATATCAGGCTTTAGGCTGCCAATATGGAAAAGAAAATGATACTCTGAAGCAAAGTCCAACTGTGGTTTTTATAAAGGTCAGACCATGGCACAATTAATACACATTACATGAAAGTTTCAAAGCATGTCACACTAGATCATTTTAAATATAGTTGGCCTAAATACATACAAGAAAGTGCTGTAGTTCAGGTAAAGTTCAACCTGCAATTTTACACTGCCCTTGAACTCTAAACCAGCTGAACAAATGGAACAGCAATTCTCTCTCATTTAGCACATGATGGCTAAAATATAATGGCAATTTACTCACATCTAGCTCCCACATTTTTAGTTCTAAGCAGTTCTACCGCTTTAAACTAAATGGACAAAATCAGCAGCAAAATGAGCAGGTGCTATTCGCCTAATTACAAAGGGTTGCAATGGCTCAACGTTGTATCCAGAACAGAATGTTCTCAGTACCTGTGAGGTTAAGTATCTGCTTTTTTTAAAAAAGAGAGAAAAAAATCAGACTTCTTGCTTTAATTATATTAAAATGTACTCATTTTCCTGTTGAGGTTGGTGGATTTGGCTGGCATTTATCTTCCACCACAATGAGATCACTTTCTGTAAGAACAGCTGTGCTGGATCAGGACAGTGGGCTGTCTCACTCCGTGTTTCCTCTACAGGGTACATTTTCACACAGCAAACACAGAGAGAAGGCTGGTTTTCTCCGTGCAGCCAATAACACAGGCTCATGGCCACATGAAATGACAATGGTGTGAACTAGTCAGTTACACAGCAACAATCTGAATTGTGGTGACTTGTAAAACACATCTATGGTCTCAGAGAGGAACCCAGCTGACTCTGAAAAGGGAATGTTTGCTCACAGGTCCACATAGACAATCACAAGTTTTTTCTGTTTTTGTGAAAATGAGCTTCCAAAATGAATCAACCCTATAATGTGTTAAATATTTGCAAAATAATACATTTTACATATCAAACTTAAAACTAGACATACCATTTCTTAAAATGCATAGAGCAGAATGATCCTTCCATGCAAGGTATGATAAATGTGATCTTGAAAGGAAAAAGCTACCATGCAGTAAGAAACAGCATGAGAATGGCACTCTGACTAAAATTCAGAAATAAAAACAAAACCTGTCTGCTTCAGAAAAGGGAAAGGCTTCTGTGAAAAACTAGCTCTAAGCATTCATAAATGAGCTGTCATCACAAAGCATCAAAGAAACATAAATTGCTTTATACCTGTTTGTATTATTCATCCATCTATCCCAGTCCTGTCCTCTGCAGCTGATAACAGCTTTTGGGGGTCTTCAGCTGAGATGTCTAGCCCACCCTCTGTTTGGATATCAGCCAGCATGCCAACATCTTAAATCAAGAAACAGCTTCCTAAGATCTACAGAGATACTTACAGGAACACCTCAGCAAGCGAGAGTCCAAAAGTGGCAGGTAAAAACCCGGAACCTCAATTAGTGGCTGATATTAGATGAGAAGCTCTTCCCTGGGCACACAGAAGACTTGGAAGGCACTGAACAGACTGTGCTCGGGTACCACAAGATGCGGAGCCAATCTTAAGAAATGGGGCTATAAAGTGGAGTCCACAACATGCGAGTGTGGAGAAGAGCAAACCACAGACCACTTACTACAATGCAATCTGAGCACTGCAACAAGTGCAGTGGAGGACCTTTTTTACAGTGACACCTGAGGCACTTGAAGTGGCCAGCTTCTGGTCAAAGGAAATTTAGCACACTGCCAAGTTTTAAACTTTGTTTGTGGTTTTCTATTCATTATAACTGTATTCTCCATTTGCTTCTGAAACAATAAATAAATAAATAAATAAATAAGCGGAGATCTTCTATTTAAAAAATTCAAATGAGGATGTTAGGAATTGAACCCAGGGCGTGTCACATGTAAAAGATGTGTTTTTGCAATATGTTAGCGCATTTTTCCAATGACATTAGCAATGAAGAAAGGGACATTTGAAACAGAAGAACAACTCGCAGATAATGCTATGTTATTGTGCTCCATGTTTGAATAGTCCCTTACAGCTTAACCACACCAATCTTTTAAAGTTAGTGGCCAAGATCCTGTTATCATCAGGCATAACTACAATGCTGAGCTCCATCACTGAAGTTTTATCTGATTATGACATCAACCCTCCAAACTTACTCTTTCCCTTGGGAACCATCCCAACTGAAGCATACCTGAAGTGCTGCAGATTAGGATGCTGGCAAATGTCCCAAATGTATTGAATCTAGACATAATCCTTGGGTTCCTGCTGTGAGTGCTTCTCTCAATTTGTCTGTCACAAGGAGAACACTGCAATTGTAATTTTCTAGGATCCCAATTTTAAGTACTTTGAACTGAAGCCCAAACATGAAATAAAGAAGTCAAGCACAGAAGCTTGGGTAAGAAGGGGCATCCTATTGACTTACACTATTTACTATTTTTCTCTGGGACACTGACTAAGATATGGGAAGCAACTTGATATGAGTTTAGACCAAGGGCGGTCGTAATGTACTGGTCATACGCTAGCCGGTATAATTTAATACAATATATTTAAATTTAGGTAAATTCATTCTTTCCTATGCCTTCATAGAACACATATTTGAAAATATTTGATACCATTTATGAAAAACTTATTTCTCAAGAGTTCAGGTGCCCTGATGAGAAAAATCCAAGAGTGATGAGAAACTTCATTGCCCAGTCTTTATTGTGTGTAAAATTCACAAATAGCTGGCTTACACAGAAAACAGCAATTTTTTGTGCAGGAAACAACACTTTCTGCACAAATTATGAATTATTCCAGCACATAAGATACGGTTTCGTGTGCATAAATACTGTTTTCTATGGGAAAATATTATGTTCAATTTTTGCACAAAACAAGTCACGATCTGTGCAGATTCTTCAAAAACTGCATAGTTTTGGGAGGCTTTCTTGCTGTGAAAAGATATTGCTAAAATTATCTGCTGTTTCCTTTGAGAAAAAATGCAGCAAAGAATTACAACCCTGTTCTCAATCCCCCCCCCCCTCTTTTTTATATCAGGTTGTAAGATTTTGTTTTTACATCTTGCACTGAAATTCATATACATTTATATTCATAACACATTTCACTTAGTGTGCATATTTATTTGTGCGTTTGACCTAATTTATACAATTTTTCCCATCATAATATGTTTCCCGCGTACATATTTCTTTCAGTTATGCAAGGCACTTTTTATAATATGTGTTCTGAGAAATTTGGAGACTGAAGGAAAATTTAATTTTGGGGAGTAGCATTGTTTGAGGGGTCTACTGTCCTTATTTTGTCCCCTCCCTAGTTACACCCCTGAAGGTGTTTTTATAAACAGATAACTACTTTTGAATGCCCTTTAAACCTGCAGATTTTTGTCTTAATACAATATTGAACCAGCTTTCTTTTACTTTGCTATAAAAGCAAAAATTAGAGCAATTTAGCACAAAGATACCTTTCCTTCCCTTACACTTGACTTATTACTTTAAAATCCCCCTTTTGTTTGAAAACAGAATGAGGTTGTGTGTGTGTGGGTTTTTTTTAAAGACATTTACTTCTTTAGGGATTTTACAAATGCCTTTTTAATCATTACCCAAACTTTTATATCTGGTTCAAGAACAATGTGAAGTTTTGCTAAGTGCCTAAGGCATGGTTCTGGAGAGCCAGATCTCTGAATGAGTTCAAGGACATTGTGTGGTGTCCTCCAATTTCAAGCATCCTGATGACTGGATGGGGAAGTGGAGCACAAAATGCAAACACCTGTAGTAGTGTTTGATTGTTGTTTTTTTAATGAAAATAAAGTAAAATAGTTAAGAATGGTTAATGTTTAATAATAATAATAATAATAATAATAATAATAATAATAATAATATGTATACCCTACATTTATCTCCAAAAATAATCTCAAAGAGGCTTACCTGAAAAACATACAAACATTAAAATAGAATTAAATATTAACGGGATTAAAAATAAACCCTTAAAACTGATTAAAAACCTATTCATAGTTAAAACCACAGCACCCCCCCAACTTGATCTTTAAAGACTGCTTCTTTAAAAGCCTGCCTGAATAAAAAGATTTTAGCCTGCCTCCAAAAGGATAGCAGGAAGGAGGCCATTCTGACTTTCTTGGGCAAGGAGTTCCAGAGTTGAGGGGCAGCCACCGAGAAGGCCCACTCTCTAGTTTCCACCAACCAAGCTTGTGATGGAGGCTTAATTATTCATTCAATTAAAATACCATATACACATGTATAAGTCATATATAAGTCCAGGACAGGTTCTGAGGCCAAAATATGGATTTTGATATGACCCATGGATAAGTTGAGTGTAATTCTTCAGAGAGGAGAAAGCATCAATGTCACCTTAGAGGGCCAGCAATCTTGGTAGCCTCTACCATTTCTTCACTCAGCCATTCAAAAAGGCCAGAAGTGGCACCATGGCAGAAAGAGTAGAGAGGGTTGGAGGTTCTTTTAGTTCTCTTGCCTTTCACCATTCTACTCAGAGAAGGGGATGGTTCCTTTTTGAATAAGAATTATGGTGCGGTATTAACATTGACCCGTAATAACTTGACCCTGTTTGGTTTGGGTAGGTTTTTTTGACTAAAATGTCAAAACTTATACAAGTGTACATAGAATAGCTATGCAGGTGATGGGGTGAAATGGGTACAGAATTCACCTAGGAAAGTCTGCATTTGCCTGAACTTACTAAGAAGGCAATGCTCAGGACTGGCCTGAGGAAATTTGAAGAGAAAAAAATGCCCCCCCCCCGTGCCGCGGTGTGCGGCCACGCCTCCCGTGGCATGGGCGGTGAAGGAGGTGGGGCCAGGGTGCACGGCGCGGGAGGCAGGGCCACCTCTGGCCCCGCCTCCCACACCACGCGCCCTGGCCCAGCCAGGCTGCGGCGGGAGTCCTTCCAGGCTGCAGCGAAGGCCTTGACTCCCACTGTAGCCTGTCTGGGCCAGGGTGTGTGGCATGGGAGGCGGGGCCAGACCTGGCTCTGCCTCCCGCGCTGCAACCCTGGCCCCGCCTCCCACACTGCGCACCCTGGCCCCGCCTCTGTCCCTGGCTCAATAGCGCCCCTGGGAACATGACACCCAATGCGGGGGCGTGGTTAGCGTCCCATGTTGGGCCAGGCCTGGCTATGCTCTTCCTCTTCCTATCCTTTCCCCTGACTACATTTTTATAGTGCAAATTACTGTGGCACTTTGAGCTCAGTTTGTGGCAACTGTGGGTGCTTCAAGACAGCACCAAAATGCAGGATTAATATAAAGAATAAACAAATCCTAGACCTCAGAGCAGGTCCCAGCACACACCTGCCAATTCCAGGCTTTCTTCCCTCACCATCCTTTACAGCCCTTCTGTGTCTCAGAATAAAATGGAGGATGGACCGGGACATCCACTGGAATTTTTAGTTTAAAAAATCACTCAATTATATGAACATCCAAATACAAATATGGAGAGATTTCTATGTGTGCATATATGCATCAGCGCAAAATGGCAGGATTTTTTAATGCCGCTGATTTCCCTTTTCCTCCAATTCCTTATTTAATATTATAAAGTTTAAAATAAACACTTTTGGAGACCTCTTATGGCTCTTTGATTCTCCTCTCCTGAAACCAGCTGGAAACCAACTGTGTCTCTGTGGGAGCCCAAACAGCTGATCAGCAGTTTTGGGCTTTTTAAAACTGGCATATAATACTAATAATATTACGATATAATGATATAGTACAATATAGTAATTTAATACTAGTATTGTACTATGCTAATAATATAATGAATTGTATGTAAATATAATTTGTAAGCCGCTCTGAGTCCCCTTCGGGGTGAGAAGGGCAGGATATAAATTTAGTAAATAATAAATAAATAAATAAATAATGGGTGGGAAGCGGCCTCCACAAAGGGTAAAAGAGGGAAGTCTCAAATTTTGTTTGATTTCAGGGCCACACAATAATAATAATAATAATAATAATAATAATAATAATAATAATAATAATAAAACTTTATTTTTTTGTCCCGCCACCATCTCCCCGAAGGGACTTGGGGTGGCTAACATGGGGCCAAGTCCAAAACAGAGACAAAACATAACAAGTTAAAACAAGCACCAATAACTAAAAGTGTCAATAAAACAATCAAATAAAATAATTAAAAAAATTCAATTACAATTAAAACACAGAATGCAGTATACTACCATCATTACTATATAAAAATGAGGTAATAAAAAAAGCATCACCACTGATGGATAAAATGGGGGCGGTCATATAAAAGTGCATAATTTCAACACCATTTAATAAAGTGCATGGACAGGTGTCGGAGAATTGCCTGAGAAGATTTGGGATAAGATGGATAGGAAGGAAAATAAAGTGCAAGGAAGCAGTATATCAGTGAAGGTGTTCTAGCATGTTGTTGGTTATTCAAATGCACACCGGAAGAGCCATGTTTTAAGCTGTTTAATAAAGGCAGACAGGGTTGGGGCCAGCCTAATCTCCTTAGGGAGGGAATTCCAAAGCCAAGGGGCCACCACAGAGAAGGCCCTCTCCCTCGTTCCAACAAGCCAAGCCTGTGATAGTGGTGGGAACAAGAGGAGAGCCTTCCCTGAAGATCAGAGAGCATGCAGGCTCATAGAGAGAAAGGCGGTCACGAAGGTAGGCAGGTCCCGAACCATACAGGACTTTATAGGTGATTACCTGCACCTTGGATTGGAGCGGGAAAGTGAACGGCAGCCAATGGAGCTCCTTAAACAGGGGGGTTGACTGCTCCCTGCAGGTTGCTCCAGTTAGCAGTCTGGCTGCCAATCGTTGGACTAATTGTAGTTTCCAGGCTGTCTTCAAGGGCAGCCCCACGTAGAGTGTATTGCAATAGTCCATCCTGGAGGTAACTAAGGCATGAACCACCATAGCCAAGTCAGACTTCATGAGGTACGGTCACAGTTGGTGCACAAGTTTTAATTGTGCAAAGTCCCTCCTGGCCTCCACCAACACCTGAGCATCAAGTTTCAGCAATTAATCCAGGAGGACCCCCAAACTGCAGACCTGTGTCTTCAGGGGGAGTGCAACCCTGTCGAGCACAGGTTGCCACTCTATGCCCCGATCGGCTGAGTGACTGACCTGGAGGACCTCTGTCTTGTCAGGATTGAGCTTCAGCTTGTTCGCCCTCAGCCAGCCCATCACAGTGGCCAGACACTGGTCCAGAATCTGAGGGGCTTCCTTGGATTTCAGTGGAAAGGAGTAGTAGAGTTGAGTGTCATCTGCGTACAGATGACACCGAACTCCAAAACTCCGGATGACCTCACCCAGCGGTTTCATGTAGATATTGAAAAGCATAGGGGACAGAATAGAACCTTGCAGGACCCCACAGGTCAATGGCCAGGGGTCCGAGCAAGTGTCCCCCAGCTTCACCAACTGGGAACGGCTCACCAGGAAGGAATGGAGCCACTGCAAAGCAGTGCCCCCAAGACCCATCCCTGAGAGCTGACCCAGAATACCATGGTCGATGGTATCAAAAGTTGCTGAGATGTCCAAGAGAACCAGCCTGTCTAGTTCCCTGCGGAGGTCATCCACCAAGGCGACCAAAGCCGTCTTGGTATTGTGCCCAGGTCTGAAACCAGACTGTGACCGGTCAAGGAAGTCAGTGTCCTCTAGGAATCCCTGGAGCTGAGAGGCGACCACCCGCTTTAGCACCTTGCCCAAGAAAGGCAAGGTGCGAGAAAGAAAGAAAAAGTCAGGGCTGTTGAATTAGTAGGATGACAGAGATTTAATTGGGGCAATTGGAAGTTGTGTTTTTTTCCAAAGTTATGGAACCCAGACTTGAAGGAAGCAAAATTAGAAGCAGTGATCTAGGGAAAACAATCAGAATAGGAAGATAATGAAGTATATTAGTCTGAATTAAATGGTTTACAGATGCTATTATAATTATTATTAGTAGTAGTAATATTAGTATTAGTATTATTATTACACACCCCTTAATACCAGAATGGGGAAAGTGAAGTCCACAAGCTTCAGTTTTGCCGTTTCTGGAGCACCTCTGGACACTGCTATTTTTTTTTAATCCAATTTGATTTCTGGATTATTATTTTGCCTGAATCAGATCCCAAATGTACCAAAACTATCTGTAAATGTGGCAGGTTTAGTCACTTTCCCAGAAGTGCAATATACCACAAATCCTTGATATCGGTCAAATTAGTGACTCAAAGAAGCTATGGCTGAGCTCTTCCATCAGAAAGAATGAATGTATTGTGTAATTAAGTTACACAAGAAATGTACACTACTGCATTACAAAACTACACAAGTGAATGTGCAAATAAATGTGAGATTACAATGCCCAGTGCCTTTATTCATATGTGTAATGTATAGTGCAGAATGCACTTTGTATGTGTGCAATTCACAATGGTATCACATGTTGAAATATGTACATGTTTTGGTGCACTAGGAACACATTGGTCCAGAGCTGCAAATTGGCCACTATTTACTGAACTGTCAGCTTGTTGTTGTTGTTTATTTGTTCAGTTGCTTCCAACTCTTCGTGACCTCATGAACCAGCCCACACTAGAGCTTCCTGTCGGCCATCGCCGCCCCCAGTTCTTTCAAGGTCAAGCCAGTCACTTCAAGGATACCATCCAACTATCTTGCCCTTGGTCGGCCTCTCTTCCTTTTTTCCTTCCATTTTCCCCAGCATCATGATATTTTCCAAGCTTTCCTGCCTTCTCATTATGTGTCAGCTATCCATGCCTTAATTGAAAGTTGACCATAGAATCAATGGGTGGCGGGGTGGGGGACTGTCTTTGTACCCACTTCTACATGTTTTGTAGACAGATACTTTTGTTCACTTCATCACTCACAGAGAGCAGTTTCTGCATTTTCAACAATAACAGCAATAATTGGGTTAAAAATAATGAGCAAAATAATATGTACTTTCTGAGAAAGCATGCTAATACAGACACTTATATGCATTACTCTATGCAAAAGTGCTTCTTCTCTCTTTTATTTGCATCTCTTTCATCATTGTCTCCTGCTTTCAAAAGTAAGGCATTATTTTTTTTTAAAGGGATGTAAGGAAAGATCTCTGTAGGCTTCCTGGGGAGAAAATCCTTTTCATCTGACCAAACATTCTGTGGAGATGAGGCAATCTAGTATAGTGAGAATGCCACCCATTTGAAAGAGGAAAAATCCGGTTCCTGTGGATTCTGTGAGGGATTCTGCCAGCAGGCCTTATCAAGGGTCTTTTCACACAGCATATGTCACTATGATTCTACTTTATTTGCCGTGGCTCCATTCCATGGAATTCTGAGTTCACAGTTTAAGGGGTTGTGTTTAGAATGCACAACCAAAGAACTCTAGTGCCTTTCTGGATCACAAATCTCCAGTTTGTGATCCAGGATGTGGTCATGGTAATGTGGCATTCAAGCCCTACTCACCCTACTCACTCATAGTTCAATACTCTGGCCCTTAGTATCCACCAGCATTTGGTTCTAGGACCCTCTCCCATTCCCTCCAGTGGATATCAAAATATGTGGATGTTCAAGTCCCAGAATATACAATGGTGTAAATGTTGCTCTGTATATATGTAAAATGGTAAAATCAAGCTTTGCTTCCTGAATTTATTTGTAAAAAAACATTTTCAAGCCACGAGAGTTTAATGTGTGACTGGTAGAAATTAGGTACGTGCAATTTTTTGTTAATCGTCATAAGTCAGATCAAATTAATTAAATTTGTACTTATGATATGACATTCATATACTTAAGAATCAAAATTTGCCCAATACTTTTTCATTCACATTTTGTAAATCTTGGAAGCCTCCCAAAGTCAGTTTCATTTTCAGTGCAAGGAAGCAAAGCAAAGCCAGAAAGGCTGCTTTTCCTCTTTAAATTAATGGCCTCTTGCCATTAGGAGAGAGAAACAGTGGGGAGAAAGTAGAGTTCTCTGGGAAAGAGACTGAGACAGCACAAATTTCTGGGAAATGTAGTGTGGGAAGGCAAGGAGCCCGATGCTAGAGAATTCAAAAGGCCCTGCCCTAAACTACATTTCCCAGAATTCTGTTCAGCATAAGAAAGCCCCAGTCAGGATAGGGGAGAGCTATTTTCTCTCCATAGCATCAGCCAGCTAGAGTCCCAATACATTTTTGAATGCAAAGAGGAGGACTGACTGATACTTCTAATAAGTAAATCTCTGTGCTGGGCTGGGAAGAAATGTGTTAAATATGTTAATGTGTTAATATGAGAGACATTCAATGAAATAACTTTTAAAAAACCAACACATTTTTGTCAAAACATTAAAAACATTCCCTAAAGTCAGTAGATGTATTAATATTTCTGAAAGTTGGGGGAATTATCCCCTTTTATTTTGTGTCATTGCATAGAAATTTCAAAGAGATTGCTCTTGTAGTTTTTTTTTAAAAAAATGTTTAAAATTCCCCATATATTCATGGGTAAGTGAAACATTCTGAAACTTGATAAACTGATAGTGGTAAATGTGTTCTACCATTGTAGCAAGTTTCACCCCAATATCTATACAAATGAGGGAGAAAGGAGCCCCTGAATTTTCTCCACTTATGCAATTACGATAACGAAAATGTAATTTTTTTTTACTCTCATTATAGTAAGGAAAGTTATTCAAATGATACTTTAGAAACACTTTAGAAACAAAACACCCTCACCCCTTAATTTTGTAATGATTTTTGAAACGTTTTTTCATCGACCTCACATGCTTAGTAGATATATATGCGATTAAGAAGCAAAGTAATAGTATCAACAAAAACAAATTCATCCTGAATCCATAAAGGAAGCAGTATAAGAATGTTATTCTGAAAACACTGATTCACTGAGAAGAGTCCAGCGCTAAAACTATGGAGAATATGGAAAATTATCATAAGGCCTTGTTCTTATTACCTCACAACATCTACATTGATCCATAAATTACATTGTATTGTTAAATGCATCCAGTTCACTACTGAAGATGTGTGTGCGCACATGTATTCTCAAAGAAGACAGGCTTTTAAGGATGGTGTGATTGATTTCAAGTTGGGTTGACATTTTAATTTATTTATATGTATTCATTTTGCTGTAATTCACCTTGTGAACCGCCTTGAGTCTCTATATCAGGGGAAATGTGAGACAGAAATAAAGTAAATTAATCATTATAAATGAAGTAATGCACATAAAGAAATCAAACAGTTTCAAGCATCCATGGGGGAGTCATGGAATATATTCTCCATGAACGCAGCTTGGTACTATACTTATTATTGTTGATTTTCACTTCTGTGGAAAAGAAAAGCTAATGTAGCCATAGATGCGAAATCTGCTATCTCACTTCAACTGAATCTATCTAAACAGTAATGAATAGTGGATTTTATTTGTTTGTTTGTTTGTTTATTTTTAATCCCACTTTTCTCTCATAGGTGGGATTCAAAGCAGCGTACAATGGTTAAAACAACAAAATTACATAAAATAAAAATACAACAAAAAAATCATATAAGCAACGTAAACAGAAATACGCACTACATAAGCCAAATTTAACAAATTAATAAATGAAAACATTATACCATTATATCATTAAAAAAATTCCCTGACCCTCAGGCAATTAAGATTATCCCTTAAAAGAGTTGTTCTAAAAGCTCCATTTCCTTTAGGCCATTGTTAAAATATTGCCGGTCCAAAATAACATTCCAAAAATATACAATTACCTGTATGCATCTGGCCATCACCTATTGTTGATCTTCAGGAAAGGCCTGGTTCCATAAAACTCGAGAGTTTTAACTCGAGAGTGAAAGGCCAGCAATACAGTGCAACCATACTGATATAAATGTGTAGTGTAAAAGAGGCCCAAGACAATAGAGAGAGGAAGAGGTTAAAGCTTTATCCCCTATTCAAAATATATCATAACTGAAGTCTTTAAATGTTGTCATGAATATCAGCTGTGCATGCAAGGTCTCCCCCCTCTCTCTCACACACACACACTATTAAAACCTGGAAAGGTGCATTCTTTATTATTTAATCACAACTCATTTTTCAGGATAGGTCAGCCCTTTTGAGGCTCAAATCACCAGAAATGTGACTGCCAAAGACCTGCCCATGTATCTTGACAGGACAGGATGACGTGTTGTGCATTCAGTAACAAAAGGAGTCCTTCTATGGTTGCCATGCTTAATGTGCCAGGCGGGTCAAACAGAATGCCTCACCAAAGACCTTCCAAAATACCATCTCCAGAACGTGCATTAATTTACTTTCCAAATGGAGAGGTTGAAATGTTATAAATTCTGACATTTTTATTGCTATGTAATATTTCTTTCTTAAAGCACTAGCCTTTCGATAGAGAGAAATGTCGAACTGCTCACACTAGCAAAACAGAGCAATGATATTCCCAGGCAAAATAAAAAGTATAAGCCCAGTTACATTGCTGTGGTTACTGGTCAGTTTCAGCATTGACTACAAAACAATAGCAGGTACATACAAAAGGAAAAAAGATGCTTTGGGGCTGTTTCATCTGCCATTTTGTCATGTCCTTATCATCTGTCTAACTGACAGATAAAAGACTCCAGCTGGTTCAAAATATGACAACCTGATTGGTTACAGGAATATCCAGGAGTGAGCATATTACACCCATACTAAGGTCAATACACGCGCTGCCTATTAGATTCTGGGAAAAGTGCAAAGTGTTGGTTTTGACCTTTAAAGCATGAAGTGGTTTGGGTCCAGGTTATCTACAGGATCACCTTCTCCCGTACAATCTACTCCACACACTTAGGTCCTCTGGGGGTGGCTACTCCATCCTGCCAGAAGCGATGTTGTAACCCACCCTGAAAAATGAGGGGAGGTTGGTAAAAAATAAAATATTATTATTATTTAATTTATATCCAATTCCCCTCAAAATGTGGTAAAGCATCAAATTCTAACTATCTCAACAAATTACCAATCTCAGTATTGCCATCCAACTCACTGAAATAACGAGCCAACACAACATGCACGGGTTTAAAACTGGGCAACTTCATTGAATGTTACCTAATTAAGTCTTTATAACTTGCAACTTGCAGCTAACTCTAAAGTGTTTCTTGAAATTTTGGTGAGGCACAAAGCCCAGCTGGTGGTCTTTCCTGACCTACCCTTAGTTGAATTGGGGTGAAACATCAGGTCCCCGGCTCAACTAAACCTGGATGACCTAAAGGGGAATGTGGTGGAGAGTTCTGTCCCAAGAATAATTGAGGTCATAATCTCTCATTCCTAGGCCATAATCATTCCCCCTCGCCGGCGTTGCTTGAACCCTAGGCGAGTTTCTGCTTCTGGCCCAGACCCAAAATGAGGTACCTTGGAGTGTACACCAAAGATGTAATTCCCTTATCATGTTCACTACCCTATTTAATTGATCACATCTCCCAATTTGCCACTTTAAACAGTATAGGGTATGCGAAAACCCCTCCTAGAACATAATAGGGAAAAAAATCCTACCTAGCCCGCTAGGTGACCAAATTGTTATACTGTTAGTGGCGGGTGGGTGGGTTGACTTTCCGATTGCAACTGAAGAAGGACGGGCTGCTTCCTAGAAGCCCTGCCCCCCAATGAGTCTCTCTTCCGGTGGGAGGTGGCAAAGCCACTTCCCTCCCCCAGCTCTGTGGGGGGTGGGGAGTTGATTCTGTAAAACAAAACCATGACAGCTACAGTGGTATCAGACTGAAATAACTGTGCAACATGGAAGTAGGCAACTCTGAGAGGAGGAGAAATATGGATGAACCTTATCAGTTGCTCGATTCAAGCAGTGGATTTTGCACACTTCTTTGTATGAATTTCATTGCCCAAATTAAAGTGCTGCACAAGTACAATTAGAAAGATATAGCTTTTTATTTAAATATCTTTTTAATGTGTTGTTATTATTGGTAATAATGGTGGTGGTGATAGTGGTTAAGTAATAATGTAAGTTTTTCCTTCGTGCTCAATGAGTGGATAATTTTAAAGTGCCATTGGAGTCATATCAAAATTAACACAGATATACACGCAACACTTACATGTAACCTAATGGCTTGATGATTACGATGTTATTACTATAAATGAGGAGGCTTTTCCTGTAAGCATCTTACCCCTGGGTCAGGCTGATCAGGATATTTCCAATTTGCATGGATGAATGGAAGACAAGTACAGATTAACATTGCTTTATTAAATACTTTGCATGGCGTACAGATTTGGTAATTCATAATCACTGTTATGTTTAACAAAGCAAAGAGATGTAAATTGCTCCAGTATTTAGTCTTTATTCTCATTTCTTTATTATAAAATAGCTTGAGTAACAAAGGAATTCATAAGATGGCAGAAACCAGATACTACAATTATGTCACTTGATGTTCTTTTGGCTTGTATTATATTGGCTACTTTGGAAACATCTGCTTTCTGCTGAGAAGCTGAAAACACACTGTTTCTGGATGGAGGACAATGTTTACCATCTCCAGGTGGATGAGGACCCAATTAGTCATTCTCATTCCCTTGACCCCACGTTAGGCATAACAAAACCTTGATTTCCTTCCAAAATTACTGAGCCAAGCTCTGTGGAAAGAGTTTTAAGTTCACAGGGATTTCCTCCTCCATTTTTATCTCACTTTGAGTTTGCAATTTCAGGAGGAATATTTAGATTTCTCTGCCAGAGAAATCTAGTACTTCCCCAAATTACAGATCCTAAGATTCCATAGGATGCAACCAGGGCAATTAAAGTGGAACCATAGTGCTATACTTGTGTAGGATCAAAGAGCCTTTGGTGTGTGGACTTTGGAAGTAGAACTGTCATCACTAAGATGGAAAATATGACTAATCAACACACATTAAAGTACAATGTTAATGGGAAGAAATAGTAAAGCAAACATGTTCACAACACACCAAATCTGGAGGTGGGTTTGCTGAAATTACTGGAACTGATGTGACCTAGAGCTTAACAACAACCTTTAAAATTACCCACCAGGGACCATATTCACTGCAAACTTCTAGGAGTTGAAGATCTTTGTTTATTTAGCTATAACGAAATATCTGTCTGGAAGATTCTAACAGAACTGGGTTTTAAGCTTGGCTTTGTCTATTGGTAACTAGCTTTTCAATGTTTCTTCCCACCCTCCTGTATAATGATGCTTTTAAGGTTAATTATAATGAAGTTTTGAAGGAATGCTACTGTCAAAGAGTTTGGGTTTTTATGTTTGCTGCAATTGGGCTTTCAGCAGCAAAATACATATGAAAACTATGTATTCATTTCTCTGCAGCAATCAATGCTTATTTTGTAACTGTGAAAATACACTTTGTGGATAAAATCCTTTCTGTCTGATCTAAATGTCTTAATTTCACCATTGATTTGACTGTGAGGTCCACAGCTATTCTCTTTTGCAGCATCACATCTGTTATGAAAGCTACATTGCTTTATTTTGTTTAAAGAGCAATTGCCTGAAATGGTTGTAGAAATAAGCTTTCAAATACCAGATAAACTGCTTTTTTCACACCTTGAGATTGTACAAACCAAATTGTTGAAGAGCGGCACCAAAATAATTCTCATCCACCATAATGAAAACTATTGATCCTTAGTAATTCAGAAGGAACTGAGATATACTTTGAACAAATGGTATGCATCTGTTTCTGTCAAAAGGAAGATCTGTATTAAGAGTCTTCAGAGGCAATCCACAGGCAGCTTTTAAAAACAGAATAGAAATACACAGAACACCAGGCAGAAATGTATTTGTGTGGTCTTTTGAAAGAAGGCACATTTCTAAAGCAGGCACGGTCCTATTGCCTGAGGCAGAAACTTGGAGTGGTGTCCACATGGTAACATCAAGATGATGAAAACAATGTTGTTGTTGTTATTATTATTGTTCATCATTACCAACATCATTAAAATTATCTCAGTTTCATGGTCTAACAGATGGCACTGGAGTTTTGGACCATCAATGATGCAGAATCTATCCAAGGATCTAGGTACCAGTGAGATATTATCAAATAATGTAGCATGTTCCAATTAGTACCTATCTCTTTTTAGCCACTGTGTTGTTCTGATCCTATGTATGGTATTTCATTCAGATATTTTGTCAGTCAGTTACTAAATAATAGTAGAGGGTTTTGATGAGCCAATTAGTTTAGTGATTTCATATGGAGTCCAAATGGTTTAAGTGAAATCAAATTTATAAAGAATAAAGCTGTCAGAGCTTGTTACAATTGTGCTGTTGTGATCCTATTTATTTGTATGTTTTTCAGTCCATTTGGAATTGCTCCCAGACTACATATCACCACTGCAACCACAGTTGTATTCTCCCCGTGATCCCACACACAGTTATTATTCCTGAATTGTTGCTGGTGTCCATAGTCCCAAGACTATAGAGATGAGATGCAAAATAAAATTACTAATCTATATCCAAATCATTGCTGTTATACCAGCCTCTTCCTCAAAATTAAGAGCCAAGGTGGTATGGCACAATGTGTGATGCACAGTGTCTACCTAGCTGTCCAGTGTGAAACGCACAAATGTAATGGCAATACGTTTGCAACTTTGTTTCTGTAACTGTAAACTGAAAGCAGATATTTTACAAAAAACAAATCCTTCCATGGGGATCTTAATGGTGTTATGGTTTGAATGTTAGATGAGGGGTACTGTAATATTAATGCAGTTTGGCACCACTTTAACTGCCATGGATCAAGATCAATGGATTCATGAAAGTTGTAGTTTGGTGAAGCACCAGCACTCTTTGGCAAAAAAGTGAAAGACCTTGTAAAATGACACCTTCCAGAATTCCATAGCATTGAACCATAGCAGTCAAACTGATGTCAACCATTAATTCCACAGTTTAGATGCTCCCCGAGAGTCCAGAAGGCTAGAGTTGGACTTATCTCTTTGCCATGGAAACCTTGGCTGACTTCTTGTAAGTTACATTATTTTTTTCTGACAGAAAGGCAGCTTCCTCTGAATAAATCTTGGCAATAAAATTTTTGATAGGGTTGCCATGAATCTGAGCCAACTTGGAGGCACTTTTTGGAGGATATTTTATCACTTTTCTCCGCAGCTGGGTTCCTAAAGGGATGTGTAATAAGAAAGATAAAATGGCTCTTTTTAACATAAAACAGTTTACATTAGCCACATTAGGGAGTATGGGAACTCTGAGTATGCAGTAATACTGATATCTTTAGCTTGCCCTATTCGTTCATAGATAAAATAATAGATGAGATAGATGATATATAGATAGTTAGCTAGCTAGTTAGATAAGTAGGTAACTAGCTAGCTAGATTTCAAGGTAAAGTTGTTATCCTGAGATTGATTCTCATTGGACTGAAAACCAGAAAAGATGGGTCAAGCCCTTAGTGCTGGGATGTCTAGCTATGCATCTATCCAAAACACCTCAAAGACACCCCATTGTAAGAAAGACTGTATTAGATAATTGTTGTCTAAACACTGTATTTCCAGTGAATTCTGTTCGCTCCAAGATCATCTTCACTAGATAAACCCAACACTGGAGGAAAGTTTAAAATAGGGAAGTTTGAATTACAACAGGCTCTCCTTGCAGTTTGAAAAATATAACCTATTTTAGGCCAAACTCTAGCCCAGCCCAGAACTTTCTCAAAATCAGTTTTGCTTCTACCAACAGTGATCCTTCTTATCAGTCCACTGGTCTCTTCAACAAGAAAAACAATCAGACCTTTTAGAAAGGCAGGGGACTGACTGCTGATGGAGAAGCCAATTCCTTAATTTGAAACCCTCAGTTTTGTTCTCGGGAGCACAAGATTTATTGTTTCTTTGGCCTCCTGAATGGAATTGTGTCACAGAGAAAATGATGAATCAGAAGATTAAATCAGCCGGAAAAAGTTGCCACATGTCAACAGTTTGGAAACTTGAAATTTTAGTAATGCAAGTATCCAGTTATTGATCATTCTTGAAAAAAAAATGCTTGTTTCAACTATGATGGCTTTAAGATTCTGGGAGCTAGAATCCAAAAAAGTTAGGTTTTCAAGTTCTGCACATGGGTATCAATCCACAGGCCAGAATATGATAGATAAGAAATAATACTTCACACTGTCCTATAACTTCTGTTATTTATTGACAGCATAAGACCCTTGATGAATCTATACTTTTTTCAGATATTTCCATGCACATGGGCAACCTTCATTCCTTGAAAAAGGTCCCCCCCTCTCTCTCTCTCTCCCTCCCTCCCCCCTCTTCCTCCCCCCCTCTCTCCCCTTCTTTCCAAGATCAATTTATCTCAAATCGTTACTATCCAAAGAAAACTTGAATTGAATCAGACCAAGGTACACTCTAGTCCAACATCCTGTTCACACAATACACTGTCCATGGGAAGCTTACCTATAGGATATGAATGCTAGACTTCACATTTACCAGTAACTGACAAATCAGGACTTAAAGGAGGCAACATAGTAAACATTGATTGCCTCATCAAGTTCAAATTTGCAAGTATCCAAGCTGGTGGTCATCATTGAATGGTGTGGATGTGAGTTTCACAATTTGTGAAGCTGTAGCTCTTATGGTCTTTCCTGAATATCCCTGTATTTAATGTAAGTGGATGACCCTGGATTCCAGTATGATGAGGGGGAGAAAATTTCTTTCTTGTCTACTTTCTGCTTGTCGTGCATGGTTGTATCTACCTTTCCAAAATCTTTGCTAACTCAACCCTTTGTAGAACAGTTGTCTCAGTCCTATGACCCTATTGGTTTTCATTTTCCATAACTGTTGGACTCTGGAGATGCTTCTGCTTGTTAATACTAAAGCCTTTTAATATTCACATCATCTCACTTTTGAAGAATTGTTGGAGTAGAGACTTGTAGGAGACTACATTTTGGTCATGGACATTTCTTCATTAAAAATAGACAATACATCAGTTTAAAAAAGAGGATGAAAGATTACAGATTTGCATAAAATTTATGCAGATGAACATTTAGAAATGATATCTATATTATAAACCATTTCTGGCTACAAAATCTTTTCTGGAATAGCCTTCTTTTGCATTTTGTTGAAGATTTTATTTTGTATTTTTTTCTGATGGGAGTGTCTAGGAAAGGAGAAAGCAAGAAGATTAAACAAAACTAAACAAAAGCCAAGGCAGCAACACAAAAACCAAAAACCCTGCAGATTGCAGGCTTTCCATTTCTCTGGTAAAGAGCCAGGAGACTAAATCCTGTGAGAAACAGTTGAGAGGGCTCAGCAACCTTAGCCAAGATAAGAGAGAATTGAGATGGAGTATCGTCACTATCTTCAATATTTGAAGGGCTGTAAGATAGAAGATGGAATGATGGTGTTTTCTGCTCCTTCAAAGGGTAAGGTCCAAGCCAAGCTAATTGGTTCATATGACAAGGATATCTCTGCTAACACTGAAAACGAATGTCCTGATAGCAAATGCTGTTTAGCACTAGAATGGTCTACTTTGGAAGGCTTTTACTGTATATTTCCTGAAAAAGTAGAAAAGTTGGCTAGATGACCTTTGAAATACTTCCATGAATTTTAAAGGGGGTCTATTTAGAGGGGTCAGAAATTAGATCTGATGTATGTAGTAGGCTTGAGCGAAAAAATCATATTCAGTTGTAAGTCAGATCCATTTTGTTATTTTCGTACTTACAATGTGATATCCAACGCGCATGCATAGTGTGCACCAAAAATTTAAAAATTGAAACTTGATGCCATTGTTTATTAAGTTTTGATTTATTCATAAGGCCCCTGTGGCACAGTTAAAACTCACAGGAAAACCAAGCTCTGCTCAGAGGTAAAGCTAAACTTGTTGGCATGTCTCTCAGCCAATCAGGGCTGACGGAGGAGGGGGGGGAATGGGAGGCAGAGCGGCCGCCATTTTGGCTTTAAATTCCACGAGCTTCTGGAAATCTAGCTCATGGATGTTTTTTGAAACTGTTTTTATATTAGATACTATTTTCTTAATAAACTTATTCTTGTTCATCTGTGTGGTGTTTGGGTGAAAAGGGGATCAAGTAGGTGTCTGGGCTGCAACAGTTTCCCTGAGCTGGACAACAGTGCCTAAACCTCACAATCTTTTGTACCACAATTTTTACAAACGACAATTTTTTGCAAACTACAGTTTTTACAAACAACAAATTTACGAGCTGTTCCAGACCCCTGGCCATGCTGGGAGTCTTCTCCTTCCCTCCACCAAACCCTTTTCTTCTTTAGGGGACTGATTTGTTGTTTGCCAGGCAGGGTGACCAGCACAACACTTCGCCCCAGACCCCAAGTTCCAATAAATTGTTGAATCTGCTAGTCAATCTCTGTGCTGGGCTAGGAAGAAATCCCTAAATGGATGGCCCTTGGGGGTCCCTTCCAACTCAATAGGGAAATCATGAGGCCAGTCACCAACCCTGTATTCAAATGGGTGTGCCCCCACAAAGTAACTTAAGTCTTTGGTTTCTGTAGTTGTGCATATAGTTTTAAACTGTATTCTTGAACCTGGAACCTAAATAAGTCTGAAATTAAAAGTCTTATCATAAAATGTAGCTAAAGACACATATTCCATGGCTGGAAAGACAAATATTCATTGTCTATCTTTTCATGGACAAGATCTTAGTGCTTTAGTCATGTGTGAATGATCTACAGATGCCAGCTCCAAAAATTTTGGACATATAGGCTTGAATGCTACTGTCTCAACTAGAGCAAGCCCATTGAATCACTTGAAATTACCTGTATATTGACTCATGTTTGAATGGATTCAATAATCTCTTATAGTTGGAGCCAATAGGAATCAGGCTGCAATTTTGTATATGCCCAGGCTATTCTACATATATCTCTTCCTCCCCCTTTCTCTTGTTTTTCCCACTTTCATTTTTTATGTTTTTAAAATCCTATATTTGTTATTTTAAAAGAAAAAAAGTTAAAGGAGGGAGTTTTAGTTAATGAGAAGTCATGTTAGGTATCCATCTAACTCGGGGTTCTTAACCAGGGGTCCATGGGCTTCTTGGGAATCCATAGAAAGATTTCAGAAGTTTGAATGGAAAGAACATAAACTTATCTTTATTTTTTGACCTGTAACTGTTGGTCAATGATTGACCTTGTCACATGGCAGCTGGAATCGCCTTATGTCTTTTGGGGGCGTGGAGGGGCACCATGCTTCTCATTGCCCAACTCCAGAATTCAGTGATCCCATGAGGGAAGCATTGACCATGCAGCTTTCCCCATTGTTTCTTATGTCAACACAGGAAGCCTCCAGTGTTGCCATGCTAGTGGCATGTGCCTGCTTTGCCCTACATCACCCAGAGAGTCGTGCCGGCATCGTTTGATGGGAGCCAGCAGGCTCCATGTGTGATGTAGGTCAGAACTGGTGCATATCTGCCCAGTTTGTGATGTGCCCTTTGTGATGAAGTCGTTAATCTTGCCATCCAGAATAGGTAACAGACAAGGAAATCTCTTGAGTAGTGTCTTTAATCTTTTGAAATATAGGGGCACCATTGGAGAGAATAAATCACAGGGTTGGTACAAATTATATACATAAAATATTTCTCTTTGCACCATTATAATAAATGTAATGGTAACAAAATAACATTCTGAGAAGGGGCCCATAGTTTTCACCTGACTGGCAAAGGAGTTCATAACACAAAAACAGTTAAGAAGCCCTGATCTATCTCCATCTATATATCTGGGAGAAAGGCAGAGTATAAATCGAATAAATCAATAATAATCATCTGTATTCCTAGGGAAATAGAAAGGACTGCACCTAAATAAATAGAATTATAACAATGAATCCATAATCTTTTTTTTGTGCAACCCCATCTACAGTTGAAAGCAGAGGTGAGCAACTGTTGCTCTCTACATTTTCAAATATTAGATCCCATAATCCTTCTGTATTGGCTGTGTTAGCTAGGTCTGATGGGAGTTGCAGGACAAGAGCACCTAGAGGACCACTGTTGCTCATTCCCTTTACCCATTTGAGAAGATATTTGTGTCTCTCCAATGTTGCAATTCCTCTTTTGAACATATGTGATGCTATAATTCCAAGAGCATAAACATGGGATAAAATTCACTTTCTTCACTGTGCCAAACTCTTACAAATAACCTGGGGAAAGCCACTAATTTTATACTGCTTGAAAGTGCAGATTGATGAAGTGTTATCAGTGATGACTATATGCAGCTGATTATAAGTTGTGTTTATCTGGTTCTTCATTTGATTGTTTCGTGCAGATAGGTGGCTATTATCTTACTGTGGCAATGCTAATTAATGCTGAGACTCTCAGAGATGGGTCCATGGATACTTGAGTATTTCTTTTCTTCTTACATCCTAGAGAAAATAAATAATTTCATTGATGGGTTGGCTCAGTGCTTATGTAGCATTAAAACAGATAGATGCTATTTTTAAAAAAACACATTATCTCTACTCAAAACTATCACAGACATATTACTTTAGTGTGACCGGCTGTTCCCAAGCTTCCTTGTAGACAAATTGCTCAAGAGGGCAGGTAGGCAATCAAGGATAATGTACAGAAAATATGTCCTTTTCATAAATCACTGTACGTACATGCTATTAATATGGTATCTCAGCAACAACTTGACAACAGATGTAAAATACTCCCTAGGAGAATAGGAGGAGGAAAACCCTCCCTTTTCATTTATCTCTAGTAAAGGTGCTTAGCATTCAAAGCCATTCTTTACCTAAATTAATTTGCAGTTTAACTAGAAGTGTTTTTACATGTATATTTACCATTTGTATCAAAGTGATTCCCATAATCGAGGATGTCTGCCATTTTTTTTTCTAAGAGTGTTAACAATTCAGTCTAAGAACTCAGGTTAATGGGCTGTGTGCTTAGGATCAGCAATGGTTTCTCACACTTATGTTGTGTACTGAGTCTCTTGAGGATAAAACGGGTCTGTAAATGGGAAATTAATAATGCATTCTGATACATTAGTTGGCACCAAAATTGTAATCCTGATTTGACATACAAGTATGTGACAAGGTCTTGGGAGGCCTTATTTCTAGCTTCACTACAGGAAACATCAGAGGTTTCCCCTGGCCCATAAGCACATGTGGCAAAGATGGAGGGGGTTTTTTTGTATATGTAATGCTGAACCAATGTTTTTGACTGATTCCTTCCAACTTGGCTGTCCTTGGACGGAAAGAAAAGGCGACGAGAAAGTAGTTATTTATTTATTTATTTATTTACAGTATTTATATTCCGCCCTTCTCACCCCGAAGGGGACTCAGGGCGGATTACAATGAACACATATATGGCAAACATTCAATGCCAACAGACAAACAACATACATTAGACAGACTCGGAGGCATTTTTAACATTTTTCCAGCTTCACGATTCCGGCCACAGGGGGAGCTGTTGCTTCACCGTCCAGTAGTGGCTGTACTTCCGCATTCCTTTCCTCATGTTTTGCTGGCAGTTTTATGGTGTTGTAAATTAGCCTCCCACATAAAACGTCCCTAAATTTCCCTAATTGACAGGTGCAACTGTCTTTCGGGGCTGCATAGGTCAACAGCCGGAGGCTTAACCCGACCCGGGCTTCGAACTCATGACCTCTCGGTCAGTAGTGATTTATAGCAGCTGGTTACTAGCCAGCTGCGTCACAGCCCGCCCCCCTCAAAATTGCTTTCTTTTCTTCCTTTACAAATAGCCTTAAAAACAAGCAAACCAACAATCTTATCACACAGGGGACTCTTCCCCCTCGGTGCCATTTTGCCAGCCTCCACAGAGAAACTGTGGGGATGAAGGGCAACACTTCCCCCATCATATGGGGGAAGCATCGCTGAAGCGATGCGGATTCATGCTGGCTCCATTTGAGCCAGCACAACACGGTAAGGCTCCCAGTTGTAGGTGGGGCCTCCGCCAGAAGTTGTGTGATGGTATCACAATTTTACATCCTTCTAGAGGCATTTGAGGAATGGAGATTCCTCTTTCTTTTGGGGCAATCATAAGCAACTGTCTTGCCCCAAACTCAGAATAGTCTTATGTGATCAGCAACTCCCAAATGCCCTATCAGTAAGGACTGTGGGAGTTGTAGCCAAAATAGTAACCCCCTCAAAGATCTAAATTAAGCTAGATTTACTGTGTCTACCAGAACTGGAGATCTGCCCTCCATCATGGAGTCACCATGAAGCAAAACAACTTGCTTCAGAGTGTCTCCCATCCCCTCAAAACAATATTTAGTGGAGAGATTCGTCCATGTTGGGGAAAATTATGGGTTTCATCTTGTTTACCTAACTGGATCCTGGGGTTGAAATGTAGAAACAGTTTAACTAATGAATTGGATGGTATGAGATAAGATGAGAAAGATAAAGAAAGAAAGAGGAGGAGAGATTGGGGAAAGAAAGGAAAAGACAACGGATCTTGTAAAGGCAGTAGTGGCAGCAACAGCAGGGAAATGTATCTGGGCTGGTTCCAACACTTCTTTAAAACAGGATGCTTCAGTTATCCCTGGGCCTTCTCACCTGTATTTTCAATTTATCACTGTGTCTTGGAGCTGTTCCATCTGAGTGGGGCAAAGTGAAGTTACCTCTTTGCAGAAAAGGAAGCGAAACGAGTCCATTCAGATGGTTTTTATGGAGCTGTCTAACTTCATTTAGCTATTACTAATATCACAATATAATATTTAATATTTCGGGTAAAGCTGTGGATTCTTTATTGGAACATTAGGTTTAACTGGATAGTTTCTCCTACCTTGAGGGATAGTAGAGAGGAAAAGTTTACATATGTATGAAAATATTATGATTGAAACCCTTATGCCTTCAGTTTGGCTAATTATTCATGCATGTAAAATAGCATTCCTAACTATTTTAGCAAGCTAACTGTATCATTGCATCAGTGTTTTTTGTGGTTGGAACATTGTAAAATTTTGCAAATCTTTTAGTGTGGATGTTAAAGTAGTTAGTGGGTGGGAAGATAGGTCCAAGAAATTTTAATTTAATCATGCATACGTAACTAAGGACCTCATCAAGTGAATGTGGGGAAAGTGAGGGAAAGCAGAGGAAAGCAGAAGGAAACATCTTTATTTCATTCCCTACTGTCAGATCCCACGACTTTCTGTATTCAAAGATGGCAACCATCCTATGTCCTTTCCCTGCTTCTACCCAGTTTCTATATGCCTTCTCCCATTGTGAGTTGGGTAGTACCCAACTCCTGAGAGTGCAGTTTTCCCTCCATTTCTCTACACTGCCACAACAGAATCCCATGGGCAACCACCAGAAGTGGCCTTGCATCATGTGATGGCATCCGTGGGCTTCTGTTTCAGCAGTGCATAGAAACAGAGATGACTGTGCTTGATAAAATCCTTTTTTTGGTGATATAGAATATGAGTCTAAACAAACAAACAAACAAACAAATAGTGTTCAGTCACTACCCATCAGTTACTAACCACAAAATTACATTTTGATCAATGAGAAGGAATGGGTATTGACTGCATGCTCAATGGCTTTAGATTCTACTTCAAATGAGAAGTGATATGATGAAGCAAAAAAACAAAAAAAATAATGCAATCAAATCATTTAAAACTTTGTAAATTTAAAAAGAAAAGAAAGCAACTTTAAGAATCATTGTAGAATTATTTAATTAAAGCCTAATAAAGGCCAGGCCAAATGCCCACTGAAACAGCAAGAGCCAAGTCTTCAAGAAGTATGAAAAAACAAATAATGAAGAGCAATATAATGGCGAGGAAAGCATTGTCCTGTGGATTGCTTGCTTCTCTCCCCATTATTATTTCTGAAACCACAAAGGGATCTCCCCAACATGGTTGTTTTCATTTTGGTGGTGGTGAAGGTTAAAAGTGTAATTGCAGTATATTTTTGGCCACTCTTCTCACTCTAGAGAAGCCTTTATGTTACTATGAAGTAAATTGTAATTGGTAATCAATGTCTTGATTGCTATCTGCTTAAACAAAGCCCTCTTCTGGTCTTAAAACATAGGTGGATGGATATACTGTATGGCCCTTGTAGTCTCTTCCAGCCTTATGTTTCTATGATTATAGAAGGTGAAAATTGTGATGAAATTATTTATTTATTTATTTGCGACATTTATATACCGCCCTTCTCACCCCGAAGGGGACTCAGGGTGGTTTACAAGTATATATACATACAATATATTATATTATACAACTATATCGCAATATTATTAGTAATATTGCATGTAATATAAATATACAATTATAATAGTGAAAACATTTTGGTAGAAGTGGTGGTGGGGAACCCTTAAAATATTCTGAAAGGTACATGTGATGGTGGACCTTGTCAAAGCCCTTACTGAAATATCCATGCCGGCCAAAAAGAGTTGTTTAACACACCACGTATATGCATCCAACACCTGTCCTGCTCTTGATCCCCACAACAACAGTGAAAGGTGGATTTGCTGATAGGTAGCAACAGCCAAGGATCTCATGGTAAGAAAGATTTGAACATGTGTCTGTCTCTTCCAGGTTTAGAACCGTAAACATTGCTTTATTAGTTTTCTTGGAAATGTGATTGCTATAAACCTGATACCATGGCTGAAATATAGCTATGGAAATAAATGCAATTGTTATGGTGTTAAATCTTCAAAATTAGAATGCACATTAATAAGATACATAGATATAATAATGCCTATAATATGCAAATTATATGCCTAAATTTGAGGAAGCATAATATGGTAACACGCGGCAGGAATATACATACAGGAGAAGTAAGACTTTTAGAGATCCTGATCTCTGTGTATCTAGGGCTTTCAGGGAAATAAATGCCCCCTCCCTCCTTAATGGTATCAAGAAATGATTCATCAACTGGTAAAGCTGGGATGAGAGAAGCATTGCATGCTTCTAAAACAGACTTCAGTCAGTTGCTCTGAGAAAGCTTTCGGAAACTGTGCCAGCCAACTGATCTTCCTTTCCCAAATGATTGTTCTCCAGATAAGTATTTTCTTAAACATCCAATTACTTATTTGCAGAAGTACCTGCTTATCAGCATGCATCTTCAAGAGGTTTCGTTCTTCTTAGAGATCATCTGAAGACTTCGATTCAGCACATCTTTTAAAATAGTATGAATTGCAGAAATAATAATAATTATTATTTATTTAATTTTATCCCATTTTTCTCCCATGGGTGGGATTCAAAGCGACAAGCAATGGTTAAAACAACAGAAATTACATAACACAAAAGCACAACATCATGACCCGAAATAAAACAAATAAACAATAACACATTACATAAACAATATTCAACAAGCCGAATGAATACGACATGTACCGCTAAAATTCCCTGGGTCTCAGGCCACTGAGGTTATTCATGAAGACATTCCTATGTTTAGGTGGAATTTCTTTTCCTATAATTTGAATCAGTCTTTCTATATCTTAGTGTGGATCTACACTATAGAAACAATGCAGCTCAACACACTTTAACAGCCATGGCTCACTGCTGTGGAATCACTGGAGCTGTAGTTTTACAAGGTTCTTAACCTCCTCTGCAAAAAAGTGTGGTGCCTTAGTAAATTACAACTCTCAAGTGTCCATAGCATTAAGCCATGGCAGTTAAAGTCATGTCAAATTGCACCAATCTGATGGCCCATCTACACAGACCACAAAATCAGGGGCTGGTTTGAAGCATTGAAATGTGGCCACAGAGTTTCAGAAAGCTCCTGGCTGCTGCTATGTGCCTTTACAGATTTCAGCAAAGATGCAGGTGAAATTCCAGGCTAAACCACATTAACTGGTTTTACCCCATGTTAGGGACCAAAAGTCCCCTACTGAAAAGCCATTCCCTTGGGGGATTTTTCAGCAGCCCCCATTCACAATTCTTTACTGTGCTTTGTCAATATGTGTTATTTGCACTTCCAAGAATTTGCAGCACTTTATCAGTCACCTCGTGTTTACAATATTTATATGGTGCACCTTACCTAGTCTACTTTTACAACCTCTCCGTTTTAATCCATGTTTTTATCAGTTTTTGTCATTTGTTTTTATTGGGTAATGTTTAAATTTTTATATTTGTGCAGTTCTCTTATCTATTGTTGTGTTTTATATTGCTATTGTTTTTATTCGGGCTTAGCCCCATGTAAGCCGCCCTGAGTCCCCTTTGGGGAGATAGAGGCAGGGTATAAAAATAAAGTTATTATTATTATTATTATTATTATTATTATTATTATTATTATTATTATTATTTTGTGGCCACCACAGCCTTGAGTTGACTTTGAACTGCATTATATAGTCAGTGTAGAAGAGTCCTAAGAAGCATCTCACTTTGTCCTCTGGGTCCACTTCCAGACAGCAATTTATCTCACAAGAAAACACACTGCTTTCCACATGTGCGTTGTCCCCATTGTAGTGCTGTAACAACCTCGCTACAATGGTGACAACCCGAATCCCCCCCCCTAAAACCTTTAAATTAAAATAAAAACTTACCAGGCCACCATTATGCCTCTTTGCATGCTTCCTGGCGAATAGCAATACCAGGAAGCGGGGGGGGGGGGAGGATTTGGAAGAGGGTGGCAATTAGGGAGGGGTGGGTTTCCTCTTCGCTTCTCTGGGCCCACAGTGCCGGAAGAAGTGATTTGAGCTGTGCAGACAGACCCCTTGATAGTCCCAGGACTACCTGGAGGTCAGTCCCCACATGGTCCATACTCCATTAGAACCGAGTCTTTCAGGAAGGCCCAGGTCTAATGGAGTATCAAATTAATTCAGGACAAAACAGGGTTTTCTTGCTTTGTCTCAAATTAATTTGGCTTTAGTAGAGACGTTGTTTGGATACCTCATAAAACCGTGGGAGCTCGTGTGTTATGGGCCCTGTCTGGACGACGACAATCACATTGAGGCCCCTGGGCTGCGCTGCTAGATCTCCATGCTAATGCCATATTGTGCTTATGGCAAAATCAGATGTTTCTCTCAACCTGACTGCTTGCTGAAAAGCATAGAATGGCCACATGAAGTGGCTTTGGGGGCTTTCAATGTTGTGAGAGAAGCTTTGGATGTTGCAGAGGGAAAGAGAAAATACCAACCCTTGCAACAGCCAAAAATGGATTTCTGCATGCCTAAGAGTTTAAATATAAAATTCTAGTGTTTAAAATGATGACTTGGCCATAATATGTGGGCTGTTTCAACTTTGTTGTTGTTCAAACATTATGCTAGGTTTACAGATCTCTATTTTCCAGTTATCCCTCATCAACATTTAGAACATTGCAAATTCTGCAAAATGAATTTTCATAATCTGCCTCTGAAAGGAAGTTCATCTCCCTTAAATTAAAGCTATGCTGGATCAGATGTTCCAAGTGGCAGATGTTTTCAGATCTTTTTTTCCCTACAGGATGGGAGCTGCTTATTTTCCACAATGAGGATTACATCATTCTGAATACCAGAATTAACACACTTAGACTCATTGATTTGACTTGATTCAAATCTTCAAGCCACGGTGGCTATATATTACTTCTAATATCAGAGACTGCATGCTGGGAAATGCAAACAGAACACACGCTACTTGAACTCATATCTTGCTCAATGGTTTCCCACATTAGCTGCAGTGAGGACAAAATGCCTTTGGTCTGAGTCAGTGTGGCTTGCCTTTTGTCCTTCTGTACCTGTGACTCATTTATAAATGTACAAATTGTCAGTGAATTGTCTGTAGCATTCTTCATAAACCTTTGGACTTTTAAATATGGTATTGGATTTAAATATATAAAGAAGATAAACAAAGAATGACACAGTAATATCAGCATTGGTCTATGACTGGGGATCACCAGGTTAGGTGATTTTGCACAAGTCACATTTGCATGTTTTCGAACTACTAGGTTGGCAGGAGCTGGGGCTAACAGCAGGTGCTTATTCCGCTCCCGGGATTTGAACCTGGGACCTTTTGGTCTGCAAGTTCAGCAGCTCAGCGCTTTAACACACTGTGCCACCAGCCCCCCCCTAACCCCTCCTATTCCCCCCCCCAATTTTTCAGTTTTTTAAAAAACTCATTTACTCATACATTTTAATTAGTTAACCAAATCTCCATGCTAAGTCTATGAGAAGCAAAAATTAGAGTTCCTCCAGAATTGCAAGTGCTATCTCAACCAAATTTTGATCATTTATTCCCATTATCATTACATACCTTTCTGACAAATTGCATTGTAATAGCAGCAATAGCTGGCATAGTGGAAGCGACAATGTTCTGATGTCACAGATGTTTATCAACATTTTTGACAGGAAGATGATGTAATCCACTGAAACTGACATCAGAATCAGAATCCCCAGGTTAGACTCCATAAGAAAAACTTAAGCTTATACGTATGCCCAGCCATGCGTTGCTGTGGCAAAGTGTGGTGGTATGGAAAATAAAGTATTGAGGAATTGGTGGTAGTTAGTATATATTATTTCCTAAAGCATGTGAATATACAATATTTCTGGTTGTTCCTTTTCTTTCTGTTGGAGGGAAGTATGAATGCTGCAATTAGACAGAATGATCAGTATGTAATGACCTTTCAGCTTCAAAGCCTGGCTGTTTCCTCCCTGGGGGAATCCTTTGTTGGGAGGTGTTAGCTCGCCCTGATTGTTTCCTGTCTGGAATTTCCCTGTTTTTAGAGTGTTGTTCTTTATTTGCTGTCCTGATTTTAGATATTATGTTGTTCTATTTTATTCCACGGAAGAACGATCTTCCTCGTTCTCTGTAATTTGGAATGTATTTTTCTAGGTTTTTTTTATTGAAAGACATAGATTGGATGACTTTGTCTTTTGTGGCCAAATTTGGTTTGATTTGGTTCAGTGGTTTTGTTGTTTACTCCATAGGAAAAGCACACAGTGTATATATATATATATATATATATATATATATATATATATATATATGAGATATTTCCAGGCATATAACAACTATGATTATTTGTGTTTGTTTTAAAAGTGTATACTTTAATTTCTCCTAAACGATCAGGTATTTTTGAATAACTAGGTAACAGATTAAAGGAACTTTATGTAGTTTATAAAATGTAATAATATGTGTGGGTCATAGATTTTGATTTTTAGATATTCCAATTGAAAGTGAAAATATTTGTATATACTGTATTTATATATGTATCTCTGATTCTAATCAACATTTTTTGTGAAATTTGGACAGAATTATAGATTTTATTATGTAGTTTCATTTGTTTTTATCTTATGTAATTATCTTTAATAGTTTTTGAAATATTATAAAGAGATCACCTGAAAGTAGTCACATTGCTGCGCTCTTGCTATTTCCCCTTTCAGAGCTCTCTTTTCTATCTGCCTTTTTGCTCCTCCCACTGGGGTATAAAAGGAAGCCATGAAAGCAGCTGTGGGTCATTCCAAACGTAGCTGTCTTATTGTGCATTTGTCTGCTAGCTTGAGTTGCTATTCTGAAACTTAAAGCCTTGTTAGTTGCTGTTAGTGTTTCCTTTCATCCAGCCGACTTCAGAAGGTGCCTAAATGTCTATCAAATAAACTGAAAGTTTTAGGGTTCATGGCAGAAAAGAAAAAGGCAAATATTGAAGACCCAGAAGACAGCGTTGATGAAGGCCCCAGAACATGCACATCTGGATTACAAGTGAAAACTGTGAAAACTGTGAAAACTGAGGTGTCTAACACTGGTTCATCTAAACTAAGCCCTGCCATGGAACAGGAGCAAAGACAAGAAGCTGTGTCACTGTTAGAACTTTGATTTTATATGAACAAAACTGTTTCTGATGACCAAGTGAAAGTTCAATTGTGCAAAATCCACATAAACCATTGCCAGGATATGTATTTTCTGTGGATAGGAAGACGCAGCCAAGTTTGAACCCAAATTGTTTAACAGATGTCCCTGGTTAGCCTATTCATTTCATGTACAAGCTGCACTCTGTAAGTACCGTGTGGTGTTTGAAGGAGAAACTGAGGATAAAGATGGTCATCAGAAGCTTGGTGCACTGGGCGCTAAACCATTTATGTGATGGAAAGATGCAATACATGTCTTCAATGGATGCCAAAAAACAAAGTACCATCAGAACAACTTGTGCTTGGCTGAAAAATTCTTGCTAATTCACAGTAGAAAATGTTTTCTACAACCCTCATCATAATGAAGGAAATAAGAAGAAAGCAGAAGAAAATAGAAAGAAACTTCTGTCAATTGTGGAAACTATTGTCCTTTGTGGCCAACAAGAACTAGCTTTAAGAGAAATCAATTATTCAAGACCTATTATCTGTGAAGAACCTTTGCATAATGAAGGCAATTTGGGGGCCTTGTTGAGATCTCGTGCCAGATCAGGAGATACTGACCTGAAAGTTCATCTGGAACCTGCAGCTATAAATGCCCAGTGTATTAGTCCTCAAATGCAGAATGAACTGGTAGACATTTGTGGTGACAAGATACTTGTTGAAAGATGCATTGCATCACAGTGTTTCTCTGTTTTGATAGATGAAACTTTGGATGTGAATACCTCAGAACAGTTATCATTCTTGGTAAGGTACTTTGATGTTGAAGTTGCAAGAATAAGAGAAGACTTTATAGGCTTCTGCAAATAATGACTTGCAGGCATTATTTTGAAAATACTGGAACAATTGGGCTGAACTTGCAGTTCTTGTGTGGACAAGATTATGATAGAGCTGCTAATATGAGTGGTCGTATTAGTGGATGGGAACTGTTGAAGAAAAATATAAAAGACTGTTTCCCTGAATCAAGAGCTAACAACCTGTTGCCACTTTGTGAAACCGGATAGGTCGAGTGACATGGTGCAGCTTTATGTTTTGTTGAACTATACAGTGTGATGGTGAAAACACTTGAATTAAAAGAGAGTCTTCTGTACAACAGTGATGCTTCTTCCCAATCTGGACACCTTCTTTTAGCCATTCTGCATGCTGAATTTCCAGTAACCATAAGCATCTTAAGAAGACAGCTTCTGTCACCATCCGTTCAGCTTAGCAAAACATTACAAAAAGTAGATACAGATATTTCTGTAGTTTTCAACATATTGACAGTCTCTTAGAAGAAGCTAGGGAGAATCTGTATAAGAATTTCTAGAGATCTTTGACACAGCAAGGTCAGTGGTGGAATCTATTGGTGGAGAAGTTAGGATTCCTTGCATCTGTTCAAGGCAGACTTGTAAAAACAATCTCCAGGCAACTTCACCAAACACCAGTGGAATTTTATAGGCTAGATGTGTACATCCCATTTCTGGAATTTTTTCTGAAGTCAACTTCAAGAAAGGTTTGCAAGGCACAGGGAAGTAGTTCAGGAACTGCAAGTGTTCTTTCCTATTAATTGTGGCCATTTAAAATCCAACTTGAACTCTCACAGAACTTTACAATTAATGCCTTCACTGATACACTGTTGGAAGAGTTTGATCTGTGGTGTAGAAAATGGAAAAGATCCCACCTGCAGAAAACCATGAAATGCACTGGAAGTATATTTGTCTGTGATAGACAGTTTTTCCTGAATGTGAATAAAATTCTTCAGATTTCTGCAACATTGCCTGTGTTAACAGCTACAAATGAAAGGTTGTTTTCAACTCTTAAACATTTGAAAAGATACATAAGAAGGGCAAGGAAGACTGACTGGATTTGCACTCTTGAGTGTCCACCAAAGATGATTGATGGAGCTTGATTTCTGTTAGTGTATTGACACAGTTTTCAAGTGTTTCCAGCAGGCCTTGCGGTATTCTTTTGTAACCACTAAATTACCAATTGAGAGTAATTTTCAGGGGTTTTTTTAGACTTGAAACTTTATAGCTAAAATAGAAATTGGATTTAATTAAGTCTATATAAAATATAGAATATGTCACCACTCTGTCTCAGAGTGTGATAGAAGCTTTTTCTTTGGAGGCTTTTAAACAAAGGCTTGAGAGCCATCTGCTAGGGGGGTAGTTTGATTTGTGCTTTTCTTGCATAGCAGGGGTTGGACTAGATGGCCTGTGTGATCTCTTCCAACTCTATAATTCTATTATTCTAATGTAAATTATTTTGTGTTATAGACTTACTCTTCATGATTTGCTAAAGAAATATTGTTTCACCTCCCCCCCCCCCCCATTTTTTTCTGGCTAAAAACCTGGATACATCCAACACAGCAGGAGTGGCTGAGGCACCCAGAGCTAATGGCCCATACATGGGCACCACTAGGGTTTGCAATTGTAGCTGTTGCCATACTGTGCCAGAAGTAAATGCAATGAAAACAGCAATATTGAAAACAGCAATAATTATTTATCTGGCCCTGAAAATCCCACAGTGAGTCCATCTGCTACATGGGAAGGGTTTCCTTGTCTTTTTAAAATTAGAATCGCTTACAGGTCCACAGAGTTAGTTACCGTAGCTTTGATCAGTGCTGGCATTTTCTCAGATATTCATATAGGGATATAATAGATGCAATAAATAAATAATTGTGCTATTAAGACAAATGAATTTTAAAAAGCCAGCTCTTATCCAGCGCATTATCAATCAATCCTTTTCCAAATAGCTACAGACTTTTGAAATGAAAACATTACTATTGCTCTATACACTAGGGGTGGATTGAATATTCAAATATATTTGAGAAGTAGCTGAGAACTACACTTTGCAGGGGTTGAGAATAGCATGGGAAGTATCCTGGACTAACAAGAAGCATTGCAGTTTGATAATACTCTCTGCAAGATTTACATATAAAACAGTATTTTCTGCATAGAAAAAAACATTTGTAAGTGAAAATATTATTTTCTATAAATAAAAAGCTGTTTCCTGCAGGGAAAATGGGGAGTGAATTCAATGTATGTAGTTGTTTTACACAGGTAACTTCTGGTAGAATCATACCATAGAACAACTGAACTGTCTGGAAAATTGTAAAGACCTTTAAAGAGAACATATTTTGTTGTTGAAGGATTTCATGGCCAGAATCACAGGGTTGTTGTTTGTTTTCCAGGCTATATGGCCATGTTCTAGAAATATTCTCTCCTGACGTTTCACCCATATCTATGGCAGGCATCCTCACAACCTCTGAGGATGCCTGCCATAGATGTGGACGAAACGTCGGGAGAGAATATTTCTAGAACATGGCCATACAGCTTGAAAAACACACAACAACCCAGAACATATTTTGTCACCTGTGGATAGTTGATAGCATAGGTTCTGCTCCCACAGATGGGGTTGAGTGGGTATACTGCTAGGTTGGCAGAAGCTGGAGCTAATAGCGAGAGCTCACCCTGCTCCCAATTCAAATCGCCAACATTTCTGAGATCCCATGTAGTTTCCCAAGCTCTAGTAAAGGTAAAGGTTTCCCCTGACATTAAGTTTAGCCATGTCCGACTCTTCGGGGTTGGTGCTCATCTCCATTTCTAAGCCAAGATCCTGCGTTGTCCGGCATGACTGTATGGAGCGCCATTACATTCCTGATGGAGCAGTACCTATTGATCTACTCATATTTGGATGTCTTTGAACTGTTAGGCTGGCAGAAGCTGGGGCTAACTTTGGGAGCCCATCCTGCTCCCCATATTCGGATCAGCAGCTCAGCAGTCTAACCCAGTGCACCACCGGGAGCTTCCAAATGGGTTTACAATATCCCAAATTGCCAAGAGGGTGACAATAATGAAGTTCATTTATTTGTGGTTGGTTTGTGCCTTTACGTCTTTCCTGACTCACAGTGACAATAACATTTGTCCAGGCTTGCCTTTGCCTTCCTCTGAGGCTGAGAGAATGTGACTTGCCCAAGGTCATCCAGTGGGTTTATATGGCTGAGCAAGGATTCCAAGTCTGGTCTATGGAGTCATAGTCGAATGATTAAACCTATCATTTATTTCTAAAAACAAGGATAAGGAAGATCTTTATAGAAAACAATGTTTAGTATCTGATCATTTCCACTCCTTGTTTTCTTTTCTCAGTACTTTTTATGAGAATGCATGCTTTATGTCTGCTTGACATTATGGACAACTGGAGGAGATGAAAACAATTTTCTCTGTTTTACAAATGATGATGGGGTCTTGTTTTTATAACTTTCAGCTTACTCTTAATAAAACAGCAAAGGCAAACAAATTCTTATCAATCACGGCCCTGCCACTCCATTTGTAACAGCAGCACCACCAATAAGAACAACATGTGTGTATGTGAGTGTGTGAAATTCACTTTGTGATCACTGTCCAAATACACTGTTCTTTTAATTTACTAAACATCATTTTATGCCAGACAAATCATACATAATACAATATATGTTCCTAAAATAGGAAACTGATGCTTGATCTACACACACACACACGTATATATACCCCACATCATTCCCAAAGTAGTTAAACGGTGTAGACATCACTGAAAGACTGGGGAGCTGAATTCACTCCCCAGGAGATCTTGGAAAGCTGCAACCTGTTCCCACAAAAAACCATCAGTTTAATATCCAAAATGTCCTTTAGGACATGGGAGCATTCTCATCATGTTTGGGGGCTTTCCTTGGTTCCTAGAAGAAAAAAAATCAAGGGCATTCTGGAACAAGCCCCCCCCCCAAGCTTTTGAAATTTTATTTCCAAGAATTCATTTTGATCAATGGTAGTGGGGAGGAGACCACAAAAATAGTCCCAAGTGCTGCCGGACATACTGTGCCCATAAAATGGATTAATATTAAACTTCTTTTGAACCATCTATTTTTCCTGGGGGAATCTATTTTTCCTAGGGGAAATAAAAGGCATTGGCAATTGTATATCTCTATTCCATATTGGGGTTATTTCTTGGTGGTGGGAGGCAGGCTTTTATTCCTTCAAAAAGGGGGGTTATACGAAGCCATGTTGGCTGTGTCTAACATTTCACTCAATACAGAAGAACTATGCAACTGCATAACTTAGGCTCCTTCTATACTGCCATATAATCCAAATTAACAAAACAGATAATCCATATTATCTGCTTTGAACTGGACTATATGAGTCTACACTGCTATATAATCTAGTTCAAAGCAGATAATCTGCATTTTATATGGCAGTGTTGAAGGGGCCCTAGTTTGTGGGTCCAACAATGGGGAAAGGTGCTACTGTTGTCATGCAGTACTTGTAGGCTTCCTAAATGGATCTGGTTGGTCATCCTTTCAATTGAACTAGAGGTGGCACCCATTTGAATCATGTGTTTAGAATTACCCTCTTTTAAAGAAAAGTTAACAGATACAACCCCACTCTTTCTGGGTCAGGACTTGAGCACAGGGGAAGGGATTTTAACCTTTCCCTCCTGCTGAAAATGACTCCATCAGGCAATTATGTTTGCCATAGTGCTATTTTCTTCATCCAGTCCAGCTTCGGATTTTCCATAGTGGATACTTACATGCTTTTAGCCAACCAAAAACAGGGCCTGAAGAGAGCAGGTTCCATCGTCCCCCCATCACTCCCTAGCAAATGGCACTTACAACCATAATGCCTCTGAAGCCACTGTCACTAAAAGCCACCCAGCTCTATAGTAAATGTAAAAGATTTTTTTTTTGCAAAAATACATTGTCCTTTCTATTTTTTTGACCTATTTGTCCATATAATCTATGGGAATATGAAGATATTAAGGTAGGAATGCTTTGTTCTTTAAATTGATATTATACATCTCAATATGCTTCCATTCATTACGGTAAATTCTGGACACATTAGTTTATGCATGACCTGTTTTCTGGAACTTCATCAAGGATTTCCTGAAACTTGCAGATAAATTACATTGCATCTTCTGTCCATATTAATTAATCTGCTGTCAGATAATTAATTATCTCTGTCCAGAGCTAAAGCCATTTTCAGATGTATGCTTACCTGTGCATACAAAGATGAAATTACAGAAGTAACTCAGCTTGCCTTGGGGGTTTAAAATGAGAATGGGCTTTCTACACATAATAGATAGGCATAAATTTCTATTTTGAACTCATCCAAGAAAAAATCTTTTGTGAAGGAACAATCCATCAAATTTGAGCCAATTCTCTTGCTTCCATTACCATTCTTTATCTTTAACATGAAATACATAGGCAATACATAATTCTTGTATTTTGTGTACTTGGAGGATCTTCTCACCTTCTATAAATTGCCAAACCTCTGATGTAAATGCAATAGAAATCTGAGTATTCTTTAGCAGAAATTCTGTAATCTAAAATACTTAAATGTCCAAAATTGTTCAAGTGGATGTCAACCCTGTGTTCTAATGGTTCAATATATAGAAAATTTGGCTCATGTACAAAAATATTTAAAATATTGCATATAAAATTACTTTCTGGATAGTGTTCAACATATACACTAAATTTGAGTTTGATTTCCAAGGTATGTCATGTGTGTGTGTGTGTGTGAGTATCAAAATCTTTTAAAAATCCAAAATATGGAACTCTTTTTGTCCTCAAAAAATTAGATAAATGACATTCAACCTGTATTTGGTCATATATATCTGATCTTTCTTATATTCATATTAAGGACATTTATTTATTTTGCAGCATTTCTACCCCGTCTTTCTCACCCGAGGGGACTCAAGTCGGCTTACAAAATCTGGCAAAATTCAATGCCAATAACAAAATTCAATGAAATAAAACATAACACATTTATAACAGTTAACCATTACTTGATAAAATCAGTATACAAAGCTCAAACCATAAAATACTTAAATCCATTTATCCGGAAACCTTGTGGGCCTACCCAGATGATCTTAAAGTTCTTGATGGCTCATAGGAGGAGGTACATTCGGACAGGTAAGTTGGACCAGAACCGTTTAGGACTTTATAGGTCAAAACCAGCTCTTTGAATTGGGCTCAGTAGCATATAGGCAACCAGTGGAGCTGGTGTAACAGAGGAGGAGTACGCTCCCTGTATGCTGCCCCAGTTATCAATCTGGCTGCCGCCCGTTGTATTAATTGAAGCTTCCAGGCTGTCTTCAGAGGCAACCCCATGTAGAGCGCATTGCAGTGATCCAAACAGGATGTAACCAGAGCGTGGACCACCGTGGCCAAGTCAGACTTCCCAAGGTACGGGTGCAGCTGGAGCACAAGTCCAAGCTCAGGGATGAGTCCAGGAGAACCCCCAGACTGCGGACCTGTGTCTTCAGGGGGAATGTGACCCGTCCAACACTGGCTGTAACCCTATGCCCTGTTCGGCCTTACGACTGACCAGGTGGATTTCTGTCTTGTCTGGATTCAATTCAATGTATACCTGGCTTTATGTTTTGTCCAAAAGGCAACAACTATATTAAGATTTTTTTAGTTTTAGCAAGTTTGCTACATTATGTGCCCCAGACTGTGCTTTGGGACATACAATTTGTAAAATGCAAATTTACGCACACAGCCTGTTATTATGTATACATTTTCACTTGTAGTTGCATTGTATTATATATTTGGGGATTTCAAAGCTTGTGATTCAGAGCAACTCTAATCACAGGAAGACCATCCAGGGCCTGGCACAGTATGTGGTCCACAGTCAAGAAGAAAACAGTTATGTAAAAGCAATGAGGATGTGCAAGTCTGCCCTCAACTGCAGCACAGCTGGGACTAAAGACACGCACCCACTTATGTTTTGGCACATTTTCAGGCAATCCTAAAGCAATCTCATGACAAAAGAACAATGCTCACAATCTCAATTGCATTGAACATCGGGAGAAGTTCTATCATGTTTATTTTTTAATTCCATTTATATGAGCCTCGCAAGCAATCTGTCCTTATGTGACCCAAAAACATGGCAATGCAAAGTCAATAAGAAAATGTCTAGCCCACTAGTAACAGGGATTATTGCTCAAATAGAATGGAATTCCCAAATATATATATATATATTCCACTTTCCTTTTTGGGTATAAAAAGAGAATGGCCTTTAATCAAGCCCTGGTAATCATCCAAGAGTCCACTGAAAAGCAACAGCCACTTCATAGATTTCAACAAGCATACAGCAGCCCTCTTCATGAGTCATTATAGAACATCTTGAAATGTCATGGTGTGCCAACAAAAATAATTAACATCATTAAGGCTTTCTAAGTAAATGCAGTGTACAAACTCAAAATTAAATGCGTGAGTGATTCAACACAGACACCACTGGTATCAATCAAGGAGATCTCCTTTTAGTTTGCCTGAGGAACTTTCCCATCGACGTTCTGACGAGAAGAAAATTGGTGCATTTTGAGGTGGGTCTCTAAGGAACCTAGTCGTGAGGAATATATATTGCTCACAAACAGTCCTATTGACCTGGAGTGCAGGGATTATAATTACATATGAAGTGTATGCCATTGATTGTGGTAAGGAAGAAAACGTACTCACACTCCCCACACATGGAGAAAACTTGAATCAGACACTTTGCGAGCCATGCACACTACATGGATCTGATACTGAGGCTATATAATAATAATAATAATAATAATAATAATAATAATAATAATAATAATAAACCAGTGCAGGTGGTCCCGGTGGTGATGGGCACACTGGGTGCCGTGCCAAAAGATCTCAGCCGGCATTTGGAAACAATAGACATTGACAAAATCACGATCTGCCAACTGCAAAAGGCCACCCTACTGGGATCTGCACACATCATCCAAAAATACATCACACAGTCCTAGACACTTGGGAAGTGTTCGACTTGTGGTTTTGTGAAACGAAATCCAGCATATCTATCTTGTTTGCTGTGTTGTACAACGTCGTTGTGTCAATAATAATAATATAATAATAATAATAACAACAACAACAACAACAACTTTATTCTTATATCTTGCCCCATCTCCCCGAAAGGACTCAGGGCAGCTCACATGGGGACCAAGCCCAGCAATACACAATAAAATACAATCACACAAATATATTTAAAACATATAGACATAAAATCAAAAAACATATAATATATTAAAACATACTCAGAACCAATAGCTAATAGTCAGAAAATGCTGTAACTAGAGTTTCATTTTGCGTAAAATTCACACATTGTTGCTTTGCATAGAAAAGCAGCATTTTCTGCCCATGAATTAATATTTTGATAGTGAAATATTGCTTTCTATGCACAAAATGCTATCTCCTGCAGATAATTCCTATGTGGTGGTTTCTTATCTAAAACAACTACATGCGAATTTTGTATGGAATAAGTCCTGAATTGTGAATAGCCTTCAAATGTCATGATGTTTTGAAGATTTTCACACAGTAGGAAGAGAATTGTTACAATTACTCATTGCTATGCAAAAGAAGAAACATTGTGAAGAATTACATCCCTAACCTGGAACCTTTATATCTGCCGTGTTCACATTCCCTTGGTACTTTTGTCTGCCCTTTTGCTTTGGATGCCTGAATTGAATCCCTAAATACTGAACTGATGTTTTAAATTAATGCAATGTAAGAAATTTTGAGACTGAAAGAAAATGTTATTGGGGACAAAATTCCTATTTGAGAATTCTCTTCATACTGTGTGAACAAATGATTTTGGGGACAAATGATAAGATCGCCAACCAGTACTTCGCTGGCCCCAGCACATTGCCTGTGAATCACAGTGCGCTTGGTTGGTACACAATGTGCAATCTTGCTACAAAGAAGCATATAACAGCCTACAGTTTGATCCTTCTAAAAAGAGCAATGTAGAATAAAACAATATCTTCTTGCTCCCCTTTCCACCCACTCCTCATGGAGTGACCTTCAAGATTGGTTATGAAGCCTCCAACTCCCCCAGTCCACTGTCCTCTTAGCATTATATTATTCAGCTTTACATCTATGCCAGCCCTCAGTGGGTGTACATGCAGAAAATATTATGATCATTTGAAAAACCATTACAACTCTCCTCCTGGCTAACCTTCGGGTACAGATTTAAAGTGACCTGCGTGAACACTGGGCAATTATCATCCCACTACACCTTATCCCATGCCCAGTCCTTATTCATATTCAACAAAAGATGACTAAGAAAGGCTGAGGAATAAAAAAATGATTCCTTTGGATGGGTATGCGTGGGAATTTCTTTCCAGCCACAGAGGAATGTCTGACAGCTCATGCTGTTTTAAAGCTATTCATATCAGTTTGTCACAGAGAAGAGCACAAGCAACATCATTTAGATGCAGATGGTAAGTGACAGATTTTTCAGATGGAGAGGAAAAAGACTTTATCAGAGTTTAGAAAAATTGTTTTTTTCTTCCCACAACTCCAAGAATCACTTTGCCATAATGAGGATTATGGGAGCTGTAGTCCAAAAAAGAACTAATTTCCCTCGACCCTGCTCTTCAATGGTTTCCCCAACCTCAGTGGTTTCTCAGAGTACCTGAGCTAGGAAGAAAGGTATTTTCCCACCAGCAATATATTGTGAGCTACTTCTGTTGTGATATAAAGCTTGGACTTCAGTTTTCAGTGAAAACCTACTTGATTTACTAAAAAGTTCCTCCAGGAGAAAATGAAAACTGTCAGAACTGATTTCCTGATAAGGATTAATACAGCTGCCTGCCTTTTTTGGATCCTTCCATAAGGCATGGCTATAGGAATGATCACAATGAGTATCCTCACCTCAAAACTAACCACTACTCCTACAGTGATGAGTGTTGCTACACTCATCACCACAGTTATCTCCAGCCAGCATCTGGTACAGTGCAAAGAGTGATGGGCTAGAACAAGAATTTCATTGTATGACTTTATTCAGTCAACATATCCCCATTTTTTTCACAGAAAGGATATAAAGACAAAATGGAACACAAAGTATTTATATTGGAACTTCTTAGAACAACAGAAGATAATTTAGTCCAACATTTTGTTCAGATAGATTGGAGTGGACAACCTTTAGCTTATGGAGAACCTGCCAGAAGGACATGGCTGGAATTTTATTCCCTGATTTTCACTTCTCAACAATTGATAGAAGCATACTAGTGTAGACACATAGTGGTCCTGATTATACTTTATTAAAGGGTGTACCTTCTATGATTTTGGTCCCAGTGTGAACAGAAAGGTGTACTAGATAGATTTTTAGTTTAATCCAACATGATTCTTCTTATGATCTTACAGGGAATTTAATATTGAAACCCAGTTTTAAGATCCAATTGCTGAACTAACAGGGAAGCTGCTGTGAAGGAAATTCAAGCAGTTTTTAGAGTTTAGAAATCAACAAAGCCAATTGGTGGCTTCCATGACAGTGATAGGTTGAATCCCCTTTGGGTTTTAGTTTAAACTTTGAAGGATCTATCTAGGGTACTGAACCCTTCATTGTTGTGTACCTTAAAGTTTTTTCCAGCTTATGAAAACCTATTATGGAATTTTTTGGGGGGGAGAGTGTGCAACCTGTATCCCATCAAGATATGCCAATTGCATTGGATAGCACCTTTTAAGTTCAGCCTAAAATGGGGGTTTAATTCATTATTAATTTTCTTCTTGAAGAAAGCAACAGGTAATTTTAAAATTTTCTTCCTGTTGTGCAAATAACTTCAAAACACACAATTTTTGAAGCCTATTCACAATTTGTGATATATTCTGTACATGGTTGTATTGCACAGAAAACAGCATTCTCTGTGCAGGTTATTTCTGCTTGGAAATATTAAAGAATAAAGTACTGAAGCTAGAGTTTGATGTGAGGAAGAGAAAAAAGAGAAAGGGAAACTAGAAAAAGAGAAATGAAATGAAAAATTACAAGAAATGAGAAAAGGAAAATATCAATGAAAAGGAAGTTGTTTCTGTTCCAGGCAGCTCATGAGTCAAGCATCTGACTGCAAGTGAAGGACTTAGAATGAGATGATCAAGGCCAAAAGATGTTCAAAACTGTGGAAAAGAAATTCAGAATTCTCTCACGAAAGGAGACAAAGAAACAAACTAAAGCCTAAAGACATCAGAATGCATTAAAACATTTACTCAAGAAGCAAAGCAAAGCAAAATAAAAAAATCTAGAAGAGAGTCAGGGTAAGGTCTTTGTTTAAATAATGCAATAGCTTTTTCCAACCCCCCCCCCCCTTATTTTTATGCTCCTAACTGGCTTCACTTCTCTCCATGCCAGTTGTTTATTATTTATTAATTAAAATATTTATATCTCACCCTCTCTGAAAAGATCTTTGATTGATGTACAATAAAATTAACCTGGCTAATGTAAACAGTGTAAAAATGTTTTAAAGGCTAAACCCATATTAAACAAATTTAAATGTGTTCAAAAGATAGATTAAATCTAGCTAAAACAATTTAAAACAATTTAAAACCATTTATTTACATATGGGAGTTTGTGTAAAACCAATTAGGCTTCATTAAAAAGCCATACTTTTATTTGCTGGTAATGGTCCCAAGGAGCATCTAAGGGGAGGATATTCCATAACTGGGGTGATGTAACAGAGAAAGCCAAGAATTAAACAGAAGATTGTTTTTGATTGGTGCAATATATGCTTGGGAAGGGCAATAAAGTTATACGTTAATTTCATCCATGTGCAATAAACATCTTAGACACTCAAGATAACTGTGCCAAGGATGCATCAAACTTTGTACCTTCTTCTAATATTAAGCACTCATTCATGCTACACAACTATATTGCTATCATTACACTTAAACTGTATTTTTCCATCCTGTAGAATCCTGGGATATATAGTTTGGTGAAGTGTTGGTGCACTGACTGATAATTTTAAATACTCCTCCCTAAACTGCAAATTCCAGGATTTCATAGATGGAAACATGGCAGTTAAAGTCGAATAATTGCACAATAACTGTATGGTGTGAATGGTCCCCTTATTAACAAAACTACATTATGCTATGTTTTCTGCTCCAAGGAGAAGTGGAAGAGAATGTGAACTTCTCTGACACCAAACTAAAACAACAATATATACAGAGAAACAACAGTTCAGCCCCCCAACCATTCAAGGCCTCCTAAATTAACGCCCTCTTCCTGATCCTTGAACACCAAAATGAACTGTGTAATATCCCACAAACTCTCCCACCCATCCCAAAATTGGGATAATGATTTATTTTGCTGAGCTACCAGACAATTGGGAGCATAGGGATTTTCAGAGCATATGAGTTTTGCATGCACTCTTGATGTTTCGCCTTCCATTGATTTGAACGGTCTATATCTCATTTTGTTCCAGTGCAGAGAGAAATGTAATCTGGTATTTGATATAGCTGTGTTTATGTTAGTTTATATTAAGGCTGACCCAACATCTGAACCTTTACTCCATTAAAGGTACCAGGAAATGTGAGAGAGGCTTCTTCCATCTGGAATAGGTTTTTAAACCTCACTGAAAATCTGAACTGTAAAAATGCTTCCTCTCCTTTAACAGGCTAAATCAATATATGACAGCAGTTTGGAGAGTAATGACAATTTCTGACATTCAGCATGGGAAGCTATAATTCTTGAACACCCTCATATAATACTTCTATTTGGAACTCAAAGAAAGAAAATGATGTTATTTTCAGTGGAGGTATAGGTATTGATAAGGGTGCTCATTCCCTTCAGGCAAAAGACAGGAGAAAAATAAATACAACTACTTGCTATTTATTTACCTGTCATTCTCCTCTCTCCCTCTCCCTCTCCCTCTCTCTCTCTCCCTCTCCCTCTCCCTCTCTCTCTCTTTCTATCTCTCGCTCTCTCTCTATATTAGCGCAATCCATAGAAATATTAGCACATCAGAGACTGCAATGCTGGATTCACGTTCCTTGGAATAAACCTTGTTGAACTAAGGGCCCTTCCAGCCAGCTGTTTAAGCCAGCGTAAGAAAGTGGGATTAAAAATCCCCGTATTTCAAGGAGAATTCACACACACAGAGTTCTTAGTCTTGGGAAATGGCCCCACAGCATCCAGAAAGGTTTAGTTAATGCAGATTGAAGGGAACTGCAAAAGATATGTTGGGACATCCGCTGGAAGTTTTCTTTTAATTTTTTTCCTTATGACTCTCCAAGGTGAGCTGCACCTCATAAGCATTTTGCCAAATGTGCACAAGTGGATTTTCTGTCATTTCTCTTCTTCCTCATTCCTGGTGCCTGCAGGTTTGCCCCCTTGAACCCCGTTTTCCTTTGGGGTCACTTGCCTGGGACATGCTGGTATTCACTGTGCAATTTCAAGCTCCATTTCCTTTCAGTAATACTCAAGAAATGGGAAAGAAGGATTGGTCAAAGAGAGTTTTCATGGGAATTGCTTTCTTCTTGTGCTTTCTGTGTGCCCATGGCTCCATCTGTTTACATCCCTCCGTCAGCTGTTTTGGGATTGTAAAATGAGGATAAGCGCTGGAGCAGTCACACCAACGTACTACAAGGAACTCCCGGGAGATTTTGTGGGAACGCGGGGACATACAATGCTCTGTAGCAGCACATTTTTCTCTGGTAACGAATTTTCTGCAAAACTTTTTACCACGTTTTTCATGTCATCCAGGAATCAAGCACACATTATGGGTGTGCATTTTGTAGTCCCCCCCCCCCCCCAACTTTTATCCTACTTTCAGGCCTGTGTAGATGAGTTCTCAGTTTGGTACTTGGATCTATTATATAGCCTATTGACTGGATCAAGGTTTTGTTGTACTTAAATGCAACATAATTCTGAGTAAATGCATAGTATGTCATTGTTTCTTTTACAAAGAAAGTTATGTGTCAAAGTTACACCGAAGGTGCTTCCAGACAGCGGCAAAACGTGTGTTTTAAATCTGGGGCAAAAAATCCCAGAACTTGACAACAGGTCCACACAGAGACCTGTCAGTCCTGGGAAATTGGTCCCTGTCTCTCCACATCTTCCTTTGAAGTGGATCAAGATGGAGGGCGGATGGGGACATCTGATGGAAGTTTTATTAAAAAATTACTCCGTTATGCACTGGACCTCATATGGGCACATGAAAATATCTTAATGTAAACACATGCATATTTTTTATCTCTCTCTTCACCCAATTGTTAATTCAAACTCTGTTTAATAAAAACACACCTTTTTAACACATGCTTTTCAGCTGTTTATCCGATTCCACCTGCAATTTTGGCTAAATGTTGTTTAGCCACCTGCCCCCCTTTAACCCTGTAACTTCTGGGGTTTTAGCCATGTGCAGAAGGGCCCTAATTTTCCAGGAGCTTTTGCCATTTTTTATTTAACCTCCAGATGATGGCCTAGGCAATGAAATGAGTATAACATATATGTCATTATAGGGTTGTTTTGTTTACTATCTTGCCTGGAAATGAGAACTTTTAGCTCCTTCTTAGAAAAATACCCCTGATGTTTGATATCGGATTCATCTAAAATTTCTGACTGCTATGAAACTATGGCAGTTTCTCGAGTTCATGTTTTCCCTAGACCTTTGTAGATTCATACACTCTGTTACAAATTGTAAGCTGCCTGGTCAAATTTAATAAGAGATCCATCAAACAGTTTTGGTCCAGGAAAAAGAGAAGGTGGAGCTCCTACATTTCATGGTTCCCTGCATCTCTATTCTTCATCAATTCAGGGTTGTTTAGCTTATAGAGGACAGGTGAAAAAGCAAAGGTGGTTTTGGGAGACTGTATTTTCCTTTGTTTGTTCTTCACATTCATCAGATATCAGGCCAATGATGGAATTTTAAATTTTGTCTCAAAAATGTCAAAGCTGCACATGGTGGGTGGGTTAAGGCCTGACACATTTCATCACGAACTTGCTTTATAATTTGAAATGTTTGGGGCTGAAAATATGGTTTGCTCTCCAAATGAAGTGGAACATGTTTTTCTTAAATGCCACATTAATTAATGTTTCCATTTTTACAGCTATACTATATCTATATTCATATATATATAGATTGGAATAATTTTGGTTGGTTTTAGCTAGCATAAACCAATAGAATCAAAGCTGAAAAGTGAAATAATGCATATAGGTCTGCTCTATTTGGAGCTTACCATGGGATTTAGGCCATAAAGATCCTCCTTGATATTTTTTAATATGTACATAAATAAATGTTACAATCTTGAATTTTTATCAAATAAACAAAATGGAAATTGATAGTATATTATCCCTCTGCAAACTTGTGACAACCTTGCCAGTAAAAAGGATACATTCTGACATATGAAATCCTTAATTCAATTTTTATGAATTGAACCTCCTGTGTTTCCACAGCCATTATTTTTGAGTGTTCTTATTCCAGTTAAATGCAGTCATATACTTAACATGTGCTGTATCCTTGGCAGTATCTCTGGGAAAATAGTACTCCCATGAGCTTACCCACTAAAAACTGAGGTATTGAAGTTAAATGTTAAGAGGATACCAACAACAACAACAACAACAACAACAACAAAATCATACTTCTTCAGTAGGAATGTCATTATTTTTAATATAATTCTTAAAGATGCAGTGAATAATTTTAGCAATAACTGAGTAGTTTGGGAAATTTGTTCTCAGTTCAGGACTTCTGTATAATTTTTTTTTTTTTTGCAGAAAAACAGCATTTTCTACACAGAAAAAAAACAATTCAAGCACAATGCGATGCATATTGACTCTTCTTTCAACCTGGAGTTTTCACATAATTCAATTATGAAGTTAATAAGCATAATTGGTTAGTAGTTATCAGTGCTCCAATGTCCTTCGGGTGATTACTCTGAACTTCAAAGGAGATGTCTAAGGGCTGATCCAGACAGCCCCTTTAATGCGGGACTTCCCGCTACAAAAAGGGGGCTGTCTGGACAATGTTTCTGGAAACCACGAATTCATTCGTCACAAACCAGGAAAACCCTGTTTTGTGTGAATTAATTTGATAGTGGGTTTATTCTGTGCCTTCCAGGAAGGTGCGGGATAAACCCACTACTGCAGTCCAGACAACTTTCTGGAAAACCGCAAGGACACCTACCCCCTCCCCAAAAGCCCCCCAAACCACCTCCATTAGAGTGCTCAGACAAATCTCCTGGTGCATAGCCAGGAGAGCTGTCGGACCACTCTAATCGTGGCCCGGTAAGTGAATTTACTTTTCAAAGTGGTTTGGGTGACTTTTGGGGAGGGGGATAGAGTGTCCAGGTGTTCTCCCAGAAAGTTCCGGGAGAACATCTGGACACCCACCCCAGAAAGCATGCATTTTCTCGTGTGTGTGTGTGGATGGGGACCTGGGAACATTCACTTTTTTAAAATGCAAATATTCCTGGAATAACTGTATATGTAGAACCGCCGTATGAAGCTGTAATGAGAAGAGGCTTTCATATGTTACCGTTGTTCTTAGGAGTTTGGAATAAAGCCAGTGCATGTTTAGCACCTCCCTAACATCCATTGTAGAATGGATGCAAATTGACACCACTTTAACTGCTATGGAATCCTGGAAGGTATAATTTGGTGAGGCACCAGCACAATTTGACAGAAGTAAGAGACTTTGGAAAATTAAAATTCACGTTCATTTTATGATGTAGAATAGAATTGTGCCCACAGTCGCTGCTGCTAATCATTAATCATCCTCAAAGCAGTATGTATCTTGCTTCAGATCCTGCTTGTAGATTTTCCCATAAGCTTTTGCTGGTCATTCAGAAACAGGCCTGTGATGCTTTAGGACAGGCATGGGTGACTGGGACAACCCTAGAAATTTCACCGCATTGCTCCCAGGATGGATGGATTTAAGGCTGAAAATGACTAATTTAAAATTTCCCCATTTTTCTGAGTTTGGGGTGATGCAGGCAAGGGGACTTTTTTGTAATGGGCTGGGCAATTTTAAAACAAAAAAAACCAGACAAAACAATTTGGGAGAGGTTGGTGAGGGTCTTCTGGGAAGCTTTAGGGTCTGACAATGGGAAAAGGAATGAAATGGGCTTCAAAGGCTGCACTTTTCCAATCCTTGCTCCTGGGGCATAAGAACTAGAACAAAAGCAATACGAAAGGAAAGGCATGGTAGCCAATAGGCTTGATCGATCCATGAAAAATTTGATTCTAAACTCGTTTCAAAACTAGAGGGGGCAGTTTTTCGTTTTTGTTGCTAATAACGAATTTGGCCCCCAAAATTTTTCGAAATTAACGAAAATTCGTTATTTTCGAAATTAATTCGTTAATGGCGGACGCGCATGCGCGGTGGCCCAAAAACAGCCCGAAGGGGGGGGGACTTAGGGGGCTCTCCCGCCCTCATTTTTTGAGTGATCTTCTTCAAACTTGGTACAGTGGTAGAACACATTTAACACTGATAGCTCACCAAAATGTGGAACGTTCCCCTTATCCTCTGATTTTTGGCAAATTTTCATAGCTTTTATAATAAACCATTTTTTAATAATTGCAGAAATCTGTTCCTGGTTTGAAAGTCTTATTTCCTGTTAAATTGGGTTGTCTTTACTGTGAAAGTCATTGTTCTACTTCAGAAACTTTGTTTTTGTGGCTGAAACTTTGTTAAATTGGTGTGTGTGTGATATATATTGTGTGTATATATAGTCCCTGCTTGTGTGTGTGTGTGTGTGTGTGTGTGTGTGTGTGTGTGTGTGTGTGTGTGTGTAGGTAAAGGTAAAGGTATCCCTTGACGTTAAGTTCAGTCATGTCTGACTCTGGGGGTTGGTGCTCATCTCCATTTCTAAGCCCAAGAGCCAGTGTTGTCCATAGACACCTCCAAGGTCATGTGGCCGGCATGACTACATGGAGTGCCATTACCTTCCCAGAAACACCCAGAAAATGGGAATTCCAGACAGGAAACAATCAGGGCCAGCTAATACCTCCCAACAAAGGATTCCCCCAGGTAGGAAGCAGCCAGGCTTTGAAGCTGCAAGGCTATTCAATGCTAATCAAGGTGACCAATTGCAACATTCACACTTGCCTCCCACAGACAAGAGTTCTTTCTCCCACCCTGGACCTTCCACAGATATATAAACCCCACTTGCCTAGCTTCGCACAGACGTCAAAACCTCTATGTCTGCCACAGATGTGGGTGAAACGTCAGGAGAGAATGCTTCTGGCACATGGCCATAGAGCCCGGAATACATACCACAACAGTGTGATCCCGGCCATGAAAGCTTTCGACAACACAACCACAGTATCCATTCAAGTTCATGTAGCGTGGTATGGACTGGAGACCTGTATTGGGGGGAGGGAGGGTGCGAATCTGGGCCCCTGGGAGCAGCCGAGGACGGGCCTGGCCCACACCCCCTCGCATCCCGGGCCTCTTCCTTCCTCTTCCTTTTGTTATTTAAACTATATATTGTGAAATTATGGTGTGTTTTTTTTCATGCGTGTTCTGTGTTCAAGATAGGGAGACCAAAGAGGAAAAGCAAGGGAGGGACGGAGGCCCCAACACTTCCGGCTCCCATGCGAACTCCCCCCTTGTGTGCCTTGGAGGGTGGAGCATGCGCACTGGCTCTCCCTTTCTCTATGGCTCTTTTCAGGTCGCTTGGGAACCCGAAGTGCCTCCTCCCTTTGCCTTTGTGTCCAAGAAGGAGAGAAGGACGTTGCAAGGTTTGCATTGAGGGTGTTTCTCTGGTGGGTTTGGCTTGGAAGGGGGCTCATTAAGGCCCAATTAATTAATGCACTGAGCTGAGGCGAGGCGGCGGCGGCGGCGGCCATTTCCCCCCTCCGTCTTCCTCCTCCTCCTCGGCCTCCTTCCCCCTCGCCCCCTCCCATTGGCTGAGCCTCCCATTGGCTGAGGGGCAAAAGGAAAGGAGTTTGGGTGATTTGCAAAAGCTTTTTTTTCCTAACGAAAAAAACGAAGAAATAAGAAAAAACGGCCTCTCGCGATTCGAAACCGCGATATCCTGACGTGTGGACAACCAAGGTTCTATATTGCTTCAAAACAAACGAAAATAACGAATTAATAACGGGTAACGGGAAAATCGAATTATTTGAGCAAGCCTAGTAGCCAACAGCAACGTTTGAACCCAATGCAAGGGAGGTGCCATACTGCAGCTGTACAACTTGCACCCATTCGGCTTGCAGCGAGTGATGCCCACAAGGCAAGAGCCGTCACTCTTCTGCTGCTGCGGGTGGGAGGCACTCCTGGTGGCAGCAGGAGTGGTGTGAGTCTTTGGGCTCCTTCAACAACAACAACAAAAAAATGGGTGCGGTGGTGCGCGCCTGTAATCCAGCTGCGAGGAAGCTGAGGGCGGCGGATGGCGCGAGCTAGGAGTTGTGGGTTGCGGCGGGCTATGCCAATCGGGTGTCTGGGCTAAGTCTGGCATCAATATGGGGGCCCGTGGGGAGCCGGGGGCCGCCAGGTTGCCTCAGAAGAGGTGAATCGGCCCAGGCTGGAGACGGGGCAGGTCAAAACTCCAGTGAATAGCCGCCATGGCGCAGCCTGGGCAAGACAGCCAGATCCGGCCTCAAAAAAACCAAAAAAACCCCCCAACTTTTGGGGGACCCTATAGCAAATGTTATGGTTCTTATCACACACAGAAACCTGGATTGTCTTGTTTTAAATTGGGTTGCTTTAAATCCCCCTTTTAAGAAGATTGCCTCCAAAATGTATGCAGTAGATGTATGGGAAATAATAAGGATAAGAACAAGAATTTTGCCAATATCCAGTTAGATGGATAGATGAATTTGGCAAACTGAATGCCACAAAGAATGTCATCTCTGTTTTGTGCACAACACTTTTTATTCAATTGTTTTATTATACAACATGTCAAAAGTTTTCCCAGAGATGTTTTAAGAAAAACAATTTTCTCTACCCAAGAAAGGAATAGTTAGTTTCAAATAGGACAGTAACAACTGGATCTCAAGAGAAGTTATTTTTTCTGTACTAATGGAGTTGAATGTTATTACTTCTCTTTTATTACTATTTGTTCCCAGTCCTCACAAGGCCAACAAGGTAAGTGGCTTTTGCCTACATTGAAATTCCTTGATACTACTCATCTAGTTTTAAGCATGAATTTTAAAACTTGTGTCTTTTGTTTAATCTCTGTTTTATGTATTTTATAGAAATACATTTTAATATGTATATTTGTGGTATTTTTATAATGCTTATGTGTTTTTATTATGCTGTAATCAACCTCAAGCCAAAAGGAGAGGTGGGTAAGAAGTAAAATTACTGCTACTACTACTAATTTAACCAACAACATCTCAGACAGAATGTTGGGTTGTGATTCAAACATGGTCACTATTAATCTCCTGTATGATTTTTTAAATCTTTGCCTGATGAAGAAACCAGTGAATCTTTGAAAGCTTGCTTTGGAGTTGGTATTGCTGTTTGCGAATTTTGTATTTTGTTGTATTTTACTGAACTGTAAATCCATTTCTGTCATCACATATGGAACAGCCATGACAAACTTTCACCCATTCACACTATATAATTATAGCACAATATAATCCATTTTAATTGCCATATAAAATCCTGGTACTTGTTGGTTGCTGAAGCACTAGTGATCTCTGGCCAAGAGTTCCAAATGTCTCTCTCTAAACTGAAAATCACAGGAGTTCAAAGAATGGAAATTTGGCAGTTATATAGTTATGACTGGATCTTGTGACTGCCCTCTTGGATGAGTAACTGGCCAGGAAATACTTCTGAGCAGATACAAAGTCTATCATTGCCCTATGTCTTTAGTTGGTTCATGATTTGGAAAGTTCTTGTTAAAAAGCAATTAAATAGAAAATAGTTAAAAATTAAATCAAAATTAGTTAAATAAAATTAATTACCATTATTGCTCCAAAGTGCAAATAAGTAGCTGATTCTCATTATGATTACATTTAAGTAACTTTTGTTTTGTTTTATTTTTCTCAAATAACAATACAGAACTTTTGTATTGGGTTGTTGTAATTTTTCGGGCTGTATGGCCATGTTCCAGAAGCATTCTCTCCTGTCATTTCATCAAAATCTATGGCAGGCATCCTCAAAGGTTGAGGGGTCTGCTGGAAATGAAGTAAGTGTGGTTTAGTTTCCAACAGACCCCTCAGCCTCTGCTGATGCCTGCCATAGATGTGGGTGAAACATCAGGAGAGAATGCTTCTGGAACATAGCCAAACAGCCCAGAAACCCAGTGTTTCCAGCCATGAAAGCCTTCGACAAAACTTCTGTATTCTTTAAAATATGAATGTTGTAAGTTACAGGTCAGTAGTACAAAACATACTGTTCTCCTATCCATCCATTTTTGATAAAGTTTTTTTTCTTCAAAAAGCTAAAGACAAAAGCCATATTTCGAAAAACACAGTGCACAGGTAAACACTGCTGTGATACTCCACTGTTCAAATTCTGTTGTTGTAGCCGTGTACCTTGAAGTCATTTCCAACTTATGGAGAACCTAAAGTGACCCTATCACAGGGTTTTTGTGGCAAGATTTGTTCAGCCTTCTTTTGAGGCTGAGAAAGGGTAACATATCTAAGATCACCTGGTGGGTTTCATTGCCAATCAGGGAACAGAACCTGGTCTCCAGAGTTGTGGTCCAGTGCCCAAATGACATCATGCTGGCTACTGAAATTCTGTACTACATATTAACTTTGTGCATATAAGCTTTGAGCCCATATAAATATAATGTGCAGGAAATATCACCTCTTTTCCACTCTTTCTTGCCATTGTTGGCTAGAATTCATGCAATAACAACAATGCTGTCCCCATTTCATAATTCCAACCAGTATTTTCCCTCCTTTTTAATGATCTGCTTGTTTGTCTGTTTGTTGTATTCTTGCCAGAAGGTGCTCAAAGTGACTGCTCCAGAGAGGCTAACTGGCCACTGGCCAACTGCAGCAAATGCCACAGCCAGGAAGTCACGGGAAATGGGGTATTGGCAGGCTTTGCAGAACTGTACCGGCTAGCTTCCTGCTGTGGCAATGCTGCTGTGGAATAAATCTTCCAGGGTGGTCCCAAAATGGCTCATTCTGGGACAGCCCAGGAATCAAACATATCCATTCCACAGGTCAGTTACTCTCAGATGCTCCGTGGTCTCTTTGTGGCTCCACTCCTTAATGGATTTTATTCCAAAAGGAATATGTAGAAAAATATTTTCCCTACAAGGCAAGCTAGTATGAAGCCACTTTCACACATTTGTACATGGAAAAAGTGCTGGTTCTCTTTTCATAGAATCACAGAATAATACAATCATACAGGGTTGGAAGGGACCACAAAAGCAATCTAGTCCAACCCCTTCCATGCTGAAACATTCTCCTGAGATGCTGTGAGTTTTTCAGGCTGTATGGCCACGTTCTAGAAGCATTCTTTCCTTGATGTTTTGCCCACATCTGTGGCAGGCATTCTCAGAGGTTGTGAGGTATATTGGAAACTAGGCTGGTGAGGTTTATATATCTGTGGAAGGTCCAGGATGGGAGAAAGAACTCTAGTCTGCTGGAGGAAATGTGAATGTTGCGATTAATGACCTGATTAGCATTTAATGGCCTTGCAGGTTCAAGGCTGATTCCTGCCTGGGGGAATTCTTAGCTGGCCCTGATTGGTCCATGTCTGGAATTCCCCTATTTTCAGAGTGTTGTACTTTATTTTCTGTCCTGATTTTAGAGTTTTAAAATACTGGTAGCCATATTTTGTTCATATTTATGGTTTCCTCCTTTCTGTTGAAATTGTTCACATGCTTTTGGCTTTCAACGGCTTCTCTGTGCAGTCTGACATGGTGGTTGTCAAAGTGGTCCAGTATTTCTTTGTTCTCAAATAATATCCTGTGTCCAGGTTGGTTCATTAAGTGCTCTGCTATGGCTGACTTCTCTGGTTGAGTTAGTCTGCAGTGCCTTTCATGTTCCTTGATTCATGTTTGGGCGCAGCGCTTGGTGGTCCCTATGTAGACTCACAACCTCTGAGGATGTCTGCCACAGATGTGGGTGAAATGTCAGGAAAGAATGCTTCTGGAACATGGCCATACAGCCCGAAAAACTCACAGCCACCCAGGGATTCCATCCATGAAACCTTTCGACAACACATTCTCCTGAGAGATGACCACCCAATCTCTATGCAAAAGTCTCATAAGAAGAAGCATTGCTTCACCTGATACAACCAGTCAACTGCTGAATAATGCTTAAGTCCAACACTTTAGGTGGAATCTCTTTTCTTTTCTTGAGAAGCATTACAGATAGGGCGAAACCTTACTCATTAGACATTAATTTGATTATTGTGATGAAAATGGTTATTTGTCAGGCTGCTTGTTAAAGACAGGACCATGAACTAGCAAACACATGTTTCAAGATTTTCCTCTGCTCTGTAAATGCTATGTTCTATTCTGCAAATTTGTAAATAATACATTTTTATTGGATTGTTTCATCATGAGTCAGGAAGGATCATATAGCAAGCGTATATTGGATAACGGAGCACCAAAGAATTTCAGAAGAAAATCAGCTTCTGCTGATTTTTGCAAAGCCTGTGATGATGTTAAATTACAAAAAAGCACAGATCGTTCTTTAAAAAATGGATGCGCCATAATGTTCTGTCAAGTTCTGACAAAAGAATAGTAGTGGATAATGTATTTCTTCTTCAGTCCCCATGATGGCCTTTCTGTCAGCCCTTTAATGTCATTCTCCCATCTCTGGATCAGAGAAGAATCACCAGCCTATGGACTCCATTCATTCACAGTCTGATTTCCAATACACTTCCACTCCCAGTTCTCAAAACTTCTCTTGTTATGACATATGAATATTCTGGAGAACCCCAGAAGAAATTGGTGGCCTAAATCCAATTTCTAGTCCTATCTAGAGTTGAGCTGTTAGGTCTGCAAGGTAGAGCATCAGTGGTATCATGAGGGTTGATATCACCCACTGGTGTCATCTCCATGGACCTCCTCCCATACCAGACCATAGAGGATCCTTATTAATGTCTTTATACTAATATGACCCATAAATCCTAATCCCCAAATATAGTAACAAAATAAGCATATATATTTTTAAAAAAACAGTAGCAATGAAAACAACAGTAAGTAAACTTTTATTACGGTCAATGACCAGCTCGAAAACAACAGTGCAAACTTCTAATGGGTGCAAATGAAATCGTGTGAGTTCAAGCTTCATTCTAATTGAGTAATAATCAGAAAGTTCAAAATGTACAGTAGGTGTATTGATATAGTACATGTAAACCAAGCTTACAAAACATGGTTCTGTCGTTATAATTGGCTGCAGGGATATTTTTCAATAAAGGAACAATACATCCCTGCTGGTATACTGCACAAAAAAAATATGATAGACAGTAATTTTGGTGTCACTCTCCACAATGGTGTCATGCAATGAAATTCGCACCTCCCAATTATTCCAGTTCATAACCAAAGATGTTGGCAACATCTGAATTTGAAGTTGAGAAGAGAGATGAGATGAACTCTTTGGCTGACCAAAGCTTCAGATTAATACAGTATATAAGGTACAGTAGAGTCCCACTTATCCAACATAAACGGGCCAGCAGAACGTTGGATAAGCGAATACGTTGGATAATAAGGAGGCATTAAGGAAAAGCCTATTAAACATCAAATTAGGTTATGATTTTACAAATGAAGCACCAAAGCATCATGTTAGACAACAAATTTGGCAGAAAAAGTAGTTCAATATGCAGTAATGCTATGTAGTAATTACTGTATTTACAAATTTAGCACCAAAATATCACGGTGTATTGAAAACATTGACTACAAAAATGTGTTGGATAATCCAGAACGTTGGATAAGCGAGTGTTGGATAAGTGAGACTCTACTGTACTCCTTTCTCTATAAAATACTGCTGACATCACATCACATTGCAAAGCGCTGGATCAATGTGTAAAGTATGCTCAAATGTGTCCAAATGATCTTTAAGACTGTCCTATTGCAAATCAGTGTTGGGTTTGTTCAGGGGCTGGAGCGAGTCCTGCAAACACATGTCTTTTTGTTGCTAAGCAGGTGCAGATCCAAGATCAAAATAGAGCACTTGAGATAAAATGAAAGCAATTCCACCTCTACAAATTTCAAAACAATACTGCCTTGGTAACAGCAGGTAATGCGTGTGGAATGTGATATTTCATTAACATTTCCAAGGTTTTTTTAAAAGGGGGGTTAAAAACAGAAACAAACCAAGAAATGAATAAGGAAAAATCAAGCTGTAAAATATAGATGGTTCAAAAGAGGTACAGAGCTTCAAAAAGATGAAATTGCTTCAGAAGCATCAATCATTAAAGCAGAATGGCCTTACGCAGGATCAAATGTAAATTCAAAAGGAAAACATAAATTGTAGGGTAAATCTATAGATATTTGTGGCCTAGTTGTGCTTCCTCACAGGATATAGGAAGTAATGCATCATCAAATGCCCTTAGAGACTTGGTTTTTAAGGTGGTTGGTAAGCCATTCTTGGAGCTTTTGCTGAAGAATAATTTGTCAAAATAAATATAATATATAAGATAGTGGAAAGAGCCAAGATTGGTAGGCAGCCTATTATTACTATTATAGCCAACTTGTAGGTATCGGGCACTATTTTTTTCCGATCCATTATTCTAACATAATTTCATATGGAGACTCTTGCAAGTACTTCAAAGTGCCCTGTCTGTGTTCAGCATAGTTTAGTTTCAAGTAGGCGTGCATAGAGTAAATTGCAGATATCTTCGTTTATTCCTTGCAGGATCCAAAAACAATTGCTGTTTTAATATTTCTTAGCATTTAATCAGTTAGTACACTTCTGACTGATAACTCCCAAGGAAATTCAACTATATAGGAGACTGAGTGATCCAATTTTGCCTTCTGGGAAAAGACTCAGCTCCCTCCCAGCTTCCTCTTGGGGCAAGTTTTTCTTGACTCTACTTTCCATACATGGAGGTTACTAAATGGCCTCTTCCATTGGAAGTCCTAAACATCTCTAGAGATGTATTGTCACACCTCAGAATAGTTCACCTTGCTTTTGACACCAAGCCACACACAGAAAATAATCTTTTGTAGTTTTATTGAGCAAAAGCAATATATATATATATATATATATATATATATATATATATATATATATATATATACACACACACACACACACACACACACACACACATAGATACATATACATACACACACACACATACATACACACATACAGTAGAGTCTCACTTATCCAACATAAACGGGCCGGCAGAATGTTGGATAAGCGAATATGTTGGATAATAAGGCGGCATTAAGGAAAAGCCTATTAAACATCAAATTAGGTTATGATTTTACAAATGAAGCACCAAAACATCATGTTAGACAACAAATTTGGCAGAAAAAGTAGTTCAATATGCAGTAATGCTATGTAGTAATTACTGTATTTATGAATTTAGCACCAAAATCTCACAATATATTGAAAACATTGACTACAAAAATGCGTTGGATAATCCAGAACGTTGGATAAGCGAGTGTTGGATAAGTGAGACTCTACTGTATGTGTATATATATATATATATATATATATATAGCAAAGCAGGCAAAAATATAGTTCCCAAAGTAGTTGTAAAATAGAGTCAATAAATCCAATGGTCCATAGGCAAAAACAAGAGTCTATTCCCAAAGATACAATAGTCCACAGGTTACTAGGATTCACAAGCAGGAGAACTTCCAAAGCTTGAAGAGAGAAACCATCCACTCTGATGAAGCATGAATTTGCTTTGACAGAGATTTGTCTCCCAACACACCGTTTTAAAAGCAACCCAAAAAGGCATTTCTCTTCCCTTCAGAGGCCTCTTGTTTTCCAGCTAATCCCAGGCTACGCCAAGGCATTCCTTTCCATTGCAAACGATCTGCCCAAGATAGCAATGGAGCTCTGTCAAGGTCAAACAGTTCATTATCTTGCACCTGAATAGGAGCCTGAGACAAATCAAGCTCATTATTTCCCATGGGAATGTCTCCCTGGTTTTCATCTGTGACAGGCTGATTCAGGAGTTCATCCACAGGCTGCGTTTCTTGCACTTCTGAACCAGCCTGTGTAACTCCATGATTCCTCATCCCCATGACATCATCCTGGAATTCATCTTGCATCCCATCCTCTGACTCCTGCATCTGTAACCCAAAATCCCCTTCCTCATCTTCACTCTGGCACTGCTGCTGAGTCACAACAGGTATCATCTAGGAATTGTCTAGGTCTTCCAACACAACTCTACTGTAACTTTTGGGGGAAGTATATCATAGAATCACCTGGAGAACCTAGTAAATTCCTATGGAACCTCCCCCCCCCCCCCCCAGTATAGGTAAATGAAACTGTGCATATGGGTTCAACAATTATGGGGATCTTACTGTATATACACAGAGGAATGAAGCATTCTTTCAAAACAGACTTTAAAAATTGAAAAGATAATGGCCTGGTGGGGTAAAACAATTTCAATTGTCTCTCGGAAAATTCTGTAACTGATGACAGAAGTTCTGCAGTGGATGAGAAAGCCCCGACTTGTGTCTTTGGGTGTTGGGAATATGATACATAGCCTCTATTGAGGAGGTATCAGATTCTAGGCAGGCTTGTCTTGGTGGAAATAGTCTTTCACATATCCTAGCCCCAAGCAAGATGTTTAAAGTTTTATTCCATAAAAGCTGAGTTCAGAAGCAAGTGGGACATCAGTTGCTTCAGGACAGATGATGTATGGTTTGTAAAGGACACAGTACAACAACAGCCTGGATGTCTTATTTTGGAGTAACAGTGACTCTCAAATATTTTTCGAGGTGAATTCCCCAACTTCATTCCCTTCTGGCAAGAAAATGGCCAAAGAAGTGCTTGAAAGATGCCTTTTTTTTAGATGGGAGGGATGTAGAATTGCATGGGTGGAATGTAGCACTCAACTCTGATGAGCAGCAGTTTGAAGAAGGCTTCTTTAGTCTGGCTTTTTATCCTGAGAATGGGAGTTTTCCACCCATGATCTCATTGCAATAATCTTCTACTTTACACTGGCATGTATCCAGGCAAACACACCTGATGTGGCTAACATGAATACTTCTTCCTGCCAGTGAAGGACTGTGACATCTTTTGATCAACAGCAAGTGAACAAAGGGAGGGGGAAAATAAATAAATAAATAAAAATACCCTGAAAACAAACATGTTGTTTAGTGCAGGGAAATTCTTCCTCCTCGGTTGTGTATTGTTCCCATCTGCTTTTCCGCAATGCCAGCTGTTGAACATCCTTATGCATGCACAATAGTACACATAAGATGCCTTTCTACCTTCCTTCATGCTGAAGGCTCTGCATCCCCAGACTGTGAATCTAAGTTACGAGATTTATTTACTTATTAAAATCCAGTTCTTGTGTAGTCACCGAACTCCACTCAGGTTCAAGTGAGGATATCTGCCTCAATGCCTATATCTCTGACAAGTGTGAAATAATAAGCCATGTTGTTATGGCAAATTGTGAAGTGCAGATGCCCATCACAACAGTTCCCATTTCCATGCCTTCAAAGAAAATCTAAGACTAGAGGCATCTACCAGAGGCTTTATATATTGCAGGATTCAGCATAGGCATAGCAGTGACAATTGGTGGTTTTTTATGAAAGCATATCTGCTACACATTTTAGTCCAAATTTAAAGAAAGATCAGCAAAGTCCATATTTCATTTTCATAGTGCTCAGCACCTTGGATCATTCCTTTAACTGTTGCAGTAAAACCCAAAGTAGGATGACAAGGATGCCACTTGCTACTATGTAGGCACTGACTGGTCAAAACTGAAGCGGTGATGTTGATCCAGATCTATAAATCACTCTCTGTGTACACACAATATTCAGTTTAACAAGAGTGTCCTTTCCCAACATTAGGTAGACACATTTTTTCTCCAGAAAACTGCAATTCCTGCAGTTTAGCAAAGATTGAAGGGTGTGGCAGATGTTGGCATTGCCCCTGATGTTCAAACAATCATGGTGTTTTGACCCTGGCAGCCCTACTTCCACTGCACAACTGAGTATAATACTTAGGATTCTTACCTTTTTGTTCCAGTAGTTCTCCTTAGAATATTTTTCATGATTAAGAACAAGAAATGAACCACTTCAATGAATGCATGCAGGTTCTTTGCCTTTTGGCAGAAGAAGATCAGAGAAGGGGGTCAAATAGCTTTTTATGGGAGGTGGTTCATCTATTTCAGAGCAGTCACCAAAAGTTCTTATGGATGGGTGCTACGTGTGTTGGGTCTCTTCATTCTAACATGAATGAATATTGGAGCTGAGATTAACAAGAAAGTTTGTTGAATTTGGACTATAGGACCCTTCAGTCTCATCACCTCCCCTGTACAGAAGAGCATAGGCAACTATCCACCTCTCCCCCTTACATACATCTATTTTGCTGCATTCTTTTTAATAATTGTGCAAGTGAGATCATTATTATATGTAATTTTAGTGCTGTCAGGTTAGGACTATGCCAAGCCCTGAGATTTCAGCAATAAAACCAGACTTTTGGATGATGTCTTATGATTTCAAAGAGAGTGGGTTCTAGAGATGTTAACAAGGATGATGTTAAAAAACACAGTATTTGGTGATACCATTAAGATGGTGCCTTAAGAATCAACCACAGTTTGGTTTAAAGAGTATGCTATTTAAATTCTGAAAAAAAGCAATAACAAACAAACAAAAACATTCAGTCTAACAAATAAGGAATTCACATATATGTATAAAAGTTTAATTGTAATGTTGGGATTGTTTAAAAGTGAGGTTTGCAACTATGTGCTTTAATAGCATGAGCAAGACATTGCTGTGCAGGGATAACATTCTGAATAGTAAGGTAAAGATTTCCCCTGACGTTAAGTATAGTCATGTCTGACTCTGGAGGTTGGTGCTCATCTCCATTTCTAAGCCGAAGAGCCGGTGTTGTCCGTAGACACCTCCAAGGTCATGTGGCTGGCATGACTGCATGGAGCGCCATTACCTTCCCGCCAGAGCGGTACCTATTGATCTACCCACATTGGCATGTTTTCGAACTGCTAGGTTGTCAGAAGCTGGAGCTAACGTTACATAAAATTTAAATTTAAGTTGGAATTTTTATAACCTAGATTAAATTATTATTATAACATTCATTCTTCAACCTACATGCATTTATTTAGCCTTCAAATAATTATCATGACACCTATTAAAGGATATGTGTGTGTGTGTGTGTGTGTGTGTGTGTATACATGCACATACATAACACAGATGCAGGCATATGTACATTTTTTAGGCAGTGTTCTTCTCTTGAGATTCCTTCTCTTCATCTTGTAGACTGAAGAAGACAAAACAGGCCCTGAGAGATGACAAGCTTATTCAGTAAACATATTGCAATGGGTTGTCAGATTTTAAGGCCTGTTCCTTTTTTTCCAGTCCACAAAATTAGGGGAATTTTATGGGTATAATTTCAGCACAGTCAAACTATGTAATATAGGCACTGGTAGACCTATATATGTCTCTTAGCTTACAGATGTGAGATCGGAACTGTGCTTCAAAGGCCAAAATAATAACAAATTATTTTGGTTTAGTTTAGATTCCTCTCTCTCCCTGTTCAAACACTACCATCAGCCACAAACTTTTTCTCCCTTTCTGGCTAATTAATATATCAAACTAACAGGCACAGTGGAGAAATGTCTTTTCAGTGGTAGCCCCATCTGAGTAGCATTCTCTCCCCCTGGAAATACACCAGTCCAATTTATGGGTTATTTTAAAAAGAAATAAAATATTGTTTATCACTTTGCTCTGGGTTGAATACTCCTCCTGTTATCAAATGTTTTTTTTTTAAATGTCCTAGGTGCCATTGCTCATTTTTAGCAAAAGTGCCTGAAGTGTTTTTAAGCGCCTGGTGATTGGCACTGCGGCTTCATGCCATTTTAATTGTCATGGCTCCGTTCTAAAGCTTCGTGGTGAGTCAGTACTTTTGTGTGGTAGTCAGTCACTTTGAAGAGAGACATCTTTTTGCATCAGATATGGAAACCTCATAGAAAAGCAAAGCTCTTCTTGTCTCACATTCACACTGGAAGCAAGAACTCTTGAGAAGGCTGCTGGTTTCTTGGCAGGCTGTCTTGATGTGTCAAGGCAGCTTTGCTCATCAAAAACAAGAAATTTTGTGACTATTATTCTCCTTAGTGCAAACTGATTATTCAGTGGCGGTGGTCGGAGATGAAAAGTAGGGGTGGGAGTTAATGGAACAGAATATATTTAATTACAATTTGTTGCAGGTGATATAATGGCCATTAACTGCTCATGCTTTGGGTGCCAAGTTCATATATAGACAAGGATATGGGGTTTTTGTAATAGGCAAGAGGATAGGAATGAAGGTGGTCAGTGGCCAAACTCTATTGGCTATTTCATGCATAACATTAGACCAAGATTTAGTCCTACATTGTTATACCCAACCTAGAATTTAGTACTAGATGGTGTAGTAATTCATAGTAATCCTGAGCAAAGGGTCTTTTTCCTTTTCCCATGTGACTGTGAAGAGAATTTAACCAGCAGTTTGTTTCAGTGGCCAAGAACCTGCATAAGACATGCAAGTACGATGTCTTGGTATGCTCCATCTCCATCTCTCAGTCTGACCCTCTAAAAACCACCTTAAAAGCAATGCTGTGGTTCTAGGAAGTGGGATGACAAAAAAAATGAAATGTTCAGCCCTCTCCTACTATCAAGCTGCATTGCCATGAGCAGAAGTCAGCCCCCCCCCCCCCATTATAGAATCATAGAGTTGGAAGAGACCACAAGAACAATATAGTCCAATCTCATGTTTTCTGTTGCAACCCCTCGCTGCATTATGGCTGGGTGCATCACCTTTCTGTGCTCCACTCGCCAGTGCTGAAGAACTCATGGGAGAAAAGTGGGAATAAATAATAATAATAATAATAATAATAATAATAATAATAATAATAATAATAATAATAACAACAACAACAACAACTCATTTCCACCTATGATTCTGTATTTTGTATTCCTGCATGGCAGGGAGTTGACCTGAATGGCCCTTGTGATTTCTTCCAATTCTCTGATTCCCTGATTCTATGGTATGGCTGCTTAGCCTTTAAGGTGAGCTTTAGGGGCATTTACAATTGTGGCAATGCTGCCATGGTTGTAAATGTGAATATAAAACAATTATGAGGTTGCAAGTTTAGTTTATGGCATGATAATTGAGTGATAGGTTGCCAGCTAGTATCTACAAGGGTTGAATGAAGAGTAATGCCTCCACCTTCGTTACTTGGGGTTGGATGGGAATATTTTAATAAATCAAACGCAGAAATAATCCTTAGAATGTGCTCTTTAACCACCACTATTCACTTTTCCACAAAATCACCAGACAATTGGATACATTTTGCCAACAATGAACAAGTTTTCTGAAGCCATCACGGAAGAAGTCGACACTCTGTTTCTGCAACTAGCTTCTCACAGTACCCATCATGCACAGATCTTCCAATAGCCAAGCAAAGCAAGAATGTGACCCACACGTTCTTGTGAAATGCTGATTATGATTTAAATTTTTCTCTGAGTGATACGACAATCGTCTTGAATCAATCTGTCAACCTTTTGCTTGTGAAACTCGGTGGTTGCTGTCACAGGACGTCCAACTCTTAGTTTGTCACGCAAGTTAGATGTTCCCATCTCAACATCTTTAAACTTACTTGCCCAACGATGCACAGTACTCACATCAACATAATCACCATAAACAGCTTGCATTCTCTGAGGAATCTCCTTTGGGGTGACACCTTCCGATGTCAAGAATTCAATGACTGCACATTGCTTAAGTCACATTGACTGACCATCTGTGCAGGGTTCCATACTTTACACTTTAACAGCACAACCATTCAATGCTAAGGCTTCCTGCCAAATTGAACTGTAGAGGAGAGTCTACTGGTACCTCCTGCATACCAGTACTGTCATCTGTTGAGGAGTTACGAAGGTGGAGGCATTACTTTTCATTCAACCCTCGTATAACTCCTGGTGATATGAATCAGGAACTATGGTTCAAAATCAAATTCTCATCTTCAGTTAAAAAAATGTTTAACTCAAGTTTTATCCTTAGTTCAAGTAAAACAAGAAATCAACTTGTTAGGTCCATGAATGTGGGGAGAAGAGCACAAAGGGAGACTTGAGACTGTGTTCATTGCTCCAGAGGCTAATCTGCAAACTTTGCACAACACGATATGGTTTATCACAGAGGTGGGTACTCTTCAGAGACCAGAGCACCAGGGGAGCCAATGTTCGGTATCTTTGGAGCTCTGAGGGTCCAGGGTGGTATAGAAGATCAGAAGATTCTTTTGGTATGTGTGTGTATTGGGGGGGGGGGGTCTTTATGTTTTGGTGTGAGAGACTCTTTGAAGCAGCATATGTATGTATCTCATAGCCTACCCCCCTCCCTCCCTCTCTCCTTCCTTCCTTCCTTCCTTCCTTCCTTCCTTCCTTCCTTCCTTTTTGGCTGAAAAAGAAGGAGATTGTCTGAAAAATTGCGGGGTTTGGTAAGAATCTCAAGATTTGCTATTTGTATCTGTGGGCCAAATGTGACCTGCAGCTTGCACAATAGCCCCATAGTTTAGTTTTCCAGCTACTTAATGCAAACACTGTTACTGGAAGATACCACAGTGCACCAAACAATTGATTTGAATGCAAAAATATTTCAAAACAAATTCAGGCTTTAAGAAAGGCACCAGGCTTTCAACCCGATTGGACCTCATCCTCTGACCTGACAGCACTCCTCCTGACATTAGTTTCCAAAGTGCAGCGGTTGTGTGCATTGACACAGCAGTGAAAGAAAAGCATTTGAGGTATGCTCAGAGGCTCACTAGTGTGTGACTCTTTAATTGGTACTCAAAGTACTTCTGTACTCTTAGTGACATTTATTATTAGCTGTCATGTTCTGGGGTGAAAGTTTTGGCCTCTTAAGACTAAGCCTAGCACGTTGCGAGACACTCATTAAGCTGTGGTCAAGTTGCAAAAGAAACGCTCCCCTCAAAAGTGTTCTAACCCACATAGGTTTTCCCCTTCTTCTCTGAAATGGGGATTTGATTGTAGATCTCCAGATAAATACTTCACAAAGCTCCCTTGCTTTGTGAAGCCTTAATGGGAAGAAAGGCAAGCCAAGGATTTCAACTGTTTGGGCTGGATCAGTCAATAACCCAAATGATGGCTAAGGCTTAACTATTTCTGATCCTTAAAGGTTATTTTATCCTATGATGGTTTTACATTGAGGTCTCCTTTTCAGCCTTTCTTTTTAAGCCCATTCACTTTTATGAGGAAAATCTTGACACGTGCCTCATAATACTGTTATAATTGTCATGGTTTTGATGCTGTTGTCTAGTAATTATCAAAGAGGGAGAAAGAGTGTCTAATTGCTTGAAGAAACATCTCATTCATAGGGATACAGAAAGAGGAGAAGGCAATAATTATTACCTGCATGCAGTGGGTGAAAACCTCAGCCTACAAATGCTGCATGCTTTCCATTTGGGTTCATGTGAAAACAGCAGCCGCACACAGCAGCATTAGCTGCAAATAACAGAAGCGTTTCCTTTCTTAAGTGGCTTCTGAGGCTGGCACCCAGGAGGCTCTTGCTCATGCAGGAGATATTTTTAAATTTGAAAAGAATGGGGGAAAGAGTGTCTTTTCTTCCAATCTGCCCTTCAAGATGCAAAACCCTTTCATCATGGCTCTGTTTGCAACACAGTAGTGGAGATGGGCCGGGCTTGTGTTTCCCCCACCTTCTAATTCTTCCATCTCTGCATGGTCCTCTGTGCCATTTGAATGAAACAAATTAGATCAAACTCCTGCAGGGAGAGGAACACATTTCCAGATATCCAGAACTGTTTCTGTTGGGGAGGAAAAGAAAAATAGATGAACCTGGTGAGACGACAACATGAGAAGAGTGTTTTAGAAGGGCTCTTTAAAGCTCACCTTGATGCATGCAGCTAAAGACTCCAGACCTACCTTTCCTGTGGGGGCAAATACAGCCCATATATTATGTCCAGAGCCTGTTGGAATGATAGTTGGAAGATCTGGTGAGCTGTAGTCCAAAGAGAGCCAATGTGGCATAGTGGTTTGAGCATAGAACTATGACTCTGGAGACCAAATTCCCACTTAGCAATGAAAACTCAGTATGTGATTCTGGGCAGATCACACACATTCAGCCCCAGAAAAACTTGGGATAGGTTTGCCCTAGGGTTGCCATAAGTCAGAAATAACTCGAAGGCACATCTCCAACTTTGGTGAAATTATCTCAAGTGCTGAACCCTATCTCTTAAATAAGTTCAGGATCTTGGCTAGTTCCTTTATAGTTCAGGCTAAAACCCAGAGCAAACAAATAACCTATGACATTTCAACAATGAACATAGGAGGCACTGTCTTTGTTAGTTATAGTGCTTTACCCTCCCAAATAAGAACTCTTCTCTCCACACTTCTTCAGTCACCTTACTTCTAGCATTGCAGAGAGTGAATCACTGAAAATCATTCACAACTCATGTATGATATATTCATATACCCTTGCTAAATTAGCCTGCCTTTCTTCTTTGGATGCTTAAACTGTATTCCTAAATGTTCAGACGAGGTGCTAGAAATCTGAAAACTGAGGGGCAGAATTCTTATTGGGGGGAAATTCCCTTATTTTTTTCTCTCATTCCCTCCCATTCATTAGGTCTGTGCAAAAATTTTGACGCAGGTCATAAATTGTAAGTATTTCAGCAAATTTGGGCTTATGATGGGACTTACAAAACAAGAGTCACCGCTCCACTGAATACAGATGAATAAAAACACCCATCTCTGAAAATTTTGGAAGAAGTTTGTTTTCATATGTCTCTATGAATTAGCTTGTTTTTGAGCGCAGGAAAACTGTCCTGGGAGGTGCAGCCAAACTGCTCTGTCGCATGTTCTCCTCAGCTTATTGGGGCTAAGGGAAAGGGAAGAGAGGAGGTAGAGCCCCAGCTGCTGGCATTTCTCCATCACAGCAGCAGCCATTGTAGCCATGATGCCTCCTCTCTCATAATTCTTAGAGGGAGATCGATTGAGGTATCAGGAGATCATTCATGGTCCTTTCTCCAATGTTTTTTGCATGCAGCTGCCAATCTCGTTGTGTGTGTGTGTGTGTGTGTGTGTGTGTGTGTTTGGGGTGGGGGTCTGTTTACTAGGATTCATTTAGAGCAGTGGTTCTCAACCTGTGGGTCCCCAGATGTTTTGGCTTTCAACTCCCAGAAATCCTAACAGCTGGTAAAATGGCTGGGATTTCTGGGAGTTGTAGGCCAACACACCTGGGGACCCACAAGTTGAGAACCACTAATTTAGAGAGTGACTTTGCCAACATTCTGAAATTGAAAAAAAAATGCCCTTGTTATGTTGTGCCATTGTAGAGAAAGTCAAGGGCACCGCTCTTGTTGTTTGTTGTTGTTTTTTAAAAAATGTTATTTGTAAAAGCTTTTTTAAATTCCCCAAATCAGTGGATGAGTGAAATGTTCTGAAATGTGTGTGTGTGTGTGGGGGGGGGGGCTTCCAGTAATAAATGTGTCCTACAAGTGTGGCAAGTTTCATTCTGATAGTCATATAATGACTGAGAAACTAGCCCGGAAGGGTTCTCATTGGTGTGAATGGGCAGACTAACAAAACAAAATATTAACAAAATTTTGGTGTTTCACATTTGAAATAAAATGGACCCCCCCTTAAGATAGATTAGAAACACTTATGAAACAAAACAGAGGGCATACTAAATTCGTATTTCAAAACAAAACAGATTTGTGACATTTCACACACTTTTGTTATCCATAGTTATCTCTCTGTACTAGCTACTTCTGCTCCCAGAACATTCTGACATCCTGGAAAGACAAGGAAGTGCTTGCTTGTCATGGCAAAGGAAGTACAGTAGCGTCTCACTTATCCAACACTCACTTATACAACGTTCTGGATTATCCAACGCATTTTTGTAGTCAATGTTTTCAATATATCGTGATATTTTGGTGATAAATTCATAAATACAGTAATTACTACATAGCATTACTGCGTATTGAACTACTTTTTCTGCCAAATTTGTTGTCTAACATGATGTTTTGGTGCTTCATTTGTAAAATCATAACCTAATTTGATGTTTAATAGGCTTTTCCTTAATGTCTCATTATCCAACATATTCGCTTATCCAACATTCTGCCAGCCCGTTTATGTTGGATAAGTGAGACTCTACTGTACCTCTTTCAGACTGTGGTAGCTTTCTGTAGGAAAGACAATATCTCCAACCTTGTGATGAGCTGTGTCTGGCCTGGTGGGTTGGAAAATAAGCAGGCCCAAGTTACCCTGTTATTTTGAATTAAGAGGTATAGATCCACTTCTCAATTTTATTTAAAATTCCAAAAAAAAAATTACCCTACAGAGCTCTTTCTGACTCTAGGGCAGCGTTCCCTACCTTTGTTACTCCAGGAATTTTGTACTTCAGTTCCCCAAAGCCTCACCATCTTATGTGACGGCCAAATTCTGAGAGTTGTGGAGAGGTTGAGAACAGTTGCTCTAAAAAGTGCACCACTTTGAGTCCCCCTAGGAATGAGAAAAGTGGTTTAGAAATGCAATAAATAAATAAATACATGCATATATACATTTTCTTGTATTCCTTCAAGTTGTTTTCAACTTATGGAGACATAAGGTGACCCTTCTTTAGGCAGGTTCTGTTCATAGGGGGTTGCCATTGCCCTCCTCTGAGGCTGAGAGTGACTCACCTTAGGTCACTCAGTGAGTTTTCATGACTGAGTGGGAATTCCCATAGTCTAACACTCAAAACACTACACCATGCTGGCTCTACGCTCTAAAGAGACCTCTGATTAAAACCAGATCTTCCAGTAGCTGTTCCTTTTCCTAAAAGCAGATATATAGATGAGGAGCTGATTCGGACCTGGAGCTGTGGTAGAGATGGGGCAGAGATGGCATTAAATGTTCTGCTCTGCCCACTTCAATTTCTGTATACCAGTCTTTCTCTGAAGCTGTTAATAGACACAGTGGGGGAAACACACCATTAGTTATGTTATTATAATACTGCCTGGAGGACTTCGATGTGAGTTACCAGCCAGCCAGTGCTCTTTGATCTATGGGGGAAGCCTGTCTCATTATCCTATTACTGGAGGGAAATGGGGAGACAAACTAGGTCCTTCTCTGTGGTGGTGCCCTGATTTCAAGATACCTTCTCCTTAGAGCTAATTTGACCTGGAAAAAATTTCCCCAATGAGCTGCAATGATAATGATTATGTTAATGACAAACCACCATCACTACTACTACTTTCCTATTACCCTACTCCTTGTCTCAGTGCCACACTCCAATTACATTATATTGAAGAAGTTGGTCATAATGGAGTAGTTACATCACATGGTGTAGCTGAGTGAATTTTGGTACATTTACAACTGAAAAAAAAAAAGCCTTCGGGGCTGTAAACAATCCATATGTCTGTCAGAGCTGTCATTCTGGTGCAGCTCATAAAGGAAACAGGACTTAATTTGCGGTGAAGTTTCCTGTGCCTGAAAGCACAAGTCTCCAACTGTTCTCATTTAAGCCACCACTCACAATTACCGTTTGCTTCTTATCCTTCCAGAGCCTCTTGAAATGTTCTCTCCTCCCCGTACAAATTGCCGCAGGTTTGGTCTACAGCATATCTTGGGTACATGTGCCTGCATGTGTTTGAACACATGCAGATGAGGACTTGTTTCAAGGAGGAAGGGAGAAATGATCAGAAGAAGAATTCATCAAATTCTGAAAGCTATTATCCTCTTCTATTGCTCCCACCAGTCTTCCCCCAGTAGCCTGTTTAATGACATTCAGAATAGCCTCAATAACATGCAGCTATAAAGTAAAGAACAATCCAATGGACAAATGCCCTATTTGATTGCAACATGGAGTGAAACATGCAGTATAATAAACTTGCAGGGTGATCAAGGGTGGAAAACTTAATTTTTTGATTAACCAAACTAGTAGGAAAAGATAAAGCAAGAGAGTAAGGAAAAATAAAAACAGCAACATATGCATCTATCACAACACTTTTTTTCAGTTCAACTATAGATTCATTGTATTTGTCTGTCTGTTGGTTTGTTATGTCTTTCAATGAAAAGTGCCTCTGGTCCACTATTAATCCAGAAGATTCGAGGAATGATTTACAGAGTAAAAAGCAACCAGCTTCCACTTGTGTATAACTTTTATAAATTATGATGCCCACAAAATTTCAGATGTCTTAGGGCCTGTCTATGAAGACAAAAAATTGTACTCACTTCATAGCTGTCTTGATCTTGACACATGACATACAACCCCTTCTTTTAGGGTTTGATGTGATACAACAAAACTGTCTTTTACTATGTGCATGCAATTGAGATTGGACTGGCTTTGGTGAAAGGGGTGGGACAGGTTGCTAGGGTAGCAAGCATTCTCATTTTTGAACATTTTTTAATATAACATTACAGATCCTTTATATTGTTGTGAATATCATAATCCCTACTCAAAATATGGAAGGGATGGTTTAGGGCCCTTTCAGACAGACCCTATATTCCAGGATCTGATCCCAGGTTTTCTGCTTTAAATTGAATTATATGAGTCTGCACTGCCAGATAATCTGGAATAAACAGAAAACCTGGGATAAGATCCTGGGACATAGGGCCTTAGTCATGAGTAATCAAGTGGAGAGTCAACCCACACTTGCCTACACTGGCTCCCATCTCACCAGCTACTGCCACCATTGCAACTATTGCAACCTTGCCCAAGTGACATGATGGTCATGGTGGGTCTGAAAACTGGGTGCAGCTGTCACCACCCATAACAGCAATGACAGTGGTTGCTAGAGGAGTTCTATAGGCCACCCAGACACTTGATAGACAGAGGAGAGGAGCAAATCACTGCCATTAGAGCAGGACAAGGAACTGGTCTAATCAAGAGGGAGAAGCATAAATGGATTACTCCTAATAAATCACTTACTCCCAAATATATTGCTAAAACTGGTCCTGATTCCAAAATGGTGTGGAGACAGCAATATTATTTCAATGTGGCATATTATTATCAATAGGTGTGCCATTAGTGGGGTGAATTCAGGCCAGCTACGGGGCTGAATAATCTGAATTACAGCTGGATTTTTTTTTGGGGGGGGGGGAGGAAATAGACCCATACTACCAAATGAAGTGGGACTATATAGTTTGAAGCTATGGTTCTATTAAGCACACTTTTTGGCAATCATATAGCACTGTTGACTTATGATTTAAGTTATGGATCAATATCATCACAAGGACCTTCTGTTAACTCACTTATCCTCACTTTATATTTGTGCAGTTGGTCTGTCGAGCAACATAATGTTCAACATACTCACACACCACACCCTGGTTATGTTATTTTGTCCAATAAAATAATGTTCAACCCCCCACCACCATCCCAGGTGAATGTTATGTTATTACAATTTTTCACTCTGTCCAGATCATTTTGAATTTTAGTCCCATCTTCTGAAGTGTCAGATATCCTTCTCAATTTTGTGCTAAAAGTAAATTGGATTATGATGAGTCTGCCTGCCAGCACTTAATCTATCTCATTGGTCTTAAAAGTTGAAGAATATTGGACACAGTATAAAATTATGTGTGTTCCCATTTGAAATGTTCCCAGTTTAATGAAGAAACATTGAAGAGTACTCTTAAAATATGGCTTTGTAACTAATTGTAAACTTATCTGATAATATTACATGAGCCCATATTTTTATCAATGTGCTAACCAAAATACCATGGAGCAGTCTGTCAAAATTCTTTGCTAAAATCAAGATAAATAACATCTTGAGCATTCCCACAATTCACTAATAATTTGATCAAATTGAACCATTATGTTAGTCTGGCAGGATTTTTTTCACCACAGATACATGCTGGCTTCTACTCATCACTGTATTGTTATCAAGATACTTACAAATTGGCTCCTTTTTCATTTGTTCTAGTATCTTTACTGAGATAAGTCAGACTGATGGGCAGATTGATCTTCAGGTGAAGTTTTTAACAGCATGTCAAGAACTGTGCTCATCTGCAAATGTCCACACATCAGTCTCCTGTGAAAGGCAGAGCTACCAGGATGGAGGAAGTGGAGTGATAGAGTATGTGCTTTACATATAGATGGTGCCAAATTAAATCCCTATAATCTCTGAAGAGTAGTAGGAAAGTTTCCACTCTGAAACATTGAAGAGTAGCAGACAGATAGTGCAGGAATGCAAGGCAAGATGGAATAATGGTCTACCTCAGTATAAGGCAGCAGTCTGAGCCCTGCCACATGCACTATGAAGGATCTTCTTAAACCAACATCAGAGGCATTCCAAGTGGTCAGCTACTGGTCAAAGGACATTTAGTATAATTCCAAGTTGTTGTTGATGTTGTTGTTGTTGTGTTTTTTTTAACTTTGTGTTTTCAAATACATTACAACTTGTACCCTTGGCTCTTCTGACATGATAAATAAAGAAATAGTATAAGGCAACTTCCTTTTGTAGAAACCAGTTAAAGAATCAACAAGCCTAGTCTTAAGACTGTGAGCCAGACTAGATAAAGGTTGAGCATCTCATATTTAAAATGCTTAGGACTTCCGATTTTATAGATTTTGGAATATATACTGAGATACCATGAGACCCAAGTCTAAATATGAAATTTACTTATACTTTTTATATTCAGATAGCCTGAATGCCATTTTATACAACATTTTAATTAGTTTTGTGCATAAAGCAAAGTTTGTGTATATTGAACCATTGAAGATGTCAGTGTCTCAGAAACCTATGTGGACTTTTTATTATTTTGGAGTCTTTTGGATTCTGGAATTCTAAATAAGAGATACTCAATCTTTTTTCTGATGTTTCCACTGAACAATGGTGGCTGGTAGTGAATCACTGAATCTAGTCTAGATTTCAATTGAAATTTTCAAAGCTGTTGAGCCTATTTTTGGCATAGGATTCAGAACCATAGAGAGCTCCTTTAAGGTCTGGACTAAATAGACAGCAGATTCCCCACTAATTGAAATGACCACTATCAGTCAACACAGGTCAGGAATAAGCAGTTCATTTAAAGAGTGACACCTCCAAGTTCAGTATGTAAAGAAGTTGCCTGGTTCTAAATCTGGCCCTGCCCCCAACTAAACCCAGAAATCCAAAAGATTTCAGTGACCTCTCTTGTCAGCAGAAAATGGCTGAGATCCTCTATGGCTCAGCAAAGAGTAGCAGTTTTCCATGCATAACTACACTACAGCTGGCCTCTCACTAAACCCCTGACTCATACTGGACCAGCTGAAATGACCTCTTTGTGGCCATCCCATAATGGGTGGAGCATGAGGTGTTGATATTGGAGAAGTCTATTGCTATGTCCTCACAGCCAAAAAAGAAATGATTAGAACCATCCATTGAGGTCCATTAGATGTTGCAACAAATGATGTAATATTTTCACATCTTGCCACAAGAACAGCTTTCTTCCATTTTCTCTCTTCATTTTCTACCATGCACAGAATGATCATGTGTAGAGCAACTGTCCTATGGTATGTCTTTGGTTGTTGTGGAGGAAGGGAGAGAATACCAACTTCAGCATTCATCAAACAAATAAACAAAACATGCAAAGGCATAAGTTTGACTAACAAGGTGCCAGTTAGCACAACTTCAAATCATGGAGACTTGCAATGGCAGCCTCTTCAGTGCAAATGTGTGCTCTAGGCTGACAGAAGATTTCTTTCCTGTGATTTCTTTCATTCATTTAATGTGATATGCAGATTCTTCTTTTGTGGCACACTGGCATGCCCTTGGAGTTGGAGAATAACTGCCCTACTTACAAGACAACATGTGCTTTATTTGCCTAATGTGCTAACTAGCCTTCACAAAAAAGAGGCCAGGATTAACACACACATACACACACATGCGCAAGCAAACCAAGGAACAGAGGAATGCATGGCATCCCAGACTTGTAGTATAACCAGACACTGTTGTATTCTGTGGAGACAGCAAGATTCCCAGCCCACCATGTGGGGATTACATAATCACGCCTCATACACTTTTTAAATGAATCTACAAATGTTCAAAAGCTTCTCTCTGTGTCATTTTTGCTAAAAGGAGGAAAACAGCAGAAATGTACCAGTGTCAAGTACAAAGCATGCATCACAATGTCAGTCGAAGTCGAAGGACAATCACAGCTCTCCCTCACATCTAGTGGATCTGGAATTCTCAGATATGGAAATGAAGTGTGTGATCATGGGAAAAGGGTTGAAGAAACATCAGAATTCTAACAAACAGGAATGTATGATCATCCCCAAGCCCTGTTAGGTCTCTGGTGTTTGAGGGCTCTAGTCTTTACTACATGTCTTATATCAGGACTATGCTTAAAACGCCGTGTTTCAATATTATTTGTTTTGCACTGGAAATACTATTTTCTGCATAGAAAATGCTGGCTTTTGCACAAAAACAAACCACATGCATTTTTTTCTAATGCAAAAAAGTCCTTCATTGCAAAGATTTTTGTCTGCATAAGATTCTCATCAGGGTTTCCCAGCAAGACAATAAGCAATTTTTCAACTATGTTTTTCAACTATTTTTGAATATTATTTCTATTCTTAGTTCCAAATCAGTGGGGTTGAGAACGCACTCTGGGCTTTAGTCTAAACTTTCAAGGAGCAAGCAATGATGTAGAACCTCAACCCCAAATAGGCTCAGTACCATGCATAGCTCCTAACTCCCAGAGTGGAATCACCTCTGCATTGACATTGGATTCATCAGCTGCCACTTTTTGCATTGCTAGAAGATAAAACTCTGAGCAGGTTCTCCCCCTCCCCTCTCTTTCTCTCCAAGTCTCTAATAATCTCACAATGAGCCTAAACGTGCTTATAAAATAACTGCAATTCAAACACATTCAGCAATATTTATTATCTGGAAAGCCCGGGTTATGAGATGGAAAGGAAGAGCTCATTGTCATTCTGGGTTTAGTCAACTGAGCCTAGCCATAGCTATATCTGATCACATGATTTGAAAGTAGAAGTAATTTTGGCAAAGATGTACTGGAGGAAATATGTTCTGTAATGTTATCATGCCGAACAGTTGAAAATAGATATCACTGGGAGCAGCTTGAGGAAGTGCTGGCTGTTGATAAGATGGCAGCTTCGTGTTGGCAAGATGACATACATTTAATTGTTTTAATTGTTTTAATTTGTTATTTGCACATGCCATTGAATGTTTGCCATTTTTCACTTTGGAAGCTGCCCTGAGTCCCTCCAGGGAGAGAGGGCAAGTTAAAAATAAAGATGATGATGATGATGATGATGATGATGATGATGATGATGATGATGATGATGATGATGATGGTCCATTTAGCTGGATGGGCATTGCAGGCAAAATTAGTCTTCCCATCTTTTAATTTCCTATTTCAACTCTCAGAATTCCTGAGCACTGGTTAAGATGGCTTTGGGGAACTGGATTCCAAGAAAACAAATTTCCAAGAAAATCTCTGAGAGCTTTCTTTGTCTCATTCCCCAACAATGAGAGACGGATATCCCACACAGAGACCAAATTTTACCCTGCCCATCTATCTACTTGCTCTAGTCCATTTGAACACACCAGAGGTGGCATCACATCTTTGCCAGTCTGTTTTCATCCCAAACTTTGCATGTATGGTCGAAAAGGATTCTGGGGACAAGGAAGCTGAATTGTAACATTTGTAGTTTATTTGACCTTGTGAGATATTTCAATTGAAAATCACCTGAAACCTGTTCTCCTATTTTTATTGGGGGGGGGGGGGGCAGAGGCTCATAGGAAATGACCAAGAGGCTAGAGGGATCACAAAATTGGGATGAAGTGTTCCACATGTGGACCATATGGATTATGTGTTTTTAATAATTGATGTAATTGTTTTTAGATGTTTAATTTATCTAGTTTTTAATGCAGATGTTTACCAATTGTATGGTATTTTAAGGCACTGAACTTTTGCCAATATGTGAGGTTGGTTGAGAAGGGTGGGGTATAAATATGATAAATAAATAAATGGTCCCCACCCATATGAGAATGAGAAGGGCAGTGTGTAGACTTTTCTAGTCCAATTTTGTAGTCATCATGTATCCTTGCCTCCCATAGCCTTGGAATTGATGCAACATGAGGGTACTGTCATGAATGACCAATTAGTGTTACAACTGCCAGCCTACCAAATTAAAAAAATACTATAAAAAGAAAGAAGATGTACATTGCTATTGGTGAACCCATCCCACATGAAACCCCTCGAGAAATTTGGTAAAATATGGTGGAGGACACCAAAATGCTATTTATGTGCAGGTATATCCTGTAAAACTCCATCTCTCTTACAGAAATGTCATTTTAGTTTCCTGTTGTTACTGCTGTCAATAGTACAGTGGGTCATTGGTATTGTTGGGGTTTGGTATCAGGATCCCCTATGGATACCAACATCCAGGGATACCTCCTTATATACATTATACAATGGCATAGCAAAATGGTGTCCCATATGTAAACTGGCAAAATCAAGGCTTGCTTTTGGGAGTGTGTATGTATGTGTGTGTGTGTGTATATATATATATATATATATATATATATATATATATATATATATATACACATATATATTCAAGCCATATATGGTGTATCCACAGATACAAAATTTGTTGATATGAAGGGCTGATTGTACACTGCAATCATCTGATTTATTTGGCCATGTTACGTTTTTGTATTGTGCTACCAAACTGCCTTCCAAGTTGTTCTAATTACAAATGAAACCCATCTGGTCTATTGTCTTTTCTGACTGTCTCCTCAAACACTAATAACAGTAATATTTGCTAAACATAATTCCATTATCAACATTCCCACCCCCACATGTTCTTCACAGTTTTTGAACATTTGTGTAATTTGATATCACTTCCTATCTCCAAACATTGTGATACGTTATGTGCAAGGTTGCCTCACCTCTTATAGATGAATAGAGTTGGCTTCCACATTTTTGTGTTTAAATTTGCAGAGCTGATTTGCAAATGTTGACCACTGAGTCATGCTGGAGGACCTAGAGATTCATAGAGATGGGTTCTTTCAGGTAAAGGTAGCGGGCTTTTATTTGTGATTTTTTAAAAACTTTTTTGAGATTGACCTGTTTCCCTAACCCCAACAAATTTGGAGAGTCTATTATAATTCTCTATATGCTAAAAATATTTGAAGTAAAAAAAAAACCTTAGAATTTTACGTATTTGGCAATCTGGCATTAATAGTGTCACCTGTTCTAGGCCTGAGATCTGATTTTCAAAGAACCAATTTTTTATAATGGAGTGAATGGGAACAGTCTTTATAAACCATTACCTCTACCCCACCCACATCCTTAAGAGGTGGAACTAGTAATGGCCACAAAACCTCAAACTGAGCAATTCCAATTTATTAAATTTCCCTCCAGACTTGGAGACCAATCAGCAACAATGACAGAAAGCACATCCCAGCCAATCAGCCTACAGACCCTAGCCTGCCACCACCTGGACCAATCAGCACTCACGACAGTAGAAGTCCTTTGTTTTAAACTGTTGTCAAAGTGTATAAATATGTATACATGTTTGCATTGAGCTATGACAGTTCTTTAGAGGTCGATCTCCACTGACATCCCCTTTGGCCATTGAGAATGAGGCCTCTGATTTTCCCTTCAGCCTGTCGGTGTATTATCTGGTATTTTGGAAGCTTGCCACTCCAGGCCCTGAACCCGTGATTTTAGCGAAGCTTAAATCACATAACACACACACAGACAAAAAGAAAGTGAGCTTTTATATAATCATTTGAAGCCCTGCACTAAATTTCCAAAACGTAACAAGTGTTCTCTTTTTGGTACATTTTCCTGCAATGAATGTTCGTCCCCAATTGTCCTTTGAACAGTTACCGCATTGTTAGAACGTGCATTATTCCACTACTCTACAAAACGAGGGTGCTGTGTATGCGTCTGTGTAGGGAGGGGGGAGAAGAGAGAAGCCAGCACATAGTTTTCTCTTCCTTTAGCCCCCTCTATTTTCTGCGTCTTATGAAAACTGAGATAATGATTGCAGAAGTCTTCTCCCCCCTACCTCTGATATTAAAACAGGCAATTATTTCTCATTATTCTTTCTGAATTCTAGTGAAGGTTCTCTCTGATTCAGAATTAAGACATTTGGAAAGAGCACAGAGGTGGCAGAGAGAATTGTGATTACTGGCTGAAGAAGAGGGTTCTATTTGTGGTTGAAATGACTTTATGTTGTCCTTGCTATTTGCTCCCAGATTGGATTTCAGTCTTTTTAAGAAAGAGAAGCTTGCTTCTTCTTTTCCTTCTCCCTCCCTTTCTGTCCACTATTGCCTCCTCTGTACCAAGAATGTAGGTTGCAAGATTTAAAGGACAAAAGATTTCTTAGCATATTAAAGCACTAGACACATCCAACTGTTATTGATAAAAGATGATACTGTTATCAATAATAGTAATATATTCATCACCTTTCCCAAGATTTGCTCCAGATCTGAGTTACCTCCATTGTCAGTATAAGCCACTCAGACATGGCACTCAGTTGTGTCAAAAACTACAACTGGGAGGCTCCTTACATTTTCCATAACTCCCTCGGTGTCTGAACATATGCTGGGTTCTCTTCTCTCAGTTGTGCTGTGGGTCCGTCTTCCAAAGGAAAAAGCACAAGACACGCTGGTAGATTCCAACAGATTTTTATTGTACCGAATGCCAGAACCTTCTTTTGGCCCACATATATAGGAGCTCCCACATACCAGAGGGTAATTGATGTTTTATGGCCGGCCTGTTTTATGGCTGGCATCTGTTCCTTGTCAACCAACCAGAGATGTCAAGGATTGGAGAATATGACAGCATATAATCATAGAATAAAAATCATAGAATCATAGAGCTAGAAGAGATCATAAGGCCATCCAGTCTAATTCCCTGCTATGCAGGAACACACAGCCAAAGAATTTCTGAAAGATGGCCATCTAGTCTATTTAAAAAACCCCAAAGAGACTCCACTATACTTCATGGCAGCATAGTCTGCTGTTGAACACCTTCACAAGTTCTTCCTAACAGTTAGATTGAATCTCTTTCCCTGTAATTTGAATATCTTGCTCTGTGTCCTAGGGCACACCTATAGTGTAAAATGTTTGCTGTTTGATACAAATTTGGATTCCCCCTAACCCAGTGCTGTTTTGCCCATCTCCATGGTGAAATGGCAGGGATGAGGGCTGACTCTCTTGCCCCATGTACTGCTTTGTCAGGGCAATAATAATAATAATAACTTTATTTTTATACCCCGCCTCTATCTCCCCAAAGGGGAATCAGGGCGGCTTACATGGGGCAACACATAGTGCTTCACATAGGGGAAGCATTGCTGAAGTGGCGTGGATCCGTGCTGGCTCCATTAGTGCCAGCACAACATAGGCAGGTTCCTGTGTTTGAAGGGAAGCTTCCTAACATGCTTCCAATCCAGTTGTGTGTGGGGCCTCCGCCGGAAGTCCAGAAATGTTGTGATTAGCAGCATGCCCATCTATCACTGGGCTAGCAGGGAAGTGTTCTAGGATGCTAAAAAAAACTATGTGATTTAACTGCCATGGCTCAATGCTTTGGAATCATGGGAATTGTAGTTTACATAATCTTTAGCCTTCTCTGCCAAAGAGTCCTGGAACCTAACCAAACTACACCTTCTAGGATTCCATAGTATTCAGCCATGTCAGTTAAAATGGTTCCAAACTGCATTAGTTGACTGTGTAGATACACTATAAATCTCTGGAACAACAGAAAACAGGCTTGCTCTTTTGGTCCCTTCCACACAGCTGTATAAAATCCACATTGAACTGGGCTATATGGCAGTGTGGACTCAGATAATAATTATATTATTATTGACACAACGACGTTGTATGACACAGCAAAAAGATAGATATGCTGGATTTCATATCACAAAATCACAAGTTGAACATTTCCCAAGTGTCTAGGACTGTGTGATGTATTTTCGGATGATGCGTGCAGATCCCAGTCGGGTGGCCTTTTGCAGTTGGCAGATGGTGATTTTGTCAATGTCTATTGTTTCCAAATGCTGGCTGAGATCTTTTGGCACGCCACCCAATGTGCCGATCACCACCGGGACCACCTGCACTGGTTTCTGCCAGAGTCTTTGAAGTTCAGTCTTGAGGTCCTGATAGCGGCTGAGTTTTTCCTGTTGTTTTCCGTCAATGCAACTGTCACCTGGGATGGCAACATCAATGGTACTTTATTTTTATACTCCACCACCATCTCCCCGAAGGGACTCAGGGCGCCTTACATGCGGGACCAAGCCCAAGGCATACAACAAAATATATCAACTAAAACACGGTTAAAAACATAACACATGTAACAATCTAATTAAACAATAAAAAACAACAGGGTATAAAAACATCATTAAAATGTATCAAAACCAAACCACATCATACTGTTGACTCAAGATCAGCTTGTGGTCTACTAAGGCCCCGTCTACACTGCCATATAATCCAGTATCTGATCTGAGGTTATCTGCTTTGAACTGGATTATATGACGGTGTAGACTCATATAATCCATTTCAAAGCAGATAATCTGGGATCAGATGATGGATTATATAGCAGTGTAGATCCAGCCTAAGACTCCTAGATTCCGTTCAAATTTTCTGTTGTCAAGCCTTTACGAAGTTAATTCAATGCAAGTTACTTTTGGACTTTGAACTCATTTTGCAGCTATTGAAGTAAAATGAGAACAGGGGAAAGATGGGGATTTTTAAAGAAGTGGAAAAAGTGATATGACAAAAGGATTAATCAATATTCTCACTACCAACTTGTGATAGTTGGAAGATATGCAAACTGGTGGCCTCCATGTGAAGAAGGTTTCTTCTCTGAAGAGCACCCTATCCATATGTTTATTTAACATATTTGTTCATAATACTTGAATAGAATGTATCATGCTGCGTGGCAGATGGGATGTCTGACCCTTTTTTCAAAAGAACTAGTTGTTGGCACTTAAAGAGGAAGAACTGTGTCCAAACTCCTTACATTTCTCTGCTATTAAATCACATTTTTCTCTGGCCATCTGAAAAGGCACCACATTTTTGGCACAGCTAGCCAGTTTTGGGAAATAGAGCCCCCAATGCCCTGCGGACCCCAGGGCTTAACAAATGGCTGTGACCACATGGAAGTGTGATATCTTTTGGACTATCCACAGAAACAACCAGACTGTCTCATATCTAACACTACCGGTAAAAAATACAACATTCCATTCCTTCTGTTCATCCCATCATGGAGACTGAACAGTTGGGCTATTTTGCTTTTGTCATAAAAAAGCTCTTGGTATATATTTATTACAGCCTAGAGGAACATGGATTATGGTCAGATTTGCACATTATGTTTACCTCATGGATGTCCAACTGCTTGGTCAAATTCCTACTTGTGGACCATAACAGCTTTGAGTGTGGTATTGCAGTGCTGTCATGGATGGGAGGAAGAAAAGAGCTCTAGCTGTATTAAACACACATCAGCCCTGAAAATTGTTCAGCCTCACTGTAGCACCCAATACCTTCCATATGTATTGAACGGTAAACCCTGTTATTCCCATATAACAGGGTTAAGGACCATGGTGGCTAAAGAGAGGATGAAAATCGTAATTCAAATTATCCAGAGGATCCCAATTGTGAGGAGACTCCAAACTTGGAAATGTTACCTTTCTGGGCTGTAACTTTCAGAACTCCCATCCAACATGACTAATAGCCAATGCCATGTGGGCTGCATAATAAGTAGCTTCCCCAAATTCTGGGAAAGCTGCATGACTCTGTCTCTTACAATGGCAGTTCAGTGGAGCTACAGCATTACCTTAGCCTTGACAAGTTAAATGAAATATACATGTAGTGCGCTACAGTTCACTTTTGTGTTGATGACTCAGATGCATTTTGGATGAAGTAACCGTGACCACAGGATGATATGTGGGTGCCGTATACAAGTATTACAAGAGGAGAAGCGGAAATAGCAGTTGCGGGGCATTTGCTATTGGGAGCTGAATAGACACTAGCAAACAAACAATATGGCAATATGGAAGGGAAGCAAGAAGAGGCCAGTTGTAATCCAGTTTTGATTTCTGCATTGCAATAGAAAAATGTGATTGCTACAAAATCGCTCAGCACACACATATCACTATCTTTCTGATTGATGGAATTGAATGCTCCTATGAGGCAAAAGGCTATGTTGATGGGAGCATCAAAGCTGGTAGGGTTTCTCAGGTCAAGCAGGCCTTTGGTGGGAAGCCAGACTAAACCTGCCAAACAGCTACTGGGGACAGCAGTGTGTGTGTGTGTGTGTGTGAGAGAGAGAGAGAGAGAGAGAGAGAGACAGAGACAGAGACAGAGAAAAAGATAGACTGGTGGCAACCTCAGAGGCAATGACAGTGGAACAGTAGCTTACTCTTGCTGAGGCAAGCATAGAAGAAGGCAACAACAAACTACTTTCTGAGCACCTTTTACCATGAAAACTCTGATGTGTGTTTGTATGTGTGTTGGTGTGTGTGTGTGCGAGGAGCCCCGGTGGCAAAGTGTGTTAAAGCACTGAGCTGCTGAACTTGCAGACTGAAGGGTCCCAGGTTCAAACCCTGGGAGCGGCTTGAGCGGCCGCTGTTAGCTCCAGCTTCTGCCAACCTATCAGTTCGAAAACATGCCAATGTGAGTAGATCAATAGGTACTGCTCCGGCAGGAAGGTAACGGCGCTCCATGCAGTCATGCCGGCCACATGACCTTGGAGGTGTCTATGGACAACGCCGGGTCTTTGGCTTAGAAATGGAGATGAGCACCAACCCCTAGAGTCAGACATGACTGGACTGAACGTCAGGGGAAACCTTTACCTTTTATTCCACTTTTAAAACTTGTCTAGTGTGGGATTGTTAGCTACCTTGATTCCTCAGCCCCTTCCACACAGCTGAATAAAATCTCACATTATCTGCTTTGAACAGGAATATATGGCAGTGTGGACTCAGATAACCCAGTCCTTTTGGGATTTTCTGCCTTGATTTTCTGGGTTATATGGCTGTGTGGAAGGACCCTCCACAGGAGAAAGGTGGTGTATAAATAAAATTGTTGTTGTTGTTGTTGTTGTTGTTGTTGTTGCTGTTGTTGTTATTATTATTGATAGTTGATAGATAGATAGATGATAGAAAGATAGATGCTGATTTCGCCATAGAAGCCAAAAGGACTAAACTGAGGCTATCATGTTTGGACATATAAAGAGCTGACATGACTCATTAGAAAAGATGGTGAGGCTTGGCAAGGAAAGGAGGAAGACACATTCCAGATGGATAGACTCAGTCAAGGAAGCCATAGTCCTGAGTCTGCAAGACCTGAGTGGGCTGTTAATGACATGATGTTTTGGAGGTCTTTCCTTCATAGAATTGTTACAGGTCAATGATGCTACCATCCTACTAATTGTCATAAGTCAAATATGCTACTAACTACCATTAACTTGATTGCAATTAACAATATAAAACACATCATCATAGTCTCATAGTAAGCATGTTGATATCTTAGGAATAGAATTCTGACCATGTTTAGGATGTGTGTGTGTGTATACAGTAGTATAGCTGGTACAGCAAAGCGAAGTACGGCATTATTCTGTCACCTATTTAAAAATGCTGTGATGTACAACTATTTTTAAAATGCTCTGATTGCCTCCCACTTGTGATGAAAATGGAATGTGGTTCTTTGTTTGAAAAAAGCACTTTTTGAAAAACCTCAAAACATTAAACGGGGGAAAAATGAAGAGGAGGTTGGGAGCAGTTTTAGTTCAGTGTGGCAAATCCAGAAGACTTGGCATATATATCATTGTGCTCCCAGAACACAATTCTCAGAGCACAAATACTGGAAAAGTACAAGCCTTTATTCAGGATTTTCGTTCCCTTGGAATAAAGTTACTGGGAACTTATGAATAAGCATACGTTGACCCTAGGGTTGCATTGCTGTAACAGCTATACTACTGTACACACACACACACACACACACACACACATCACATGGAGACTAGCTGACTACTATTTCCATTAGGAGGAAAACGATTTTACCACTAGCTTAAGTTCAAGCAGATTACCAGGCAGGAGCCATTGTGGCCTCATCATGGCTTAGCATGAATTAGATAAAGGTTTGTGTTGTCGAAGGCTTTCATAGCCCGGTTCACAGGGTTGTTGTATGTTTTCCGGGCTGTATGGCCATGTTCTAGAAGTTAAAAGGTAAAAGTTTCTTGACTAAGATAAATATCTCTTAAACCAGTGGTTTTCAAACTTGGCCCTTCAGGTTTTTTGGACTTCAGCTCCAGGAGTTTCGCCAACAGCCAGGAATTTCAAAACACCTTGTACATGAAATGAGTAGGCTAACTAGGGAAATCTGCTGAACCATTTGGGTTGAAATCTTAGATGCCTCTTCTTATTCTAATCTAATTCTATTCTAATCTGGGGATGGTCCAGTCCCACTATGTATGTATGTATGCATGCATGCATACATACATATATACTGTACAAAGGCATAGTAAAATGGCAGGATTAAAGTTTGTTTTTTATATTCACCTGGAAAACTATGCCCTATTCTGAGTACAATTGAAGAAAGATATTGTCAAACTGAAACATGTCCAGAAAAGGGCAACCAAAATGGCCAAAAATCTGGAAACCGAGCCCTATAGGCTATGAAGAGAGGCTTATGGAGCTGAGTATGTTTAGCTTGGAGAAAAGAAGGCTAAGAAGGGATATGAGAGCCATATCTGAAAGGATGTCACATTGAGGAAGAACAGGCTTGTTTTCTGCTGTTTTGGAGATAAAAACATGAAGGAATGCATTCAAACCACAGGAACAGATTTCCCACCTAAACATTAGAAAGAACTTTCTGACAGTAAGGACTGTTTGACAGTGGGATATGTTACCTTGGAGTGAGATGTACTCTCTTTCTCTGGAGATTTTTTAAACAGAAGATGGATGGCCATCTGTCAGGAATGCTTTGTGTATTTCTGCTTGGCAGAATGGGGTTGAAAAGCTTCCCTGAAAACCTTTCTTTTTAGAAGAAGAAAGTTTTTAACAGGGAGTCGGGGGTGGGGTGTTTTTATGTATATTAATTTTTGTTTTTAAATAATGCTATTTTAATGTTTATAGTCTTTAAGTAGAGTCTCACTTATCCAACATAAACGGGCAGGCAGAACATTGGATAAGCGAATATGTTGGATAATAAGGAGGGATTAAGGAAAAGACTATTAAACATCAAATTACATTATGATTTTACAAATTAAGCACCAAAACATCATGTTTTACAACAAATTTGACAGAAAAAGCAGATCAATACACAGCAATGTTATGTAGTAATTACTGTACTTACGAATTCAGCACCAATGTTTTGAAAAGATTGACTACAAAAACATTGACTACTAAAAGGCCGACTGCATTGGATAAGTGAATGTTGGAAAGTGAGACTCTACTGTATATATAAGATTAGGTGATCCCTCATTGTCCGAGTATGATGGCCTTCCAAGTGTAGTGTCTTAGTGGTTGATACATAGGTGACTATAGAGCTAGCCCTATTCTTGACCCACATGTTCTTCAATAGTGAGGACATCAGTTTCCAGGTGGAAGACAGTCCTGATCAGGTTGGCTTGAGGCACCTTCCTCTTGGCACATTTCTCCCTTTTGCCCTCCATTGGTGCCTCTTCAAATTCCACAGCACTGCTGGTCACAGCTGACCTTCAGCTAGAATGCTCAAAGGCCATGGCTTCCCAGTTCTCGGTGTCTATGCCACAGTGTTTAAGATTAGCTATAAGACTATCTTTAAATCTCTTTTCCATAATCTGGTTTTCTTGATGTTTAACTGCAACCCAGCTTTTGCACTTTCTTCTTTCACCTTGCTTATAAGGCTCCATAAGATGATGGCAACCAGACTGATTGATAACTGGCAAATAGAGGGAGAAAACGTGGAGGCAGTGACAGACTTTGCATTTCTAGGTGCAAAGCTTACAGCAGACACAGACTTCAGGCAGGAAGTCTACTTCCCAGTTTACTTCTTGGGAGGAGAGCAATGGCCAACCTTGATAAAACAGTGAAGAGTAGAGACATCACACTGGCAACGAAGGTCTGCATAGTCAAAGCAATGGTATTCCCCATAGTAACCTATGGATGCGAGAGCTGGACCATAAGGAAGGCTGAGCAAAGGAAGATAGATGCTTTTCAACTCTGGTGCTGGAGGAAAATCCTGAGAGTGCCTTGGACCGCAAGAAGATCCAACCAGTCCATCCTCCAGGAAATAATGCCCGGCTGCTCACTGGAGGGAAGGATATTAGAGGCAAAGATGAAGTACTTTGGCCACATCATGAGGAGACAGGAAAGCTTGGAAAAGATCACGATGATGGGCTGACGAAGGGCAAGATGGATGGATGGCCTCCTTGAAGTGACTGGCTTCAAGGCTTGACTTTGGGGGAGCTGGGGGTGGACTGGTCCATAAGGTCAGGAAGCGTCGGAAGAGTTGGAAGCGACTGAATGAATAAACAACAACAGGTATATGGGCAAGGTGGATGGATGGTATCCATGGAGTGACTGGCTTGACCTTGAAGGAACTGCGGGCGGCGACGGCCGACAGGGAGCTTTGGCGTGGGTTGGTCCATGAGGTCACGAAGCAACTGAACGAAGAATAAACAACCAATAAGCCCCCTCAGCTCCTCCTCGCTTTCAGCCATCAAAGTATCCCTATGGATGTTTTATATCGTACATTCTATTGTTTTTAGCACTGTTCGCCGCTTTGAGTCCCTGTTGAGAGAAGAAGCGTCATACAAATAAATATGATGATGACGATAAGTCAGGGAGAATCTGCGGATTGTAATAGCAAAATACCTCGTCCTCTTTCTCATAGCGTTTCCTCTCGTTATGAGATTCTTATTTCTGGGAGGGAGGGGGGGCGCACTGGGGGCCAAGGCGTGGGGAGGGGACTCGGTGGGGAAAACTTTCTGCGGCGGAAAAGGATTTGCGAAAGGCGGGCGAGCGGGAGCGCGCCCACGCACGGCGCCGCATCGCCTCCTGCCTGCCTGCCTCCTTCCCTTCCCTGGCCACCCGCGTCACGGGCCGCAAGGGGAACCTCAACCTTCCCTCCACTTCAAGGGCTGCCTTCACTCGGTGGGAAGGGGAAAGATAAGAAAACGGGAGAGAGAGAGAGCGAGAGCGAGAGAGAGAAGAGAGAGAGAGAAAGGCGTGAAGTGTGCGCAGGCGCGCGCGGACACCCCAAGACACTCAGCCTCCCTCCCTCCTTCCTTCCATCCATACGCTCTCCGTCAATCTCTGTCTCTGTCCTCCCACACGAGGGATGCTCCTCTTGTCCCTCGGCCCCAAAAGAGAGTCCCCACATCACTCCACTGGAGAGTAGGGAGGAATCTCTATAAAGGCGGGAGCTTGTGCTGCTGCTCCTTCTTGGACAGCTGCGCGAGGCTGAGGGAGAGAGAGCGAGAGAGAGGGAGAGAGCGCGCGCGTGCGTGCCCGCATGCCATGCCATGCCACGCGCGCTCCCGCCGCGCGCGCTCCCGCTCTCTCTCTCCCTCAATGTCTACAGGTAGCAGCGGCGTCGGGAGGCGAGAGGCAACCGGGCTGCAGAGGCGCCTCTGCTGGGATCGGGAAGCCCTTGGGTGCTGCCGCCTTGGACGCGTGGATGGCTAAGGGAGCTTTTTCCCCGGACTCTCCCTCTTCTCCTCCTCCTCCTCTTTTGCCCAGAGAGCGTCGGGCTTCCTCTTGATCTCTCTCCCCCCCCCCCCCCCCACCGCCCCACTTCCTCCTCCTCGTTTCCCAACCCCTCCCTTTTGGTCACTAATTTTCGAAATCACTTCGGAGCGGCTTCTTTCTATGGCATCATCATCATCATCATCCCGGCGCCCTTCTGCAAAGGACTTTTATTATTATTATTTCCCCGTCCTTTTGACAAGGATTTTCCTCTCGTGGACCCCTTCGGCTTGCCAAGTTTGTAGCCAGGCCAGGCACGTCTTCTGACATCCCCACTTGGCCCCATTGATTTCCTTGCGAGGCGGAGAGAGGCACAGCTCTCGCTTTTCCCTGCGCCCCTCACATTTTTCCTCCGCCAGACCATTCCTTCCATCCTTCCTTCGCCGCTTCTCTTCCAAGACACTTGCAAGGCTCCGGGGAGCTAATGGATACCAAAGGGCCGTCTTCCCACAGCCTCCGGTGGGGTGGCTTGGCCGAAGAGGGGCATTGAAGGCTCGGCCCCCCAAGAGAGCCCGCGCCTTCCTTGCTTTCCCTTTGCAGCCCCCAACTTCGTCTCCTCGTCTCCAAGTCTGTGTGGCTGCAGATCCGATGCGAAGGAGGACTAGTTTGAGAAGGTAAGGCATCTATTTCTGCCTTTTGCTTCTTCTTCTTCCCTCCTGGTCTTTCCGAGAACTTGATCTCTCACACCCTCCTTCCAGATCTCTCTTCTCACCACCCAGAGAATCCCTACACTTCTCTCTCCCTCTGAAGCCTTTTCCAGATCTGCTTTCTCTTGGCTTGCTTTCTAGGAGGAGAGAACCTGATGCTACCCTCTCCTTCCCCATCCCTCTCCATGTATTTTTTTTTTTGAGTTGATGCCTGCTCCACACACATCTCAAGATCTCCTGAGGAACCAAACACTCATCTTCTCCTTTCTCTCTCAGTGTTTTTTATTTGGGAGGGAGGGAATACATCCTCTCTCTTCCTCAGCCTCTGCATTCACACCACAGAGGCATGAGTATGTATTTCTTAGCCCTCCTTTTTATTCCCCTGCCCCCCAATAACCTGGAGAACTTGATGAATGGAATGAGAAGTGTGGTACCCTCTCCTAACACAGCACCCCAAGGTTTTCTCTGAATCTCTATAAACATATTTCATGAGAAGAAATCATTTCATCAGGACCCCTTGGGAACAGAGTGGTGAGGTGCCGGAGAAAGGAGACGGCTATCATATTCAGTACTGGGTTTTAACTTTGCTTTTGACAGTGTTTCTTAATACCTAAATGTATATGTTCCTATTCATTTTTTGTGCTGGTCATTGACTGTAATAAATAAATATATAGCTAGATTCCTTTAGGAAAGGGGAAGCATGGATTATGGCTTTATTTGTAGGTTTGGGCCTCTTAATCTTTTTGGAAGAGGCAGTTCCTTTCTTTTTTTTCTTTTGCTCAAGAGCTGATGGCAATGGATGAGATGTTGAGTTTTCCCAGTATGATCCCTCTAAAGCTGAAAAAAAAAAGCATCAGACCCATCTGGTTTCAAATACATGCTGACTTGACCTGTCTTTTCTCAGTCTCTTACAATCCTGGCATTCTGCTTCACCCTGGTCTGACTTCTGAGTGACCAATTCCAATCATTAGTGTGTGTGTGTGTGTGTGTGTGTGTGTGTGTTTGGGAGGGACAGAGAAAAGTCTTCTTGGGAAGAGATACTGTACATATTAACACAGTGAATGGCTGTTCATGGTGGCAAGGAGAAACCCCACTTTAAAAGGGGGGGGGCTCCTTGTCTATTTCCCATTGTCTTGCAAGAGAGTGGTAGGACCACGCTGGTATTGGAGGTCTGTGTGTTCATAGTGCTAGTTGCTAGTTACTAAGGCAGCTGAAAGACAACTGGGCGAAACAGCTGGGAGAGATGGAGGGAGGGTGGGAAGAGGATATTGAAGAACTATAGAGGAATCAGGAGGGGAGGGGAATAGAAACATAGGATACATAAAGATGAGGTCTTCCTGTTGGATCAAAAATAAGTGAGCAAGCATCTCATCTACACAAGGACCTCCTTCATCGGACATATAGTGGATTTGTATATGTATTTGAACTTAACTGAGTAAAGTGGCTGTCATTCACCTGGTGGCAGATGGATATACCCCAACGGTGACGCGGTGCTCTCTTATACTTGATTGTACTCACACTCTCTCTTACACACACACTCACACACATGTGGCTACAGAAAGGCATTGTCAACTTGAGCCACCACAGTGAAGCGCATGCCTTCTGTCACACTTGTTTTCTGTCTCTGGATCTAGCATCATCACACTCTGGCCTCCTCTTCATTCCAATATTTCTGTCTTTTGGATGTTAATATTCCTTTCCACAGTGTTTTTCCTCCCAGGTTAGTTTCCAGGAGTGTCATTCTCATTGGTTGTCTATTATTAGAGGGATGAGAAATATTCTGTAGACGTCCTTTCTCCTCTTATATGGAGGGACTAGAAGTGGTGGTGGTGGGGAACAAAGGGACGGTGGGAACCACCTGGTCAACATTTATTTGATTTGCAAAGAATCATTTGTCTTAAAATTATTTTTCCCTGGGCTAAAGTTATATATTTCACATGATGTAATTAAGAGCTCAGACAAGAAGAGGTGAACCAAAGGAAGGGGAAGAGAGATTAGGCTTGGCCTTAGCAATATAGATTCTTTTCTGTTCATCAATGTGCTCTTCGGGCTATGTTTTATGTCCCAGGTTTGTACTTGGGAAAGAGCAAGGCTTTCAGCAAGCAGCTAATTGCAGAAATATTCCGCATTTTATGACATTTAATGGTCTCTTTTTTTTCCTTTGGTCTTAAAATAAAATCTCTCTGTGCTAATAAAGCAGACTGTATCTATCTCAAATGACTTGTGCTCCTCTTTAGATAAATGTTAACATTTTTAATGCATCTCTTTCCCAAAAAAATTAATTGCTGTGAACAACTACTAAAAGGTTCTTGGTAATAAAGGTGTCTCAAGAAATGGTGGATAGCATTGGATCATAGATCTTTGGCTCTGACACACATGCACATACACACACATCTATTTCAACACTTGTTCTGTGTGGGATGATCACAGGAAACTGAGGACGTATTAGACAAGAAGGGTATGAGGTTTAGGAATGATGACAGTGGTGGGCAGCCAAAGCGGCATCAAAAATGTACATCCTCCTTGGATCAGACAAAGAGTGAAGTCACCTGAAAGACTTGCTTTAGTGATTTAACATGAAAATCAACTGTGAATCACCCGTTTTGACCATCTGATTCCATGTTTTGATTAAAAGTGGGGTGGGTGATGGTGGGCAGAGTACAATGTTGTTGTAAGCCTACTAGTTCGGGTGTTAGCCTTTGCAATCCTCTTAAATAAAGGCAGGAGCTGTGTGACATTCAGTTTTTCAGCAGAATATATTTAATGCTCCTGCAGTGCTGGAGGAAGAGGTATTGTAGCTTATGTGTATGTATGTATCTAAATGTATGTCACTCAATCCTTATACTACATCTCAGCTTTAGTTTTCTCCTATATTAATGGGATTTGATGAACATTTTCCTTCTCTTCTTCCTGCTAATAAATGCAAACTTTATTTGGAATAAATAATACAAATCCCCTATAGCACTCCCAGACCAACCAAGAAATAATAATACTGCTGCTCAATTGTTTGCTATTGCTAAGCTAAGAAACGAGCCCAGCAAAAGATTTAACAGCTTTACCTAATTTTTTCTCCTCTCTTACTTCCCAATGTCTTTTTAAAAGACTCTGCTGCTGAAACTAAAGACAAACAGTTGTATATCTGATTGCCTCCAATCATTTGTTTTAAATATATCTTGCCATGATTCAGCTGGAGCTCCATTTAACGGTATTGACAAATCATTCATTGTAGGAAAACATCATTAGAAATGTAGGCTCTATTCATCACGTGAGCTCTCTAGGCCACCTGTGTATTGAATATAATTAATCAATGAAACTAATTTCTTAACTAGAGAATTACCTTGTAGCTTTTCTGTTTAATATTTATGTAGCTTCAGCCAATAGATCAAATGACTGCTTGTGTTCTGGGGCAACTGGACAGAGTAGAAACCCGTATCTTAATCAATAGGAGTTACTTTGCATGGGCCATAACCAGGACCAGCCCAAGACATTTTGCTGCTTGAGTTCACTCTCCTCGAACACCTTACGATTGGTTTACACCAGTGATTCTCCACCTGTGGGTACCCAGGTGTTTTTGCCTTCAACTCCCAGAAATTCCAGACAGTTTACCAGCTGTTAGGATTTCTGGGAGTTGAAGGCCAAAACATCTGGGGACCCACAAGGTGAGAACTACTGGTTTACAGTATCTGTCACCCAAGAGAAGTGGCTCACTACTGAATGGTAGAGCCAGCCCAGGTTGCAGCAATCTTCAAGAAGCGTTTGAGGCTCAGTCACTGAATCATGGACCAAGAAATTCCAAATCATATCTCATCAGTGCTGTGAAATTACTATGGGGGCTTAGGTGAACCACAATTTCTCCACATTACTTCCTTATCTACGATTTTTCTATGCCACTTTTTGAATTTGAAGGTTGCAAAGTGTGAGCAGGGCAGCATAGGCAAACACACCACCTCCCCTTTCCTCATGCATGCTAGGGCCTCACTCCCAACCACCTTTATTGTGCAGAGTTTGGAAAAAATACTTTTTAGGGGCTACACCTTCAGAACTTCCCAAATACCAGGCTGTGTGCATGAAAGGAAAGCTTTTTTTATTTTTGAAGATGTTTTCTAAGAGTTCTTCATGTGCATGATTAGAGAACCCATCACGAGGAAAGGTATTCTGTTGACACAAAGGCCAGAGCTTTTTCATACCTTATTCAAATATGTATAGGATGGGAAACATTTCTGAAGCAGATGGCACTAGAAGGAGCTACAGCTTTCTGATATTTGCACACATTATTTCAATATATGGGGTGAGATGCCTTTATAATCCTGTATAGTATAATAGTGTAGGGGTGGGAATATTATGGCCTCAGAACCATTTCTATGAAGACCTATAGAATTCCTGTGATGCTCCTACCTCTTTATTTTTTGGTACTAAAGCCCTTTTAAAATCCACTAGAAATTATGCTGTGCTGTTTTGTGGGGTCATAGGATGCTCCCCAAACTCTTCCAGCTCCCCCCCCCCAAAAAAAAGGGAAACTAGAAGTGGAAATCCTACCACTTATGCAAATAGTATTGCATAGATTCTCAACTTGTGGTGTCACTATGGACTGAGAAATTAGATTGGCTGCATGTAGTTCTCAGTGTTGTTCCATAACAAAATGTCCCCAAGACCCCGGTGTTTGGATTCCTTATTATGTAGTGTGTTTGTAGGCAACTTCATGACTGATTTTGATGAATGCATGATTTCTTTCTGTCATATCATATGATATATTCGTATGTTAGGTTCTATACATCTCAATTTATTCATGCTATATGAATTCTCTGTCTGTCTCATCTGATCAGCGGATAGCTAGATAGGCCCCGACAAGCATCCCACCTCCAAATCTAATTGGTTTCCTGAGTCATGTGTTCTGAAATCCAGCTTTGACTTTGTTTTGATTTAAGCAAAATGATCAAAGCTTGGCAGTACTTTGTACAATGAACGGCTGTAATTTCATTTTGAAACTACCAAGGTATAACTAAGTTCTATTACATCTTCAAGTTAACGAGAAATAAATGTTCATGTGTACTTACAATTATTTTAAATAGATTTTTAGTTACCAGCACATGTGTGTAGCTTCAATACTTCCTTACCTGGGTATTTTTGGGACCACAAAGCTTGAGGGATGTAGTGTTATGATTTTTTAAAATCAACTAAAAGATTGAGTAGTGTATTGGTTTGAATGCTGGATGATAACTCTGGAAACCAACCTACAAATCTCCACTTGGCCATGGAAACCCACTATTTAATTGTGGACAAGTCACATTCTCTCAGCCCCACAAGGAGCCAAAGTCAACGCTCTTTGCCATGAAAAATCTTGCCATGAAACTTCCTTAGAACTGCCATAAATTGGGAGTGCTTTGAAGATACAAAGTAGCAATGATTTACTCCCATAATCCCAAAGCTAGCATGGGTGTTGTAATCCAAAAATATAAGTATTCTAAGCAATACCCAATCCTGCAACACAAAGGGTGGCTGTCAGAGTGTAGTTTAGCTAGTATCAGAAAGCAAGGAATACCTTACAAAGCAGATAACTCAAAGATAATGTGTCAAGCCACAGACAAGGTGTCACATACCTGTATTAAAGCAATCAATTAGCTAGAAAACAGTCACCTAATTTAAAGGCAGGAAAAATGAACTAGCCTTTCAAAAAGACCAATCTTCCAAAAAGAAATGGGTATTCTCATGGTAGACAACATGAGTCAAGGAGACTTTCTTCTTCTTTTCTCTATCAGTCATGGAATATTCTCAGTCTATTTAGCCCAGTGATTCCCAACTTTTTTTTGACCAGGAACCAGTTGACTAGGGACCACTTTGACCAGGGACCACTCTCCAACATCAGTACCAAAAGGGTTACGAATCAACTTTGGTCAACTTTAGATTTGGTTTGGTTATTTGGGGTGCTGATTCAGAAAATTGCATTGGATAGACCACATTAGCTTGGGTTTCTGATATGCTCTATCCAATGCAATTTTCTGAATCAACACCCCAAATAACCCCAGGAACAGGCCTAAAAATGAAGACACCAAGCCCGCTTCCAGGCGTCATATGCAACGGTTCCACTCAAGGGAAGGAGGAGGAGAATAAGCAGTTAGGAAGGTGCTTGTTTTTGCACCTTTCAGCCTCTCCCCATTGCCTCAGCACTATAAGAGGGTACCACAAGACCAGTTGCTTTCGTTGCAATGGTGTAGTAATGGTGAGGCCACAAACCATTTTTTAGTTCTTGGGGACCACTGATGTTCCATGGACCACAGGTTGAGAACCACTGATTTAGCCCACTGATGCAGTGACCTTTTGTTTATCTATTTGTCTTGATTATTGGCCTGTGTGTGTCACAACAAAATAATAAATCTTCACCACCTTTTTTCTTCTTCTCCTCGTCGTCCTATGTTGTTGTCATTGTCCCTCCCTCTTCCTCACTGTCATCTATGTTTATTTATATTCCAATTTTCCACCAAAATTAGGACTAAAGGCTGCTTACAAATTAAAATACAGTCCAATTAAAACAGAAAAGATCAGCATTAAAATGGAATGAAACTGCCAACATTTAAAAACAATTTAAGGCATATAGTTAAAATGATAAAAAGCTGTTTGAAAAAAATACAGTTAAAATACAATCAGTTCAACACATAAAAAGTATTTGCCTTCCAGTGGAAGGACTGCAAGAAGTGGTTCATTTTGTTCTAACAAAAAAAAGAAGTTCCAGAATCCGGGAACAACCACCTGCCTATGTGAATGTATAAAGCTGTATTGCATCACAACAGTCCAATGGCCCATTTTTCAGAGCTTGGGATAATAATTACTTTCTTAAACCATAAGACAGAATGATCACAATCTGCTGACTGGGGGAGTTTGAGACTTGCACTCCAAAGGTTATATCTTCCAAGCTGAGATCCCATTTAGTCTGGCATCATTTACTTTGTCTGGTAGTGGCTCTCCAAAGTCTAAGTCAGATGTTCCTTCTCCAGCCTGGCTATATAAGATCTTATCAAAAAGAGGAGGTGGTTATGCTGTGCCTTCTGCAAGTGCTTGGTCAGCTTCCCCCCCCCCCCCACCACCATTTTTAATGCTGGAACGTATTGGATTTTTGAATTATAGATAAGGTATGCTCAACCTGTAACTCCTTCCTATGCCACCCACGAATTTCCTTCAGTTGTCGAACTCTTTCACCATACTGTTTAAGAGTGTAACAAGATACAATAAGTCAGTTGTTGTGTTCCTTCAGGCTGGCTCTAACTTGTGGCAGATTTTCTTGGCAAGATTTCTTCGGGGGGGGGGGGGGGGTTGCCATTACCTCCCCTCAATGGATGAGAGAGTGCTTGCAAAAATTCACCCAATGGGTTTCCATGACTGAGCTGGCAATTTGAATTCTATTCTCCCTAACTAATCCAGCCCACAGACCACTGCGCCATGTTAGTTCTCCACTGAACCAAGCCACATGCTTATATAATTTAGCTATTACACTGATCTGCTCATGGGATTCTCATGAGCAGATCAGTGTAATAGCACTTCCTGCTGTATGAATGTGTATGACGTTACAAACACAGTAGGTTCACTTATCATGTAAGCACATTGAACGTTGTCTTATTTATATGCAAAGAGCTTTGAATATCATAGAAATGCCTACAAAAGTGTTCTCTCTAGGTCTCTAGGGCAATTCTGCGGTCAGTTTCCATTGGTTCTGTTGAAAGTGGACCATAGGATCATGCAGAAGGCCTAGAGATGACAGTTCTTTGAACATTTTCTAGGTCTCCTAGAATAATTCTATGGCTTGCTTCAGCTAGAAGCCTAAGGCATGATTCATCTCAGGTGAGATTACATGAAAACTGTATTATATGTAAGGGTCTGAAATGGATCCCTCATGTGATACACAAGCCTACTATAAAGAAAATTAAGTAGTGGGTGGGTTGTGAATTGAAAACAACAGTGAGCTGAAATGGCCATTTCTTTCGAGTACATTTTCAGGTGCCAAATTTGCCCTGGGTATTTTGACAGTTTCTCCAGGGGAAATGAAGAAATTCTATATAACCTGTAGAGAGTGGAGTTCATCGAGACACTGTATGGGAAGAGTTTTTCTTTCTTTCTGTTCCTTTTTTCCTTCAAATTTCTCTGGTATGGTATTCCATCCTGGATTTGTGTTAATCCAAACGTGAATTGAGAGATAGTGGAAAATGTCTTTTTTCCTACGGTTTTGATAAATCATTGTCTTCCAAAGGTTATTTTGAATTCTGCCTCTGAACCAGGAAACAATTTTGTGGCTTTTCTGTACCACCTCCTGAGGAAATTGATTTATTTATTTATTGAATCCAGCCCCCTGCTTTTCTCCTGGGATGGGATCCAATGTAGTTATGGAAAACTGAGTCTGACAATGTTGGGGGAATAATAATATCAGCACCACCAGCAACATTAGAAGGATGGTGTTTGTAGAACTAGATTATTTTGTTGGTAAGGTTTTTTTTGGTTACAGCTGACTCGACTGTCTTTAAGGCAATTGGTCTTGCTAGTAGACTATCATAAAACCCTCTGAGATCCTATGCCCGTGAATGCAGCCGTAATAAGTGATTCTAAATGACAGTGAATTGCAGGCAAACGCTAGAGTTCACGAGGCCAGTTCAGTAATTCATTATTGGATTGGGAACATTGCTGATCTAGGTGCATGGTAAATTAAATCTGTTAAGGGTAACTTGTGGTAGAGATAAAAAAGAAGTTCCCTTGTATTTCCTCTTGACTTTAAGCTAGCAGGAGAAAGTTTCTCCAGAATCTAATGAAAACTTTGCAACTGCACAACTCATAATTATCTGAGTCAAATGCCACCTTCAAGCTGCTACAGTTAGGGAATGTTAGATCGTGGACTTAATGGTAATAAAGCAGGCATGGGCAAACTTATTTACCATGGGGCAGCATTGTGGGCCTAGCCAGGAGGGTGGGCCAGGAGGTTCAGGCACATGGTGGGTGGGGAGGTCCCGGGAAAGGACATGGCCAAGGGGGGCAGGGCAGGGCTGGGGCTGCTCATCCCATCCTTATACTGGGAGGAAAGTGGGACACATGGCGATTGCCCTGATCCACCTTCCAATCGTCCTCCCCTGAACCTCGGGCTGTTCTTTTGGCATTATGCCAGGAGGATGGTGAGACAGATGGTGGCTGAGTGTGCTCTGGAGGGTTCTCAGCCACCACGTGTTTTCCTCAAGCTGTCCTCTTGGCTTAAGGATGGGGTCACTTGTACCATCCTTATTCCGGGAGGAGGATGAGACACACAGTGGCTGAGAGTGTTCCAGAGAGCTCTCAACTTCTATGTGCCTTCCTCCCCCATCTTTTTGGTCATAGGATGTGTCAGGCCACCATGTCCTTATGCCAAGAGGACAGGGAAAATGAGGAGGGACTGAGGTAACCAACCAGGGGGCCGCATCCGGCCCCCGGGCCTTAGTTTTCCCATGTCTGTGATAAAGGGATGGCAGCTTGGAAATGTTGCATTAAAGGTGTTGTGAATATTAGTTTTGAGTTTATTAATTACATTACCAAATTTTATAAAAACAATGTTTATGTTGCTTTCACATGACAGATTAGGAATTCCTTCCTTTACGGGCAATCACTGTGATGAATATGAGTGTGGTGGGGGAGAGGTCCACAAACCAAACTAGTATCTTAACCATACCTCTAAGGCCCCCTCTATACAGCTATATAAAATCTAGATTATCTGCTTTGAACTGGATTATATGGCAGTGTAGACTCATATAATCCAGTTGAAAGCAGATAACGTGGATAGTCTCTTTTCATAATCTGGATTATATGGCAGTGTAGAAGGGGCATAAATCACAAATTATTTATCATCCTCTATGATACCAGTTTGCTTTCAAGAGTTCACATTCAAATCAAATGTGAGAATGATATGCACCAAGAGTATTGGCCTCTCTCCCTGATCTGTTCAAAAAGTAAATCAGGATCCTTAAATATTTAAGGGCCCGTTTACAGAAAAACACAAGTGCCCTCTGAATAGAAAATTGAAAGCCACAGAGTTAGTCTTTCCACAGCTAAGATGAAGACAGTAGTCTATTATGGCCAGTTGTACTTTCCAAAATTTTTTCATGAGCTTGTAATTTGAATTGATTTTCAGTGGTGATGCTTAAACAAATGCAGAATATTTTTACAAACAGAAATCTTTTTTCCCCATACATCATCAGCTCTAGGTGACAGGTGGGCGGGAAGTGCAGCGATGTTTCTCTCAGCTTTCCGATTGGCTCCAACTTCCACAGGCCACTGCGATCCCCACGAATGGCAGACCTGGACCAAACTTGGCACACATACCCCCCCCCCCCATGACCAACAGAACATACTGGAGGAGTGGGGGAGGGAACTGACCCACACAGCTGTGAGTTGTAGTTCACCCAGCATCCAGAGAGTATTCTGAACTCCACCACTGATGGATCTGGGCTATACTTGGCACAAAGAACCCCGTTGACCAACTGAACATACTGGAGGGGTTTGGGGGACTGACCTACCCATGTAGGAGTTGTAGTTCAAGCTGCATCCAGAGAGAACTCCACCAATGATAAGACTCATAGAATGCCTCTTCCAACACTAAGCCCCTAATAAAATGAAGACTTCTTCCACCATCAGGAATAGAGGTATTTCTTCATGAAAACCATTGGATCCTCTTGGAATTTACTTTTATTGATAAATTAATACGTTAAAATTAATTTGATTAATTTACTAGCATTTGCCTAATCATGCAAGGTTATCTTTAATTGCTAGTCCAAATTACAGTTTGGTAGAAGTATTTTTTTATCTTTACATTACTGAAGAAAATGAGCTACAACCTGATAGAGCAGAAAACTGTAATGGCTGATACATTTCTAACACAGTGAAACAAAATGTCAAGGTGGGACCAAGAGGTCAAATGATGCCTCGCCACAAAGGCAATTTGTTAAAGCAGCCCCTTAAGTGCTAGTGGATCTGGAATTGATTGCACCACCCAATCGATAAAGAAACTCGAGAGACCAGTGCATCTAGTCTAGTGTAAGAATGCACTGTTGGCCTGACCTGAGGTTCAATTATTCTAGTGGCTAAACTGATTCACTTACAAAACTTGGGAATGGATTTCTGCCTTTGTGCTGTATTTTAATTCACTTAGTTTAGTATCCCCCGTCCATGGATGGCCAGTTCTAGAGGCCCAAGAGAGAGAAAAAAAGAACATTAAAGAGGAAAAATGAACAATTACATCCATGATCACCTTATAACCAGGTTTCTGATCCTACAGGAGAAATGTGACTCTGTGATCCACTGGCTGCATTAGGTTCAATCAAACAGTTTGTATGATTCCAGAGGTTTTCCCTGAACCAGTCTTCCACTGCCCTAAAACAAACAGAAATCAAAAATTGAGACTTGCATCTCAGGAAGAGTCCTGGAGAAACAATTGTTCATGTATATATCTCTTGAACTCACAGTTCTCCATTTTAATATTATTCCTTCTTTCCATTACACCTTGTTTGGGCCTTGTTAGCATTATTACAAAACTAGAAATTATCTTGTGGCCTTTATGGAAAAATGGCCATAGTCACTGGATTTAACTTATATTCTAACAATTCTTCAAATAAAATTGCAAGCAAAATAAGTAACAGTACTGATAGGCACGATCTACCCATTTTTAAGAATACTATATCTGGTTCTGAGCACCACAGTTCAAGAATTATATTGACAACCAATATGTCCAAAGATGGATAACTAGGATTGTAAAGAGCAAGCCTCATAACAGATTAGGGTATTGAATATGTCTAGCTTGGAGAAGAGAAGATTGAGAGATGACATGATGGACAGTTTTACATGTTTGGAGAGATATCGTGTAGAAGGTGGGCCAATCTTGTTTCATGCTGCTATAAGTCTAGGACATGAACAAGTGATTTCTTTACAAAAAAAGTGACCTCACCTAAACATTAGGAATATCTTCCTGATGGTAAGAACTGCTTGACAGTAGAATAGACTGGTTTAGCTCTTGCAGCTCTTTCCAGTTCTAAGATAAGAAGATGGCTATTGTAATAAACCAAAGGTCTATCATCTACTGTTTACTGTAGCTGGCACATTGCTTTTGAAAAAACTGCAAAAGAAAATATAAAGGCAATAGTCATGGCATGCTGCTGTTCTCCAACAACTGATATTCAGAAGAATGTGTCCTCAGAGGCTGAATACTCACATTGCCATCTTGACCAGTGAGCATTGATAAACTTAGCTTTTATGAATTTGTATAATCTTATTCGTAATCTGGTATTAGTAGCCATAACATCATGTTATGACTGGAATTAGTAGTCATAACATCTCATAGAGAAACCATGTACTTTGTATGTAATAATACCTCTATTTGTCTGCACGGAATCTTCCACTGTTCAGCTTCACTAGATAATTCCCCTATTTCCATATGATCTATTATCCTTATTTACTTCTTCAAAATTAGCAATTGTCATAAGCGCTAACCTTTCTTCATTGGAACATGAGTCCAGCCTCAGTTATTTGACTTCAGTAGTCACCTTTGTCACTTTGCACTATATTTTTGAACTGGAACAACCAGAACACAACACAATATTCTAATTTTAGTTGTACTACCAATTTGTTTAATGGTAGTATGATAGTAACAATTCTATTTTCCATAATGATCTTTAATGTTATATTTGGCTTTTTCACATCTCCTGCTCACTTGGCATTCTGTTCTATTCACCACAACATCCAAGGTCAATTTCCTGATCTTTCATTGTCTACTCAACCCCATAATATATATGTGACTAAAAAAAATCCTTTACCCTTTACATTAGTTGATGTTTATGTACATTAAATTGGTTTGCCATTTTATTGACAATTCACCTAATTTGGAGAGTTCCTTTTGGAATACATGCTGTACAATTCACCAATCTCAACACAGATTTTTTCTTAGGAGACCTCACAATTTATATCTTCAAGTTAGAAAAAGCAGCAGTTCCTTTTAATGAAGACATAGGCTTTAATGTAGGTGCAGTTACTGAAGCAGAGGACTGGGGAGAAATTTTGTGGACATGCATAGCCATGACCTATGTATTGCTTGGCATGGTCAAGAGATTGTATGCCTTCCTGCCTCCTTTTGTTTGACAGATTTTTGTGTGTGAAAGGAATAAAAAGGCAGTCTTGTAGGCTTCTTGCTGAATGTTCTATTATGGCGGTATTTTGGTGGACCCCCGCCAGAGGTACACCAAAATCATTTAAGCTTTGCAGAATGGCATGTGCTGGCAGCTTCTCTAGATGTCTCCTTTGACCATATGCTCTGCTTTATATTTAGTGGCAATGTGAAGTTTAATTTCTAAAAAGGAAAGCCTTTTCTAGCCATGGAAGATCCCCACATCATTGACAATACTACTCAGGAACAGGAATGGAAGGGGAGGGTTGGGGCAAGCACATTTCAGCCCAAATTCAGATGTTGGCCCCAACTTCAGCAGACTCATTAGCCCACTGCCATCTCTATTTATTCATCATGCCATCAGAAAGACTATATAGGAGTTGGATGTAGAATTCTTTCTTGGAAGAAAACATCTTGATTAGCTCAGGGATTCTGGATCACAGAGAAGACTACTGTGCTCAAATAGCTGTAGAAGTGTAAAACCATATCTTTTTGACACTTTGGGCAGCCACTGGTTTGAAGCCAGGATGGAACCACCTTCTTGACAGATATGTAGGGGGTTTAAAGCATCCTAAAGTTCAACAATCTTCTGGGTTGGATTTCTCATGTGTCTTGTCTCTTGTTTTGTGTTTTCATTCTGGGTGTTGGAATCTTCATTCATGAATCACTTCCACCAAACCTGTAATGCTCTGCCTTTCTTCAGTCAAAGCTAGCTGTCTAGAAGCATGTTAACTTAGCTATTTGCATAGTTATTTATTTATTTCCACTGTAGAACACTGTTCTGTAGGAGAAGGGGTGGGGAATATCCACAGTTCCCGCTGGCTATCCAGCAGCGAACTGCTTTTGAATTCTTTTTGAAGTCTGCTGGAGGTACACAATGTTTAAACATGGGGAGTTGAAAAGGATATTATGCAACATCATCTAAATTACTACACAAGGTTTCCCTCTCTTCTTAAAGTTTCATTCTATTAATTTCTGTTACTCAGTAGACTTAAGCAGTTCAGATAAATAGAACTTAATGCAATTACTCTCTTTAAGAGCTCCACATTAGTTGGTGTTATTTGATGTTGACTGCTTCTTGTCTCATATTTCCCTTTTGTGTTCAGTGTTTTCTTTGGCAGAATTAACTTATCTTGCTGTTTTCAATAAAGTCTCACCTCCAGCTGAGAAACGTTTAACTTTAAAAAAAAATTCAAAAAAAGGAATCAGTGAGAAAAACCCTCTGTGCCTCTAATTAAGCATATTTATTAGAAAATTAAAGTTAAAAGGGGCTTAACTGCAGATGAAGCTCCAGCAAAAGCTATATACGGCTGGCAATTTTTATCATTAAATTGGTGGTACAGTGAAAATGAAAAGTCACTCTGTTAGAGGAGAAGAGCTTCAGATCCATTCAACGGTGCTTATTGTTAGCTATTGCTCATGTTCCAGGGGCACTCAGAGGCCTCTCTAAAACTCATCAACTCACCAGGCTAAGCTGTGTGCAAATACCTAATGCAAACTTCTCAATTCAAGAGGTGCCCTCCCGTCAATGGGAGGGGCAGGCATCTGTAAAGTGAAATTGTGGAAGCATGCAATAAGTGGGCTATGACAGATTTAGAATCAAAATCTGCATAATGTAAGAGTGTGCCAAACATTAGTCCATTTCCATTCTGAGGTGTGGGAAAATCATACTTTCAGAGAAGCGATGTAATATCAAGCTTTCACTCTGATATTGTTTTCGTTTTCCTTTAAGCCTTGCTTGCTCCCTCCTTCACCATCAGTTTTATTTCTTATTTCTTGTTTTTTTCCCTTCATGGTTCATTCACATGGGCAATCCCAGCCAATTGTTCACTCATGTGTGGAATGAGATGACATCAGTTTGACTGTTGATGTCAGTGAAGGCGAATGAAAGTAATTGAGAGTTGCTCCATGAGTCAAGTGGGAAGAAGTAGAATTCAAAGACATAGCCATGTTAGTCTGGAATGTCAGTATGCAAAGTATGTAGCATTTTAGAAACCAACTTAGAGAATAAAGTGATCACATAAACTTTAATAGATTAGGAACTTCATCAGATGTAGTTGGGGAAAATGGGGGGTCTTCTTGAGTGTAGAATCATCTTCTTTGTGTAGGATTGCATCTTTAAAGAAGACAAAGAATTTACTTATTTCCATCAAACAGGATTGCTTCCTCTCACCTCAACTGTCCACTTAGAGGAGACCCGAGGCACCATTCTTAAGACAGACACCATTTCTCTGCATGGGCTTCTCTGCTCTCCCTCCCAATCTCCTCACTCTCAAGGAGACAAAAGGCATCATTCTTAAGGCAGATCCCCTTTTCTTGACTCCTTTGCTCCCAATCTCATTACTCTCAATCATGAAAGTCCAAAACTTAAAAAGCTAGCAGTAGCACAACTTCAAAAGCCAAGATTACTATGAAGGCGAAATGACAGGAAAAACAGTGGTGATATCTTAAAATGTTGGTATTTCTAATGAATTAATTTTTTAAAAATTACCATGTCAGGATCATGAAGCAGGATTTTGGGAGAGAAATGTCAAGGTTTAGTAGGAGACTGCCCATATGAACACCCATTACCTCACTGAAGCGATTCAACATGGGCAAATTTGACACATCCCATCCATTGGGGTGGAGTGGGGGCCTAATGGGATAATGTCCTAAGATACATCTGAGGAAGTAGATGTTGCAACTGCTTTAAAGAGTCCACGTGATGTACAGCTGATTTTGCTGCAGAAGTGCTTCTTCCAGCCATCTGGCACAAAGGGAACTGGAATTGATTCCAGAGCTTCCTGAAAGCTCCAGAGTGATCACAGTATTTCGTGTAGTTAGGACAATTGGATCAGGCTGGATCTAGTATGATGCCCAGCATGGTTTCACTGGACAGAAGCATCTCATGGCATAATCTTGCTCAGGACACAATTTCTAGAGATCATGTGGCAGGGCATGCATTGTGGTCTCAGAAGAAGCAATGCCACCCACGAGGCTCTTGTGAGCTGCTTGCAGCTGCTTCTGAATGGTGAAATAGTGGTGGCAACAGTGTAGCAAGTATAATATGCTATCAGGCCAGCCTACTATATGAACTCCATACAATAGGCTGGAGCAGTTTACTCTGAAGTGTTTCTGTAAGTGTAGATGCAGTCTTTGGCAGAGCTGACGGGGTGCTGGGATTTGAAGTTCAAAACACTTGAAGGACCAAAGGTTTGAACCACTGAGTTAGAGGAGTGCTAACATTCTGGCCTCGCTATGACTAGCACAGGATTTGTGGGAACCACAATGCTGTCTCTGATGATATCTAATCCTACACATGTGCTTGGACATACCCATCTAAGTGTTTTTGCTCATCTGATTGAGAATGATTCACAGAAGCTGTCATGAACAGATAATGTCTGCCTAATAATATCTGTATCTGCTATGGCTCAACTTTTGCAGGGTGGAGAGTACCTATTTTGGTCTGGCCTCAGAAGCTAATGGATGCTCAGGGGGAATCTCCAGCTGCTAGAGTCAGTGGTACCATAGATCCCCTGGTTAATTTTGGAATGGTAGAATGATTTGGAAATTGACATGATTACTACTAAATGTAATTTTCAAAACATGAGCTTTTTGTTTCTGAAATGTTCAAAAGAATAAGCAACAAGGAAGAAATTTTTGGGATACATCAAAGTGAACAAGGGTTAGAGCCATCTGCCTCTAAGGCCCTACTGCATGATAGGCCTTTGTTGCCTTTGTTGTATAAACACACTACTGTAAAAACGTATTTGTGTTCAAAAATGTTTTTAGAAACTTTTTTTGGTCTGGATTTTTATGTTTATATTTGCTTCATATTGCCTTGGAAGTTTTAGCAGGCTAAGATGTGATAAACAAATACCTAATTAAAAATGAATAAATAATTTAAATACATCTAAGTACAATTTTGTGGAAGTCATAAATGGGGATATCCAATTTGCCAAGTGGAGTCCCATTTTTAAAACCCAGGCAAGTTCTCATCTCTTTCATTTGCTCATTATAGAATACAGAAACTACAGACAGCTTTCTTTTATGTCACTTATCCAAAATTAGCATGGCTTCACCCTGTCCCCCATAATTGTTTGTTCCGCTCCTAGAAGAAGGAAAAGTTGAATGGTTATTTGCCTCCCTTTGTTTGGCTAGAACTGAGGTACCTTCTAGGGTGACCACTGACTGTTCTTTGGGCATCCTTGTTTGGGTATAGCTCCATGGCTATTGATCCTGTTTCTGCTCAGACTCCTGAGATGATGGCTGTGTCCTTCAAAGCCAAAAGAGAGGAATTGATTACTCTGGACTTCTCACACCTTACCTTTACCTAAATGTACCTTTTAACCATTCTCTCAATTTTCTATTGGTTTTTAGCTCAGAATGAACAATAACTTCTGTACATGCAATTCTTGCACTTCTGGATTCTCATCCTTCTGACCTGGTTCAAATGCTTCTCTAGTCAGGAGGAAAGTGATAAGCTTAGTGACTGAATTTGGGAAAAAAATCATTTGGTATAGCAGAAAATGAGTAATGAGTGTTGAATAAATTTGAATGATTAGACTAAATAGAGATGCATGGAACACACAATATATGATAGCGGACAATGCAAAGGGCTTGTATAGTCTTGTAGATATATTACAAAAAGTAGAAGTTGCCCCCTCAGATATGCTTCCCCATACATTTGTCTACTTAGAAAAATGCTTTACATTTGGAAAAGATATACCATATATACTCATGTATAAGTTGACCTCTTGTAAAGGTTAAGGATTGGTTTGGAGCCATAATTGTGGATTTTGATATGATAAATTGAGTGTCATTCTGTCAAGAGGAGGAAATGCTAGATTTTTCCAGGGGGCAGTCATCCTTGATTACCATTTCAACCATATACTTTCTCAGGCATTCAAATAGACTAGAGGTGGCACCATATTGGAGAGGTTAGTTGGTTCCTCTTTTAGGTTTTCCTGGGGATATGTGATTTCAGCTCTGCAAGAACCGTGTGTTTGGGGTCCCAGAGTGCCTATGCTCTGAAGTTTCAAATCAGACACAAACAGAATGAAGGCAAGAATCAGAGGCTTTATTCAGTCAAAACTGATTGTGGAAGAGACAGTACTCTCTAATCACACATTTGTCTGATACATACAGAGACATTTATAGAATGCCATGGGTTTTGGGGTCTTTTGGGGTCCTAGGTTTTGATAGCATTGGGATGAACAAAGCTCTCACATAGTCAGATAATGGGGACATTCCTTTGTGGGTAAGAGTAGAAGTACAGTACTTACATTGACTCATGGATGTCAATTGACTCAATGTCTTTCTTTTTGCTGCTGCTCTGCTTGCTTTGTTTGGACTGCATCAACCAGGTAATTTGTTTTGTTCTGTATTACTCACTAGTAGGCTTGTGCAATTTGGCGGGAGGATGATCCATTTTTGGTGTTCAAATTTCGTCGGGCACCCAGATCCATTTTCGGGAGCTTTCCGAAAATCAGCTAATGGAAATATCTGTTTTCGGCTAGGCAGCTAAAAGATCTGGGAAGATCTGGTCAGCTGGCAGCAATGGGGAATGTACAAGGCTCCCCTTTTCCATTCCTGGGATCCTTTACTTTCTTCCTTTCAAGGGAGTTTGGTTTTGAGCAACGAGGTTAAGGAATCACTCTTCCTGGGACCCTTTCCTTTCTTGTCTTCAAGGGAATCTGAGTTTGAGGAATGGGTTTAAGGAAGCATGCACCACATACTCCCAAAGAGAAGGGAAGAAACCACGCAGGGAGCACGTTGGCTATTTCAGTCGAAAAAGACATGGCAGCTGAGCCCTTGCCGTTACAGCTGTCTGAACAAGCCGAAGGGAACTGACCAAACTGAATCTGTGCACAAGCCTGCTCACTAGAACAACCCCTCCTCTTTCTCCTCCTCCTCCTCCTCTTCTTTTTGGATGGTGGAATAGACTGTTTTTCAAGGTGATGGGCTCTCCTATTGTTAAACAGAGGTTGGATGACCATCTCTTAGGAGTGGTTTAATTGTGCAAGTCTGGATGATAAGTTGGACTAGATGATATTCCTTGTACTCTTTTCCAGCTCTATGACTAAAAAAGCATTTATTAAAAAACTGGAATACACACATGTGTATGAAAAACAATTGTGATCATATTCTTCTCATGCTTGTTACATCTTCAGCTTTAAATTGGACACCATCCAAATGTTGTGTTTACATTTTTAAAGCATTCTATATTTTAAAAATAAATGATTAAAAATTACTTGTAGTGCGGTTAGGCTTGTGTATAGTACAGCAATATCTGAAATACTTTATTTCCCCTTAGGCTAACTGTACAGTCATTTTCTGTTTTCCAATTTATGGTAAAATCCTACAGACAAATCAACCATTTCTGATTGAGATAATAGACTTTCAGGCATTATGAGGTTTTTCCTTCAGTCTTAAAAACCTTTTCTGCATTGAAATTTTAATGAGAAACTGATCATCTGGCATAGTTACACCTGTGACGTCATTTACCAAAAAAAATCAGCAAATGATGTCCAACCATGTCTTTGATTTTCCTTAAGTGATAGATGAAAATGCAGTCTAAGAAGCCTTAACAGGTATAGTTTTGAAACATTTTATTACATTGATTAGAACAGGGGTCCTCAAATTTTTAAGTAGAGGGCCAGTTCAGGGTCCCTCAAACTGTTGGGAGGTGACTATAGTTTGAAAAAAAAATGAACAAATTCCTATGCACAGTGCACATATCTTATTTGTAAGCCAAAAAATGAAATAATACTATATTTAAAATGAAGAACAATTTTAACCAACATAAGCTTATCAGTATTTCAATGGGAAGTGTGGACCTGCTTTTGGCTGATACGAGAGTCAAGTTAATTCTGATTGTTATTGTTGTGTGTCTTCAGTTTCTTTCAGACCTAAGGCAACATTAAGTTTAAAGTTTAGGGCAGGGGCTGGGTAAATGACATTGGAGGGCTGCAGCAGGCTCACGGGCCTTAGACCTTGAGGTGAGGGTTATTATTTTGCCTTAATGCATACACAAACCTAGAGTGTACACACACCTACATATACCTCACATGCAAATACAGATACATTATAAAGAAATCCTTTCTGATCTAATGCATGAGGATATTACTTTTTGGATATTACCAGAGTGGAGCTGTACTTGCATAGTATGGAAAAAGCAATATTTTTTTTGGGGGGGGGGGTGGACGGTGGACTACAACATCCAGAATTCTGCTGGAATCAGGATAGCTGGAAATTCTGGGACTTGTCATTTCCAAATAATAAAACACAGTAAACATAGAGAGTGAGGTTTAGAGATTGTGTTATATTAAAAGTTGAAAACACACAGGAACTGAATGGTAATGTATTACTATATCACATTTTAAACTCTTTTCCTCCATGACTAGTTCTCCTATGCATCAGAATAAACATTTTCAAGGGAGTTTTTCTTTCCAATCAAATAATATAACAGGGATTATTTACAATGCCATCCCCCACCCCCACCCCCAAATGTTGTTTTAAGAGCTTTAGAAATAATGGGTCAAAATGATAAGTACATAATTAGGTTTTTTTCTAGTTTTATTTCCTGGCCCTGATTCTGCCATATGGTGCTTGTGTCACATGAAATTGGAAGAATACATTCCCTGACGTTGATAGAGATTTTGGCACCAGAGGGAGCCACTTGCTCACCTCTTAGCAGGAAAAAAAATAGTCTTTTGTTATGGTAAGAAGCAAAAAATAAGTAACAAAATTTAATCAATGAGATGTTCCAAGGGGAGTTTAGATCCAAAATTGTGTGGGAAGGAGCTGAATGCGGGACATTGTACTGGAGATATTGTACTTACATTTCATCAGGCAAACTGTGGAGGTGATGACTGAACACATTCTATGGCTATGTGAAATAAAGAGTATCCCTCTCCCCCCCCCCCCCCCCAAAAAAAAACTACTTTGGAATTTCTGTAACTATGACTGATACACCACTGTGATTCATTTAAAAATAATGTGTACAGCAGCACTTTGTTTTATGTGCATATTTTAATAATCACTGGTGTATTAAAAAAAGGGATTGACCTAAATATTTATCACATATCTTAGAAATGTTTTGACAACAGTTCCCAGAACCCCAAGTCAACATGACTACTGGAAAGTATGCAACATATTATCTGAAATAAGTGTTCCAAACTTTGCATTCAGTTGAACTCTTAAGTTGTACAGACTTGCAATCAGAATTCAAAGACATAGCCGTGTTAGTCTGGAATATTGGTATGCAGAGGGGTCTCGTAGCACCTTTGAGACTGAGATAAAGAAGTTGTAGTACCAGCCTTTGTAGACTTAGCAAAGAGATTTGCAATCTGATCCGCTGTTTCCAAGAACTGGACTTTGTATTGGAATTCTCTATCTGCATGATATTCCCAGAGCTTGGCAAAGTTATTTCACAGGCTTCAGCTTCTAGAATTCCCCTTGGCAGTTGGTCATTCTGAATGGGGGATTCTGGAATTCGTTGCCCAGAAACACAAAACAATTTTATATTTTACGCACTTAATAAATGGTGATATAGGATATATAATGGGTATCCTGCTCAAAATCTCTCATGTGTCAAATGTATATTTATTTATGGCTTGTTTGTGCAAGGAGATAAATGTTTTAGTATATTATCCAAGTCTGGCAGCAGATGCTGAGAAGGCTGCATATTGACATGGTCATTTGAGGGAAGAAAACTCCTTACAAGTGGAAAAAATAGCATGCCAGAGAGAAGGCTAAGTTGAATCTTTTTTCCAGCCTCTTCTGCTCTCTCATACCTGTGAGGATCACCCTGCTCACACACCACCCGATCTTAAAACATATATAAAAATATAAACAAAATAGAATCAGTTGGGTATAGTGTAAAGTGCCCTAAGATTTCCAGACATTGAGCTACAATATAAATAATCCCAGACTGTTGGTCATATTGGGGACAATGCGATCTGTAATCCTAGATGAGATCTAGGAACTTAAACTGGGAAAGGCTATGTTAGGGAGCATCATCCGTTCACTGAGAAATTTACTGGTAATCTTTTTAATCTTTCTTATTTGTACTTATTTTAAAAATATTTTAACTGCTTTAGGCAGATTTTTTAAAAATTGGTTTAATTCCTTAACTTTGATAAAGTAACATTTTATTTTACATGATCTTTTAAAAATTATTTTATTTATTTACAGTATTTATATTCCTCCCTTCTCACCCCAAAGGGGACTCAGGGTGGATCACATTATATACATATAGGGCAAACATTCAATGCCCATAAACACATCAATCCCCCATTTTGGGGGAAGGACAGGTTATAAACTCAATACACAAATTAAGAAATAATGCCTTTCATCTTTCCTCCATTTCACTATCTGAAGTTTTTATTTCTCTGTTACTCTTTGTGTGTGTGTATGTATCTCCATATAAATCTGTATTTCTATCTGCACATAAACATACAGAGACATCTTTGAGTCCCATCTGTGTGGGTTTCAAACCATTTTCTTAAGCTTTTGGAGCCAGATATTTCTTGACTGAGCAAAGTATTTTTAGATTAAGAATTGCTGTGACATAATTTACCCAGCATGCTATGCTTCTTGTGGAAAGTCTGTCCATAGGGGACAGAGGCATTGCCGTGGTATACAGACATCTCTTTACAATCCCCCTAATCCTTTGCTCTCATATGTCATTGGCAAGTCTGTCACCTACTTCAATAGTGCGGAGCGGGACTGAAGCTGCACTGAAAGACTCCAGCGAACTCTGAGTGTCCCGGCTATGTTGGACTTGATAAGAGAAATCAGAATTGCCTAATTTATTCTCCGCAGTGAGTTTGGAAATGGACAAGCATACCTGCCAATTTCACATATTTGGGTTAAATCAAGTATGAAATGCATTGCTTTCTCGGTTCAGGGCGGTACAAGTTCTGCTGCCAGATTTAAAGGACTAAAGCTGCAATTCTGCACCCATTTACCTGGGAGCAAGCTCCATTTAACTCAATAGCTTGTACTCCTGAGTAAATGTGTACACTTCTGCTGCTAATTTAGAAATTATGTTACAGAGAGAGGAGATAGCAAGAAACACATTTTAAAATATTTTTCTCCTCGTTTTTGTCTCTGTTGTCAGTGATTTTCATCCACATATAGAAACTCTTACAGCATCTGTATGCATTTGTTCCCAGTACTGGCTCTGAACACAGCTGTAAATTAGTCAAGTGTAACTAAATAGTGATCAGCGGGACACAAATACTTGTTTGTAAGCTTTTACAAAGTGTTGAATGCACATAGTGGGAGGGGGGGAGTCTATTCTGTTAATTCCATTTTTAAAAAAGATCAGCCAATTGGCTCATTCCCTATTCTTCAGCTTCTACATTGTATTTCTCCAGCTTTCTTTTTAATGCCTGCAGTGCTATGTTTGTGAATGGAAACTGTAGGTGCAGTTTACACTCAAAATTATGTATCTTTTTTTCTCAATCAGCTCAAAGACCCCCAGCTGCACAACTAGCTGCCTTCATCCCCAATCTTTGTGGCTTTTAGCCAAATTTCAAAATATGTCTGCTGCATTCAGCTCAGAATGTTTGTTAAAATGATGCCATTCTATTGGCAGTCATTGGATAGAGAGAGAAGATAGTGTCATAAAGAAAAAAAAATCCTGCACCATGCCCACTAGAGGTTGAGTATCTTTTATCCTGAAATCTGAAATATTCCACAATCCAAAGACTTCCTGAAGCCAAAATTCCGCTAACCACTTAAGGAGCAGTGTGGATCTATTGTCTGGTGCACCCCGTTGCATTAGCAGCCAATAATGATTAAAGGCAACAAACAGAAGTTTATTAGCTTTCAGGCCTGAAAAATGTCTAATACAGAGTCTCTGCTCTTAAAAAATCAGACATACCCTTATAATGCAGTACAAGACATTTTATCCCCTTGGACAGTTATCCAAAATACTCCCTCCTTCCCCTGATTGGCTGAAAAATGGTCAAGTTAGGATCTCGGCTTACATTAGGGGGAGGGGGGCTCCTTCTGACATCAGACATGGATGGAGTTTCCTTCATGGCAGGAATAATAGAGAACTGTCATTTGTCCATTTGAAGCTGGAGCCGTTCATATAGTCTGCCCAGGCTGGGCTAATCAAATGGTTTGAGGCAACATGTAAATAGTCCAAGATAGGATTATAGGTGAGGTCTGGTGTACACAAAAGGAGTCAGTTTCTGAGACAACAAGGAAGCTTATGCAAATATAGATAGTTCGATGGGAAGTATACAGAACAATACAGATTTCGTCAAGGTGCTGTTTGTGTCTTACATCTCCCAACACCTGGATACTTCCAGGAGTCTGATCCTCTTTCTGTTTCTAAATGAGGTCTTTCTAAAATGGAGTTCTTTTGTAACAGTGGGACTTGTTTGAATTAATGATTCTGAATAAGAACTATGTGGTCACACAAGTTTTCTACAACATACCCAGGTGGCTGAAATAGTTACACATTTACTTTCTGATTGTTCAATTTACACAAACTTTATTTCATACCCTAAAATGTTCACAATCTTCTATATAAATTACCTTCAGGCTATGTTTAGATATGTGAAACATATATAAATTTTTATGTTTAGCCATGGGTCCCTTCTCCAAGATATTTCATTTTATATATGGAAATCTTCCAAAATCTGGGGAAAAAATCTTAAATTCAGAACACCAAGGTAAGGGATATTCAAGCTGTTATTGCCCCAAAAAGTTATATCCATGGATATATAGGGTTCAGCAAAAACATACATCAATAATAGAATCCTCTTACCTAATTTAAGAGATATGAGCAAACACATCTTCTGTGCAAGCGCAAAATACAGTGTTCCCTCACTTATCGCAGAGGTTACATTCCAGTACCACCCGCGAAAAGTGAAAATCTGCAAAGTAGGGATGCTATATTTTTTAGGCTTCTCCTTAGGAAGGAAGTAGAAAGAAGGAGGGAGGGAGGGAGGAAGGGAAGATAGAGGCAGGGGAATATGGTGCCATCTCCTCATTCTTTCTGTCCTACTATTACTAACAACAAAATGACGACATCAAAAATAATACATTTTCTTCCTGTCTTGTCCTGAGTTACGAGCCCTCTGTTTCCTCTCACTCTGAAATTTACACAATTTTCAAGCATATTTTTTCTAATCTGTGCACATATTTCTATATTATATATCTAATTAATCCAAAGTTTATCAATTGATTAAAAGTTATTTTTCTGCAATTTTACCCCATAGTTTGTACATGTTTCACATATATATGTATTTTAGCATTTTAGTTTTTTTTTCAGTGTGTGTATATTTTAGTTCTCCAAAAGTCCCCATGAGCCTTCAGAAATGTGCACACATTGTAAGCTATGTGTAATTTGTCTTGCAATGAGTCTCAGGAGGTGCAAAATGGATGTTTTCATCAAGAATCTCAACTCTCACAAAACAATTTTTCCATTTCTAGGCCTCAGACACAATGCTAGCATTGCAAGTCATTGCACAAGTATAATAGCTCTGTGAGCAGAAGAGAGGAAGGTGTTAATAAACAGCCATAGAAAAAGATGACTTGCTAGGAAGCTGTGCCTTCAAGTAGTCTTTGGAGCTTTGAATCATTTCTCCTTTTTTGCTTCAGACAAGTGGAACTGTAATGACTATGGGAATGTAACATACAAGTTAATCAGACAGAGAGGAATAAAAAAGCTGGTGAATATTTCTTTAAAAGATATTGATTTAACAGATCTGCTTCTCAGATGACAAGTTCATAGATTTTAAACAAATTGTATTCAATCAGCTTGCCACCGAATTTGGTTATGAGCAGTTCCAAGTGCTTACCACAAGCCATCATGTTCCTAGTGAAATCCTATATGTTATAGTAATGAGTACTTGGGAGATGTCTAATATGGGAAGATAAAATGCTAGAGAGAAAGAAAGCGATAGAAGGCAAATCTACTGTGTTAGAAGAAATGTAAAAAGGCTTGATTTACCTGCCTGGGTGAAGTGGGTGGTCCCTGCAATCTGAGGAAGGGAGGGCTATGTTAAAGCCCAGTTGGGTCAAGGACTAAGGGGACCCATAGAAAAGTGTCACCTGGTGGGTTTTGGTAAGAGGGCACCTACCATTTTTAAACTCCCCATAGTGTTCCTGGTTGATGTTACTACAGATATTAGAACTCATTGTGGGTAGATCTCACCAGCAAGGGGAGAGCTGGCCATTAGATATCTCCCCACCCCCCACCCCCGGCGAAAAAAGGCTAGAAACTGTGCCTATAAGTTGGACTAAATATTATAATAGCAACTTTACTATAAGAGTATTCTTCAGGACATATATACCAGAGATGGAGAACTTCATGCTTAGGGCTGAATCCAGAAACTATGGGTTCCCTATCTGGTTCTTTGGGCTTCTCCAAATAACTATGATAGCCATTATTTACCGTTTTCTGAGCATGTTATACACATTTGCCATATTCTAAGGCAGGGATGAGAAAAGCCTTTTAGGGCATGCATGTCTTAGAAGTCCAATTTTGTGATCCCTAGAGCCTTGCAAATTGGTTGGGGGTGTTGGACCTTAAATTTGAAACATCCAGAGGGAACCAGGCTATGAAAGATTGCTTGAGACCTTGGATACCAGGTGGAGTGTGCCTCTCACATTGTAAAGTATTTCTACCCCCAGTGTTTTGAGATAATCTGATAAGTTAGTTACACTACAGGTTTCCCTGTAGCAAATGGGGAGCTTACCAGAGCTGAGGCCTAATGTGATTTTATAACTTCCTCAAGGAGCTCCCTGCAGAAGAAAGTTTGCCTCTCTATTTGGACTACACATTTCTAGCTTTGGAAATGGGATGGCAGCTTTTAGGGAAACCTTTAAGTGATTAGACTGTTGCTACCATCATTCTTCAGTGGAAGACTTTATAACAATCTTTTGTGTTCTATCTTGATGGTTCAGTTTATCGCCCTAATGTTTTTATTGCATTTTAAACTGAGCATTGGTGGATTTGAGCTGTAAATGACATGCTAATTGTGATGGTTGTGGGCTGAAAGCAAGGTAGAAATTCATGAGTTAAAATAAATCAGTGACTCAGTATCAATTACCTCTGCTTGTCTGTTTCTTTGCTTAGAAACCTAGTTACATATTATTTTAAAAAGTTCAGCACAGATTTTTAGAAGCAATCGCTTCCTCAGGAGTCAGATGATCCTTTCTTCCCCTTCTTCCTACAACAGTTTTTTTTTTGAAGATCAGTGAACTTTCTTTCCTAGAAGCAGAAGAGGAAAGCATTCACTTTAAAGCACATGTGAAAATGGGAGCTTTTTTTTATGAAAACAGTAGCTTTGGCATTCAAGGAACAAATCTTTCCAAGAAGTTTGGAAATGCCACTTCTGAAAGATCTGCCTTTACACATCAACCTAATTGGAACACTTCGAAAAAGATGTTCCTTAGTATAGAACATGCTCTTCTCAGTGGATTTTTCAAACATAATTAAGGATGAGATTTGCAAAACCTTCAGGCATCTGATGGCCTTCAGAAATTATATGAAATTGCTGCACCTGCTGGTTTTGGTGTTGCCATCTTATAATAACGGCACTGGATGTGGACCTTTAAAGTTTTGGATACAAACATAAGGCAATCACCCCGTCTACATTTGATATCGTGATACTGGGAATTCCGTCTTGACTTAATGGATGAAATAGGTGGATGTAAGGGAGGGAATAGGAATTGCAGTTGAATTGGGTCCTGCTGCAGTGAGGCATTTTACAATTTATGTTTGATAGCAAAGTTTCAAGGGAGTTGGTTTCCTGGGTTGTGCCTAAGAGAAACAATTGCAGGACCAGGTCTCCTTTTGTGATATCAAAAATTGACCTATACATAGATGTGCAAGTCAGACATATTTCAAGAAATAGATTAGTGTGATAAATCCATTGATAACTTATAGAAACCCTTATACCACTATTCCATGCTGTACACACTGGATATCATCTGATTTTGGAAGTTAGGCAAGGTTAAGGTGGTTAGTACTTGGATGGGAGAATACCAGGAACCTCCAAGTATGGCTAGTAAAGAATGCTTCCAGAAATTGGAAGCCCATTGCTGCCAATCAGAGTCGGACCTATGATTCAATAGATGTGCCAGTGATCTGATTCATTACAAGGGAACTCCCTTTCTGGTCTGCCTTTTAAATGTTAAACTGCTATTCAGTAGAAACTACATAATACAGTAAGGTTAAGAAATGTCCTGGTGTCAAATTCTGTTCTTAAAGTCTGGCTCCAAGGAAGTGTTGAAGATTGTAGTCATTTCTCCTGGCTGTTTTTCACACTGGTGAAATCCCCCTTCTGATAATATCAAATGGATATGCTTCTGATAGACTCAGGCTTCTAATTGGGAAGGATGGAGCAAAAATCGCACTCTTTTCATGGTATAGATTTCACCTGGTTGAATCATGCCAAACTACATATGTTTATATATTCCCCATCATCTTAATTTTGAAACAAACAGAGGGAGAGAAAGATATAGGATGGACTCCTAAATAGCACAATGGTGTTTACAATGCTTTGTGGACCCAGAATTTAACCAGTAATAAGTTGTAATAGCTTTTTGATTAACTCCTTGGCACTGGAAGTAAGATTTTACCTGGTTGCAAAACTCTCTTTCTGGCAGCAAATATACTAGGAACCACCTGCTCCAATGAATTCATTCTGTAATTGAATTTTAGCTCACTTCAGTGAATATGTTTTGTTGTGTTAGGTCCAGATTGTTGTGATCCCTAAAGTGGGCATAGGAAAAGAAGGTTAAATAGGAATTTCCATCAGCTTCTTGCAAGATGACTGACCATAAATACAAAACAGAAAATTGAAAAATACTTAGGTATTGTTTGAATACATACATACATTCTCTCCTATCAAACACATAGGGCCTAAATACCTTAAATGCCAGTTGAATCTTAGTAAGTATTTGGATGGGAGACCATCAGTAAATACCAGCTGCTATTGACTATATTTCAGAGGAAGGAACTAGCCAAACCACCTCTGAATGTTCATTGCCTATGAAATTCATTGTGGTGGTGCAATGGGTTAAAGCCTTGTGCCAGCTGGACTGCTGACTTGAAGGTTGGATTGCTGACCTGAAGATTGCTGGTTCAAATCCAACCTGGGGAGAGTGTGGATGAGCTCCCTCTGTCAAATCCAGCTCCATGTGGGGACATGAGAGAAGCCTCCCACAAGGATGGTTAAACATCAAAAATATCAGGGCATCCCCTGGGCAACATCCTTGCGGACAGCCAATTATCTCACACCAGATGCAACTTGCAGTTTCTCAAGTCACTCCTAACATGAAAAAAAATGGAATTGCCATAAGTTGACAGAGGGCACACATATACAATCACATACATATCTTTTAATCATGCAGCGACAAGCCTAAAGGTAGCTGGTGCTTAACAGTAGCTTTTATTTTAACAATTGATCAAACTATGTTTAATTAATGAATTAATTGGATATTTACCCTGCCTTTCTCTCAAGCGAGATCCAAGCTGCTGTTTAGATGTTATGGAATATTAACAAATATATGACATCAAAATAAAGCAGGAAACAGTTCAGTTTGTGACAGTGATCTGGAAAGTTAATTTGGCTGGAGTAAAGGAGAGAATAATTTTAATGTAGCAGTATAAATAAACATGATGTGTTAAAGCTAAATATAGTATGTACAAGATTTCTCCAAGTTTTAGTGCCGTTGGGTGCCTTCAAGTTATTCCCAATCCAAAGTAACCCTAAGGCAGACCTAACACAAGATTTTCTAAGCAAGATTTATTCAGAAGAGGTTTGCCATTGCTCCCCAACCCCCAGTCATAGAGAGAGTGACTTGTGAATGGTTTTGTGGCCAAGTAGACTCTGGTCGCCAGAGTCATAGCTCAGCGCTCTACACTACGCTGACTCCTTTCCCAGGTTAAGGTAAAGGTTTTCCCCTGACGTTAAGTCCAGTCATGTCTGACTCTGGGGGTTGGTGCTCATCTCCATTTCTAAGCCGAAGAGCTGGCATTGTCCGTAGACATCTCCAAGGTCATGTGGCCGGCATGACTGCATGGAGCGCCGTTACCTTCCCGCTGGAGCGGTACCTATTGATCTACTCACATTGGCATGTTTTCAAACTGCTAGGTTGGCAGGAGCTGGAGCTAACAGCGGCCGCTCACGCCGCTCCCGGGGTTTGAACCTGGGACCTTTCGGTCTCCAGCTCAGTGCTTTAAAGCACTTCGCCACTGGGGCTTTCCCAGGTTATATAAACACAATTAGGATTAATGTAATTAGCTTGCCTATCATCATAGCGAGCCCCGGTGGCGAAGTGCATTAAAGCACTGAGCTGGAGTCTCAGATTCAAACCCCGGGAGCGGCGGGAGCGGCCACTGTTAGCTCCAGCTCCTGCCAACCTAGCAGTTCGAAAACATGCAAATGTGAGTAGATCAATAGGTACCGCTCCGGCAGGAAGGTAACGGCGCTCCATGCAGTCATACCGGCCACATGACCTTGGAGGTGTTTACGGACAACACCGGATCTTCAGCTTAGAAATGGAGATGAGACCAACCCCCAGAGTCAGACATGACTGGACTTAACGTCAGGGGAAACCTTTACCTTTTTTATCATCATAGTGAAAAATTAGGGAGACACAATTTAATCTATATGTATATGTAATTGCCATCTTCTTGAAAAATATGTATCACTCAATTTTTTTAATCTTCTAAGGCAGGTGAGGGCAAACTATGGCCTGGGGCCATATGCGCCCCCTTGGACACTTACTTGAGGCCGTCCTAATTTTCCCTGTCCTCTTTGCATAAGGACACGGCAGCACACCCTCTGAATCACTCTCAGTCACTTCATGTTTTGTCCTCTTCCCGGCATAAGGACAGTGTAAGCTGTCCTGTCATTTTACCGGGAGGACAGCTTGAGGATGACTCAAGGAAGGCACGAGGCAGCTGAGAGCCCTCCAAGGCACTCTCAACCACTACCTTTCTCACCTTCCTCTCAACATAATGCCAAGAGGACAGCCTGAGGATCAGGGAAGGAGGATTGGAAGAAGGATCAGGGCAGTCGCTGCATGTCTTGGCTTCCTCCCGGCATAAGGATGGGGCGAACAGTCCTGTCTATATGCCAGGAGGACAACCTGAGGATGAACCAGGCCATGCTCTGCCTCCTCCTGGCTCGCCTTCTCCTGGGCTCTCTCCCTCCCAGGGCTGCCACCCTCAGCATCTGTCTGGCCATCTTCTCTTCTGGCCCGGCCCTTCTGGCTAGGCCCGCAGTACGGCCCCAAAGCAAAAAGGTTTGCCCATTTCTAAGGGATAGAAATCCTAAGTGTCAAGTGTAGAATGTCTGGCAGGCCTTGCACCAAGCAGTAGGGCAAATGATAGTGAAGGGGGCCAAATAACTTGACTATGATTAACCTGCTAATTCTTCTCTCCTGAGGGACAACCCTGCAAGCGTTTTCTTGCCATATTTATGAGAAGCAACCATTTCATCAGGCCTTCATTAGTGATCTGGTTGTGACGCCAATTACTGAAGTGCCTGGCCGATAATGTTGTAGACCATGGTTTCAGTCTAGCTAGCAGCAAAAGAAATCAGCCAAATAACCACCACAATAAAGACTTTGGCATTCATGTAGCTAGGTCTGAAAAAATGACTGAGAAAAGAAAGTTTCTATCACTTTGTGTTCAACCCATTGTGTCTTCTGGTGTTCAGTTGGTGCATCTAAATCTGGGCCCTTGTAATTTTCAGTTCCTTAATTGATATTTTTAACTAATTAGCAGCACAGCTCTACCACTGTTGCTGTAATTATTAATGATCAATTAAAGCAGTGTAGGATGCTCTTAGTAGGAACACAAAGAAAATTGAACTCTCTCTAGCATGAAGATGTAATGAATTTTGTGTAATCTCAGTTGCCATGGTTACTTGATTTGTTCATTCCAAGAACTTCAGTTGCCCCCTCAAAAAAAAAAAAATCTTACCAAACCCCCAAACTGGGCCTAATTCAACAGCTGTGGGGCAACCAAATTAGTTGTTTTAATCTTGCACGCATTTAGGATTTTGGTTTTGTTTTGTTCTTCTGTAGTCTGTTCTTGCTGGTCCCAGGAAGACGATTGTACTATGATGGATGACATATCATGACTAATTAGATAATGTTAGGTTGTAAGCCCTAATAGACACAATGCATCTTTAAGATTAGTTGTTTCTTCTGAAAAGGGCAGCATACACACTGATGGAACAAAGCCATTCATTTCAAATCCATTCCATTTGCAAGTAATCCTTCACATGAAATGGAAACAAGGTGTATGACATGCCAATTAACACGGGTTAAGAATGCAAGAGCTTTTTCTCCAACGTCCCCATGCCATCATGACGGTTGATGAAGAGGCTTGCTTAAATGAGGGAACCAGTATATGAAGAAGTGCATCACTGGGAAGGCTTTTGGGGAAAAAGACACATAGATACTATTTTATCTATATTGCAGATTGTCTGAATGTAGACAGCTTGGTATTTCGAAAAGGTTTAAGACAGTGGTTCTCAACCTGTGGGTCCCCAGGTATTTTGACCTACAACTCCCAGAAATCCTAGCCAGTTTACCAGCTGTTAGGATTTCTGGGAGCTGAAGGCCAAAATATCTGGGGGCCCACAGGTTGAGAACCACTGGTCTAAGACAACCATATCATCCTGGTAGGAAAGTCAGAACTTTTCCAAGGAGGTGAAACAAAACTTCTCTCACACATTTTGTGTCATTTCTGTCAGTTGCTTTGATTAAGGCAGATAGAAGCAGGGGTTATAGACAATAGTAGAAAAAACTCATAAATAAATGAAAAACACATTTCTTGGGCATCGAGAAGAATCCTAGACTGCTCTTTACAAGTCAGAATTTGTTCTGTGCAAAATTTGGTTCTGTATAGTCATGAAGAAAATCACATTTTCTGATGTACCAGTGGACTAGGACACCCAGAAAGCTCTCTAAGATATATAAAAAGAGCTCCAATATTTGCTGGAAATGTAAACAAGTGGGGTCCTTCTATCATATGTGGTGGACAAGTAAACATGCCAAAGATATTGGATTCAAATAACTACAGTGATCTAGAAAATTTTAGGGGGAAGTATACTGCTAAAACCAGAGACTTTTCTACTTGATCTGACTGATAAAAATAACCAGGATAGACTATGGCAATATATGACCACAGCAGCCAGACTACTCTATGCAAAGAAATGGAAAAGTAAAACAATATCAACAACAGGGGAATGAATAATACAAATGATGGACTTGGCCAAAATGCACAAATTAAGAAGGACATTGAAAACTTTTTTAAAAGACTGGAAACATTGTATTCATTTTTTGCATGAAGAGAAGGGCTTGCCAATTCTGAGTTTTGAAGAATAAATTAAAGGGTTTTATTTTGTTAATGTTGTAATATGAGAAAAGTATTAGTAAAGAGAGGTCTACAGGGTGAAGCATATGGCATTATTTTTCTTTGTGCCTAGATTGGGATAGATTAGAGATCACCTCTCTTCCCCCTTTCCCCCCTTTTTTCTCGCTCCCTATTTTTCTTTTTTCCTTTCCCCCTTTTTAAAGAGAAGGATATATAAAACGAGAGGGCGCAGATAAAAGCAATATTACATAGAAATGAAGTACAGTATTATAAATAAATATGAATACCAATTAAACTAAGTGTAAACAAGATATTGTAAAATTGAAACGATAAAAATATTGGGGGAGGAGGGAGAAAGCAGCATTTTCTTTAGAGAAACTGCATTTTTCCCTGCAGAAAATAATATTTCTGCACATAATGTACTACTATTTGCATAGAAAATGCCATTTTCTGCACATACACATACACAAATGAGTCAATATTTTCACATACTAAGTTCTGCACTTCTGGGTTTCAGAAAGGCTGTGAAAACATGGCTGTGTGCACAAGCTTTTAACGAGTAATATGATAACATCGACATGGTCCGATTGAAGGCTGAAGCATGAGGTTTTTAGACAAATGGATCTAATTACTTATGTTTTCATTTTTATAATGTATTTTAATGATGTATTTTTATAGTTTTAATTGATTATATGTACTTTTTTTTGTTTTATTATTATGTTCTTGGCATTAAATGTTGCCAACTGTGTAAGCCGCCCTGAGTCCCCCCGGGTGAGAAGGGCGGGGTATAAATTCTGGAAATAAATAAATAAATAAATAAATTGTTTTTGAAAACTGTCACAATTTCTGATAGTGGGAAAAAATAACAAAAATTACTCATTACTTCTTTCAAGAGCTAATTTGGCAAATAATTACATTTCTAGATAGAATTAGCAACCACCTTATTTCTATGGACTGGAAGAAAGCTATTGAAATGCTAAAGACTTGCAAAAACAGAGAGTTGGTTGTCTTGGTGTTTTGAACTTTGATTTCCTGTCTATAGCTACATGCACTAGGATTTTTGGGAGTTGAAAACAAAATTTGAGAATGACTGGTATGCCCTAAAAACTGCATTCCCCCCTCTCATAAATCTTCAGATACCTATATCAACCTACCTTTATCAACAATAAGCCCCTCTATGTATCTGGCAGGTCAGAGTTTTGTCAGATAGTGGAATTGGTTGAAAAGCAGAGCCCAGGTTTGCATTTTGGCTGGTGAAAAATATAAATAATACATTACATATCATTTCTGATTGCATGATAAAGAAAAAGAGCTTTTACACGCATTCAAAAATTATTCGAGGGGAGGTCTTCTTTTTCTATAGGCAAGCCTTGAAGCTGCACATGTCTGCTCAAGCAGTTCCTAAGTGAGCTCCATAGGCAAGAAGAACTGACAAAAGAGCATGGAACCAAGGGCAAGTAACGACTCTGAGCAAAGAATGCCCCCAGGCAGGAAGCCAGGAGATATTCAATGCTAATTGAGGTGATTAACTACAACATTCACACTGGCCTCCAACTGACAAAGAGTTTTTCTCTCACCCTGGACTTTCCACAGATATATATATATATATATATATATATATATATATATATATATATATATATATACACACACACACACACACACACACACACACACACACACACACACCTTCCTTGCTTAGTTTCTCCATACTTCACAACCTCTGAGGATGCCTGCCATAGATGTGGGCGAAACGTCAGGAGAGAATACTCCTAGAACATGGCCCTACAGCCCACAAAACATACAACAACCCAACATGGAACCTGTTTGTGACTAGCAAGTACTGAAAGAGCAAGGCATCAGAAAGCAAAGTGGGAAAATTCTGGAGGTGATATAGGGTATTAGTATTGGTTCATTCTAAAATGGTGCAATTCACCACAAGGTAGCATGGTACAATTAATGCAAATCTCTGCATGCAGAGATTTATACTATGCATCCTCAGTGTGGGATCTTGGCCCATGTTTTGGATTCTTAATGAGTCAAAGAGGGAAACAGCTTCAGTGGATTTGCATCACAGAAGGTAGAATGACACCATGCAGTGGGGCTGCTCAAGTCTGCGAGGCTTCTGTGCCCAGCTATTTTCTCAGAAATATTGAAAAGCTTCTCTTCCTTCTACCTCCCCTCCTCAAAATAATCTCCTCACAGCCTCTTTTCAGCAGTTTTTCCCTTGGTCACGAAGAAATGTGTGCCGCATTTTCCACAGCTGGTACAGTGCCAAGAGACTAATAACACAGTGTTCCTTTTAATGAGGTGGCAGCCTTCCTATTTCTGAAAATTAGGAATGTCAGTTTGCAGTAATCTCAGCCCTGGAGAAGCTGTGCTCATATCACCATCTCCCAGAAGCACCTGGAATAAAGCTTGGCTACTATTTTCATTCCCGGGTCAAGCTTGAATTCCTACACTGAATGTACCTTTTGCTCACCAATCTAGTAAACAGTCCCTGCTGCACAACTTGGAAAAGTAATTCTTCCTCATGCAAAATTCAATATAGGCTGTTCTCGCCACATTGGTTCTATAAAATAATGATAGGAAACACAGCTGAGATGATGTACCATAAGATCAAATGAAAGAACTCCACAAAGTTCTGAATAGTACAGAACATTTAAGGTGGTGTCTTTAGATGTCACTTGAAGAGGGTGTGTTACACATTATATGAAAAGGAGTACAATTCCAAAGCAATCTGAGAAAAGTCCCTGCTGGAGTTCTGGAAGGCCCAGCAGAGTGACAAGGAGCCCGTGGCCAGCAGCCAGTTGCTCAAGCCCCACACTTCCACCTCCCCTCCGAACATGAGCCCTTCTTCAGGTAGACTTTCTACTTGCTCTTCTCCCCAGCCGGGTTGAAGCCATTCTCTCGCCTCATTGTGGTGTGTCAGAAACAAATGTCCAGTTAGGACCAAAAGGTCCATCTGTTCTAAAGTGGTCTCTGAAGGCCATGTCAGGAGTGATGAAATGCTATTAGATTCCAATAAAGACCCAGAAGACAAAGCTCCAGGTTAAAGTCTCCAGATGTAGGGGCCTAGCCCTATGTCTGGTTCTGCCATATAAGGCCAACAACTGCTTCTGAAAAGGTGTTTTGTTCATTGGGAGCTAATCAAACATCTAATATTCAAGAACACAAGCCCATTTGTTTTTTCTACCTTATCTCCAATTTTTTCCATTTTGTGTCACACTTTTTTAGATTATAAACATAAAAAATATGATCTTCCTTTTTCATTGATTTTTGTAAGCTGCTCTATCAGCAACTTTACTTTTCGACTGAAGGACGGGATCAAATTGTTTTTTAAACACCCACCTGCTTCTTTTGCAACTTGACATCTATTCACTCAGGAGGAAATAAAAGCAAAAAATGCCTATTCACTACATCCATCTATCCATTTAATCCAGTGTTCTTTTTGACTAGCACTAGATTTTCAAAGGCTTTTGGCTTATATTCAGGGGCAGAATAACCTTTACTCGCTGTGAATTCAATCCAGACTTCCTTTCTTACATTCCTTCACTTCTGGTAGGAATTGTGAGGTAAATTGGATTAATATAGTTTGGCCCCGTGTTAAGAAAAGCCAGAAGATGCTTTGGGGCAGTGTGGACAGCAGGATCAAGCCTGATTCAGTCCATGGAAAAGGGTACAGATAGTGCCCTGTGTTGCTGCTGTCACTGCTTCCAGATGGCCACAGAGCTCCATGACAGCTCCTGGCGATTGTGGGCACCCTGTACTAACATCAGCAAAGGAAGGGGCTGATTTCCTTGTCTTTATCCTGAACATGTAAGCACCCCTACTGATACCATAACTAGGTGGTTGGTTGCAATGGTCAGGAGTTCACATAGAGCTCTGTGGCTATCTGGGAGTAGTATCATAGATGGGAAGGTGGTGGTCCAGTACTCACCACTGTTGCAGGTTCAGGAGGGCACATATGGCTGCCTTCAGGACAAGTCTAAGCAGTTCTGCTCTGGATGTATAGATGTGATCTCTGTTACAGATGTTCCAAAAACTGAAGTTTAATTCCATGACTTTCTGCAAGGCGGGGAATGACGGGCAAATCATTGCACTATCTGGTGGTGCTCCTCACCAGTTTAGCTGCTGATTTCATTATAGAAGTAGGAAAGGTCCTCCAATGAAGAGAGGAAAAATGGAAGAAAATTGTTCAAACTACAGTTGCATGATTTACAAAAGAAATTCTACATAAAATGACATGATATTCACCATTCCTTTGTATATAATGTACAAAGCTGACATGTTGAATTACTCTATTGTCTCATTTAACCCAGTGCTGTCAAAGTCTGAGGGAAAGCTATTTCCCTGATCCTTTTCCTACCTGAAATCCTTTGACTTGGAAATGCTAGGAATGAAATATAGGAGCTTCAAAACCAAAATGTATGTCTAACACCATAACTTGTGAAAAATTTTTTTGAGGAAGTCCCCAGAAGTCACATTTCCAAGCTTTTCCTATCACTGGCCATTGTCCCTTCTCCAGATTTGTTATCAGTTACAAGTAATGCAATTAACTGTAATTAATTCATTTGAGTGTGACGTTTGTATGTGTATCTTTAAATCACCTGTCAACTTAAGCAATCTTATAAATTTCATATAATTTTCTTTAGCAAGGTAATTTTCCCAGTTCTGAAATATAGCCCACAGTACCTGGTATTCATTGGTGGTCTCTCATCCAAGTACTAACTAGGGCTGACCCTGGTTAGCTTCCAAGATCAGATGGGATCTAGTGCCTTTTGATGAGTGAGTGTGAAAGACAAGTAAGAATGAATTCACTCTGTTGATGTATAGGGGTAACTCTCTATTGACGTTCATTTTCATCTTTGAAAGGGAAATTTGAGAGGCATTTTAACAAGATTTTCAAATATTATATCATTTTCATATCAATCCTAAATGTTTTTTTATTGAACAAAATGTAATAGAAAACTAGCAAATATTTATCAAACACTATAATGGCTAATAGGAATGAATTAATTGCTATTCCTTTCCCTTTCTCCCTGATTTAGAAAAGTTAAAGATAATATCCTTTTTTCCACTTAATGTGCAGACACTTGTTGGGCCAGATGCTAAAATCATACTTTATGACTGGTGCTGAAAGACTGGCACTGAAGCTTAAAAGATGGTGCACCACTATGCCTCCAAGAGAAGAGAAGAGCTGGGACGCTCAGGTGGAATATCTGTCCTTGCCACACCTCAGCATCTGCAAACTAAGACAGTTGCCCCACATTGCCTAATGGTGAATGTCCTGCCAGCGCAGATGATAGCAAAGACGCAGTGGATGACACGTTCCTGTGGTGGAATGGTTTTGTTTTTAACTGCTGTGACATTGACCGTAGCTTATGGGACTCTATGAATGACAGATCTCCAGGTCATCCCATTATCAGAAGCCCCGCTCAGATCTTGCAGACTCAGGGCCATGGCCTCCTTGATAGAATCTATCCCCTGCTAATGCAATCACTGAAGCTCAATTTTAAACAGGAAGGAAAGCAAAAAGAAAACAAATAGTTCATGATGTCAATCCATTGGACCTTCTAGATGCCCATGAACCACAAATGTAGAACCTCTAATATGGATTAAATATGATAGATGAATTGAGAGTATGTATCTCCACTTTGGCATTTGATTCGGATGACAGTGTGTTAAACTTTTCGACTTAGAACTTTAATAATTTCTTTGTAAAGTGAGAAATACCCTTTAATGTGCAAGGGAGGGAAAACGATTAACTAACATATTTAGTGCTTTTCAATGTGTTCCTTCAGAAGAGTAAAACTTCAAGGCAATTTCCTCTCCTATTGAGAGGGCTGCATTGTTCTCTGAAAACAAAAGAGAATAAAAAGAACACAGCATTATTCATCACCGAATCTTTCAGCCTATTTGTAATCTAAACAAAATTATGTTTTTAATTTGCTTCCTTTCAACTCTTCTTTAAGTTTTATGAAGAAGTTTGTCTCCTATGAACTTTGTCATTAAAAGCTATATCCTGCCAAGCAGTCTGCATTGATTTGTGCATGCAGTAACTATAAATGATATGATTGATTTTAAAAGGCTGCATTAAATGAAGGACATGATTTAATATTTGTCATCTTATAGTTGATATTTATCATTCAGCATCATGTATGTAGCTGTGACAGTTGTCACCGATAAATGTTTAAACCAAGCACACATTACTAATTTGTTTGCTTTACAAATCATCCATTGTCCTGATTTGTATCACGAGCCTTCCTGTTGCAAGAGAATAGGAGATAAAAATCTATCTCTTTTAATTTAGAAGATACCACAGTTCTCTAAACTATATAATCTTTGGGTTCTATGGATTATTCTAATTATGGCTAGTTGTCATTTTCCTGGACAGTGCATAGTCATAGTAGTCTATGCATTGGCTACTTCCCAGTTAGATAATTTAATGTATTTTGTGTAGGGCTGTCCTTGAAGGCAACTTGGAAACTGGAGTTAGCACAAAATTTTGCAGCTGAACTGCCTGCTGGGATGCTGTCTTCTTCTTAGGTGATCCCTCATAGCTCGAGGATGATGGTCCTCCCAAGTGTAGTGTCTTGGCAGTGGATGCGTAGATGGCTGTGCAGACCTATTCTTGACCCACATGTTCTTCCTCAGTGAAGATAGCGGTTTCCAGATGGAAGGCGGTCCTGGTCAGGGTTGGCTTGACGCTCCTTCCTCTTGGCATGTTTCTTCCTTAAGCCCTCCATTCGTGGCTCTTCGAATTCTGCAGCACTAATGGTAACAGCTGACCTCCACTTAGAGTGCTCAAGGGCCAGGGCTTCCCAGTTCTCGGTGTCTATGCCACAGCTTTTAAGGTTGGCTTTGAGCCCACCTTTAAATCTCTTTTCCCATGCACCGACATTACGTTTCCCATTCTTGAGTTGGGAGTATAGTAACTGCTATGGGAGACGGTGATCAGGCATTTGGACAACGTGGCCAGTCCAGCAGAGTTGATGGCGTAGGAGCATCGCTTCAATGCTGGTGGACTTCGCTTTTTCCAGCACACTCACATTTGTCCGCCTGTCTTCCCAAAAGATTTGCAGGATTTATCAGAGGCAACACTGATTGAAACTTTCCAGGAGTTGAGTGTGACGTCTATAGACAGTCCATGTTTTGCAGGTGTATAGCAGGGTTTGAAGGACAATAGCTTTATAAATTAGCACCTTGGTATTCCTATGGATGTCCCAATCCTCAAACACTCTCTGCTTCATTTGGAGAAATGCTGCCCTCACAAAGGGGTATGGGACTCTGTACAGGTTCCATAAAGCACCGGTTCTGAAGGAATTGCATTGGTTGCCAATATGTTTCCGGTATGAATTCAAAACAAGGTGATAACATTTAGTACCCTGAATGGCATGGGGCCTTGATACTTGAGGGAGTGCTTCCCTATATATGTCTGCCCAAAACTGACATCTTTTGGAGGAGCACTCCCCTGTGTCCCATCAGTAGGATAAATGCATAATGAGAGGCTATGGGGAGAGGACTTTCTGTGGTGGAACTCCAGATGTGTAACGGTCTCCCATTGGAGGCCCGATTGGCACCAATATTGGGATCCTAATGATGCCAAGTCAAAACCTGGCTTTTTATTGAAGCCTACAAGCATAACTGGTTTTATATAGGCTTCACATGCACCATGGTTAATTTATTTAAAATCATTTAAACTAGTTTTAAATTGTCTGGTTTTTAGTTGCAGGATTCAACCATACCTGGTCTCCGGATATCTTTTGTAGTAGCTGGAGGAAACATATGCTACCTGTAAAGTGGAAACAATCATGTTATCAGGACTCATTAGTATATTCAGATGTAAACTACCATTGAGTTTTGAGGGTTTACATCTGAATATAGATGGATGATAAATGGATGTATGATGCATTACCAAAGAACAACATTATCTTTACTCTTGAGTTACAAGCTAGCAAAATAACACAGCATTAGCCCTCTGCATTCCTCCTCTTTCCTCATTTTTTCCCTCCCCCAGATTTGTTTGCCTCTTGTTGTCTTCCACCCTAACCTGTAGATTTGATTTAATAAAGGTGGAAGCTTTTAAAGTATTCCATAAGGCAGTGCACAGTGTGTCTGATGTTGCCTTGCAGACATTGCATTATGAAACATAAAATATGGCAGCTGTCTGGTATTTATTGGAGCTAAGGGGTCACTTAGTTCCCAGTCTATTTAAGTGCTGTTAGGAAATCAACCCAGCCCAGCTCTGAAAGAAGAGAATTGTAGCAGCATTTTATTGGAGAGTGACACAGTTGTGTACTCTATCAGCGGTGCTGAGGAATAATTGGACACTGACCCTTCTGATCAGATTCAAAAATTTCATCTTCCTCAAGATTTATTGATATATCATATATCTTTGCTTATATACATGAAGAAATAATAGAATCACAGCATAAACCCGAAGGAGCCCTGATGGTGCAGTGGATTAAATTGCTGAGCTGCTGAACTTGCTGACCAAAAGGTTAGCGGTTCAAATCTAGGGGTGGGGTGAGCTCCTGCTGTTAGCCCCAGCTTCTGCTAGCCTAGCAGTTCAAAAACATGCAAATTTGAGTAGATCAATGGGTACCGCTCTGGCAGGAAGGTAATGGTGCTCCATGCAGTCATGCTGGCCACATGACTTTGGAGGAGTCTACAGACAATGCTGGGTCTTCGGCTTAGAAATTGAGATAAGCACCATCCCCCAGAGTTGCACATGACTAGACTTAATGTCAGGGTAAAACCTTTTCCTTTACCTAGCATAAATCCAAAGAATTATAGTATGAACCCACAGAGCTGTTCAGCAGTGGAACTCTGTCTCAGAGTGTAGTGGACACATTTTCTTTGAGGTTTTTAAACAGAAACTGGATGGACATCTGTCCAGGGTACTTTGTGCTTTTCCTGCATGGCATAGGGTTGGACTAGATAGCTCGTTCGATCTCTTCCAGCTTTATGATTCTATGATTGTAACAGTATTCACTGTTATTCCAGTGCAGTTATGCCAAACATCCTCATGTGATCTCAAAGATATGTTTAAGAACCTCCAATCAAAAAGAATTTTCAAAGACAGCCTTGTCATAGGCTATCAATCGTGACCAAGTATGATTGTCTTCCAAGTGTAGAGCCTTGGTTAGCGGATGTCCTGATTTTCAAACACTTTCTGCTTCATTTAAAAATGCTGCACTCGCAGAGCTAAAACAGTATATTTCGGTGTTGGTGTCAACCTTTTTGGAGAGGTGGCTGTCTAGGTAGTTGAAATGCTCAACATTTTTAGCATTACACCATTGAGCTTTATTTCTGGCACTGTGGAGGGATTGATTGGTGCCAGCTGGTAGAGCAGTTTGATTTTCTTGATGTTCAGTGAGAGGCCAAGCTTTTTGTATGCTTCTACAAATGTGTTTAAAGTGGCTTGCAGGTCTTCCTCTGAAAGAGCACAGACTACATTATCATCAGCATACTAGAGTTCTATAATAGAAGTTATTGTGACTTTACTTTTACCTTTCAGCCTGCTGAAGTTAAAGAGCATGCTATCTATCAGATATGTGATTTCTACACTGGCGTACCATCAACAAGGTGCATAATCCTTGCGCTGAAGATGGGAAAGTTGGGCCAATAGCACATCCCTGTTTGACACCTGATCCCATCTTAAATGAGTTGTGTTGGGAGTCACCATTGTCCAAGACTGTTGCCATGATGGAAGAGCCACAGGATGTTCACAAATATTTCAGGGCATCCCATTTTTAGAAGGATGGTTCAGACAGCATTGCGATTTACCATGTCAACGGCCTTTGCAAGGTCAATGAATGCCATGTACAGAGGTTGATTTTGTTCCCTGCATTTTTCTTCGAGCTGTCATGGAGTGAAGATCATATCTACTGTTCCTCTGGAGGGGCAGAAGCCATTCTGGGATTCAGGAGGATTTTCCTTGTGGAGGTTAAAAGGGATAGTTGATAGTTTTCACAATCTGTTATTTTCCCCTTTTTGAAAAAGGTGATATAATGACATCTTTGAAGTCTGCTGGAAACTTCTCAGTCACCCACACTTTTTCAATAAGCTTGTGGAGTTGTTGTGTCAGCTCATGTCCACCCTCTTTAAAGATTTCAGCAGGAATTCCATTAGGTCCACTGGATTTGTTATTTTTTGGTTGGTTGATGGTTTTACTGGATTTCTCCAAGATAGTCAGTGTGCCAAGCTCATCCATGGTTTGTCATGCTCTTTCCAACATAGTGCAATTGATCTTTTGTCTTTTAGAAGTTTGGTTCCATCTGATGACTATAGAGGGTGTATGTCATGGTTGTTGGGCTATAAATGACCTTTGTGACTTTAAAGAATCCCCATGCATTGTGGACATTATACTTGAGCCATTTTTGTCCACCAGATGTTCTTAAATTCTCTGGTCTTTCTTTGACCTCAGCTTTGCATTATCATATATATTTTTTCATAGCATCACAGCTGATGTCTTTTTGACACATTTGGAAGACTTTTCTTTTCTTAATGACTAAATGTCAGATTTCATTATCATTCTCATCAAACCATTTTTGATGTTTCATAGTTTGGTATTGAATGGTTTCTTCATAGGCCAAGACAGTCTATTCCACTGTTGAACAGCTTTTACTATTGTGAAGTTCTTCCTTATTTTTAGCTAGAATGTGAAATTTTCAACCCATTGGTTTAGGTCCTATCCTCAAGAGCAGTAGAGAACAAGTTTGTTCCAGCTTCCAGATGAAAGTAGGTTTGGCCCTGAATTAAGCTGCAAGCGTATATGACCAAAATAGTATTTTCTTTTGGAGTGTTGTGTAGTTTCCAGGCTGTTTGGCAGTGTTCTAGCAGCATTTTCTCCAGACGTTTCATCTGAATCTGTGGTTGGAATCTTCAGAGGATCTGATGTTAGTAAAGCAAGAGGAGTATAATTACATGTGGAATGTCCAAGATGGGAGAAAAGAAAAATTGTCTGTTAAACAGGTGTAAAGGGTGCCATTAGCAAGCTAGATTTGTGTGTGTTGAGTGAGATCCACCCCTTAGCTTGTGAGTAACCATGAGTGTAGCATAGTCAATTAACGAGGGCATCTGGATAAAAGTAGCCTGACCTTTGTTCCTTTTGAATTGTTTGCTGCCTAGAGATATCCTAGGTCTGGGTGGTGTTCACTAGCCCTTGATTGCTTTGCTGCCAGGAGGCCTCCTGTGTCTGGGTGGTGTTCATTAGTCACTGTCTTGATTCTAGTATTTTTCAATACTAGTGTCCAAATTTTGTTCATTTTCATGGTTTCTTCCTTTCTGTTGAAATTGTCCATGTGTTTGTGGATTTCAGTGGCTTCTCAGTGAAGTCTGACATAGAGGCTGTCAGAGTGGTCCAGAATTTCTGTGTTTTCAAATAATATTTAAACATAGGCTGGATGGCCATCTGTCGGGGGTGCTTTTATTGTGCTTTTTCTGCATGGCAGGGGGTTGGACTAGATGGCCCATGTGGTCTCTTCCAACATAATGATTCTATGATTCTATATTTTGTGCCCCGCTTGGTTTACCATGTGTTTTGCTATCGCTGATTTTTCTGGTTGAATTAGTTTGCAGTGCTTTTTGTGTTCTTTGATTTGTATCTAGGTGCTGCATTTGGTGGTCCCTATGTAGACTTCTCCACAGCTGCACAGTATGGGGTAGATTCCTGCAGTAGTTATTGGATCCTATTTTTCCTTTGCTGAATGTAGCATTTGTTGAATTTTCTTAGCAGGTCTGTAGATTGTTTGTAGGTTATGTTTCTCCTCACTAATTGACTCTGCTACCCTCATGGTTATTCACATGCTAATGGGTGGATCATAGTCAACTTCAGGTGGAACTTTTTGGAAGAAGTTGATATGGAGTTGCACTGGAGTCCTATAGAGAAGACTTCTCCAGGCATTGCAAGATCATTTTTTTTATAATTTGCAGCTCTTCGTGTATAATTGAAATGGCGTTCAATGAGCTCATATAATATGTGGGCCTATTATTTTAAAAAATATCAGTTGTAGCCCGGGAGAATTCTCAGTTTGTAAATACTGACTTTTTGAGGGCCTCCTGAGTGTTTTATGCCCAAGGTTCTTTCTGATTATGGGAAGCAGAACTACACAAAGATGTCATCAGCTAATCTTACATATTTAAACCTCCTGAAACAGAACAACATTCAGCTTTGGACAAACATTACAATTTACCCTGTTGTCTAAAAGGTGATACAGGTCCCAGATGCTCCTCTTAGGTTCTGTCTCTAAGGGGACTTCCTCTCAGCAACCCCAGCCTCTGGAAAATCATGGATTTGACCATGAAAAGAGAAAACAGGTAACTGTGAGGCAGTGTACCCTCCTGAGATCTCTGAAGCAGAAGCTGGTCCATTAAAATTGGTTTCCTTCAGATGTCCAGCAAATGCTCCCTTAAATAATCCCTTCTAAGAGACCAATTACAAGTTAGATATCAGGACCCTGACCATATCTGGTTTTGTTTGCAACCATCACCTACAAATGTATTATACAAGTTATGTTTGTGCATTCAAATTGCCTATTCACTTATGGTGATCCTATGTATTTCATGGGACCACACTTTGAGTCTCTTTCAGGAGATATAAAGCAGGGTATAAATCATCATCATCATCATCATCATCATCATTCATTGGCTTTCTTTGACTTGTTAAAGACACAGAGTTAGGAACTGGAAAATGGATGCACCTCTAATCATGTGAGCTAGCATGGGAGTCTCATTGCACTGACCTGGGGCAATTCACACAACCTCAGGGGGAGGCAAAGACAGAATCTCCTCCAAAGAAATCCTCCCAAGAAATTGCTATATCACACTGGCTCACTAGAACTTATTACCATTTAGATCATATACAACTTCTTAGATGTAGCTGATGCCATAGAATTCAAGAGTTATTGTCTAAATAAATTGTGGGCTAGATGAAGAAGAATAAGCGGAAGGTGTATTCAGATTTATCAGTATCAAGTCCTACATCTAGTGTTAGTTGAGGGAGGGGGAGTTGAAGGCCACGCATCCATGCCCATGTGTGCTTATATCCACACCTCAGTGTGATACCATCCTCTACCACTTTTGGAATCCAAGGGAATACTGATCATTGGGTAAAGCATGAGGCATGGATCAGCTAAGTGACAGGAGGAAGTTAACATAATCTTGCGGATTCTACACAGGAATCCTTTGAGGACTACATATGGCCATAGCTCTGTGAGTTATACACTCCTGACCTAGAAAAGGTGGGTCAGTTGATCTAAGAATAGCATAAAATTCTGCTTGAAGAGGGTCCCATTTCTTTAAGGTTGTTTGTCAAAATCTTGTGGTCCTCCAGATATTGTAGTTCTGCTGCTAAAATTATTTCTCTCAATAGTTAGCTGCAGTTGATGATAGCTAAGTTACCCATGTGATAGTTGGAACTATAATAGTTCACTTCAATTCAAAAACATCTGGAGAGCCACAAATTGCCCACTCCTACTTTAAAGAGCAATTTAAGGTTTGTCCTCCAGAAAGACAAAATTCAAAATCTGTAATAAGTACAACCAGCTGTTGATTGGAACTGGCTACTTGGAATATATACTATGATTATTAGAAAAACTTTCCTGGTAACCACTCTACTTCTGGACAGAAGTGAAGATTCTGGACCTCACTTGTAAAGCTCTATATCAGATATGGAGAAAACTATGTCTCTTGAAATTATTGGATGCCAGCAGCTATCATTCTTGTCCTTTGGTCATGCTGACTGGGGCAGGTAGCAGCTGAAATCCAACAACATTTGGAAGAGTCCATAATTTATCAGGATCAGGTCCTGCATTGGATCCGTGAAACCCATGAGGGACTGCCTTCCTGTTGAATTTGCTGCCATGCTCATATTTGCAGGTGCCATTGAAATTCAACGACTATTACACTGTCTGTCTTAGATGAATATTTGGTATCTATATCAAGCAGAGTGCAGTGTAGCCAGAACAATACGAGCTTGTAATAGGAAATAAGAGATAAATACTCAGGATGCCCTTGTACGGTTAAAACAAGTAAAACTTACATTTACTGTTTCAGGAAATCCATCTGGAATAGAAAAGGCAATAGATAAAAGAAGATTACCTATATTTTAGTAGAAGAGCCCCTAAAGCTGGCTTTCATGAGTGGGTGTAATGTCTATTGCACATAAAGGAGAAAAACAGAAAGGCGGCAAGGAAGATGAGAGAGAATCAAGGGGGAGGAAAAAAGAAAGAAGGAATAAGGCAAGCTGGAGCGCATGCAAGTTTTATTGGGAGAATGGATCTGTCCTGTATTTCATTCATTTACCCTTAAACTACAATGTCAACGACCTATATAAATATAATTGTAACTATTTTAAAAATGTTTTTCAAATTCCATTAAAAGTTGTATCTCTTGTGATATAACATGTACATTTAAAGTCTGTCCTCTGTAGGTTTTCATAACTATAGCTCAGGCAGGATCTACACTGCCATCTAATCCAGTTTCTGAATGTAGATTATCCTCTTTGAACTGGATTACTTGAGTCTACACTGCCATATAACCAGTACAAAGCAGATAATCTGAATTCGGAAACTGGATTATATTGCAATGTAGATTGGCCTTCCAATGCTGTATAGACTTCAAACTCTGTAGTGGAGGTTTGTGTACATTAAACCATCAGAGAACAAAGGTGTTTCTATCTCAGCTACCCATGTAGATAGTTTTGAATTTCAGTTTCTAAACTATGTTAGAGAATATGGGATTGGAGTCATGTGTGGATAACATGTCCCAAAGTACTAAGATTCTGGGATGACATTCTCTCATGGATAAACCAAGTAGCTGGGGCAGACAGTATGCTTTGGAGAAGTTCTACTAATGATTTCAGTATTTGAAAGTAAGAATAAGGATTTAGTAAATAAAAATCTTATATTGCTCATGTTATGTGTCACAAGACTCAAAATATTCAGAACCTGGAAAAAACTAGAGAACTGGATAAATAAGATATGGGCTATAGCCATATCAGAAAAGTTAACCTATAAATTAATATTAGTAATAGGAGAAATAAAGAAAGATCTAGTTCATAATATATGGAAACAATTTATCAGCTTCATGTGTAAAAGTAACGGTGAATTCTAACCACCAAATGCCCAAGAAAGATTATGAATGAATGATTACAAAATATAATAATTATATGCAGTTAATAAAATCGGAATACGTAAAAGTAATAGAACCGGCAGAGCTGTATTTTTATAACGGTATATGGATGATGTTGATGGTGGGGCTATGTATAGATCTGGGAAGAGATGATGTAACAAGGCAATTGTAATATGTTAAATGTTTTGAAATAAATAAATAAAGTTAAAAAACAGATTTAAGAGTATTTCAGATTTTAACATTCTTGATGCTAAACCTGTATCGTGTAGTGTGAGTACATAATTGATCTCGGTTTGCTTCCTCCTAAGCAGAACATGAATGAAGCAGTGTGGAATCTGCCAGTGTGACTGTACATCATAAAAAGCTTTGTTATTAAACAATCAAGCACAATTTACCTGAAGAGCACAGAAATAAGGGGCTGAATAATTAAATGGAAAAGAGGTTTGCAAGCAAGTTATCCTCATCAGATCTTCTCAAGATTTCAAGCAGATAAATTACAGACAGTTATTGATTTTGCTAACCCAAGTTACAAGGCCAAACCTTGATTATTGATATTTTAGCATGTCATGTCATTACATGTCACAAGTTAATGTGATACAATCAAGAAAGTGGAATGAACACCACTTTATCAATTGTGTTGTTGGTGTACTTTTAAAATGGTCTTTACATTTGTTAGGGATCCTTGTTTTGTAGACTGATCCACCCATACATTATAGGTTATACATATTCTTTGGATCCACCCCCCAAAATTAAGAATGTAAAGCAAATGCAAAGTGGACAAAAATCATACGTTGTTGTGTGGGAAACATCTAATTTGATTAGATCCACTGAATGATAGACCAGTTCCTTTTTAAGGACCACATCACATTGATGAGGTTCTGCGGGGCGATTTGCCAGCCTCTGTGGTGAATCACCAGGGCTGTGGGACAATCCCAGCACCCCACCTCACCAGTGGTGATGCTTTCCCATCACATGTGAGGAAACATCACTAACTGACTCCCCCGCGCAGGCCCTGTGGTTTCCAATGGAACATGGGAAGCCTTCCATGTTCTGGGCACATCATTGTAGGACAGTTGCACCCCAGTTCATGGATGAAGCCCTGCTGGAAGTGAGCCTACACTGTGTGATGAGTGACATGAAGTTTCATCTTTCAGCTGTGCTGCAAGCGTCCTAGGATGCTTGCAGACCATTGTGTGATGAAGTCCTAAGACCCATCGGCTGGGGTTAGGAATGGGATTTAGGTTTCTGTTTCAAGCAAGGTTGCCTATTTCCATTTTATCTTTCCCTTGACCCTAAATCTTCATCCTTCACTGGTGTACTTTTAATGAAGAATCTAGACCTGTAGCTCCTAAACTTTTGTCCTCCAGGTGTTTGAAATTTCAATTCCCAGAATGCCAACCAGCTTGGCCAACTGCCAGGAATTCTGAAATCTAAACTCCCAAACACCTGGTGGACCAAAGTTTGGGAACCATTAATCTAGACATTGTCCTCATCGAATGATTGCATTCTGATACTTTATGTCATCCACCATTTGTGTGTAGTCTAGATCTTGAATTTTAGACAGCACTGTACAGCTAACATGTTTTAATACTAGATTTTACTGTTTTGAATCCATCTTGTGGAATTTTAGAATTTGTAGTTCGGTGGAATTCTCAGGACTTTCTCTCAGAGGACTCTGTTTGCTTTCATTTTGTGGAAGGAGAATTTTACTATTTTTTCAATGTTAAAGAAAGGGAGTGGAGAGGAAACAAATTATTAAAGACCCTCTACAGGCAATCCCCGGGTTATGAACAAGATAGATTTATTTATTTATTTACAGTATTTATATTCTGCCCTTCTCACCCCGAAGGGGACTCAGGGCGGATCACATTACACATATAAGGCAAACATCCAATGCCTTAACATAGAACAAAGACAAGACAAACGCGGGGCTCCGAGTTGGCCTCGAACTCATGACCTCTTGGTCAGAGTGATTTGTTGCAGCTGGTTGCTCAACAGCCTGCTCCACAGCCCAGCTGTAGGTCTGTTATTAAGTTGAATTTGTATGAAAGTCAGAACAAGTACGTTTTTTCAGTGTAACTCCAGCCAAAAATATATATTAGCTTTGGATATCATAAGGAAGATTTAACCCCCCTGTGGTGTTTGTTTTGCTGCCAGTGCTGCTGTTCAGAAGATTCCACCTCACTTTCTGTCCTTGTGATAATTAGATTTTGGGGGAAAAGGCTTGTTGTGGAAATGAGGAATGGTGATAAAGCTCCAGTTGAGACACTTTCCCCCATGGAGTAAATTTCCTTTCCGAGGGGTAGATTTCTCTCACTTCCTGTTGTCTCACCCTCATTCTTAACTATGAGTTGTTTATTAGTCAGATGTTTGTAACTGTTATGGTTTGACTTCCTTACCTGTTTTGTGTTCTGCCTTACCTATTCATACATTCTCTGTTTATTTTCTCTTTGCTTTTCCTATTAGTCAGGAATAGCATCCATGTCCTACTCGGACATATTCATTGCAATGGATACATGGACAACAGAAAGTAGGGTTGCATCCATGAAAATTATTGTCAGTCCCTACTGACAATACTGCACAATATGGTCCTAATCATATAAAGGAAATATGGGCAGCCTCCAAGACCATTTTGTGGCTTTCATATCTATTTCAACTTCTCTAGTTGAAAGTTGTGTGTGTGTGTGTGTGAGAGAGAGAGAGCGAGAGAGAGAGAGAGAGTGAGTTGAGACTTTGATGGAAGGACCGTAGGACAGAAAGAGGGATGCAAAACAGATCACAATGTAACAAGCAGAAAATAAAACCAACCAGAATCAATAAACATGAGGGAAACAGAGGTTTCTGAACCTTCCCGTCATATGATGACACTTCAGTCAATTCTAAGTCTGCTGAAATCTAACTAAAAGAATTTGACCATTAAGAAAAGATTTCCATGTCCTTTCCATGCTGATCATGAACCATTGATTTTGAATTCTCTGCAGATTTTCCATCACTTCACAAGTCACTGCCATCCATAAATCAGCTTCTGTAGGAATATTTGGAGACTTCTAATTTAGGGCTGATTTTACTTTTATTAATGTCAATGCATTCAGAATAAAGTCTATTTTTAACACAATCTCTTTCAACCAACTGAGCTGTAATACCAAAAAAGCTAAAAGAAAAGTATGATACTTATGATAGTATAAATTTGTATCTCCAGTTTGAAAAGGATCAGATAGCAGCGGATAATGTAAAAGAATGAAACATTATTTCTCAAAAGATAAGAGGTAATTTTCAGTAGTATTTTAAAAAAACTAATCAATTCATTACATATTTTTATCTTGAGAGGAAGCAATACATTACATTGTGAATTAATAATGTTTTACTAACATGCTATCTTAAAAGTACATGAAAAAATGTTCCCAAAATTACTAAGTCATGTCACAAATAGTACTCATTTCACAAAAATAGCATTAATGTTAAAATCTTTTTTAAATGTTGTTATGCGAACAATTGTTACTCCATCCCCAAAGAAATGCATTACAAATCATCATCATCATCATCATCATCATCATCCTTTATTTTTCTATCCCGCCACCGTCTGCCCAAAGGGACTTGGGGCAGCCAACATGGGGCCAAGCCCAAAACAGAAACAAAATATGACAGTTAAAACCAATATAAGTAAGTAAAGACAATATCATCATAACATTCAGATATAATAGACAAATTAAAAATACAAAAACAGCATAATGACCCGATAGGGAAGGTAGTAAAAACAACATCACCATCAATGGATAAAATGGGGAAATCAGGTCAAAAGTGTGTGATTTCAAGAGCATTAATAAAGTGCCTGGACAAATGTCAAGCATTTCCTGAGATAATTTGGGTAGGATAGGTAGGAGGGAAAATAAAGTGCAAGGAAACAGTATGTCAATGGGAGGGGTCTAAGATGTCATTGATTGTTCGAATGCACATCTGAAAAACCATGTTTTTAGCTGTTTAATAAAGGCAGACAGGGTTGGGGCCAGTCTAATCTCCATAGGAAGGGAATTCCAGAGCTGAGAGGCCACCACAGAGAAGGCCCTCTCCCTCATTCCAACAAGCCGAGCCTGTGATAATGGAGGGAATGAGAGGAGAGCCTCCCCAGAAGATTGAAGAGATCATGTAATTTGAAATATTGATGGGAATTGCAGTCTTAAAATCATACTTAATATCAAAAGGAAAAAAAAAACCGTTGGGACATGATGTCATGTCCCTTTATTACCAAATGGGCCAAAAACCTACAGGATCTTTTTTCCAGTCAAACACTGGAAACACGTTCATTCAACAGGTTTAATTCATCAAAGCACACTGCCGGGTGAACAAAAGGAAAAAGTGTCACACAATACTGAGATGCAGCTCAGTTTTATCAACACCTTGAGCATGCGCACAAAATCTTTCCTTAAATTTGTGCCTCAGCTCTGTTTCTTCCTTTGTTCCCTTCTGATGCCAGCTCTTATCAGGATTCCTGTGCCTGTTTTTCCTCAGCAGCCAATTACCCCTCCTGCACTCCCCTCTGCGCCTGCTTATTATTATTATTATTATTATTAATAATAATAATAATAATAATAATAATAATAATAATAATAATAATAATAATAATAATAGACTGCCCTATCTCCCTGAAGGGACTCAGGGCAGTTTCCAACATATATGGCAGACATTCAATGCCAAAAAAGGTGTGTGTGCACCAAAGTTTGCACCAAATAGTATATCTGTAGCACAACTTTGAACTCAATAACAGATAAAAATAGCCAAAGATAAAAATTAAATGACCCATACAAACATAAATACATAGTATAAATTTATAATGGTGTAAAAAACATCTAGAAACTAATAACTAAAACCTTATAGAAAGATGAAATGATTTGCAGCAACCAGCAGGCTGAGGTCAAGCTTTAATAGACAAGCTTTAGACAAGCCTTAACATATCTAGCCAAAGGTGTAGGTTGAGGCATGTTAATCTTCCTCTCCATACGCCATGGTGCATAGGTGGGTTTTTAGAAGCTTTTTGAAAGGGAGGAAAGAGGGGGCAGTTTTTAGTTCTTTTGGAAGGGAGCTCCAGAGGTGGAGAGTGATCATGGAGATGGCCCCCTCTCTCATTCCCACCAGCCATGCTTGAGACGGGGGTGGGACACAGATGATGGCCTCCTCCGCAGATCGCAACGCTCGAGCAGTTTATATTCAAAGATGCGGTTCTGCAAATAGTCTATGCCCGAACCGTTTAGGGCTTTATAGGTAATGGCCAGCACTTTGTATTTAGCCTGGAAGCAGATCAGCAGCCAGTGAAGCTGCCACAACATGGGAGTCGTCCTCTCATGATACTGCACTCTGCTAAGTAATCTGGCTACTGATCTCTGAACTAATTGCAGCTTCCAGACTATCTTCAAAGGCAGCAATTTCCTTTTGAAATTGCCTCTTGCCTGAGCTCTCTGTTTTGATTGGTAACTTTCCACCCAAAGCCCCTCTAGTCCTGGCTGGTATTTTTCCAGTCCAGGCTCTAGTCCTTTCATTTTCCTTTCTTGACTCTGTTCTGTAGTAGATGCCAAAGTGTTACCAAAGTGTCCAAAAGATGCTGCAAATTAATCATGAAGCTCCACTACAAAACATATCTTTGGTTTGAAAATGCAAGGGTAACTGTGCCTGACAGTAGGACAATTTCCATAGTCCCTAATGAATTTTTTTCCAATTTTTTTTTTCATTGGCTTGTGGAATGTCTTAACGGATTGTTTATCAATAATATCTGTGGTTGTTTTTGTGTTTAACTGAGTCTTTAATCTACTGAATAAAGAACGTATAGTATTTCTGATATGTGCTGCAAGGATAGAGATAGTCAAAGTATGGAAAAATTAGAAATTTTATCAATACAGAATTGATTAAACAGAATATGGACCATTGCTTTATCTGAAAAATTAACATACAAAGTAAGATTAGAGAGAGAAGAAAGGAAAGATAATTTGTTCGAGGTTGTAGGGAAACCATTTGTCAGCTATATGTGCCAGAGCAATAGCAGATTTAAACCACCCTTAGACCAAGTGAGATTTTGGATAAATGACTAAGAGAACATATGACTATTATTAATAAAATAAGACAATCGAGTAGATGGTAATTTATTAGTGAGAGGATGGACAGGGAAATAGTTTGTAAACGTCTGTGACTTGGGATGGGGAGGGAGGATGGGAAGCAGTTGAGGTAGACATAAGTATGATTAACACCACAGCATTCATAGTAAACCATTTTATTTTCCCACTGCAGTCCTTAAACACTGCAGATGTTTTAGATAGAAGGATCCAATATGCTGCCCCAGGAATAGCTTTTGTAACAAATACTGGGGGCCTTTCCACACAGCTGAATAAAATCCCTTATTTTCTGCTTTGAACTGGAATATATGGCAGTGTGGGCTCACATAACCCAGTTCAAAGTAGATATTGTGGGATTTTCTGCCTTATATTTATTTATTTCATGTCAAAAGCATTGATACAGCAAATACATTTCAAATAATGGAAATAAAATAAAAAAGAAAAGAAATCACAAGCAACTAAATAGTTTTGGACCAAAAGCGGGCAACAGCAACCGCATTGTCTGTAGCTTTAAACAACTCCTCCTCTGTACATGAGGCAGGGCATTGTGGGCAAGCATACATATGCTGAGTTGTTTGTTCAGCTCCACAGTCACACAAGGTGGAGGATTCCTCCAGGCAGTGCCACCTTGCCAAGTTGACTTTTGATCTGCCCACTCCACTTCTGAGTCTGTTTAGGGACTTCCATGTTGCCCATTCCTGGTTTGCCCCTGGAGGAAGACCCTCTTGGGGGGCCATCCAGTTAGAATTGCCAGGTTTACCTGCCCAGAGGGACACCCTTGCTGTTGCTGGAGGAACATCAAGAGGAGTGGTGGTTCTCATGAAGCCCTTCCTTGATTTGAGTCTGGTGGGAGGAGGGTGATAGCCATACAGTGGGTGGCTTTCACAATGTTCAACCTTTTTTCTCTCACCATTAGCAGCAACTTCCCGTCGCACGTCAGGAGGGGCAATGCCAGCTAACTTGATATTCTGCCTTGATATTCTGGGTTATATGGCTGTGTGGAAGGGCCCTGAGTCTTCTAGACCACTGTATCTTAAACTGTGAGTCCCAACTCCAAGTGGTTCTCAACCTATGGGTCCCCAGATGTTTTGGCCTTCAACGCCCAGAACTCCTAACAGCTGGTAAACTGGCTGGGATTTCTGGGAGTTGTAGGCCAAAACACCTGGGGACCCACAGGTTAAGAACCATTGCTTTAGCCCGATGCTGGGGTTATGAAAAAATTGGCAACAGGAAAAGGTTTCTGGATGCCATGTAGACATTTAAACAAATTATTAGCTAGAACATGCAGTGTTTACAGTGGAATCTGCAGAAATTAATTCAGCTGTACTTCATAAAAAGGAAAATCAGTCCATTTCACAACTAATATTTTATACCCTTTATATACCCATATAGTCAGGGTCACATAAAAATGTTAGGCCGAAAGGGGTCATGAAAACATTTCTCAGATGGAAAGAGATCAGAAGTGGAAAAGGTTTATGAACCCTTGTTCTATCCATGGGCAGGCAAAAGTGAAAGCCTGTGGCTCTGTGCTATTTTGTGTGTTCATCCCTCAAGACTCCCTGGACCATACTTTTCCTGATACCTTCTCCTTCACAGAGGGTGGATTGACTTCCCTGGGAAGCTTCAGAAGCAGCAAGTCAACTTTTGAATATATTATATGGGAACTGTGCCATTTAATATCATGTAATGATAACATTTTTTTTTTCAAAACCAGAAATGATGTTCTGGTCACTTCTGAGGTTTATGTCAAGCATCCCAACCCCTCATTAAAAAAACCCCTAGAACATTTTTTCTGTGAAAACACAGAAAAATACACATACCAACCACCAGAAGTACCCCAGTATCCCATACCACCTCTAAATACCTATGTTTTCCTCTGCAGTAAATTCGATAAAACCACAGCAGTAGCTACCAGTTAAAATGGGCGGTATGCATATAATACATATATTCCTATCCTCTGAGGGCACTGCGAGACAGGGCTTAAGAAACCTGCTTCATCATGGGTTTAAGTATCCACGCCTTTCCCAAAAATCCAGGCTTTCCTAGTTGGGTATCCCCATGACATCTTACTAACTTCTGGGGTGGCATGGGGCCACCCATCCCCCATAAAAGCCCTACCCTAAGCCTTAAAATAAAATAAAACTTATTGGGCCATTGTGATGCCTCTCCAACAGGCTTCCTGGCATGTAGAAATGACATGCCAGGAGTCAGGGGGACCAGGACCGATTTGCCCAATAAGCTTTATTTTATTTTAAAGGCTTTTGTTGGGGTTGGGGAGGAGGAATTCCCTCCTCACTCCTCCAGCTTTTGGAAGCCCCCCAAAAACTGAAATGGGCTGTGGGAACTGACCCCTGGGACTGTGAAAGCAGTCTCATGGGTCAGTCCCTACAGGCCCTATGACCATTGGACTCAGACCTTTCAGGAAGTCCCAGGTCTAATGTGGTATCAAATTAATTCAAGTCGAAGCAGTATTTACCTGCTTTGTCACAAATTAATTCTCATTTACCAGAGGCATCATTTGGATGCCTCTGGTAAAAGTCCGACAGGGCCCACATTTTGGGTCCTGTCTGGAAGTGCCTTTAGTTGGAAAGTTTCAGGAATCATATCCGTTACCCTGGATTGTTTTCCTTTGAAAGCAGTTAGAGAGACTGTTATTTTGCAATATTTTCATTCATTCGCAGCCCCTCCAAAATTGCAGGTACGTCTTTTGGCTTCCTGCTTACACACACAGACCTGACTCATTCCTTCCTACTCTTGTGCAGGGGAGTAAGTATGATTCATCTCTAACCAACAGCTGTGTCTCCTTAGGCCATCCTAGTCACTTCCGCTAAGATACATGTTAGGAAAGTTACAGGCTATCAACAATATTTTGGCAGGTCTTAAAAAGGGATGACCTCCTGGCTCCCACACTAAGCCATTGCTCTGTCAAGACATTATCATCATCATCATCATCATCATCGTCATCATCATCATCATCATTTATTGTCTTTATTTATACTCTGCCTTTCTCCCCATAGGAACTCAAGGTGGCTAACATTCCACACTAAACAAGTTTAAAAAGTGCAATGCAAAAGTGTAAAAGCAATTACATAACAGTGTTGTAAAACAATATTAAAATACAATAAATACATTAAAATAGCTTTTAAAACTCTTAAGCCCTCCCACATCACCCCTAATTAAAAACCACAGCACCCCCTGAACTGATCTTAAAAACCTTTTTCTTTAGAGTAAATAAACTTAACTGGAAGAGATCCTGAAGGCTCATCTTAACCAATCCCCACCTGATATTAACGCTATAGCATATTATTACACACATAAATATATTCATGCATAGTGTGTTTCTGCTGGATGTCTGACCAAACAAATAAGTATGCAGGCCTGTAGCCGGGGCGGGGGGCGGGGGTGGTGGTGGTAAGGTTTTAAACCCCCCTCCACCCAAAATGTTTCAGGTTAAGAAAAAGCCCTTGGTTACTCATGGATTTTAACAGATTAACCAATTAATGAGTAAACCGAGTTTTTTTTACCTGAAACATTTGTGGGGTGTTGCACCCTTAACCCCCCCCCCCCCCACACACACACACACACACACCCAGCTACAGGCCTGAACTGTATAGGCCACCATCAAGGTTGTGTGGTGGAACACTAAGGTGATCAACTTTGCTGATCTCCTTAGTATTCGTCATCTTTCTGGGATTGCAAAATATGAAGGGGAGGTATTAAACACCGGACAAAGTATAATGTTTTGTTTGGTGGGTTAACTTGTCCTAGTGAGCAAGTTGGACAGATCTCCTTTTGATGTACCAGTCAGGATTATGTGCTTCAAAATAGCATGAAGTAGCAGATCTGGCTTCTGACAAAGATAAGACCTATTGATCCTTCTATTCATTCAAGGGAGAAAACATGCAGTATAAATTCAGTACATGTTCTGGATAGCTGTGTAAAGCAAAAATGAAAATAAAATTCCTACATACTGCAGGCATGCAATGCAATATTTTCAGCAGTTAAGACATTTAGGGCAGGAATACCTTCTGTACAAAGCTAATAATGTTTTTGGGAGCAGTATTGGCCTTTACTACAATGTGCATATACAGTAGAGTCTCAGTAATCCAAGCCTCACTTATCCAAGCCTCAGGATAATCCAAGCCATTTTTGTAGTCAATGTTTTCAATATATCGTGATATTTTGGTGCTAAATTCGTAAATACAGTAATTACAACACAACATTACTGCGTATTGAACTACCTTTTCTGTCAAATTTGTTGTATAACATGAAGGTTTGGTGCTTAATTTGTAAAATCATAATGTAATTTGATGTTTAATAGGCTTTTCCTTAATCCCTCCTTATTATCCAAGATATTCGCTTATCCAAGCTTCTGCCGGCCCGTTTAGCTTGGATAAGTGAGACTCTACTGTACTTTACATTTCTTATTTCAGTTTAAAAAGAGATCTTGTTTGGTTCCATGGCAAATACCAGTGCAGCTCCTTGTAAGTTTAGGATAGAAACAAATATGGCTCCCATGTCTGTGAAAGTTTGTTTTCTGCATTGTAATCCACATCCACATCAAAAATGCATAGCCTTTTCATTGCCGCAGACCTCATCTAGTGGCAAGGTGATGCGTTAATAGATGTATACATACCAAGCATACATACAACACATGCACACAAAATATTTCTCTGACATGCACACATGATCACTTTGGTGCAAAGCCATAGGGGGATCATTTCAAGCTATAACATTATATCACCATGACTCCACTTAAACTGCCGTGGAAGTATGCTATGGAAATCTGTGGTGAGTAGTTTGGGAGACATTAGGGATCTCTGGTTGATAATTTAAACACTTCACCCTAAATTGTAAATCCAGGACGCCATAACATGGTGCCATGGCAGTTAAAGTGGAATATAGCTCTTTAACCGTGTAGTGTGAGAAGGCCCAGGAAGACTTAAACTCTCTCTCCCCCCGCCCCCCCCCCCTCCGCCATGCCTTTTGTGGTGCAATAATAGCTCTGGGTGCTTCCAGACAGCAATTTATTATGGGTAAAAATGGGTTAAAGTAACCTGTTTTCATCCACGTTGCTGTCCCCATGGGTGCCCAAAAGAAGCGGGCTTTCTAACCGAGTCACCATGAGGCCTCTCAGCAGGCTTCCTGGAACGTACCAATGACATGCCAGAAGGCGAGGGAAGGGGGAGTAATTTGCCTTCCTGGCACATCATTGGTATATTCCAGGAAGCCTGCAGTGAGGCCTAATGGTAACCCAGTAAGTTTTCCTTTATTTTTAAGGCTTTTTGGGGTGGGGTGGGGAGGGGATGGGTGCTCTCTTCGTTTTTCTGGGCTCATGGGGACCGAAGAAGCAACTTGGTCTGTAGAGACAGACTATAATAAATAATAATAAATATATATTTATTATCCACCCTCTCTCCCTGAAGGGACTCAGGGTGGAAGGAGTCCCAGTAGTCTGTCCCCACAGGGCTCATACACTATTAGACCCGGGCCTTTCAGGAAGCCTGAGTCTAATGGAGTATCAAAATAATTTGGGACAAAGCAGGGTTTACCTGCTATGTCCCAAATTAATTTGCTTTTACCTAAAGCGTTGTTTGGATGCCCCAGGTAAAAATCTGACATGGCCTAGGATATGGGCCCTGTTAGGAAAGGTCCTCAGATTGAGCGGTAAAAGAGCTGGCTATGATTCTAGATTAGCTCTAAACATCATCTCCTGGCACTTTTCCCACATCCTAATTCACCAGGCAGCAGATGCTGCAAAATGAATAGAATTTCTCATCTTTCAATCAGGGTCCAGCATACTATTAGAATCATAGAATCATAGAATCATAGAATAGTAGAGTTGGAAGAGACCACATGGGCCATCTAGTCCAACCCCCTGCTAAGAAGCAGGAAATCGCATTCAAAGCACCCCCGACAGATGGCCATCCAGCCTCTGCTTAAAAGCCTCCAAGGAAGGAGCCTCCACCACGGCCCCGGGGAGAGAGTTCCACTGTCGAACAGCTCTCACAGTGAGGAAGTTCTTCCTGATGTTCAAGTGGAATCTCCTTTCCTGTAGTTTGAAGCCATTGTTCCGTGTCCTAGTCTGCAGGGCAGCAGAAAACAAGCTTGCTCCCTCTTCCCTATGACTTCCCTTCACGTATTTGTACATGGCTATCATGTCTCCTCTCAGCCTTCTCTTCTGCAGGCTAAACATGCCCAGCTCTTTAAGCCGCTCCTCATAGGGCTTGTTCTCCAGACCCTTAATCATTTTAGTCGCCCTCCTCTGGACGCTTTCCAGCTTGTCAACATCTCCCTTCAACTGTGGTGCCCAAATTTGGACACAGTATTCCAGGTGTGGTCTGACCAAGGCAGAATAGAGGGGGAGCATAACTTCCCTGGATCTAGACGCTATTCCCCTATTGATGCAGGCCAGAATCCCGTTGGCTTTTTTAGCTGCCGCATCACATTGTTGGCTCATGTTTAACTTGTTGTCCACGAGGACTCCAAGGTCTTTTTCGCACACACTGCTGTCAAGCCAGGCGTCCCCCATTCGGTATCTTTGATTTCCATTTTTTCTGCCGAAGTGAAGTATCTTGCATTTGTCCCTGTTGAACTTCATTTTGTTAGTTTTGGCCCATCTCTCTAGTCTGTCAAGATCGTTTTGAATTCTGCTCCTGTCTTCTGGAGTGTTAGCTATCCCTCCCAGTTTTGTGTCGTCTGCAAACTTGATGATCGTGCCTTCTAACCCTTCGTCTAAGTCGTTAATAAAGATGTTGAACAGAACCGGGCCCAGGACGGAGCCCTGCGGCACTCCACTTGTCACTTCTTTCCATGATGAAGACGACGCATTGGTGAGCACCCTTTGGGTTCGTTCGCTTAGCCAATTACAGATCCACCTAACCGTAGTTTTGTCTAGCCCACATTTTACTAGTTTGTTTGCCAGAAGGTCGTGGGGGACTTTGTCGAAGGCCTTACTGAAATCCAGGTACGCTACATCCACCGCATTCCCTGTATCGACCCAACTCGTAACTCTATCGAAAAAAGAGATCAGATTAGTCTGGCATGACTTGTTTTTGGTAAATCCGTGTTGACTATTAGCAATGACCGCATTTGTTTCTAAGTGTTCACAGACCACTTCCTTAATGATCTTTTCCAGAATTTTGCCTGGTATTGATGTGAGGCTGACCGGACGGTAATTATTTGGGTCGTTCTTTTTTCCCTTCTTGAAGATAGGGACCACATTCGCCCTCCTCCAATCTGCTGGGACTTCTCCCATTCTCCAAGAACTCTCGAAGATAATTGCCAGTGGTTCTGAAATAACTTCCGCTAGTTCCTTCAGTACTCTTGGGTGTAGCTGATCTGGCCCTGGGGACTTGAATTCGTTTAGAGAGGCCAGGTGTTCCTGGACAACGTGTCTCCCTATTTGGGGTTGGATTTCCCCCAATCCTTCGTCCATTCCGTGTTGCTGAGGTTGAAGATGGCTTTCTTTTTCTGAGAAGACCGAGGCAAAGAAGGCATTGAGCAGTTCTGCCTTTTCCCTGTCCCCTGTCGCCATCACCCCATCTTCTCCTTGCAATGGCCCTATCGCCTCCTTTTTCTTCCTTTTTCTACCAACGTAAGCAAAAAAGCCTTTTTTGTTGTTTTTTATGTCCCTGGCAAGCCTGAGCTCATTTTGCGCTTTAGCCTTGCGAACCTTTTCCCTACAGGTGTTGGCTATACGTTTGAATTCTTCTTTGGTGATTTCTCCCCTTTTCCACTTCTTGTGCATGTCACTTTTGAGCTTTAGCTCAGTTAGAAGTTCTTTGGACATCCATTCTGGCTTCTTTGCACTTGTCTTATTTTTCTTCTTTGTTGGCACTGTTTGCATTTGCGCCTTGAGTATTTCACTTTTGAAAAACTCCCATCCATCCTTAACTCCCTTGTTTTTTAATATCGGCGTCCATGGAATGCCGCTCAGTAATTCCTTCATTTTTTGGAAGTCAGCTCTCTTAAAGTCCAGAAAGCGTGTTTGACTTGTCTTAGTTTCAGCATTCCTTTGTATTGCAAACTGCAGGAGCACATGGTCACTTGCCCCTAAGGATCCAACCACTTCAACTGTATTGATCAGGTCTTCCACATTTGTTAAGATTAGATCAAGAGTTGCTGATCCCCTTGTTGCCTCTTCTACCTTCTGGACCATAAAATTATCTGCAAGGCAAGTGAGGAATTTGTTGGACTTTGTACTCTTGGCTGAGTTTGTTTTCCAGCAGATATCGGGATAATTGAAATCGCCCATGACTACTATATCTCTTCTTTGTGCTTGTTTGGTCAGCTGTTGACAGAAGGCTTCATCAAGTCCTTCATCCTGACTCGGAGGTCTGTAGTAGACACCCACGACAAGATCTTTTTGAGTCCCGGTTCCCTTGATTCTTATCCAGATGCTTTCAAGCTGGTTTCCCGGATTACAGTCTTGCATTTCTTCTGCAACGTAACTGTTTTTGACATATAAAGCTACTCCCCCTCCTCTCCCCTTTGTTCTATTTCTGTGAAAGAGGTTATAGCCCTCAATGGTTAAATTCCAGTGATGGGAGTCATCCCACCAGGTTTCGGTGATGCCTATGACATCGTATGTGTGGTGCTGTGCTAGGAGTTGGAGTTCGTCTTGCTTATTTCCCATGCTCTGAGCATTAGTGTAAAGACATGTAAGCCCCTGTGACCTCCTCTCGAACTGTTTATTTGGGATTATTGTGCTCTCTGTACTTGGTCCTTGCTGTGTTTGTGCAGCCCTCCGTTTAGCCTTTCGGCGGTTCCCTGTGGTCGTGGGTAATATATTGTTCGCCAGGCTGTTGTTCCCCTCCCCCAGTGGATCTAGTTTAAAGTGCGCCTGATGAGGTTTGTGAGTCTGTGTGCAAAAAGATGTTTTCCTACTTGTGTGAGATGCACCCCATCACTTGCCAGTAGTCCATCCTCTTGGAAGAGTAGACCATGGTCAAGGAAGCCAAAATGCTCCTCTTGACACCATTTTCTGAGCCAGTTATTGACCTGTACTATTTTTCCGGCCCTTGTAGAGCCGTGTCCTACAACAGGGAGGAGGGATGAAAAGATCACATGTACATTATACAGTTTTAGCTTTGTTCCCAGAGCTCGAAAATCATTTGTGATCTTTTGAAAAGTATGCCTAGCGGTGTCATTGGTACCTACATGAATCAACATAAGGTGGGGAGGGTGATGGGGCTTTAGGAGCCTGCTGAGCCTCTGAGTGATATGGTGTATTTTTGCCCCCGGGAGGCAGCATGTTTCTCGAGCCATCCCATCCGGTCTGGAAATGATGGCTTCCGTTCCTCTAAGGAGGGAGTCACCTACTACCAAGACCTGTTTCCTTTGAGGATTGACAGGGTCCCTTTTGTGCAAGACAGTGTGTATGTCCCCTGAAGAGTGTTCCTGTTGAAGTGAATCATGTAGGTGTAAAGTGTTGTCCTCCTCCTCAACATCCCCAGTGCATTCATCAATGACAATCCATTGAGATACATCCGAGAGCCCATTACTCTCCCAAGGATGTTCCTGTTGCTCCTGGTCTATGATTGGGGATGGAGCATTTGCATGATTACATAAGTGTGACTGTGGTGATGCACTGTCCCCGTCAGGGCTATCCCCTGCGCATTGATCAAGGGTGGTCCACTGAGTGGTATCTAAGAAACTGTGGTCCTCCACAAGATGTGTTTCCTGATTGTATGTTAATGATGTAAGAATTTCAAATCTGTTGTGTAAATGCAGCTGAGCAGAGGAGTTCTGCGGAGGCTGCCTGGTCCTGCGTCTCCTTCTATGGGTGACCTCCTTCCAAGCCTGAGGGTTGTCTACCTTTGAGTTGATCTCCCCATAAGGTTCCTGATTATGGTCTTGGTGGTGTTGGTGTGATGCAGGCTGCTGATCTACAGCAGCGTGTTGTGCAGTGTCCAAGAAGAGCTCGAGTGCCTGAATGTCCTTAAGGGTCTTAATACGGTGCTCGAGCTGTTGGATCCTCTGTTCCATCATTATTTCTCAGCCTCTTGTTAGTCATCTCCAGTGCAACAATCAGAAACAGTCACAATTCCTCTTTGCACCAGAGATTGTTGGCAGAATGGTATGTAAACATTACTTTGCTGATCCCTGATCAATAGGAAAGCTGCTTGCAGCAGCTGCCACCCCAGTAAAACACAAGTAGGGATATCTACATTTATGGCAATAACGCCACAAATGTGAATACCTAGGGATCATGAATGCAAATCCCCTATAGTGCTGTCAAGAGCCCTGGTGGCGAAGTGCATTAAAGTGCTGAGCTGCTGAACTTGCAGACCGAAAGGACCCAGGTTCAAACCCCAGGAGCGGAGTGAGCTCCCGCTGTTAGCTCCAGCTCCTGCCAACCTAGCAGTTCGAAAGCATGCCAATGTGAGTAGATCAATAGGTACCGCTCTGGCGGGAAGGTAACAGCGCTCCATGCAGTCATGCCGGCCACATGACCTTGGAGGTGTCTACAGACAACGCCGGCTCTTCGGCTTAGAAATGGAGATGAGCACCAACCCCCAGAGTCAGACATGACTAGACTTAACATCAGGGGAAACCTTTACCTTTACCTATAGTGCTGTTACATATGTATAACATCAATGGTGAATTTCAGCCCTTATTGTTTTCTCACTAGTACTACTGACAAAAAAACAAAAATCCTGGAAGCCAGTGATTAGCAACTTTACCTATACATCTCTTCTGATCAGTGGACTATAGGGGAAAGTGGGTGGGTTTTCTTGGGTTTCAGGATCAGGACAGGTGGTGCCCACAGGTTGTGTACCCATTACTAAACTACATACAGCACAACTCTCATTTTTTTCTTTACACCTTCTCCCATTTGACATTGCATTTCCCTTGAAATGAAATCTAACTCTGACTCTGCCAGGCATACGAGTTGTACTCACTGACCTTTTCCAACATACCAGGCTGTACATGAATTTGACATGTAATAGTAAAGACCCCCTGAAAAAGGAAGCAGATTAGGATATGCTTGTTGACCAGATTGGTTCTTCCATTCTTTCTCCCTCATATGTCAAGGTACTGAAGGCGAGGGGTGTAAAGGGGGAGCTGTATTATCAGATCAATTTTGACTCATCTGCTGGAGCTGTGGGAGACGATTTGAGCCTGGGAGGGTGCTCCGGGCATATTCAAACTGTCTACCCAATTGCAAGGTACTCGTTTGCTTCTGAACGAGACAGCCTAGGGACACTCAGGCAGCCAGAAGAGAAAACGAACACGTTGTTTCTTAATTAGGACACCTTCTGAGCCGCAACATGCAAAATGACAGTGGACGTTTCTGCCTGCACCAGCCATTTTTAATCTATGGCTTTGGACAAGCATTTTGCGTCCCACGCAGCTGGAGCCAAGCCAAGGGTGAATCAGCAACTCCATGCCACTTGAAAGGTCAAAGGAGCATCATGCTCCACTCTGCCCATAAATATGTCAGAAACAAAAGTGCTGAGGTGGGAGTTCTCAAGGGGTAAATCTGCAATGTAGATGAGAGGGTCGCAGCGTTGCATTAATGCAATTTCATGACAGTGACAGTTACAAGACTGGAAAAGGCCACAACCCCATCACTTTTTCTGTGTAACCTGCCAACCTTCGTTGTTGCAATATGTGAAAGAGAGTGATAATGTTTTGGCCACAGTGAAGCCAATATATTTTTCTTTCCATGGCTGTTTCCTTTATCCTGCCTATTTATCATCCCACACTCAGGACATGTATTTGCAAAATTTGGTATGCAATTCAGTTTCATATCACTATTGTACTTTGTATGTGTTCACAACCATCATTAATCTCATATTTGAAAGTAATGACGTTTCTTTTACCAGTGTGAAAACAATCATAATTAGTGTCACAATAATTATTGTGCATTGCACTTCACCTTAATATTGTTATAGGTCTTGGAATTGGCACCTTCTTTGTAGCTTTGTCCTCATGGTAAATAATAATTAATATTCATATTAGAAGGCAGCATGACATAGTGGTTTGAGCACTGGACTACAACTCTAGAAACCATAGATAAATCCCCACTTGACCATGACACCCATTGGGTATGCTTGGGCAAGTCACACATTCTCAGCCTCAGAAGAAGTCAACAGCAAACCTCTCTGAACCAATCTTCTTAAGAAAACCCCATGATAAATTCACTTTAAAATTCCCATATAGTGTATCATAAATGACTTGAACACATGCAACAAAATAAGTAGCAATCCTATCAGCACCACACTATATGTATACACATACTGCCTTTTTTCATGGCTTCAGCAAATTAATTCTCAGCAAGCATTCACTTGTGACATTTATGCACAATAGGAAAAGGATTTCTTTTACATTATAAAGAAAAGATCATAGATATTCAGAATCTCAGTAATGTGGAAGGGAAACCTAACTCTCAATTATGGAGCCAACCATCTGGGGTGTCATTCTGCAATTCCTGGGAATCATTAAAAAGAGGTGGGTTCTCCACCTCTGCCACCATTTTCCTGAGAGGAAGCCAAGAAACCAAGCCAGTCTGTCCCTGCAGAGATTTGTGATACTGGAACATCTAATACATCCACAGACCTATTGCCACAAACTCAGCATGGCAGAAGAGAGTTGGGGTTTTTTACATTTCCTTTGTCTTTCCTTTTCTTTTTCTTTTAAAAAAGATTGGGAGCTCTATGCATAGTGCTTATTTTCCACTGTGCTGACAGGAAGAAAAAGCGCTTTGGATTCTGAGAATCAAAAACCTTCCTCAATCATGTCAGGTCCTCATTTTCTCTTTTCTTGTTTCACTACATATCCAGCACAGGAAATGTAAGGTCTATGGATGCTTTTGAAAGGTCTCAAAAAGGCATTCCAAGTGTGACTCATAGAATCATAGAATCAAAGAATAGTAGAGTTGGAAGAGACCTCATGGGCCATCCAGTCCAAACCCCCGCTAAGAAGCAGGAAATCACATTCAAAGCACCCCCGACATATGGCCATCCAGCCTCTGCTTAAAAGCCTTCAAAGAAGGAGCCTCCACCACAGCCCGGGGAAGAGAGTTCCACTGTCGAAGAGCCCTCACAGTGAGGAAGTTCTTCCTGATGTTCAGGTGGAATCTCCTTTCCTGTAGTTTGAAGCCATTGTTCCGTGTCCTAGTCTGCAGGGCAGCAGAAAACAAGCTTGCTCCCTCCTCCCTATGACTTCCCCTCACATATTTATACATGGCTATCATGTCTCCTCTCAACCTTCTCTTTTGCAGGCTAAACATGCCCAGCTCTTTAAGCTGCTTGTTCTCCAGACCCTTAATCATTTTAGTCGCCCTCCTCTGGATGCTTTCCAGCTTGTCAACATCTCCCTTCAACTGCGGTGCCCAAAATTGGACACAGTATTCCAGGTGTGGTCTGACCAAGGCAGAATAGAGGACTCCCATCTTCCGAGAACAGATCTTCATTTTCATCATCCTCTCTGCCCTGGCAGTGGAGACACAAAAAGGTCAAGTGTTGCCAAGACCCCTTTCTAGGGACCATAGAGGAGCCTCTGATAGCCTAGGGGATAAAAGCCTTGTGACTTGAAGGTTGGGTTGCTGACCTGAAGGCTGCCAGGTTTGAATCCCACCCGGGGAGAGTGCGGATGAGCTCCCTCTATCAGCTCCAGCTCCATGCGGGGACATGAGAGAAGCCTCCCACAAGGATGGTAAAACATCAAAACATCCGGGCATCCCCTGGGCAACGTCCTTGCAGACGGCCAATTCTCTCACTCCAGAAGCAACTCAGGTTGCTCCTGACACGAAAAAAAGGGACCATAGAAATGTAACCCAAGAACGGTCAAGAGAATTGTAGCCCAAGAGCTTTCCAACTACCAGATGCCACATTTTACTGCTTATTGCGGCACTCAGCGTAAGGTTTCAAACATGATGTGTGAATTTCTGCAGTTCCGGATATCTCTAGAGTTCTTTTGTGCAGGGGCAATATTGTGATAGTCCACTAGGATCTCAGTGTGACAGTACAATACAAACCCTGTATTTGCAGGGAAATGTTCTAAGATTCCACATCGATAACTGAAACCAAGTGTAATTACAAATTTTATATTTTGATTATATTTGAGTCACAAGCGTGCTCTAGAGTAGAACTGGAAGACCCACAAACACTTCAGGTGGGGATAACATTTGGAGTATAGGTAAGTGAAATGGTGGAAATGGTGTCCATAGATAAGGGAATCAAGCCATACAGGCAAATACAGACTGCTAAGTTAATGTATATCAGCAAACCAATTCTAACCCTTCCAGGAGCAAGACTCCAATTTTGCTCTACCTCAGAAGAAAGACCTTTATAATAACTAATGGGTTTTCATGACTCATCCATAATCAAGGCACTCCTTTGTATTACAAAAGTAACACTTTGTCTTGCTACTAGGAGTCTCTCTCCACCAGCTACTTTGAGAGGAAGCAAGAGAAGCTGTAGGGCAGTAGTTCTCAAACTGTGGGTCCCCAGGTGTTTTGGCCTTTAACTCCCAGAAATCCCAGCCAGTTTACTAGCTGTTAGGATTTCTGGGAGTTGAAGGCCAAAAACATCTGGGGACCCACAAGTTGAGAACTACTGCTTTAGGGGGAGACATAAGTATCAAGTCTGTTAAAAAAAAACCCACTGGTTCTTTGACTATCTGAGGTCCACTTTTTGAATGAATATGGCTCTGACCATAGAATTGGATCTCTATCGCAGCAATTTACCCATGACATTCCCTCCTCTGCCCCTTCCCCATCCATATGCAGAAGGAAAAATTGCCCACAGGGTCCTGTCATCATTTCCCTTTATGGGGCTGGCCTTTTAACTTTAGGGACTGCATGCAATGTGAAAATGCCATGTTATTAGAGAGACCATTGACATTTATTAAAATTGCTGCCTGATCTACCCTGTCATAAAGCTTCTCTTTTTAATGGATAAAATATGAAGGTACATTGCTAAAATACTAGAATATTCTGTTTCAGAGTCTGGACCTAAACTGGCATGTCAGTCAGATGGGATTTACATATTCACTCACCAATCCTGTCCATCCTACCAATACTTCACTATGGCCACTTGGGCAGAAGAAAAAAACGAAGTTTCATTAGACTTATTGGGCACTATTCTCTTAATGAGCAGCTTGGCAGGTTACAAACAAAGCTTTGCAAAATGATTTTTTTATATTACAACTCTCAAAAACTGCCATTAAAATAGCATTTCTGTGCTCTAGTCATAATCTGTTGCTGACTGTTTCACATTAATTTATTATCCTATGAGTGCGAGACTAGACATATGTATCAGGCCAGTTGTAATGTCATCCATTCATTTACAGGTTTAAAGTTCTGCTACATCTGATATCCTCAACTGAAGATGTGAAGTGTTTAGATGTGAAGATGTGAAGTATTCTCTGTTTATGGGAATCTAACTGGGCTCTTAGCTTGAAAGGCCTTGCTCTCTTATCTGTTACTAAGGTCTATCTGTGGTTTGATCCCAGGGACACATCCTTTTTATTGGTCACAGACTTTTAGGATTTCTTCCACTAAGAACTCTGCTTTCCTTTCTTCTCTTGTGATCTTTAAGTGACCTTCAGCACTTTTAAAAAGTTTTTAAAATGTTTAAAGCTTTTCATTGACTTTACAAATACAGTACTTTTATCTCACTTTTTTTTAAAAAATGCAGGCTTTTTCATTCCCATTCTTCTATTACTTTAAACATTTTCTTAAAACTATAGACTGGATAACAGATAGATAAATAGACAGGGATCGTTTAACTTAAATCATAGTCACATAAAAGCATGCACGCAGAGAGAGACATACCAAAATCTTACTGGTTTTTAACTGAGGCACACACAGAAAAATCATTAGTTCTTTTAAATTTCCTCATTTAAGGTTCAAATATGAATCAAGGCAAGATTTACATTCCTGTTGTAATAGTTGACTCATATTGACCAGCAACTGGAGTGTAGGACTTTGGATATCAGTTCTTCCCAACCACATGTGGAGATGGCAAGAATAGAATCTGGGAACATTTGCACACTGTCTATGTGCTTGACCAAAGCTCAGACTAAATTCTGGAGTAGATTTATTGATATGAAATTGACCACAAGAAACCTTTATTGACCACAAGAAACCATTTGTAGAACCCTCTACATCAGTGGTTCTCAACCTGTGGGTTCCCTGATGTTTTGGCCTTCAACTCCACCTTCAACAGCTGGTAAACTGGCTGGGATTTCTGGGAGTTCCAGGTTGAGAAACACTGCTCTACGTTATTCAAATCTGTCTAATGTTATTGAAAAATTGGACCCCAAATTATGAATTATGAGATGTGACTTCATTGAGACATTCAGCGAGTTCGCTTTGCATTTTCGCTTTTTTCTTCATGAATTACTTTGGAATGTTGCCTAACACCCCCCCCCCCAATCCCAGCAAACCCGCAAATTATCATAATCCTTTCAGAATGAATAAGGGAGACTCAGGGGAACACACAATGGGCTTGCATCAGAGCCCTGGATCCTTTTTGCCTGTTTTGCCTGATATTGTATGGGAACGTTTCCTCTCTTATGCACCAAGCTAGAGACCCATCCTTTTTAACACCCGTTGAAATTGTCATTATACCTAAGCACCCATTTTAATCCAGACTAACACCATAGTGTTCACTGGAGCCATATCATTAAGCCCATTATCAATTGGAACACCAGATTCCTTTCTGATCACACCCCTCTCAGGGGCGGATCAATAAATAGGCAGAGTCTTCAAAATAATCTAATGACAGTTTATTTAAGTTTCCTGCCATGGCAGGGACCAAACAGGAATGACATCAGAGGCAATCCCTGACCAATAATGGAGTGGATCCTAACTGGACACTTCTGAACCGATAAGAAGGTAGCACAGGAGCCTTGAATAACTATCAAAATATTATAAATATGTCCTGTATCCAAAATTGTGGTATTTCAGTTCTTTGGAGTGCTTTCTCTGCTATCCTCCTCTTTGGCCACTGAGAAGTAAACCTTTGATTTGGTCTTCAACTCGTCTGCATCCATTCAACCTTCTGAGAAGCTAGACATGCAGAGCTCTGAACCCTGAGATCACACTACACTAAGGTGGTAACTATGGTCAAATCTTCCAGTCCTCAGATTCCCAAAGACCTATAACAGTATTTTGTTTGAACATCAACATTGCTGCTGATGAGCTAATGTAAAGATTTGTGAAACATGAAAATCCTGCTAAAATAGTTGGTTGGATATGGTGCATCTGTTGTATTGTATTCCCTAAGGACCAGCAATATAGCTGGTTAGAAAATGGACTTTGCATTTGATTTTTTCTCCCTGTTTTTTGAGATCAGAAGTTGGCCTTGTGTCAAACATTTGTTGGGCTAAAAAAGCTGTTTTATAAATTGCAAGGCAGGTGGTCAGCCGAATGTTATCCATAACCTTATTTGCTGCTTTCAAGAGATGTGGCATCTGTTTTAGTTGTCCTTTAATTACAATTGTTTGGTTATGGAGTGATGGAATAAAAATGACAGATTGCAGCATTCCTCAATGTAACAAATAATCTACAGGCAAGATCAAAGTTGCAGTTAATTATTGCCAGTTTCTTTGTGTCATGCTTTTGATCATTATTTTCTCTCTGCAAAGATCTCTGACTTCCAGGCAAAGGGAGGGGGGCTCACTGTGGATTTTTGCAGCTATAGATCTTGCTTTTTGTTGTTTTAAATTACATAATGCACAGAGACTACAGAAAAAATAAGTGTTAGTTGGCTTTTGATAAATTTAACCCACATCTCGTGTGATGTGGCTGTCACTTCATTAAACATCCAGGAGATAGTACATGCTAAGCAAGCTGTCTTGAAAAAAGATTGATAGTTTATGATGCATTTTGCTAATCATCCTATTTTTCATCTTGAAAAACAATTAGAAAAGGTTTTAAAAACAAAATGCCCATTGTTTATAAGCTACAGACAGGTTGTGCATAGAAGATGTTGATGTAAAGGCAGGGGTGGGTAATGTGTGGGGTGCATGTACACCATTCATAATCATTAGTAATGTTGGCTAGGGCTGATAGGAGTTGCAGCCCAGCAACACATGGAAGCCTAGAAATTGCACTTCCCTGTTGGAAAAGAACAAAATGCAGAAGAATACACAGTCCTGTAGCTTGAATAATTAAGTAGACAAGCAAATTTGGGTACGTATTCCTATCTCTTGCATTGTGGATTAAAATTATTCAGATTCATTAAAGTGGACAGACACAGACTGTGACACATCAAAGCAAGATCAATCCTCTATAGCTGTGGTTCCCAACCTTTAGTACTCCAGGTGTTTTGAACTTTGGCTCCCACAATTCCTAACAGCTGGTAAGATGGCTGGCATTTCTGGGAGTTGAAGTCCAAAGCACCTGGAGTACCAAATGTTGGGGACTACTGCTCTATAGAATGCATGGTGAGCTACCAGGAGCTTGATTAACTCTTTTTTTTAGATAGCTGCCTAGGATTTCTAAACAAAAATGCACAGAGTTTTCCTTTAATAAAGATGTTCAAGCAACACTAGAACAATATATAAGAAGGTTGAAATAATTGTCATCTGCCTTGGAAACATGCATACACCCAATATATTCTTCTCTCATTAGGACAGGGTTGTTTGGACAACACAAGCCTTGTGTACCTTTCATCACAATTTCAGACTCTGTATTTTAAAAAAATGGAATAGACCAAAAAGGATAGGCAAACCTGTAAAGATGTTGCTAGCCAAAATTCAGTAAAGTGACTCAGAAACACCATCACATTGAAAGAATGTGTGGGGAAATCATGGAGCCAAGTAGACTATCTCTACCATCTACTACCAATTTGTTTTGAAAGAACATGGGAGCATACTCTCCCAACTACCTCAATCTATCAGAAAAAATCCCAATTAATCCTCTGTTGTCCCAATTTTCCAGCAATTTAAAATGTCCCAGCTTTTTTTTCTCCTCCCACGTTCCCCCTTTGTCCTCAGGTTAATTCAATTGCTACAAAAGTACTTTGCACCCACCATTAATTCAGCTGTGAGAAAACAGGATGGTGAAACCTTGTCCTTCCCAGTAGGCCCAGGCAGACACAAACTGTTACCATCTCTTCTAATTTATACATTCTCCCTCATTAATGCCTTTTACCATCTTGAATGCACTGTGAAGTTGTTTGGTCACACAGGTTTCACATTTCACCAGTGAAATGTTGCAGGATATATATGAGAGTGACCACAGATTGAGTCAAGTTCCCTTCTCATGAGAAACAACTCAAAATGCTTCTATGGTGCACTTTCTGATGTGTTCTTGGTGCTGATGTCAGTTGTGGTTTCCAGCTGTTGCCAAGCATATTAGTCATGGTTAATGTTGCCAAGT